>NC_132933.1:96557324-97838964 GCF_047675955.1 Chlorocebus sabaeus | reverse complement strand
GAATCATATTGTTTGCAAACAGAGATTGTTTGACTTGTGTGAAAAACACAGTGGAGTAAAAGCAAACACGTGTCAGCAATGGAATGGAAAAATACAAATGCCCATGAATAAATTTAATTTGAATGTGAAGAAGTAATATGAAGCAAATAACACAGTCATTGTGTGGGATGTGTTAAAAGACTTGAGGAATTGAGGAGTGGCTTTTTTTTTTTTTTTTTTTTGATTGAGAGATTCTAAAATAGAAAGATGGCTATTGTCGCAGAGTTAACATGTGATATAAAAATGGTAACTAATCCCAGCACTTTGGGAGGCCGAGACGGGCGGATCACGAGGTCAGGAGATCAAGACCATCCTGGCTAACCCGGTGAAACCCCGTCTCTACTAAAAAATACAAAAATCTAGCCGGGCGAGGTGGCGGGCGCCTGTAGTCCCAGCTACTCGGGAGTCTTGAGGCAGGAGAATGGCGTGAACCCGGGAGGCGGAGCTTGCAGTGAGCTGAGATCCGGCCACTGCACTCCAGCCTGGGCGACAGAGCGAGACTCCGCCTCAAAAAAAAAAAAAAAAAAAATGGTAACTAGTATCTCAACAGGAATATTTTAGTACCTGATCAAATGATTCTGCAGTTCATCTGAAAGACCAATGTGTCAGAATTGATAGAAAAGGAGAAATCAGTGAGGGAGGGCAAGCATTACTTCACATTTCAAATATCATTAAGCTACAGCAATTAAAATAGTGCAGTAGTGGTACAGGTATAAACAACTCAGTGGAAGAAAATTAAGAGAGTTATATACAAAATTGAGTGGGGATGTAGGTGATGATAAAAGAGCCATTTCAAAACAGTGGGTGAAACCGGGATTCAACAACTAAGGTTGAGTTCCTACCACTTTAATGTTGTCCAGCTGGATCAATGATTTTGAACGTACAGTAATGCAACCAAGAACTATGAATGTCTTATCGTATTGGAGTGGGTAACACCACTGCAAGCATGACAGCAAACTCGTGAAGGAGGCAAGAAAATGATATCTGGAAGCGTATATAAAACAGGTATTAAAATATTTAAGATTTATTTCTGTGATGGTGAATTTTTCTGAAACACATTATTAGAGTAAGCTGGGACTCATCTTCTCCAAAGCCACTGGAAGGGAAAGAAAGGTTGGGCGGGAGAAAAAGAAAAGTGCTTTGCAAGTTCATTTTCGATGTCAGGAGCGCTGGTGGTTTAGGTTCTCCACAGAGGCAGGAAAGCTTCAGTCACGAGGCGAATGCCCCCCTCAGTGCGCATGCTGCACAGACCTGTTGCTGCGCATGTCTGTTGGTAGGCGTGTCTGTTGTTGCGCATGCGCCTTGCTGCCCACCACCTGTCCACGCAGAGCTCTGCAAGGAGAGGTCGTGTCTTCATTCTTTCCGCCATCTTGATTCTTTCTCACTGATTGAGACGCAGCCGGTAGGTCCACAGAGCGGTCTTCCTGGGAATTTAGTTGTGAGTGAGTGTGTGGAGGAGCCAGCTGGCTTTGGACAGGTCCTGCAGCACAGTCCGTGGCTTCTGAGGGAAAAGGGCCTCGTCCGGCTCCACCCAGGTCGAGATGCCACCATGGGACTCCTCATTGTGGCTGGGCTGGGACGAGGGAGGAAGGTGGGCCGCAGAGGGGAGGGATCTCGTGAAGATGGGGCGAGTGCTGCGGGTGCTGTTAGAGGTGTCTGAGTCCCGGAAACTCCCGGAACCCTCTGAGACAGGACAGTTTCTAGACTCCTAGGTAGGGGCGCGGAAAGGGACAGCGTGTTTGGTAAGGAAGGGGCCTGGGAACTGGGAACGCTGTGGGCTGGTGACTGCGGCCCTGAGGTCTGTAGAGTGCCTGGCAGAGGTGTCCCGTGAGGAGCATAACGTTCACTCTGTTTCGCAGTTTCTCACCTCCGCCGTGAACGTCATGGGAAGGAATGGGTGAGGCGGTGCTTTCCAGCAAGACTCGATTTTGGGAAGGGTGTGGGGGTGAAATGGGCCTAGCAAATCAGAGTGGGACGAAAGCAGTAGTCATTTCCGTTTCAATTCTCTGCCCGTGTTTTCCTAAATGTCTTCATGATGGAGAGTCTGATTGTGAAACCAAAACTCAGAAATGTCTTCTGTCTTTTGCTATGGCGTTAAGGTGATTTCTGTGCCTCTTCAACTGTGATACAAACAAATCTGTCCTTAGTTTGATTGGAAAGCATGAGTACTTATCATTGCTCTGTGAATTATTTTGAAAATATTTTCAAAATTAAGATAAATTCAAAATTTTAAAAGTACAAATCACCATTTTGCCATGGAATGTTCCTATATATAGCTAAGTTCTTACACACTTTTTCCAACTAACAATATTCTGTTTTCAGTGGGAAATATGAGTGAGCGTGTAAGAACAAGATCCCAATCCTCAGAAAGAGGAAATGAACAAGAGTCTTCCCAGCCGGTTGAATCTGTGATTGTGAGTCCTTTAACATTTGATGTTTTCTATTAACACAATTTATTTTACAAAATATATTTGAGCTAGTGTGCATGCACTGGTCCAGGGGTTCCATGCTGATAAAAAAATGATGATTGCATCTCATGAAGGAAACTTTGGTTCAGGAATATTATATTCTGGTGTTACCTGTATGGATATGGATATTTCTCTCTCTCTCTCTCTCTCTCTTTCTCTGTGTGTGTGTGTGTATATATATATCTGTCTGTTGGAAGAATATCTTTAGATTTATGATTCGATGCACATATACATTTGTGTATTTATATTATTGAGTTTTTATTCGCACACACACTTACACCCTTAGGTCCAGCAGCCCACTGAGGAAAAACGTCAAGAAGAGGAAGCACCAACTGAAAATCAGGGTATTGCACCTAGTGGGGAGATCGAAAATGAAGGAGCACCTGCTGTTCAAGGTGAAGGGAGAGTGGAGAATAATGCTTGTGGGTGGTGGAGGTATATTTATGCATTATACTTTATGACATACCTGTAACAGGAGGCCAGAAAACATTAGGAAGGAATCTTAAACATTTCCTGCTGCTGCTGTGGGGAGGGGTGGGACAAGGACACATAGAAAGCCACAAAACTTTCCTACCATTTTGACAGAGGCTTTTTATTGATTGGGTACTTGCATGGTTGTCATAAGCCCGTGAGTGTTTTCCAGAGCTCCTGTATGGTTTGTTCAGTCATTTTCTGTTTTTTGGTTTGTTTTGTATTTTATGTTTCTGTGGAAGAATGGCTCCTTGTAGCTTCCTAGTCTGCCATCTGCAGACATCTCATGTGTTTTTTAAGAAACTTTTTAATACACATTTATTAATGCTTCGTCATGCCATGTTACTAAGTGCTGGAAACCTCAGTGCCAAACTGTAGCCTAAAGCTCATAGTCTAGTCAGACTGACTCAAAGAAATCACTGATTTAATGTGATAAGAATAAGAGCAAATGAGTACAAAAGGGGCAAGTAAGTTGTCTAGGGCCAGCCTTGGGAAAGGAAAGGGTGATGTTAGAACATCTCTGCTTTCCTGTTTTCCTGGCAACAGACTCCTGAAATAATTAGCCTACAGGTTTTATTTCATAATGATGAGGGAATACACATTATCATTTCCTCGTTCATAGTTCACGTTTTAATTTGTAAACTGATGACCTTTTCATGTTTTAAGGGCCTGACGTGGAAGCTTTTCAACAGGAACTGGCTCTGCTTAAGATAGAGGATGAGCCTGGAGATGGTCCTGATGTCAGGGAGGGGACTCTGCCCACTTCTGATCCCACTAAAGTGCTGGAAGCAGGTATGTTGTTCAATTAAGATGCAAACTAGAGGGTGTCTGTTTTCACAATATTATATTTTTTGTGACACAGAGGTAAAATTACTGCTACTTTAATATCTTACTTCACGTCTAAACATTGTTTGAAGGTAGTTCACACCCCAAATGGCTGCCTTACACACTATTAGAGATAGAGGGCCAGGTGTGCTGGCTCATGGTTTTAATTCCAGCACTTTGGGAGGCCGAGGCAGAAGGATCACTTGAGGCCAGGACTTCAAGAGATGGAGAAAAATTGGGTCAAAGTTAATTGGATTATGATATGAAAGATATGAAACATGCTAAGAGAGTAGATACCGAGTGTCTTCACAGGTATTTCAAGTAATGCAGATATTAATTAGCTTGATGTAGCCATTTCACAATGTGTATATATATTTTAAAGCTTCATGTTATACGTGATAAATATATACGATTTTATGTGTCATTTTTTAAAAAAGATTTGAAAACATGTTCTGACTTTTGTATGTAAGTGATTTAACCAACAGCCAGTAATTTTCAGATATTTTTATAGAGGTCTGTTTTTAACAAATATGTAACGTGTTTATAATAAGCATCAGTTTATTTTGTGATGTTAACTGTGATGGTAATGTTTTACAGCTAGCATGGGTATTCACTTTACTGTATAAAATGAACTGCCTTTAGGCATGTAAAGAGGCAGGAGTTCCGGTGAAAGTAGTGACAAATGTTCGCCCTACTTAAAGCAACTGCATAATGGCTAAACTAGTCCAAAGTAACGTTTTTACACTTTTTCACAAGAGACACAAAACAAATGTAATGCTGACTTTTCTATTTCCTTCACATAGGCAGTTCTAAACATATTCTGTATTCAGAGTGTTATTTCATATCAAAATGTTTAAATGATACTTTAAAAATATCTTTTTCCCTTAGGATTTTGTTTCGTTGAATTTTAATTGAAAGTGTATGCTTTTTTTTTTTTTTTTTTTTTTTTTTTTTGCTTTCCACTTATACATACAAATAGATTCACGTGATTGAATTCATTCTGACGTTGAACAGTCTCTTTGTGTCCTTATTCTACTAGAAAAAGTGGCATGAATTAAAAATATTGTTAATAGGCCTGGAAGTCTACCTTCAGAGTTTATTCAGAGGCTAACTGGATGTAGGCTAAAGGGTCACCCTCAGGGTTCTGATATTAGTTCATCAACATGGTAGTTGTATACCTCTAGTGTCATATGAATAAAAATCTGCTGAGTAACGGGTCCTAATTGTATATTTATGTTTTAGGTGATGCGCAACCATAGGTTTACACCAAGAGAAATGAAGACTGAAACCAAGAATATTATTGTTATGCTGGAAATTTGACTGATAGCATTCTCTTAATAAAGTTTTACAGTTTTCTGCAAGGAATCCTTGCACATTTTTGTTAAATTTGTTTCTGGATCTTTAATAGTCCTGAGAATTGAATCTTTTTTGAACGTTTAAATCCTGTGTTTGAGATGGTACATGGAGATAAAATGTTGGTACATTGATTTTCTATCATAGATAGATAGGAAGCTGGAAGCTTTCATAGTGGGATGCCAACAGCTGCACAGATAGAAAAGGCCATGTGGGGCCAGGCATGTCCACCATGGGCTTTCCACCTCCCCTTTTTTAGCACATGCACGGTAAGAACGAAATGAGCAACATGGAGTAGCCCAGGCTGAGGACCCGCCTGCATAATAAAAGATTAGGGTGGGGGCTGCCAGAGATTCACACCCTATGCAGATGGTACACCTGGTCCTAACCGGTTGTTTGTACCCCCTGTGGGTGATCAGATACAGCCTCCCCACTAGCTCATCTATAAAAACCCCTGCATTTCATTGCAGGATGGCAACTGTTTTTGTCTGGGACCCCTCTCTGCAGTAGAAAGCTGTTCTCTTTGTTTCTCCTGTTAACTTTCTGCTCTACACCTCACTCTTGGCGTGCCCATGTCCTTGATTTCCTTGGCTGTGAGTCCAAGAACTCTGGGTGTTACCCCAGGCAACGAGGCACTTCAATACTAGCTGTGGGTCTGTGGTATATGACTTTTATTACAATGAAGTATGTTCCTTCTTTCACCGGTGTTTTCAGCATTTGTATCATGATGACACACTGAGATTTATTAAATGCTTTTCAGCATCAATTGAAATGATTATATGGTTTTTGTCTATCATTCCATTGATGTGATTTATCACATACATTAATTTGTGTATGTTAAACCATCCTTCCATCCCAGGAATAAATCTCACTTGGTCATGATGATGATTCTTTCTAACGTATTGTTAAATTTGATTTGCTGGTATTTTGTTGAGGATTTCTGCATCAATATTCATCAGCGGTTTTGCCCTGTAGTTTTCTTTTTTTGATGTGTCTTTGTCTGGTTTTGGTATCAGGGTAATACTGGCCTCATAGAATGAGTTTGGAACTATCCCCTCCTCTTCTATTTTTCAAAGTTGTTTGAGTAGGATTGGTATTATTCCTTCTTTAAACGTTGGGTAGAATTCAGTAGTGAAGCCATCAGGTCCAGGTGTTTCTTTACTGGAAGACTTTTATTATGGCTTTGATCTTGTTGCTTCAGGTTATGGATTTCTTCCTGGTTCAGTCTTGAGAGGTTGTATGTATCTAGGAATTAGTCCACTTTTTTCTAGATTTTCCAATTTATAGGCATGGAGTTTCTTGTAGGAGCCAGTTATGATCCTTTGAATGTTTGCAGCATCAGTTTTGTAACGTCTTGTTTTTCATTTCTTTTCTTTTCTTTTTTTTTCTCGAGACAGAGTCTCCTTTTGTCCTCATGCTGGAGTGTAATAGCAGAGTCTCAGCTTACTAGAACCTCCACCTCCAGGGTTCAAGCAATTATCTTGCTTCAGTTACCGTAGTCACCACCCTGGTGGTAGGTGGGATTACAGGCACCTACCGCCATGCCTGGTTAATTATTTTTATTTTTATATAGAGATGGAGTTTGCCATATTGGCGAAGTTGGTCTTGAGGTCCCGGCCTCAAGTGATCCACCTGCCTCAGCCTCCCAAATCCTTTTTCATTTCTGGTTTTATTTATTTGGGTTTCTCTCTTTTTTTCTTAGCTTGGCTAATGGTTTGTCAATTTGGGTTAACTTATTAAAAAAACAACTTTTTGTTTTATTGATCTTTTGTGGGGTTTTTTTCATTTCAATTTCATTTATTTCTACTGGAATCTTCATTATTTTTCTTCTTCTAATTTTTGGTTTGGTTTGCTCTTTCTTGCAACTCTTTAAGATGCATTGTTAGATTGTTTATTTGAAGTTTTTACCTCTTTGGTTGTATGCACGCTATAAACCCCTTTCTGAGTACTGCTTTTGCTGTATCCCATCGGTTTTGGTATGTTGTGTTTCCATCGTCATTTGTTTCAATAAATTTTTAAATTTCCTTCTTAGCGTCTTCATCGACCCGTTATTCATTCAGGATCCGATTATTCAGTTTTCATGTATTTGTATAGTTTCCAAAATTCCTCTTGTTATTAATTTCTAGTTTTATGCCACTGTGGTCAGACAAGATCCATGATATTATTTCAGGTTTTTTTTTTTAGTGTTTTGAGACCTAACCTATGGTCTTGTCCTTGAGAATGATCCATGTGCTGGGGAAAAGAATGTGTATTCTGTAGCAGTTGGATGAAATGTTCTGTAAATGTCTATTAGATACATGTGTCTATAGTGCAGATTAACTTTTTGTTTTTGTTGTTGAGTTTCTGTTTGGCAGATCTGTCCAATACTGAATGTGGGGTGCTGAAGTCTCCATCTATTGTTTTATTGGGGCCTATGTCTCTCTCTAGCTCTAACTGCATTTGTTTTATGTATCTGGGTGCTCAAGTGTTGGGTGCATATATATTTAAAATTGTTAATATCCTCTTGATGAATTGAGCCCTTTATTATTATATAGTGACCTTTTAGTCTCTTCTCAAAGTTTTTGTTTTGAAATCTATTTTTTCTTATTCTTTTTGTATCTTTTAAGTTCAGACATACATGTGGTGCAGGTTTGTTATGCAGGTGAACTTGTGTCATGGGGTTTGTTGTGCAGATTATTTTGTCACGCAGGTATTAAGCCTGGTACTCATGAGCTATTTTTCCTGATCCTCTCCCTCCTCCCATCCTCCAGTCTTTGGTAGGCCCCAGTGTCTGTTGTTCTCCTCTGTGTGTTGATGTTTTCTCATTTTTAGCTCCCACTTATAAGTGAGAACATACAGTATTTAGTTTTCTGTTCGTGCTTTGCTTTGCTAAGTATAATGACCTCCAGCTCCATCCTTATTCCAGCTACGGAGATAGTGTCATTCGTTTTTATGTCTGCATACTATTCCGTGGTATATATGTACTACATTTTCTTTATCCAGTCTACCATTGATGGGCTTTTTGGTTGATTCCATGTCTTTGGTATTGTGAATAGTGCCGCAGTGAACATATGTGTGCATGTGTCTTTGTAACAGAACAGTTTATATCCTTTTGACTGTATACCCAGTAATGGGATTGCTTGGATCGAATGGTAGTTCTGTTTTTAGGTCTCTGGGCAATGAGCACACTGTTTCCCACAATAGTTGAACTAATGTAAACTTCCACCAACAGTGCTTAAGTGTTTCTTTTCCCCCACAACATCACCAGCACCTGTTATTTTTTAAATTTTATTTTCTTTTTTACTTTTTAATAGCCATTCTGATTAGTGGGAGATGATATGTCATTGTGGTTTGAATTGAACTTCTCTAATGATCAGTGGTTTTGAGCTTTATTTCATATGTTTGTTGGCCGCATGCATGCCTTCTTTTGAAAGTGTTTGTTCATGTCCTTGGGCCACTTTTTAATGGTATTATTTTTTGTTTTGTTTTGTTTTCTGAGATAGAGTCTCAGTCTGTTGCTCAGGCTGGAGTGCAGTCGCATGGTCTCCACTCACTGCAACCTCTGCCTCCCTGTTTGAAGTGATTCTCCTGCCTCAGCCACCCTAGTACCTGGGATTACAGGCGTGCACCACCATGCCAAGCTAATTTTGTTTTTTGTGGTTTTAAAGTCTGTTTTATCACAACCCCTGCTTTTTTTTTGCTTTCCATTTTCTTGATCAATATTCCTCCATCCCTTTATCTTGAGCCTGTGTGTCCTTTGCACATGAGATGGGTCACACATCGGTATGTATCACACCGGTGGGTCTTGATATTTTATCCAATGTGCCAGTCTCTGTGTTTTAATTGGGGCATTTAGACCATTTATATTTAAGATTAATATTGTTATGTGTGAATTTGATCCTGTCATCATGATGCTAGCTGGTTATTTTGCACATTAGTCGATGCAGTGTCTTCACTTCATAGTGTCATTGTCTTTATATTTCTCTTTGTTTTTCAGTGGCTGGTACTGGTTTTTCCTTTTCATATTTAGTGCTTCCTTCAGGAGCTCTTATGAGGCAGGCCTGACGGTGACAAACTCCCTCAGCATTTGCTGTCCTGGAAAGGATTTTGTTTCTCCTTCCCTTATGAAGCTTAGCTTTGCTGGGTATGAAATTCCGGGTTGAAAATTCTTTTCTTTATGAATGTTGAATATCGGCCCCCACTCTCTTCTGGCTTGTAGGGTTTCTGTAGAGAGATCCGCTGTTAGTCTGATGGGCTCTCCTTCGTAGGTAACCTGACCTTTCTCTGTGGCTGCCCTTAACATTTTTCCTTTTGTTTCAACCTTGAAGAATCTGATGATTGTTGTCTTCAGGTTGCTCTTCCCAAGGAGTAACAGAGTAGTGTTCTCTGTATTTCGTGAATTTGAATGTTGTCCTGTCTTGCTAGATTGGGGAAGTTCTCCTGGATAATATCCCAGGTCTCTGGGAAATCAGCACACTGTTTCCCACGATGGTTGAACTAATTTACACTTCCACCAACAGTGAATAAGTGTTTCTTTTTCTCTACAATGTCACCAGCATCTGTTATTTCTGCCTGGTGTGAGATGATATCTCATTGTGGTTTGAATTGTATTTCTCCAATGGTCAGTGACTTTGAGCTTTATTTCATATGCTGTGGCCTCATGCATGTCTTCCTTTGAATGTGTCTGTTCATGTCCTTGTCCCACTTTTTACTGGTATGGATTGTTTTGTTTTGTTTATTGAGACGCAGTCTCGGTCTGTTGCCCAGGCTGGAGAGCAGTGGCACGATCTCCACTCACTGCAACCTCCACTTCCTGGGTTCAAGCTATTCTGCTGCCTCAGCCACGCTATTATCTGGGATTACAGGCGCGCACCACCTCTCTCAGCTAATGTTTGTGTTTTATGGTAGAGCCAGGGATTTTCATGTTTGCCAGGCTGGTCTCGAAATCCTGGCCTCCAGTGATCTACCCATCTTGGCCTTTCAAAGTGCTGGGATTACAGGTGTGAGGCACCGCACATGGCGTGTCTTTTTATTTTTTTTGTTTTTGTTTTTTTAAATTTCTCTAAGTTTTTATAGATTGTGCATATGAGACCTTGGAAAGATGCATAGTTTTCCAACATTTTCTCCCATTCTCTGTGTTGTGTGTTGTCTCTGTGGATAGTTGTTTTTTATTCTGTTTTGTTTTGTTTTTTTTTTTTTTTGCTGTACAGGAGCTCTTAGTTTCATTAGATTCCATTTGTCAATGTTTGCTGCTGTTGCAATTGCTTTTGGCATCTTCATTATGAAATCTTTGCTCCTTCCTACGTCCAGGATGAGAATGCCTGGGTCTTTCAGGATTTTTATGGATTTGGGTTTTACATTTAGTTTCTGAATCCACCTTTAGTTAATTTTTCTTAGTAAGAGGTGATCCTGTTTCAGTCTTTTACATACAGCACCATTTATTGGATACAGAGTCCTGTCTACATTGCTTGTTTTTGTCAACTTTGTTGAAGATCAGATGGTAATAGGCGTGAGGTGTGCAGCATTATTTCTGGGCTGTGTATTCTATTTCATTGGTCTTTGTGACTGTTTTGGTATTGGTATCATGCTATTTCATTTACTGTGGCCATGTATTATATTCTGAAGTCCGGGAATATGATGCTTTGGCTTCATTCTTTTTGTTTAGTATTGCCTTGGCTGTTTGGCTCTTTTTTGGCTCCATATGAATTTTAAAGTAGTTTTTTTTTTTTTTTTTTCTAATTCCGTGAGGAATGTCATTGGTAGTTTAACAGGAATATCACTGAATGTATGAATTGCATTGGTCAGATTGGCCATTTTGACAATATTTTTCCTGTTCACGAGCATGGAATGTTTTTCCATTTGTGTCATCTCTGATTTCTTTGAGCAGTGTTTTCTAGTTCTCATAGTAGAGACGGTTCTCCTTCCTGGTTAGCTGTATTCCTAGGTATTTTATTCTTTTTGTGGCAGTTGTGAATGGGATTGTGTTTCTGATTTGGCTCTGAGCTTCAAGGTATTGGTGTACAGAAACGCTCCTGTTTTTGGACGTTAATTTTGTATCTTGAAGCTTTCCTGAAGTTGTTTATAAGATCAAGCAGATTTTGGGCAGAGAGTCTGGGATTTTCTAGGTATGGAATCATATTGTTTGCAAACAGAGATTGTTTGACTTGTGTGAAAAACACAGTGGAGTAAAAGCAAACACGTGTCAGCAATGGAATGGAAAAATACAAATGCCCATGAATAAATTTAATTTGAATGTGAAGAAGTAATATGAAGCAAATAACACAGTCATTGTGTGGGATGTGTTAAAAGACTTGAGGAATTGAGGAGTGGCTTTTTTTTTTTTTTTTTTGATTGAGAGATTCTAAAATAGAAAGATGGCTATTGTCGCAGAGTTAACATGTGATATAAAAATGGTAACTAATCCCAGCACTTTGGGAGGCCGAGACGGGCGGATCACGAGGTCAGGAGATCAAGACCATCCTGGCTAACCCGGTGAAACCCCGTCTCTACTAAAAAATACAAAAATCTAGCCGGGCGAGGTGGCGGGCGCCTGTAGTCCCAGCTACTCGGGAGTCTTGAGGCAGGAGAATGGCGTGAACCCGGGAGGCGGAGCTTGCAGTGAGCTGAGATCCGGCCACTGCACTCCAGCCTGGGCGACAGAGCGAGACTCCGCCTCAAAAAAAAAAAAAAAAAAAATGGTAACTAGTATCTCAACAGGAATATTTTAGTACCTGATCAAATGATTCTGCAGTTCATCTGAAAGACCAATGTGTCAGAATTGATAGAAAAGGAGAAATCAGTGAGGGAGGGCAAGCATTACTTCACATTTCAAATATCATTAAGCTACAGCAATTAAAATAGTGCAGTAGTGGTACAGGTATAAACAACTCAGTGGAAGAAAATTAAGAGAGTTATATACAAAATTGAGTGGGGATGTAGGTGATGATAAAAGAGCCATTTCAAAACAGTGGGTGAAACCGGGATTCAACAACTAAGGTTGAGTTCCTACCACTTTAATGTTGTCCAGCTGGATCAATGATTTTGAACGTACAGTAATGCAACCAAGAACTATGAATGTCTTATCGTATTGGAGTGGGTAACACCACTGCAAGCATGACAGCAAACTCGTGAAGGAGGCAAGAAAATGATATCTGGAAGCGTATATAAAACAGGTATTAAAATATTTAAGATTTATTTCTGTGATGGTGAATTTTTCTGAAACACATTATTAGAGTAAGCTGGGACTCATCTTCTCCAAAGCCACTGGAAGGGAAAGAAAGGTTGGGCGGGAGAAAAAGAAAAGTGCTTTGCAAGTTCATTTTCGATGTCAGGAGCGCTGGTGGTTTAGGTTTTCCACAGAGGCAGGAAAGCTTCAGTCACGAGGCGAATGCCCCCCTCAGTGCGCATGCTGCACAGACCTGTTGCTGCGCATGTCTGTTGGTAGGCGTGTCTGTTGTTGCGCATGCGCCTTGCTGCCCACCACCTGTCCACGCAGAGCTCTGCAAGGAGAGGTCGTGTCTTCATTCTTTCCGCCATCTTGATTCTTTCTCACTGATTGAGACGCAGCCGGTAGGTCCACAGAGCGGTCTTCCTGGGAATTTAGTTGTGAGTGAGTGTGTGGAGGAGCCAGCTGGCTTTGGACAGGTCCTGCAGCACAGTCCGTGGCTTCTGAGGGAAAAGGGCCTCGTCCGGCTCCACCCAGGTCGAGATGCCACCATGGGACTCCTCATTGTGGCTGGGCTGGGACGAGGGAGGAAGGTGGGCCGCAGAGGGGAGGGATCTCGTGAAGATGGGGCGAGTGCTGCGGGTGCTGTTAGAGGTGTCTGAGTCCCGGAAACTCCCGGAACCCTCTGAGACAGGACAGTTTCTAGACTCCTAGGTAGGGGCGCGGAAAGGGACAGCGTGTTTGGTAAGGAAGGGGCCTGGGAACTGGGAACGCTGTGGGCTGGTGACTGCGGCCCTGAGGTCTGTAGAGTGCCTGGCAGAGGTGTCCCGTGAGGAGCATAACGTTCACTCTGTTTCGCAGTTTCTCACCTCCGCCGTGAACGTCATGGGAAGGAATGGGTGAGGCGGTGCTTTCCAGCAAGACTCGATTTTGGGAAGGGTGTGGGGGTGAAATGGGCCTAGCAAATCAGAGTGGGACGAAAGCAGTAGTCATTTCCGTTTCAATTCTCTGCCCGTGTTTTCCTAAATGTCTTCATGATGGAGAGTCTGATTGTGAAACCAAAACTCAGAAATGTCTTCTGTCTTTTGCTATGGCGTTAAGGTGATTTCTGTGCCTCTTCAACTGTGATACAAACAAATCTGTCCTTAGTTTGATTGGAAAGCATGAGTACTTATCATTGCTCTGTGAATTATTTTGAAAATATTTTCAAAATTAAGATAAATTCAAAATTTTAAAAGTACAAATCACCATTTTGCCATGGAATGTTCCTATATATAGCTAAGTTCTTACACACTTTTTCCAACTAACAATATTCTGTTTTCAGTGGGAAATATGAGTGAGCGTGTAAGAACAAGATCCCAATCCTCAGAAAGAGGAAATGAACAAGAGTCTTCTTCCCAGCCGGTTGAATCTGTGATTGTGAGTCCTTTAACATTTGATGTTTTCTATTAACACAATTTATTTTACAAAATATATTTGAGCTAGTGTGCATGCACTGGTCCAGGGGTTCCATGCTGATAAAAAAATGATGATTGCATCTCATGAAGGAAACTTTGGTTCAGGAATATTATATTCTGGTGTTACCTGTATGGATATGGATATTTCTCTCTCTCTCTCTCTCTCTCTTTCTCTGTGTGTGTGTGTGTATATATATATCTGTCTGTTGGAAGAATATCTTTAGATTTATGATTCGATGCACATATACATTTGTGTATTTATATTATTGAGTTTTTATTCGCACACACACTTACACCCTTAGGTCCAGCAGCCCACTGAGGAAAAACGTCAAGAAGAGGAAGCACCAACTGAAAATCAGGGTATTGCACCTAGTGGGGAGATCGAAAATGAAGGAGCACCTGCTGTTCAAGGTGAAGGGAGAGTGGAGAATAATGCTTGTGGGTGGTGGAGGTATATTTATGCATTATATTTTATGACATATCCGTAACAGGAGGCCAGAAAACATTAGGAAGGAATCTTAAACATTTCCTGCTGCTGCTGTGGGGAGGGGTGGGAGAAGGACACATAAAAAGCCACAAAACTTTCCTACCATTTTGACAGAGGCTTTTTATCGATTGGGTACTTGCATGGTTGTCATAAGCCTGTGAGTGTTTTCCAGAGCTCCTGTATGGTTTGTTCAGTCAGTTTCTGTTTTTCGGTTTGTTTTGTATTTTATGTTTCTGTGGAAGAATGGCTCCTTGTAGCTTCCTAGTCTGCCATCTGCGGACATCTCATATATTTTTTAAGAAACTTTTTAATACACATTTATTAATGCTTCCTCATGCCATGTGATTTACTAAGTGCTGGAAACGTCAGTGCCAAACTGTAGCCTAAAGCTCATAGTCTAGTCAGACTGACTCAAACAAATCACTGATTTAATGTGATAAGAATAAGAACAAACGAGTACAAAAGGGACAAGTAAGTTGTCTAGTGTCAGCCTTGGGAAAGGAAAGGGTGATGTTTGAACATCTCTGCTTTCCTGTTTTCCTGGCAACAGACTCCTGAAATAATTAGCCTACATGTTTTTATTTCATAATGATGAGGGAATACACATTATCATTTCCTCGTTCATAGTTCACGTTTTAATTTGTAAACTGATGACCTTTTTATGTTTTAAGGGCCTGACGTGGAAGCTTTTCAACAGGAACTGGCTCTACTTAAGATAGAGGATGAGCCTGGAGATGGTCCTGATGTCAGGGAGGGGACTCTGCCCACTTCTGATCCCACTAAAGTGCTGGAAGCAGGTATGTTGTTCAATTAAGATGCAAACTAGAGGGTGTCTGTTTTCACAATATTATATTTTTTGTGACACAGAGGTAAAATTACTGCTACTTTAATATCTTACTTCACGTCTAAACATTGTTTGAAGGTAGTTCACACCCCAAATGGCTGCCTTACACACTATTAGAGATAGAGGGCCAGGTGTGCTGGCTCATGGTTTTAATTCCAGCACTTTGGGAGGCCGAGGCAGAAGGATCACTTGAGGCCAGGACTTCAAGAGATGGAGAAAAATTGGGTCAAAGTTAATTGGATTATGATATGAAAGATATGAAACATGCTAAGAGAGTAGATACCGAGTGTCTTCACAGGTATTTCAAGTAATGCAGATATTAATTAGCTTGATGTAGCCATTTCACAATGTGTATATATATTTTAAAGCTTCATGTTATACGTGATAAATATATACGATTTTATGTGTCATTTTTTAAAAAAGATTTGAAAACATGTTCTGACTTTTGTATGTAAGTGATTTAACCAACAGCCAGTAATTTTCAGATATTTTTATAGAGGTCTGTTTTTAACAAATATGTAACGTGTTTATAATAAGCATCAGTTTATTTTGTGATGTTAACTGTGATGGTAATGTTTTACAGCTAGCATGGGTATTCACTTTACTGTATAAAATGAACTGCCTTTAGGCATGTAAAGAGGCAGGAGTTCCGGTGAAAGTAGTGACAAATGTTCGCCCTACTTAAAGCAACTGCATAATGGCTAAACTAGTCCAAAGTAACGTTTATACACTTTTTCACAAGAGACACAAAACAAATGTAATGCTGACTTTTCTATTTCCTTCACATAGGCAGTTCTAAACATATTCTGTATTCAGAGTGTTATTTCATATCAAAATGTTTAAATGATACTTTAAAAATATCTTTTTCCCTTAGGATTTTGTTTCGTTGAATTTTAATTGAAAGTGTATGCTTTTTTTTTTTTTTTTTTTTTCTGCTTTCCACTTATACATACAAATAGATTCACGTGATTGAATTCATTCTGACGTTGAACAGTCTCTTTGTGTCCTTATTCTACTAGAAAAAGTGGCATGAATTAAAAATATTGTTAATAGGCCTGGAAGTCTACCTTCAGAGTTTATTCAGAGGCTAACTGGATGTAGGCTAAAGGGTCACCCTCAGGGTTCTGATATTAGTTCATCAACATGGTAGTTGTATACCTCTAGTGTCATATGAATAAAAATCTGCTGAGTAACGGGTCCTAATTGTATATTTATGTTTTAGGTGATGCGCAACCATAGGTTTACACCAAGAGAAATGAAGACTGAAACCAAGAATATTATTGTTATGCTGGAAATTTGACTGATAGCATTCTCTTAATAAAGTTTTACAGTTTTCTGCAAGGAATCCTTGCACATTTTTGTTAAATTTGTTTCTGGATCTTTAATAGTCCTGAGAATTGAATCTTTTTTGAACGTTTAAATCCTGTGTTTGAGATGGTACATGGAGATAAAATGTTGGTACATTGATTTTCTATCATAGATAGATAGGAAGCTGGAAGCTTTCATAGTGGGATGCCAACAGCTGCACAGATAGAAAAGGCCATGTGGGGCCAGGCATGTCCACCATGGGCTTTCCACCTCCCCTTTTTTAGCACATGCACGGTAAGAACGAAATGAGCAACATGGAGTAGCCCAGGCTGAGGACCCGCCTGCATAATAAAAGATTAGGGTGGGGGCTGCCAGAGATTCACACCCTATGCAGATGGTACACCTGGTCCTAACCGGTTGTTTGTACCCTCTGTGGGTGATCAGATACAGCCTCCCCACTAGCTCATCTATAAAAACCCCTGCATTTCATTGCAGGATGGCAACTGTTTTTGTCTGGGACCCCTCTCTGCAGTAGAAAGCTGTTCTCTTTGTTTCTCCTGTTAACTTTCTGCTCTACACCTCACTCTTGGTGTGCCCATGTCCTTGATTTCCTTGGCTGTGAGTCCAAGAACTCTGGGTGTTACCCCAGGCAACGAGGCACTTCAATACTAGCTGTGGGTCTGTGGTATATGACTTTTATTACAATGAAGTATGTTCCTTCTTTCACCGGTGTTTTCAGCATTTGTATCATGATGACACACTGAGATTTATTAAATGCTTTTCAGCATCAATTGAAATGATTATATGGTTTTTGTCTATCATTCCATTGATGTGATTTATCACATACATTAATTTGTGTATGTTAAACCATCCTTCCATCCCAGGAATAAATCTCACTTGGTCATGATGATGATTCTTTCTAACGTATTGTTAAATTTGATTTGCTGGTATTTTGTTGAGGACTTCTGCATCAATATTCATCAGCGGTTTTGCCCTGTAGTTTTCTTTTTTTGATGTGTCTTTGTCTGGTTTTGGTATCAGGGTAATACTGGCCTCATAGAATGAGTTTGGAACTATCCCCTCCTCTTCTATTTTTCAAAGTTGTTTGAGTAGGATTGGTATTATTCCTTCTTTAAACGTTGGGTAGAATTCAGTAGTGAAGCCATCAGGTCCAGGTGTTTCTTTACTGGAAGACTTTTATTATGGCTTTGATCTTGTTGCTTCAGGTTATGGATTTCTTCCTGGTTCAGTCTTGAGAGGTTGTATGTATCTAGGAATTAGTCCACTTTTTTCTAGATTTTCCAATTTATAGGCATGGAGTTTCTTGTAGGAGCCGGTTATGATCCTTTGAATGTTTGCAGCATCAGTTTTGTAACGTCTTGTTTTTCATTTCTTTTCTTTTCTTTTTTTTTCTCGAGACAGAGTCTCCTTTTGTCCTCATGCTGGAGTGTAATAGCAGAGTCTCAGCTTACTAGAACCTCCACCTCCAGGGTTCAAGCAATTATCTTGCTTCAGTTACCGTAGTCACCACCCTGGTGGTAGGTGGGATTACAGGCACCTACCGCCATGCCTGGTTAATTATTTTTATTTTTATATAGAGATGGAGTTTGCCATATTGGCGAAGTTGGTCTTGAGGTCCCGGCCTCAAGTGATCCACCTGCCTCAGCCTCCCAAATCCTTTTTCATTTCTGGTTTTATTTATTTGGGTTTCTCTCTTTTTTTCTTAGCTTGGCTAATGGTTTGTCAATTTGGGTTAACTTATTAAAAAAACAACTTTTTGTTTTATTGATCTTTTGTGGGGTTTTTTTCATTTCAATTTCATTTATTTCTACTGGAATCTTCATTATTTTTCTTCTTCTAATTTTTGGTTTGGTTTGCTCTTTCTTGCAACTCTTTAAGATGCATTGTTAGATTGTTTATTTGAAGTTTTTACCTCTTTGGTTGTATGCACGCTATAAACCCCTTTCTGAGTACTGCTTTTGCTGTATCCCATCGGTTTTGGTATGTTGTGTTTCCATCGTCATTTGTTTCAGTAAATTTTTAAATTTCCTTCTTAGCGTCTTCATCGACCCGTTATTCATTCAGGATCCGATTATTCAGTTTTCATGTATTTGTATAGTTTCCAAAATTCCTCTTGTTATTAATTTCTAGTTTTATGCCACTGTGGTCAGACAAGATCCATGATATTATTTCAGGTTTTTTTTTTTAGTGTTTTGAGACCTAACATATGGTCTTGTCCTTGAGAATGATCCATGTGCTGGGGAAAAGAATGTGTATTCTGTAGCAGTTGGATGAAATGTTCTGTAAATGTCTATTAGATACATGTGTCTATAGTGCAGATTAACTTTTTGTTTTTGTTGTTGAGTTTCTGTTTGGCAGATCTGTCCAATACTGAATGTGGGGTGCTGAAGTCTCCATCTATTGTTTTATTGGGGCCTATGTCTCTCTCTAGCTCTAACTGCATTTGTTTTATGTATCTGGGTGCTCAAGTGTTGGGTGCATATATATTTAAAATTGTTAATATCCTCTTGATGAATTGAGCCCTTTATTATTATATAGTGACCTTTTAGTCTCTTCTCAAAGTTTTTGTTTTGAAATCTATTTTTTCTTATTCTTTTTGTATCTTTTAAGTTCAGACATACATGTGGTGCAGGTTTGTTATGCAGGTGAACTTGTGTCATGGGGTTTGTTGTGCAGATTATTTTGTCACGCAGGTATTAAGCCTGGTACTCATGAGCTATTTTTCCTGATCCTCTCCCTCCTCCCATCCTCCAGTCTTTGGTAGGCCCCAGTGTCTGTTGTTCTCCTCTGTGTGTTGATGTTTTCTCATTTTTAGCTCCCACTTATAAGTGAGAACATACAGTATTTAGTTTTCTGTTCGTGCTTTGCTTTGCTAAGTATAATGACCTCCAACTCCATCCTTATTCCAGCTACGGAGATAGTGTCATTCGTTTTTATGTCTGCATACTATTCCGTGGTATATATGTACTACATTTTCTTTATCCAGTCTACCATTGATGGGCTTTTTGGTTGATTCCATGTCTTTGGTATTGTGAATAGTGCCGCAGTGAACATATGTGTGCATGTGTCTTTGTAACAGAACAGTTTATATCCTTTTGACTGTATACCCAGTAATGGGATTGCTTGGATCGAATGGTAGTTCTGTTTTTAGGTCTCTGGGGAATGAGCACACTGTTTCCCACAATAGTTGAACTAATGTAAACTTCCACCAACAGTGCTTAAGTGTTTCTTTTCCCCCACAACATCACCAGCACCTGTTATTTTTTAAATTTTATTTTCTGTTTTACTTTTTAATAGCCATTCTGATTAGTGGGAGATGATATGTCATTGTGGTTTGAATTGAACTTCTCTAATGATCAGTGGTTTTGAGCTTTATTTCATATGTTTGTTGGCCGCATGCATGTCTTCTTTTGAAAGTGTTTGTTCATGTCCTTGGGCCACTTTTTAATGGTATTATTTTTTGTTTTGTTTTGTTTTCTGAGATAGAGTCTCAGTCTGTTGCTCAGGCTGGAGTGCAGTCGCATGGTCTCCACTCACTGCAACCTCTGCCTCCCTGTTTGAAGTGATTCTCCTGCCTCAGCCACCCTAGTACCTGGGATTACAGGCGTGCACCACCATGCCAAGCTAATTTTGTTTTTTGTGGTTTTAAAGTCTGTTTTATCACAACCCCTGCTATTTTTTTGCTTTCCATTTTCTTGATCAATATTCCTCCATCCCTTTATCTTGAGCCTGTGTGTCCTTTGCACATGAGATGGGTCACACATCGGTATGTGTCACACCGGTGTGTCTTGACATTTTATCCAATGTGCCAGTCTCTGTGTTTTAATTGGGGCATTTAGCCCATTTATATTTAAGATTAATATTGTTATGTGTGAATTTGATCCTGTCATCATGATGCTAGCTGGTTATTTTGCACATTAGTTGATGCAGTGTCTTCACTTCATAGTGTCATTGTCTTTATATTTCTGTTTGTTTTTCAGTGGCTGGTACTGGTTTTTCCTTTTCATATTTAGTGCTTCCTTCAGGAGCTCTTATGAGGCAGGCCTGACGGTGACAAACTCCCTCAGCATTTGCTGTCCTGGAAAGGATTTTGTTTCTCCTTCCCTTATGAAGCTTAGCTTTGCTGGGTATGAAATTCCGGGTTGAAAATTCTTTTCTTTATGAATGTTGAATATCGGCCCCCACTCTCTTCTGGCTTGTAGGGTTTCTGTAGAGAGATCCGCTGTTAGTCTGATGGGCTCTCCTTCGTAGGTAACCTGACCTTTCTCTGTGGCTGCCCTTAACATTTTTCCTTTTGTTTCAACCTTGAAGAATCTGATGATTGTTGTCTTCAGGTTGCTCTTCCCAAGGAGTAACAGAGTAGTGTTCTCTGTATTTCGTGAATTTGAATGTTGTCCTGTCTTGCTAGATTGGGGAAGTTCTCCTGGATAATATCCCAGGTCTCTGGGAAATCAGCACACTGTTTCCCACGATGGTTGAACTAATTTACACTTCCACCAACAGTGAATAAGTGTTTCTTTTTCTCTACAATGTCACCAGCATCTGTTATTTCTGCCTGGTGTGAGATGATATCTCATTGTGGTTTGAATTGTATTTCTCCAATGGTCAGTGACTTTGAGCTTTATTTCATATGCTGTGGCCTCATGCATGTCTTCCTTTGAATGTGTCTGTTCATGTCCTTGTCCCACTTTTTACTGGTATGGATTGTTTTGTTTTGTTTATTGAGACGCAGTCTCGGTCTGTTGCCCAGGCTGGAGAGCAGTGGCACGATCTCCACTCACTGCAACCTCCACTTCCTGGGTTCAAGCTATTCTGCTGCCTCAGCCACGCTATTATCGGGGATTACAGGCGCGCACCACCTCTCTCAGCTAATGTTTGTATTTTATGGTAGAGCCAGGGATTTTCATGTTTGCCAGGCTGGTCTCGAAATCCTGGCCTCCAGTGATCTACCCATCTTGGCCTTTCAAAGTGCTGGGATTACAGGTGTGAGGCACCGCACATGGCGTGTCTTTTTATTTTTTTTGTTTTTGTTTTTTTAAATTTCTCTAAGTTTTTATAGATTGTGCATATGAGACCTTGGAAAGATGCATAGTTTTCAAACATTTTCTCCCATTCTCTGTGTTGTGTGTTGTCTCTGTGGATAGTTGTTTTTTATTCTGTTTTGTTTTGGTTTTTTTTTTTTTTTTTTTTGCTGTACAGGAGCTCTTAGTTTCATTAGATTCCATTTGTCAATGTTTGCTGCTGTTGCAATTGCTTTTGGCATCTTCATTATGAAATCTTTGCTCCTTCCTACGTCCAGGATGAGAATGCCTGGGTCTTTCAGGATTTTCATGGATTTGGGTTTTACATTTAGTTTCTGAATCCACCTTTAGTTAATTTTTCTTAATAAGAGGTGATCCTGTTTCAGTCTTCTACATACAGCACCATTTATTGGATACAGAGTCCTGTCTACATTGCTTGTTTTTGTCAACTTTGTTGAAGATCAGATGGTAATAGGCGTGAGGTGTGCAGCATTATTTCTGGGCTGTGTATTCTATTTCATTGGTCTTTGTGACTGTTTTGGTATTGGTATCATGCTATTTCATTTACTGTGGCCATGTATTATATTCTGAAGTCAGGTAATACGATGCTTTGGCTTCATTCTTTTTGTTTAGGATTGCCTTGGCTGTTTGGCTCTTTTTTGGCTCCATATGAATTTTAAAGTAGTTTTTTTTTTTTTTTTTTTTCTAATTCCGTGAGGAATGTCATTGGTAGTTTAACAGGAATATCACTGAATGTATGAATTGCATTGGTCAGATTGGCCATTTTGACAATATTTTTCCTGTTCACGAGCATGGAATGTTTTTCCATTTGTGTCATCTCTGATTTCTTTGAGCAGTGTTTTCTAGTTCTCATAGTAGAGACGGTTCTCCTTCCTGGTTAGCTGTATTCCTAGGTATTTTATTCTTTTTGTGGCAATTGTGAATGGGATTGTGTTTCTGATTTGGCTCTGAGCTTCAAGGTAGTTGGTGTACAGAAACGCTCCTGTTTTTGGACGTTAATTTTGTATCTTGAAGCTTTCCTGAAGTTGTTTATAAGATCAAGCAGATTTTGGGCAGAGAGTCTGGGATTTTCTAGGTATGGAATCATATTGTTTGCAAACAGAGATTGTTTGACTTGTGTGAAAAACACAGTGGAGTAAAAGCAAACACGTGTCAGCAATGGAATGGAAAAATACAAATGCCCATGAATAAATTTAATTTGAATGTGAAGAAGTAATATGAAGCAAATAACACAGTCATTGTGTGGGATGTGTTAAAAGACTTGAGGAATTGAGGAGTGGCTTTTTTTTTTTTTTTTTTTTGATTGAGAGATTCTAAAATAGAAAGATGGCTATTGTCGCAGAGTTAACATGTGATATAAAAATGGTAACTAATCCCAGCACTTTGGGAGGCCGAGACGGGCGGATCACGAGGTCAGGAGATCAAGACCATCCTGGCTAACCCGGTGAAACCCCGTCTCTACTAAAAAATACAAAAATCTAGCCGGGCGAGGTGGCGGGCGCCTGTAGTCCCAGCTACTCGGGAGTCTTGAGGCAGGAGAATGGCGTGAACCCGGGAGGCGGAGCTTGCAGTGAGCTGAGATCCGGCCACTGCACTCCAGCCTGGGCGACAGAGCGAGACTCCGCCTCAAAAAAAAAAAAAAAAAAATGGTAACTAGTATCTCAACAGGAATATTTTAGTACCTGATCAAATGATTCTGCAGTTCATCTGAAAGACCAATGTGTCAGAATTGATAGAAAAGGAGAAATCAGTGAGGGAGGGCAAGCATTACTTCACATTTCAAATATCATTAAGCTACAGCAATTAAAATAGTGCAGTAGTGGTACAGGTATAAACAACTCAGTGGAAGAAAATTAAGAGAGTTATATACAAAATTGAGTGGGGATGTAGGTGATGATAAAAGAGCCATTTCAAAACAGTGGGTGAAACCGGGATTCAACAACTAAGGTTGAGTTCCTACCACTTTAATGTTGTCCAGCTGGATCAATGATTTTGAACGTACAGTAATGCAACCAAGAACTATGAATGTCTTATCGTATTGGAGTGGGTAACACCACTGCAAGCATGACAGCAAACTCGTGAAGGAGGCAAGAAAATGATATCTGGAAGCGTATATAAAACAGGTATTAAAATATTTAAGATTTATTTCTGTGATGGTGAATTTTTCTGAAACACATTATTAGAGTAAGCTGGGACTCATCTTCTCCAAAGCCACTGGAAGGGAAAGAAAGGTTGGGCGGGAGAAAAAGAAAAGTGCTTTGCAAGTTCATTTTCGATGTCAGGAGCGCTGGTGGTTTAGGTTCTCCACAGAGGCAGGAAAGCTTCAGTCACGAGGCGAATGCCCCCCTCAGTGCGCATGCTGCACAGACCTGTTGCTGCGCATGTCTGTTGGTAGGCGTGTCTGTTGTTGCGCATGCGCCTTGCTGCCCACCACCTGTCCACGCAGAGCTCTGCAAGGAGAGGTCGTGTCTTCATTCTTTCCGCCATCTTGATTCTTTCTCACTGATTGAGACGCAGCCGGTAGGTCCACAGAGCGGTCTTCCTGGGAATTTAGTTGTGAGTGAGTGTGTGGAGGAGCCAGCTGGCTTTGGACAGGTCCTGCAGCACAGTCCGTGGCTTCTGAGGGAAAAGGGCCTCGTCCGGCTCCACCCAGGTCGAGATGCCACCATGGGACTCCTCATTGTGGCTGGGCTGGGACGAGGGAGGAAGGTGGGCCGCAGAGGGGAGGGATCTCGTGAAGATGGGGCGAGTGCTGCGGGTGCTGTTAGAGGTGTCTGAGTCCCGGAAACTCCCGGAACCCTCTGAGACAGGACAGTTTCTAGACTCCTAGGTAGGGGCGCGGAAAGGGACAGCGTGTTTGGTAAGGAAGGGGCCTGGGAACTGGGAACGCTGTGGGCTGGTGACTGCGGCCCTGAGGTCTGTAGAGTGCCTGGCAGAGGTGTCCCGTGAGGAGCATAACGTTCACTCTGTTTCGCAATTTCTCACCTCCGCCGTGAACGTCATGGGAAGGAATGGGTGAGGCGGTGCTTTCCAGCAAGACTCGATTTTGGGAAGGGTGTGGGGGTGAAATGGGCCTAGCAAATCAGAGTGGGACGAAAGCAGTAGTCATTTCCGTTTCAATTCTCTGCCCGTGTTTTCCTAAATGTCTTCATGATGGAGAGTCTGATTGTGAAACCAAAACTCAGAAATGTCTTCTGTCTTTTGCTATGGCGTTAAGGTGATTTCTGTGCCTCTTCAACTGTGATACAAACAAATCTGTCCTTAGTTTGATTGGAAAGCATGAGTACTTATCATTGCTCTGTGAATTATTTTGAAAATATTTTCAAAATTAAGATAAATTCAAAATTTTAAAAGTACAAATCACCATTTTGCCATGGAATGTTCCTATATATAGCTAAGTTCTTACACACTTTTTCCAACTAACAATATTCTGTTTTCAGTGGGAAATATGAGTGAGCGTGTAAGAACAAGATCCCAATCCTCAGAAAGAGGAAATGAACAAGAGTCTTCCCAGCCGGTTGAATCTGTGATTGTGAGTCCTTTAACATTTGATGTTTTCTATTAACACAATTTATTTTACAAAATATATTTGAGCTAGTGTGCATGCACTGGTCCAGGGGTTCCATGCTGATAAAAAAATGATGATTGCATCTCATGAAGGAAACTTTGGTTCAGGAATATTATATTCTGGTGTTACCTGTATGGATATGGATATTTCTCTCTCTCTCTCTCTCTCTCTCTTTCTCTGTGTGTGTGTGTGTATATATATATATCTGTCTGTTGGAAGAATATCTTTAGATTTATGATTCGATGCACATATACATTTGTGTGTTTATATTATTGAGTTTTTATTCGCACACACACTTACACCCTTAGGTCCAGCAGCCCACTGAGGAAAAACGTCAAGAAGAGGAAGCACCAACTGAAAATCAGGGTATTGCACCTAGTGGGGAGATCGAAAATGAAGGAGCACCTGCTGTTCAAGGTGAAGGGAGAGTGGAGAATAATGCTTGTGGGTGGTGGAGGTATATTTATGCATTATATTTTATGACATATCCGTAACAGGAGGCCAGAAAACATTAGGAAGGAATCTTAAACATTTCCTGCTGCTGCTGTGGGGAGGGGTGGGAGAAGGACACATAAAAAGCCACAAAACTTTCCTACCATTTTGACAGAGGCTTTTTATCGATTGGGTACTTGCATGGTTGTCATAAGCCTGTGAGTGTTTTCCAGAGCTCCTGTATGGTTTGTTCAGTCAGTTTCTGTTTTTCGGTTTGTTTTGTATTTTATGTTTCTGTGGAAGAATGGCTCCTTGTAGCTTCCTAGTCTGCCATCTGCGGACATCTCATATATTTTTTAAGAAACTTTTTAATACACATTTATTAATGCTTCCTCATGCCATGTGATTTACTAAGTGCTGGAAACGTCAGTGCCAAACTGTAGCCTAAAGCTCATAGTCTAGTCAGACTGACTCAAACAAATCACTGATTTAATGTGATAAGAATAAGAACAAACGAGTACAAAAGGGACAAGTAAGTTGTCCAGTGTCAGCCTTGGGAAAGGAAAGGGTGATGTTTGAACATCTCTGCTTTCCTGTTTTCCTGGCAACAGACTCCTGAAATAATTAGCCTACATGTTTTTATTTCATAATGGTGAGGGAATACACATTATCATTTCCTCGTTCATAGTTCACGTTTTAATTTGTAAACTGATGACCTTTTTATGTTTTAAGGGCCTGACGTGGAAGCTTTTCAACAGGAACTGGCTCTACTTAAGATAGAGGATGAGCCTGGAGATGGTCCTGATGTCAGGGAGGGGACTCTGCCCACTTCTGATCCCACTAAAGTGCTGGAAGCAGGTATGTTGTTCAATTAAGATGCAAACTAGAGGGTGTCTGTTTTCACAATATTATATTTTTTGTGACACAGAGGTAAAATTACTGCTACTTTAATATCTTACTTCACGTCTAAACATTGTTTGAAGGTAGTTCACACCCCAAATGGCTGCCTTACACACTATTAGAGATAGAGGGCCAGGTGTGCTGGCTCATGGTTTTAATTCCAGCACTTTGGGAGGCCGAGGCAGAAGGATCACTTGAGGCCAGGACTTCAAGAGATGGAGAAAAATTGGGTCAAAGTTAATTGGATTATGATATGAAAGATATGAAACATGCTAAGAGAGTAGATACCGAGTGTCTTCACAGGTATTTCAAGTAATGCAGATATTAATTAGCTTGATGTAGCCATTTCACAATGTGTATATATATTTTAAAGCTTCATGTTATACGTGATAAATATATACGATTTTATGTGTCATTTTTTAAAAAAGATTTGAAAACATGTTCTGACTTTTGTATGTAAGTGATTTAACCAACAGCCAGTAATTTTCAGATATTTTTATAGAGGTCTGTTTTTAACAAATATGTAACGTGTTTATAATAAGCATCAGTTTATTTTGTGATGTTAACTGTGATGGTAATGTTTTACAGCTAGCATGGGTATTCACTTTACTGTATAAAATGAACTGCCTTTAGGCATGTAAAGAGGCAGGAGTTCCGGTGAAAGTAGTGACAAATGTTCGCCCTACTTAAAGCAACTGCATAATGGCTAAACTAGTCCAAAGTAACGTTTATACACTTTTTCACAAGAGACACAAAACAAATGTAATGCTGACTTTTCTATTTCCTTCACATAGGCAGTTCTAAACATATTCTGTATTCAGAGTGTTATTTCATATCAAAATGTTTAAATGATACTTTAAAAATATCTTTTTCCCTTAGGATTTTGTTTCGTTGAATTTTAATTGAAAGTGTATGCTTTTTTTTTTTTTTTTTTTTTCTGCTTTCCACTTATACATACAAATAGATTCACGTGATTGAATTCATTCTGACGTTGAACAGTCTCTTTGTGTCCTTATTCTACTAGAAAAAGTGGCATGAATTAAAAATATTGTTAATAGGCCTGGAAGTCTACCTTCAGAGTTTATTCAGAGGCTAACTGGATGTAGGCTAAAGGGTCACCCTCAGGGTTCTGATATTAGTTCATCAACATGGTAGTTGTATACCTCTAGTGTCATATGAATAAAAATCTGCTGAGTAACGGGTCCTAATTGTATATTTATGTTTTAGGTGATGCGCAACCATAGGTTTACACCAAGAGAAATGAAGACTGAAACCAAGAATATTATTGTTATGCTGGAAATTTGACTGATAGCATTCTCTTAATAAAGTTTTACAGTTTTCTGCAAGGAATCCTTGCACATTTTTGTTAAATTTATTTCTGGATCTTTAATAGTCCTGAGAATTGTATCTTTTTTGAACGTTTAAATCCTGTGTTTGAGATGGTACATGGAGATAAAATGTTGGTACATTGATTTTCTATCATAGATAGATAGGAAGCTGGAAGCTTTCATAGTGGGATGCCAACAGCTGCACAGATAGAAAAGGCCATGTGGGGCCAGGCATGTCCACCATGGGCTTTCCACCTCCCCTTTTTTAGCACATGCACGGTAAGAACGAAATGAGCAACATGGAGTAGCCCAGGCTGAGGACCCGCCTGCATAATAAAAGATTAGGGTGGGGGCTGCCAGAGATTCACACCCTATGCAGATGGTACACCTGGTCCTAACCGGTTGTTTGTACCCTCTGTGGGTGATCAGATACAGCCTCCCCACTAGCTCATCTATAAAAACCCCTGCATTTCATTGCAGGATGGCAACTGTTTTTGTCTGGGACCCCTCTCTGCAGTAGAAAGCTGTTCTCTTTGTTTCTCCTGTTAACTTTCTGCTCTACACCTCACTCTTGGTGTGCCCATGTCCTTGATTTCCTTGGCTGTGAGTCCAAGAACTCTGGGTGTTACCCCAGGCAACGAGGCACTTCAATACTAGCTGTGGGTCTGTGGTATATGACTTTTATTACAATGAAGTATGTTCCTTCTTTCACCGGTGTTTTCAGCATTTGTATCATGATGACACACTGAGATTTATTAAATGCTTTTCAGCATCAATTGAAATGATTATATGGTTTTTGTCTATCATTCCATTGATGTGATTTATCACATACATTAATTTGTGTATGTTAAACCATCCTTCCATCCCAGGAATAAATCTCACTTGGTCATGATGATGATTCTTTCTAACGTATTGTTAAATTTGATTTGCTGGTATTTTGTTGAGGACTTCTGCATCAATATTCATCAGCGGTTTTGCCCTGTAGTTTTCTTTTTTTGATGTGTCTTTGTCTGGTTTTGGTATCAGGGTAATACTGGCCTCATAGAATGAGTTTGGAACTATCCCCTCCTCTTCTATTTTTCAAAGTTGTTTGAGTAGGATTGGTATTATTCCTTCTTTAAACGTTGGGTAGAATTCAGTAGTGAAGCCATCAGGTCCAGGTGTTTCTTTACTGGAAGACTTTTATTATGGCTTTGATCTTGTTGCTTCAGGTTATGGATTTCTTCCTGGTTCAGTCTTGAGAGGTTGTATGTATCTAGGAATTAGTCCACTTTTTTCTAGATTTTCCAATTTATAGGCATGGAGTTTCTTGTAGGAGCCGGTTATGATCCTTTGAATGTTTGCAGCATCAGTTTTGTAACGTCTTGTTTTTCATTTCTTTTCTTTTCTTTTTTTTCTCGAGACAGAGTCTCCTTTTGTCCTCATGCTGGAGTGTAATAGCAGAGTCTCAGCTTACTAGAACCTCCACCTCCAGGGTTCAAGCAATTATCTTGCTTCAGTTACCGTAGTCACCACCCTGGTGGTAGGTGGGATTACAGGCACCTACCGCCATGCCTGGTTAATTATTTTTATTTTTATATAGAGATGGAGTTTGCCATATTGGCGAAGTTGGTCTTGAGGTCCCGGCCTCAAGTGATCCACCTGCCTCAGCCTCCCAAATCCTTTTTCATTTCTGGTTTTATTTATTTGGGTTTCTCTCTTTTTTTCTTAGCTTGGCTAATGGTTTGTCAATTTGGGTTAACTTATTAAAAAAACAACTTTTTGTTTTATTGATCTTTTGTGGGGTTTTTTTCATTTCAATTTCATTTATTTCTACTGGAATCTTCATTATTTTTCTTCTTCTAATTTTTGGTTTGGTTTGCTCTTTCTTGCAACTCTTTAAGATGCATTGTTAGATTGTTTATTTGAAGTTTTTACCTCTTTGGTTGTATGCACGCTATAAACCCCTTTCTGAGTACTGCTTTTGCTGTATCCCATCGGTTTTGGTATGTTGTGTTTCCATCGTCATTTGTTTCAATAAATTTTTAAATTTCCTTCTTAGCGTCTTCATCGACCCGTTATTCATTCAGGATCCGATTATTCAGTTTTCATGTATTTGTATAGTTTCCAAAATTCCTCTTGTTATTAATTTCTAGTTTTATGCCACTGTGGTCAGACAAGATCCATGATATTATTTCAGGTTTTTTTTTTTTAGTGTTTTGAGACCTAACCTATGGTCTTGTCCTTGAGAATGATCCATGTGCTGGGGAAAAGAATGTGTATTCTGTAGCAGTTGGATGAAATGTTCTGTAAATGTCTATTAGATACATGTGTCTATAGTGCAGATTAACTTTTTGTTTTTGTTGTTGAGTTTCTGTTTGGCAGATCTGTCCAATACTGAATGTGGGGTGCTGAAGTCTCCATCTATTGTTTTATTGGGGCCTATGTCTCTCTCTAGCTCTAACTGCATTTGTTTTATGTATCTGGGTGCTCAAGTGTTGGGTGCATATATATTTAAAATTGTTAATATCCTCTTGATGAATTGAGCCCTTTATTATTATATAGTGACCTTTTAGTCTCTTCTCAAAGTTTTTGTTTTGAAATCTATTTTTTCTTATTCTTTTTGTATCTTTTAAGTTCAGACATACATGTGGTGCAGGTTTGTTATGCAGGTGAACTTGTGTCATGGGGTTTGTTGTGCAGATTATTTTGTCACGCAGGTATTAAGCCTGGTACTCATGAGCTATTTTTCCTGATCCTCTCCCTCCTCCCATCCTCCAGTCTTTGGTAGGCCCCAGTGTCTGTTGTTCTCCTCTGTGTGTTGATGTTTTCTCATTTTTAGCTCCCACTTATAAGTGAGAACATACAGTATTTAGTTTTCTGTTCGTGCTTTGCTTTGCTAAGTATAATGACCTCCAGCTCCATCCTCATTCCAGCTACGGAGATAGTGTCATTCGTTTTTATGTCTGCATACTATTCCGTGGTATATATGTACTACATTTTCTTTATCCAGTCTACCATTGATGGGCTTTTTGGTTGATTCCATGTCTTTGGTATTGTGAATAGTGCCGCAGTGAACATATGTGTGCATGTGTCTTTGTAACAGAACAGTTTATATCCTTTTGACTGTATACCCAGTAATGGGATTGCTTGGATCGAATGGTAGTTCTGTTTTTAGGTCTCTGGGCAATGAGCACACTGTTTCCCACAATAGTTGAACTAATGTAAACTTCCACCAACAGTGCTTAAGTGTTTCTTTTCCCCCACAACATCACCAGCACCTGTTATTTTTTAAATTTTATTTTCTTTTTTACTTTTTAATAGCCATTCTGATTAGTGGGAGATGATATGTCATTGTGGTTTGAATTGAACTTCTCTAATGATCAGTGGTTTTGAGCTTTATTTCATATGTTTGTTGGCCGCATGCATGTCTTCTTTTGAAAGTGTTTGTTCATGTCCTTGGGCCACTTTTTAATGGTATTATTTTTTGTTTTGTTTTGTTTTCTGAGATAGAGTCTCAGTCTGTTGCTCAGGCTGGAGTGCAGTCGCATGGTCTCCGCTCACTGCAACCTCTGCCTCCCTGTTTGAAGTGATTCTCCTGCCTCAGCCACCCTAGTACCTGGGATTACAGGCGTGCACCACCATGCCAAGCTAATTTTGTTTTTTGTGGTTTTAAAGTCTGTTTTATCACAACCCCTGCTTTTTTTTTGCTTTCCATTTTCTTGATCAATATTCCTCCATCCCTTTATCTTGAGCCTGTGTGTCCTTTGCACATGAGATGGGTCACACATCGGTATGTATCACACCGGTGGGTCTTGATATTTTATCCAATGTGCCAGTCTCTGTGTTTTAATTGGGGCATTTAGACCATTTATATTTAAGATTAATATTGTTATGTGTGAATTTGATCCTGTCATCATGATGCTAGCTGGTTATTTTGCACATTAGTCGATGCAGTGTCTTCACTTCATAGTGTCATTGTCTTTATATTTCTCTTTGTTTTTCAGTGGCTGGTACTGGTTTTTCCTTTTCATATTTAGTGCTTCCTTCAGGAGCTCTTATGAGGCAGGCCTGACGGTGACAAACTCCCTCAGCATTTGCTGTCCTGGAAAGGATTTTGTTTCTCCTTCCCTTATGAAGCTTAGTTTTGCTGGGTATGAAATTCCGGGTTGAAAATTCTTTTCTTTATGAATGTTGAATATCGGCCCCCACTCTCTTCTGGCTTGTAGGGTTTCTGTAGAGAGATCCGCTGTTAGTCTGATGGGCTCTCCTTCGTAGGTAACCTGACCTTTCTCTGTGGCTGCCCTTAACATTTTTCCTTTTGTTTCAACCTTGAAGAATCTGATGATTGTTGTCTTCAGGTTGCTCTTCCCAAGGAGTAACAGAGTAGTGTTCTCTGTATTTCGTGAATTTGAATGTTGTCCTGTCTTGCTAGATTGGGGAAGTTCTCCTGGATAATATCCCAGGTCTCTGGGAAATCAGCACACTGTTTCCCACGATGGTTGAACTAATTTACACTTCCACCAACAGTGAATAAGTGTTTCTTTTTCTCTACAATGTCACCAGCATCTGTTATTTCTGCCTGGTGTGAGATGATATCTCATTGTGGTTTGAATTGTATTTCTCCAATGGTCAGTGACTTTGAGCTTTATTTCATATGCTGTGGCCTCATGCATGTCTTCCTTTGAATGTGTCTGTTCATGTCCTTGTCCCACTTTTTACTGGTATGGATTGTTTTGTTTTGTTTATTGAGACGCAGTCTCGGTCTGTTGCCCAGGCTGGAGAGCAGTGGCACGATCTCCACTCACTGCAACCTCCACTTCCTGGGTTCAAGCTATTCTGCTGCCTCAGCCACGCTATTATCGGGGATTACAGGCGCGCACCACCTCTCTCAGCTAATGTTTGTATTTTATGGTAGAGCCAGGGATTTTCATGTTTGCCAGGCTGGTCTCGAAATCCTGGCCTCCAGTGATCTACCCATCTTGGCCTTTCAAAGTGCTGGGATTACAGGTGTGAGGCACCGCACATGGCGTGTCTTTTTATTTTTTTTGTTTTTGTTTTTTTAAATTTCTCTAAGTTTTTATAGATTGTGCATATGAGACCTTGGAAAGATGCATAGTTTTCAAACATTTTCTCCCATTCTCTGTGTTGTGTGTTGTCTCTGTGGATAGTTGTTTTTTATTCTGTTTTGTTTTGGTTTTTTTTTTTTTTTTTTTTTTGCTGTACAGGAGCTCTTAGTTTCATTAGATTCCATTTGTCAATGTTTGCTGCTGTTGCAATTGCTTTTGGCATCTTCATTATGAAATCTTTGCTCCTTCCTACGTCCAGGATGAGAATGCCTGGGTCTTTCAGGATTTTTATGGATTTGGGTTTTACATTTAGTTTCTGAATCCACCTTTAGTTAATTTTTCTTAATAAGAGGTGATCCTGTTTCAGTCTTCTACATACAGCACCATTTATTGGATACAGAGTCCTGTCTACATTGCTTGTTTTTGTCAACTTTGTTGAAGATCAGATGGTAATAGGCGTGAGGTGTGCAGCATTATTTCTGGGCTGTGTATTCTATTTCATTGGTCTTTGTGACTGTTTTGGTATTGGTATCATGCTATTTCATTTACTGTGGCCATGTATTATATTCTGAAGTCAGGTAATATGATGCTTTGGCTTCATTCTTTTTGTTTAGGATTGCCTTGGCTGTTTGGCTCTTTTTTGGCTCCATATGAATTTTAAAGTAGTTTTTTTTTTTTTTTTTCTAATTCCGTGAGGAATGTCATTGGTAGTTTAACAGGAATATCACTGAATGTATGAATTGCATTGGTCAGATCGGCCATTTTGACAATATTTTTCCTGTTCACGAGCATGGAATGTTTTTCCATTTGTGTCATCTCTGATTTCTTTGAGCAGTGTTTTCTAGTTCTCATAGTAGAGACGGTTCTCCTTCCTGGTTAGCTGTATTCCTAGGTATTTTATTCTTTTTGTGGCAATTGTGAATGGGATTGTGTTTCTGATTTGGCTCTGAGCTTCAAGGTAGTTGGTGTACAGAAACGCTCCTGTTTTTGGACGTTAATTTTGTATCTTGAAGCTTTCCTGAAGTTGTTTATAAGATCAAGCAGATTTTGGGCAGAGAGTCTGGGATTTTCTAGGTATGGAATCATATTGTTTGCAAACAGAGATTGTTTGACTTGTGTGAAAAACACAGTGGAGTAAAAGCAAACACGTGTCAGCAATGGAATGGAAAAATACAAATGCCCATGAATAAATTTAATTTGAATGTGAAGAAGTAATATGAAGCAAATAACACAGTCCTTGTGTGGGATGTGTTAAAAGACTTGAGGAATTGAGGAGTGGCTTTTTTTTTTTTTTTTTTTTTTTCATTGAGAGATTCTAAAATAGAAAGATGGCTATTGTCGCAGAGTTAACATGTGATATAAAAATGGTAACTAATCCCAGGACTTTGGGAGGCCGAGACGGGCGGATCACGAGGTCAGGAGATCAAGACCATCCTGGCTAACCCGGTGAAACCCCGTCTCTACTAAAAAATACAAAAATCTAGCCGGGCGAGGTGGCGGGCGCCTGTAGTCCCAGCTACTCGGGAGTCTTGAGGCAGGAGAATGGCGTGAACCCGGGAGGCGGAGCTTGCAGTGAGCTGAGATCCGGCCACTGCACTCCAGCCTGGGCGACAGAGCGAGACTCCGCCTCAAAAAAAAAAAAAAAAAAAAATGGTAACTAGTATCTCAACAGGAATATTTTAGTACCTGATCAAATGATTCTGCAGTTCATCTGAAAGACCAATGTGTCAGAATTGATAGAAAAGGAGAAATCAGTGAGGGAGGGCAAGCATTACTTCACATTTCAAATATCATTAAGCTACAGCAATTAAAATAGTGCAGTAGTGGTACAGGTATAAACAACTCAGTGGAAGAAAATTAAGAGAGTTATATACAAAATTGAGTGGGGATGTAGGTGATGATAAAAGAGCCATTTCAAAACAGTGGGTGAAACAGGGATTCAACAACTAAGGTTGAGTTCCTACCACGTTAATGTTGTCCAGCTGGATCAATGATTTTGAACGTACAGTAATGCAACCAAGAACTATGAATGTCTTATCGTATTGGAGTGGGTAACACCACTGCAAGCATGACAGCAAACTCGTGAAGGAGGCAAGAAAATGATATCTGGAAGCGTATATAAAACAGGTATTAAAATATTTAAGATTTATTTCTGTGATGGTGAATTTTTCTGAAACACATTATTAGAGTAAGCTGGGACTCATCTTCTCCAAAGCCACTGGAAGGGAAAGAAAGGTTGGGCGGGAGAAAAAGAAAAGTGCTTTGCAAGTTCATTTTCGATGTCAGGAGCGCTGGTGGTTTAGGTTCTCCACAGAGGCAGGAAAGCTTCAGTCACGAGGCGGATGCCCCCCTCAGTGCGCATGCTGCACAGACCTGTTGCTGCGCATGTCTGTTGGTAGGCGTGTCTGTTGTTGCGCATGCGCCTTGCTGCCCACCTTCTGTCCACGCAGAGCTCTGCAAGGAGAGGTCGTGTCTTCATTCTTTCCGCCATCTTGATTCTTTCTCACTGATTGAGACGCAGCCGGTAGGTCCACAGAGCGGTCTTCCTGGGAATTTAGTTGTGAGTGAGTGTGTGGAGGAGCCAGCTGGCTTTGGACAGGTCCTGCAGCACAGTCCGTGGCTTCTGAGGGAAAAGGGCCTCGTCCGGCTCCACCCAGGTCGAGATGCCACCATGGGACTCCTCATTGTGGCTGGGCTGGGACGAGGGAGGAAGGTGGGCCGCAGAGGGGAGGGATCTCGTGAAGATGGGGCGAGTGCTGCGGGTGCTGTTAGAGGTGTCTGAGTCCCGGAAACTCCCGGAACCCTCTGAGACAGGACAGTTTCTAGACTCCTAGGTAGGGGCGCGGAAAGGGACAGCGTGTTTGGTAAGGAAGGGGCCTGGGAACTGGGAACGCTGTGGGCTGGTGACTGCGGCCCTGAGGTCTGTAGAGTGCCTGGCAGAGGTGTCCCGTGAGGAGCATAACGTTCACTCTGTTTCGCAATTTCTCACCTCCGCCGTGAACGTCATGGGAAGGAATGGGTGAGGCGGTGCTTTCCAGCAAGACTCGATTTTGGGAAGGGTGTGGGGGTGAAATGGGCCTAGCAAATCAGAGTGGGACGAAAGCAGTAGTCATTTCCGTTTCAATTCTCTGCCCGTGTTTTCCTAAATGTCTTCATGATGGAGAGTCTGATTGTGAAACCAAAACTCAGAAATGTCTTCTGTCTTTTGCTATGGCGTTAAGGTGATTTCTGTGCCTCTTCAACTGTGATACAAACAAACCTGTCCTTAGTTTGACTGGAAAGCATGAGTACTTATCATTGCTCTGTGAATTATTTTGAAAATATTTTCAAAATTAAGATAAATTCAAAATTTTAAAAGTACAAATCACCATTTTGCCATGGAATGTTCCTATATATAGCTAAGTTCTTACACACTTTTTCCAACTAACAATATTCTGTTTTCAGTGGGAAATATGAGTGAGCGTGTAAGAACAAGATCCCAATCCTCAGAAAGAGGAAATGAACAAGAGTCTTCCCAGCCGGTTGAATCTGTGATTGTGAGTCCTTTAACATTTGATGTTTTCTATTAACACAATTTATTTTACAAAATATATTTGAGCTAGTGTGCATGCACTGGTCCAGGGGTTCCATGCTGATAAAAAATGATGATTGCATCTCATGAAGGAAACTTTGGTTCAGGAATATTATATTCTGGTGTTACCTGTATGGATATGAATATTTCTCTCTCTCTTTCTCTCCCTCTCTCTCTCTCTCTCTCCCTGTCCCTCTCTATCTCTCTCTGTGTGTGTGTATATATATATATACGTCTGTTGGAAGAATATCTTTAGATTTATGATTCGATGCACATATACATTTGTGTATTTATATTATTGAGTTTTTATTCGCACACACACTTACACCCTTAGGTCCAGCAGCCCACTGAGGAAAAACGTCAAGAAGAGGAAGCACCAACTGAAAATCAGGGTATTGCACCTAGTGGGGAGATCGAAAATGAAGGAGCACCTGCTGTTCAAGGTGAAGGGAGAGTGGAGAATAATGCTTGTGGGTGGTGGAGGTATATTTATGCATTATACTTTATGACATACCTGTAACAGGAGGCCAGAAAACATTAGGAAGGAATCTTAAACATTTCCTGCTGCTGCTGTGGGGAGGGGTGGGACAAGGACACATAGAAAGCCACAAAACTTTCCTACCATTTTGACAGAGGCTTTTTATTGATTGGGTACTTGCATGGTTGTCATAAGCCCGTGAGTGTTTTCCAGAGCTCCTGTATGGTTTGTTCAGTCATTTTCTGTTTTTTGGTTTGTTTTGTATTTTATGTTTCTGTGGAAGAATGGCTCCTTGTAGCTTCCTAGTCTGCCATCTGCAGACATCTCATGTGTTTTTTAAGAAACTTTTTAATACACATTTATTAATGCTTCGTCATGCCATGTTACTAAGTGCTGGAAACCTCAGTGCCAAACTGTAGCCTAAAGCTCATAGTCTAGTCAGACTGACTCAAAGAAATCACTGATTTAATGTGATAAGAATAAGAGCAAATGAGTACAAAAGGGGCAAGTAAGTTGTCTAGGGCCAGCCTTGGGAAAGGAAAGGGTGATGTTAGAACATCTCTGCTTTCCTGTTTTCCTGGCAACAGACTCCTGAAATAATTAGCCTACAGGTTTTATTTCATAATGATGAGGGAATACACATTATCATTTCCTCGTTCATAGTTCACGTTTTAATTTGTAAACTGATGACCTTTTTATGTTTTAAGGGCCTGACGTGGAAGCTTTTCAACAGGAACTGGCTCTGCTTAAGATAGAGGATGAGCCTGGAGATGGTCCTGATGTCAGGGAGGGGACTCTGCCCACTTCTGATCCCACTAAAGTGCTGGAAGCAGGTATGTTGTTCAATTAAGATGCAAACTAGAGGGTGTCTGTTTTCACAATATTATATTTTTTGTGACACAGAGGTAAAATTACTGCTACTTTAATATCTTACTTCACGTCTAAACATTGTTTGAAGGTAGTTCACACCCCAAATGGCTGCCTTACACACTATTAGAGATAGAGGGCCAGGTGTGCTGGCTCATGGTTTTAATTCCAGCACTTTGGGAGGCCGAGGCAGAAGGATCACTTGAGGCCAGGACTTCAAGAGATGGAGAAAAATTGGGTCAAAGTTAATTGGATTATGATATGAAAGATATGAAACATGCTAAGAGAGTAGATACCGAGTGTCTTCACAGGTATTTCAAGTAATGCAGATATTAATTAGCTTGATGTAGCCATTTCACAATGTGTATATATATTTTAAAGCTTCATGTTATACGTGATAAATATATACGATTTTATGTGTCATTTTTTAAAAAAGATTTGAAAACATGTTCTGACTTTTGTATGTAAGTGATTTAACCAACAGCCAGTAATTTTCAGATATTTTTATAGAGGTCTGTTTTTAACAAATATGTAACGTGTTTATAATAAGCATCAGTTTATTTTGTGATGTTAACTGTGATGGTAATGTTTTACAGCTAGCATGGGTATTCACTTTACTGTATAAAATGAACTGCCTTTAGGCATGTAAAGAGGCAGGAGTTCCGGTGAAAGTAGTGACAAATGTTCGCCCTACTTAAAGCAACTGCATAATGGCTAAACTAGTCCAAAGTAACGTTTATACACTTTTTCACAAGAGACACAAAACAAATGTAATGCTGACTTTTCTATTTCCTTCACATAGGCAGTTCTAAACATATTCTGTATTCAGAGTGTTATTTCATATCAAAATGTTTAAATGATACTTTAAAAATATCTTTTTCCCTTAGGATTTTGTTTCGTTGAATTTTAATTGAAAGTGTATGCTTTTTTTTTTTTTTTTTTTTTTTCTGCTTTCCACTTATACATACAAATAGATTCACGTGATTGAATTCATTCTGACGTTGAACAGTCTCTTTGTGTCCTTATTCTACTAGAAAAAGTGGCATGAATTAAAAATATTGTTAATAGGCCTGGAAGTCTACCTTCAGAGTTTATTCAGAGGCTAACTGGATGTAGGCTAAAGGGTCACCCTCAGGGTTCTGATATTAGTTCATCAACATGGTAGTTGTATACCTCTAGTGTCATATGAATAAAAATCTGCTGAGTAACGGGTCCTAATTGTATATTTATGTTTTAGGTGATGCGCAACCATAGGTTTACACCAAGAGAAATGAAGACTGAAACCAAGAATATTATTGTTATGCTGGAAATTTGACTGATAGCATTCTCTTAATAAAGTTTTACAGTTTTCTGCAAGGAATCCTTGCACATTTTTGTTAAATTTATTTCTGGATCTTTAATAGTCTTGAGAATTGTATCTTTTTTGAACGTTTAAATCCTGTGTTTGAGATGGTACATGGAGATAAAATGTTGGTACATTGATTTTCTATCATAGATAGATAGGAAGCTGGAAGCTTTCATAGTGGGATGCCAACAGCTGCACAGATAGAAAAGGCCATGTGGGGCCAGGCATGTCCACCATGGGCTTTCCACCTCCCCTTTTTTAGCACATGCACGGTAAGAACAAAATGAGCAACATGGAGTAGCCCAGGCTGAGGACCCGCCTGCATAATAAAAGATTAGGGTGGGGGCTGCCAGAGATTCACACCCTATGCAGATGGTACACCTGGTCCTAACCGGTTGTTTGTACCCTCTGTGGGTGATCAGATACAGCCTCCCCACTAGCTCATCTATAAAAACCCCTGCATTTCATTGCAGGATGGCAACTGTTTTTGTCTGGGACCCCTCTCTGCAGTAGAAAGCTGTTCTCTTTGTTTCTCCTGTTAACTTTCTGCTCTACACCTCACTCTTGGTGTGCCCATGTCCTTGATTTCCTTGGCTGTGAGTCCAAGAACTCTGGGTGTTACCCCAGGCAACGAGGCACTTCAATACTAGCTGTGGGTCTGTGGTATATGACTTTTATTACAATGAAGTATGTTCCTTCTTTCACCGGTGTTTTCAGCATTTGTATCATGATGACACACTGAGATTTATTAAATGCTTTTCAGCATCAATTGAAATGATTATATGGTTTTTGTCTATCATTCCATTGATGTGATTTATCACATACATTAATTTGTGTATGTTAAACCATCCTTCCATCCCAGGAATAAATCTCACTTGGTCATGATGATGATTCTTTCTAACGTATTGTTAAATTTGATTTGCTGGTATTTTGTTGAGGACTTCTGCATCAATATTCATCAGCGGTTTTGCCCTGTAGTTTTCTTTTTTTGATGTGTCTTTGTCTGGTTTTGGTATCAGGGTAATACTGGCCTCATAGAATGAGTTTGGAACTATCCCCTCCTCTTCTATTTTTCAAAGTTGTTTGAGTAGGATTGGTATTATTCCTTCTTTAAACGTTGGGTAGAATTCAGTAGTGAAGCCATCAGGTCCAGGTGTTTCTTTACTGGAAGACTTTTATTATGGCTTTGATCTTGTTGCTTCAGGTTATGGATTTCTTCCTGGTTCAGTCTTGAGAGGTTGTATGTATCTAGGAATTAGTCCACTTTTTTCTAGATTTTCCAATTTATAGGCATGGAGTTTCTTGTAGGAGCCGGTTATGATCCTTTGAATGTTTGCAGCATCAGTTTTGTAACGTCTTGTTTTTCATTTCTTTTCTTTTCTTTTTTTTTCTCGAGACAGAGTCTCCTTTTGTCCTCATGCTGGAGTGTAATAGCAGAGTCTCAGCTTACTAGAACCTCCACCTCCAGGGTTCAAGCAATTATCTTGCTTCAGTTACCGTAGTCACCACCCTGGTGGTAGGTGGGATTACAGGCACCTACCGCCATGCCTGGTTAATTATTTTTATTTTTATATAGAGATGGAGTTTGCCATATTGGCGAAGTTGGTCTTGAGGTCCCGGCCTCAAGTGATCCACCTGCCTCAGCCTCCCAAATCCTTTTTCATTTCTGGTTTTATTTATTTGGGTTTCTCTCTTTTTTTCTTAGCTTGGCTAATGGTTTGTCAATTTGGGTTAACTTATTAAAAAAACAACTTTTTGTTTTATTGATCTTTTGTGGGGTTTTTTTCATTTCAATTTCATTTATTTCTACTGGAATCTTCATTATTTTTCTTCTTCTAATTTTTGGTTTGGTTTGCTCTTTCTTGCAACTCTTTAAGATGCATTGTTAGATTGTTTATTTGAAGTTTTTACCTCTTTGGTTGTATGCACGCTATAAACCCCTTTCTGAGTACTGCTTTTGCTGTATCCCATCGGTTTTGGTATGTTGTGTTTCCATCGTCATTTGTTTCAATAAATTTTTAAATTTCCTTCTTAGCGTCTTCATCGACCCGTTATTCATTCAGGATCCGATTATTCAGTTTTCATGTATTTGTATAGTTTCCAAAATTCCTCTTGTTATTAATTTCTAGTTTTATGCCACTGTGGTCAGACAAGATCCATGATATTATTTCAGGTTTTTTTTTTTTAGTGTTTTGAGACCTAACCTATGGTCTTGTCCTTGAGAATGATCCATGTGCTGGGGAAAAGAATGTGTATTCTGTAGCAGTTGGATGAAATGTTCTGTAAATGTCTATTAGATACATGTGTCTATAGTGCAGATTAACTTTTTGTTTTTGTTGTTGAGTTTCTGTTTGGCAGATCTGTCCAATACTGAATGTGGGGTGCTGAAGTCTCCATCTATTGTTTTATTGGGGCCTATGTCTCTCTCTAGCTCTAACTGCATTTGTTTTATGTATCTGGGTGCTCAAGTGTTGGGTGCATATATATTTAAAATTGTTAATATCCTCTTGATGAATTGAGCCCTTTATTATTATATAGTGACCTTTTAGTCTCTTCTCAAAGTTTTTGTTTTGAAATCTATTTTTTCTTATTCTTTTTGTATCTTTTAAGTTCAGACATACATGTGGTGCAGGTTTGTTATGCAGGTGAACTTGTGTCATGGGGTTTGTTGTGCAGATTATTTTGTCACGCAGGTATTAAGCCTGGTACTCATGAGCTATTTTTCCTGATCCTCTCCCTCCTCCCATCCTCCAGTCTTTGGTAGGCCCCAGTGTCTGTTGTTCTCCTCTGTGTGTTGATGTTTTCTCATTTTTAGCTCCCACTTATAAGTGAGAACATACAGTATTTAGTTTTCTGTTCGTGCTTTGCTTTGCTAAGTATAATGACCTCCAGCTCCATCCTTATTCCAGCTACGGAGATAGTGTCATTCGTTTTTATGTCTGCATACTATTCCGTGGTATATATGTACTACATTTTCTTTATCCAGTCTACCATTGATGGGCTTTTTGGTTGATTCCATGTCTTTGGTATTGTGAATAGTGCCGCAGTGAACATATGTGTGCATGTGTCTTTGTAACAGAACAGTTTATATCCTTTTGACTGTATACCCAGTAATGGGATTGCTTGGATCGAATGGTAGTTCTGTTTTTAGGTCTCTGGGCAATGAGCACACTGTTTCCCACAATAGTTGAACTAATGTAAACTTCCACCAACAGTGCTTAAGTGTTTCTTTTCCCCCACAACATCACCAGCACCTGTTATTTTTTAAATTTTATTTTCTTTTTTACTTTTTAATAGCCATTCTGATTAGTGGGAGATGATATGTCATTGTGGTTTGAATTGAACTTCTCTAATGATCAGTGGTTTTGAGCTTTATTTCATATGTTTGTTGGCCGCATGCATGCCTTCTTTTGAAAGTGTTTGTTCATGTCCTTGGGCCACTTTTTAATGGTATTATTTTTTGTTTTGTTTTGTTTTCTGAGATAGAGTCTCAGTCTGTTGCTCAGGCTGGAGTGCAGTCGCATGGTCTCCGCTCACTGCAACCTCTGCCTCCCTGTTTGAAGTGATTCTCCTGCCTCAGCCACCCTAGTACCTGGGATTACAGGCGTGCACCACCATGCCAAGCTAATTTTGTTTTTTGTGGTTTTAAAGTCTGTTTTATCACAACCCCTGCTTTTTTTTTGCTTTCCATTTTCTTGATCAATATTCCTCCATCCCTTTATCTTGAGCCTGTGTGTCCTTTGCACATGAGATGGGTCACACATCGGTATGTATCACACCGGTGGGTCTTGATATTTTATCCAATGTGCCAGTCTCTGTGTTTTAATTGGGGCATTTAGACCATTTATATTTAAGATTAATATTGTTATGTGTGAATTTGATCCTGTCATCATGATGCTAGCTGGTTATTTTGCACATTAGTCGATGCAGTGTCTTCACTTCATAGTGTCATTGTCTTTATATTTCTCTTTGTTTTTCAGTGGCTGGTACTGGTTTTTCCTTTTCATATTTAGTGCTTCCTTCAGGAGCTCTTATGAGGCAGGCCTGACGGTGACAAACTCCCTCAGCATTTGCTGTCCTGGAAAGGATTTTGTTTCTCCTTCCCTTATGAAGCTTAGCTTTGCTGGGTATGAAATTCCGGGTTGAAAATTCTTTTCTTTATGAATGTTGAATATCGGCCCCCACTCTCTTCTGGCTTGTAGGGTTTCTGTAGAGAGATCCGCTGTTAGTCTGATGGGCTCTCCTTCGTAGGTAACCTGACCTTTCTCTGTGGCTGCCCTTAACATTTTTCCTTTTGTTTCAACCTTGAAGAATCTGATGATTGTTGTCTTCAGGTTGCTCTTCCCAAGGAGTAACAGAGTAGTGTTCTCTGTATTTCGTGAATTTGAATGTTGTCCTGTCTTGCTAGATTGGGGAAGTTCTCCTGGATAATATCCCAGGTCTCTGGGAAATCAGCACACTGTTTCCCACGATGGTTGAACTAATTTACACTTCCACCAACAGTGAATAAGTGTTTCTTTTTCTCTACAATGTCACCAGCATCTGTTATTTCTGCCTGGTGTGAGATGATATCTCATTGTGGTTTGAATTGTATTTCTCCAATGGTCAGTGACTTTGAGCTTTATTTCATATGCTGTGGCCTCATGCATGTCTTCCTTTGAATGTGTCTGTTCATGTCCTTGTCCCACTTTTTACTGGTATGGATTGTTTTGTTTTGTTTATTGAGACGCAGTCTCGGTCTGTTGCCCAGGCTGGAGAGCAGTGGCACGATCTCCACTCACTGCAACCTCCACTTCCTGGGTTCAAGCTATTCTGCTGCCTCAGCCACGCTATTATCGGGGATTACAGGCGCGCACCACCTCTCTCAGCTAATGTTTGTATTTTATGGTAGAGCCAGGGATTTTCATGTTTGCCAGGCTGGTCTCGAAATCCTGGCCTCCAGTGATCTACCCATCTTGGCCTTTCAAAGTGCTGGGATTACAGGTGTGAGGCACCGCACATGGCGTGTCTTTTTATTTTTTTTGTTTTTGTTTTTTTAAATTTCTCTAAGTTTTTATAGATTGTGCATATGAGACCTTGGAAAGATGCATAGTTTTCAAACATTTTCTCCCATTCTCTGTGTTGTGTGTTGTCTCTGTGGATAGTTGTTTTTTATTCTGTTTTGTTTTGGTTTTTTTTTTTTTTTTTTTTTTTTGCTGTACAGGAGCTCTTAGTTTCATTAGATTCCATTTGTCAATGTTTGCTGCTGTTGCAATTGCTTTTGGCATCTTCATTATGAAATCTTTGCTCCTTCCTACGTCCAGGATGAGAATGCCTGGGTCTTTCAGGATTTTTATGGATTTGGGTTTTACATTTAGTTTCTGAATCCACCTTTAGTTAATTTTTCTTAATAAGAGGTGATCCTGTTTCAGTCTTCTACATACAGCACCATTTATTGGATACAGAGTCCTGTCTACATTGCTTGTTTTTGTCAACTTTGTTGAAGATCAGATGGTAATAGGCGTGAGGTGTGCAGCATTATTTCTGGGCTGTGTATTCTATTTCATTGGTCTTTGTGACTGTTTTGGTATTGGTATCATGCTATTTCATTTACTGTGGCCATGTATTATATTCTGAAGTCAGGTAATATGATGCTTTGGCTTCATTCTTTTTGTTTAGGATTGCCTTGGCTGTTTGGCTCTTTTTTGGCTCCATATGAATTTTAAAGTAGTTTTTTTTTTTTTTTTTCTAATTCCGTGAGGAATGTCATTGGTAGTTTAACAGGAATATCACTGAATGTATGAATTGCATTGGTCAGATCGGCCATTTTGACAATATTTTTCCTGTTCACGAGCATGGAATGTTTTTCCATTTGTGTCATCTCTGATTTCTTTGAGCAGTGTTTTCTAGTTCTCATAGTAGAGACGGTTCTCCTTCCTGGTTAGCTGTATTCCTAGGTATTTTATTCTTTTTGTGGCAATTGTGAATGGGATTGTGTTTCTGATTTGGCTCTGAGCTTCAAGGTAGTTGGTGTACAGAAACGCTCCTGTTTTTGGACGTTAATTTTGTATCTTGAAGCTTTCCTGAAGTTGTTTATAAGATCAAGCAGATTTTGGGCAGAGAGTCTGGGATTTTCTAGGTATGGAATCATATTGTTTGCAAACAGAGATTGTTTGACTTGTGTGAAAAACACAGTGGAGTAAAAGCAAACACGTGTCAGCAATGGAATGGAAAAATACAAATGCCCATGAATAAATTTAATTTGAATGTGAAGAAGTAATATGAAGCAAATAACACAGTCCTTGTGTGGGATGTGTTAAAAGACTTGAGGAATTGAGGAGTGGCTTTTTTTTTTTTTTTTTTTTTTTCATTGAGAGATTCTAAAATAGAAAGATGGCTATTGTCGCAGAGTTAACATGTGATATAAAAATGGTAACTAATCCCAGGACTTTGGGAGGCCGAGACGGGCGGATCACGAGGTCAGGAGATCAAGACCATCCTGGCTAACCCGGTGAAACCCCGTCTCTACTAAAAAATACAAAAATCTAGCCGGGCGAGGTGGCGGGCGCCTGTAGTCCCAGCTACTCGGGAGTCTTGAGGCAGGAGAATGGCGTGAACCCGGGAGGCGGAGCTTGCAGTGAGCTGAGATCCGGCCACTGCACTCCAGCCTGGGCGACAGAGCGAGACTCCGCCTCAAAAAAAAAAAAAAAAAAATGGTAACTAGTATCTCAACAGGAATATTTTAGTACCTGATCAAATGATTCTGCAGTTCATCTGAAAGACCAATGTGTCAGAATTGATAGAAAAGGAGAAATCAGTGAGGGAGGGCAAGCATTACTTCACATTTCAAATATCATTAAGCTACAGCAATTAAAATAGTGCAGTAGTGGTACAGGTATAAACAACTCAGTGGAAGAAAATTAAGAGAGTTATATACAAAATTGAGTGGGGATGTAGGTGATGATAAAAGAGCCATTTCAAAACAGTGGGTGAAACAGGGATTCAACAACTAAGGTTGAGTTCCTACCACGTTAATGTTGTCCAGCTGGATCAATGATTTTGAACGTACAGTAATGCAACCAAGAACTATGAATGTCTTATCGTATTGGAGTGGGTAACACCACTGCAAGCATGACAGCAAACTCGTGAAGGAGGCAAGAAAATGATATCTGGAAGCGTATATAAAACAGGTATTAAAATATTTAAGATTTATTTCTGTGATGGTGAATTTTTCTGAAACACATTATTAGAGTAAGCTGGGACTCATCTTCTCCAAAGCCACTGGAAGGGAAAGAAAGGTTGGGCGGGAGAAAAAGAAAAGTGCTTTGCAAGTTCATTTTCGATGTCAGGAGCGCTGGTGGTTTAGGTTCTCCACAGAGGCAGGAAAGCTTCAGTCACGAGGCGGATGCCCCCCTCAGTGCGCATGCTGCACAGACCTGTTGCTGCGCATGTCTGTTGGTAGGCGTGTCTGTTGTTGCGCATGCGCCTTGCTGCCCACCTTCTGTCCACGCAGAGCTCTGCAAGGAGAGGTCGTGTCTTCATTCTTTCCGCCATCTTGATTCTTTCTCACTGATTGAGACGCAGCCGGTAGGTCCACAGAGCGGTCTTCCTGGGAATTTAGTTGTGAGTGAGTGTGTGGAGGAGCCAGCTGGCTTTGGACAGGTCCTGCAGCACAGTCCGTGGCTTCTGAGGGAAAAGGGCCTCGTCCGGCTCCACCCAGGTCGAGATGCCACCATGGGACTCCTCATTGTGGCTGGGCTGGGACGAGGGAGGAAGGTGGGCCGCAGAGGGGAGGGATCTCGTGAAGATGGGGCGAGTGCTGCGGGTGCTGTTAGAGGTGTCTGAGTCCCGGAAACTCCCGGAACCCTCTGAGACAGGACAGTTTCTAGACTCCTAGGTAGGGGCGCGGAAAGGGACAGCGTGTTTGGTAAGGAAGGGGCCTGGGAACTGGGAACGCTGTGGGCTGGTGACTGCGGCCCTGAGGTCTGTAGAGTGCCTGGCAGAGGTGTCCCGTGAGGAGCATAACGTTCACTCTGTTTCGCAATTTCTCACCTCCGCCGTGAACGTCATGGGAAGGAATGGGTGAGGCGGTGCTTTCCAGCAAGACTCGATTTTGGGAAGGGTGTGGGGGTGAAATGGGCCTAGCAAATCAGAGTGGGACGAAAGCAGTAGTCATTTCCGTTTCAATTCTCTGCCCGTGTTTTCCTAAATGTCTTCATGATGGAGAGTCTGATTGTGAAACCAAAACTCAGAAATGTCTTCTGTCTTTTGCTATGGCGTTAAGGTGATTTCTGTGCCTCTTCAACTGTGATACAAACAAACCTGTCCTTAGTTTGACTGGAAAGCATGAGTACTTATCACTGCTCTGTGAATTATTTTGAAAATATTTTCAAAATTAAGATAAATTCAAAATTTTAAAAGTACAAATCACCATTTTGCCATGGAATGTTCCTATATATAGCTAAGTTCTTACACACTTTTTCCAACTAACAATATTCTGTTTTCAGTGGGAAATATGAGTGAGCGTGTAAGAACAAGATCCCAATCCTCAGAAAGAGGAAATGAACAAGAGTCTTCCCAGCCGGTTGAATCTGTGATTGTGAGTCCTTTAACATTTGATGTTTTCTATTAACACAATTTATTTTACAAAATATATTTGAGCTAGTGTGCATGCACTGGTCCAGGGGTTCCATGCTGATAAAAAATGATGATTGCATCTCATGAAGGAAACTTTGGTTCAGGAATATTATATTCTGGTGTTACCTGTATGGATATGAATATTTCTCTCTCTCTTTCTCTCCCTCTCTCTCTCTCTCTCTCCCTGTCCCTCTCTATCTCTCTCTGTGTGTGTGTATATATATATATACGTCTGTTGGAAGAATATCTTTAGATTTATGATTCGATGCACATATACATTTGTGTATTTATATTATTGAGTTTTTATTCGCACACACACTTACACCCTTAGGTCCAGCAGCCCACTGAGGAAAAACGTCAAGAAGAGGAAGCACCAACTGAAAATCAGGGTATTGCACCTAGTGGGGAGATCGAAAATGAAGGAGCACCTGCTGTTCAAGGTGAAGGGAGAGTGGAGAATAATGCTTGTGGGTGGTGGAGGTATATTTATGCATTATACTTTATGACATACCTGTAACAGGAGGCCAGAAAACATTAGGAAGGAATCTTAAACATTTCCTGCTGCTGCTGTGGGGAGGGGTGGGACAAGGACACATAGAAAGCCACAAAACTTTCCTACCATTTTGACAGAGGCTTTTTATTGATTGGGTACTTGCATGGTTGTCATAAGCCCGTGAGTGTTTTCCAGAGCTCCTGTATGGTTTGTTCAGTCATTTTCTGTTTTTTGGTTTGTTTTGTATTTTATGTTTCTGTGGAAGAATGGCTCCTTGTAGCTTCCTAGTCTGCCATCTGCAGACATCTCATGTGTTTTTTAAGAAACTTTTTAATACACATTTATTAATGCTTCGTCATGCCATGTTACTAAGTGCTGGAAACCTCAGTGCCAAACTGTAGCCTAAAGCTCATAGTCTAGTCAGACTGACTCAAAGAAATCACTGATTTAATGTGATAAGAATAAGAGCAAATGAGTACAAAAGGGGCAAGTAAGTTGTCTAGGGCCAGCCTTGGGAAAGGAAAGGGTGATGTTAGAACATCTCTGCTTTCCTGTTTTCCTGGCAACAGACTCCTGAAATAATTAGCCTACAGGTTTTATTTCATAATGATGAGGGAATACACATTATCATTTCCTCGTTCATAGTTCACGTTTTAATTTGTAAACTGATGACCTTTTTATGTTTTAAGGGCCTGACGTGGAAGCTTTTCAACAGGAACTGGCTCTGCTTAAGATAGAGGATGAGCCTGGAGATGGTCCTGATGTCAGGGAGGGGACTCTGCCCACTTCTGATCCCACTAAAGTGCTGGAAGCAGGTATGTTGTTCAATTAAGATGCAAACTAGAGGGTGTCTGTTTTCACAATATTATATTTTTTGTGACACAGAGGTAAAATTACTGCTACTTTAATATCTTACTTCACGTCTAAACATTGTTTGAAGGTAGTTCACACCCCAAATGGCTGCCTTACACACTATTAGAGATAGAGGGCCAGGTGTGCTGGCTCATGGTTTTAATTCCAGCACTTTGGGAGGCCGAGGCAGAAGGATCACTTGAGGCCAGGACTTCAAGAGATGGAGAAAAATTGGGTCAAAGTTAATTGGATTATGATATGAAAGATATGAAACATGCTAAGAGAGTAGATACCGAGTGTCTTCACAGGTATTTCAAGTAATGCAGATATTAATTAGCTTGATGTAGCCATTTCACAATGTGTATATATATTTTAAAGCTTCATGTTATACGTGATAAATATATACGATTTTATGTGTCATTTTTTAAAAAAGATTTGAAAACATGTTCTGACTTTTGTATGTAAGTGATTTAACCAACAGCCAGTAATTTTCAGATATTTTTATAGAGGTCTGTTTTTAACAAATATGTAACGTGTTTATAATAAGCATCAGTTTATTTTGTGATGTTAACTGTGATGGTAATGTTTTACAGCTAGCATGGGTATTCACTTTACTGTATAAAATGAACTGCCTTTAGGCATGTAAAGAGGCAGGAGTTCCGGTGAAAGTAGTGACAAATGTTCGCCCTACTTAAAGCAACTGCATAATGGCTAAACTAGTCCAAAGTAACGTTTATACACTTTTTCACAAGAGACACAAAACAAATGTAATGCTGACTTTTCTATTTCCTTCACATAGGCAGTTCTAAACATATTCTGTATTCAGAGTGTTATTTCATATCAAAATGTTTAAATGATACTTTAAAAATATCTTTTTCCCTTAGGATTTTGTTTCGTTGAATTTTAATTGAAAGTGTATGCTTTTTTTTTTTTTTTTTTTTTTTCTGCTTTCCACTTATACATACAAATAGATTCACGTGATTGAATTCATTCTGACGTTGAACAGTCTCTTTGTGTCCTTATTCTACTAGAAAAAGTGGCATGAATTAAAAATATTGTTAATAGGCCTGGAAGTCTACCTTCAGAGTTTATTCAGAGGCTAACTGGATGTAGGCTAAAGGGTCACCCTCAGGGTTCTGATATTAGTTCATCAACATGGTAGTTGTATACCTCTAGTGTCATATGAATAAAAATCTGCTGAGTAACGGGTCCTAATTGTATATTTATGTTTTAGGTGATGCGCAACCATAGGTTTACACCAAGAGAAATGAAGACTGAAACCAAGAATATTATTGTTATGCTGGAAATTTGACTGATAGCATTCTCTTAATAAAGTTTTACAGTTTTCTGCAAGGAATCCTTGCACATTTTTGTTAAATTTATTTCTGGATCTTTAATAGTCCTGAGAATTGTATCTTTTTTGAACGTTTAAATCCTGTGTTTGAGATGGTACATGGAGATAAAATGTTGGTACATTGATTTTCTATCATAGATAGATAGGAAGCTGGAAGCTTTCATAGTGGGATGCCAACAGCTGCACAGATAGAAAAGGCCATGTGGGGCCAGGCATGTCCACCATGGGCTTTCCACCTCCCCTTTTTTAGCACATGCACGGTAAGAACGAAATGAGCAACATGGAGTAGCCCAGGCTGAGGACCCGCCTGCATAATAAAAGATTAGGGTGGGGGCTGCCAGAGATTCACACCCTATGCAGATGGTACACCTGGTCCTAACCGGTTGTTTGTACCCTCTGTGGGTGATCAGATACAGCCTCCCCACTAGCTCATCTATAAAAACCCCTGCATTTCATTGCAGGATGGCAACTGTTTTTGTCTGGGACCCCTCTCTGCAGTAGAAAGCTGTTCTCTTTGTTTCTCCTGTTAACTTTCTGCTCTACACCTCACTCTTGGTGTGCCCATGTCCTTGATTTCCTTGGCTGTGAGTCCAAGAACTCTGGGTGTTACCCCAGGCAACGAGGCACTTCAATACTAGCTGTGGGTCTGTGGTATATGACTTTTATTACAATGAAGTATGTTCCTTCTTTCACCGGTGTTTTCAGCATTTGTATCATGATGACACACTGAGATTTATTAAATGCTTTTCAGCATCAATTGAAATGATTATATGGTTTTTGTCTATCATTCCATTGATGTGATTTATCACATACATTAATTTGTGTATGTTAAACCATCCTTCCATCCCAGGAATAAATCTCACTTGGTCATGATGATGATTCTTTCTAACGTATTGTTAAATTTGATTTGCTGGTATTTTGTTGAGGACTTCTGCATCAATATTCATCAGCGGTTTTGCCCTGTAGTTTTCTTTTTTTGATGTGTCTTTGTCTGGTTTTGGTATCAGGGTAATACTGGCCTCATAGAATGAGTTTGGAACTATCCCCTCCTCTTCTATTTTTCAAAGTTGTTTGAGTAGGATTGGTATTATTCCTTCTTTAAACGTTGGGTAGAATTCAGTAGTGAAGCCATCAGGTCCAGGTGTTTCTTTACTGGAAGACTTTTATTATGGCTTTGATCTTGTTGCTTCAGGTTATGGATTTCTTCCTGGTTCAGTCTTGAGAGGTTGTATGTATCTAGGAATTAGTCCACTTTTTTCTAGATTTTCCAATTTATAGGCATGGAGTTTCTTGTAGGAGCCGGTTATGATCCTTTGAATGTTTGCAGCATCAGTTTTGTAACGTCTTGTTTTTCATTTCTTTTCTTTTCTTTTTTTTTCTCGAGACAGAGTCTCCTTTTGTCCTCATGCTGGAGTGTAATAGCAGAGTCTCAGCTTACTAGAACCTCCACCTCCAGGGTTCAAGCAATTATCTTGCTTCAGTTACCGTAGTCACCACCCTGGTGGTAGGTGGGATTACAGGCACCTACCGCCATGCCTGGTTAATTATTTTTATTTTTATATAGAGATGGAGTTTGCCATATTGGCGAAGTTGGTCTTGAGGTCCCGGCCTCAAGTGATCCACCTGCCTCAGCCTCCCAAATCCTTTTTCATTTCTGGTTTTATTTATTTGGGTTTCTCTCTTTTTTTCTTAGCTTGGCTAATGGTTTGTCAATTTGGGTTAACTTATTAAAAAAACAACTTTTTGTTTTATTGATCTTTTGTGGGGTTTTTTTCATTTCAATTTCATTTATTTCTACTGGAATCTTCATTATTTTTCTTCTTCTAATTTTTGGTTTGGTTTGCTCTTTCTTGCAACTCTTTAAGATGCATTGTTAGATTGTTTATTTGAAGTTTTTACCTCTTTGGTTGTATGCACGCTATAAACCCCTTTCTGAGTACTGCTTTTGCTGTATCCCATCGGTTTTGGTATGTTGTGTTTCCATCGTCATTTGTTTCAATAAATTTTTAAATTTCCTTCTTAGCGTCTTCATCGACCCGTTATTCATTCAGGATCCGATTATTCAGTTTTCATGTATTTGTATAGTTTCCAAAATTCCTCTTGTTATTAATTTCTAGTTTTATGCCACTGTGGTCAGACAAGATCCATGATATTATTTCAGGTTTTTTTTTTTTAGTGTTTTGAGACCTAACATATGGTCTTGTCCTTGAGAATGATCCATGTGCTGGGGAAAAGAATGTGTATTCTGTAGCAGTTGGATGAAATGTTCTGTAAATGTCTATTAGATACATGTGTCTATAGTGCAGATTAACTTTTTGTTTTTGTTGTTGAGTTTCTGTTTGGCAGATCTGTCCAATACTGAATGTGGGGTGCTGAAGTCTCCATCTATTGTTTTATTGGGGCCTATGTCTCTCTCTAGCTCTAACTGCATTTGTTTTATGTATCTGGGTGCTCAAGTGTTGGGTGCATATATATTTAAAATTGTTAATATCCTCTTGATGAATTGAGCCCTTTATTATTATATAGTGACCTTTTAGTCTCTTCTCAAAGTTTTTGTTTTGAAATCTATTTTTTCTTATTCTTTTTGTATCTTTTAAGTTCAGACATACATGTGGTGCAGGTTTGTTATGCAGGTGAACTTGTGTCATGGGGTTTGTTGTGCAGATTATTTTGTCACGCAGGTATTAAGCCTGGTACTCATGAGCTATTTTTCCTGATCCTCTCCCTCCTCCCATCCTCCAGTCTTTGGTAGGCCCCAGTGTCTGTTGTTCTCCTCTGTGTGTTGATGTTTTCTCATTTTTAGCTCCCACTTATAAGTGAGAACATACAGTATTTAGTTTTCTGTTCGTGCTTTGCTTTGCTAAGTATAATGACCTCCAGCTCCATCCTTATTCCAGCTACGGAGATAGTGTCATTCGTTTTTATGTCTGCATACTATTCCGTGGTATATATGTACTACATTTTCTTTATCCAGTCTACCATTGATGGGCTTTTTGGTTGATTCCATGTCTTTGGTATTGTGAATAGTGCCGCAGTGAACATATGTGTGCATGTGTCTTTGTAACAGAACAGTTTATATCCTTTTGACTGTATACCCAGTAATGGGATTGCTTGGATCGAATGGTAGTTCTGTTTTTAGGTCTCTGGGCAATGAGCACACTGTTTCCCACAATAGTTGAACTAATGTAAACTTCCACCAACAGTGCTTAAGTGTTTCTTTTCCCCCACAACATCACCAGCACCTGTTATTTTTTAAATTTTATTTTCTTTTTTACTTTTTAATAGCCATTCTGATTAGTGGGAGATGATATGTCATTGTGGTTTGAATTGAACTTCTCTAATGATCAGTGGTTTTGAGCTTTATTTCATATGTTTGTTGGCCGCATGCATGCCTTCTTTTGAAAGTGTTTGTTCATGTCCTTGGGCCACTTTTTAATGGTATTATTTTTTGTTTTGTTTTGTTTTCTGAGATAGAGTCTCAGTCTGTTGCTCAGGCTGGAGTGCAGTCGCATGGTCTCCACTCACTGCAACCTCTGCCTCCCTGTTTGAAGTGATTCTCCTGCCTCAGCCACCCTAGTACCTGGGATTACAGGCGTGCACCACCATGCCAAGCTAATTTTGTTTTTTGTGGTTTTAAAGTCTGTTTTATCACAACCCCTGCTTTTTTTTTGCTTTCCATTTTCTTGATCAATATTCCTCCATCCCTTTATCTTGAGCCTGTGTGTCCTTTGCACATGAGATGGGTCACACATCGGTATGTATCACACCGGTGGGTCTTGATATTTTATCCAATGTGCCAGTCTCTGTGTTTTAATTGGGGCATTTAGACCATTTATATTTAAGATTAATATTGTTATGTGTGAATTTGATCCTGTCATCATGATGCTAGCTGGTTATTTTGCACATTAGTCGATGCAGTGTCTTCACTTCATAGTGTCATTGTCTTTATATTTCTCTTTGTTTTTCAGTGGCTGGTACTGGTTTTTCCTTTTCATATTTAGTGCTTCCTTCAGGAGCTCTTATGAGGCAGGCCTGACGGTGACAAACTCCCTCAGCATTTGCTGTCCTGGAAAGGATTTTGTTTCTCCTTCCCTTATGAAGCTTAGCTTTGCTGGGTATGAAATTCCGGGTTGAAAATTCTTTTCTTTATGAATGTTGAATATCGGCCCCCACTCTCTTCTGGCTTGTAGGGTTTCTGTAGAGAGATCCGCTGTTAGTCTGATGGGCTCTCCTTCGTAGGTAACCTGACCTTTCTCTGTGGCTGCCCTTAACATTTTTCCTTTTGTTTCAACCTTGAAGAATCTGATGATTGTTGTCTTCAGGTTGCTCTTCCCAAGGAGTAACAGAGTAGTGTTCTCTGTATTTCGTGAATTTGAATGTTGTCCTGTCTTGCTAGATTGGGGAAGTTCTCCTGGATAATATCCCAGGTCTCTGGGAAATCAGCACACTGTTTCCCACGATGGTTGAACTAATTTACACTTCCACCAACAGTGAATAAGTGTTTCTTTTTCTCTACAATGTCACCAGCATCTGTTATTTCTGCCTGGTGTGAGATGATATCTCATTGTGGTTTGAATTGTATTTCTCCAATGGTCAGTGACTTTGAGCTTTATTTCATATGCTGTGGCCTCATGCATGTCTTCCTTTGAATGTGTCTGTTCATGTCCTTGTCCCACTTTTTACTGGTATGGATTGTTTTGTTTTGTTTATTGAGACGCAGTCTCGGTCTGTTGCCCAGGCTGGAGAGCAGTGGCACGATCTCCACTCACTGCAACCTCCACTTCCTGGGTTCAAGCTATTCTGCTGCCTCAGCCACGCTATTATCGGGGATTACAGGCGCGCACCACCTCTCTCAGCTAATGTTTGTATTTTATGGTAGAGCCAGGGATTTTCATGTTTGCCAGGCTGGTCTCGAAATCCTGGCCTCCAGTGATCTACCCATCTTGGCCTTTCAAAGTGCTGGGATTACAGGTGTGAGGCACCGCACATGGCGTGTCTTTTTATTTTTTTTGTTTTTGTTTTTTTAAATTTCTCTAAGTTTTTATAGATTGTGCATATGAGACCTTGGAAAGATGCATAGTTTTCAAACATTTTCTCCCATTCTCTGTGTTGTGTGTTGTCTCTGTGGATAGTTGTTTTTTATTCTGTTTTGTTTTGGTTTTTTTTTTTTTTTTTTTTTTTTGCTGTACAGGAGCTCTTAGTTTCATTAGATTCCATTTGTCAATGTTTGCTGCTGTTGCAATTGCTTTTGGCATCTTCATTATGAAATCTTTGCTCCTTCCTACGTCCAGGATGAGAATGCCTGGGTCTTTCAGGATTTTTATGGATTTGGGTTTTACATTTAGTTTCTGAATCCACCTTTAGTTAATTTTTCTTAATAAGAGGTGATCCTGTTTCAGTCTTCTACATACAGCACCATTTATTGGATACAGAGTCCTGTCTACATTGCTTGTTTTTGTCAACTTTGTTGAAGATCAGATGGTAATAGGCGTGAGGTGTGCAGCATTATTTCTGGGCTGTGTATTCTATTTCATTGGTCTTTGTGACTGTTTTGGTATTGGTATCATGCTATTTCATTTACTGTGGCCATGTATTATATTCTGAAGTCAGGTAATATGATGCTTTGGCTTCATTCTTTTTGTTTAGGATTGCCTTGGCTGTTTGGCTCTTTTTTGGCTCCATATGAATTTTAAAGTAGTTTTTTTTTTTTTTTTTTCTAATTCCGTGAGGAATGTCATTGGTAGTTTAACAGGAATATCACTGAATGTATGAATTGCATTGGTCAGATCGGCCATTTTGACAATATTTTTCCTGTTCACGAGCATGGAATGTTTTTCCATTTGTGTCATCTCTGATTTCTTTGAGCAGTGTTTTCTAGTTCTCATAGTAGAGACGGTTCTCCTTCCTGGTTAGCTGTATTCCTAGGTATTTTATTCTTTTTGTGGCAATTGTGAATGGGATTGTGTTTCTGATTTGGCTCTGAGCTTCAAGGTAGTTGGTGTACAGAAACGCTCCTGTTTTTGGACGTTAATTTTGTATCTTGAAGCTTTCCTGAAGTTGTTTATAAGATCAAGCAGATTTTGGGCAGAGAGTCTGGGATTTTCTAGGTATGGAATCATATTGTTTGCAAACAGAGATTGTTTGACTTGTGTGAAAAACACAGTGGAGTAAAAGCAAACACGTGTCAGCAATGGAATGGAAAAATACAAATGCCCATGAATAAATTTAATTTGAATGTGAAGAAGTAATATGAAGCAAATAACACAGTCCTTGTGTGGGATGTGTTAAAAGACTTGAGGAATTGAGGAGTGGCTTTTTTTTTTTTTTTTTTTTTTCATTGAGAGATTCTAAAATAGAAAGATGGCTATTGTCGCAGAGTTAACATGTGATATAAAAATGGTAACTAATCCCAGGACTTTGGGAGGCCGAGACGGGCGGATCACGAGGTCAGGAGATCAAGACCATCCTGGCTAACCCGGTGAAACCCCGTCTCTACTAAAAAATACAAAAATCTAGCCGGGCGAGGTGGCGGGCGCCTGTAGTCCCAGCTACTCGGGAGTCTTGAGGCAGGAGAATGGCGTGAACCCGGGAGGCGGAGCTTGCAGTGAGCTGAGATCCGGCCACTGCACTCCAGCCTGGGCGACAGAGCGAGACTCCGCCTCAAAAAAAAAAAAAAAAAAAAAATGGTAACTAGTATCTCAACAGGAATATTTTAGTACCTGATCAAATGATTCTGCAGTTCATCTGAAAGACCAATGTGTCAGAATTGATAGAAAAGGAGAAATCAGTGAGGGAGGGCAAGCATTACTTCACATTTCAAATATCATTAAGCTACAGCAATTAAAATAGTGCAGTAGTGGTACAGGTATAAACAACTCAGTGGAAGAAAATTAAGAGAGTTATATACAAAATTGAGTGGGGATGTAGGTGATGATAAAAGAGCCATTTCAAAACAGTGGGTGAAACAGGGATTCAACAACTAAGGTTGAGTTCCTACCACGTTAATGTTGTCCAGCTGGATCAATGATTTTGAACGTACAGTAATGCAACCAAGAACTATGAATGTCTTATCGTATTGGAGTGGGTAACACCACTGCAAGCATGACAGCAAACTCGTGAAGGAGGCAAGAAAATGATATCTGGAAGCGTATATAAAACAGGTATTAAAATATTTAAGATTTATTTCTGTGATGGTGAATTTTTCTGAAACACATTATTAGAGTAAGCTGGGACTCATCTTCTCCAAAGCCACTGGAAGGGAAAGAAAGGTTGGGCGGGAGAAAAAGAAAAGTGCTTTGCAAGTTCATTTTCGATGTCAGGAGCGCTGGTGGTTTAGGTTCTCCACAGAGGCAGGAAAGCTTCAGTCACGAGGCGGATGCCCCCCTCAGTGCGCATGCTGCACAGACCTGTTGCTGCGCATGTCTGTTGGTAGGCGTGTCTGTTGTTGCGCATGCGCCTTGCTGCCCACCTTCTGTCCACGCAGAGCTCTGCAAGGAGAGGTCGTGTCTTCATTCTTTCCGCCATCTTGATTCTTTCTCACTGATTGAGACGCAGCCGGTAGGTCCACAGAGCGGTCTTCCTGGGAATTTAGTTGTGAGTGAGTGTGTGGAGGAGCCAGCTGGCTTTGGACAGGTCCTGCAGCACAGTCCGTGGCTTCTGAGGGAAAAGGGCCTCGTCCGGCTCCACCCAGGTCGAGATGCCACCATGGGACTCCTCATTGTGGCTGGGCTGGGACGAGGGAGGAAGGTGGGCCGCAGAGGGGAGGGATCTCGTGAAGATGGGGCGAGTGCTGCGGGTGCTGTTAGAGGTGTCTGAGTCCCGGAAACTCCCGGAACCCTCTGAGACAGGACAGTTTCTAGACTCCTAGGTAGGGGCGCGGAAAGGGACAGCGTGTTTGGTAAGGAAGGGGCCTGGGAACTGGGAACGCTGTGGGCTGGTGACTGCGGCCCTGAGGTCTGTAGAGTGCCTGGCAGAGGTGTCCCGTGAGGAGCATAACGTTCACTCTGTTTCGCAATTTCTCACCTCCGCCGTGAACGTCATGGGAAGGAATGGGTGAGGCGGTGCTTTCCAGCAAGACTCGATTTTGGGAAGGGTGTGGGGGTGAAATGGGCCTAGCAAATCAGAGTGGGACGAAAGCAGTAGTCATTTCCGTTTCAATTCTCTGCCCGTGTTTTCCTAAATGTCTTCATGATGGAGAGTCTGATTGTGAAACCAAAACTCAGAAATGTCTTCTGTCTTTTGCTATGGCGTTAAGGTGATTTCTGTGCCTCTTCAACTGTGATACAAACAAACCTGTCCTTAGTTTGACTGGAAAGCATGAGTACTTATCATTGCTCTGTGAATTATTTTGAAAATATTTTCAAAATTAAGATAAATTCAAAATTTTAAAAGTACAAATCACCATTTTGCCATGGAATGTTCCTATATATAGCTAAGTTCTTACACACTTTTTCCAACTAACAATATTCTGTTTTCAGTGGGAAATATGAGTGAGCGTGTAAGAACAAGATCCCAATCCTCAGAAAGAGGAAATGAACAAGAGTCTTCCCAGCCGGTTGAATCTGTGATTGTGAGTCCTTTAACATTTGATGTTTTCTATTAACACAATTTATTTTACAAAATATATTTGAGCTAGTGTGCATGCACTGGTCCAGGGGTTCCATGCTGATAAAAAATGATGATTGCATCTCATGAAGGAAACTTTGGTTCAGGAATATTATATTCTGGTGTTACCTGTATGGATATGAATATTTCTCTCTCTCTTTCTCTCCCTCTCTCTCTCTCTCTCTCCCTGTCCCTCTCTATCTCTCTCTGTGTGTGTGTATATATATATATACGTCTGTTGGAAGAATATCTTTAGATTTATGATTCGATGCACATATACATTTGTGTATTTATATTATTGAGTTTTTATTCGCACACACACTTACACCCTTAGGTCCAGCAGCCCACTGAGGAAAAACGTCAAGAAGAGGAAGCACCAACTGAAAATCAGGGTATTGCACCTAGTGGGGAGATCGAAAATGAAGGAGCACCTGCTGTTCAAGGTGAAGGGAGAGTGGAGAATAATGCTTGTGGGTGGTGGAGGTATATTTATGCATTATACTTTATGACATACCTGTAACAGGAGGCCAGAAAACATTAGGAAGGAATCTTAAACATTTCCTGCTGCTGCTGTGGGGAGGGGTGGGACAAGGACACATAGAAAGCCACAAAACTTTCCTACCATTTTGACAGAGGCTTTTTATTGATTGGGTACTTGCATGGTTGTCATAAGCCCGTGAGTGTTTTCCAGAGCTCCTGTATGGTTTGTTCAGTCATTTTCTGTTTTTTGGTTTGTTTTGTATTTTATGTTTCTGTGGAAGAATGGCTCCTTGTAGCTTCCTAGTCTGCCATCTGCAGACATCTCATGTGTTTTTTAAGAAACTTTTTAATACACATTTATTAATGCTTCGTCATGCCATGTTACTAAGTGCTGGAAACCTCAGTGCCAAACTGTAGCCTAAAGCTCATAGTCTAGTCAGACTGACTCAAAGAAATCACTGATTTAATGTGATAAGAATAAGAGCAAATGAGTACAAAAGGGGCAAGTAAGTTGTCTAGGGCCAGCCTTGGGAAAGGAAAGGGTGATGTTAGAACATCTCTGCTTTCCTGTTTTCCTGGCAACAGACTCCTGAAATAATTAGCCTACAGGTTTTATTTCATAATGATGAGGGAATACACATTATCATTTCCTCGTTCATAGTTCACGTTTTAATTTGTAAACTGATGACCTTTTTATGTTTTAAGGGCCTGACGTGGAAGCTTTTCAACAGGAACTGGCTCTGCTTAAGATAGAGGATGAGCCTGGAGATGGTCCTGATGTCAGGGAGGGGACTCTGCCCACTTCTGATCCCACTAAAGTGCTGGAAGCAGGTATGTTGTTCAATTAAGATGCAAACTAGAGGGTGTCTGTTTTCACAATATTATATTTTTTGTGACACAGAGGTAAAATTACTGCTACTTTAATATCTTACTTCACGTCTAAACATTGTTTGAAGGTAGTTCACACCCCAAATGGCTGCCTTACACACTATTAGAGATAGAGGGCCAGGTGTGCTGGCTCATGGTTTTAATTCCAGCACTTTGGGAGGCCGAGGCAGAAGGATCACTTGAGGCCAGGACTTCAAGAGATGGAGAAAAATTGGGTCAAAGTTAATTGGATTATGATATGAAAGATATGAAACATGCTAAGAGAGTAGATACCGAGTGTCTTCACAGGTATTTCAAGTAATGCAGATATTAATTAGCTTGATGTAGCCATTTCACAATGTGTATATATATTTTAAAGCTTCATGTTATACGTGATAAATATATACGATTTTATGTGTCATTTTTTAAAAAAGATTTGAAAACATGTTCTGACTTTTGTATGTAAGTGATTTAACCAACAGCCAGTAATTTTCAGATATTTTTATAGAGGTCTGTTTTTAACAAATATGTAACGTGTTTATAATAAGCATCAGTTTATTTTGTGATGTTAACTGTGATGGTAATGTTTTACAGCTAGCATGGGTATTCACTTTACTGTATAAAATGAACTGCCTTTAGGCATGTAAAGAGGCAGGAGTTCCGGTGAAAGTAGTGACAAATGTTCGCCCTACTTAAAGCAACTGCATAATGGCTAAACTAGTCCAAAGTAACGTTTATACACTTTTTCACAAGAGACACAAAACAAATGTAATGCTGACTTTTCTATTTCCTTCACATAGGCAGTTCTAAACATATTCTGTATTCAGAGTGTTATTTCATATCAAAATGTTTAAATGATACTTTAAAAATATCTTTTTCCCTTAGGATTTTGTTTCGTTGAATTTTAATTGAAAGTGTATGCTTTTTTTTTTTTTTTTTTTTTTCTGCTTTCCACTTATACATACAAATAGATTCACGTGATTGAATTCATTCTGACGTTGAACAGTCTCTTTGTGTCCTTATTCTACTAGAAAAAGTGGCATGAATTAAAAATATTGTTAATAGGCCTGGAAGTCTACCTTCAGAGTTTATTCAGAGGCTAACTGGATGTAGGCTAAAGGGTCACCCTCAGGGTTCTGATATTAGTTCATCAACATGGTAGTTGTATACCTCTAGTGTCATATGAATAAAAATCTGCTGAGTAACGGGTCCTAATTGTATATTTATGTTTTAGGTGATGCGCAACCATAGGTTTACACCAAGAGAAATGAAGACTGAAACCAAGAATATTATTGTTATGCTGGAAATTTGACTGATAGCATTCTCTTAATAAAGTTTTACAGTTTTCTGCAAGGAATCCTTGCACATTTTTGTTAAATTTATTTCTGGATCTTTAATAGTCCTGAGAATTGTATCTTTTTTGAACGTTTAAATCCTGTGTTTGAGATGGTACATGGAGATAAAATGTTGGTACATTGATTTTCTATCATAGATAGATAGGAAGCTGGAAGCTTTCATAGTGGGATGCCAACAGCTGCACAGATAGAAAAGGCCATGTGGGGCCAGGCATGTCCACCATGGGCTTTCCACCTCCCCTTTTTTAGCACATGCACGGTAAGAACGAAATGAGCAACATGGAGTAGCCCAGGCTGAGGACCCGCCTGCATAATAAAAGATTAGGGTGGGGGCTGCCAGAGATTCACACCCTATGCAGATGGTACACCTGGTCCTAACCGGTTGTTTGTACCCTCTGTGGGTGATCAGATACAGCCTCCCCACTAGCTCATCTATAAAAACCCCTGCATTTCATTGCAGGATGGCAACTGTTTTTGTCTGGGACCCCTCTCTGCAGTAGAAAGCTGTTCTCTTTGTTTCTCCTGTTAACTTTCTGCTCTACACCTCACTCTTGGTGTGCCCATGTCCTTGATTTCCTTGGCTGTGAGTCCAAGAACTCTGGGTGTTACCCCAGGCAACGAGGCACTTCAATACTAGCTGTGGGTCTGTGGTATATGACTTTTATTACAATGAAGTATGTTCCTTCTTTCACCGGTGTTTTCAGCATTTGTATCATGATGACACACTGAGATTTATTAAATGCTTTTCAGCATCAATTGAAATGATTATATGGTTTTTGTCTATCATTCCATTGATGTGATTTATCACATACATTAATTTGTGTATGTTAAACCATCCTTCCATCCCAGGAATAAATCTCACTTGGTCATGATGATGATTCTTTCTAACGTATTGTTAAATTTGATTTGCTGGTATTTTGTTGAGGACTTCTGCATCAATATTCATCAGCGGTTTTGCCCTGTAGTTTTCTTTTTTTGATGTGTCTTTGTCTGGTTTTGGTATCAGGGTAATACTGGCCTCATAGAATGAGTTTGGAACTATCCCCTCCTCTTCTATTTTTCAAAGTTGTTTGAGTAGGATTGGTATTATTCCTTCTTTAAACGTTGGGTAGAATTCAGTAGTGAAGCCATCAGGTCCAGGTGTTTCTTTACTGGAAGACTTTTATTATGGCTTTGATCTTGTTGCTTCAGGTTATGGATTTCTTCCTGGTTCAGTCTTGAGAGGTTGTATGTATCTAGGAATTAGTCCACTTTTTTCTAGATTTTCCAATTTATAGGCATGGAGTTTCTTGTAGGAGCCGGTTATGATCCTTTGAATGTTTGCAGCATCAGTTTTGTAACGTCTTGTTTTTCATTTCTTTTCTTTTCTTTTTTTTTCTCGAGACAGAGTCTCCTTTTGTCCTCATGCTGGAGTGTAATAGCAGAGTCTCAGCTTACTAGAACCTCCACCTCCAGGGTTCAAGCAATTATCTTGCTTCAGTTACCGTAGTCACCACCCTGGTGGTAGGTGGGATTACAGGCACCTACCGCCATGCCTGGTTAATTATTTTTATTTTTATATAGAGATGGAGTTTGCCATATTGGCGAAGTTGGTCTTGAGGTCCCGGCCTCAAGTGATCCACCTGCCTCAGCCTCCCAAATCCTTTTTCATTTCTGGTTTTATTTATTTGGGTTTCTCTCTTTTTTTCTTAGCTTGGCTAATGGTTTGTCAATTTGGGTTAACTTATTAAAAAAACAACTTTTTGTTTTATTGATCTTTTGTGGGGTTTTTTTCATTTCAATTTCATTTATTTCTACTGGAATCTTCATTATTTTTCTTCTTCTAATTTTTGGTTTGGTTTGCTCTTTCTTGCAACTCTTTAAGATGCATTGTTAGATTGTTTATTTGAAGTTTTTACCTCTTTGGTTGTATGCACGCTATAAACCCCTTTCTGAGTACTGCTTTTGCTGTATCCCATCGGTTTTGGTATGTTGTGTTTCCATCGTCATTTGTTTCAATAAATTTTTAAATTTCCTTCTTAGCGTCTTCATCGACCCGTTATTCATTCAGGATCCGATTATTCAGTTTTCATGTATTTGTATAGTTTCCAAAATTCCTCTTGTTATTAATTTCTAGTTTTATGCCACTGTGGTCAGACAAGATCCATGATATTATTTCAGGTTTTTTTTTTTTAGTGTTTTGAGACCTAACATATGGTCTTGTCCTTGAGAATGATCCATGTGCTGGGGAAAAGAATGTGTATTCTGTAGCAGTTGGATGAAATGTTCTGTAAATGTCTATTAGATACATGTGTCTATAGTGCAGATTAACTTTTTGTTTTTGTTGTTGAGTTTCTGTTTGGCAGATCTGTCCAATACTGAATGTGGGGTGCTGAAGTCTCCATCTATTGTTTTATTGGGGCCTATGTCTCTCTCTAGCTCTAACTGCATTTGTTTTATGTATCTGGGTGCTCAAGTGTTGGGTGCATATATATTTAAAATTGTTAATATCCTCTTGATGAATTGAGCCCTTTATTATTATATAGTGACCTTTTAGTCTCTTCTCAAAGTTTTTGTTTTGAAATCTATTTTTTCTTATTCTTTTTGTATCTTTTAAGTTCAGACATACATGTGGTGCAGGTTTGTTATGCAGGTGAACTTGTGTCATGGGGTTTGTTGTGCAGATTATTTTGTCACGCAGGTATTAAGCCTGGTACTCATGAGCTATTTTTCCTGATCCTCTCCCTCCTCCCATCCTCCAGTCTTTGGTAGGCCCCAGTGTCTGTTGTTCTCCTCTGTGTGTTGATGTTTTCTCATTTTTAGCTCCCACTTATAAGTGAGAACATACAGTATTTAGTTTTCTGTTCGTGCTTTGCTTTGCTAAGTATAATGACCTCCAGCTCCATCCTTATTCCAGCTACGGAGATAGTGTCATTCGTTTTTATGTCTGCATACTATTCCGTGGTATATATGTACTACATTTTCTTTATCCAGTCTACCATTGATGGGCTTTTTGGTTGATTCCATGTCTTTGGTATTGTGAATAGTGCCGCAGTGAACATATGTGTGCATGTGTCTTTGTAACAGAACAGTTTATATCCTTTTGACTGTATACCCAGTAATGGGATTGCTTGGATCGAATGGTAGTTCTGTTTTTAGGTCTCTGGGCAATGAGCACACTGTTTCCCACAATAGTTGAACTAATGTAAACTTCCACCAACAGTGCTTAAGTGTTTCTTTTCCCCCACAACATCACCAGCACCTGTTATTTTTTAAATTTTATTTTCTTTTTTACTTTTTAATAGCCATTCTGATTAGTGGGAGATGATATGTCATTGTGGTTTGAATTGAACTTCTCTAATGATCAGTGGTTTTGAGCTTTATTTCATATGTTTGTTGGCCGCATGCATGCCTTCTTTTGAAAGTGTTTGTTCATGTCCTTGGGCCACTTTTTAATGGTATTATTTTTTGTTTTGTTTTGTTTTCTGAGATAGAGTCTCAGTCTGTTGCTCAGGCTGGAGTGCAGTCGCATGGTCTCCGCTCACTGCAACCTCTGCCTCCCTGTTTGAAGTGATTCTCCTGCCTCAGCCACCCTAGTACCTGGGATTACAGGCGTGCACCACCATGCCAAGCTAATTTTGTTTTTTGTGGTTTTAAAGTCTGTTTTATCACAACCCCTGCTTTTTTTTTGCTTTCCATTTTCTTGATCAATATTCCTCCATCCCTTTATCTTGAGCCTGTGTGTCCTTTGCACATGAGATGGGTCACACATCGGTATGTATCACACCGGTGGGTCTTGATATTTTATCCAATGTGCCAGTCTCTGTGTTTTAATTGGGGCATTTAGACCATTTATATTTAAGATTAATATTGTTATGTGTGAATTTGATCCTGTCATCATGATGCTAGCTGGTTATTTTGCACATTAGTCGATGCAGTGTCTTCACTTCATAGTGTCATTGTCTTTATATTTCTCTTTGTTTTTCAGTGGCTGGTACTGGTTTTTCCTTTTCATATTTAGTGCTTCCTTCAGGAGCTCTTATGAGGCAGGCCTGACGGTGACAAACTCCCTCAGCATTTGCTGTCCTGGAAAGGATTTTGTTTCTCCTTCCCTTATGAAGCTTAGCTTTGCTGGGTATGAAATTCCGGGTTGAAAATTCTTTTCTTTATGAATGTTGAATATCGGCCCCCACTCTCTTCTGGCTTGTAGGGTTTCTGTAGAGAGATCCGCTGTTAGTCTGATGGGCTCTCCTTCGTAGGTAACCTGACCTTTCTCTGTGGCTGCCCTTAACATTTTTCCTTTTGTTTCAACCTTGAAGAATCTGATGATTGTTGTCTTCAGGTTGCTCTTCCCAAGGAGTAACAGAGTAGTGTTCTCTGTATTTCGTGAATTTGAATGTTGTCCTGTCTTGCTAGATTGGGGAAGTTCTCCTGGATAATATCCCAGGTCTCTGGGAAATCAGCACACTGTTTCCCACGATGGTTGAACTAATTTACACTTCCACCAACAGTGAATAAGTGTTTCTTTTTCTCTACAATGTCACCAGCATCTGTTATTTCTGCCTGGTGTGAGATGATATCTCATTGTGGTTTGAATTGTATTTCTCCAATGGTCAGTGACTTTGAGCTTTATTTCATATGCTGTGGCCTCATGCATGTCTTCCTTTGAATGTGTCTGTTCATGTCCTTGTCCCACTTTTTACTGGTATGGATTGTTTTGTTTTGTTTATTGAGACGCAGTCTCGGTCTGTTGCCCAGGCTGGAGAGCAGTGGCACGATCTCCACTCACTGCAACCTCCACTTCCTGGGTTCAAGCTATTCTGCTGCCTCAGCCACGCTATTATCGGGGATTACAGGCGCGCACCACCTCTCTCAGCTAATGTTTGTATTTTATGGTAGAGCCAGGGATTTTCATGTTTGCCAGGCTGGTCTCGAAATCCTGGCCTCCAGTGATCTACCCATCTTGGCCTTTCAAAGTGCTGGGATTACAGGTGTGAGGCACCGCACATGGCGTGTCTTTTTATTTTTTTTGTTTTTGTTTTTTTAAATTTCTCTAAGTTTTTATAGATTGTGCATATGAGACCTTGGAAAGATGCATAGTTTTCAAACATTTTCTCCCATTCTCTGTGTTGTGTGTTGTCTCTGTGGATAGTTGTTTTTTATTCTGTTTTGTTTTGGTTTTTTTTTTTTTTTTTTTTTTTTTTTGCTGTACAGGAGCTCTTAGTTTCATTAGATTCCATTTGTCAATGTTTGCTGCTGTTGCAATTGCTTTTGGCATCTTCATTATGAAATCTTTGCTCCTTCCTACGTCCAGGATGAGAATGCCTGGGTCTTTCAGGATTTTTATGGATTTGGGTTTTACATTTAGTTTCTGAATCCACCTTTAGTTAATTTTTCTTAATAAGAGGTGATCCTGTTTCAGTCTTCTACATACAGCACCATTTATTGGATACAGAGTCCTGTCTACATTGCTTGTTTTTGTCAACTTTGTTGAAGATCAGATGGTAATAGGCGTGAGGTGTGCAGCATTATTTCTGGGCTGTGTATTCTATTTCATTGGTCTTTGTGACTGTTTTGGTATTGGTATCATGCTATTTCATTTACTGTGGCCATGTATTATATTCTGAAGTCAGGTAATATGATGCTTTGGCTTCATTCTTTTTGTTTAGGATTGCCTTGGCTGTTTGGCTCTTTTTTGGCTCCATATGAATTTTAAAGTAGTTTTTTTTTTTTTTTTTCTAATTCCGTGAGGAATGTCATTGGTAGTTTAACAGGAATATCACTGAATGTATGAATTGCATTGGTCAGATCGGCCATTTTGACAATATTTTTCCTGTTCACGAGCATGGAATGTTTTTCCATTTGTGTCATCTCTGATTTCTTTGAGCAGTGTTTTCTAGTTCTCATAGTAGAGACGGTTCTCCTTCCTGGTTAGCTGTATTCCTAGGTATTTTATTCTTTTTGTGGCAATTGTGAATGGGATTGTGTTTCTGATTTGGCTCTGAGCTTCAAGGTAGTTGGTGTACAGAAACGCTCCTGTTTTTGGACGTTAATTTTGTATCTTGAAGCTTTCCTGAAGTTGTTTATAAGATCAAGCAGATTTTGGGCAGAGAGTCTGGGATTTTCTAGGTATGGAATCATATTGTTTGCAAACAGAGATTGTTTGACTTGTGTGAAAAACACAGTGGAGTAAAAGCAAACACGTGTCAGCAATGGAATGGAAAAATACAAATGCCCATGAATAAATTTAATTTGAATGTGAAGAAGTAATATGAAGCAAATAACACAGTCCTTGTGTGGGATGTGTTAAAAGACTTGAGGAATTGAGGAGTGGCTTTTTTTTTTTTTTTTTTTTGATTGAGAGATTCTAAAATAGAAAGATGGCTATTGTCGCAGAGTTAACATGTGATATAAAAATGGTAACTAATCCCAGCACTTTGGGAGGCCGAGACGGGCGGATCACGAGGTCAGGAGATCAAGACCATCCTGGCTAACCCGGTGAAACCCCGTCTCTACTAAAAAATACAAAAATCTAGCCGGGCGAGGTGGCGGGCGCCTGTAGTCCCAGCTACTCGGGAGTCTTGAGGCAGGAGAATGGCGTGAACCCGGGAGGCGGAGCTTGCAGTGAGCTGAGATCCGGCCACTGCACTCCAGCCTGGGCGACAGAGCGAGACTCCGCCTCAAAAAAAAAAAAAACAAAAATGGTAACTAGTATCTCAACAGGAATATTTTAGTACCTGATCAAATGATTCTGCAGTTCATCTGAAAGACCAATGTGTCAGAATTGATAGAAAAGGAGAAATCAGTGAGGGAGGGCAAGCATTACTTCACATTTCAAATATCATTAAGCTACAGCAATTAAAATAGTGCAGTAGTGGTACAGGTATAAACAACTCAGTGGAAGAAAATTAAGAGAGTTATATACAAAATTGAGTGGGGATGTAGGTGATGATAAAAGAGCCATTTCAAAACAGTGGGTGAAACAGGGATTCAACAACTAAGGTTGAGTTCCTACCACGTTAATGTTGTCCAGCTGGATCAATGATTTTGAACGTACAGTAATGCAACCAAGAACTATGAATGTCTTATCGTATTGGAGTGGGTAACACCACTGCAAGCATGACAGCAAACTCGTGAAGGAGGCAAGAAAATGATATCTGGAAGCGTATATAAAACAGGTATTAAAATATTTAAGATTTATTTCTGTGATGGTGAATTTTTCTGAAACACATTATTAGAGTAAGCTGGGACTCATCTTCTCCAAAGCCACTGGAAGGGAAAGAAAGGTTGGGCGGGAGAAAAAGAAAAGTGCTTTGCAAGTTCATTTTCGATGTCAGGAGCGCTGGTGGTTTAGGTTCTCCACAGAGGCAGGAAAGCTTCAGTCACGAGGCGGATGCCCCCCTCAGTGCGCATGCTGCACAGACCTGTTGCTGCGCATGTCTGTTGGTAGGCGTGTCTGTTGTTGCGCATGCGCCTTGCTGCCCACCTTCTGTCCACGCAGAGCTCTGCAAGGAGAGGTCGTGTCTTCATTCTTTCCGCCATCTTGATTCTTTCTCACTGATTGAGACGCAGCCGGTAGGTCCACAGAGCGGTCTTCCTGGGAATTTAGTTGTGAGTGAGTGTGTGGAGGAGCCAGCTGGCTTTGGACAGGTCCTGCAGCACAGTCCGTGGCTTCTGAGGGAAAAGGGCCTCGTCCGGCTCCACCCAGGTCGAGATGCCACCATGGGACTCCTCATTGTGGCTGGGCTGGGACGAGGGAGGAAGGTGGGCCGCAGAGGGGAGGGATCTCGTGAAGATGGGGCGAGTGCTGCGGGTGCTGTTAGAGGTGTCTGAGTCCCGGAAACTCCCGGAACCCTCTGAGACAGGACAGTTTCTAGACTCCTAGGTAGGGGCGCGGAAAGGGACAGCGTGTTTGGTAAGGAAGGGGCCTGGGAACTGGGAACGCTGTGGGCTGGTGACTGCGGCCCTGAGGTCTGTAGAGTGCCTGGCAGAGGTGTCCCGTGAGGAGCATAACGTTCACTCTGTTTCGCAATTTCTCACCTCCGCCGTGAACGTCATGGGAAGGAATGGGTGAGGCGGTGCTTTCCAGCAAGACTCGATTTTGGGAAGGGTGTGGGGGTGAAATGGGCCTAGCAAATCAGAGTGGGACGAAAGCAGTAGTCATTTCCGTTTCAATTCTCTGCCCGTGTTTTCCTAAATGTCTTCATGATGGAGAGTCTGATTGTGAAACCAAAACTCAGAAATGTCTTCTGTCTTTTGCTATGGCGTTAAGGTGATTTCTGTGCCTCTTCAACTGTGATACAAACAAACCTGTCCTTAGTTTGACTGGAAAGCATGAGTACTTATCACTGCTCTGTGAATTATTTTGAAAATATTTTCAAAATTAAGATAAATTCAAAATTTTAAAAGTACAAATCACCATTTTGCCATGGAATGTTCCTATATATAGCTAAGTTCTTACACACTTTTTCCAACTAACAATATTCTGTTTTCAGTGGGAAATATGAGTGAGCGTGTAAGAACAAGATCCCAATCCTCAGAAAGAGGAAATGAACAAGAGTCTTCCCAGCCGGTTGAATCTGTGATTGTGAGTCCTTTAACATTTGATGTTTTCTATTAACACAATTTATTTTACAAAATATATTTGAGCTAGTGTGCATGCACTGGTCCAGGGGTTCCATGCTGATAAAAAATGATGATTGCATCTCATGAAGGAAACTTTGGTTCAGGAATATTATATTCTGGTGTTACCTGTATGGATATGAATATTTCTCTCTCTCTTTCTCTCCCTCTCTCTCTCTCTCTCTCCCTGTCCCTCTCTATCTCTCTCTGTGTGTGTGTATATATATATATACGTCTGTTGGAAGAATATCTTTAGATTTATGATTCGATGCACATATACATTTGTGTATTTATATTATTGAGTTTTTATTCGCACACACACTTACACCCTTAGGTCCAGCAGCCCACTGAGGAAAAACGTCAAGAAGAGGAAGCACCAACTGAAAATCAGGGTATTGCACCTAGTGGGGAGATCGAAAATGAAGGAGCACCTGCTGTTCAAGGTGAAGGGAGAGTGGAGAATAATGCTTGTGGGTGGTGGAGGTATATTTATGCATTATACTTTATGACATACCTGTAACAGGAGGCCAGAAAACATTAGGAAGGAATCTTAAACATTTCCTGCTGCTGCTGTGGGGAGGGGTGGGACAAGGACACATAGAAAGCCACAAAACTTTCCTACCATTTTGACAGAGGCTTTTTATTGATTGGGTACTTGCATGGTTGTCATAAGCCCGTGAGTGTTTTCCAGAGCTCCTGTATGGTTTGTTCAGTCATTTTCTGTTTTTTGGTTTGTTTTGTATTTTATGTTTCTGTGGAAGAATGGCTCCTTGTAGCTTCCTAGTCTGCCATCTGCAGACATCTCATGTGTTTTTTAAGAAACTTTTTAATACACATTTATTAATGCTTCGTCATGCCATGTTACTAAGTGCTGGAAACCTCAGTGCCAAACTGTAGCCTAAAGCTCATAGTCTAGTCAGACTGACTCAAAGAAATCACTGATTTAATGTGATAAGAATAAGAGCAAATGAGTACAAAAGGGGCAAGTAAGTTGTCTAGGGCCAGCCTTGGGAAAGGAAAGGGTGATGTTAGAACATCTCTGCTTTCCTGTTTTCCTGGCAACAGACTCCTGAAATAATTAGCCTACAGGTTTTATTTCATAATGATGAGGGAATACACATTATCATTTCCTCGTTCATAGTTCACGTTTTAATTTGTAAACTGATGACCTTTTTATGTTTTAAGGGCCTGACGTGGAAGCTTTTCAACAGGAACTGGCTCTGCTTAAGATAGAGGATGAGCCTGGAGATGGTCCTGATGTCAGGGAGGGGACTCTGCCCACTTCTGATCCCACTAAAGTGCTGGAAGCAGGTATGTTGTTCAATTAAGATGCAAACTAGAGGGTGTCTGTTTTCACAATATTATATTTTTTGTGACACAGAGGTAAAATTACTGCTACTTTAATATCTTACTTCACGTCTAAACATTGTTTGAAGGTAGTTCACACCCCAAATGGCTGCCTTACACACTATTAGAGATAGAGGGCCAGGTGTGCTGGCTCATGGTTTTAATTCCAGCACTTTGGGAGGCCGAGGCAGAAGGATCACTTGAGGCCAGGACTTCAAGAGATGGAGAAAAATTGGGTCAAAGTTAATTGGATTATGATATGAAAGATATGAAACATGCTAAGAGAGTAGATACCGAGTGTCTTCACAGGTATTTCAAGTAATGCAGATATTAATTAGCTTGATGTAGCCATTTCACAATGTGTATATATATTTTAAAGCTTCATGTTATACGTGATAAATATATACGATTTTATGTGTCATTTTTTAAAAAAGATTTGAAAACATGTTCTGACTTTTGTATGTAAGTGATTTAACCAACAGCCAGTAATTTTCAGATATTTTTATAGAGGTCTGTTTTTAACAAATATGTAACGTGTTTATAATAAGCATCAGTTTATTTTGTGATGTTAACTGTGATGGTAATGTTTTACAGCTAGCATGGGTATTCACTTTACTGTATAAAATGAACTGCCTTTAGGCATGTAAAGAGGCAGGAGTTCCGGTGAAAGTAGTGACAAATGTTCGCCCTACTTAAAGCAACTGCATAATGGCTAAACTAGTCCAAAGTAACGTTTATACACTTTTTCACAAGAGACACAAAACAAATGTAATGCTGACTTTTCTATTTCCTTCACATAGGCAGTTCTAAACATATTCTGTATTCAGAGTGTTATTTCATATCAAAATGTTTAAATGATACTTTAAAAATATCTTTTTCCCTTAGGATTTTGTTTCGTTGAATTTTAATTGAAAGTGTATGCTTTTTTTTTTTTTTTTTTTTTTTCTGCTTTCCACTTATACATACAAATAGATTCACGTGATTGAATTCATTCTGACGTTGAACAGTCTCTTTGTGTCCTTATTCTACTAGAAAAAGTGGCATGAATTAAAAATATTGTTAATAGGCCTGGAAGTCTACCTTCAGAGTTTATTCAGAGGCTAACTGGATGTAGGCTAAAGGGTCACCCTCAGGGTTCTGATATTAGTTCATCAACATGGTAGTTGTATACCTCTAGTGTCATATGAATAAAAATCTGCTGAGTAACGGGTCCTAATTGTATATTTATGTTTTAGGTGATGCGCAACCATAGGTTTACACCAAGAGAAATGAAGACTGAAACCAAGAATATTATTGTTATGCTGGAAATTTGACTGATAGCATTCTCTTAATAAAGTTTTACAGTTTTCTGCAAGGAATCCTTGCACATTTTTGTTAAATTTATTTCTGGATCTTTAATAGTCTTGAGAATTGTATCTTTTTTGAACGTTTAAATCCTGTGTTTGAGATGGTACATGGAGATAAAATGTTGGTACATTGATTTTCTATCATAGATAGATAGGAAGCTGGAAGCTTTCATAGTGGGATGCCAACAGCTGCACAGATAGAAAAGGCCATGTGGGGCCAGGCATGTCCACCATGGGCTTTCCACCTCCCCTTTTTTAGCACATGCACGGTAAGAACAAAATGAGCAACATGGAGTAGCCCAGGCTGAGGACCCGCCTGCATAATAAAAGATTAGGGTGGGGGCTGCCAGAGATTCACACCCTATGCAGATGGTACACCTGGTCCTAACCGGTTGTTTGTACCCTCTGTGGGTGATCAGATACAGCCTCCCCACTAGCTCATCTATAAAAACCCCTGCATTTCATTGCAGGATGGCAACTGTTTTTGTCTGGGACCCCTCTCTGCAGTAGAAAGCTGTTCTCTTTGTTTCTCCTGTTAACTTTCTGCTCTACACCTCACTCTTGGTGTGCCCATGTCCTTGATTTCCTTGGCTGTGAGTCCAAGAACTCTGGGTGTTACCCCAGGCAACGAGGCACTTCAATACTAGCTGTGGGTCTGTGGTATATGACTTTTATTACAATGAAGTATGTTCCTTCTTTCACCGGTGTTTTCAGCATTTGTATCATGATGACACACTGAGATTTATTAAATGCTTTTCAGCATCAATTGAAATGATTATATGGTTTTTGTCTATCATTCCATTGATGTGATTTATCACATACATTAATTTGTGTATGTTAAACCATCCTTCCATCCCAGGAATAAATCTCACTTGGTCATGATGATGATTCTTTCTAACGTATTGTTAAATTTGATTTGCTGGTATTTTGTTGAGGACTTCTGCATCAATATTCATCAGCGGTTTTGCCCTGTAGTTTTCTTTTTTTGATGTGTCTTTGTCTGGTTTTGGTATCAGGGTAATACTGGCCTCATAGAATGAGTTTGGAACTATCCCCTCCTCTTCTATTTTTCAAAGTTGTTTGAGTAGGATTGGTATTATTCCTTCTTTAAACGTTGGGTAGAATTCAGTAGTGAAGCCATCAGGTCCAGGTGTTTCTTTACTGGAAGACTTTTATTATGGCTTTGATCTTGTTGCTTCAGGTTATGGATTTCTTCCTGGTTCAGTCTTGAGAGGTTGTATGTATCTAGGAATTAGTCCACTTTTTTCTAGATTTTCCAATTTATAGGCATGGAGTTTCTTGTAGGAGCCGGTTATGATCCTTTGAATGTTTGCAGCATCAGTTTTGTAACGTCTTGTTTTTCATTTCTTTTCTTTTCTTTTTTTTTCTCGAGACAGAGTCTCCTTTTGTCCTCATGCTGGAGTGTAATAGCAGAGTCTCAGCTTACTAGAACCTCCACCTCCAGGGTTCAAGCAATTATCTTGCTTCAGTTACCGTAGTCACCACCCTGGTGGTAGGTGGGATTACAGGCACCTACCGCCATGCCTGGTTAATTATTTTTATTTTTATATAGAGATGGAGTTTGCCATATTGGCGAAGTTGGTCTTGAGGTCCCGGCCTCAAGTGATCCACCTGCCTCAGCCTCCCAAATCCTTTTTCATTTCTGGTTTTATTTATTTGGGTTTCTCTCTTTTTTTCTTAGCTTGGCTAATGGTTTGTCAATTTGGGTTAACTTATTAAAAAAACAACTTTTTGTTTTATTGATCTTTTGTGGGGTTTTTTTCATTTCAATTTCATTTATTTCTACTGGAATCTTCATTATTTTTCTTCTTCTAATTTTTGGTTTGGTTTGCTCTTTCTTGCAACTCTTTAAGATGCATTGTTAGATTGTTTATTTGAAGTTTTTACCTCTTTGGTTGTATGCACGCTATAAACCCCTTTCTGAGTACTGCTTTTGCTGTATCCCATCGGTTTTGGTATGTTGTGTTTCCATCGTCATTTGTTTCAATAAATTTTTAAATTTCCTTCTTAGCGTCTTCATCGACCCGTTATTCATTCAGGATCCGATTATTCAGTTTTCATGTATTTGTATAGTTTCCAAAATTCCTCTTGTTATTAATTTCTAGTTTTATGCCACTGTGGTCAGACAAGATCCATGATATTATTTCAGGTTTTTTTTTTTTAGTGTTTTGAGACCTAACATATGGTCTTGTCCTTGAGAATGATCCATGTGCTGGGGAAAAGAATGTGTATTCTGTAGCAGTTGGATGAAATGTTCTGTAAATGTCTATTAGATACATGTGTCTATAGTGCAGATTAACTTTTTGTTTTTGTTGTTGAGTTTCTGTTTGGCAGATCTGTCCAATACTGAATGTGGGGTGCTGAAGTCTCCATCTATTGTTTTATTGGGGCCTATGTCTCTCTCTAGCTCTAACTGCATTTGTTTTATGTATCTGGGTGCTCAAGTGTTGGGTGCATATATATTTAAAATTGTTAATATCCTCTTGATGAATTGAGCCCTTTATTATTATATAGTGACCTTTTAGTCTCTTCTCAAAGTTTTTGTTTTGAAATCTATTTTTTCTTATTCTTTTTGTATCTTTTAAGTTCAGACATACATGTGGTGCAGGTTTGTTATGCAGGTGAACTTGTGTCATGGGGTTTGTTGTGCAGATTATTTTGTCACGCAGGTATTAAGCCTGGTACTCATGAGCTATTTTTCCTGATCCTCTCCCTCCTCCCATCCTCCAGTCTTTGGTAGGCCCCAGTGTCTGTTGTTCTCCTCTGTGTGTTGATGTTTTCTCATTTTTAGCTCCCACTTATAAGTGAGAACATACAGTATTTAGTTTTCTGTTCGTGCTTTGCTTTGCTAAGTATAATGACCTCCAGCTCCATCCTTATTCCAGCTACGGAGATAGTGTCATTCGTTTTTATGTCTGCATACTATTCCGTGGTATATATGTACTACATTTTCTTTATCCAGTCTACCATTGATGGGCTTTTTGGTTGATTCCATGTCTTTGGTATTGTGAATAGTGCCGCAGTGAACATATGTGTGCATGTGTCTTTGTAACAGAACAGTTTATATCCTTTTGACTGTATACCCAGTAATGGGATTGCTTGGATCGAATGGTAGTTCTGTTTTTAGGTCTCTGGGCAATGAGCACACTGTTTCCCACAATAGTTGAACTAATGTAAACTTCCACCAACAGTGCTTAAGTGTTTCTTTTCCCCCACAACATCACCAGCACCTGTTATTTTTTAAATTTTATTTTCTTTTTTACTTTTTAATAGCCATTCTGATTAGTGGGAGATGATATGTCATTGTGGTTTGAATTGAACTTCTCTAATGATCAGTGGTTTTGAGCTTTATTTCATATGTTTGTTGGCCGCATGCATGCCTTCTTTTGAAAGTGTTTGTTCATGTCCTTGGGCCACTTTTTAATGGTATTATTTTTTGTTTTGTTTTGTTTTCTGAGATAGAGTCTCAGTCTGTTGCTCAGGCTGGAGTGCAGTCGCATGGTCTCCACTCACTGCAACCTCTGCCTCCCTGTTTGAAGTGATTCTCCTGCCTCAGCCACCCTAGTACCTGGGATTACAGGCGTGCACCACCATGCCAAGCTAATTTTGTTTTTTGTGGTTTTAAAGTCTGTTTTATCACAACCCCTGCTTTTTTTTTGCTTTCCATTTTCTTGATCAATATTCCTCCATCCCTTTATCTTGAGCCTGTGTGTCCTTTGCACATGAGATGGGTCACACATCGGTATGTATCACACCGGTGGGTCTTGATATTTTATCCAATGTGCCAGTCTCTGTGTTTTAATTGGGGCATTTAGACCATTTATATTTAAGATTAATATTGTTATGTGTGAATTTGATCCTGTCATCATGATGCTAGCTGGTTATTTTGCACATTAGTCGATGCAGTGTCTTCACTTCATAGTGTCATTGTCTTTATATTTCTCTTTGTTTTTCAGTGGCTGGTACTGGTTTTTCCTTTTCATATTTAGTGCTTCCTTCAGGAGCTCTTATGAGGCAGGCCTGACGGTGACAAACTCCCTCAGCATTTGCTGTCCTGGAAAGGATTTTGTTTCTCCTTCCCTTATGAAGCTTAGCTTTGCTGGGTATGAAATTCCGGGTTGAAAATTCTTTTCTTTATGAATGTTGAATATCGGCCCCCACTCTCTTCTGGCTTGTAGGGTTTCTGTAGAGAGATCCGCTGTTAGTCTGATGGGCTCTCCTTCGTAGGTAACCTGACCTTTCTCTGTGGCTGCCCTTAACATTTTTCCTTTTGTTTCAACCTTGAAGAATCTGATGATTGTTGTCTTCAGGTTGCTCTTCCCAAGGAGTAACAGAGTAGTGTTCTCTGTATTTCGTGAATTTGAATGTTGTCCTGTCTTGCTAGATTGGGGAAGTTCTCCTGGATAATATCCCAGGTCTCTGGGAAATCAGCACACTGTTTCCCACGATGGTTGAACTAATTTACACTTCCACCAACAGTGAATAAGTGTTTCTTTTTCTCTACAATGTCACCAGCATCTGTTATTTCTGCCTGGTGTGAGATGATATCTCATTGTGGTTTGAATTGTATTTCTCCAATGGTCAGTGACTTTGAGCTTTATTTCATATGCTGTGGCCTCATGCATGTCTTCCTTTGAATGTGTCTGTTCATGTCCTTGTCCCACTTTTTACTGGTATGGATTGTTTTGTTTTGTTTATTGAGACGCAGTCTCGGTCTGTTGCCCAGGCTGGAGAGCAGTGGCACGATCTCCACTCACTGCAACCTCCACTTCCTGGGTTCAAGCTATTCTGCTGCCTCAGCCACGCTATTATCGGGGATTACAGGCGCGCACCACCTCTCTCAGCTAATGTTTGTATTTTATGGTAGAGCCAGGGATTTTCATGTTTGCCAGGCTGGTCTCGAAATCCTGGCCTCCAGTGATCTACCCATCTTGGCCTTTCAAAGTGCTGGGATTACAGGTGTGAGGCACCGCACATGGCGTGTCTTTTTATTTTTTTTGTTTTTGTTTTTTTAAATTTCTCTAAGTTTTTATAGATTGTGCATATGAGACCTTGGAAAGATGCATAGTTTTCAAACATTTTCTCCCATTCTCTGTGTTGTGTGTTGTCTCTGTGGATAGTTGTTTTTTATTCTGTTTTGTTTTGGTTTTTTTTTTTTTTTTTTTTTTTTTGCTGTACAGGAGCTCTTAGTTTCATTAGATTCCATTTGTCAATGTTTGCTGCTGTTGCAATTGCTTTTGGCATCTTCATTATGAAATCTTTGCTCCTTCCTACGTCCAGGATGAGAATGCCTGGGTCTTTCAGGATTTTTATGGATTTGGGTTTTACATTTAGTTTCTGAATCCACCTTTAGTTAATTTTTCTTAATAAGAGGTGATCCTGTTTCAGTCTTCTACATACAGCACCATTTATTGGATACAGAGTCCTGTCTACATTGCTTGTTTTTGTCAACTTTGTTGAAGATCAGATGGTAATAGGCGTGAGGTGTGCAGCATTATTTCTGGGCTGTGTATTCTATTTCATTGGTCTTTGTGACTGTTTTGGTATTGGTATCATGCTATTTCATTTACTGTGGCCATGTATTATATTCTGAAGTCAGGTAATATGATGCTTTGGCTTCATTCTTTTTGTTTAGGATTGCCTTGGCTGTTTGGCTCTTTTTTGGCTCCATATGAATTTTAAAGTAGTTTTTTTTTTTTTTTTTCTAATTCCGTGAGGAATGTCATTGGTAGTTTAACAGGAATATCACTGAATGTATGAATTGCATTGGTCAGATCGGCCATTTTGACAATATTTTTCCTGTTCACGAGCATGGAATGTTTTTCCATTTGTGTCATCTCTGATTTCTTTGAGCAGTGTTTTCTAGTTCTCATAGTAGAGACGGTTCTCCTTCCTGGTTAGCTGTATTCCTAGGTATTTTATTCTTTTTGTGGCAATTGTGAATGGGATTGTGTTTCTGATTTGGCTCTGAGCTTCAAGGTAGTTGGTGTACAGAAACGCTCCTGTTTTTGGACGTTAATTTTGTATCTTGAAGCTTTCCTGAAGTTGTTTATAAGATCAAGCAGATTTTGGGCAGAGAGTCTGGGATTTTCTAGGTATGGAATCATATTGTTTGCAAACAGAGATTGTTTGACTTGTGTGAAAAACACAGTGGAGTAAAAGCAAACACGTGTCAGCAATGGAATGGAAAAATACAAATGCCCATGAATAAATTTAATTTGAATGTGAAGAAGTAATATGAAGCAAATAACACAGTCATTGTGTGGGATGTGTTAAAAGACTTGAGGAATTGAGGAGTGGCTTTTTTTTTTTTTTTTTTTTTTGATTGAGAGATTCTAAAATAGAAAGATGGCTATTGTCGCAGAGTTAACATGTGATATAAAAATGGTAACTAATCCCAGGACTTTGGGAGGCCGAGACGGGCGGATCACGAGGTCAGGAGATCAAGACCATCCTGGCTAACCCGGTGAAACCCCGTCTCTACTAAAAAATACAAAAATCTAGCCGGGCGAGGTGGCGGGCGCCTGTAGTCCCAGCTACTCGGGAGTCTTGAGGCAGGAGAATGGCGTGAACCCGGGAGGCGGAGCTTGCAGTGAGCTGAGATCCGGCCACTGCACTCCAGCCTGGGCGACAGAGCGAGACTCCGCCTCAAAAAAAAAAAAAAAAAAAAAATGGTAACTAGTATCTCAACAGGAATATTTTAGTACCTGATCAAATGATTCTGCAGTTCATCTGAAAGACCAATGTGTCAGAATTGATAGAAAAGGAGAAATCAGTGAGGGAGGGCAAGCATTACTTCACATTTCAAATATCATTAAGCTACAGCAATTAAAATAGTGCAGTAGTGGTACAGGTATAAACAACTCAGTGGAAGAAAATTAAGAGAGTTATATACAAAATTGAGTGGGGATGTAGGTGATGATAAAAGAGCCATTTCAAAACAGTGGGTGAAACCGGGATTCAACAACTAAGGTTGAGTTCCTACCACTTTAATGTTGTCCAGCTGGATCAATGATTTTGAACGTACAGTAATGCAACCAAGAACTATGAATGTCTTATCGTATTGGAGTGGGTAACACCACTGCAAGCATGACAGCAAACTCGTGAAGGAGGCAAGAAAATGATATCTGGAAGCGTATATAAAACAGGTATTAAAATATTTAAGATTTATTTCTGTGATGGTGAATTTTTCTGAAACACATTATTAGAGTAAGCTGGGACTCATCTTCTCCAAAGCCACTGGAAGGGAAAGAAAGGTTGGGCGGGAGAAAAAGAAAAGTGCTTTGCAAGTTCATTTTCGATGTCAGGAGCGCTGGTGGTTTAGGTTCTCCACAGAGGCAGGAAAGCTTCAGTCACGAGGCGAATGCCCCCCTCAGTGCGCATGCTGCACAGACCTGTTGCTGCGCATGTCTGTTGGTAGGCGTGTCTGTTGTTGCGCATGCGCCTTGCTGCCCACCTTCTGTCCACGCAGAGCTCTGCAAGGAGAGGTCGTGTCTTCATTCTTTCCGCCATCTTGATTCTTTCTCACTGATTGAGACGCAGCCGGTAGGTCCACAGAGCGGTCTTCCTGGGAATTTAGTTGTGAGTGAGTGTGTGGAGGAGCCAGCTGGCTTTGGACAGGTCCTGCAGCACAGTCCGTGGCTTCTGAGGGAAAAGGGCCTCGTCCGGCTCCACCCAGGTCGAGATGCCACCATGGGACTCCTCATTGTGGCTGGGCTGGGACGAGGGAGGAAGGTGGGCCACAGAGGGGAGGGATCTCGTGAAGATGGGGCGAGTGCTGCGGGTGCTGTTAGAGGTGTCTGAGTCCCGGAAACTCCCGGAACCCTCTGAGACAGGACAGTTCCTAGACTCCTAGGTAGGGGCGCGGAAAGGGACAGCGTGTTTGGTAAGGAAGGGGCCTGGGAACTGGGAACGCTGTGGGCTGGTGACTGCAGCCCTGAGGTCTGTAGAGTGCCTGGCAGAGGTGTCCCGTGAGGAGCATAACGTTCACTCTGTTTCACAATTTCTCACCTCCGCCGTGAACGTCATGGGAAGGAATGGGTGAGGCGGTGCTTTCCAGCAAGACTCGATTTTGGGAAGGGTGTGGGGGTGAAATGGGCCTAGCAAATCAGAGTGGGACGAAAGCAGTAGTCATTTCCGTTTCAATTCTCTGCCCGTGTTTTCCTAAATGTCTTCATGATGGAGAGTCTGATTGTGAAACCAAAACTCAGAAATGTCTTCTGTCTTTTGCTATGGCGTTAAGGTGATTTCTGTGCCTCTTCAACTGTGATACAAACAAATCTGTCCTTAGTTTGATTGGAAAGCATGAGTACTTATCACTGCTCTGTGAATTATTTTGAAAATATTTTCAAAATTAAGATAAATTCAAAATTTTAAAAGTACAAATCACCATTTTGCCATGGAATGTTCCTATATATAGCTAAGTTCTTACACACTTTTTCCAACTAACAATATTCTGTTTTCAGTGGGAAATATGAGTGAGCGTGTAAGAACAAGATCCCAATCCTCAGAAAGAGGAAATGAACAAGAGTCTTCCCAGCCGGTTGAATCTGTGATTGTGAGTCCTTTAACATTTGATGTTTTCTATTAACACAATTTATTTTACAAAATATATTTGAGCTAGTGTGCATGCACTGGTCCAGGGGTTCCATGCTGATAAAAAATGATGATTGCATCTCATGAAGGAAACTTTGTTTCAGGAATATTATATTCTGGTGTTACCTGTATGGATATGAATATTTCTCTCTCTCTTTCTCTCCCTCTCTCTCTCTCTCTCTCCCTGTCCCTCTCTATCTCTCTCTGTGTGTGTGTATATATATATATACGTCTGTTGGAAGAATATCTTTAGATTTATGATTCGATGCACATATACATTTGTGTATTTATATTATTGAGTTTTTATTCGCACACACACTTACACCCTTAGGTCCAGCAGCCCACTGAGGAAAAACGTCAAGAAGAGGAAGCACCAACTGAAAATCAGGGTATTGCACCTAGTGGGGAGATCGAAAATGAAGGAGCACCTGCTGTTCAAGGTGAAGGGAGAGTGGAGAATAATGCTTGTGGGTGGTGGAGGTATATTTATGCATTATACTTTATGACATACCTGTAACAGGAGGCCAGAAAACATTAGGAAGGAATCTTAAACATTTCCTGCTGCTGCTGTGGGGAGGGGTGGGACAAGGACACATAGAAAGCCACAAAACTTTCCTACCATTTTGACAGAGGCTTTTTATTGATTGGGTACTTGCATGGTTGTCATAAGCCCGTGAGTGTTTTCCAGAGCTCCTGTATGGTTTGTTCAGTCATTTTCTGTTTTTTGGTTTGTTTTGTATTTTATGTTTCTGTGGAAGAATGGCTCCTTGTAGCTTCCTAGTCTGCCATCTGCAGACATCTCATGTGTTTTTTAAGAAACTTTTTAATACACATTTATTAATGCTTCGTCATGCCATGTTACTAAGTGCTGGAAACCTCAGTGCCAAACTGTAGCCTAAAGCTCATAGTCTAGTCAGACTGACTCAAAGAAATCACTGATTTAATGTGATAAGAATAAGAGCAAATGAGTACAAAAGGGGCAAGTAAGTTGTCTAGGGCCAGCCTTGGGAAAGGAAAGGGTGATGTTAGAACATCTCTGCTTTCCTGTTTTCCTGGCAACAGACTCCTGAAATAATTAGCCTACAGGTTTTATTTCATAATGATGAGGGAATACACATTATCATTTCCTCGTTCATAGTTCACGTTTTAATTTGTAAACTGATGACCTTTTTATGTTTTAAGGGCCTGACGTGGAAGCTTTTCAACAGGAACTGGCTCTGCTTAAGATAGAGGATGAGCCTGGAGATGGTCCTGATGTCAGGGAGGGGACTCTGCCCACTTCTGATCCCACTAAAGTGCTGGAAGCAGGTATGTTGTTCAATTAAGATGCAAACTAGAGGGTGTCTGTTTTCACAATATTATATTTTTTGTGACACAGAGGTAAAATTACTGCTACTTTAATATCTTACTTCACGTCTAAACATTGTTTGAAGGTAGTTCACACCCCAAATGGCTGCCTTACACACTATTAGAGATAGAGGGCCAGGTGTGCTGGCTCATGGTTTTAATTCCAGCACTTTGGGAGGCCGAGGCAGAAGGATCACTTGAGGCCAGGACTTCAAGAGATGGAGAAAAATTGGGTCAAAGTTAATTGGATTATGATATGAAAGATATGAAACATGCTAAGAGAGTAGATACCGAGTGTCTTCACAGGTATTTCAAGTAATGCAGATATTAATTAGCTTGATGTAGCCATTTCACAATGTGTATATATATTTTAAAGCTTCATGTTATACGTGATAAATATATACGATTTTATGTGTCATTTTTTAAAAAAGATTTGAAAACATGTTCTGACTTTTGTATGTAAGTGATTTAACCAACAGCCAGTAATTTTCAGATATTTTTATAGAGGTCTGTTTTTAACAAATATGTAACGTGTTTATAATAAGCATCAGTTTATTTTGTGATGTTAACTGTGATGGTAATGTTTTACAGCTAGCATGGGTATTCACTTTACTGTATAAAGTGAACTGCTTTTAGGCATGTAAAGAGGCAGGAGGACCGGTGAATATAGGGACAAATGTTCGCCCTACTTAAAGCAACTGCATAATGGCTAAACTAGTCCAAAGTAACGTTTTTACACTTTTTCACAAGAGACACAAAACAAATGTAATACTGACTTTTCTATTTCCTTCACCTAGGGAGTTCTAAACATATTCTGTATTCAGAGTGTTATTTCATATCAAAATGTTTAAATGATACTTTAAAAATATCTTTTTCCCTTAGGATTTTGTTTCGTTGAATTTTAATTGAAAGTGTATGCTTTTTTTTTTTTTTTTTTTTTTGCTTTCCACTTATACATACAAATAGATTCACGTGATTGAATTCATTCTGACGTTGAACAGTCTCTTTGTGTCCTTATTCTACTAGAAAAAGTGGCATGAATTAAAAATATTGTTAATAGGCCTGGAAGTCTACCTTCAGAGTTTATTCAGAGGCTAACTGGATGTAGGCTAAAGGGTCACCCTCAGGGTTCTGATATTAGTTCATCAACATGGTAGTTGTATACCTCTAGTGTCATATGAATAAAAATCTGCTGAGTAACGGGTCCTAATTGTATATTTATGTTTTAGGTGATGCGCAACCATAGGTTTACACCAAGAGAAATGAAGACTGAAACCAAGAATATTATTGTTATGCTGGAAATTTGACTGATAGCATTCTCTTAATAAAGTTTTACAGTTTTCTGCAAGGAATCCTTGCACATTTTTGTTAAATTTATTTCTGGATCTTTAATAGTCTTGAGAATTGTATCTTTTTTGAACATTTAAATCCTGTGTTTGAGATGGTACATGGAGATAAAATGTTGGTACATTGATTTTCTATCATAGATAGATAGGAAGCTGGAAGCTTTCATGGGGGATGCCAACAGCTGCACTGATAGAAAAGGCCACGTGGGGCCAGGCATGTCCACCATGGGCTTTCCATCTCCCGTTTTTTAGCATATGCACGGTACGTACGAAATGAGCAACATGTTGTAGCTCAGGCTGAGGACCCGCCTGCATAATAAAAGATTAGGGTGGGGGCTGCCAGAGATTCACACCCTATGCAGATGGTACACCTGGTCCTAACGGGTTATGTTTACATTATGTAGGTGATCAGATACTGCCTCCCCTGTAGCTCATCTGTAAAAACCCCTGCATTTCACTGCAGGATGGTAACTGTTTTTTTCTGGGACCCCTCTCTGTAGTACAAAACTGTTCTCTTTGTTTCTCGTATTAACTTTCTGCTCTAAACCTCACTCTTGGTGTGCCCATGTCCTTGATTTCCTTGGCTGTGAGATCAAGAACTCTGGGTGTTACCCCAGACAATGAGGCCACTTCAATACTAGCTGTGGGTCTGTGGTATATGGCTTTTATTACATTGAAGTATGTTCCTTCTTTCCCTGGTGTTTTGAGGCTTTGTATTATGATGACGTACTGAGTTTTATTAAATGCTTTTCAGCATCAATTGAAATGATTGTGTGATTTGTATCCATTATTCCATTGATATGCATTATCACATATATTAATTTGCATATGTCGAACCATCCTTCCATCCTAGGGATAAATCTCATTTGGTCATGATGATTATTCTTTCTAATGTATTGTTGAATGTGATTTGCTAGTATTCTGTTGAGGATTTCTGCATCAATATTCACCAGTGGTTTTGCCCTGTAGTTTTCTTTTTTTGATGTGTCTTTGTCTGGTTTTGGTATCAGGGTAATACTGGCCTGATAGAATGAGTTTGAAACTATTCCCTCCTCTATTTTTCAAAATAGTTTGAGTAGGATTGATATTAGTCCCTCTTTAAATGTTGGGTAGAATTCAGTAGTGAAGCCATGAGGTCTGGGAATTTCTTTACTGGAAGACTTTTATTATGGCTTTGATCTTGTTGCTTGTTATTGGTCTGTTCAGGTTATGTACTGGTTTTTCCTTTTCACGTTTAGTGCTTCCTTCAGGAGCCCTCATAAGTCAGGCCTGACAGTGATAAAATCCCTCAGCATTTGATGTTCTGTAAAGGATTTTATTTCTCCTTCCCTTATGAAGCTTAGTTTGGCTGGATATGAAATTCTGGGTTGAAAATTTTTTTCTTTATGAATGTTGAATATTGGCCCCCACTCTCTTCTGGCTTGTAGGGTTTCTGTAGAGAGATCCACTGTTTGTCTGATGTGCTTCCCTTTGTAGGTAACCTTACCTTTCTCTCGGGGTGCCCTTAAAATTTTTTCCATTGTTTCAACCTTGGGGAATCTGATTATTATTTGTCTTGAAGTTGCTCTTCCCAAGGAGCAACAGAGTAGTGTTCTCTGTATTTCCTGAATTTGAATGTTGGCCTGTCTTGCTAGGTTGGGGAAGTTCTCCTGAATAATATATCCTAAGTGTGTTTTCCAGCTTGATTCCGTTCTCCTCGTTACTTTCAGGGACCCCAATCAATTGTAGGTTTGGTCTTTTCACATAGTCCTATATCTCTTGGAGGCTTTGTTCATTTCTTCTCATTTTTCCTTCTGTAATCTTGTCTTCATGCCTTATTTTAGTAAGTTGGTCTTCAATCTCTGATATCCTTTCCTCTGCTTGATCATTTCAGCTGTTGATACTTGTGTATGCTTCACGAAATTCTCGTCCTGTGTTTTTAAGCTCTATCAGGTTATTTATGTTCTTCTCTAAACTGGTTATTCTAGTTATCAGTTCCTGTAGCCTTTTATCAAGGTTCTTAGCTTCCTTACATTGGATTAGAAAATGCTGTTTTAGCTCTGAGGAGTTTGTTGTTACCCATCTTCTGAAGCCTACTTCTGTCAATTTGTCAAACTCATTCTCCGTCCAGTTCTGTGCCCTTGCTGGAGAGGAGTTGCAATCATTTGGAGGAGAAGAGGCATTCTGGTTTTTGGAATTTTCAGGATTTTTGCGCTGGCTTTTCCTCATCTTTGTGAATGTATCTACCTTTGATCTTTTAGGCTGATGACCTTTCGATGAGGTTTTTGTGTGGGGGTCCTTTTGTTGATGTTACTGCTTTCTGTTTTTTAGTTTTTCTTCTAACAGTCAGGCCCATCTTCTGCAGGTCTGCTGCAGTTTGCTGGAAGTCCTCTCCAGATCGTTTTCCTGGGTATCACCAGTGGAGGCTGCAGAACAGCAAAGATTGCTTCTTGCTCTGTGCTCTGGAAGCTTTTTCCCAGGCGGTACCGCCCTGATGCCAGTCAGAGCTGTCCTGTATGAGATATCTGTTGACCCCTGCTGGGAGGTCTCTCCCAGTCAGGAGGCATGGGAGTCAAGGACCCACTTAAGGAGGCAGTCTGTTCCTTAGCAGAGCTCGAGTGGGAGAAACCTCCTTGTCAGAATCTGCTACTCCCTTCAGAGCCGGCAGGCAGTAACATTTAAGTCTGCTGCAGCTGCGTCCACAGCTGCCCCTTCCCACAGGTGCTCTGTCCCAGGTAGATGGGAGTTTTACTATAAGCCCGTGAATGGGGCTGCTGCTTTTCTTTCAGAGATGCCGTGCCCAGTGAGTAGGAATCTAGAGAGGCAGTCTGGCCACACCCACTTTGCCAAGCTGTGGTGAGTTCTGCTCAGTCCGAACTTCCTGGCCTCCTTAACACTGTCAGGGGAAAACTGCCTACTCAAGCCTTAGTAATGGCGGATGCCCCTCCTCCCACCAAGTTCGAGCCTTCCAGGTCGACTTCAGCCTGCTGTGCTGGCAGTGAGAATTTCAAGCCAGTGGTTCTTACCTTGCTGGGCTCCATGGGAGTGGGATCCGCTGAGCAAGACCACTGGTTCCCTGGCTTCAGCCCCCTTTCTAGTGGAGTGAAGGGGTCTGTCATGCTGTGGTTCCAAGCTCACGGCTTCCCTTGCCTGGGAAAGGGAGGCCCTCCAGCTCCTTGTACTTCCTGGGTGAGGTGATGCCCTACTGTCTTTCTGCTTGCCCTCCGTGGGCGGCACCCACTACCTAACCAGTCCCAGTGGGATGAACAGAGTACCTCAGTTGGAAATGCAGAAATCACCTGCCTTCTGGATTGGTCTCCCTGGGAGCTGCAGACTGGAGCTCTTCCTATTCGGCCATCTTGCCAGATCCCTTGTCACTAATTTTTATTTATTTATTTTTGAGACAAAGTCCCCCCCTGTCGCCCAGACTGAAATGCAGTGGCACGATCTCAGTTTCCTGCAACATCCGCCTCCCAAGTTCAAGTGATCCTCTGGCCTCAGCCAGAGGATAGTAGCTGGGACTACAGGCATGCACCACCATGCCCAGCAATTTTTTTTTTTTTTTTTTTTTTTTTTTTTAGTTTTAGTAGAGACAGGGTTTCGCCATGTTGGCCAGGGTGGTGTCGAACTCCTGGGCTCAAATGATTCTCTTACCTTGGCTTCCCACAGTGCTGGGATTACAGGTGTGAGTCACCATGTCCAGCCTGATAAATCTGTTTCTTCTTTTTATTTTATTCAACTTTTATTTTAAGTTCTAGGATACATGTGCAGGTTTGTTACATAGGTAAACGTGTGCCATGGTGGTTTGCTGCGCAGATCAACCATCACCTAGGTATTAAGCCCAGCATCCATTAGCTATTCTTCTGGATGCTTTCCCTGCCCCTGCTCCTGCCGACAGGCCCCAGTGTGTGTTGTTCCTCCCATGTGTCCGTGTGTTCTCATCGTTCAGCTCCCACTTATAAGTGAGAACGTGGTGTTTGGTTTTCTGTTCCTGCATTAGTTTGCTAGGGATAACGGCTTCCAGCTCCATCCATTTTCTTGCAAAGGATATGATCTCATTCCTTTTTATAGCTGCATAGTATTCCATGGTATATATGTACCACATTTTCTTTATCCAGTCTATCTTCGATGGGCATTTGGGTTTATTCCATGTTTTTGTTATTGTGACTAGTTTTGCAGTGAACATATGCATGCATGTATCTTTATAATAGAAGGAGTTATATTCCTTTGGGGACATACCCAATAATGGGTTTGCTGGGTCAAATGGTATTTCTGGTTCTAGATCTTTGAGGAATTGCCACACTGTCTTCCACAATGGTTGAATTAATTTACATTCCCACCAACAGTGTAAAAGCAGTCCTGTTTCTCTTCATCCTTGCCAGCATTTCTTATTTCTTGACTTCTTAATAATCACCATTCTGACTGGCATGAGATGGTATCTGGTTGTGGTTTTGATTTACATTTCTCTAATAATTGGTGATGTTGAGCTTTTTTCATTTGTTTGTTGGCTACATGAATACCTCATGAATACCTTCTTTTGAGAAGTGTCTGTTCATGTCCTCTGCCCACTTTTTAATGGGGTTTTGTTTTATTCTTGTAAATTTGTTAAAGTTCCTGTAGCCTATGGATATTAGATCTTTGTCAGATGGATAGATTGCAAAAATTTTCTCCTAATCTGTAGGTTATCTGTTTGCTCTGTTGATAGTTTCTTTTGCTGTGCAGAAGCTCTTTAGTGTAATTAGATCCTATTTATAAAGTTTTGCTTTTGTTGCAATTGCTTTAGGCCTTTTCATCATGAAATACTTTCCCGTGCCTGTGTCCTGAATGTATTTTCTTCTAGGGTGTTTAGAGTTTTGGGTTTTACGTTTAAGTCTTTAATCCACTTTGAGTTAATTTTTGTATAAGGTGTAAGGAAGGAGTCCAGTTTTAATTTTTGGCATGACTATCCAGTTCTCCCAGCACCATTTATTCAATAGAGAGCCCTTTCCCCATTGCTCGTTTTTGTCAGGTTTGTTGAGGATCAGATGGTTGTAGGTGTGTGGTCTTATTTCTGAGTTCCCTATTCTGTTTCATTGGTCTATGTGTGTCTTTTTGTACCAGTACCATGCTGTTTTGGTTGTTCTAGCCTTGTAGTACAGTTTGAAGTCTGGTAACGTGATGCCTCCAGCTTTGTTCTTTTTTGCTTAGAGTTGTCTTGGCTATATAGGCTCTTTTTTTTTTTTGGTTCCATATGAATTTTAAAATAGCTTTTTTCTAATTCTGTGAAGAATGTCAGTGGTAGTTTAATGGGAATAGCTTTGAGTCTGTGAATCATTTTGGGCAGTATGGCCATTTTCACAATATTGATTCTTCCTATCCACACACACGGTGTATTTTTCTATTTGTTTGTGTCATCTCTCATTCCCTTGAGCAGTGGTTTGTAGTTCTCCTTGAAGAGGTTATTCACTTCCCTCGTTAGCTGTATTCTAGGTATTTTATACTCTTTGTAGCAATTGTGATTGGGAGTTCATTCATGATTTGGCTCTCTGCCTGTTGTTGGTGTTTAGGAATGCTAGCAATTTTTGTGCATTAATTTTGTATCCTGAGACTTTGCTGAAGTTGCTTATCACCTAAAGATGCTTTTGGGCTGAGATGATGGGGTTTTCTAGATATAGGATCATGTCATCTGCAAACAAAGGTAATTTGACTTCTTCTCTTCCTATTTGAGTACCCTTTATTTCTTCCTCTTACCTGAATCATTGCCCTGACGAGAACATCAATACTATGTTGAATAGGATGGTAAGAGAGGGCATCCGTGTGCTGGTTTTGAAGAAGAATGCTTCCAGCTTTTGCCCATTCAATATGATATTGGCTGTGGGTTTGTCATGTATCACTATTATTATTTTGAGGTATGTTCCTTCAATACCTAGATTATCAAGAGTTTTTAACATGAAGGGATGTTGAATTTTATCTGAAAAATCTGTTTCTTAAGATTTCACCCCACTCCCCTACTCCTTTCCAAGATGGGGAAGGGGTATGGTTTATGACTTTTTTATAGTGATGTGAGAAGGAGATGCTTTCTGGATGATAAGGGAAAATCCTTATATTTTGGTCCCAAAAATAAATTTAGGTTGAGGCAATAATTTACATAATTTTTGTTATTTCTGAGAGTACATAAAAGCCAAGATAAATTGTGACTTGGCTAATAGCTTCTTTTTGTTTCTCACTCTCATTTGTTATGGTTAATTCTTGAGCCAGGAGAACAAAAGGAAATGACCACAAAATAATTTCAAGGCTTAGATGGGCGGCAAGACAAGAAAAACTACTCCTTTTATTTTAGTGGAAAAGTTAGAACATTAAAAAAATGAATGAATAGGAAAATGCGTGATTGTGATGAATGCTACAAGGGAAATGTATTGTTTCATTACAAATTACTACACATTTAATGGCTTCAAACAACACCCATTTATTAACTCACAGTTGTGTAGGTTAGAAGACTGGTCCACCGTCATTGAAATCAAGATGTCCACTTACTGTGTTTTCATGTGGAACTTGCAGTCTTCTTCCAAGTTCATTCCTGTTTTTGGAAAAACTCAGTTCGTTGTGATTGTAGGACTGTCCTCAGTTCCTTGGCTATCATCTGAGTGCTGATTTTAGCTTCTAGAAGCTATCCATATTCCTCATTAGGTGGCCTCTTCCATATTCAAGCCTGCAATGGTTCCTCAAGTTTTTATGCTTCAAATCTCTCTAATTTCCCCCAGTGCCACCAGCTAGAGAAAACTCAGCTTTTAAAGGACTCACCTAAAGAGGTCAGGCCCACCCCCCAAAAAAATCTGTGTTTCAAGGTCAACTCACTGGGGACTTTAATTACATCTGTAAAATCCCTTTAAAGCAGCATCTAGATAGACATTTGATTGAATAACCAGGAGACATGAATCTTGAAAGGCCATCTTTAGAATTCTGCCAACACAGGAAATAATTGAGTGAAAGGACAGAAAATAACTATCGAGGGGACAGTGTATCATAAAGGACAGACTTGCTTGTGCTACAGAAACAAACCCACAAGCTCAGTGGTAGATAGATAGGATTTTTCTTAACCACACTACACATACATCATTAAACAAGAGTGGTAATGTGGTATTTGTAGTTATTTAGGTACCACAATTAACAAAACAGCCACCATCTTGAATATTACTGGTCACTGTGCCAGAAGAAAAGAGAATGCTCTGGAGAGTCTTGCCCTAGAAATTAAATACTCGGTCTCAGATATGATATGAATTACTTCTGTTTATGTAGGCCACAACTAGTTACATGACACTACCCAGGAAGTGCAATTATATATCTTCATAGAAAATATGCTAGAAATATTTTATGATAATTATAAATGACTACCACCTGCTGAAAATATTTTAGAGGCATGTCAGAGAAGTATTCTCTAAGTAGATGATGACCTACCTCACAGAATGCCTAGAGTTCATTTATTGCTAGCATGATAGTACTTGATAACAAAGTATAACTACTATACCTATTACTAATAATTAAAAATAATATATTAGTAATGAGTGACCATAGCAAATCCCTGTGCATGAATTCACTAGGGTTTGTGACTGTTGTCCCACACTTTGACCGGGAGCATCTAGTAGTTGTACATTCTCCACGTGATTTTCATTCATAACAAAGGTTTGATGGACTCTTACTCCCTCAACCTCAAATCTGCCATCAAAATGGGCCTGCATTCCATAATTCACTGAAGAGATACCTTGTTACAGTCCTGAATAGAGATTGTGGCTGGGCCTGGGACCAGGGAGCTGGGGAGGTGAGATCTGATGGCCAGAGACTGAATGAAGGATATTGCTGAAGAAAATGTCATGGAGGAGGGTGATGCCCACACAGCATCCTTAGGGAAATGGTAGAAGTTTTCACAGGAGATTTTGTGACATTTTGCTGTGGGATCTGTAGCATCAGTAGTCTTTCCTGTCCTGACAATGTCCCCTCCCCCAGAGGATCCTACCTCCAGCCCTCAGTAATTGTTTGCTCATTTAGGTGAGTGTCTGTGTGTCATCCAAGTGGTGGATGTTGTATAATAGATTCAATGATGGGAAGAGCTACTGTTTACTAAATCTACTGGGTTCCCAAGTGTTTTACATGTATTGTCTCACTTAAGTCTCACAGTGTCCATGTAGAGTACGTATTTCCCTTATCTCTTTTATACAGATGAGGAATCTGAGGCTCAGCATGGCTAAGGGAGACAACATCTCACAGCCTATAGAACCTGTAGAGCTTGGAGATTAGGAAAGTGGACTCCTCTGTGGAATACCTGGCTCTTCTTAGAAGAGCTATGTGATCTGGAGCTAATCACTTAATAATCTGAGTTTCAACTTCTTCACCTATAAAGTGGGAATAAGCAGCATATCAAAACATTCAGTCTGTTTTTGCTCAGTGCGCAATGTTGCACTTTGAAATCTATCCTGCTACAGGCTCTCTTTGTCTCACTCTCCCTGCCTTCCTCCTACACACACAAAGCCTCTCACAACAGTGTATATGCTGGTGTAGGGAATATTGTGCTTGACTCTGCAGCATCCATTGTATTCCAAAATCTTTCCATCTCAGACTAATGGTCGTCCTTTCTATCTTGAGAAATGGGTATGTGACCCAGTGTTGGCCTAGGTGAAAGAAGAAAATATATCCTGGGGACTCCTGTGAAATAATTTTTTGCTCCTAGAAAATATCAGACGCACAAATTTTTCTTTTGCTTAGGGATATAAACATTTTGATCCATGAGGCCTGGAAAAAGTATAGCTATCTTGAGACCACTTTGAGGTTTAACCCAGCATGTAAAAGGGTAGAGCAGAGAGGAAAGAACATGGGTACATGACGACATCTTTATTCCCTTGAAATGTCAAAGGAGGATTAGAGTACTTAGCTTGAAGGTCTGTTGAGAGACCTAGGTGAAATAATGAGCATAAGACTTGCAACTCTTCTTGGAAAAAGGAACAGCCAGTTCCTTTGCCACTCACAGACTTCATGACTGGCTTCATCCTCTAGCCTTGTCTCTCCATCCTCTTTCATATTTACATATTCATTCATTCATTTAATGAAGTAAGCAGGCAGTGAGGGCCTGTGCTGCGCCATGGCCTGCTCTAGGAATAGGGAATAAAGCAGTGGCCACAACAGATAGCACATCTGCTTTACTGGACCTCATGTTCCTTCACAGAAGAGAGAGTGTATTCTAATAGACAAATATAAACATGATGGAAGCCTAGTGGGCTTGTTTTCTGTACTTTTTCCCTTCAGGGACCATGAATAGTTTTGTGTGTAAGGACTGAGAATCTCAAGGTGCATGTAGAATTGGGGCTACTCAATTACATGTCTCATGCATTGATTGGTTCTTTGGCTAAACACAGCAAGCTTTTCTTGGGGCTTTCTTTTTTCTGCAACCATTGGGTGCTCTGGATTGCCTGCTTCTCTAGTTTCCATTGTGGAATATATAAGGCAGTAAGAACACCCAGGGCATGAAGCAGTAGGAAGTAGATTCCTCCACCCACAGCATGAATTTCTGCATGTTGGTGCTAGTGCCTCAGCTTAATAGATACAGAAGCTTTCCATTTGGTCTGGTATCTCTTGTGTGGGAGTGCTAATAGCACGCTCATGCCTGCTGCATGGATCTCATGGAATCATTGGGTTAATTAAAAATTGTTGAGGGTGTAGGTATTTATCTTTGTTTTTCATGACAAATAATTGATAATCACTCATTAATCATTTACCTTTTTCTCAGAGATACTCAGCATTATGTGTGTTTGTATGTGTGTATGTGTGTGTATATATATATCTTTTATATGTGTGTGCATGTGTATAAATATATATAAGGGATATATAAGGGGGATAATCTGCATGTCACATATATGTGTGTTACTATAAGACATGCAGATTGTATATATATATATACACACACACTATTATGTGTGTGTGTGTATATGTATTATATGTATTGGAGTTTGACAGGGAACTGGATGAGCTGCAGGTTAAATTGAACACACACACATATATAAAAGACATGCAGATTATCCCTATGTCCTCTTCTCTGTTCTTCCCATGGCCTTCCTTTGCCTGAACTCGACTACCCCACACAGACTTGCCTTCAGTATTTATGCCCCTTGGTTGTTCTTTTCAGACTAGCTTGCTGAGTCAAAGCTTACCAGGTCCAACAAGATCCTGTCCTTGTCACCCTGTCATCTCCTGCCTTCTGTTCAGCCCTCATTCCTGCTCCCAGCTGCACTGTTGTCCTTGTAGCGTCTGAGCTATGTCAGGCAGGCTCTGCCTCTGACACTTTTTCCAAACTGTTTCATCTGTCTGGAAAGTTCTGACCCCATTTATCTGTTTGGCTGACTCCTCTACCCCTTCACGTCTTCATCAAAATGTTACTTTCTCAATGCAGCCTACCCTGGTCACTCTGTGTAATAATTTAATCTGCAGCTCACCCAGTTCCTTGTCAAACTCCAAATTTCCCTTGCCTTGCTTGACTCCCCCCTTTTCTACAGCACTTAGCACTTTCTAAAATACCATGCAATTTGTGAATTTAACACATTGATTGGTTAGTCTTTCTCAATATCACCACCTTCAGAATCTAAGATATTGCTTGAAAGCTGGCAGGTGTCAATGAATGTTTGTTGAACTAATTGATCTTTTGGAAGTAGCATAAATAGGAACATCTTTTCCATTCCTGTCAGGAGATAAGATGGAATTTACCTTCATATGCACAGTATGTGTGACTTTTTAAAAAATTACGTACATTGAAAATCTGTCTAGTCAGCTATGAGGTATTCAATGGCTAGAACATGAGAAATTTTTCTATGAAAATCCACATAGTAGCTGACACAGTTCTCAGTATAGTGTGAAATTTAGGGTACCATTTCCCAAGTCTCAAACAGTAAATTACATTTTCAGAGTTTATGCTTCTGATGCATAAAAGTATTTTTCATTTAATATATATTTTTGATTCAAAAGGTATCATCTGATAAATGCAATGATAAACTATTGTGAAAACCATACTATGGGATATCTTAAATATCATAGTAGGTGTAATGGTACATCTAATAGTTTGTACTATTCTAAGAACTTTTTCTATTTTGTTTCGTTTGATCATCATGTCAGACATTCAAAAAATACCATCTGTACCTCCATAATATCTTTAGTAAGAGGATTAAGAGATATATAACTAATTTAACTAACATACTATGAAGCATTTCTTACACTTTATTGACATAATTGCATTTAGTTCATATAGCTGAAGTCCTCTGTGTTTGGTAATACTACAATTCCTTTTTCTCAGATCAGAACACTGAGACACAAAGAACTTGTGTAATTTGCAAATGATTGCAGAGTTTTAAAATAGCATACAAGGGATTAGAATTCATGGAGGTTATTTTGGAGTATAATAAAATGCATCCTTAAAAACAACTACTTTGCTCATTGTGTTAGTAGGGATGATTCTGAACAAAAGTACCAGAATATTCCCACCTAAACTGTTTCAAGCCATGAAGCAATTCCTATTCATTAACAAAAAATGAGTAGAGTTGAAAAATAGTGGGTTTTGATGGTACAGGTATTGGAGGGGTCTACAGAGACTTCCAATGAGATATCAGTAGATATCTATTAGAGCAGCTGAATTGGCTATTATAAATGAGAGCAAATGTTCACAAAAAGATTTGTTCATAGAAGCTTTATTTGTAATAGCCCAAATTTGAGAGCCAACATGTCCACCAAGAGGCGAGTGGATAAAGAAACCATGGCATATCCATACCATGGAATGCTAATCAGCAACTTTTGATACACACAACAAATTGTATGGACCTTGAGAGCATTATGCTGAATGGAAAAGGCCAGCCCCAAAAGGACACATATTGCATGTTTCTTTTTTAAGTAACAGTCTTAAAATGAAATGATTAGAGAGATGGAGAACAGTTGAGTTGTTACCTGAGCTTAGAAATTGTGCTGGGATGGTGGTGAGTGTGACTACAAAGGGATAGCATGAGAAAGATCTTTGTGGTGATGAAAAAGTTTTGTAATTTGATTGGATTGGTGATTACACATATCTCCACATATGATAAAATGACACAGAACTACATACACATTGTTCCAATGTCAATTTCCTGATTTTGATACTATAGTTATGTAAGCTATAAATTGTCTTGGGGGAAACTAGGTGAAGGTTGTATTCTTTTTGCAACTTCCTGTGCATCTATAATTTCAAAATAAAAAGTGAACACACACACATACACAAGTATATTTCAACAGACCTAGTGCTTCTGGGATCCAATCAATAAAGTGAAATGAAACCATTTAAAAAACAGGAAGTCAGAAACACTGCATAGATGCTTTATACCTTATTGTCAACATGGTAAGGGAGGAAAGACTGAAACCTAAGGAGGGAAAATGACAGCTTGCACCATGAAAACAATATTACCAAGAGTATAGAATCATTGCTACCCTGTTGCCATTGCCAAAGAGCAATTGCTTCCAGCATATGCCAGGGTGATGCTAAAATACTGGAGGACAGATGCTGATGCCACAATTGGATTGAATTGCCAGCTGATGTGATTCTTTGTCATAAAACTGGATGCTGTTACTCCTCCTGACCATGTTTTCAAAAGGATTCCACTCAAGCAATTGGTAATGTTGACGTTCATGATCCCATTTATTTTGATCTTCCTTTACCTGAGGATGGTAGTCTCAAGAGTTATTCTGCTTATGTTTATAGGAGCCTCTGAAATGTAATTTTGCTTTTCTGATTATTCTGTTTTGGGCTTTCTTTCCTCTGCCCTTTCTTGTAGGAGAGTAGGTTGGATGGATAGTTTCAGAATTGAGCATCAAGTGATTGAGTTCTTGTGTTAGGTTACCCCAGGAAGAATGGAAGTTTACTTTCTTCCTGCTTGAGATCCCAGAAGTGTTTCCCATATACCTCTGGCAGCAGTGGCATTCACATTTGAATCTCTTCTGATCTGTATCACATGAGAAGGAGGCTTTTGCTTTTCTGTTAACCTGATAAGGTGTCACGGGCTTGATATATTTCTGTCTCATGCATTCTACTAACTTTTTTTTTTGCCTGAGGTAACCTTGAACTTTACCACTGCTGATCTTCTTCCATCCTCTCAAAGAAAATAAAAACATATATTAGAAACACAAAGATTGTATTTAAAACATGTTATGTTGCATATTATTCCTGGAAGGCCTATAAACACACACATTTCAGGAAGAGTCCCTGATAATTTCAGCAACTGAAATCTAATTTATTTAGTAATTTCTTTTGGTAAGCACCAACATAAGCAAATAATGTAGTCCAAAAATGGGAAATATTGGCTGTAACCCTATTTTATCCCCACTGGATTACACATGCCACAAGAAACCTCAGGATCACACATGTTTAAGTGGAGAGTACATATCACAATTTCTAAAGGTACAAATACTGAGATCTTTTGCAGCACTGTTCCTCAAAAAGCCTACTCTTTGGCTTAAAAAAAAAAATCTCAGGCCAGGTGCGGTGGCTCATGCCTGTAATCCCAGCACTTTGGGAGGCCAAGGTGGACAGATCACGAGATCAGGAGATCGAGACCATCCTGGCCAGCATGGTGAAACCCCATCTCTACTAAAATACAAAACCAGGAGTAGTGGCATGTGCCTGTAATCCCAGCTACTCAGGAGGAGGCTGAGGTAGGGGAATTGCTTGAACCCGGGTGGCAGAGGTTGCAGGAGCTGAGATTGCATCACTGTACTCCAGCCTGGTGACAGAGCAAGACTCCGGGAAAGAAAACAAACAAACAAACAAACAAAAAAAAAAAACCCACCACCTCAGACTCCCTCCATTAGTTTCGTGTAATATGAGGCAGTCCTATCTCAATGGGCACCTTGAGATTCTTAGGCCCCATGAATAAATTTATTCCTGATCCTAGGAGGTAAGATATTAGGGACAGTGATACATTTACAGTGTTATTTATTTGGACTGGAAGAATGAAAGCAATAAAAGCAAGCCGCAACTAATTCAGCTCCTTATGACTCCTCTCTCCCTCAGCTACAGTTACTCACTCTAGAGGGTTAAATATTCAATATTCCTTGGAACAAATATGTGCTCAAATTGCTCATTACCTAGAGTTTCCTTCACCAACCCACATCCTTTCTTAAGACAAGCAAAAGACTTGAAAAAAGGAAAATGAACCGAAAGAGAAAGTCATTGGCCACAGATTCCATTTGGTGGGTGATTTCCCACAGTTTACTCTTCCAGTCTTTTGCAAGATTTCCCTCTTAGTCTTACACACACTTACTGAGTGCCTGTCTCATGACCTCTCCTGTGCCAGTGATACAGAGATATGTGACAGATAATAACAACTATTTATTTAGTGTAGCCTGTGGGCCAGGTACTGAGAGTTAGGAGTTTTAGATCCATTAGCTTACTAATCTTCCCTGCAACTTACAAAGTAGGTAAGATTATTGTTATTTTGTAGATGAAGAAACTGAGGCTTAATGGCAGAATGACTTAAGTGTCAGGGCCAGGATTGGAATTCATATGTGTTCTATATTACACCAAAACCAATGTCAATAATAATTGTGAATGGAAGAGTAAAGGGGGCTGGGAATGAAAATGTAGTCAGGATTAGGTCATGGAAAGCACCGAATGCTGTGGTAAGAGCAGCAACAAAGGCACAGACCATATGACAGCCTGGAACAATCTCCATCCAGCATGAAGCTGCAATATCTCTGGGGACAGAATTGGGCATGAGCTCAACTGATCCAGACAATCTATGGGTTATATATTTATAATTGCTAGACATGGGCACATGCATTGGGAGTGGGTAGTTCCTGTTCAGGATCCCAATGAAGTGGGTGATGAATGGAAGAAAAGCTGAGAACACTAACAGAGGAAGAAGTGGCTCTTGGCAAGACCCTCTAACTCTCTGAACCTGTTTTCTCCCTGTAACTAAAGAATAATAACTTCTGGTCTTAACATGGTGGTATCCCCCAACCTCAGCAAAATGGGGAGGAGGTGGAGTTACAGTGTAGACATTTTGTGTGTTTTTGTCTTCATTTGTTTCTATTTTTATTTGTGATATAAGTTGTATCATTAAAATAACTTGTTATATCTATACAATTTTGTGTAAGTCTCATGACAACAATGGCACAAAAATCTTTTAATAGATTCACTAAAAATTAAAAGCAACAAATTAAAACATACTACCAGAGAAATCACTTAACCACAAAGTAATAAAGGAAGAGAAGAAGAGAGGAGTCTCAAAACAACCAGAAAACGGAGAACAAAATGCCAGTAGTAAGTCCTTACTGAACAATAATAACACTGAATGTAAGTGGTCTTAATTCTCCAGTTAAAAGGCACAGAGTAGCTGAATGGATAAAGAAGTAACACCCAACTATATGCTGCCTTCAGAAGACTTAGTTCACCTATAAAAACACACATAGACTGAAAGTGAAGGGGTAGAAAAACATATTCCATGCAACTGGAAGCAAAAAAAAAGGTCAGGAGAAGCTATACTTCTATCAGATAAAATAGACTACAAATATAAGATTTTAAAAAGAGACAAAAAAGATCACTATATAATGATAAAGGGGTCAACTCAGCAAGAGGATATAACAATTCTAAGTTTCGATGCACCCAACACTGGAGCTCCCAAGTATATAAAACACACATTAATAAATCTAAAGGGAGAGACATACTGCAATACAATATTAGTAGGGGACTTTAATACTCCACCATCAGTAATGGACAAATGATCCAGATGGAAAATCAACAACAACAAAAAAATCAGAGTTAAACTACACACTCGATCTAATAGGCCTGACATTTATAGAACATTTCATCCAATTACTGCAGAAGACACATTCTTTTCATCAGCACATTAAATATTCTCCAGAATACATCATATCTGAGGCCACAAAACAAGTCTAAATGAATTTTTAAAAATAGAAATTATATCAAGGATCTTTTCTGACCACAATGGAATAAAACTAGAAATCAGTAACAAGAGGAACCTTGGAAGATACACAAACACATGGAAATTAAACAACATGCTCCTAAACAACCAGTGGGTCAATGAAGAAATTAAACAATGTCTTAAAGCAAATACCAAAATCTATGGGATATGGCAAAAGCACTAAGAGGGAAGTTTATACCAATAAATGCTCCTATCAAAAAAGTAGAAAGACTTCAAATAAACAACCTAATGAGGCATCTCAAGGAACTAGAAAAGAACAAACCACAAATTAGTAGAAGAAAATAAACAATAAAGATCAGAACATACATAAATGTCATTGAGACTTAAACATGGAAAGATATTCCGTGCTCATGAATTGAAAGAATTAATATTGTTAAAATGACCATATTACTCAAAGTAATTGACAAATTCAGTGCCATTCCTATCAAAATACCAATGACATTATTCACATAAATCAATATATAAAAATGACATTTGCATTCCCATGTTTATTGCAGCACTATTCACAATAGCAAAGACATGGAATCAACCCAAGTTTTCATCAACAGATGAATGGATAAATAAAATGTGGTGCATATATAAAATGGAATATCATTTCATTATAAAAAAAGAATGAAAATCTGTCATTTGCAGCAACGTGGTTGGAACTGGAGGCCATTATGTTAAGTGCAATAAAACACAAAGACAATATTGCATGTTCTTGTGTGAAAGCTAAAAAAGTGGGTGGCGTGAAGGTAAGAGAGGAGAATGGTGATTATGAGAGGCGAGGAAGGTTAAAGGGAGAGAGGGATGAAGGGAAAAAAAGAAAATAAATGCACTCATTACCACTAAATTGTACAGGTAAAAATGATAAAGGTGATACATTTTATATGTATATTTTACTTCAATTAAAAAAGAATAAAATCCACTATTTCTTGTTACATTGTGTGTGAGTGATTAGCACAGAGCTTGTCCATTTTAGGCTTTTTAGAAATGGCCACATTTTCCCTTCTAAAATTGATTCTAAGAAATAACTGAATGTAAAAAGACTTATGATCGAAGATGTTTACACTGGTCTTTTTTTTTTTTTTTTTTTTTTTTTGGTAATAATGGACAATATATGGCTCTAGAGCCTGTGAACTTTCCATCACATGTTTCAAGTAAAAATATTGACATTGCTGGGAACAACTGTGGAAGGCCACAGTGAAAGGTCAATTACTGGGTGGGGGGGGGTTAGTAGACAGATTTGGATGCTGCACCAGTTTCCGTTACTTGCAAATTATAAGCAGAAACACTTAAATTTTACTAGAAGGAATATGAAGAAGGTGGATTTTAAATTTTCTGAATGGACCAAGATTTAATTCTGCCTCAGAAAAGGGTACTTAAAAGTAGAATCTATTTATTATATTTGATATGTCTGTCTGCTTGAATGCATGTTTGTAAAATATTTTTATTTTTAAACAGTATAGAAGTGCCTCAAAAAACTAAAAAAAAAAAAAGAACTATCATATGATACAGCAATTCCACTACTGTGCATACACCGAAAAGAAAGGCCCTCAATTAATGTTTATATCTGGAATGAATGAAGTACTTGGCACGGAGAGGGTGCTGAGTGAATTACAGCCTTTATTATTGCTGCTTTCCTGGTTGATTGAAGCTAAGAGGAGAGGAGAGGAGATAGTCAATGAGAGAACAGTACAAGTTGCCGAGACACTGAGGAAGGAAATTGCTTGGATATAGTCACCAACATCCACCTAGTTGCCTAGGCCAGCACCCTAGCAGTTGTTCTTGATTGAGCAGGTGCCACCCTTATTAGTCAAATGGTCCACACCCAGGATGGAGAGGAGCCCTGAGGCAGGAAGTGGGAGCCTGATTCCTTTGTAGTTTCCTTTATGCTACCTCGTCAAGCCTCAAGTTTATAAGTGCTTCAAATTCCCAGTCACCCCCTGTTCAGTTGTCAGTATTAATAACAGATAATAATATTAATATTACCCCACTAAAAATGAATGCAATTACAGTGCAATCTGATCATTCCCTTCTATTAAATGACTATCAAGAGTAATGATGATTATTATTTCCAATCACTATGTGTTGAACACATCAACACTGTAATATAAAGTGGGCATTATGTTATGTTAAATAAGCTAGGCACAGAAAGAAAAATACTGCATGATCTCACTTATGTGTGAATGTAGAAAGTTGAACCTAGAAGCAAAGAGTAGAATGGGGTTACCAGGGCTGGGGAGTGAGTGGGGAGATACTGGTTAAAGAATACAAAATTTCAGATAGGAGGAATAAATTCAAGAGATCTATTGTATGCTGCTCTGTCTATGGAGTAGCTGTTCTTTTATTCCTTTACTTTCTTAATAAATTTCTTTCACTTTGCACTTTGGACTCACCCTAAATTCTTTCTTGCATGAGATCCAAGAACCCTCTGTTGGGGTCTGGATCTGCACCCCTGTCCTATAACATATTTCTGGCAACCACAGAAGGGACTATAGTGCAGAAACCCTGACTCAACAGCTACCTTTGGGTAAATGTTGGGGTCCTGTAACATCTTTCTGGTAAATCCTGAAGGGACAATACTGAAGAACCCCCCCCCCCCCCACAACCAACCCAAAGGTAATAGAGTGCGGCACTGATTGGATGACTTTGGGTAAGTGGTGGGGTACTAGGGTAAAGAATGGGATTGGGTTAGAGGCCCAACTTAGGGGAGTTAGAGTCTCTCCTAAGACAGAGTGGGTTAGAGGCCCCTCTTAATAAAAGGCAAGGACGCTTGACTGACCTTGGGTTAGAGGCCTGACTTAGGAGGGTTAGAGTCCCTTCTAAGATTCAGGGGGTTAGAGGCCCCTCTCGGTAAAGTCCCTCTCAGCTAAGAACAGGTTCAGCACTATGGAATGTGAACTGCTATTCTCTTTGGATTAATCTGCCTTTCACTCTTTGCTGATGGCAATGGGTGATAGGATTAGGCATGTACAAGATCGTGGGACATGGGAAGCTTTTTCCTCCCTAAAAGGGGAAACTTGAGAGCTGATAGGATTGCTGGAAAAGATCCCTGCTCAACTGACAGCAGCCGCCTGAACTTTTCAGTGTCACTGCAATGGGTGGGTCTTTCTCTGGCTTCCCTGATCATTTCGCCTTCCCCACCCTGCCACAGGCAATGCTTTTCTTTCTCTCCTTTCTCTTTCTTTTCTATTACTCAGGGCAACAATCTTGCCCAGAAGCCACATGTTGAAACTCCTAGTCGGAGGTTGGATTAACAATGACAGGGCCCAACCAGGGACAAGTTTAAGCCTTGCAAGTTTAATTGTGGGTGCTAACCAGAGTGGGTAATGTCTGTATTTTTTCACACGTATTTTGCTCTGGCCAGAATAGAAAAAGATAATTTTCCTTGGTGTTGTGGCTTGGTTCCTATGGCTATGGTGTAGCCAGCCGGGTCACTAGGCCTGCTTAGGGAAAGGGAACTCAGAAGCCTGGCATGCCAGCAAAAGGATAAGAATTTCTTGCCAGTCAGATTTCTGGCTCTCTCTCTTTCTCTCCCCCCCCCCCCCCCGTGTGTGTGTGTGTGTGTGTGTAAACTGAATGTTTCCCACTGGTCAGTTATGCCCTTGGGAGCTTGACCTTGTAACGATGTGGCCATGCTTTCTCTTTTCACAATGGCTGCCTGGGTTCAGGGTTCAATTCCTAGCTTAGGGGATGATCCTTTATCTTCTGTCTATGTATTTATATGTATTATGTGTGTGATGTTTATATATGAAAGAGCTTTAATTAGTTAGTTTGAAAATAAGAGCTTAAATCAAATATTTTATCAGAAAAGTAAAAGGTGTACTGCCTTTTAGTTATGTCTCAAGAACTGTGGTACACTTGTCATTAAATTCTAGTCTCATCAGTTGTTTTTAAGTTTGTTTCTGCAATTTAGTTTAACCCTGCTTATGTCTGTAAATCAACCAGTGATCTCTGACTGCTGCTCAGAAGAAACAAGAGGGATTATGGGTAATGTAAAAATCTGGATCAGTATTCCAATTCTGGGCATATTACAGTCAGCTAACAACCCCATATCAGCTTAATTCCAATAATTGCTCAGTTCATGAAAAACCTTCTAATTTAGTTTACTTGGAATAACTTTACTTATTTTGCTTTACTCTTGTGGAATATATTGCTGTTATGCTCTTTGTGTAGGAATACAGGACAAGCTTACTGAATGTTTTCTTAAACTAAACACTTATTAATCTTCCAGATATCACCTCTTGTCAAAACTCAAGAGTCATAAATGGCCCTCAACAAACTGATGCTTTCTAACTGAGCTCCTCTCTACCCTGAACACAAGAGATCCTAATAGTTAGGCAGGAATATCATCACCCCTGCTTAACCTGAAGAAGTTACAGAAGATGGATTTTCATCCCTCTGCAACGCTTAGGATTAAGGGTTCTCTTATAAAAGGGAGGGGGGAAATGTCAGAGGCATGTGAACCAGAACAACCCCATCTTGAATTGGAGCTAAGTAAAATGAGGCTGAAATCTAATGGGCTCCATTCCCAGTTGGTTAAGGCATTCTAAGTCACAGGATGAGATAGGAGGTCAGCACAAAATACAGGTCATAAAGACCTTGCTGATAAAATAGGTTGCAGTAAAGGAGCTGACCTAAACCCACTGAAACCAAAATGGCAATGAGAGTGACCTCTGGTTGTCCTCACTGCTATACTCCCACCAGTGCCATGACAGTTTACAAATGCCATGGCAGTGTCAGGAAGTTACCCTATATGGCCTAAAAAGGGGAAGCATGGATAATCCACCCCTTGTTTGGCATATCATCAAGAAATAACCATAAAAATGGGCAACCAGCAGCCCTTGGGGCTGCTTTATGGAGCAGTCGTTTTCATATTCTTTTACTTTCCTAATAAACTTGCTTTCACTTTGGAAAAAAAGAGATCTATTGTACATCATGTTGACTATAATAATGACAATGTATTGTATTATTGAAAATTGCTAGAAGATTTTGTGTTCTCTCCACACACAAAAAAATGCTAAGTATGTGAAGTAATGCCTATGTTAATTAGCTCGATTGAGCCATTCAACAATTAATACATATCTCAAAACATCATGTAAACCAGGCATGGTAGTGTTCACCTGTAATCCTAGCTACTCAGGTGTTGGGATTCACTCAGGATGGTTGCAGAAATATTAGGGAAAGTTATAGGGAATAGTCACAAACCTTTTTGGAAGGCCGAAAAGTTACATAGCTTGTAATAATTGAACAGGCTCAAGGCGGCCGGTTCTTATCTTAGAGCATTAGGTCATAGGGTAAATACTAGGGACAATAGAGGCTTCCCCAGTTAAGTCTGTTTACCCTACCTCCATTGACTAACCTTTGAGCCAGATGGCCTTCTGGGCTGGGCCGGGGGAGGGGAAGGTTGACCAGGGAAATTGCACCCTAATGGTATTTACTTTAGATCATGGCACCTGAGCTTTAATCATTCATAAAACTACCCTCTTAATCATGTTAATTATCCACAAGTGTGTTTACTCAAAGCTTCTGTTGTTAATTCTATACCAAATAAATGCCTGAAGTGCCAGGTGCTCAGGACCACGGCTGCCATTGTTTACAGGACTCTCCTTGGAGTCTCTGAGTGGCCTGGGACCCTCAGCTGCACTGGCGAAGCAGGATATCTGTAAGTCAATGTACTTTATTTATCCGTTGCCGGGCCAGGGGTCTGCAAGGGACAGACTCCCCGCAGCTAGTGCCCCCGCGAAAGGAGCGCTGCCTCACTTAGGAGGCTGAGGTGGGAGAATTGCTTGAGCCCAAGAGTTTGAGACCAGCTTGGACAACATAGTGATACTCCATCTAAAAAAAAAAATCATGTTGTACTTGATAAATATATACAATTTTTATGTGTGCATTAAAATCGATAAATAATTTTTGAAAAACAGCAAAACAAGATGTTCTGATGATACCAATACTGGAGATTTAAGTTTAAATAATTTCTTGGGTGGAGTGATAGTGGCAGAGTGATGTTAGGAGAATGATGCCAAGGAAAATTATTTATAATTTATAAGCAACAGTTGGCATCAAACACCACTACAGAAGTAGTAACACATCTAATGGTTTGAACTATTCTAAGCACTTCATATATCTTCTCTGACCTACTAGAATTTGACCCGTAAGGAATCAATTAAGTGTTTCTTAATTATTTTGTGCATTGATTTTCTGCCCCTCAATAGAATGTCTATGCTTCAAAGACAGGGATTATGTTGTCTTCTGGTTCTGGCTTTGCCCCCCAAAATATCTAGCAGAATAGGTACAAAAGCATTTGAGCTGGTCGAGGAGAAGGGATAAAAGAAGGTTGACTGGCTAACACAATGTGGCTTCTAGAACAATGCAGTAGATCCCTTCAGAGCCACCTGATGTTAGGGAAAACACCCATACAATCCAGAGCCTCAGTCTCAGCTCCCCCACAATTCTATCTTGAGATCTCTCTAAAAAGTAAGCATATTTATACACTCGCACCTCTTGTGTTGAGGATTATATGATATAAGGAATATAAATGTTGGTGCTTGCAAGTGTAACCCTGACTCATGGGACTGTCTCTTAGCCCTTAACATCCATTCCTTAGAGGCAATGGGGAAAGCCATCTGGAATGCAAGCTCTAGAGCCACAGCCTGGGTTTATATCCCAGATCACACATTCACAAGCTGTATCTTTGAGCAAGTTGTGTGACCTCTCTGGGCCTTGGAATCTCGTTTGTCAACTGAGGATAATGATTGTACCTACCTTATAGAATTATTGGAGATGATTAAATGAGGTAAAGCATGTGAAATACTCTGCACGGTGCCTGGCACACAAGACACAATTGCTACACTTCAGCTTAGGGCAACATATCATGATTAATAACATCTCCCCACAACATACATGCAGCCTGAGTCCTCTGTTCAAGTTTAGGCCTTTAAATTAAGAGTAAATATATTATTATCCTTCCCCATCTCTCCCTGAGACAGGGGAAGAACCATCCAGGGTCACTTTAATTCTCAAACTTTCTGTTGAGATCCCACCGGAGGAACTGAGTTCACATGAACTTACCCGTTCAGAAGTCTTTTCTGGGTACACAAGAAGTTATTTTTTTGCCACAACAGACCCATGTATATGTCATTAAAAACAGATTTTCCCAGAGTAGTACTTATTTTCTCATGAGGAGACTGTCGTTGTGACTGGCTGGGTACTTTCCAGAGGGCTGTATGAGGAAAACAGATTTAATCCTTTACATGTCATAAAAAGCAGAACACATATCTTAACCTTCATACCATTTTGAAATGGCGTAGTGGTGCTCTGGGCTCCATACTAAAGTCATTACATTGTTGTTCATAGTCATCCCGCAGTAGGCACTGGAGAACAAAGAAAGAAACATGGAACATCTAAGCAAAGGACATCAGCACTAATGTGAAGGTGGAAGGTACTCACACTTGCAGGCAGGAGCCTATGCTTCCAACTGCTTTCCATAGTGGGGAGTGGGGCCCCACTGCCTGCCTCCAATACTGTTCCTTCTTCAGTATCCCAACTTCTGACCTGTGAACTGAGTTCACATTTGGAATTCCCACTTGAGTTACTGTGTACTTTTACAGCTCTCTTTTCTTATGCCTCTTTAGTGTTTGCTTGGGGTTTTCTCAGTCAATCTGAATCAGGAATTGCCCATAACTTCTCAGGTCTAAGGTTCCTCTTCCTTATTTTGCAGTATAATTATGATTCAAAAGTAAATCCCTATTCTGGCATGTTCTGAGACTTATGCCTGGAGCCCAAGGCTAGAGCCTCTTCTCAGGCCACCATCTGGATTCCACATCCAGGTGACATGGGAACAGGATATTTCTGAAAACCATTGCTAGAATGATTATGTTATGTGGCACTTTTGTATTTTTTTGCATCACTGATGATCATCAGGAGCATGACCCAATTGATACACCATAAGGTAAGACCTCTAGAGAATACTGTAACATCTGACTATATATATATATGAAATAGCAAGGGGAGGGATTCAAGGAAACAGACTGAGAAGGAGTGACCAAAAGAGGCAGAGGCAGGAGGAAAGTAAGCAGAGTAGGCTTTCTGTAGAAGTGGAAAAGGTTACCTGGACTTTCCAAGTCCCATAATCACTGGGTTCACGTTCTTGAACCTGCTGAGATAAGCCTAAATGGCATACATGCCTCCCATCTACAAAGTAAAAATAACGGACAAGAATGTTGCATTCTTCCAATAAGTATTTATTGCAGTCCTACTCTGCTATATCAATTCATTGTATACAGGAAGGCTCCAAAGAAGTACTCATAGCAGCTTCAAACTGCATTGTCCAAGATGCACTATGAAAGGGAAAATGTGTGTTTTATAGTGGTATGATAAGGTTCTGAACAAGGTGTAGGGATAAAAAACACATAAACCCTCTCTATTAATAGAAAGATTTGCTGTATTCAGTCATTTACTGAATTTGTGTATTGTTTCCAATACACAAACTGATGTTTATTAGTTGTATAAAAATAGCTACACTGGGTCAGGCGCGGTGGCTCACGCCTGTAATCCCAGCACTTTGGGAGGCCGAGGCAGATGGATCACAAGGTCAGGAGTTCGAGACCATCCTGGCCAACATGGTGAAACCCCATCTCTACCAAAGATACAAAAAAAAAAATTAGCCTGGCTTGGTGACATGCACCTGTAATCCCAGCTACTGGGGGGGCTGAGGCAGGAGAATCGCTTGAACCCAGGAGGTGGAGGTTGCAGTGAGCCGAGATAGTGCCATTGCACTCCAGCCTAGGCAACAGGGCGAGACTCTATCCCACCCCCACAAAAAAAAATAGCTACACTGTACTGAGTGGCATGGGTCATCATCACTCATACATAAATGTATCAGAGCATCTGTGAGCAGCAGGCTCCAGGATCTGTGCTTTGGTGGACTTTTCTCACACATCCATGTTTTCTGCAGGATAGCAGACCTCAAAGAGCTCACAGTTGGTGGGGACAGGGAGCCATATTGAAGATAATGACAAAACAAGGGATGAAAACCATGGTGGGCATGAGAAAGGGGAGCTTCAGAACACACAGGGGGACCCTTAGCCCAAGTGGTCAGGAACAGCTTCTCTCAGGACATGCTATGATATATAACAGTATCATCCTCACTTGCAGATGAGGCAACTGAGGATCAGAGAGGTTAAGCAACTCAAGTGGTGGAACACATTTTCAACCTATGTCTCTTGAAATGCAAAGTCTTTTGCATTGTGAATGTTACTAATCTTGTGAATGTTATCCATCATGATATAGTCATCTGTTTTTATTCACATTTGTCACCCATACTTCCTCCTTATCTTGGTTCACTCCTTTACATTCTTCAAATCTGCAAAGTATAATAAATACACCTTTTAGTTACATGAGGCCTTTCTTCTTTTACAGGCTGGATTGTTACTAAAATGTTAAGCTTTAATCCATTCTCCATCCACAGAGTAGGTTAATGAGAAATAAATGGATCACTGCTGCCAAGGTGTTAACCAGCCTGTTACACTGAGTATAACTGCAGGGTCACAAGACTGAAAAGTTTAGGTTGCGAGACATGTTTCTCTCAAGATGTAAGAAATGTTGTAATGCTGCCTTTGTTTTTTGCTTCTGTAACTTGCTTCCTGCCTCACATAGCTCCCACCTTAAGATGTTTAAAAGTAGGAAAAGCCCTTTGTTCAGGGCTCAGACTTTCTGGACGTTTGTCCGGCCGAGCTGGTGATCACCTTAATTTAATAAACTCTCCTGAATCTTTTCCGGTCTCTCCAGTCTTTGATTGTCCCGTAACATTTCTGGGAGCTTGTCTGGGATTAGAGATGGCAGATTTTCTGTCTCCTTTGCCTGTGGGCTAGAGTCCCAGGATGCAGGAGACCTGGGGTCCTTGGTGTCACCAGGAGAGTTTCAGCCCAAAAGGAGAATGACCTTCCTGTGTTCCAGAGCCCTCCCCCAACAGCGCAAACAGAACCAGTAGAAAGGGTTGCAGGACAGTCACGGGAGCAGCATGCAGACATCTGAACAGTGGTAAGGTTTGGGCCCTGAGGCAAGACCCATCCTGTAAGGACGGAAGGGTAGCCTGATCACCTCCCAGGGTGTGACAACTAGTCCGACCTGAGGGGGTTGGGACAACAGGAGAGGCCCATTGATTCCCCGGAGGAAACTCACACCCTAACCGACACCAGATGCAGGTGAGGCTCATGAGTCAGTCAGAAAGGAAAACCGTTTCGGGGCCGGGGGAGGTGTGTGAACGTGTGTGAAAGAGATGGTCTTGGGAGAGACCAACATGGGGCGTGACGTGGGGAGGCACAGGTCTCTTAGCCTGGACTGTGTGCTCTGAGGCGAGTGTGGGAAAAACCAGACCTATGGCACTGCATACAGCCCATAGGACCAGTTCCATGGCTGCAGCTAGCTGTGACAGGAATCAAGGCACACTCCTGGCTAAGCAGTGTCCAGACTTCCCATAATAGGATCCGATCTGGTGGACGCAAGAGTGAAAATGAGAGTGAAAGCATGCCATGAGAAAGGAAATGGGAGGAAAAGCATCAAAGCCTACTGCACTGGAGTGCATACTGAAAAACTTTTAAAAAGGTTTTAATGGTGATTATGGGATTAAGCTAACTCCACAGAAACTGAGAACCCTTTGTGAGATAGACTGGCCATCTTTTAATGTAGGGTGGCCGGCCGAGGGAACAATAGACAGGGAGATAATTGACTGAGTGTTTTGGGTGGTCACCGGGCTTGGAGAACAGCCCGGGCACCTCGATCAGTTTTCATATATCGACTCCTGGCTAGGTGTAATTCAGACCCTCCCTAAATGGCTGCAGACCTGCTTTGAGACCTACTGTAAGACTCTAACAGCCTGGACAAAACCAGGAACCATAGAAAGAGACTGCAAAGCATCAGAAAAAGAAAAAGAGTCACAGGAAAAAGCAGAAAAAAATCTGTCCTACAGGCCCCACTTGAAGAGTTAGAAAGTCCACCCCCCCGCCATGTATCAATTTATCCATCGCTGGCAAGGCTTAGACAGGAGGCTGCCCCGGCTGCCCCTGGAGGTTCAGACTCAGAAGAAAGCACCCCTCAGGCAACACAATGCAGAGAGGAGCCAGAGCCCTTGCCTGAAAAGCCAAGGGAGGAACTCCAGGGGGATGAGGTCAGCCACCTTAGGTCAGGCCATGCCCGAGCAGATGCCCCTCCAAGAAACATGGGGACAAATTTATTTGAATACACAGAATGAAGTCCAAGGGGGAGAATGGCTCTTCGTTTATCAGCCCCTCTCTACTACTGATCTCTTAAATTGGAGACAACATACTCCCTCCTATACAGAGAAACCTCAGGCTCTTATAAATCTAATGCAGTACATTTTCCTAACTCACAATCCTACCTGGGCTAATTGCAAACAACTTCTTCTGTCATTATTTAATACGGAGGAGTGCTGTAGAGTTATACAAGCCGCTGTCCAGTGGCTGGAGAACAATGCGCCTACAGGCACAGGAGATACCAGGCAGTATGCACAACAAGCACTCCCAATAGAGGTTGACCCAGGCTGGGACCCTAACCAGGCTCAAGGGCTACAAAGTTTGCAGCAGTATCAAGAGGAACTCCTAAATGGAATAAACACTGGAGGGAAAAAGGCCACCAATATCAGAAAGGTCTCAGAGGTCCACCAGAAGCAAGATGAAAGTCCCAGTGAATTTTATGAGAGGCTCTGCGAGGCTTACCAGCTTTACACGCCATTTGACCAAGAGGCTGTGGGTAGTCAGTGTATGGTTAATGCGGCATTTGTAAACCAGGTTCAAGGAGACATAAAGCGAAAGCTTCAGAAGTTAGAAGGTTTTGAAGGCATGAATATTACCCAGTTTATCCAGGTGGCTACTAAGGTGTTTGTAAATCGGGATGAGAAAGCCAAGAGAGAAGCTAGACACAGAGCTAAGGAAAAGGCAGACTTGCTGGTGGTGGCCTTAGTTGGAAGAGAAACTAGTTTTGTGAGAGGACGTGGTCGTGGTTGCAGTCGTGGTAGAAGACTAGCAAAACCAGGAAGCTAAGCAGGACAAGAGGGCCAACCTAGGCTTGAGAGAGATCAATGTGCGAGATGCAAGCAGATAGGACACTAGAAGAATGAATGCCCAGAAGGAGAAAAGGATAGAGGCAACAGTCAGGGAAAAACGGCTGGCCAGAACCCCCTGCTGCCAGTCAAGGGGTTCAGAAGTCAGACATGGATTTCATTGGACTGGCAGGAATCAATGATTATTATGAGGACTGAGACAGACCGGGCTCCATTTCATTAGGCCCCAAGGAGCCTATGGTCTCAATGGAGGTAGAGGGCTGAAAAATGGACTTTATGGCCGATACTGGTGTGGAGCACTCGGTAGTAACTCAAGCGATTGGGCCATTGTATAAAAATTATGTCAATATCATTGGAGCAGAGGGGGCATTGCTGGCTTTCTAACCCTGGGATATTAAGATATCAAGGACTTTTGTGTGAAAATCCCTACATAACCTTGGAGACTGTGAATACTCTAAATCCAGCCACACTGCTGTCAATAGGATGGGCAGAGTATGGAAAGCCCCTGTTGTGTGGCCCAGGATATCACTGTTGTGTGGAAAAAGTGGATGAGGTTTTCTCAAGCCGAAAATACTTAAAGGACCAGCCCTTAAAGGATCCAGATGTTGAATGCTTTACTGATGGAAGCAGCTTCATATCTGAAGGTATCAGACAGGCTGGATATGCAGTGGTAACACTGAATTCAGTAGCCGAAACCTGCCCTCCGCCAGTTGGAACTTCGGCCCAAAGAGCTGAGCTAATAGCTCTAACTAGAGCATTGCTCTTGGCCAAAGGAAAGTCAGTAAACATCTATACTGACTCAAGGTATACTTTTGCCACTTTGCATGCCCATGGAGGCAGATATAAGGAAAGAAGATTATTAACTACTGAAGGAAAGGAAATAAAAAATAAAAAGGAAATAGAGCAGCTTTTAGAAGCCATATGGGCTCCAAAAGAGGTAGCAATCATCCATTACAAAGGGCATCAAACAGGAGGAGGTGACGTGGCTAGAGGAAACAGGCAAACAGAGAAGCCAAAGGGCTGCAATGACAGAGGCAACTAAGAAGAAAAAGGAAACCCTTACCGTGCCCTTACTGGAGTTTCCCCCTACAGAATCCCCTAACTACTCCTCTAATGAAAAGGCTTGGTTTGAGCAGGAGAGTAGAAGTTACCAGAAAGGAGGTTGGTGGGAGTTTTCAGACGGGAGGCTTGCCATCCCAGAAGCAATAGCCCCCTGGTTCATAAAGTAGTTTCATCAAGGAAAGGATGTGGGAAAAACTGCATTAGAGACTCTTGTAGGACGGCATTTCTATGTGCCACACCTAACTGCCATCACTCAAGCCATTTGAGAGCAATGTTTAACTTGTGCCCAAAACAATCCATGGCAGGGGCCAACACAGCCCCCAGGGATTCAAGAAACTGGAGCTACACCCTGTGAAAACCTGGTTGTGGACTTTACCAAGCTGTCTCGAGCCGGAGGCTACCGGTACATGCTAGTGTTTGTCTGCACTTCCTCAGAGTGGGTCGAGGCATTTCCCACAAGGACAGAGAAAGCTCAGGAAGTAACCAGAATCTTACTAAAGGACATTATTCCTAGATTTGGACTGCCTGTAACTTTAGGATCAGACAATGGCCCAGCATTTGTGGCAAAAATAGTACAACAGCTAACGCAGATGTTAAAAATCAAATGGAAACTGCATACAGTTGATTGCCCACAGAGTTCTAGAAAAGTTAAAAAAATGAACCGGACACTCAAACAGCTGTTAAAGAAGTTTTGCCAAGAAACTCATCTAAGATGGATCAGGTGCTGCCCATCGTCCTTCTCTGAGTCAGGTGCGCCCCTACTAAATTAACTGGATATTCACCCTATGAGATAGTGTTCGGCTAACCACCCCCAATCATAACTCAGATAAATGGGGACTTAAAAGAAATTGGGGAATTAACCTTAATAAAGCAAATGCAAACCTTAGGTGAGGCCGTGCAGGAAATGCAAGGGTGGGTAAGAGAAAGAATACCTTTTAGCCTCACAGATGCAGTACATCCCTTCCAATCTGGGTCAAATAATGGAACCCAACCACTTTAGGGCCTTTATGGGTTGGTCCCCATATTGTGATCTTGTCTACCCCCACTGCTGTTAAAGTCACACCTTGGGTTCATCATAGCCAACTGAAACCAGCAGCAGCCACCGCCCAGCACCAGTGGACCTGTCAACAAAACCCAGACTACCCAACATGGTTGATCCTGTGGCAAAACCCAGCCACTGATGACAAGAACAACTGCCCTGCTCCAACCACACCACAGGCTGGTCAGTCCACGCATGGCTGAAGCTTGCAGAAACATTGAGCCCTGCTCTAGTCATACAGCTGGAAGCTGACTAGTCTACGTATGGCTGACGCCTGAGGAAGTCAACGATCGATAAGTAAATGTGGATTGAATTTACAAATGTAGTTATACTCTTACTTGTACTGATTATTTTGCTGATGCTGTCAAGCTTGTTACCCAGAAGGGTGCCCATGCATAGTATAAGTACACTTTCACCTATGGTTATAAAAGGGGACCAGGATGACTGTCATCACTGTATGATAGAAGCCTGGTCCAGGAAAGGTATGACTAAAACTCTGTTATACCAGACCTATTATGAGTGTACAGGGACTCATATAGGAACTTGTGTCTATAACCAGACTAGTTAACCAGTCTGTGATTGTGGAAATGGGCAGTCTCAAGTATGTTATGACCTAGAGTTCTTGCCTTATGACTTCTGGTTTGAAGTCCAAATTGGCAAACCCCTAATGCCATCATATACAAACCCCACAGAAACTGGGGTTGGTAAACTTGTAAACAAAACGGAAGTATTCCCTTACTCGCATAAAGGGCCTGTCTCCATATATTTTGATGCCTGCCGAACTGCACATCTCAGTAAACTAAATAATATTGGGACCATCTGTAAAAATCTAGGACAAAAAGAGTCAGCAGTAGAGCCACCAAGGACAGACATATCACCACCCGAATAATGGCTCTGCAAAAGTACCAACTGGTATCCCAAAATGAGTATGTACCCACTCAAGAAGAAATAGCTAACTGTGTTGCTCTTTACTAATCTACATTTGTGTCGAGCACCAAAGAGGGGAAATGAAGAAGGAATTAATGAAATCAACTATAACCTAATAGTAGTAACAGAAATTTTAAAATCCTCTCAAATTTGTTGCAAAGTGTGACGCCCCCTCCCTTACACTCAAGTTAAAAGAGAATGTTAACAGCCTGTCTTCTCTCTGTAGACAGTGAACCTTATCTATACTCTCCAACTCCACATTCCTCAAAGTTTATTACAGGCCCAGCGAGTTCCTGCATGGCTGCAGGGTCACAAGACTGATAAGTTTAGGTTGCAAGACATGTTTCTCTCAAGATGTAAGAAATGTTGTAATGCTACCTTTGTTTCTTGCTTCTGTAACTCCCTGCCTCCCGTAGTTCCCACATTAACATGTTTAAAAGTAGGAAAAGTCCTTTGTTCAGGGCTCAGACTTTCTGGATGTATGTCTGGCTGAGCTGGTGATCACCTTAATTTAATAAACTTTCCTGAACCTTTTTCAGTCTCTCCAGTCTTTGATTGTCCCATGACAAAATGACAGAAATTTACTATCTCACAGTTTCTGTATGTCAGAAGTCTGGGTGGGGTTGGTTAGGTCCTCTGCTTAGGGTCTTACAAGGCCAAAGTCAAGATGTCCACAGGGCTGTGTTCCTTAATGGAGGCTCTGAGGAAGAACCTGCTTCCAGGCTCATTTAGATTATTGGCAGAATTCAGTTTCTTGCAGCCTTAAGAGTGAGGGCCCCATTCCCTTGCTGCCTCTCACTGAGGGTGGGTTTTTGCTCCTAGAGGCACCTGAATTCCTTTTCATGTTCTCCCTCTGACCTTCTCCAGCAACCACAGCTTGAGTCTCTCTCCCTCTCATGCAGCATCTCTCTCTGACTTCCTCTTCTGCTTTTAAGGGCTCATGTGATTACAATGGGCCCACTCACATAATCCAGGATAATCTCTCTATCTTAAGGTCAACTGAATTATAGCAGAAAGTCCCTTCCCATCAGTATACCTAGATATGTGCTCAATGGAATAGCTAGGGGATGGGAATCTTGGCAGAATGTCTGTAGAATTCTGCCTACCACCCACATAAACACTTAAATTATTCTTATCTTTTCTGTAAGGTGGATGCAAGTTGTACAGCAAGAAGCCAAGGAAAGAATGATCTCTGACAGTGATTGAAACCCAGTTAGCTCTTCGGTGCCATATAAATTCTAAAGATTCTCTTTCTCCAACCACAAAAAGACAAAACATTCCATACACAGAGTTGTAAAAGCTGTGACACTGGAGACAGGGCATCGGAGGAATACAGTTGTTCAGGCAGGAAGTCCCATTTATGGTTAGCAATAAAGGTTACATTTGTGCATGATATTATAGAAACACAAACTAACACCTGACCTGTGTTTAGGAGATCATCTTTCTCTGTCTGGATCTGTGCTGTCTCAATACCAAGTGGTGCCTCAAATCTTCTGGGCACAAAATGAAGAGCTTCCCCTAGAGAAGATAGGCATTAGACCACTGAGAGCAGAAGTCCTCCTGAGATCCTAGAAAAGCTGCATCCTCCAGCAGCTGTCCCTTAGGGAGTAGTGATTGAATGTGGCAAGCAATTCTTGAGATAAGCAGGACTCTCTAGAAGAATGGAGCTTTCCTTACAGGAATAGGACAAATTAGATAAACAGTGTCCTAAATTCTCACCCTATAGGTCTAGAGAGACTGAAGGAGGAAGGTCCAGCATCTAAATGGTGATTAGCTTCTCGGTGTGACAAGCCGGTTAGATTTCTTTGTCATTTTCATGTGAAATAAAGCACTACTCCCTGATTGAGACCCTAGAAACCAACACGCGCCCCATTCACAGGACAGTGTGGCAACACTAGAGGTGCCTTCCCTCATGTTTTGGTTGTTTGCTGAGACACATGACTCCTGATGACAAAAGAAGAGCTTCCAAGGTGCCAGAGGTGATGTAACAGTGGAGTGATAGAGAAATAGATCATAAACTCCAATCTTCTGGTGGTGGGTGTGGGTGTGGTGGGGGGAAGGTCCAGATAGGTGGAAATAATGAGTCGAGAGATTTAAAGCAGGTGGGCATCTTTGTGTGACTGGCTGGAAATTTTATTTCTTTTAGAGTACATATCAAAGAATAGATTTATGCTCAATTGTTTACATCTGTTTCTAATAGGAACATACATCTGTGTTAAAATACTCAATGCATCTTGTATGCATACTCAAACAGATACATAAAAAAGGAATCCCCTTTTGCCAAGGGAATAACTCACACTTCAACAGCCATTTGAATTTTACAGAATGGAACATTATTTTATACTAAATGATCACAACAGACAAAAGCGATTGTTACAAACTATCATCATCCTCATTGTTTAGATTACGAAACTGAGGCACAGAAGGCTCACTGACGTATGCTACACAAAGTAATACATGTCATAAGTGTTAGGGCCTAGAGTCAAACCCAGGTATTCTGGATCTTACCCACTACATTGTGCTGTCATTTGCTGATGACTCTCAGACCCATATCTTCAGCTTCTTCTCTCTCCTTGGTGACAATACCTAGGTACCCACTCGCCTCCTAGACATTTCTATCTGATAGTCCCATAGATACCTGACACTCCATGTGCACAAACCTGAATTTACTGATGCTCTCCAACAACCTTGCAGAAGAGTGCCTTCTCTGGCATCAGTAATTCTGTGAAAGACATCTATCTACCTGCATGCACTAGCTCAGACTCCTCCACTGCTCTCACCACCCCGACATATCCAATCAGTCACAGGGACCTGCCAATTAAACATTACTTCACTCTACCCTCTTTTTTCACCTGCCTAACTTGTATTGGCCCTGGGCGAGTTTCCCTGGCTATGAGCTCTCAGAACCCACTGAATGAGTGACCCTGTAATAAAGACTTCTTCTCAGGTTGTTGTAATTGCTACTTTTATTGACCCACACATGTGTGCATGCAAACACATGCGCACACACACACACACACACACAAACACTCATTCTACAACAGTTTGTGATCTTCATGAGTGAAAAAGCCCTAAATTCCAAGAGGCTAGCACAGTATCTGGCACCTGGGTTTGAATAAACTGTATTACAGTTGAAGATCAGATGTTAAGATGGGGACAGCGGGCAGATGTTAAAACAAACGTCAATTTTCTAACCTGCCAGTGAAAGTTATACCTAGATGAAAAAGCAAAGGGGAAGGATGTGAAACTTTAACTGAATAAAATGTGATGGAAGCTCTCTATGCATTTCACCACTGAACTAAGATATTATTCAATTTCAGAATGAGCTCAGTGGAAACAGAGTCTGGTTGTTTCTAGAAAAAGACTCTTTGCTCTTAGTAGGAAACACATGGTTAAGAGTCAGTTCCATATTTTGCACTTCACAAAAACTACCGTTTTTGACAATGCATCCTGGAACTGTGCAATGAAAAAGAAAGAAGAGCAATGTGGAGATAATTGTGATGTCATCGAAACCATGAAACAGTCTTAGAAACCCTATTCATGAATGTTTTGTTACATGAGATAGTATTTGCCATAATGATTTAAACTGATTTTCCCACGATGTCCCTCCAATAAAAGAAAGTAGCTCATCTGAGTACACTTTCTCACTGTGCCAGGGGGACTTGTTTTCTTTTCACTCCGAGTTACCAAGAAGGCAGGAATCTCAGATCCCATTCAGAGACTTTAAAGAGGCCTCATCTATCCCATTGGCACTTACAAAAGGTCCCACAAACCCAGGGCGGAAATGGTGCTAGTTTCTCCAGACACATCTGTGAAATCTGTCTGTGAGCTCTTCACTTACTTAGTTTGTCATTTTAATTCCCCTTAGCACAGCACAACTAATAGTAGTAAGGGTCTGCAGAAAAAAAGGAAATGAAAAAAATGACATAAATCTTGCCCCTACACTCAATGCCCTTTTTCTGGATCAAGGATAGACTAGACGTCCAGGTGTCCTGACATAGTCCTCCATGCTGATGTATGGCTTACCGAGGCATAGTGTGAATGACTTTTCCCAGGCTCTGGCTGGGCTGTTTGGGTCTCCATGTTTCCCACTTCAAGGAGAGCAGGAGAAATGGAATTAGGTCTCAGGGCCTCACCCAGACGAGACCCATGGAGGCTATAACCAGGGCTGGCCTCCTACAAGTTATCCTGCAGAGAAAAGCTATATCTTCCCTGATCAAGGAAGAGTGGAAGAGGGTGATGTGGATCTAGAATTGATGCCATGTTACCAGGCAGACAAGAGGAGATTCAAATTGCTGTTGATTAAAAAATCCTTATGTAATGATAACAATACCTAGAATATATTGGGCATTCAATAAATCACAATACTGCTGCTGCTACTGCTACTACTATTACTACTAATAATACTAATAACAATAACAGTTCTCATTTACTTACTCCTTCTAATGTACCAGACACAGCATCAAAAGATGGGCCTTCGCTTATCTTTCAACTGTTCCCATTATCCCAGTTAGCCAATCAGGAAATGGAGGCCCACAGAATCATAGTAACTTGCCTAAGTTCACACAAGTAGTAAGTGCTGGAGCTCAGATTATAACTCAGATCTGCTTCATTCCAAAGCCAGTTTTATTAACCCCTGTGCTGTAATGTCTTGCCTCAAGGAATAGTAAAATATGTTAGAAGGTTCTAGTGTTTGGTCCTGGGGTCCTGGGCAATGACACCTTCTGACTCATCATTATACCAGTCACCTAATATCTAATCAGTAGGATTGCCTGGATCTCATTTCTTTAATTAAACAAGGGCATAAAAGATATTCTATATATGGGCTAAAATCTGATCATCCTCCTTATACCTACTCGCAGGGTAAGATAATTAAATAAAAGAGAAAAAGTGATGGTGAATGATCCAGTTATCCATTGCTACATTTAAAAAAATGCTCCACCACTTAGCCACTTAAAGCAAAAAATGTGTCTGTGTCCCACACAGTTCTATGGGTTGGCGGGTATCAGCTTACTTGGGGTCTCTCGTGCAGTTGTAGTCAGTTGTGAATGGCAATTGTGGTGTTCCAAAGACTCTATTGGCCTGGACTTCCAAGTAGACTCACTCACATGACTGGTTTTTCATGCTGACTGTTGGCTTATTTGAGGTTTACAACTTTGTATCCTCCACCTGGCCTTTCCCTATCTCTTGGGGTTCTCTTAGCATGATGTTTGTGTTCTCAGAGGGAACACTCCAGGAGTAAGAGCTTTAGGAGACATGAGTGGAATTAAGTCTTCTTATGACCTAGACTTGGAAGAAACATGCATCATTTCTGCCATGTTCTATTGCTCCAACACAGCCCATATTCAAGGGGAAGGGAGTTAGACTCCATCTCATAGCATGACAATCAACAAATGCAGAGAGCGAAGCAAGTTCTTGATGGTGACCATATTTAGAGAATACCTACCACAGTGAGGATGTGGTGAACCAGCATTAGCACCCTTGCAGGTAGGACTGTACAGCCTGGGAATAAACACCAATGGTATAAGCACAAAAACCCTCAGATACAGTAACTTCCCTTCAAATTATTTATTCCAACCAGGGGCAGTGGGTCATCCCATAATCCCAGTACTATGGGAGGCTGAGGTGGGTGGACTGCTTGAGCCCAGGAATTTGAGACCAGCCTGGGCAACATGGCGAAACCCCATCTCTACAAAAAATATAAAAATTAATTTGGCATGGTGGCGTGTGCCTGTAGTCCCAGCTACTCAGGAAGCTGAGGTGAAAGGATCATTTAAACCTGGGAGGTGAAGGTTGCAGTGAGCAGAGATCATGCCACTGCACTCCAGCCTGGGTGACAGAGGAAGACCCTGTCCCCCCCCAAAAAAATTATTTATTCTTAGGAAATAACACAGGCATACAAAGATTTTTGAACAATGTTATTACCCTAGTTTTCTTGGCAGGAGCAGAAAACTTCAAATGGCCTAAATGCCCATCAGAAGGAAGTTGCTTGAAAACATTGATATATATCCATACACTGGAATGTATTGAAAACTCTAGGTGGGCCACGAGATCTTCAGGTCAAATCCAGGAAATAAAACGTGGCCTCTGTAGAGAAGGGATTGAGACAATCAAGGCCACCAGGTTATCTGTATTGTCTTTGGCTCACAGAACCTTAGCCATGTTTTTCCATCTTTCTTTAATATTCCCCCCAAACACACCCTCTGCCTTCTTCTGGGGATCTCCTGGTTATTTCAGCTTGCAGAGCACTTCCTCAGGCAAGCTTTCTCTGTCACCCCTCCATTAGGCTAGTTTACCCTGCCAAATCCTCTTTTAGCCTACCTTCATTCTCCTAAAGTGTTAGGTAGAGCACATCAGTTTGTTGTAATTGCTTGCATAATTATCTGTTTCTGCACTCCTACTGAACTGTAAGCTCACCCTTTTGCTATTTTATCCAGGGCTAGAGTAGTGTTTGAAGAGTCTGGAACTTACATATTAGGAATATGTTATCCCCACAGAGTCTGCAGCAGTAGACTCTACTACTTGGAGCATTACTCCACAGACATCCTCCCAAATAAAGTATTTCGTATCTTTCAGCAAAATCTATCCTTTGAGTAATGAGATACTTAGTGTTTTTAAAAAATTTCAGCTATGTGGGTTTTTGTGGTTATTATTATATGATTATTGTAGGTTTCCTGTTTACAGCTTAAAAGCAGTTAGAGAAGAATAAAACATTCCTGGGAGTTTTCAAAGAAAATGAAAACGAATAGAGAGACAAGCTAATATAGCTTAAGTATAGTCGTGGGGGTTTGCTGTCCACTGGAGGAAGCTACCACAAGGGCTCCCCTAGGTAACAAATTCTGCACAACCCAGCCTCTTCATGTAACATGTACAGAGCTGTTGTGATCTCTTGGCCCATCAGGGGTGTTTTTTGGTGGATATGTGATCACAATTGCATCATGGTGTGCCTTACTCAGCTCAGTGACTCTGGTGTGGGCATGTAAGAACAGGGAATAATGGAAATACAGCATGTGATACAGAATTTGTAGCATATAGGATTTCTCAAAGCTACTTTGAGTTTGGATTAGTAGAGCCATTGCTTATTAATGTCTTTCTTTTTTCATTTTTAATGTTTAGGGATTACTTTTTAAATGTAATACAATTTTTTTTATTATTATACTTTAAGTTCTAGGGTACATGTGCACAAGGTGCAGGTTTGTTACATATTAATGTCTTTCAATTCTTGTAAATTGTCAGTCACTCCCCTAAAGTCACTCCTCAGAGAATGTAGACCCCTCCAGGGTGGATTCCGCTGCCTCTTTTTGTCACTGTTGTATGCACAGCGGCTAGCACAGTGCCCAGCACACCACAGGCCATCACAGGTAACTGGATTGAATTAATGGGTCTCCTCTCCCAGGAGACTGTGAGACCCTTTGAAGCAGCCTCATTGACTGGGGTAAATACCAAGGTTCTTGGTCTCATGGCCAAGGAGATCGAGGTTGCAGACACACACACAGACAGGGGTGAGTTTGGAGAAGGAGTTTAATAGGCAAAAGGAAAGAACAGCTCTCCATCCCAGAGAGGGATCCTGAGCGGGTTGCTAAGTTGTAGTAAAAATGTCAGGGGTTTTATAAATGGGCTAGCGAGGAGGGGGCTTGTGAGGAGGGGATGTCTTATCCTCCTAGGGCCTGACTGTTTAGTTAGGACCAGGTGTGCTATCTGTACAGAGCAGAGTTTTTTGTTTTGTTTTGTTTTGTTTTGTTTTTATCAGCTCTTATCCCATCCCATTCCCTGACCACAAAGGCTGACTCTTAGTCTGTGTTTCTTTGTCCTGCTTATCTGGGAGGGAGAGTTTCTGTGTCTGTTCCAATACATCTTCTTGCAACTGCAGGCATCCCCCGGAGTGTGTTTTTAGCTTCTGTATCTTAGTGTGCCTAAAGGAAAAGGAATGTCCTTATTAAGGCCCACTGTTTTACTGGGGCCCATTGTATAAGTGAGAAGTTTGGTAATTACCCAGGAGACTTCCCCCACCTCCTTCTGTGTTTGAGTTGTCTTATCTGTGTTTTATTGTCTGCTCTTTCAGGTTGCTTGTTGTTAGAAGAGAAGTGATTTCTTTGAATTGCATAAGGTTAGAAAGGGAGCTATTTTTGAGCCGCTTTTTGTTAAAAGGAGTTTTCTACTGGGGACTCGCTTTATCATGTCTACCTAAATAATTTCTTTCTGCCTCCTATAACACCTTGAGGGCAAGAACTATGTTTAATTGGTCTTTGCAGATCCAGCATCAGTTGGCTAGATGAAACCTGCTAAACGTCACTGAGTTCCTGCTTATTGAACTAACTAACTTCATTTGGAAGTAAGACTGACAGAAACCTCTCCTCAATCTTCCCATTCCAATCCAGAGTTTGTATATTTATATTATCCTGCAAACACTTCTAGTCAGCTGTAAGATTCAAGGATGAAGATGAGAACCTGATTAACTTTTCCATGAACTCCGCAGGAAAGCTGACATAATTCTTAGCAGAGTATGACTTAGGATAGCATTTCCTCGAACCCTGCAATCAAAAGTCACTTTTACAGTTGCTGCTTTCCCTGCACTTCAGCTGTACTGTTTTATGATGATGCTATACTTAATTTTAGAAAAATCTCTTGGCATAAAACAAAATGATACTCTAAAATATTTTAAAATAAAGTGCCAAATAGGCATAAGTTGTGGGACTTTAATCATTTGTGCTATGCAAACCCATCGTGTATCTTCTGCTGGTACCCTCCAGACAAAGAACATGAGGAACACCTTGAACAAAGTCTCACGGAGGGAGAAAACATACACCGTGGAGCACATTGGGGCATCTCATTAATATGGTGCTAGAATGTACTTCTTAAAGTCTTTTCTATAGGACTTGGGATTATGTTAGGTGATTTGCAGGAGGGCTCAAAAAGTGGGGCTTTTCTCTAATTGAACGCTGTCTGTCAGGAAGTGGGGGATACTTCTATGATTAAGTATTGTTAATGTAAAAAATCGCAGAATTATAAATTAGGAAAAAGGAGACTATTTCTTATAAGGGGTTACAGCCTGCAAGGTGGCCTTCTCACAGGCTGGGAAGCATAGCCTCTGGTAAAGATCAGACAGGGGCACTTCAAAGGAGGCAGGGTTGGGGTAAAGTGCTTTATTCTGAACAGGTTGGCTAAATATACATATTCATCAGGTTACAAGAGAAGCTATGAATATTCATGAAGGTGGTCCTGATGCATGCTTACTGAACAAATGTGTGTAACATATGACAAACCTGTGTTCAGCTTGTGGTGGAGACTTTAACATTTAAACATATTACAATTAGGCCCTATATGTCAAAAGGTCTTTTCAGGATGCAAAAGCACTCAAGTGCGAAGCCTCTCAACTGACCAGAACTAGTCTATGATTGGTGGTCTTCTTATCTGGAGAAAGTTCCTGAAATCAGTCTCTTGTCCAATCAAAATTGTCATTATGGCTTGTGAAACAGGAGGTCAGTTAGTATCTGGTGATAAGCTACAATCGTTTTAATATTGCTTATCTCTAGGCAAGCGCTCCTTTAGCTGCTAGAGAAAAAGAAACACCTTGTGGCAGTTAGAACAGAGTTTGTTACTCTTGTCTGGCATGGCCTTAAGTCTTGTTTGTAGTTTGGTATCTTGTTGCCACAAAGAGTCCATTCTGTCAGTCTTATGATCTCTATTTTAACATTAATGCTGGGAAGCTGCTGTGTCTTAACCGTAAAAGGGAGGGGTTTAACGGGGCATGTCTGACTTCCCTTCCCTTCATGGCCAGGAGCTCAGCTTTTTTACTGAGTACCTTCATTTTTCTAGAGGTTGTTCAATTATTTTTTCCTCTCTCTCTCTTTTCTCATTTCCCCAGCTCTCCATTTCCTACTTAGTCCTTCAGAAATACAAATATAACCTTTCACCTCCCTCTTACCAGACATTCCCTACAGGACAAGCTCTTCAAACTATGTGCTGCTCCAAGACAGATCGCTTCTCCAGAGCTGACAGCTGATTTGCAGAGCAAAGCACCATGGAACTTTTGCCTCCAGGGGGCTGCCTTGGAACTTCCATCTTCCAGGGATTGCCTTGGAACTTTCATCCACCAGGAGGGCTTATTGAAAGCACGCCAGCTTAGCCACTTTCTGCCCAGAAAGGCACCAACTCACCTGTTCCATAGATAAGACACTAAGCTAGCAGGGGACCCCCGCCCTTGCTCACTTCCCCCTCACCTTATAAAAATGCCCACTTTCTGCTCCACAGGTGAAGTGGCACATTTAAAGGCAGGATGCTTTGTGCCCCTTCCCCCAAGCTATCTTAGGAATAAATTCACTTTTTTTGTATTAGGCCTTGCTCTTGTTAATTAAAACTCTACATGCAGCAAGCAACTAACCTGCTTTTCAGTTACAGTTTTAAAAGTTTTCTAGGGTTCCCTTGGTCAAGAAGGGGTCCATTCAGGCAGTGGGGGGGTTTGGGATTTTACTTTTACTTTACATCATCTTTTAAATTTTTATCTTGAAGGTGCAAAGATAAAACCATGCTCAAAGGTTTAGTTGGAAAAAAAGCTGCAGTCACTCATTTTTTACCAGTGCTGCTAGCGGTGAATCTATATGGATCTTCAGCAACTTGATCCTTGCCTCCTCAGAGGAAAGATTTCAGTCGAGGGGTAGAACTAGGTATGAGGCAGAGGGGGAGACCAAGGCAAGCTTTAGAGCAGGAGTGAGCAGGAATGAAAGGAAGAAAAGTATATTTGGAAGAGGGCCAAGTGGATGACTTGAGAGATCCAAGTGCCCCATTTGGCCCTTGACTTGGGACTTTATACATTGGCATGGTTCTGGGTTTGCATTTCTTCTCCCTTGATTTTTCCCTTGAGGAGGACTGTCTGCATGCACAGTGGCCTGCCAGCACTAGGCAGGGGCCATATGCACAGCCTGTTTACTGAAATTGTGTGCATGCTCACTTGAGGCATTATTCCCTAAGCAGTCACCCGTTCACAGAGGAAGGTCTGTGAACGTGTGACTGGTTAAATTTTGTCATTTTGCTTCTTAGTGCACATGCTTCAGCCCACTCGCCCAACTCCTGAGATCTTATCAGGAAGCTGCTGATCACCAGTTCCAAGTGTTTTCTATTAGGAGACTGTCGTTCCCTGGCATCAGCTGTGCCCAATTATTGTTTTATAGAAACAGTTTAACTGCCTGACCATCACCTGATGGTCCCCTGACATTCCTTGGGCAGGGGGTGGAGGGGGGCTCTTCTGCCCTGCTCATGTCTGCCTATCTAATACTAGGATAAGCAATTTTAATTGTTAAATGGAAAAAATAGGTGCCAATGAATTGGAAAACAAATGGTGTCTTGAACAGAAGTTGTCTGCCTTTGTAGTTTGGATGAAATGATGTTGTTAACAGTACCTGATAAGGTCTTTTCCACTGCTGCCTGAGGACAGTGTTTCCTCAACGACTTTTTTCCAGAAGAACAGATCTCCAGGTATTAGGTCATGCAGAGGCTGCTTAGGTGTGTGTTCTGGAAATGCAGCTTGTAACTGTTGGTAGCAAAACTAGAGGCATCATCTGAGTGTGTGGCAATAATTGGAAAATTATCCCATCAATGTTGATTCTATATAATTGCCAATTTGTCTTTGCTATTGTAATACATAAAATAATTTTTCTAACCCCCACTTTTATGATGGCAATCTCTTTAAGTTAATTAGTAAACATTTCTAGTTTCTTTATCTATCTAACAGAGAGACCTCTCTAACAGAGTCCTGAAAACTCTGTTTCTATAACATTTCAAAGTTATGGACTAACCCTAAACCACACCTGTGACCAGTATAAATATTTGCTCATTCATAATTTGTCAGATGGCAGGACCAGACAAGGGCAAGTAACTTAACCAAATGAACAGATTTAATTTCTGAGAGAAACTTACATTTCAAGGGTAAATTCCAGTCTGAGGTAGCAGAACTCACTTGCCAGTTATTAACTTTTCTTTTTCAGTATGAACCACAAACAGAATTAAATCAAGGATATCCAAGGATGTCTTTAGAAGGTCTGTGCAGGATATGGATAATTGCCTAACACAGTTAAGAAATCATATACTTTTCTTTGTCAGGCAAAGGAGGAAGGTGCAGCAATGCACAGGGATGTGTTAAGGGGAAAGCAATGATGTTTCATAGGAGGGTAGGTGACTAGCCAAGAAGTGCTGAGGATTTCCTGTCTATAGAATATTATACATAGTTTGGGGAACCAGTAAGTTTAGTGGAGACCCAATAACTAAATTAGCTAAAGTTTTTGCACCTTTGGTTCTTGCTGCTATTGGTTTTAGACAAGGTAGATAGATATGCCTTGGCACCCAGATCTAATAAAAGACTGAAAATAAGTAATTGGCCTCTTACAATTCCTATGTATTCTTAAAAGGACCTTTAGTGCTTTTGCAAACTTTTAATTTTAATGGACAAAGTATGAAAAGGATTTGTGAACCTAGATTTCCATAAAGAATTCTCTTCATAGTTACTACACCAGTCTTTCTGCTTAAACTTGCCTATACTTCTTTTAACCTAAAACTTATACAATCTTTGAAATATATTTTGTTAGGATATTTTATAGAAAATTAACATAGGAAGAGAAATTTTCATTTTCAGTGTTTTTCTGTGATTTTTGTAAACAAAAGATTATCATTATTTTGGAATTAATTATCATTTGTAGAATTTTAGATATGCCTAATTAATCTCATTGTCTTTCCTTTTCTAGGGCAAAGGAGCAAATCACTGTGTTCCTTTAAGGCCATTTTAAGAAAGCACACAATGAGTTAGGCCTAAAAGTCAAGGAAAGACAAAATCAAGAATATTTGGTAGAGTAGGCAATATAGAAGTATTAAGCATCTAAGGATAAGAAATATGTATAGGCAACATTGTAAATCACATGGTAATCAACAGCGGTATGCATGAGAACTTAAATTTTTTCAACAGTAAAGAATCATTTAATAAATGATTGAGGAGTATCTCAAGATGCACTAAGAAGTAATAGAAAAATCTGGCAACAAATAGGAACCTCTACCAGTCTGGACATAAAATAGCATATTTATTTTATGTTAAAAAAAAGGCTTATTATCTAATTTTACTGTTTTTTGTGCTTTATTCATGTGACATAATATGTACATAATGGCATATGCATCACACATATTTATAATAACACATACATTTTGAGAATATATATATATATAGACATATATACACATGTATGTACATATAGTCTTAAATGTTACATATAAATATGATATATCCTATATATATGTTTTCTAGATATCATATATGTTATATATATATAATTTCATTGGGAATGAGTATCTTAATGAGATGGATGGAGCAGACTTATGTTAGGGGTCTTTGAATCAAAGGATGTTTGCTAACATCAATATTCAAATATTCAAATTCTTCCTTTGGTGCCCGTAGATTTTAGAGTCTGAGTCTAATCCACCATTATAACATTAGGGATGTGCTAGAAGTAGAGTTCTCTTTTGTAAAGTAGGAAGAGGAGGATTATGAAAAAGGAGGGCAAAAAAAGTGTAACCCATAAGCCATTCTCCAGCAGATGAGTCTAGCACTTATGGAAGTCTGAAGACTTGGAAATGGAGTTTCTGAAGCCACCTGGTCTCACAACATCTTGGAAAGACTTTGTGCATTCCCAAGTTCCCATAAATGTAAGGAACACAGTTTGAAGACTGCTGCTTGCCCTATGAGATCTCACACCCTAGGCAAGCATGGAAGTGCCGAAGGTCCAGTGACCACTAATAATACCAAACACTGACATAGAAATCCAAAATGGCCTCTTGGCCACTCACCTCTGGCAATCAATGAGGTCTTCATCATGAAATTTGGGGTTCCCTCTTGCATTTTATCTAGTCAAGTAAACAACTTATTGGGCTGTTTCTCCATAAGAGAGAACATGTAAGAGCCAAAAAGGAGATGAGAGAGGCTGGAGGATCCATTCTCCAAAGTTTACTTTTGTCTTCCAAAATTTTGGACAAAAAGGCAGCTATGAATTGGATGGACAAAGGGGAGAACACCTGCCTCCAAGATGGTTGTACTAGTCACTCTGCTCAGAGGAGGAGTCCTTCATTGGGTGTTAGGAAAATAATCCAATCAGATAAATGGAGAAAGCGCATTTTTTGGGGGGGGCTCAGATTGTCATTAATATTAATGGAGTTGCTTGAATGTTGGGATTCTCTGTGAGGCATGGAGTCTCTCCCAGGCTGTAAGGATAGGGACTTTGAGGGATTTGCACCTAAGAAGTAAGCAGAGTTCTCTTCTCCCTCCTTTCCCTTGGTATCCTTGCAATAAGTTCTTATTACCCAGGTTGCTTCAAAACCTTAAAGAAACTGACCATTGCCTTCACAAAAGAGATACTTTTCTTCCCCTGCAATTGCTTCTGGGTGTTATACCCTAAAACTTTATGGATGAAAGAAATCTGCCTTCTCTGTGGGCAACCCTAGCATCCCTCACCTGACCACAACCCTCATAGAGGTCAGAGTCATGGACTTTATGTTGAGAAAATTGAATCTGCCCCTCTTTAATTCTGTCTCAGGATGCCAGCAGTGAACAGAAAGTTTGAGGTCCACCATCAAGGAGACAAGGAAGACTGTTCTCCCAAGGGCATGGTTTTCCATCATCACAACCTATCCATCATCTACATATTACTCAACTTCCCATCTGCCCAGAGCTTGCATCTTTATTTCACAATGGGACTCTCCGTGAGACCTCTCTGCAAAGGGGCATAATTATATGCTCACACCCATAACTTTACAGTGGTGATTTTATGAGTTAAAAATGTAAATATTGATGTTTGCAGGTATAACATTGGCATATTGAACTCACTCTTAACCCTTGACATTCATCAGAGCTTATGGTCATTAAAAATGAAGTCAGATTCCCTGGATTCCTATTCTATCTCAGCAACATCCAAGTTCTTTAAACTTGTGCGAAGTTCTAAATTCTCTGAGCTTGATTTTTCCCTTCAATAAATTGCAGATAATGATAGCAGCAAAATTATAGTACTTTTGTGACCGACTGACTGAGGTCAAGCAGGTCAAGTAGGCGAAATAATGCATACACTGCTGGATACACAGGATGCAATTAGTATACCTCAGCTATTATGATCAGATCCTCCACTGCTTTCCCCACACATGCACCACCTAACTCCCAGCCTCTCCTTCAATGTTAGGTCTGTAAACTACACATATAGCAATCCTTTTCTTTCTTCCCTTCCTTTTGATTTTGGGAACAAATCTTGCAAAGTCATTTTAACTCCCAAACTGTCTGGTGTAGAATCTTTTGCTCATATGTTTGAAGTCAAATCTGAGAGAAAAACTGTTGACGACTTTATTTTTTTATTTTTATTTTTCGAACTCGGCTCCACAAACTGCATCAAAATGCATGCAGTCACAGGAAAGAACTTATTTGCCCATCGTGGAAACGTTACAGCTTTGTTTAGATTCTATGTATAAATGAGATCATGCAGTGCTTTTCTTTCTGTGTCTGGTTTATTTCACTTAGTATAGTGTCCTCCAAGTGCATACATGTTGTCCCAAATGACAAGATCTCCTTCATTTTTAATGCTGAATAATTTTCACATTTATACACATATACCACAATTATCACAATTTCCCTATCATTCATTCATCAATGGACACTTAGGTTGGTTCCATATATTGGCTTTTTTTTTTTAAGTCCTGAGAAGTCTGAGAAGTTTGATCGACTGAAGCCTTCTTCTCTCGACTCGTCAAAGTCATTCTCCGTGCAGCTTTGTTCCATTGCTGGCGATGAGCTGCGTTCCTTTGGAGGGGGAGATGCGCTCTGATTTTTTGAATTTCCAGCTTTTCTGCCCTGCTTTTTCCCCATCTTTGTGGTTTTATCTGCCTTTGGTCTTTGATGATGGTGACGTACTGATGGGGTTTTGGTGTGGGTGTCCTTTCTGTTTGTTAGTTTTTCTTCTAACAATCAGGACCCTCAGCTGTAGGTCTGTTGGAGATTACTTGAGGTCCACTCCAGACCCTGTTTGCCTGGGTATCAGCAGCAGAGGCTGCAGAAGATAGAATGTTGCTGAACAGCAAGTGTTGCTGTCTGATTCTTGCTCTGGAAGCTTTGTCTCAGGGGTGTACCCCACCGTGTGAGGTGTGAGGTGTCAGTCTGCACCTAGTGGGGGATGTCTCCCAGTTAGGCTACTCAGGGGTCAGGGACCCACTTGAGCAGGCAGTCTGTCTGTTCTCAGATCTCAACCTCCATGCTGGGAGATCCACTGCTCTCTTCAAAGCTGTCAGATGGGGACATTTACCTCTGCCAAGGTTTCTGGTGCTTTTTGTTTAGCTATGACCTGTCCCCAGAGGTGGAGTCTACAGAGGCAGGCAGGCCTCCTTGGGCTGTGGTGGGCTCCACCCAATTCGAGCTTCCAGGTGGCTTTGTTTACCTTCTTAAGCCTCAGCAAGGGTGGGCACCCCACCCCCAACCTTGCTACCACCTTGCAGTTAGATCTCAGACTGCTGTGCTAGCAATGAGGGAGTCTCCGTGGGCATGGGACCCTCTGGGCCAGGTGTGGGATATAATCTCCTGGTGTGCTGTTTGCTAAGACCCTTGGTAAAGCACAGTATTAGGGTGGGAGTTACCCGATTTTCCAGGTGTTGTGTGTCTCAATTTCCTTTGGCTAGGAAAAGGACTTCTCTTTCCCCTTGCGCTTCCCAGGTGAGACGATGCCTCTCCCTGCTTCAGCTCTCACTGGTTGGGCTGCACCCGCAGACCAGCGTCAACTGCCCGACACACCCCATTGAGATGAACCTGGTACCTCAGTTGAAAATGCAGAAATCACCCGTCTTCTGTGTTGCTCACGCTGGGAGCTGGAGGCTGGAGTTGTTCCTATTCGGCCATCTTGGGCACGCCCCTCTCGGGTACTTCTTTATAGCAGTGTGAGAATGGACTAATACAGGAATTGGTACTGTGGAGAGTTGGGCACTGCTATCAAGATACCTGAAAATGTGGAAGCAACTTTGGAACTACATAACAGGCAGAGGCTGGAACAGTTTGGAAGGCTCAGAGAAAAGACAGAAAGATGTGGGAAAGTTTGGAACTTCCTAGAGACTTGTTGAATGCTTTTGACCAAAATTCTGATAATGATATGGACAATGAAGTCCAGGCTGAAGCAGTCTCAGATGGAGATGAGGAACTCATTGGGAACTGGAGCGAAGGTCACTCTTGCTATGCTTTAGCAAAGAGGCTCGTGGCATGTTGCTCCTGCCCTAGAGATCTGTGGAACTTTGAACTTGAGAGAGTTGATATGAAATTGGAACTTATATTTAAAAGGGAAGCAGAGCCTAAAAGTTTGGAATATTTGCAGCCTGATGATGTGATAGAAAATAAAAAATCATTTTCTGGGGAGAAATTCAAGCCAGCTGCAGAAGTTTGCATAAGTAATGAGGAGGCAAATGTTAATTGCCAAGACAATGGGGAAAGTGTCTCCAGGGCATTTCAGAGATCTTGGCAGCAGCCCCTCCCATCACAGGTCTGAAGGCCTAGGAGGGAAAAATGGTTTCATGGGCTGGTCCCAGGTCCCCCTGCTCTGTGCAGCCTCAGGACTTGGTGCCCCATGTCCCGGCTACTCCAACTCCAGTCATGGCTAAAAGGGGCCAAGGTACAGCTCAAGCTGTTGCTTCAGGAGGTGCAAGCCCCAAGCCTTGGTTGCTTCCACATGGTGTTGGGCCTGCAGGTACACAGAAGTCAAGAATTGTGGCTTGGGAACCTCCACCTAGACTTCAGAGGATGTATGGAAATGCCTGGACATCCAGGGAGAAGTTTGCTGCAGGGGTGAAGCCCTCATGGAGGACCTCTGCTAGGGCAGTGCAAAGGCTAAATGAGGGACTGGAGCCCCCACAGAGAATCCCCACTGGTGCACAGCTAGTGGAGCCATGAGAAGAGGGTCACTGTCCTCCAGACTCCACAATGGTAGATGTACTAACAGCTTGCATAGTACACCTGGAAAAGCTACAGACACTCAATGTCAACTGTGAAAGAAGCCAGGACAGGGGGCTGTATCCTGCAAAGCCCCAGGGGCAGAGCTGCCCAAGGCCATGGGAGCCCACCCTTTGCATTGGTGTGCCCTGGATGTGAGACATTGAGTCAAGGGAGATAATTTTGGAGCTTTAAGATTTAATGACTGCCCTGCTGGATTTTGGACTTGCATGGGGCCTGTAGCCCCTTTGTTTTGGCCAATTTCTCCCATTTGGAATGGAAGTATTTATTCAATGCCTGTGCTCCCATTGTATCTTGGAAATAACTAACTTGCTTTTGATTTTACAGGCTCCTAGGTGGAAGGGACTTGCCTTGTCTCAGATGAAACCTTGGACTTTTGGGTTAATGCTGAAATGAGTTAAGACTTTGGGGGACTGCTGGGAAGAAATGACAGTGTTTTGAAATGTGAGGACAGGAGTGGTGACTCATGCCTGTAATCCTAGCTGAGGCAGGCAGATCACTTGAGGTCAGGAGTTTGAGACCAGTCTGGCCAACATGGTGAAACCCTGTCTCTACTAAAAATACAAAAATGAGCCAGATGTGGTGGCAGGTGCCTGTAGTCCCAGCTACTCAGGAGGCTGAGGCAGGAGACTTGCTTGAACCTGGGAGGTGGAGGTTGCAGTGAGCCAAGATTGTGCCACTGCACTCCAACCTGGACGACAGATTGAGACTCTGTCTCAAAAAAAAAAAAAAAAGAGAGAGAAGAAAAAAAAAGAAAAAAAAAAAAAGAAAAAAAAAAAAGGAAATGTGAGGACATGAGATTTGGGAGGGGCCAGGGATGGAAATATATGGTTTGGTTGTATCCCTACCCAAATCTCACCTTTAATAGTAACCCCCATAATCCCCATGTGTCAAGAGAGGGACCCAGTGGGAGGTGATTGGATCATGGGGACAGTTTCCCTCATGCTGTTCTCATGATAGTGAGTGAGTTCTCATGAGATCTGATGGTTTTATGAGTGTTTGATATTTCTTCCTACAGACACTCACATTCCTTCCTGCTGCTTTGTGGAGAAGGTGCCTGCTTCCTCTTCTGTCATTCCCTTTCTGTCATTCCCCTTCTTCCATGATTGTAAGTTTCCTGAGGCCTCCCCAGCCATGCAGAACTGTGAGTCAATTAAACCTCTTTCCTTTATAAATTACCCAGTCTCGGGTATTTCTTTACATTAGTGTGAGAACAGACGAATACACCATCTAAACAAATGCATTTGGGGCAACTCAAGGAGCTCAGAGAAACCACAGAAGACAAAAAAAGAACCAGGGCCAATGAAACATGGAAGAAATTGATTCTACTTAATCTAAGTGACAGGAAGTTAAAGACCTACTCCTTAGTCTAAAGGAATACCAAATCTGGAGTCTGGGGATTGTCAAAGTGAGTGATGTGTAAATTTATACTTTCCATGTTAATCTGTTAATCATCTATTTGTTTTATTTTATTATGTTACAATCTTGGCTACTTCAAAAAAGTCTTTTAGTAGTAAAGGAAGAGCAAGTCTAACTCTATACAATTACTTTCACTTGATCCCTGAGAAATAGCACAGATATAAAATCTTTTCCTTTCATTTTAATTAGATTTTATAGACCAAAAAGTTGGATTTTTTCCCCTTCCATCAGATGAGAATGAATGAATGACTTTCTCCCTGGAGAAGGCTATATATTTTCCCTAAAGTCTCCACCAGTATCTTAATTGGCATCTGAATTTCTAGTTTTGTTTGTAACCAGAAAATTTCCCTTCATTATAACAATACTGTGGCCAGAAGATACATGGAAATTGCCAACTAGTCAAATGTGCATCAGTGTGGAATCCCACATGTGATTTAGGCAGGTGTACCATCTTTGTACAGTTGGTCTCAAGAAATTGTCTTAAACAAAATATAAAATAGATCTCAATGGCTTCCTGGTCAGAATATTTGCCTCTTTTGCCCAGCCTCGGTTCATGTATTCAACAGTTGTTCCATTCAGATGATATAGGTTATACTCTGACCACAGCCTCCAGCAAGGAGGAACAAGAAATTGAGATGGAGACAGTCTGGTAACCGTGTCAGCTTTAAGATCTGACTCACTCTGCAGGGATTTAATTGACAATATTATAGAGTATTCACTTGAAAATGCTGCTGTATAAAAAGAAATGAATTTAGAAAATCATTCAACATGTAGACTCTGATGAAGAGCTTAGAGTAAACTTTGTTTCATTCTACTGTTTCTTTGGTTATGTAAACAGGGAACTATTCCCTAGAGAGAAGGTATCCTGGCAGCCCTGGTCTTCACTATATAAGCAGAGATACCCTGGCACTGCTGCTTGACCACTGTGTTTCTTTTAGCAAATCATTAACCACTCTCAGTCTTCTCAGGATTGTATGTAGTCATAGGGATAACTTACTGTCAACCTCCCACTCCTCACCTATGAAATGGAGAGCCCACTCCACCTACCTCAGGGGTTAATGAGTAACTCACACAGAATATGACAAATGGTGGGTTTGAATTTAAGGGCAGTTTCTTTCCCCAAGCACCACCACACCTCATTATTGGTGCAGCATTCTGCCCTTGCTTTATACTCTCATTTAAAAATATATAACAGGGTCCAATTTTACCTTTTAAACTAATCTGGTTCCCTTTTTTTAAACTCCTAATTTTGAAAAAAAAAAAAAAATCCAGAGAAGTCCTTTTTTAACACCAAAGGTTCTTGCCTGAGCCACGCCAAAGAGAGAGACACAGATTGGACCGAGAGAGAAAAAGCTGTAGGCTTTATTAAGCAGAGTGACCATACAAAGCTTCCACAGTGTGGAAGAGGTACCAAGCGGGTAGCCAGTGTTAGATTTTTTGAACACCTTTTAAACTCTTTAAGGCGGGAAATATGTGCAGCAGGAAGATGCTACCAGAGCGAGAAACAAAGACAATTAACATGACTCAGATCTTGAGGCAAACCGGAATTGTAACTTAAGTTTGATCCACTTATAACCTTGCAGTGGCATGGCAAAGGAAACAGGATCTCACAGGATTTTACATATTGTGTTTACAAGGAATTGGAATTGGGAGCATAGATAAGGTCTGCTGGTCACAGAAAAAGGGGCTTTTAACATTCCTTTTAGTTTCAGGGGAAGGGGAAGGGGGAGAGAGAGAGAGAGAGAGGACATAGCGAAGCTTACAACAAAATTTTTGCTGTTTATAGCTTTCTTGGGGAAAGGAAACACAGGCACAAATTCTGATGTTAGGAATATTTTAAGCATGTATCTTCAATATTATTCATCCAGGACCAAAGTAAGTCCTGATGCAGGAAATGAGTGAGTTTCACAGCTTTCTGAGCCCCTACTCGACCCAGGAAGCTCAGCTGGAACCTCCTCTCACTTTCTACTTTCTTCTGATATTCCTTGAAAATACTTCTCCTTCATAGCGGAGATAATTAGTTTTAAACAGCTTGGTTCCTTCCCTGCTGTGAAGTATTGAGTTTTATTTCAGGACCAAAGGACATAAACCAGTTTATGACATGAACAGGTTTAGACAATCTGCAAAAGACAGGACAGAGATTGCATATTGTATTTACTAGGACACGAGATTTACACTGACCACCCTGGAATAAGACTGTGCTTACTCAGTTCAACTAAGTACTGAAAAGTCATAGAGACTGAAAAGCCAACACATTTTCTGTGTGTATGTAATTGCTTTATTATGTTTTTTTTTTTTTTTTTTACTTTGAAAAAATAGTGTTTTGTCGTGGTGATAGTTCTATCTTTCATATTTTTAAATAGGGGGAATGAATGGAAATTTGCTTTCTCAGCTTTTCAACTACACTGTGTTTTTAATAGACACTTTCTTTCAGTAGGATGCTGTGTATTTAAGCCCGCAAAATTCTTCCTAGGTATTTCTGAATCCTGTTGTGTACATGTGGGTTGAAAGTTCAAATATTTCATCTTCTTTAGTGTTTAGTTGCTCACTTTATTGTTAGAGAAACTGGTGGTCAGGTATTCTTTCTCTATTTTCTGCCATAAAACCTTTTAGAATTCAAATTTCTTCTCACATACATCTGGAATTGACTTTGGAAGCACTGGCCATAGAAAAAATGTTTTTACTCAAACCATCTAATTGAGAAATAATTGACTCATGCCTACTCCCTAAGGTTGGGGCCAATATGGTGCTGTAATTTTTTCCCCGTAACACTAAAATTCTACTACAAGTATCTTCCTTAAAATCCTACCCATATTCAAGGAAAAAACCATGAAAATTGTGTGTGTGTGTGTGTGTGTATGTATGTATGTATTCTTTTCCTAGGATAGTGTTCATTTTCATATGTTATTTCTATCATTTAATAAAGTCTCATTCTTCTTTAAGTAAAACTGTAACCTTACATCTTTTCCAAACCTTGCCAATTGGCAAACACCTCTTGGTAGAGCTATCCATAGTTCACAGATCTGCTAGTTTCCACTCTGTGGACCTCCAAATACAGTGCAAAGGAGAATGTGACCAGGGAGGAGAGGACTGTTAGACTCTAAAGCATTTTTGTTTAAATCTACCAACAGGTTGTACCCCTTGCATACTCCAGGGCAGACAACCTGATGCATCCTGGTCCATTGTTCGCACAGCTCACCACTGAGGAAGCACATCTATGAATTCCCTATTCAAATTTGGTTGCTTCTTTAGTATGACTAAAACATGGGGATCCCCCCATCTCTAAATCAATATTACTGCCTGTTTCTTCTAATGGCATCTCAGCTTATTGTTTCTAAGCCATGCGAATCTTTTCAATTTTAATAATGGAAGCTAGCCCCCTAATCTCTATGAAAGGGTCCATGTAGCATAAAGTGGGCAGTTGTCCAACCCACTTCCACAATTCTTGTTACTTTAAACATCAGTTTAGAAGCTTACACTGTATTAACATTTACTCTATACATAATAGATGGAATTATGAGATCACATAATGTGCTAATGTAATAAATTTTCATTTAAGACAAAATGTAATTACATATTTCTTATCTGACAGAATTGAGAAGTGTTTCCTACTAAGTCTGAAGTGCACACTCTAGAGGATAAATGATACAGAAGGTATCTAAGTATACAAGAACCTTAGAAACATTCTCCCTGGAAATGCAAAGTGTAGAGACAGTTATTAGAGAGAGGTTTTCACGTTCATAGTCTAAACTGGGTCTGATTGTTGCCATTACAACTAGAGGGCAATTTCAATAGAATATCTACCTTCTGAGGGGAGTATGGCAGTTCATTTCAGTGCAAGACTGAATCTGGCTTTGCATATTTGGGAATACTAACTTACAGTTTTTTGAGTGTGGATTTTTTGTTTGTTTTTTAAATGAAAGCTACATACTCTTTACTAGGCTCTTGTAGTTTTTAAAATGAAGACTTACTTGTATTTTAAAAAGATGTTTAACATAGAGTTTCTAACTGACAGATCTGGAAATCAATCTGAATTGGACATATGGCTTCAATGCACAGGATAAGTTTCCTCATATTGCTACCTTAACATGAATTTGACACCCAATTTGAAAACTCCATGTAGAAAGAGTAAAATAAAAATAAAAATTTCATAAAAAATTCTTCACAGCCCCTTTAAAATTGCAACAGTGCAGTAAAACCCCAATTAAACAACTGCCCATTAACTTGTTATTTAAAATGTAGACTTAAAAACCAATAGACTTTTTTTGGTGTGTATGCAATTGCTTTCATAAACACAGTTTAGGTTGGAATAAGGAAGTCCTAGTTCATCATGTTGGAGCTTGTCCTCGCTGCTGCAGGCTGTTGAAGTGAGCCTCCTTCAAGGTCTGGTTGATGTGGGAGTAAAGACCTTGGCATGGTACATACCCCTCATGCAACAACTGGGGAATGTTCACATTGGGTTCAATAACAATCTGGTTTAAGTTGCCTTCTGGTCCACTTGCTCTCTCTGGGATATTAATGCAGCTGCTGCTCCTTTCATTATCACTCCATGAGAACTGGAAGGAAAAAGACAGAAAGGGGATTGCTATTATGCTATTACAATATTTTTTCTACTTGGCTTGGAGAATAGCAGCATAAAACTCTATACTGGGCTTTAAAAAGCCATTTAAGATAGTTCATTCTATCCTCACAACAACCCTTTAATTAAGTTGGGATTAACAGCCCCCATTTTACAGATGAGGAAACAGATCACTGCCTTGTCTAAAGTCACATAGCTATGAAGTGGCAGGGTGAGGATTCAAACACAGGCCTTCCAGTTCCAAACCCCTTCACACATTCTCTACCCTTGCTTGTACCATTTATTCCAATTACTGCATCAGAGAAATAAGTACTCATCCTTTACCTGAAGTATCAATTAATGCTAAGGATGTAATAGAAATAATGACCATAACAAGTAAGTTGGACTATGGGTAAAAGTTACAATGAAGCAAATAAGACACATACATTTATACATACATGCATACACACATAGATACAAATAAACAATGATTTTGTACACATATCCTGATAGTGGACATGTATGGTCTTCCTATATCAATTCAATGCTACATACATATCCTGAAAGGCATTTGACATACTTTTAGTCAAAGTTATATGCTAATTATTAGCATTTTATGACTAGCATTTATTGTTCTTCTATATTTATGGATTTAATAGGGTGTGTATTTTCTTCTTAAGATTTTTTTTTTTTTTAATTGAACTAACCTGATTCAGTGCCTTTTGTACATTGGAGAAGCTACTCAGGGATGCCTGTAAACAGTCATTTCCAAGAATTTCCTGCCTTCCAATGTTACAATTCCCAAAAGAAGAAGGTAATGGCAAGGACTCTTATTCAAATTACAATATTTAATAATGTTGGTATTATATTTCTTCTAAGTAAGTTTTTTCCAAAGGCAACATTAGTAAGACTTAAACCAAGAATGGTCATAGTCCATAGGTCTCTTGCAGCTGCTCAACTTAGGTCACACAGTACACTGCCCACAGCTACCAAGAGACAACCTATGCTTATCTTTATCCAACTAGAAACATATGTTAAAAGAACCTGTGCAGGAAAAGAGATAGAAGGGGCCAAATGAAGCCAGATGTGAGAGTTACCAATAGCAATCAAATTGATTTAAGGATGAAATGTCAAGGTCAATTCAAAAAGAAAATTAAAAAAAAATTCCTAGGCCTGAGTATAAAAATATAGAACTCCCACTGTCACAAAATAATGAAGTTATGAATATTCCAAAATTAAGTAAGCTATTACATTGGATAAAAAACCCACAGCCCACACTTTGGTTCCTCTTAGTTGGCTTTCCTTGTTGTTTTTTTTTTGTTACAGGTGCTGCCTGAAAAATAAGGCAAGAACTAGAAATCATTTCTGATGAATCAAATTTTCATCTCCAATGACATCATATTGATTTTACACTACAGTGCAACACTAGGGTGATGCTATGCTGTGTACATTAAAAATTCATAGGCTAGAAGGGATTTCTTTAGAATAATTATTAAGAAAAAAATACATCTACCTTTAATTTGTTTCATTTTAAAAGTTTTTAAACTCAATCGTGTACAGATATAAATAGAAATGCTCATTAAGACATTTTTATACTATCAATATTTTTAATAGCTGAAAATCAGAAACAACTAAATGTTTAAAAACAAAGAAGCAGTTAAATTATAGTGCATGCATTCATACAACAGAATCTCATCAGCCATTAACAATAATGATATATCATTCTATATCAGAAGTCTTTATACTTCAGGTTCTTAGAAAAGTCTAAATTTATAGGCTATAAAAATAGTTAACAGAGAAATAACTAAACAATGACACAGCTTTCATCTGGGTAAACCATTTAAAAAATTAATTAGGTAAATGTAAGGGAATAAATGCCTATAAATAAACTTGTCATATAATTTAAAATCTAAAGTTATATTAAGTTAAATAATAAATACTCATTAAAGGTCTGGATCACTTCCAATTTTTAAAAAATTATAGGAAAATATTTTTCTAAAAAATATTTTCTTATTTTAAAGAAAATTATTTTTGTCTAATTCAAAGGTTACTTAAAAGTTATTTATGAAACAAGGTGAAAGTAACCAGTAAATAAGAGCAATGTAAAGAAATATCTCCTTCTTTACATACTATATATTTACCTCTTTATAAATATAAAGGGGTATTTTTGGCAATAAAGGTTAAAAGGAAATAATTTTTTAATAATTATTTTATGAGAAATAATAATTTCTTTATATGAGAAAGAATCTTGTCTAGTAAATTTCTATCCTAAAATAACTGGTTATTTAAGAAAGAAAGATGTCTAGCATAAAACAGGAAGTCTGAGCATCTCATTAATGATTTGTATCAAGTTGTCTATAATTAAAGGGAAATTATTTATAATAGTCTTTTTAGAGATTGGGTTTTGATTTTTTAAAAAACACTTATACACTAAAGAATTGGGTAGAACAACAAAATTTTCTTAAGGTATTGATTTACTCTTAATACAATTGCAAGGGATTTTAATTTTTTTAATCCAATTTTCAACTTTTATTATCTTGCTGTTTTCAGCTTTCTCTCCCCTTTGAAAAGGCCTAGGATAATAACCGTCTCCTTCAACTCATTTTCAGCTTCCATAATTGTTTTCCTCAGGTTCTAACTGTTGGTCATGACCTGACGCTAAAAATGTTTTATCTTAAAGGTCTAAAGAAAATGTTTTCTTCCAACATAACATTCTGTGCTCTTGGCTTTAAATTCTTCTATGAATCCAAACATTTTCACTTATTACTCAGGAAACACTCTGCCTATGTCTAACTAATTCAAGTATCACTTTCATTAATTTTGATTTGCAGGTTACCTAAATGGACTTTCCATAGGGAATATTAATTGTACTGCAGGTATCGGGGGAAACCAGCCCCTGACATTTCACATACATTCTTTTCTATTTCCCTAAGTGTTGGCTGGTCTGAGAAATAAAGGGAAAGAGTACAAAAGAGAGAAATTTTAAAGCAGGGTGTCCGTGGGAGACATCACATGTTGGCAGGTTCTGTGATGCCCCCTGAGCTGTAAAACCAGCAAGTTTTTATTAGCAATTTTCAGAGGGCAGGGAGTGTATGAACAGGGTGTGGGTCACAGAGATCACATGCTTTAAGGGCAACAAAAGATCACAAGGCAGGAGGTCAGGGTGAGATCACAAGGTCAGGGTGAAACTAGAATCACTAATGAACTTCCACGTCCCGCTGTGTATGCATTGTCATTGATGAACATTTTAACAGGGTTCAAGAGCAGAGAACTGGTCTGACTAGAATTTGCCAGGCTGGAATTTCCTAATCCTAGCAAGCCTGGGGGTGCTGCAGGAGACTAGGGCGTGTTTCATCCCTATCTATATCTGCATAAAGGCAGACACTCCCAGAGCAGCCATTTCAGAGGCCTCCCCTGGGAATGTATTCTTTTCCCAGGGCTGTTAATTATTTAATATTCCTTACTGGGGAAAGAATTCAGCGATACTTCTCTTACCTGTTTTCAGTAATAAGAGAAATATGGCTGTGTCCTGCCTGGCCCAGGTTATCTCCCTTGTTCCCTGAAAATCACTGTTATCCTGTTCTTAAGGTGCCCAGGTTTGATATTGTTCAAACACACATGCTCTACAAACAATTTGTGCAGTTAACACAATCATCACAGGGTCCTGAGGCGATATACATCCTCAGTTTACGAAGATGACGGGATTAAGAGATTAAAGACAGGCATAGGAAATCACAAGAGTATTGATTGGGGAAGTGATAAATGTCCATGAAACCTTCACAATTTATGTTCAGAGATTGTAGTAAAGGCAGGCATAAGAAATTATAAAAGTATTAATTTGGGGAACTAATAAATGTCCATGAAATCTTCACAATTTATGTTCTTCTGCCATGGCTTCAGCCGGTCCCTCCGTTCGGGGTCCCTGACTTCCCGCAACAACAGGAGGTTTTTTTTTTTTTTTTTCCCTTTTGGTAACTGGTCTAACAAACAAATTTTACATTTTATCAAAATAACTCCTATGTCATTGTTACTAAAGTTTTAATTTGCTTAGAAAAAAAACTGAGGTTACATTTTTTAAAAAATCAAGGTTACTACATCCGTGTAATTTCTTGCTTTTAAAGTCCTTGCACCTTTAAGTTATAGGGCTTTGACTTCTGGATATAAAAAGAACACCAAGTCTTGCTAAATCTTAAACAATGACAGCAGTTAAAGCCTTATCTTCAGACCCAGTAGAAGATGCCAATCAAAATACACTATGTGCATAAGACACAGGGCCAGAAATTAAAACTATTAAATACCTCAAGGCCTAGGGACTATTATGGAAGAGGTGGGTGTGTGAGATTGTAATGGCCAATTTTGAGAGATAAAATTAGTTTGGTTTCTCTATAAATTAACTATTAATATTGAAGGCACACTGATGCAAGACCAGCATCTGGGCCCCAATGTCAGAGTAGCAAGGTTTCCTTGGAGCATTAACGTACTTAATTAAAAAAAAAATAAAGGTTATGAAAAAGTTTATTGAAATTATATCTTATGGTCAAGATGACCAAAACTTAATAAATTTGTTTAGAAAATTTTAAAAGACAGATTTAATGGGCCTTGTGCTGCCTTCATTAAAGCTTCTTGTTTGGGAAATTAAGTCTCCTGTCTCAAAAAAATAAAAACTTTTGTCCCTTTTTGAAATCTTTGAGTCATCACTCGGCTAAATGGATGACTTATTGTGCAATGACCTTTGATCCTATTTTGTGATATCAGGTGTTTTTAACTTTTTACAGTTGACAAACTTTCCAAAATAAAATTCTAGCTTTGGTCCTCATTAATCTTTTGATATTAGGTCCCCTGAAGTCCAAAAGAGACATATTTGGGTTATTTGATATAATATAATCATACAGAAGTATTGTCAAATATAAAATGGCATTTAACCTTCTTTGGATTACATTTATATAAATGTGTTTTTAGTATGTTTTTAAGAATTGTATGAAATTTCTGTGATTCTGATATGTCTTGGTACATGTCAGCAGTCCCCAACCCTTTTAGCACTTGGGACCGGTTTTGTGGAAGACAATTTTTCCACAGATGGGGGACGGAAGGGATGGTTTCAGGATGAAACTGTTCCACCTCAGATCATTAGGCATTAGATTCTCATAAAGAACACACAGCCTAGATCCCTCACATGTGCAGTTTACAATAGAGTTTGTGCTCCTATGAGAATCTAATACTGCCACTGATCTGACAGGAGGCAGAACTCAGGCAGTAGTTCTTGCTTGCCCACCACTTACCTCCTGCTGTGCGGCCGGGTTCCTAAGAGGCCATGGACCAGTACAAGTCTGCGGCCAGCCGGAGGACTGGGAACTCCTGGTATATGTTATCAGTAGTAATAATGATTATGTAAAATAGTTGTATGCCACAGAAGTAACCAAATTTCCTTGTCAATTACATCTTTATGACTGTTCTAAGACTCTTGTTATTCATGGTTGTTTTACTTTTATCACTTTCAAAAGGTGGTTTTATAATCAGCTATAGGACTCTGACCGGTGCTCTTGAATGCAGGTTTCTGATAACTTTGGAGATTGTGATACTAGAATAGAGGAAAAACTTCCAAGACTTTCATAGAGAGCTAATGTGTTCATAAACATTGAGCAGAACAGGAGTTAATTACACAGACTAAACTAATGGAAAACTGAAATAATCTTTTTGTGACTTTGAAACATTGTTTGAAACTCAGAAACTTTTGTTTCTGAATTCTAACTTTGTTTCTTTTTCTAACTTGTTTCTGAGTCCAGAAAACCATTTTTCTTTGAGCTATTTTACAGCTTTTAATATTGGGTTAACTATGCTCCTGTGAGAAAATCTGAAGCGTATTTCTCTCTACCTGATTTCTCCAGAATTTGAAAACTATTTGCAAGTATATGTAGTTTATGGTAGTATAGTTATTTGCAAAAATTTGATAAGACTCTGTTTTCTTTTGTAACAGGACACAATTGAAGCCACTGATTTTACTGAGGCTTTGATTGGAATGGCAGATCCAAACAGATTGCTTTAAGTAATCAAAGTTGACTTATAGAGCCAATAAAATCCCCTTGAGAAAGCTGACCTCATATATTGTCTACACAGTCCATGTACAGGTTCCTGACCTGTGGTAAGTAAAGAATGGCACTTTCTGACAGGCCCAAGGAGTCCCACATTATCTTGGGACCTCAGTAAGGAATTCACTCAATTAATGTGGATATTTACAGGCACAGATAAATCCATGGCTGGGCTCAAGGCGTTGAAGTGTAATCTGAGATTCTTTGTGGAATAAAGTTCCAGCAAAGCCAATTTAAAAACAAAAGAGTGTGCATGGCAAATAGTTATTCTTGCTGACTTTATACAAATACTTAGGCAAAGTATAATAGAACTAACACTTATTTTATGCACAAATTTGTCCTATGATTTGTTTTTAGTGAAAATGGAGGTTGAAGAGAAAAAATAATGTTTCAAAATGAACTATAGTACATTTGTTGTTAGATTCTAGTCTTGCCGAATGTTTTTTCAATTTTTCTTATTTTCTAGTTTAGACTGAATTCTAAAATTTTTCTTGGCTACAAGTCTCCAAAAATAATGTTTTCGTTTTTTTTCTTTCTTTCCTTTCCTTTTTCCCATTTTTCCTGATTTGAAATCACTAAAAATTAAGCTGTGCTTTCTTAAAACCCTGTGAACTGAAGCTAGACAACTTAAGCTTCAGAAATAAATAACAGCAACCTATTTACATACATAAAACACTTTCATACCTGCCTACTGATGTATGGACTTCAGAGTAATATGGCCTATATTGATTTTCCAGGATTGTTCTCCATCTTTTTGTTTGTTGTTTTCTTTCTCTCTTCCTCCCCCTACTTTTTCTTCACAGAACATGATACTTCACAACCTGCTAAAAATGAGGTTTCCTAATAATGTGTGACCTACCCATCTAGAAATAAACCATCCTTGCCACAAGAGATCAAACAAAATCTGAGACCAGAGATTAATTTTCTTCTAAAATGCTTTCTCCAAAATATTTCAGAAAGAAAGTGGGGGAAATGTGAAAGGAAAATAAATCTCAGGGCCCTAAAATCATTAGGCCAAGGGAAAAGCCAAGCTAGGAACTACATCAGGCAAACGCACTTCCCATTTTATTCCTAAATCAGACAGCTACAAATATTTTTTTTAAAGCGACATACCTTTCTCACAATTTGCCCACAAAGAAATTTCTTTTGGGCTTCAAGCTCTTTGAAATCCTGTTGAATTTTGAGCTGGCAATGTAAACTGATAACTTATCTTCACAGGTGTTAGACAGAAAGTCACACCTCTGCTCACCTGAGACAAATGCATATCTGATTACTCCCTCTACCCTATTGTTTATGTAAAAATGCAGATTCACTGAGCCAGACTAAATTGTATATTCAGTGAAAGGCAGATCAAGGACTCAAAAGATTGCAACCTCTCGTCTCTTATCTACCTATGACCTGGAAGTCTCAGCTTCAAATTGTCTTGTCTTTCCAGACTGAACCAATGTACATCTTACACATATTGATTGGTGTCTTCTATCTCCCTAAAATGTATAAAAGCAAGCTGTACCCCGACCATCTTGGGCATATGTTGTCAGGTGTGTGTCGCAGGTGCATGCTTAACCTTGGCAAAATAAACTTTCTATATTAATCGAGACCTGTCTCAGATATTTTGAGTTCATACATATAGTTGGGACTTCAAATACTGTTTTAAAAATTTTAGTTTTGTATCTTCACTTTCTTTCTTATTTATTTATTTATTTATTTATTTATTTATTTGAGATGGAGTCTCGCTTTGTCGCCCAGGCTGGAGTGCAGTGGCGCGATCTCCGCTCACTGCAAGCTCCACCTCCTGTGTTCACGCCATTCTCCTGCCTCAGCTTCCCGAGTGGCTGGGACTACAGGTGCATGCTGCCACACCCAGCTAATTTTTTTTTTTTTGTATCTTTAGTAGAGACGGGGTTTCACCATGTTAGCCAGGATGGTCTAGATCTCCTGACCTTGTGATCCACCCGCCTCGGCCCCCCAAAGTGCTGGGATTACAGGCGTGAGCCACTGCGCCCAGCCTGGATCTTCACTTTCTAACTCATCTACTACAAATATATTTCTTTTGTGAAAAACAAACATTTTATTTGTAAGTAGGCAAACTAAAGAATGCTACTACAAAACCAAATACAATCTCCTGCTTATGGATTCAGTTACTTCTGACTTCAAAGCAAAGACTTAAAAAGTGCTGTAATTCCATAAATGAGATTTTGGGAAGAGAGTTTAACCTCCTTTAGTCTAGTAAAGAGCATCTAAAAAGTCATATACACTAGCATTTTCTAGGCTAATAATGCTGTTTATTTAATAAACATAGCCTATATTATGCAACCTGGGCTTTGTCACACTTACCCTGTGGATCTATTTCATGTGAGATATCCCACTTAATGGACTATTTGTCAGAATGATTGAGAGGAAAATTTGCTTCTTGATGGTGTATGGTTTTGACACTTGAAACTGCTATCTTAGTACAGAAGCATTAACCTTACTACACTTTATTTTATTTTATTATGTTTTTAGAGACAAGCTCTCACTCCATCATCCAGGCTGGATTGCTGTAATGCAATTGCAGCTTACTGTAGTGTTGAACTCCTGGGCTCAAGGGATCCTCCTGCCTCAGCCTCCCAAAGTGCAAATTCTTTTATCAGAGAATAAATGAGATTTTAAGCACCTCACTATTTGGAAAGACTCATAATATATAAAACATCTTCAACACCCTCCTGATTCCTCATACAAATGTCTTACCAGAATGCTTATCCTACCTGACAGTTACAAAGCTCATTCTTTTTTCTCTGAATTTTCAATATAGGTTTAATGCTGATATCTGTGCAAGGAAAATGAAGGACAGAGCCCTTGCAAATTCACACACATAGCAAAATAAAATTATATTTATGAAGACTCTAAAGAAGGGTATCTCACTATGCAAAATTCACAAAGGCACTTTACAAAAATCCTGGAGTCCAGGTCTGTGTGAAAAAGCAGGATTTAGGTTAGTTTGGGCCATAATGAAATCTGCATACTTACCTGTAACCAAAGAAACTTTGAGACCAGCAGGGATTTGCTAGAGCACATTCTGTTTTAGAATAGGCATCAAAATCACCCGTGTGGCTTTCTGACACTTTGACTCATGTGCACATGCTGGGGCCCAACCTTTGAGAGGCTCTCAAGTAGGCACAGATTGTTCTGATGCCCAAGCAATATCTAAACAAATATTTGCATGTATATCATACAATGTATAAGGAGGCACTTTGCCTGGGATACTTAGGGGTTCAACATGTAATTCTTGAGCCTAATCAAGAAGAATACAGTACTCTGAGAGTGACAGGATCAAGCTATTGCAATGACAAGAATATAGCACTGAATGCTGACTGGGGAAATAGAGGAGCCTTCTTAAAATGAAATGCATCTAAGCTAGGCCTTCAAAGATACAGAGAATATTAATAGGAAGGGTGTGACAAATGGAGAGAGCAATAAGAACACAAGCAAGCTGAAAGAGTTATTGAGGAGACAAAGCCACAGATGATGTAGCTGGTATCTCCGAGAGAAGAGTTAGTGAGAACCAAAATATGCAAGAGAAGATATGGCTTGGTTATCAGGGGCCTTGAATGTCACTCTAAGAAGTCTGTACAAACAGGTATTTGAGCATAAGATAAATGCTCAGATCTATATTTAGGAAGAGCATTTTAATGGATGAATGAAATAGGGGGTGGATGAGACCACAAAAACCACTGGGAAATTTTGCAATGTATCAAGCAAGAGGCAATGCAAGCCTGAATTAGGATGGTGGAAATGTAAAGAAAGGGATATATCTGATACACGCAGAGGTAGAATAGAAAGGAGTCATTGAGGAAATGACAGAGACATCTAAGTTGCTGTCAGGCACCTAGGACAATGATTGGCAAATGGTAGGTGCTCAGTAAATATTTGGTAATGCAATTTAGGAAGTCTCAGACGTTCCCTGACATATGTTACAGCAAAGGAGTAGGGAGGCGATGGAGGAGCTAAGGTTTACTGAGCAGTTGCATGAACGGAGGTGAGGAATAAAAGGGAGTGAATGTAGATTACAGTTTGGATTTAAAAGACAGGGAAAAGACACAATATTTGAGAGAAAAATAAACTAGACACAAGATTAGTTAGGGAGTGAAAAGAGAGCCTTAGCAGGCTAATGAAGGAAACAGGAGATAAATAAAACTGAGGAGATGAGGAGGAATATTAATTACGGAATATCTTCATAAAAAAGAGCAGAAATTCATGCATGTATTTATGATATAAAATTATATAACACTTTTTAATTGTAAAAGCAGATGAACCCAGGATTTTATTTATTTATTCATTTATTTTTTGAGATGAAGTCTCACTCTGTCGCCCAGGCTAGAGTGCAGTGGCACGATCTCGGCTCACTGCAACCTCCGCCTCCCTGGTTCAAGCGATTCTCCTGCCTCAGCCTCCTGAGTAGCTGGGACTACAGGCACGTACCACCATGCCTGGCTAATTTTTGTATTTCTGTAGTAGAGGCAGGGCTTCACCATATTGGCCAGGCTAGTCTCGAACTCCTGACCTCATGATCCACCTGCCTTGGCCTCCCAAAGTGCTGGGATTACAGGCATGAGCCACTATGCCCAGCCCAGTATTTTACTTTCTTTCAAGCCCTAGCTTTCCCCTCAATTCTATCCCTCCATGCCTACAGCTTTTCCTTTATGTGAACCTCCACAACAAAACATTCACTCCTAATACACAGTCTACCCCTGGAATAATAATATGATGTTTATTCAAAGGCACCTATAGAAACTTGAATAAGTAAACAGATGATCCTAACCAAATCCATCAGAGGGCACTTAAAACATGTGCTCCCAAAGTTACAAGGCATTTAAAATGACGTGTACGCATTCTCTAATACTAGAAACATTGTGGAATCTTATGAACTGTAAAATACCAAATTAATTAGGTTGTTGAATTACAACCATTTTCCAAATTAGTAAGGCAATGATAGTCATGTGTTACCTTCTCTGTGCTGATGGGGTAAATAATCTATGCTTTTTGTAGCTCAGTTTCCCTCATAAGATGAAGTTAGAACAGACACTGAGTTGTAAGTTATTTTCCAGCTCAGAAATTAAATTTATAAAAGCTTGTTCCTCCATTTTGAATGTATCTCTAAGTAGAAGCTAATTTCAGAAGGTTCCCATTTTCCCACAGGGTTTAAAACCACATCTAATGACCATTATTTTGTTCAACAATGATTTCATTCCCCAAAATGTCTCCCAAAGTGGTTCTGTCTCTTAGAATGTATGTGATCAAACGTGATGAGAATGACTGCAAACTACTAAGAATCTAAGAGAAAATGTTCTTCAAAAAATTTCACCAAGGCCAGGGCATGGTGGCTGATGCCTGTAATCCCAGCACTTTGGGAGGCCGAGGCAGGCAGATCACTTGAGGCCAGCAGTTCGAGAACAGCCTGGCCAACATGGAAAAACCCCATCTCTACTAAAAATACAAAAACTAGCTGGCCATGGTGGTGCATGCCTGTAATCCCAGCTACTCGGGAGGCTGAGGCACGAGAATTGCTTGAACCTGGGAGGTGGGGGTGCAGTGAGCCGAGATCGTGCCACTGCACCTCCAGCCTGGGTGACCCAGTGAGACTGTCTCAAAAAAAAAAAAAAAAAAAGTCCCAGTTGTCAACTGAATTGATATTACTTAAAATGATAACCTGACAAGGGGAGATTTCCTGTCAGTTGAAAAATAACAGGATTCATAGAACTCTAATTTTAAATGTATTTGGGGCTTCCTGGTTCTGGATTTTTCTCTCATTTGTCTTACTTCTGCTACCCCCTTGGAACTGTAGCATTAGGGCACAAAATCTTTTCCTACTCTATACAGTAGGGAAGAGAAAAAGGCAGAGATCTGCTCCAGATAAGCCACTTGTGTGTATATCTACTTAATTGTCCACTCTTAATTTCTTGTACTACTCAGTAATCTGAAAGGTAAAATGAATGCTCCTTGAAGTTGAAATTCAAGTTCCTTAGAATGGTGGTTACTACAGGTTTAGAAAAGAGGAAGGCGGGGGATGAAAAGAAGTTGGCTAAGGGGTATAAAAATACAGTTAGATAGAAGGAATAAGTTACAGAATTCAACAGTACGGTAAGAAAATTACAGTTAACAATAATTTATTGTCTATTTCAAAATGGAAGAGAAGAATTATAATTTTCCAACACAAAGAAAAGATATGTTTGAGGTGATGGATATCCCAATTACCCTGACTTGATCATTATACATTACATACAGGTATCAAAATGTCACATGTACCCCCAAAATATGTACAACTATTCTATATCAATAAAAAATTGAAAACTTCAAACTCTTTTTCTAGCACCATTAAATTTGCAAAAATCATGAGACTGCCCCAAATTTTTCACTTTTTTCACTGAGAAAGCAAGATTTGCCTTCCAGCTAATAACATATCACTATGTACTAGAAAACATGTTTTCCATATAAAAATAAGGGAAGTAAGACTACTATTCCCTGCTCATATGAGGGGACAAAATTACAGGGGCTAATTCCTCCTGATTATGTTTGGCAAAGTTTTTCTGTGCTTCTTTTCCATTTTCTGTGAGATACTATATCATAATTTAAAGCTCCAGCTCAAAAGCCACTGTAATCAACTAAGAAAACTTTTATGAAGGTTTCTTGGAATAATACATTTCTTTTCATTACAGAGTACAAATTGGATAATTTAGTGTAGGCAATGAACGAAATAGAGGGTATCTGCCCATACTTCCTACCTCTGTATCTTGAGAATCCTGAAAGATAGGGTTTCTCTTACTCCTTTTGGGCTGGGCAGAATGATGATTGCCCTCTTTACTGCCATTTCTTCTTCTTTTCCTGAAAATAAATTGCAAAGAGAGAGTTGTTAGATGAAACAACTCATCTTTTGGATGCTTAAACTGTAAAGCAATGACAACATACATATATGAGACCTTGCCTGAAAAAATATGTCACTATCTGCTATCCCAAGATATAAAAGTCATAAGTACTCCATCACCAGGCATGAAGATAAAAATGTAATACAAGAACTCTAAGTAAAGTCAAGCTGTACATTTCATTTCTAGAAATAATTTTCGTAACTTTAAATGACCCTTGAAAATAAAGAATACGAGGAATTTAATAGCTAAGTTTTCAAAATCTACCTAATTAGTTTCATTGTCTTGACTCCACGAAGTTACAATTCCAGGGTAAGTGATTTTGAACCCCTTCAGTAACACTTAAGACATGTGTGTCTGCCAGTGTCTACTATTAAGTTCTTATGCCAGTGGTGTAGCGACACTGAAGAGATATTTCTCATATTCTGAATGTGGTTAGGCACTTACTGTTGCCATACCAGCTAGTATTATGACATAGTTACTGCACTAGATTGTCACCATGAGATTGTGGCTGATTACTTCCTTGAAACATTCATTTCTCAAAATTGTTTTCAATGATTGGTAAGATTACATCTTCAGTTTCAAGTTCCTTGTCAATAAGTAATCAGACTGCAGCATTTGACATAGTTTTCACAGCACTCTATTATTAATCAGACATTCTCCCCAGCCATCTGCTTAGAGACTACTTTTGAGTTATGGGCACTCCTAAGAATGGCTGAGTTTACTAATTTTTATAATTTCATTACTCTTTAATCAATTCTCATCTCTAGGACACTGAGTACTAGTCATGTAGTGCAGTGATTTCTAACACTCTGTTAAATTAAACTGCTTTCTTTAAGAAAAGAAAAAGCAACACATAATAGGAAAAAAAGGAGTTCCTGTACTCGGAACAGGGGCTCTTTAACCACATCCCTCCCTGGATCTGCCTTCCTGTGCCACCCACTAACATAGCCTGACCTCTCTTCTTAAAACTGAGGAAAGAGCAGGCCCAGAGAAGCACAGTGACTCAGACAGTAAAATGAGTAAGGCTGGTAGAGCTGAGGCTGGAAGGAAAGTTCTCTTTAGCCTTGGCCCAAGGTCCTCCAGGAAAGTTTTCAGGAAGTAAAAGTTAATGAAGAACTGCATGTCCAAATCAAACAATATCTTTATGATAAAGAACTTGCCAGTATAAATGAATTCAGCTTCTTTGTGTACAGTGTCTAAAAAGGCACTTTTTTTTGGGCAGGAAATGTGATTTTTACCCAGATATGTGAGACATGCTAAAGCAGTTTTAGTGGGATTTGGGGAGAAAAAGACCTTTGTAGTCAGATCAGGCTTGCTTCATAAATACTGTTTACTGTCAACTGTCTGTGTCTCTAATTCCAATAGCATGTTGGTAATTTGGCCCCTGAATTCATAGTTAGTGTATTTTTCTTTATATTGCAAGCTCCTCATTACATGATCTAAATCAATGCAGCAGGCTAGGTTGACTAGCTTTTCACCACCGGAATAAATAACCTTAGGATGTCTTCCAGAAAATAACCTTAGCATACCTTTCAGAAAATAACCTTAGGATGCCTATCCTTCCAGAATCACAGTTCTATGAATTGATCCAGGGCAGGGTCTTTGTCAAAAGATAGCCAATATACTAACAGCTGATCAAAATATGGAGCAACAATAAAACATCCACCGCATCTACCAAGGAAATTCTATGCTACATCTTACTCACTGAAGCCTCAGTGAGATTATTATGAAATGAAAGAAAGAGCCTCGAACCTGGAAAGATCTGGGCTTTGTCTTGAGTCTGTTACCAACCAGCTAAATGGCCTTTGTCAACTGAACTGGCTGAGGCCAGTAAAACTGATTTTTAAGATATCTTAATGTCATAGGCAAATGCTGACTACAAAATGCTGAATAAAAAATCACGTAGAAAACTGCTGCTGTATTACACTCTGTTATGACATGATTCATTATATATAAAGAAAAAAACGACTGGATATAAATATTATTTTATTTCACAATGTTTATTGAGCATCCACTAAGTGCTAGGCACTCCTCCAGGTGCCAGGATAAAAGAGTGAAACAAACACATGCCACAGCTCCTGCCTTCATTAGGGAGCATGGTGATGTTTGTCTTTGATCATGGTATTTTGAGTATTTGAGTATTTTGCGCTCAAGTTTTACTGAAACTTTCAACAGCTTACAATACGTTTGCATTTTTTTAAAAACACACTAATACTATGAAAATGAATTTTCAAAGTGTGAAGCTGAGTTTAAAAAGCGGAATGTTCAAATCATGAAACAATGTTAATCTCATTTTTTAAAATACAACTTTATGAATGAAAAACATCTAAGGAATTTTATCACAAAATATGATTAATGGTCACGGCTGGGTGATCGGACTGTGGATAAGATTGGCTTCCTTTATTACGCTTTAACAGTCTAACCAAGTTTTCTACCATGAGATTCAGAGACGTTTGTAATGAAAGAATACATTGATAAAGGCCCATAGAACCCTCGTATCACGTGGAGAAAGATGACTAAACCAATCAGAGAAATAGAAATACTAGTTGCTAGGGTACCTAGCAGCCTCACCGAAGAAATGCCAATTTGAAAAACAGAATGCTATTGTCCACTGACTGAGTTTTCGCGAGGGACTACATCCCCACCTCATCCCCGCCTCCAGGGCTTGTAAGGCACTGACAACCAAAGGACCAGCATTTTCTTTCGGAGAAGGGTTCGCGGCATTTTTTTTTTCAAGCAAGAAGGGCGGGGCATGAGGCGAGCAGGGCCGCTCCGCCCGGCAACACTGTCACCTGTAGGTCATGAGAGCGCCACCAACCCCGGAAGAAAATACATCTCCGCTGCGTTTCCGCCCCGAGCCTCGAGATCTTGGCTGAGAAAGCAAAGCGTGATGACAGTGGGGACCAGAGAACGAACAGGTACCGGCAGGAAAGGCCCCGACGAACCTACCGTACAGGGCAGCCTCCCATAGCACAGGACAGCCTCGCATCGTCCTGCCCTCGGAACCATAGCAACCACGCAGGAAGTTCCTGCGCCGCCGGACAAACGCAGCCCGGAGGGCGGGGCTGGCATAGGATTGACGGACTCTGGGCCTGTGCATCGGAGCCCGGGAAGGTTGGCGCCGGTCTCCTCTGGGTCTGCCGCAGGCTTCCTTCCCTGCTGTTGGGAGCTGACACCTGAGGGACGATCCGCTGAGCGTCAGGATCTGCTGCGCGACTGCCCCAGCCGCCCCATGTTCGAGACCTGTGCCAATCCCATGGACATTCTCCTCCCACCCAGCCAGCCTCTGAACACGCTTCTCAAGTGGTACACGCCCTGTCCTCCTCACAGCCCTCACACCGCTGATCCTCCTCGGCGATCTCAGCGCCCCCGGGGCTGACCAGGCCGTGGCCTGCGCCTCTCTGTCCTTAGGGGGGTTCTCCTCCCACCCACCTAAGTCTCTTCCGCCCGCGGTCACGCCCTGAGCCTCAGGAAAGACCGCCATTTCTTGCATCCCCCACTCTCATAACGGGCAGCACCCGATCCTGTCCTAACAGCTCCCTCTTCCAATGCCCCAGCATCCACAGCCTTCAGCCCCAAGGAGGCCACCTCTCCACTAACCACAACCGCGTTCCTCACCATTTAACCTTCCTTAGCCAGCTTACCCAGAGCTATTAACTCTCTGCCTCCTCCCTACTCTCCTGGCAATCCCCGCCAAGTAGACAATCAATGTACACCCTCCACAAGTGTACCTTCTCTGTCTAGTCTACTTACAAGATCCCTCCGCAAGCACCAGCACCCAATTTTCTCATGATATTCACTGATTTTCCCTTGAGAAAACAGAAACAATCAGAGAGGAACTCGCACCACTTCCCAACAGCAGTGGACCTGCACTTATAATCTTGGCTGCTTCCCTGGAGGAAGTGACAGGATCCTACTTGAGACAAGGCCCTTCACCTGGATCCTATACCCTCCACCTTCTTAAGGGATCATCTTTTGCAGTTATGCTTTCACCTGAATTATCATGTTCCTCTATCTGTATTTTATTATCTATAAAGTTGGCAAAGGGAGTGCTAGAGTTTAGGCTGATCCTGGTTCTTGCTGTTAAGTAGGTGATACCACAGGGGGCTGCATTCCCTGAGGATGGGGGTGGGGAGGGGGCCGATGTTGAAAGTGACTGATTCAAGAGCTAAAGATCGTGCCATAAAGGAAGCCTAACCCAGCTAGGGGCTAGGTGACCCTGCAGCCAAGACTGTGGAGAAGACAGCCCTGGACAGGGGACTTTTAGACTGCCATGTTTGTCTCTGCATTGTGCAATTTTAGCAAGAATCCTGCTAAGTTAGTTTAGTTAGAATTTCCCATCATCAGTATCTCAGTTAGGTTCCTCATCCCTCAGGTGATGTCTGGTCACCCTGGCCCACCTTCACCAAGAATCCTGTTAGTTCAATTTAGCCACAATACCCCCTTACCCTTGGTGTTTCCTCTTAGTAATTTTCCATCCTTTGCTCCCCACCCTGCTCCTTGGCTATAAATTCCCACTTCTCGTTGTTGTATTTGGAGTGGAACCCAGTTTCTCTCCCTTCACTACAAAACCCCAGGGGTCCCTACACCTATCCTGATGGTCCTGAATAAAGTCTGCCTTACTGTTCTTTAACAAATGTCATGAATAATTTTTTTCCTTAACATCCTTCACTTGGATCCCATGCCCTTCCACATTCTCAAGGAATAAGCTTTTGTAATGATCATTCATTTTACTTGAATCACCACATTCTCCATGTCTATTGGATCATGCTGTCTTCTACAAAGTGGGCAAATAGATGGTTAGAAATGAGGGATTTTGTTTTCTAGAGCTGATCTTGGTTACTGCTGTGTTGTAGGTGAGACCCCAAGGGGCTGCATTCTCTGAGGAAGGTTCGGGGGCTGGAGGTTATGGAGATAGGGACTAGGTTACCCTGCAGCTGAGGCTGTGGAGTGGACAACCCTGGACAGGGGCGGAAGGGAGGATGAAGCCCAGATTCAGAGGGGTCTGCAGAAGCCAGCACACATGGCCTGAGGCTGAGTTAGCGAGGGAGTACCAGATTCTGACCAAGATGAGAGAGACAAAAATGCAAGTTACACCAGCCACAGACATATTGTGAGCAAATCAGCATCACCAGCAGGATTTGGGAGATAAGTTAGCCTTCCTTCAGAGACCACTGAGGACACTGCAATCAACATGAGACTCCTAAGCAACGCAGACCATCTTGCATTGCTGTAAAGAAATACCTGGAGTCTGGGTAATTTATAAAGAAAAGAGGTTTGAATTAGCTCATGGTTCTGCAGGCTGTATAGAAAGCATGGCGCTGGATTTGTCAGAGGCGTTCGAAGCAGCGCAATTCTATCTTGAGAAAATAGGAAAAATCTAGGAAAAATGAGACTGGGACTTGCTTGGCTGTATTCTCAGGAAGTTAGGTATTTCTAGCTTCTAGATGTTTCTACTGAACAGACCCTGACTCAGGAGTGTCCTGATATCCCGATATCTTGAGAACAGAAGCATTCCTACTTTTGCTTTAAAAATCATAATATCGATTCTTGTAAAATATAGAAATTAAGAAAATCCTTTATCACAAACCCTGGTAGCAGAGCACATCTCCCCATAATCTTTTTTATCCTGTATACAAATGAGTATTGTACCTAAGGTGGATGCATTCCTTTTCTTATTTTTGGGAATACCCTACTCTGTCTACAAAGTAGCTGTACTTTCACCACTTTACTTTTTTAATAAATTTGCTTTTGCTTTGCACTGTAGACTCAACTTGAATTCTTTCTTGGGCAAGATTCAGGAACCCTCTCTTGGGATCTGGATCAGGACCCCTTTCTGGTAACAGCTTCTGGGGAGGCCTCAGGAAGCTTTTACTCATGGTAAAAGGTGAAGGAGGAGCAAGCACTTCACATGGCAAAAGCAGGAGCAAGAGAGAGAGAGAGAGAGTTGGAGGAGGGGAGGGAGGCACCACACACTTTTAAATGACCAGACCTCATGATTATTATGTAATGGCCCATTTTGTTCCTTGTAATAATCTCCACTACAAAGTGTGCTTTGTGAGGTATTAATTTGACACCTTGAGTTTTTATGTGATTCATATTTGCAGGGTATATCTTCTTCCATCCTTTACTTGTAACTTGTTTATTTTTAAAGTGAGGTTCTTTTTTTCCCAAGATACAGATTAGTGATAAATATATTGTGAAAATCAAGATCTTCTTGCAGCTGTGAAACAGTAACAGTAAAAATACCAAAAAAATCAGATGTAGAAGCTAATATGGAACTGAAGTGTTATGCAGAAATCCACAGAATAATTTGTTAGGTTCCTTGAAAGAACCTCAATCAAAATTACTGACAGCCTTTATAGAAAGATAACTTGAAACTAAAGTGACACATTTATGTGAAAAAGTATTACTTTATCGCCCCATTTTCCGCAGTAGGGTTTTAGATGAAATTTCATTTCACAAAACTGTTCTGTTGCTAAAAATATTTTGAAAATGGCTATATAGGATGATCTCTCAGAGGTTTCTCAGCTTAGAAATTTTGGAATTCAAAAATCTTTCTCTAGATTGAATGGAAAAAGTAAAAAGAGAACAATATCATGGGGGAGGGAAATGTTGATCTCCTGTATTTTTCTTTTCTTTTTCTTCCTAAACTAACCGGTCTGTGTTGGTTCTCAGCTGTGCTGTTAATCCAGGGAAAAGTTGGCCTACAGGAGAACACATGGATTCATTGGGCCCCAAGGCAGTTTTGAATTGCTCAGAAACAACAGCCAGAATAACTTTTGAAATAATAACTTTTGAAATGGAGATGATTGAGATCTTCTGACATGGTTTGGTGATGTCCCCACCTTGTGGAAGGGACCTGGTGGGAGGTGATTGAATCATGGGGGCAGGTCGTTCCCATGCTGTTCTCATGATAGAGAGTGGGTCTCACAAGATCTGATGGTTCTATAAGGGGGAGTTTCCCTATACAACCTCCCTCCCTTTGCCTGTTGCCATTCATGTAAGACGTGACTTGCCTTCTGCCATGATTGTGAGGCCTCCCCAGCCATGTGGAACTGTTAGTTCTCCATTAAACCTCTTTTTGTTTTGTTTTGTTTTGTTTGTAAATTGCCCAGTCTCAGGTACGTCTTTATCAGCAGCATGAAAACAGACTAATACATCCTCTGATTTATGTTACTTCTCACTCAAGTTGCTCGAAGTGCCTTCTCATCAAGAGCTGTTTGGGTAGAGACAGACACATTTGTTCAGCCCTATTTTTCTCTGTTTTTTTCTCCTCCTTCCTTCCTCTTTCCCTCCTTCCCTCCCTCCCTCCCTTCCTTCCTTCCTTCTTTCCTTCCTTCCTTCCTTCTTCCTTTCTTCCTTCTTTGTACAAAAATAAGTGAACTTATTTCTTCTCAGTAGAAATATCAGAATATTTCATAAATTTTGTGAGGTTTTTTTTTGAAATTTTTATTTTGGGTTGAGGGGTACATGTGCAGGTTTGCAATATAGGTAAATGTGTGTCACAGGGGTTTGTTGTACAGATAATTTTGACACTCAGGTATTAAGCCTAGTTATTTTTCCATATCCTCTCCCTCCTCCTACCCTCCACCCTCTGCTAGGCCCCAGTGTGTTGGTCCTTGCTATGTGTCCATGTGTTCTCATCATTTAGCTCCCACTTATAAGTGAGTACATGTGGCATTTGGTTTTCTGTTCCTACATTAGTTTGCTAATGATAATCACCTCCAACTCCATCCATGTTGCTGCAAAGGTCATGATGTTTCTCTTTTTCTTACAGATGCATAGTATTCCATGATGTATATGTACAACATTGTCTTTATCCAGTCTACTATTGATGGGCATTTAGGTTGATTCTGTCTTTTTTTAATTGTGAATAGTGCTTCAATGAACATACTTGTGCATATGTCTTTATATACCCAGTAATGGGATTCTGGGTCAAATGGTTGTTCTACTTTTAGCTTTTTGAGGAATTACCACACTCCTTTCCACAATGGTTGAAATAATTTATACTTCCACCAATGGTGTATAAGCATTGCCTTTTCTCCATAAAGTCACCAGCATCTGTTATTTTTGTCCTTGATTTTTTTATTTAGCCTTATACAGTTTGACTATTTTTTTCTTTGAGACAGGATCTCATCTGTCTGTGAACGTGGATTCTACTAATGTCTGAGACTTCTGGGGATTCCAGCTCTCTCAGTTGCCTATGTTTGAACTTTATGAATTTGTTACATTTCAGTTGTTTCCTTCTTACCCACTTTTATGACTGTCACTTCTCGCACATATGTTCTGCCACAGGTAACACAGTTTGTGTGTCTCATCTCTCCTCAGAGGGACTTGTCATCCTCTTGTATCAGTTTCCATGGCTGCCTTATTACCTCAGCTCTCTCATGATCTAAAAAAAAATGATAATATAGATTATTAGGCTTTTTCTCATTTTTAGGGCTAAAGTGACCTTCTCTTGAGCCTTTCTAAATATTATGTGGAGGTAGAGCTCTCCTTTGTTAATATTTTGACTACTGGTACAAAAATGCAGCATTCAAATATTTGAATTAAAAGATAATCCAGGGGATAGCTGACTATGGCTTGGAAGCTAAATCCAGCCCATGGCTCATTTTTGCATAGCTTTAAGAGAAGGACTGTTTTTTTTTTTTTTTTTTTTTACATTTTAAACTCTTATTTTTAAAAACCACAGCATTATGCCACAGAATCTATGTGGCCCACAAAGACTAAAACATTTATTGCCAAGCCTGTTAAAGAAAAATTCATGACCCTGTATTAATCTAATATCTACTATTCTGCATTACATTAAGGCATACATTTTCAACCAATATTTAATTTATTTACTCACAGACTGAAAAGTATGGATTACTTTCTGATCTTACCCTATCCCCTTAAGAAAACATCCAGCTTTACCAAACCATGTTTTCGGTCTGAGAAACTTGTCCCAGGGCTTAAATGAATACAGAAACATATATCTGAGGTAGGAGATTGTCAGGACTTGTTTCTGGTCATAACCCTGCTGACTAAAACAGGATCTGATTCAGACAGAATAAAGTGGATAAACTGGCAGAAACCAGCAGATGGCCACAAGGGTGATCCCTGGCTGCCCTTATTGCTTATTAGCATGAGACACTCCCACCAGCACCATCACAGTTTACAAATGCCATGGGAATGACCTGGAAGTTACAACAGCTTCCCATGGCAATGGCCTGGAAGTTACCACCTTTCATAGAAAGTTCTAAATATCTCACCCCTCAACTTGCATTAACCTGCCCTTAATGTACGTATCAGTCAATAGAAATGTGTTTGCAAAGACCCCATAGGTTGGTGACTCTGAGTGTAGTGCCTATGAGTCAGCCCTGCTCTGCAAGAAGCAGTTCCATTCAATAAAGGATTGCTGTCTGACACTACCAGCTCACACTTGAAATCTCTCCTGGGCAAAGCCAAGAGCGGTGTCAGGCTAAGCTTCAATTTTGGGGCTAGCCTATCCTGCATCAGTTTCAAAGGGAGAATTTTTCCAAGTATTCCATGACTGTGTATTTCTCAAGGTCATTTAAAAAAAAGTCAATATCTCAGAATCTTTCATTCTATGTCTTGGTCAATGTGTCATTTATGTAAGCCTGACGGTGACATACCTCAAGTGTAACAACTGTTAGTCTATTATAAATGCAGTAGAATTATTGCCCAGTAAAATGTAACATCAAATATCCATATTTAATTGCATTGGACTCCTCCAAGTACTTACAGGAAAGTTGGTAAGAATATATATTCACACTTGAAAATATTTTGGAATACGTGTAAAATGGATCAAATCCAAATGCCACAGATGGCACTGTCACTAGATGCTAATGAAGTACATAGTAGGAACCACAAGAGACAGTCAATAATAAAGGGGGGAAATGAAAGGGAACACATCAAAGCACCATCAGACGAGTGCAGAAGTACACACATGAACACACCCTGTAGCTGCAGAAACACATGGTAGGAACTAAAGCCCCACCACTAATTAGATTTTTTCTCACCAACTCAGGAGTTCGCAAATGAGTTTGCTAAGGGTTAAATGCCCACAATAAAACTGACCAATTTAAACATCACTGAGAGTTACTTAAAGCATTATGTAGAAAGCTACAGACAACAGTGAATTTATTCTGAGCAAGTCTTAATCCATCATCTTCACAGATGGCTAAAGAAAGGGCCTCTAAACATTTTGTCTCGTAATCTCTAAGGTAGTGACCTTCAAACTCTTTTATTATAATGCATGAGAAATACACAGTTTGTATATATTTCAGTACACAAATGAAATATAAGTATGTATATGTGGGTATGCCATGTATTTGTATATTTTGTATGCAATGGATACTATTTACTAATTATTTTATCTCATTTCTTTAAAATTATCATTCTTTGAACTCATCCAGCTGGTCAAGGGTTATCTCCCACAAGAATGGTGGGAAGAAGCTTAAATTTGGCGTGAGGTTAAACATTGCCCTTTTAAGCTGGAGTGTGGCTACTCAGCAATCATTAAAATCCAGGTCTCCATGAAGCACAACTATGCAGCCATCTGATGCTGTGACTTTGATCGTGTGCTAATTAGTTGCTCACAGAAAGTCTAAATCCAGAAATCACTATCTCCCATTCTTTGAGAACTTCTGAGTGCACTATACTAAAAACTAGAATTAACAAGAAAGATAAAAGATACACTAAATATTAGGTCAGGATTATGACAGCTCTTATTCCAAAAAAGAAACAAAAACAAAACAAAACAAAACCAAAACCAAAACAAGGACCGGGTGCGGTGGCTCACGCCTGTAACCCCAGCACTTTGGGAGGCCAAGGCGTGTGGATCACTAGGTCAGGAGTTCAAGACCAGGCTGGCCAACATGGTGGAACTAAAAATACAAAAATTAGCCAGGAGTGGTAGCGCATGCCTGTAGTCCCAGCTACTCGGGAGGCCAAGGCAGGAGAATCACTTGAACCTGGGAGGTGGAGGTTGCAGTGAGCCAAGATTGTGCCACGGCACTCCAACCTGGGTGACAGAGTGAGACTTCATGTAAACAAACAAACGAACACCTTGAAGAACCACAATTCCTACTCAAGCTGCTTTTTAGAGACAGAGAAATTGAGACATCTCTCTTTTCCTACTCAAGGCATTTCCTTAAGGGAAACCCAGCTGGATGGAATATATAGGAGTCACCTCAACTATATTTCCTAATTTACTTACAAAAAGCTACGTCTGATCAGGGCCCCCTTCCTATGCTTCCTTTTCATGTACTATTTCCCACATTAAACTGCTAAGTAATATAAAAGTAAAGACAACAGGAATCATGCACACAGCTTACTGTCTACGTTAGTGTGAGTTTATACTCCACTAGCTTCATCGACATAAGTTTACTAATACAGGAATCTCTTGCCTAGGAAAATAAACATTGCAAAGAACTTTACTGTTCATTTCAGCAGCTGCCTGAAAGATCCATCAACTCCTCAATAAAAAGTGTCAAATGACGTTTTTCAATCCCGAAACTCTTTGAAGCCCTAGTCTAAAAATCCTTGTCTTGTTGACTCCATCAATCCTAAATCATTATGATTCCTACCCAATTCTAACAAAACTATCCCCAACTTTAAAAGACCCACTTTACACCAGATTTCAAAATCAGAATAAATGTGCCTAAAGCCAGTCCACATCTGACATACTAGTGGCTCTTTTGAGGTAGTGCTCTTCCTTACAGTGTTATGCAAATAATGTCGGAGCTGCTTTATGAACAGGTTATTTGGATGCTATTTGGGGAGTACAGTTTATGATGAGCACAGTCACTACTGCTGTGCATTATGTCACAGTAGACTGAGCCTAGATCCTACCATCAACATCTATGGAGATTTCTGAACTTTACACTGCCTGAATGACCTACAGGTATATTCATGTAACTCTGTTACTATTCCAGAGACTTAAATGTGCAATAACACAACCTAAAAATAGTAAACAGGTGTGTATTTATTTAGTTTGCATTAGAATTTAGTTAAACTCATTGCAAGCATTATAGAAAACACAGAACCAAATAAAAATTGGTTAATCAAAGCATGTATAAAAATTGGCCAAGGTGGGAGGATCACTTGAGCACAGGAATTCAAGACCGGCCTGAGCAACACAGTGAGACCACTGTCTAAAAAAATAAATCAATCAATTGCCCAGGTGTGGTGTCCACACATGTAGTACCAGCCACTCAGGGGAACTGCTTCTTGAGGATTTCTTGAGCCCAGGAGATCGAGGTTGCAGTGAGGTATGGTTATGCCACTGCCCTCCAGCCTGGGTGACTGAGCGACATCCTGTCTGAAGAAAAGCATTTATAAATATAGATATGAAAATAATTTAGTTCTTTCACAAAAGGTTTTTCTGAGACACGTCCTCCACTAAGGGTGATATGGGACTGTCTGTTCCCAAAGTTTCTGGATGCATGAGAATGGTTGGGCAAGAGACAAAACAAAACAAAACAAAACAAAACAAAAAGATCTCTCAAGTCCCTTTCTTTATGTTCCTGAGACCCTGTGGATGTGAGTCTGGGGACAGCAGGAAAACCCTATCCGGCCCTGCATGTGCCTGACTTAATAGTGTGCATGCCCCTTGCTGGGCAAGTCCTTTGTTGCTCATGTGCCTTAGTGTCTGTCTCCTGTCCCTGCAGAGCCCTGACAGATGGTGACTTTTTTATTTTATTTTATTTTATTTTATTTATTTTTTATTGTTTTTAGATGGAGTCTGGCTCTGTTGCCCAGGCTGGCGTGCAGTGGCATGATCTTGGCTCACTGCAAACTCCACCTCCCAGGTTCTAGCAATTCTTCCTCAGCCTCCCGAGTGGCTGGGACTACAGGTGCATACCACCGTGCCCGGCTAATTTTTTGAATTTTAGGAGAGATGGGATTTCAACGTGTTGCCCAGGCTGTTCTCGAAATCCTGAGCTCAGACAATTTGTCTGCCTCGGTCTCCCAAAGTGTTAGGATTATAGGCGTGAGCCACTGGGCCTGGCGACAGATGGTGACTTCTTTCGTTCTTGCCAACTAGGATCCAGCCAATAGGTCCGCAGATCATTCCTCCCAGAAGTTGAAGGGGGAGTGAGCGTGAGGAGGGGCGGGTGGTCTTTGCGTGCATCAGGCGACTGGATCCATGGCCATATAGAGAAAAGGGTTGCGAAGTGGTCATCCTTCTACTAAAAGGCAGTGATGCTGCCATGGCCTTGTCGTCATGGGGAGACCAGACAAGGGAGGAAGGAGGGCCCTGGAGGGGAGGAGGGTCAGCTGAACGTGGAGTGAGTTGTGAAGAGGTACACTATTTGAGGTCTTTGAGTCCCTAGAGCATATGAATCCGCTCACAGAGGACGGATTTCAACCTCCTTAGTGGGGACCTGGGAAGGAGAGGAGGACTGGACGTGGCGGGACAAGGAGGGGCAACTCAGCCCACAGGATAAAGTCAGATCTCACTGCGCATGCTTCTTGGGTGGCCGCCTCAGTGCGCATGTTCACTAGACTTCTTCTGGTCGACCTCTTTGCAGCACGTTGCAAACGCTATGGAGCTGAGAGGTTGTGAGGGTTGCTTTCCTGCTGTCTGAACTCTTTCTCCCCTACTGAAATGTAGCGAGTGGGTCCGCAGGGCAGTCCTTCCGGGAGGTGAAGTGAGAATGAGTGTGAGGAGGAGCCAGTAAGCTTCTAAATGGGTCAGGCTGCGTGGTCCCTGACTCAGAGGTAGAAATGCCTAAAGGTCGTTGTCCTTCTCATGCGGCACCACAGCCATGGGCCTTCTGGTCTTGGCAGGGCCACAACTAGGGAGGAAGGAGGGCCACAGAGTGGAGGGGGGTCAGCGGAGATGGGGCAACTGCTGGGGTTGCTTTTGGAGGTATCAGAGTCCTGGAAGCATCTGGAACCCCCAACAGAGGACAGATTCCAGACTCCTAGGTGGGGAGTCTGGGTGGGTGGGAAGGAATGGGAAGGGACGAAGTGCGTGGCAAGGAAGGAGCCTAGAAACTAGGAATGCCGCGGGCTGGTGACCACAGCCCTGAGGTCTGTAGAGTGCCCGGCAGAGGTGGCCCGTGAGGAGCAGCCAGCGCTGTGTCGCAATTTCTGAACTCCACCATGGAGGTTTGAATGGGCGGGGCTCTGCATTCCAACAAAATTTGATTTTAGGGGGCAAATGGGCATAGCAAATGGGTGTGTGAGAAAAGCCGTTGTCACTCAAATTTTAATTCTCTAGCTGTATTTTCCTAAATGTCTCCATGATGAAGAGTTCAATTGTGACACCAAAAACCTTATCAGAAATTTCCTGCGTCTTTGCCAGGAGCCTTAAGACATTGCTGTGCTAGCTTGACCAACAAGTTGCTTTGCAAACATATGATTCAGAAGACATACACACACATTTGCCCCTGGGACTTACTTTCAAAGTTTTTCCAAATTAAAAAAAAATTACAAGTTAACATTTGTCCATAAAAGTGGCCAAATATAGCTATCCTCTCAAGTGCATTTTCCCAATCACCATATTCTGTTTGCATAGTGAAATATGAGGTACCAAGGAAGATCAACATATAGGCCTATACCAAGATGAAGTTTATGACCTTCTGAGCTGACTGTGCCTCTGCTTGTGAGTGCCTTAACATTCAATATTTTCTATTAGCAGAACGTTATTTTTGTGATAGTGTTGTTAAACTAGTATACGTACACTGGTAAAGGTCTTCTGTGCTGATACAAAAATGATCATGGCATCTCATGAAGGACAGACTAATGCAAGAGGATTATGTTCTGGTTTTGTCTGAATGGATGATCTTCTGTTCCCCGGTTTTTTGCCCATGACTTCCTTCTTGTGCTTATTGATAACTGATTGCACACATCTGTACCAAGATAGATTAAAATGGCTTCCAAAGCCCTTGAGGGTGACTGTCTTAGAGTAAACTCTCTGTGGGAAGAGTAACTTTATGAAACATTAAGAATATGAAATAGTGTTGGAGAAATGTCTTTAGACTTATGATCAGAAGTATCTATGTATTCTGTACACTTATATTATTGAGATGTATGCCAGTGTATTTGCACACACTCACTGCTCCTGGTCCCGGGAGCCCAGTCATGAAGAGTCTCAAGAAGAGGAACCACTAACTGAAAGTCAGGATCCTACACCTGGTCAGGAAAGAGAAGAAGATCAGGGTGCAGCTGAGATTCAAGGTGCTGGGAAGGGAAAAAAAGATGTCTGTGGGAAGGGGAGGAGGCCTATGTGTGCATCACGCATTATGCCATGACCAGTAAGGGGAGGAAAGAAAACATTAGGAAAGGATCGCAAACATTTGCTGAAATTTGGCTGTAAAAGTGAAGAGTATAGTTTGCCATCTTATGCAGTCTCTGGATATAATGAATCTTCTCTTTTTTCTTTGCGATCTACTTTGTATGCTTGCAAATACAGTCCTTGCTAAATTAGGACTTAGGTGACCACAGCCTTGAGTTCTGTAGAGCGCTTGGTAGAGGTGTCCAGTGAAGAGCACCCAGCACTGTGTTGCATCTTCTCAACTCCACCCTGGAGATTCGAATGGGAGGGGCTCTGCATTCCAACAAAACTTGAGTTTTGAAACCATCTGACGTAAGAAAATGTACATTATTTCACTAGTGTAATTTGATCTTCTTAGAATGTTGTATCATCTTCTCAGCTGTGGTGTCCACAGTGTTGTATGTACCCTTTAATAGCACGTAGAGTGCCAAGTCACCCTACCTTGTAACACCCTGAATAAAGCCCATTTGCATAGGGATGTTAGCCCCATTTTATAAATAAGAAAACTGAGGCTCATGGGTTGAGGTTTACCAAAGAACACTTGAGTCATGGAGACAGAATTCATATTTCGTTTCAAGATGATGATTCTTCCTATCATCTATGCTGTAAGAGAAAGTGACTGGTTTTGCTTAAGATGCATAATACTCAAATATGGCTGTACTGTAAGGTACTTCAGTATTGGCTCAGGACAAAACACGGCTCAGTGAAGCAGGATAGAAATTCCAGAAAAAAGCTCAATGAATGACAGCCACTGTTTCCTTTCATTGGTGTTTTTGACAGTATGTTTGGTAAAAGTTGGATAATTCAGGACACTGGCATATGAATAGCTATATTAGTATGATTTTGAGGGACTTCTAAAAGTTGTTTAAACACTTTTATAATTAAAAAACTTAAAGTGCCATAAGATTATCATGAAACAGAAATTGTTTCCTCAACAGGTAGCATTTTCAAGGTAAACACTGACAGAATTTGGGCCATGGATTATTTAGCAATTCACTGTTAAGGGGTTTCCAGAATATGGCTGTCCATAATGCTGGTTTGTTTGTTTATTTATTTATTTATTTATTTTAAATTATACTTTAAGTTTCTGGGATGTATGTGCAGAATGTGCAGGTTTGTTACAGAGGTATACACATGCCATGATGGTTTGCTGCACCCATCAACCTGTAATCTACATTGGGTATTTCTTCTAATATTCTCCCTCCCCTAGCACCCCCAGCCCCCAACAGGCCCTGGTGTGTGATGTTCCCCTCCCTGTGTCCATGTGTTCTCATTGTTCAACTCCCACTTATGAGTGAGAACATGCAGCATTTGGTTTTCTTTTCCTGTGTTAGTTTGCTGAGAATGATGGTTTCCAGCTTCATCCATGTTCCTGCAAAGGACATGAACTCATCCTTTTTTTTATGGCTGTGTAATATTCCATGGTGTATATGTGCCACATTTTCTTTATCCAGTCTATCATTGATGGGCATTTGGGTTGGTTCTGAGTCTTTGCTATCGTGAATAGTGCTGCAATAAACATATGTGTGCATGTTTCTTTATAGTAGAATGATTTATAATCCTTTGGGCATATACCCAGTTATTTATTTGCACTCAACTTCCTGTACTCTCACTGTGGGACAGTGATTTTGCTGTTGTTGTTGGTACTTTATTCTCATTGAGATTCATCTATGGAAAGTTACGTATAGGGCCTTTGGACCTAAGCATAACTTTAATTAATTTTAACCAGAAAATTTTCAAGTTACTTCAACAAGGGATGGGTGTCACGACTGTATGACTTGTCATAAGCCAGCCAATACATTGATGTAAACTTTCAGAAAATTACATTTAAGTTATGATTACAATGCTATTTATGTGGCAGATTTCAGATATCTTAGATAGTTGATACTTGCTATTCCTAATACACAATGGTAACATATGGAAAATGTAGGTGTAATGTGGTTTATCCTTAGATTGTCATTTAAAATAAGATTTCAGGCCAGGACCAGTGCCTCATGTATATAATCCCAAAACATTGGGAGGACAAGGCCAGCAGATTCTTGAGCCCAGGAGTTTGAGGCCAGCCAGGCAACACGGGGAAACCCCATCTCTACCAAAAAATACAAAAATTATACTTGGTGGTGGCATTCACCTGTAGGCTCAGCTACTCGTGAGGCTTAGACAGGAGGATCCGTTGAGCCCAGAAGGTTGGGCCTGCAGTGGGCCGAGGTGGTACCACTGCACTGCAGCCTGGACAGAGTGAGACCCTGCCTCAAAAAACAATTAAATACATAAAATAAGACTTCATAATACAAGAAAACGAAATTGTAACATTTTTGCATCACATTTATTATGACACTAGCCTACAGGTTTTTATTTCATAATCCTGAGGAAAAGAATATTATCATTTCCTTATTTATATTTTATGTTTGTCTGCTTCAGTTGATAATTTTTGCATTTTTAAGTGTCTGACCTGGAAGCTGATCTCCAAGAGCTGTCTCAGTCAAAGACTGGGAATGAATGCAGAGATGATCCTGATGTCAAGGAGAAGATTCTGCCAAAACTAGAGCATTTTAAAATGCCAGAAGCAGGTACATTATCCATTAAATGCAAAATTAGGTGCTTTATGTTTTCTACAAAATTATACTTTTGATAATAAAAAGAGAGAATATTAGTGCCCCTTTAAAAACAGAACTTAAATGCAGACTTTCTTTGAAAGGTAGTTCAGACCCTGAATGCCTGACTGCAAGACTTAAACACTATCAGATACAGAAACAAATTGGGTCAAAGCCATATTGAATCGTCAAATGTGAAAGCATTTTCTTCTGAGTGTAACCAACAGCTAACAATTTCTGATTAGTTTTTAATTTCTGCTTTTAAAAAATACATTGTAATATCATTTGTAATACAGTTTGTGTGAAATGTGCTGAGAACTGAAGAGGATTCTAGTACCAGCTCTACCATAATTTGTGAGATTCTTAATGAATCCCATAAATTCTACACCCACGTTTGCTCTTATTGAAAATAGTGAATTAACATCAGATTAAATTCCATTTCAGTGCTGATTTCTGCATGCTGTGGTTTTGTTGGATAGAATACACAGATACTCGACTTTCATGATTTGTTTATCATAATAATCAGCTTCAGTTCAATTATAATATCTGAGTTGAGACTTCATTGCTCCTAAGAAAATAAACAACCACTCTGTTTGATATTTGTTTCTCTATATGGAGACCTTAATGACTGTTCTTGGATTTTGTCAACTTCTGAATTCTGTAGCTCTTAGTGAAGCCTTGAATATCTGAATAATAGAATGGCAGGAGACAGGTTTCTGTGGCGCATGAAGTAGGGAGAATGCATGTAGGTCAGTGAGCATGCTCCTTGCCCTACTGTTAGTCTTCATGAGCTACTGTGTGTAATTAGATTGAAGACACATACAATAGAATCACCTCTAACTATATCATAGATTACATATTACAAATTTCTATCTTGAGATGTCAGTTAATAGGATCTAAAGTTTAAAGTCCGAGGGCACGCCCAAGATGGCCGTATACGAACAGCTCCAGCCTCCAGCTCCCAGCATGAGCGACACAGAAGACAGGTGATTTCTGCATTTTCAACTGAGGTACTGGGTTCATCTCATTGGGGCATGTCGGACAGTTGGTGCTGGTCCGTGGGTACAGCCCGACCAGCAAGAGCTGAAGCAAGGCGAGGCATCACCTCACCTGGGAAGCACAAGGGGGAAGGGAATTCCTTTTCCTAGCCAAAGGAAATTGAGACACACAACACCTGGAAAATCAGGTAACTCCCACTCTAATACTGTGCTTTACCAATGGTCTTAGCAAACGGCACACCAGGAAGATATATCCCACACCTGGCCCAGAGGGTGCCATGCCCACGGAGCCTCCCTCGTTGCTAGCACAGCAGTCTGAGATCTAACTGCAAGGCAGCAGCGAGGCTGAGGGAGGGGCACCTGGCATTGCTGAGGCTTAAGTAGGTAAACAAAGCCACTGAGAAACTCGAATTGGGTGGAGCCCACCACAGCTCAAGGATGTCTGCCTGCCTCTGTAGACTCCACCTCTGGGGACAGGGCATAGCTAAACAAAAAGCAGCAGAAACCTCGGCAGAGGAAAATATCCCTGTCTGACAGCTTTGAAGAGAGCAGTGGATCTCCCAGCATGGAGGTTGAGATCTGAGAACAGACAGACTGCCTGCTCAAGTGGGTCCCTGAACCCTGAGTAGCCTAACTGGGAGACATCCCCCACTAGGTGCAGACTGACACTTCACACCTCACAAGGCTGGGTACAACCCTGAGATGAAGCTTCCAGAGCAAGAATCAGACAGCAACACTCGCTGTTCAGCAGCATTCTATCTTCTGCAGCCTCCGCTGCTGATACCCAGGCAAACAGGGTCTGGAGTGGACCTCAAGCAAACTCCAACAGACCTACAGCTGAGGGGCCTGACTGTTAGAAGGAAAACTAACAAACAGAAAGGACACCCACACCAAAACCCCACCAGTACGTCACCATCATCAAAGACCAGAGGCAGATAAAACCACAAAGATGGGGGAAAAGCAGGGCAGAAAAGCTGGAAATTCAAAAAATCAGAGTGCATCTCCCCCTCCAAAGGAACGCAGCTCATCGCCAGCAATGAAGCAAAACTTGACGGAGAATGACATTGATGAGTCAAGAAAAGAAGGCTTCAGTAAATCAAACTTCTCAGAGCCAAAGGAGGAACTATGTAACCAGTGCAAAGAAACTAAAAACCTTGAAAAAAGATTTGACGAACGGCTAACTAGAATAACCAATGTAGAGAAGTCCTTAAAAGAACTGATAGAGATGAAAACCATAACACGAGAACTATGTGACAAATGCACAAGCTTCAGTAACCGAGTTGATCAACTGGAAGAAAGAGTATCAGCGATTGAAGATCAAATGAATGAAATGAAGCTAGAAGATAAGTGTAGAGAAAAAAGAGTAGGGGGGCGGAGCAAGATGGCCGAATAGGAACAGCTCCAGTCTCCAACTCCCAGCGGAGCCACACAGAAGACCGGTGATTTCTGCATTTTCAACTGAGGTACTGGGTTAATCTCACTAGGCAGTGCCGGACAATCGGTGCCGGTCAGCTGCTGCAGCCCGACCAGCTAGAGCTGAAGCAGGGCGAGGCATTGCCTCACCTGGGAAGCGCAAGGGGAAAGGGAATCCCTTTTCCTAGCCAGGGGAACTGAGACATACAACACCTGGAAAATCGGGTAACTCCCACCCCAATACTGCGCTTTAAGCAAACAGGCACACCAGGAGATTATATCCCACGCCTGGCCAGGAGGGTCCCACGCCCACGGAGCCTCCCTCATTGCTAGCACAGCAGTTTGCGATCTCGTGGCAAGGCAGCAGTGAGGCTGGGGGAGGGGCCATTGCTGAGGCTTAAGTAGGTAAACAAAGCCCTGGGAAGCTGGAACTGGGTGGAGCTCACAGCAGCTCAAGGAAACCTGCCTGTCTCTGTAGACTCCACCTCTGGGGACAGGGCACAGTAAAAAAAAGCAGCAGAAACCTCTGCAAACGCAAACGACTTTGTCTGACAGCTTTGAAGAGAGCAGTGGATCTCCCAACACGGAGGTTGAGATCTGAGAAGGGACAGACTGCCTGCTCAAGTGGGTCTCTGACCCCTGAGTAGCCTAACTGGGAGACATCCCCCACTAGGGGCAGTCTGACACCCCACACCTCACAGGGTGGAGTACACCCCTGAGAGGAAGCCTCCAAAGCAAGAATCAGACAGGTACACTCGCGGTTCAGCAATATTCTATCTTCTGCAGCCTCTGCTGCTGACACCCAGGCAAACAGGGTCTGGAGTGGACCTCAAGCAATCTCCAACAGACCTACAGCTGAGGATCCTGACTGTTAGAAGGAAAACTATCAAACAGGAAGGACACCTACACCAAAACCCCATCAGTACGTCACCATCATCATCAAAGTCCAGAGGCAGATAAAACCACAAAGATGGGGAAAAAGCAGGGCAGAAAAGCTGGAAATTGAAAAAATAAGAGCGCATCTCCCCCGGCAAAGGAGCGCAGCTCATTGCCAGCAACGGATCAAAGCTTGACGGAGAATGACTTTGACGAGATGAGAGAAGAAGGCTTCAGTCCATCAAACTTCTCAGAGCTAAAGGAGGAATTACATACCCAGCGCAAAGAAACAAAAAATCTTGAAAAAAAAGTGGAAGAATTGATGGCCAGAGTAATTAATGCAGAGAAGGTCATAAACGAAATGAAAGAGATGAAAACCATGACACGAGAAATACGTGACAAATGCACAAGCTTCAGTAACTGACTCGATCAACTGGAAGAAAGAGTATCAGCGATTGAGGATCAAATGAAAGAAATGAAGCGAGAAGAGAAACCAAAAGAAAAAACAAGAAAAAGAAATGAACAAAGCCTACAAGAAGTATGGGATTATGTAAAAAGACCTAATCTACGTCTGATTGGGGTGCCTGAAAGTGAGGGGGAAAATGGAACCAAGTAGGAAAACACTCTTCAGGATATCATCCAGGAGAACTTCCCCAACCTAGTAGGGCAGGCCAACATTCAAATTCAGGATATACAGAGAACGCCACAAAGATACTCCTCGAGAAGAGCAACTCCAAGACATATAATTGCCAGATTCACCAAAGTTGAAATGAAGGAAAAAATCTTAAGGGCAGCCAGAGAGAAAGGTCGGGTTACCCACAAAGGGAAGCCCATCAGACTAACAACAGATCTCTGGGCAGAAACTCTACAAGCCAGAAGAGAGTGGGGGCCAATATTCAACATTCTTAAAGAAAAGATTTTTCAACCCAGAATTTCATATCCAGCCAAACTAAGTTTCATAAGTGAAGGAGAAATAAAATCCTTTACAGATAAGCAAATGCTTAGAGATTTTGTCACCACTAGGCCTGCCTTACAAGAGACCCTGAAGGAAGCACTAAACATGGAAAGGAACAACCGGTACCAGCCATTGCAAAAACATGCCAAAATGTAAAGACCATCGAGGCTATGAAGAAACTGCATCAACTAATGAGCAAAATAACCAGTTAATATCATAATGGCAGGATCAAGTTCACACATAACAATATTAACCTTAAATGTAAATGGACTAAATGCTCCAATTAAAAGACACAGACTGGCAAACTGGATAAAGAGTCAAGACCCATCAGTCTGCTGTATTCAGGAGACCCATCTCACATGCAGAGACATACATAGACTCAAAATAAAGGGATGGAGGAAGATCTACCAAGCAAATGGAGAACAAAAAAAAGCAGGGGTTGCAATACTAGTCTCTGATAAAGCAGACTTTAAACCATCAAAGATCAAAAGAGACAAAGAAGGCCATTACATAATGGTAAAGGGATCAATTCAACAGGAAGAGCTAACTATCCTAAATATATATGCACCCAATACAGGAGCACCCAGATTCATAAAGCAAGTCCTTAGAGACTTACAAAGAGACTTAGACTCCCATACAATAATCATGGGAGACTTCAACACTCCACTGTCAACATTAGACAGATCAACGAGACAGAAAGTTAACAAGGATATCCAGGAATTGAACTCATCTCTGCAGCAAGCAGACCTAATAGACATCTATAGAATTCTCCACCCCAAATCAACAGAATATACATTCTTCTCAGCACCACATCGCACTTATTCCAAAATTGACCACATAATTGGAAGTAAAACACTCCTCAGCAAATGTACAAGAACAGATATTATAACAAACTGTCTCTCAGACCACAGTGCAATCAAACTAGAACTCAGAACTAAGAAACTCACTCAAAACTGCTCAACTACATGGAAACTGAACAACCTGCTCCTGAATGACTACTGGGTACATAACGAAATGAAGGCAGAAATAAAGATGTTCTTTGAAACCAATGAGAACAAAGATACAACATACCAGAATCTCTGGGACACATTTAAAGCAGTGTGTAGAGGGAAATTTATAGCACTAAATGCCCACAAGAGAAAGCTGGAAAGATCTAAAATTGACACTCTAACATCACAATTAAAAGAACTAGAGAAGCAAGAGCAAACACATCCGAAAGCTAGCAGAAGGCAAGAAATAACTAAGATCAGAGCAGAACTGAAGGAGACAGAGACACAAAAAACCCTCCAAAAAATCAATGAATCCAGGAGTTGGTTTTTTGAAAAGATCAACAAAATTGACAGACCACTAGCGAGACTAATAAAGAAGAAAAGAGAGAAGAATCAAATAGATGCAATAAAAAATGATAAAGGGGATATCACCACCGACCCCACAGAAATACAAACTACCATCAGAGAGTACTATAAACACCTCTACCGAAATAAACCAGAAAATCTAGAAGAAATGGATAATTTCCTGGACACTTACACTCCTCCAAGACAAAACCAGGAAGAAGTTGAATCCCTGAATAGACCAATAGCAGGCTCTGAATTTGAGGCAATAATTAATAGCCTACCAACCAAAAAAAGTCCAGGACCAGATGGATTCACAGCTGAATTCTACCAGAGGTACAAGGAGGATCTGGTACCATTCCTTCTGAAACTATTCCAATCAATAGAGAAAGAGGGAATCCTCCCTAACTCATTTTATGAGGCCAACATCATCCTGATACCAAAGCCTGGCAGAGACACAACAAAAAAAGAGAATTTTAGACCAATATCCCTGATGAACATCGATGCAAAAATCCTCAGTAAAGTACTGGCAAACTGGATTCAGCAGCACATCAAAAAGCTTATCCACCATGATCAAGTGGGCTTCATCCCTGGGATGCAAGGCTGGTTCAACATTCGCAAATCAATAAACATAATCCAGCATATAAACAGAACCAAAGACAAGAACCACATCATTATCTCAATAGATGCAGAAAAGGCTTTTGACAAAATTCAACAGCCCTTCATGCTAAAAACTCTCAATAAATTCGGTATTGATAGAACGTACCTCAAAATAATAAGAGCTATTTATGACAAACCCACAGCCAATATCATACGGAATGGGCAAAAACTGGAAAAATTCCCTTTGAAAACTGGCACAAGACAGGGATGCCCTCTCTCACCACTCCTAGTCAACATAGTGTTGGAAGTTCTGGCTAGGGCAATCAGGCAAAGGAAAGAAATCAAGGGTATTCAGTTAGGAAAAGAAGAAGTCAGATTGTCCCTATTTGCAGATGACATGATTGTATATTTAGAAAACCCCATTGTCTCAGCCCAAAATCTCCTTAAGCTGATAAGCAACTTCAGCAAAGTCTCACGATACAAAATTAATGTGCAAAAATCACAAGCATTCTTATACACCAGTAACAGACAAACAGAGAGCCAAATCATGAATGAACTTCCATTCACAATTGCTTCAAAGAGAATAAAATACCTAGGAATCCAACTTACAAGGGATGTAAAGGACCTCTTCAAGGAGAACTACAAATCACTGCTCAGTGAAATAAAAGAGGACACAAACAAATGGAAGAACATACCATGCTCATGGATAGGGAGACTCAATATCGTGAAAATGGCCATACTGTCCAAGGTTAGTTATAGATTCAATGCTATCCCCATCAAGCTACCAATGACTTTCTTCACAGAATTGGAAAAAACTGCTTTAAAGTTCATATGGAACCAAAAAAGAGCCCGCATCTCCAAGATAATCCTAAGTCAAAAGAACAAAGCTGGAGGCATCACGCTACCTGACTTCAAAATATACTACAAGGCTACAGTAACCAAAACAGCATGGTACTGGTACCAAAACAGAGATATAGATCAATGGAACAGAACAGAGTCCTCAGAAATAATACCACACATCTACAGCCATCTGATCTTTGACAAACCTGAGAGAAACAAGAAATGGGGAAAGGATTCCCTATTTAATAAATGGTGCTGGGAAAATTGGCTAGCCATATGTAGAAAGCTGAAACTGGATCCTTTCCTTACTCCTTATACGAAAATTAATTCAAGATGGATTAGAGACTTAAATGTTAGACCTAATACCATAAAAACCCTAGAAGAAAACCTAGGTAGTACCATTCAGGACATAGGCATGGGCAAAGACTTCATGTCTAAAACACCAAAAGCAACGGCACCAAAAGCCAAAATTGACAAATGGGATCTAATTAAACTAAAGAGCTTCTGCACAGCAAAAGAAACTACGATCAGAGTGAACAGGCAACCTACAGAATGGGAGAAAATTTTTGCCATCTACTCATCTGACAGAGGGCTAATATCCAGAACCTACAAAGAACTCAAAAAAATTTACAAGAAAAAAACAAACAATCCCATCAAAAAGTGGGCAAAGGATATGAACAGACATTTCTCAAAAGAAGACATTCATACAGCCAACAGACACATGAAAAAATGCTCATCATCACTGGCCATCAGAGAAATGCAAATCAAAACCACAATGAGATACCATCTCACACCAGTTAGAATGGCGATCATTAAAAAGTCAGGAAACAACAGGTGCTGGAGAGGATGTGGAGAAATAGGAACACTTTTACACTGTTGGTGGGATTGTAAACTAGTTCAACCATTATGGAAAACAGTATGGCGATTCCTCAAGGATCTAGAACTAGATGTACCATATGACCCAGCCATCCCATTACTGGGTATATACCCAAAGGATTATAAATCATGCTGCTATAAAGACACATGCACACGTATGTTTAATGTGGCACTATTCACAATAGCAAAGACTTGGAATCAACCCAAATGTCCATCAGTGACAGACTGGATTAAGAAAATGTGGCACATATACACCATGGAATACTATGCAGCCATAAAAAAGGATGAGTTTGTGTCCTTTGTAGGGACATGGATGCAGCTGGAAACCATCATTCTTAGCAAACTATCACAAGAACAGAAAACCAAGCACTGCATGTTCTCACTCACAGGTGGGAACTAAACAATGAGATCACTTGGATTCGGGAAAGGAAACATCACACACAGGGGCCTATCATGGGGAGGGGGTTGGGGGGAGGGATTGCATTGGGAGTTATACCTGATGTAAATGACGAATTGATGGGTGCTGACAAGTTGATGGGTGCAGCACACCAACATGGCACAAGTATACATATGTAACAAACCTGCACACTATGCACATGTACCGTAGAACTTAAAGTATAATAATAATAATAAAAAAATATTCTTAATATGCCTGGAAGTCTACCTTCAAAGTTTATTTAGAGGCTAGCTGGATGTAAGCTAAAGGGACACCTTCAGGGTTCTGATTTTAGTTAATCAACACTGTAGTTGTATAACTCTAGTGTCATCTAAATAAAAATCTGCTGAGTAACGTCCCCTAATTTTATATTTATATTATAGGTGAAGGGCAACTATAGGTTTAAACCAAGACAAATGAGGACTGAAACCAAGAATATTGTTCTTATGCTGGAAATTTGACTGCTGAACGTTCTCTTAATAAAGTTTTACAGTTTTCTGCAAAGACTTCTTATACTTTTTTGTTAAATTTATTTCTAGATTTTTAATACTCTTGAGAATTGCATCTTTTATGAAAGTTTAAATCCTGTGTTTGAGATGGTATATAGAGAGAACATGTTGGTACATTGATTTTCTATCCTGCAACCTTTCTAACTATGCTTATTAATTCCAAAAGTTTACCTCTATATCCTTTTGGATTTTTAACATACACAATTGTATAATCTTTTAATAATAACAGGGGTTTTTTTTTGCCATTTTTAACATTATTCCTTTTATTTACTTTTCTCATTCATGGTAGTGGACAGAATTTCCCAGTATAATTTGAATGCAGTTGGTGGTTGTAGACATTCTTGTCTTGTTTCTAATCAGAAACAGATCATTTTCCACATTTCACCATAATGGTTAGTGTACTTTTCTTATAGGTGCAACTTATCAGAGTAAAGAAGTTCTATTCCTGGTTTACTAAGAGTAGTTATCTTCAGTATATGTCGAATTTTATCAAACACTTGTAGTGCATCTATTCAGATGATCATAGGTTTTTTTTTTTTTTTTTTTTTTTTTTTTTGACAGAGTCTTACTCTGTCACCCAGGCTGGAGTACAGTGGTACAATTTCAGCTCACTGCAACCTCTGCCTCCTGGGTTCAAGCAATTCTTCTGCCTCAGCCTCCCAAGTAACTGGGATTATAGGTGCCCGCCACTGTGCCCAGCTGACTTTTGTATTTTTAGTAGAGATGGGGTTTCACCATCTTGGCCAGGCTGGTCTCGAACTCCTGACCTCATGATCCATCCGCCTCGGCCTCCCAAAGTACTGGGATTACAGGCATGAGCCACGGCGCCCAGCTGGATTTTTTCTTTATTAATTGGTTTATGTGGTGAATTACATTGATAAGTTTCTACATTAGATCTCTGAGCCCCCATTTTCATCTTAACATCTAAAAAACAGTTCTTCAACAAAGGACTTCATTCAGAGTGCACAGTGCTTAGGGAATGGCAGGGGATTATATTGGTCAATTATTTCTACCTCGACAGAGGTTTAAGTATATTTCTTTGATCCAAAAATATTTAAAATCTATGGTCCAAATAAAAAATGAGCCTAAATTTAGAGGTATCGCAATTTGCCACAAAATATGTGAGAGGTCCATAGGCTGAGGCAAAGATTCTTGAGTCATATCTATACTCTCTCTTTTTGGCCAAGGCGTGAAACAGCTGTGGGTTTCTGTCCTGGTTCTGAAACATCCTGGCTGGAAAACATACTTAATTTGGATCTGCTTCCATATTTCTAAAATAGAAATTGTAATGTGTATACTAAATTACTGCTATTATGAATAAGTGAGCAAACATATATGGCTAGGTATTACAGTATAAATAGATTTGGTTCATTAGTTAGATTACATTTTTTCATTAAAATTTTCTTTTTTACATTTTTTTTAACCTTTACAATTACACTTCTAGCAAACAATATTGCTTTTGAATTTCAAGTAGGGGATATTAAGTTAACTTTTTTGATGGATTTGAGTTCAACTGATTTGAATTTTCATTTTCTTTTTTTTCCTTATTGCCTTTTTCTTTTTTAAATTGAATATATTCATTGAATGATGTAGTTGGCATCAGACATGGCATCAATTCTAAAGCTGATTTGCAAGTTACCCATACCTGACAAAATCTGCCACAAATATTGCTGTGTGCTGAAAACTCTGTCCCTTGAGGTGTGTGATGCCAAGGAAAGTAAGTCAATATTCTGGTTATGCAACACCATACAACTCAGTACCAGAGTCTGTCAAGTGGTCAAGCTGTTCCTAAGCAGCACTGCAGTGTCAAACAGACTCAAGTATCACTACTGGTATTATTAGATTGGCTTGTCACACTTACATCGATTTAACTTGTAAGGTGACAATGAGCTTGATGGATCCAAACATTTTATTAACTTACAGAGAAAGAAAAAGCAAGATCAAATTGTGTTAGCTCCCTGTGTCCCTAGTGCTACAGCATGACACTGAATCAGACGTGCTCAGTGACAGAGAGCCTAGGTGGTAGGTCTCTTTGCCTGTGATGAGCCCATAGCCATACCCTATGATAGTAGGCAGTTTTGTAGCCCACAACTGTACCCTAATTTGGGGCAAGAAGGAACATCCTGTGCCCAACTGAAACTAGGGAGATGGAAGCGTAATGGCCTTGTGTCAGGCTCCTGCAATATAGGGAGGTAGGTGAGAAACTGCCTAATTGCAGCCACTTACTGTGCTGCTTTGCTTTCCTTGTGCCCCTAATTTGGGGCAAGAAGGAACATCCTGTGCCCAACTGAAACTAGGGAGATGGAAGCGTAATGGCCTTGTGTCAGGCTCCTGCAATATAGGGAGGTAGGTGAGAAACTGCCTAATTGCAGCCACTTACTGTGCTGCTTTGCTTTCCTTGTGCCAAGAGGAACCACTGGGTGTTCTGCCAAGACTCAGCTCAGACTGCAGTTAAGCTTGTATACCAGGGCCTATGTGGCAAGATGCAGAGTTTCCAGGGCACCATAGCAGAGTCGTTCCCCTACAGGGTTTGGCACAAAACAAAAGGCTGTATGTGTGGGACCTTCAAACATAACATCCACAATAATGACTCCAAAGTGAGGGAGATGCTTTCCATTGCTAGGGTCATTATGATAGACATGCACTAATGCCTGCCATATTAAGGAAGTATTTGGGATGCTGGAATTGAAAAGTACTTGCCATGAGGGATACCACACTCTAATTGGAGAAAGTCACATAAATAGAAAAGCAGTTGAAGAGTAAGAGGAACACAGGCAAGGGGCCCATCAAACAACAACAAAACAATGAATACCATAGCCTAGAATCAAGAGTCAAAGGGAAAAGAGTGAGTATGAGAGTAAAATCACTAGATTGGACTTCCCATATCCATTGATTACTGGGTTTACATTCTTGATTATTTTTGCCATAAGGTTGAGTGACATTTATGCCTTACACTTATAAATACTAAAATAACCAGATAGGCAGTCTTGATTCAAAAAAATATTCACTGATAGACTGATCTGTTTTTCAGCCCCTTTGTATATGGGAAGATCAGTGAATTGGCCAATACAGCCCTTAGCTGAGGGAAAATCTGACCAGGATGTCCAAGATTTGTTATGAATATAAAAGTAGGAAATGCGACAGTACTAACCACTTTCAGACAAAGTATGGGATGAAGGCCACAAAGCCCTGTGTAAGAGAACAGAAGTTTGGAAAGATAGTTCCTGTGATTTGTCATTTGCAATGTATTATTCACAGTAAGCAAATTGCTGGTTTAATAATGGCATATTTGGTTAAGTGAGTAGCATATATTACAAACATGCAGACAAACCAAAACTTGTCTGATAACCTGGGAATCAGGCTCTTGGCATTGGTCTAGAAAGATGCTAAGGACATAGGAATGTTTCATGCAGGATAAGAGTTCTTAGAGCTCAGAGTCTAATGAATAGACAGTCATTCAGAAGATTGTGACAATACAAATGTAAAACAAGCAATGACAGGGATGAGCCAGGGGATGCTCAGAACACAGAAGCAGGCCATGTAAACCCGAGTGGTTGGGAGGAGCTTCTGCCAGGGGATGATGTGTATGCTCTAGGTAGTTTCACTGTAAATAACTTTTAATCTCTGTTTGTTATTCCCTTTTTCATAAAAAATATAAATCTCTCCACTTAATCATCTCTATTTTATAGATGAAGTAACTGAGGATCAGAGAAGGTAAGTATCTTATTCAAGTTCAAATCTTTAGCCAGTGGAACAGCTAGTTTTCAGTCCTTTCAGTTCATGTGCACATTTTATTATATTAGGTTGGTGCAAAAGTAACTGCAGTTTTTGCTATTAAAAGTAATGAAAAATAATGGCAAAAACTGCAGTTACTTTTGCACCAATCTAAATAATCTTTTTGTTCTTAATAGTGTTTTATGTTTTAATTAACATTCACATGCTATGTATAGTTTGCTTTGCTTGTCCCATAAATTATTTTTCTTGAATTCGTTTGCAGTTGTAGAACTTTATTGCCAAGCAGGTGAAATATTTTTCAAAGTGGACTGTGCCACTTTGCATTCCCACTAGCAGTAAATGAGGGCTATAGTTGTTCCATGCCATCATGAACACTTGGTATAGTCAATTGTTTGAATTCTGGTCATTCTAATAGTTGTGTAGTGGTATATACTCCTGCTTTTAATTTGCATTGTAATATGTTGAACACATTTTCAGGTGTTCATTTGTCATGTATTCTCTGCTCAAATGCGTTGGACATATTTTATTGGGTTGGATGTCTTGTGTGTGTGTGTGTGTGTGTGTGTGTGAGAGAGAGAGAGAGAGTGTGTGTGTGTTTTAAGGGTTTACTATTTATATTTATTCTTGGTATTATGAAAGTGTACAGTGAAACACCTTTGTCTGAGACTCTTCACTTGTGCTGGATAATCATGCCCTTCTTTGTTTAGGGGCATTTCTTTGCTTTTTAAAAAATTTTGGAGATGGAGTCTCTCTCTGTGGCCCAGGCTGGAGTGCAGTGGCATGATCTCGACTCACTGCAACTTCTGCCTCCTGGGTTCAAGCAATTCTCTGCCTCAGTCTCCCGAGTAGCTGGGATTATAGGCACCCACCACCATGCCCGGCTAATTTTTGTATTTTTAGTAGAGACAGGGTTTCACCATCTTGGCCAGGCTGTCTCGAACTCCTGACCTCATGATCCACCTGCCTCGGCCTCCCAAAGTGCTGGGATTACAGGCGTGAGCCACCGCACCCAGCCTTCTTTGCATTATTTCTCTGATAATTTCTTTTGCCTCTTTCTCTTTTCTCAGTATCCAGAGATTTTCTTAATCTAAATCTATATCACCTTTTTTAAAACTTTTAAAATTGTTTCACTTCCGTCTTTCATTGAATGCTTTTTTATTTGCTACCTAATTTCTAAGAGACTTTAAAACTACTTTTTCTTAATTGATAACTGAAATATAAGTATACAGCTTAACCAATTGAGCTCTCCTGTTGATACTAAAGTGAAGGCAACTTCCTAAAACATATTGGATACTCATTTTTTTCCTCTACTGTGGAAGGATGTACACAGCACTGGAGTTGTAGGAGTTGTATGTTGCCCATAGACTTGCAAGCACTGCTACCCCCGACCCCCGCCGCCACCAACTTTGACAACAACCTAAATTTTTTTTGGAAAAGGATAAAAGATAACCCATGGGGAGTAGGGATTCTTAAGTTGTACTGACTTTGGTTGGAGTGCTTTGAGTGAACTAAGTTCAATTTGGGGCACGCTGAAACTTGGGGAAAACTGATTTCTGCTGTTCTCTCCAAGTTATCTGATGACTGTCTTTGATTCAGAAATTTGGGTATGGAAGCACTCAAAGGGAAGACAGAAAACTTGGGCAATGAGTGAAGATGGATAGATTATTGTTTTCTCCACAGAGAAAGATAAACCCATAAAGTCTGGTCTGTTTGTTCTCAAGTCTACCCATTAAAGGTGATTGAAAATGTTTTTCTGTTGCTCAAGCTTTGGATCATAGACTTTTGTGAGGAACTGTGTGGCTGGGTCAGAAGCCATACTGAAGATGGATGCCAACCTCCATCAGCCAGGGATCCTTGAGGTCTAAGAGATATTTATTTCAGCTGCTAAGATCATCTTCTCTGGGTGAGGAAAGTAATTATACAAATTAGTCTATGACATAGGGAAACAAAACCTCAGGAGGACCAGAGATTACCAGATGTGTCTGTTGGGCAACGCGAGGCTAAGAATCCAGTGATGAGGCAGCAGCCCCTCCACGTTGCTTGGTACCAGACAGCTCAGGTCGATCAGAGTCATAGGCACCTAAAATTCCAAGATTCAAGGATAAGAATTTACTTCAGTTGTGTGTAAGGGGGACTCCTCCTTCACAAAATGTCTGCTTTGGTGGTACTGGTAACAGCCATTGCTTAATTTTCCACTGCTGCTTTTTTCACTTAATTCAACAGTTCTTAAGCCAAACCTTTACCAGTGACTCCTCAGCTTTGAATACTGAAGGCTGTTCCTCCAGGGTAACTCAATTGAGGTATGTTGTCTTCCGAACATACCATCCAACACTCTTAGTTATTCCAGAATAAAGATTGTGTGGTTCCAAGCATACCGTGGATTTGCTGGCATGAGATGCTTTGATGTACAATAGTTCAATCAGCTGGGTCACATCTGAATTACTTTGTAGGGCCTCAGTTTACTATATGACATTATTTTTAGTATTGAGGCATAATTCAATTACAGAAAAATTCACTCTTTCGTTCTACAGTTTGAGTTTTGACAAATGCATGCAGTATATAAGTCCTACCACAATCAAGCTATAGAATAGTTCTATGATTCCAAAATTTTGTCTTCTGCCCTTTTTAAGTCAACCTCTTCCTCTGTCTCTATCCACTGGCAGCCACTGATCTGTTTTCCAACACTATAGCTTGGCCTTTTGTAGAATCATATAAATAAAATTATAGAGTATTTAATTTTTCACACCTGGCTTCTTTTACATTTCTTTTACTTTTCGCTATCCAGCATGAGATTCATTCATGCTGTCTATCAGTACTTTGTTCCCCTTTATTGATGAGTAGTATTTCTCTGTATGGATTTAACACTATTTGATTAAAGGACAAATTGAAGGACACTTTATTTGTTTTCCTTTCTTGGAGATAAAACCACTGCAAAGATCCATAACGTGGTTTGAATATTTGTCTCCTCCAAATCTCATGTTGAAATGTGATTCCCAGTATTGGAGATGGGCTATGATGGGAGGTGATTGGATCATGGAGGCAGATCCCTCCTGAATTGTTTAGCGCCATCCCCTTGGTGATAAGTGAGTTCTTGTTCAGTTCACATGAGATATGATTGTTTAAAAGTCTGGGACCTCTTCCCACTCACTCTACTGATGCCTCTCACCATGTGTTATGCCTGCTCCCTCTTTGCCTTCTGCAATGATTGTAAGCTTCCTGACACCTCCCCTGGAAGCAGATGTGGGCACCAGGCTTTCTGTATAGCCTGCAGAACCATGGGCCAATTAAACCTCCTTCCTTTATAAATTACCCAGCCTCAGGCATTTCTTTATAGCAATGTAAAAATGGCCTAACACAGAAAATTGGGGAGGAGTGGGGCATTGCCATAAAGATAACTGAAAATGTAGAAGTGGCTTTGGAACTGGGTAATGAGTAGAGGTCGGAAGTGTTTGTAGGTCTCAGAAGAAGACAGGAGGACAAGGGAACATTCAGAACTTCTTAAATATTTGTTAAGTGGTTGTAACCAAAATGCTGATGGAAATATGCACAGTGAAGGCCAGGCTGATAATGCCTTAGATGAAAATGAGGACGTTATTGAGAAGTGGATCAAAGGTCACCCTTGTTACACCCTAGCAAAAAACTTGGCTGCATTGTGTCTATGCTATAGGGATTTGTGGAAGTTTGAACTTAAAAGTGATGACTTAAGGTATCTGGTGGAAGAAATTTCTAAGCAGCCAAGTGTTCAATATGTGGCCTGACTGCTGCTCACAACATATGATCAGATACAAAAGCAAATAAATGACTTAAAGTTGGAACTTATATTTAAAAGGGAAATAGAACATAAAACTTTGGAAAATTTACAGCCTGGCCATGTAGTAGAAGAGGAAAGACCATTTTTCAGGAGAGAATATAAACAGACTGTGGAGCAGCCACTTGATAGAGAGGTTAACATAGTAAAAGGGAGCCAAGTGCTAATGTCCAAGACAATGGTAAAACGCCTTGAAGGCATTTCAGAGATCTTGGAGACAGTGCCTGCCATCACAGGCCCAGAGACTTAGAAGGAAAGAATGATTTGTTGGCCAGGCCCCAGGTCCTGCTGCCCTGTGCAGCTTCAGCACACTGCTTCCTACATCTTGGCTGCTCCAGCTCCAGCTTCAGTGAAAAGGGCCTCAGATACTGCTCAGGCCACTGTTTTGGAGAGCACAAAGTGCCATAACCCTTGGTGGTTTCCATGTGGTGTTAAGTCTGTGGGTACACAGGGTGCAAGACTGAAGGAAGCTTGGCAGCTTCCCTCTAAATTTCAGAGGATGTACAAGAAAGTCTGGCTGCCTGGACAGAAGCCTGCCACAGAAACAGAGCCCTCACAGAAATCTACTAGGGTAGTGCAGAGGAGAAATGTGGGGTTAGAGTCCTCCCCTCACAGAGTCCCCACCAGAGCACTGCCTAGTGGAGTTCTGTAAAGGAGACTGCCACCCTCCAGACCCCAGAATGGTAGAGCGACCAGCAGCTTGCATGCTGAGCCTGGAAAAGCTGCGGGCACTCAGCTCCAACCCATTAACATAGCCACAGGGGCTGCAACCTGCAAGCCACAGGGGTGGAGATATCTAAGGCTTTGGGAGCCCACCACTTGCAGCAGTGTGTCCTAGATGGTGGACATGGAGTCAAAGGAGGTTATTTTGGAGCTTTGAGATTTAATGACTGCCCTGCTGGGTTTCAGACTTACTTAGGGCCTGTAGCCCCCTTTTTTGTCCCATTTACCTATTTTGATATGGGAATGTATATCCGATACCTGGTACCACCATTGTATCTTGGGAGTAAATAAATGTTTTTTTTTGTTTTTTTTTGTTTTTTTTTTTTTAATCTCACAGGCTTATAGGTGGAAGGAACTCATCTCCAGATGAAACTTGGTACTTGGGACTTTTGAGTTAATGCTGGAATGAGTGAAGACTTTGGGAGACTATTGTGAAGGCATGATTATATTTTGAAATGTGAGAAGGACATGAAATTTGAGGGGCTAGAGGGGGAATGATATGGTTTTGATGTTTATCCCCTCTAAATCTCATGTTGAAATGTGTTTCCCAGTGTTGGAGGTGGGCCCTGGTGGGAGGTGATTAGATCATTGAGGCAGATGCCTCATGGATTGTTTAACACTTATCCCCTTGGTGATAAGCAAGTTCTCACTCAGTTCATACAAGATGTGGTTATTTAACAGTCCAGGATCTCCCCACTTTGTTCTCTTGCTCCCTCTTGCCATGTGATATGCCTGTTCCTTCTTTGCCTTCCAACATGATTATAAGCTTCCTGAGGCCTCCCCAGAAGCAGATGCTAGCACCATGCTTCCTGTGCAACCTGCAGAACTGTGGGCTGATTAAACCTATTTTCATCATAAATAACTCAGCCTCAGGTATTTATGGCAACACGAAAATGGTCTAACAATCTATCCGTGAGATTTTTGGAGACATAACTTTTCTCCTTTTTGAATAAATATCTAGGAGAAGGATTGTTAGATCATATAAAAAGTGTATATTTAAGTCTCTGCAATGAATTGAATGTGTCCCCATCGAATTCATATGTTGAAATCTCAATGGAATGGTATTAAAAGATGGGGTATTTGGGAGGTAATTAGGTATTGTGGGTGGGACCCTCATGAATGGGATTAGTGCCCATATAAAAGGGACCCTAAAGAGCTCTATTACCCTCTTTCCACCATCTGAGTTTATGGTCAGAAGTCAACTGTCTGAAACCCAGAAGAAAGCTTTGACCAGAACTCTAATATCCTGGCACTCCAATCTCAGACTTGTAGTCCCTAGAACTGTGAGAAGTAAGTTTCTGTTGTTTATAAGCCATCTACTTTATGATATTTTGTTATAGCAACCTGAATGGACTAAGACAGTTTATTAGAAATTGGCAAACTGTTTTCCAAAGTGTCTGTGTCATTTTACATTCCCACCAGCAATGTGTAAGAGTGTTAGTTACACTGTATCCTAGGTAGTACTTGGTATTGTCAGTTTTTTAAAAAAATTTTTTCTTCACATTTTAGGTGTTGAGAGATTTTAATATTAATGGATGTTGAATCTTATTAAATGGTTTTTTTTCTTCTTTTACTAAGATTATCATATAACATGCAAATACGAACCAACCCTGAATTTTCAGTATAAGTCTCATTTCCTCATTGTATTTTTGTATTTTTAATATGTTGCTGGATTCAGTTAGCCAATATTTTTGAGAATTTTTGTGTGCATATTCATAAGAAATATTGTGTGTAGTTTCATTTATTTGTAATGTCTTTTATTGTTTTTGTATCTGAGTAATGATGGATTCATAAAATTAGTTGGGAAGTATATTAGGGTTTTCTAGAAGGACAGAACTAATAGGATAGATGTATATATAAAGGAAAGCTTATTAAAGAGTATTGACTCACACAATCACAAGGTAAAACCCCACAATAGGCCATCTGTCTGCAAGCTGAGGAGCAAGGAAGCCAGTCTGAGTCCAAAAATCTCAAAAATAGGGAAGCCAACAGTGCAGCCTTCAGTCTGTGGCTGAAGACCCAAGAGCCCCTGGCAAACCACTGGTGTAAGTCTGAGTACAAAAGCTGAAGAACTTGAAGTCTGATGTTTAAGGGCAGGAAACATTCAGCATGGGAGAAAGATGAAGGCTGGAAGACAGCAAGTTCACTCCTTCCACCTTCTTCTGCCTGCTTTTTTTTCTAGCTGCACTGGAAGCTGATTAGATGGTGCCCACCCAGATTGAGGGTGTGTCTGTCTGTCTCAGTCCACTGACTCAAATGTTAACCTCCTTTGGCAACACCCTCACAGACACACTCAGGAACAATACTTTGCATCCTTCAATCTAATCAATTTGACACTCTATATTAATCATCACAGGAAATATTTTTGTCTGTTCCATTTTCTTGAAGAGTTTGGATGAATTGTCAGTATTTCTTCTTTAGGGGTTTAACAGAAGCCATTTATGCCTGGCATTATTTTGCTGGGACTTCAAAAAATGTGGATTCAGAGAAAGAGGTTGAAACCCTAAATAGACAAATATCAACTTCTGAAATGAAATCAGCAATAAAGAACCAACCAACTAAAAAATGCTCTGGATCACGTGGACAGTTACATTCTACCAGATGTACAAAGAAGAACTGATACCAATCCTACTGAAACTATCCCAAAAAAAGTCGAGGAGGAGGAGGGTTTCCTCCCTAACTCATTCTATGAAGCCAGCATCAGCCTGATACCAAAATTTTGCAGAGACACAATGAAAAAAGAGAAATTCAGACCATTAGCCCTCATGAACATAGATGCAAAAGTCCTCAACAAAATACTAGGAAATCAAATGCAACAGCACATCAAAAAGTTAATACACCATGATCAAGTAGGCTTTATTCCTGGAATGCAAGGCTGGTTCAACATATGCAGATTAATAAATACAATTCACTGCATAAACAGAACTAAAAACAAAAACCATATGATCATCTCAATAGATGCAGAAAAAGGTTTGATAAAATCCAACATCACTTCATGATAAAAATTCTATCAATGTACTAGGCATCAAAGGAACATATCTCAAAATAATAAGAGCAATCTATGACAACCCTATATCCAATGTAATAATGAGGAAAAGCTGAAACATTCCTCCTGAGAACTGGAAAAAGACAAGGATGCCTACTTTCTCTACTCTTATTCGACATAAATACTGGAAGTCCTAGCCAGAGCAATCAGGAAAGAGAAAGAAAGAAAAGGCATCTGAATAGGAAAAGAAGTCAAACTATTTATCTTCAGTGACAATATAATTCTATACCAAGAAAATCCTAAAGACTCTGCCAAAGTGCTCCTAGGATTCATAAATGACTTTCGTAGTTTCAGGATACAAATTCAATGACAAAATATCAGTAGCATTTCTATACACCAGCTTCTAGGCTGATAGTGAAATCAAGAACAGAATCCCACTAACAATAGCCACAAAGAAAATGAAATACCTAGGAATACAGCTAACCAAGGAGGTGAAAGATCTCTACAAGGAAAACTAAAAAACACTGCTGAAAGAAATCAGAGATGACACAAATAAATGGAAAAACATTCCGTGCTCATGGATTGGAAGAATCAATGTTGTAAAAATGGCCATAATTCCCAAAGCAATTTGCAGGTTCATTGCTACTGCTATCAAACTATCGATATTCTTCACAGAATTTTAAAAAGTATTCTAAAATTCATATGTAACAAACAAAGAGCCTGAATAGTCAAAACAATTCTAAGCAAAAAGAACAGAGCCAGAGGCCAGAGACATCACACTACTGACTTCAAACTGTACTATAAAGTGACAGTAACCAAAACAGCATTGTACTTGTACAAAAACAGACACATAGATTAATGGAACAGAATAGAAAACTCAGTAAAATAGCCTCACACCTACAACCATTTGATCTTTGACAAAGTCGACAAAAACAAGCAATGGGGAAAAGAGTCCTTATTTAATAAATAGTGCTGGGATAACTGACTAGGCATATGCAGAATATTGAAGCTGTACTTCTATCTTTTACCATATACAAAAATTAACTCAAAATGGACTAAAGATTTAAATGTAAGACCTCAAACTATAAAAATCCTGGAAGACAACCTAGGAAATACTCAACACTGATTTTTGCAAAGAATTTTTGGCTGAGCCTCCAAAAACAATTGCAACAAAAACAAAAATAGATGAGTGGGACCTAATTAAAATAAATATCTTTTGTGCAGTAAAATAAACTATCAACAGAGCAAATAGACAACTTACAGCATGAGAGAAGATATTTATAAACTATGCATCTGACAAGGGCCTAATATCCAGAATCTATAGGGAACTTAAATTAACAAACAAAAACCAAATAATCCCATTAAAAATGGGCAAACAACATGAACAGATACTTCTCAAAAGAAGACACACAAATGGCCAACAAACATGAAAAAATGCACAGCATCGCTAATCATCAAAGAAATGCAAATCAAAACCACAATGATATACCTACCATCTCACACTAGTTGGAATGGCTGTTTTTTAAAAATTGGAAACAAACAGATGCTGGTGAGGCTTTGAAAGAAGAGGAATGCTTATACAATGTTGGTATGACTGTAAATTAGACCATCCATTGTGGAAAGCAGTCTGAAGATTTCTCAAAGAACTTAAAACAGAACTACCATTTGACCCAGGAATTCCATTACTTGATATATACCCTATAGAAAATAAATCATCATATCGAAGAGATACATACATTCATATATTCATCACTGCACTATTTACAATAGCAAAGACATGAAATCAACCCAGGTGCTCCTCAATGGTAGATTGGATAAAAAAAATGTGGTACATATACACCATGGAATACTATGCAGCTATAAAAAGAATGAAATATCACCTATAGAGCAACATGGATGCATCTGGAGGCCATAATCCTAAGCAGAGTAGCACAAGAACAGAAAACCAAACACCGCATGTTCTTATTTATAAGTGGTAGCTAAGCATTGAGCACACATGGTCATAAGTACAGGAACAATAGACACTGTGGACTACAGAAGGGTGGGGTTGGGTGTAAAAAAGTATGTATTGAATACTATGCTCACTACCAGGTGACAGAAACTGTACTCCAAATGTGAGCATCATGCAATATTCCCATGTAACAAATCTGCACATGTACCTGTTGCATCTAAAATAAAACTTGAAATTAAAAAAATATGGATTCAAATAATTTAATAGATCTGGGTATTCTGAGGTTTTTTTTCTTGTGAGCCTTAATAATACTGTGTCTTTTAAGGAATTCTTTTTAGTTTTATTGAAGTTGTTGAATTTATAGGCATAAAGGTGTTTGTATTATCCCTTTTTTTATAGTTTAATGTCTGCCAAGTCTATTGAGATGCCTTCCCTACTACATTTATGATACTGATAATTTATTACCTCTAAGTTTTTTGTTTCTTTGAGGAAATTACTCTAGCTGGAGTTTTATTAATTTTATCAATCTTTCCAAGGAATAGCTTTTAGCTTAATTGACTTTCTTTTCTTTTTTTAAATTATACTTTAAGTTATGGGATACATGTGCAGAACGTGCAGGTTTGTTACATAGGTATATGTGTGCCGTGGCGGTTTGCTGCACCCATCAACCCATCATCTAGGTTTTAAGCCCCACATGCATTAGGTATTTGTCCTAATGCTCTCCCTCTCCTTGTCCCCCACCCCAGGACAGGCCCCAGTGTGTGATGTTTCCCTCCCTGTGTTCATATGTTCTCATTGTTCAACCCCCACTTATGAGTGAGAACATGTGGTGTTTGGTTTTCTGTTCCTGTGTTAGTTTGCTCTCCTGTTTGAAGTGTCTCTTGACCCCTGCTGGGAGGGCTCTCCCAGTCAGGAGGCACGGGGATCAGGGACCCACTTGAGGAGGCTGTCTGTCCCTCAGCAGAGCTCGAGCGCTGTGCTGGGAGATCTGCTGCTGTCTTCAGAGCTGGCAGGCAGGAACGTTTAAGTCTGCTGAAGCTGTGCCCACAGCCACCCCTTCCTTCAGGTGCTCTATCCCAGGGAGATAGGAGTTTTATCTATAAGCCCCTGACTTGGGCTGCTGCCTTTCTTTCAGAGATGCTCTGCCCAGAGAGGAGGAATCTAGAGAGGCAGCCTGGCTACAGGGGCTTTGCACCCCACTGTGGTGGGCTTTGCTCAGTCTGAACTTCCTGGTGGCTTTACACTGTGAGGGGTAAACTGCTTACTGAAGCCTCGGTGATGATGGATGCCCCTCTCCCAACCAAGCTTGAGTGTCCCAGGTCAACTTCAGACTGCTATGCTGGCAGCGAGAATTTCTAGCCAGTGGATCTTAGCTTGTTGGGCTCTGTGGGAGGTAGGATCCACTGCACAAGACCACTCAGCTCCCTGGCTTCAGCCCCCTTTCTAGGGGAGTGAATGGTTCTGTCTCGCTGGTGTTCCAGCCAACACTGGGGTACAAAAAAATAACTCCTGCAGCTAGCTTGGTGTCTGCCCAAATGGCTGCCCAGCTTTGTGCTTGAAACCCAAGGCCCTGGTGGTGTAGGCACCCAAGGAAATCTCCTGGTCTGTGGGTTGTGAAGGCTAGGAAAAACATAGTATCTGGGCCAGATAGCTCTGTCCCTCACTGCACAGTCCCTCATGGCTTCGCTTGGCTAGAGGAGGGAGTTCCCCACCCCTTGTGCTTCCCAGGTGAGGCAATGCCTCACCCTGCTTCTGCTCGCTCTCCATGGGCTGCACCCACTGTCTAACCAGTCCCAATGAGATGAGCTGGGTACCTCAGTTGGAAATGCAGAAATCATCTGCCTTGTGCATTGGTCTGTTGGTCTTGCTGGGAACTGTAGACCAGAGCTATTCCTATTTGGTCATCTTGCCTGGATGGCCACATTTTAAAAATCCATTTATCTGTTGATGGACACAGATTACTTCCAAATCTTAGCTATTGTGAACAATGCTGCAACAAACATGCAAGTGTAGCTATTCCTTCCATGTACTGATTTCCTTTCTTTTGGGTATATTTCCAGCAGTGGGATTGCTAGATTATATGGTAGCTCTATTTTTAGTGTTTTGTTTGTTTGTTTGTTTTGTTTTTTGTTTGCTTTGATGGAGTTTCACTGTGTCTTCCAGGCTGGAGTGCAGTGGCACAATCTCGGCTCACTGCATTCTCCACCTCCTGGGTTTAAGCAATTCTTGCCTCAGCCTCCCGAGTATCTAGGATTTCAGGCACCCACCACCATACCCAGCTAATTTTTTTTGTATTTTTAGTAGAGTCAGAGTTTCACCATCTTGGCTAAGCTGATCTTGAACTCCTGACCTTGTGATCCACCCACCTCAGTCTCCCAAAGTGCTGGAATTACAGGTGTGAGCCACCGCACCCGGGCTACTTTTACTTTTTTGAGGAACCTCCAAACTCTTCTCCATAGTACTTGCACCAGTTTATATTCCCACCAACAGTGTATACGAGTTCCCTTTTCTTCACATTCTCTCCAGTATTTGTTATTGCCTGTCTTTTGGATATTAGCCATTTTAAGTGGGGTGAGATGATAACTCATTGTACTTTTTATTTGAATTTGTCTGATGATCAATGATGTCGAGCACCTTTTCGTGTGCCTGTTTGCCATTTGTATGTCTTCTTTTAAAAAATGTCTATTCAAATCATTTTTCGTTGGATTATTAGATTGTTTCCCATAAAGGTGTTTGAACTCCTTGTATATTATGGTTATCACTTGTCAGATGGGCTGTTTGCAGATATTTAGTTTTCTCCTATTCTGTGGGTTGTCTTCTCACTTTATTGATTGTATCCTTTACTGTGCAGAATTTTTTTTTTAACTTGATGGGATTCCATTTGTCCATGTTTGCTTTGGTTACTGGGTTTGTGGGGTATTGCTCAAGAAGTGCTCATCCAGACTAACATCCTAGAGATATTTCCTTATGTTTTCTTCTAATAGTTTCATACTTTAAGGTCTTAGTTGTAAGTCTTTAATCCGTTTTGATTCAATTTTTGTATATGGCAAAAGATAGGGGTATAAGTTTCATATTTTTTTCTGCATATGGATATCTAGTTTTCCCAGCACAACTTATTGAAGAGACTGTATTTTCCCCAGTGCATGTTCTTGGCACCTTTGTTGAAAGTGACTCCACTGTAGATGTGTGGATTTGCTTCTGGGTTCTATATTCTGTTACATAGCCATTGCTCTATGTGTGTGTTTTTATGCCCACACGATGCTGTTTTGGTTACTATAGCCCTGTTGCATAATTTGAAGCCAGGTAATGTGATTCCTCCAGTTTTGTTCTTTTTCTTAGGCTAGCTTTGGCTATTCTGGGTCTTTTGTAATTTTACATAAATTTTAGAATTGGTTTTTCCATTTCTTTGAAGAATGTCATTGGTATTTTGATAGAGATTGCATTGAATCTGTAGATTGCTTTTGTTAGTATGGACATTTTTAACAATATTGATTCTCCTGATACATGTACATAAATTTCTTTTTTTCATTTTTTGATATCCTCTTCAATTTCCTTCAACAGTGTTTTATAATTTTCATTCAAGAGATCTTTCACTTCTTTAGTTAATTCCTAGATATTTAATTTTATGTGTGGCTATTGTAAATGGAAATACTTTTTTAAATTTCTTTTTCACATTGTTCACTGTTGGCATATAGTAATGCTACTGACTTTTGTATGTTTATTTTGTATCACGCAACTTTACTGAATTTGTTTATCAGTTCTAATAGTTTCCTTGTGTAGTCTTTAGGTTTTTGCAAATATAAGTTCATATTATCAGCGAACAAGGATAATTTGACTTCTTCCTTTTCAATTTGCATATTCTTTATATGTTTCTCCTGTCAGGATTACTCTAGCTAGGACTTCCAGTACTATGTTGAATAACATTGGTGACAGTGGGCATTCTCATCATATTTTAGATGTTAGAGGAAAGGACTTCAGATTTTCCCCATTCAGTATGATACTAGCTGTTGGTCTACTGTATATGTTTTTTTTAAATATATGTCAATAATTTTTCAGGAACAGGTGATTTTTGGTTACAGGGGTTTCCCCTTAGTGGTGATTTCTGAGATTTTGGTGCACCCATCGCCTGAGCAGTGTACACTGTGCCCAATGTGTAGTCTTTTATCCCTTACCCCCTCCCGCCTTTCCCCCTCTGAGCCCCCACAATTCATTATATCATTCTTATGCCTTTGTGTTTTCATAGCATAGCTCCCACTTATAAGTGAGAACATAAGATATTTGATTTTCCATTCCTGAGTTACCTCACTTAGAATAATAGTCTCTAACTCCATCCAAGTTGCTGTGAATGTCATTATTTCATTCCATTTTATAGCTGAGTAATATTTTGTGGTATAGATATACCACATTTTTCTTTATCTACACATTGGATGATGGGCATTTAGACTGGTTCCATACTTTTACAATTGTGAATTGTACTACTATAAACATGCATGTGCAACTGTCTTTTTCATAAAGACTTATTTTCCTTTGGGTAAATATTGAGTAGTGGGATTACTGTACCAAATGGTAGTTCTATTTTTAGTTCTTAAGGATTCTCCATGGTGTTTTCCATAGTGGTTGTACTAGTTTACATTCCCAACAGCAATGTAAAATTGTTCCCTTTTCACCACATCCATGCCAAAATCTATTATGTTTTTGTTTTTTAATTATGGCCATTCTTGCTGGAGTAAGGTGGTATCTCATGGCTTTAATTTGCATTTCCCCAATAATTAGTGATGTTGAGTATTTTTATGTGTTTTTTAACTATTTGTATGTCTTCTGAGAATTGTCTATTCATGTCCTTTGCCCACTTTTTGATGCAATTGTTTGTTATTTGCTGATTTGAGTTCCTTATAGATTCTAGATATTAGTCCTTTGTGAGATGTTTAGTTTGTGACTATTTTCTCCCATTCTGTGGGTTGTCTGTTTACTCTGCTGGTTATTTCTTTTGCTGTGCAGAAGCATTTTAGTTTAATTAGGTTCCATCTATTTATTTTTGTTTTTGTTGCATTTGCTTTTTGGTTCTTGGCCATGAACTCTTTACCTAAGCCAATGTCTAGAAGACTTTTTCTGATGTTGAACATTTTCTCATACACCTATTTGTCATTTGTACGTCTTCTTTTGAGAAATGTCTTTTCAGGTCCTTTGTGCTTTCCTAAATTGTTTTTCTGCTATTGAGTTGTATGAGGTCTTCATACACTTTGGATATTAACCTTTTATCAGATAAATGATTTGCAAATTTTTTTCCAATCCATAAGTTGCCTTTTCATTCTGTTGATTTTTCCTTAAGAGCCAGAAATGTGTCTGATTCAAAGAACCTGGCACAGAGTACAGAGATTACATGGTCTCACTCACATGTGGAAGCTAAAATAAGTTCCTCTCATAGAAGTAAAAAGCAGAGCAGAAGTTATGAGAGGCTGGAAAGAGTAGGAAAAAGATGAAGATAGAGAGAGATTTGTTAAAGAACATAACATTTCAGTTCTAGTGTTTTATGGCACTGTAAGATGACTATAGTTAACAATGGTATATTATATATTTTCAAATAGATAGAGGATATTGAATGTTCCCAGCATAAAGAAATGATAAATATTTATGATGAATATACTATATTCATCTGATTATTATACATTGTGTATGTCAAAACATCACTATGTACCCCATAGTATGTGCAATTTTTATGTGTTAATTAAAAGTAAGTAAATAAAGTTTTAGAAGGAAGTTCTTTTTAAAAATTCAATGACATTCTGGAAAAATAAAAAACTTAAAGATCCTAGGGAGCGCTTTTGAGAAGTGCTAGTCGAGTCTGCAGGGCATCCTCAAAGGGTGCTAGCTGATCACAACACCCAAGTCCTTTTGAATATCTGGAAAGCCTTCCCAAGAAGGATGGTTGCAAACAATCTCAGATGGTGAACGCTACAATAAATACCTAACTCTTCAGTGCCCAGACACAGAGGAACATCTGCTAGCATCAACAACATCCAGGAAAACATGACCTCACCAAATAAATGAAAAAAGGCAACAAAGACCAATTTTAGAGATATAGAAATATGTGACCTTTCAGACACAGAATTTGAAATAGCTGTGTTGAGAAAACACAAAGAAATTCAAGAAAACACAGAGAAGGAATTAAGAATTCTATCAGATAAATTTAACAAAGAGATTCAAATAATTCAAGTAGAAATAAGCTGAAAAATGCAATTGACATACAGAATAATGCATCAGAATCATTTAATAGCAGAATGGCTCAAGCAGAAGAATTAGTGAGCTTGAAGACAGGCTATTTGAAAATACACAGATGAGACGAGAGAAAAAAGAACAAAAGAGAATGAAGCACAACTACCGGATTTTAAAAATAGCCTCAAAGGGCAAACCTAAGAGGTATTAGCCTTAAAGAGGAGGTAGAGAAAGAGATGAGGTAGAAAGTTTATTCAAAGGGATAATAACAGAGAACTTCCCAAAAGCAGAGAACGGTATCAATATCCAAATACAAGAAGGTTATAGAACACCAAGCAGATTTACCCAAAGAAGATTACCTCAAGGCATTTAATCAAACTCTCCAAGGTCAAGGATAAAGAAAGGATCCTAAAAGCAGGAAGAGAAAAGAAACAAATAACATACAATGGAGCTCCAATATGTCTGGCAGCAGACTTTTCAGTGGAAACCTTACAGGCCAGGAGAGAGTGACATGACATATTTAAAGTGGTAAAGGAAAAAAACTTTTACCCTAGAATAGTATATCTGGCGAAAATATCTTTCAAACATGAAGGCAAAATACTTTCCCTGGCAAACAAAAGCTGAGGGATTTTTATCAATACCAGACATGTCCTACAAGAAATGCTAAACAGAGTACTTCAATCAGAAAGAAAAAGATGTTAATGAGCAATAAGAAATCATCTGGAAAGGGGAGCAGCAAAGATGGCCGAAGAGAATCAACTCTGCTCTGCGGCTCCCACCAAGATAAACAAAAACGGTGAGTGAATTCTGCATCTTCAATTGAGGTACCAACGTTCTCTCAATGGGACTGCTTAGGCGGTTGTTGCAATCTACAGAGAGTGAGAAAAAGCAGGGTGGAGCAAGGGCCTATCTAGGAGGTGCACAAAGCAAAGGGAGCTCCCTTCCCCAGCCAAGGGCAATGGTGAAGGATTGTGCTATCCCTCCCTTAAAACAATGCTTTTTCCATGGATCCTTGGAACCCGCAGATCAAGAGGTCCCCTCATGAGCACATGCCACCAGGGCCTTGGGGCCCAAGTGCAGAGCTGTGGAGACGCAAGGTGGTGGTTGGGTGGGCAGCCACTTGAGCAAGCACTGAGATAAATAAGTATTTGCAAACTATGGCTCTGGGAACTCTGGTGAGGCAGGAGACCAGGCCATTCCTATGGGAAGGGGGCTGAAACCAGGAAGCCAAGCAGCCTCATTTCCATGGAACTTCACAAGCTAAAACTCATGGGCTTGGAATTCCCACTGGCCAGTGCAGCAGGCTGGAAACTGCCTACGAAGACTGAGTTCCCAGCAGGGAGGGGTGGCCACCATCACTGTGGCTCCAGTCAGCCGTTTTCCCCTCCGGCTAGGGCCAGTGAGACTGGGAAGTTTGGACCAGGAGCAATTCCCCACAGCATAGCACAGTGGTTGTGTCAGTTTGTGGCCAGACTGCTTCTTTACGCGAGACCCTGATCCACTCCTTCTCATTGGGCAGGGCCTCCCTGTGGGAATTTCAGCGTCCCCAACCAGGGGTTTATGGACAGAATGCTGATATCCGTGAGAGGGACCCTTAGGAGGAGGGGAGGCTGCAATATCATGGATCAGCGGTCTTAATCTTTTCTGCTAGCTGACTCTGAAGAGTTAGGGCAACCTGGACGAGGGGGATCCCCCAAGCACAGCATCCTCACTTCACTAAGGGGCAGACAGATTGCTTATTTAAGCAGGTCCCTGATCCTGCTCCTTCTGACTGGATGAGACCTTCCAACAGGAGTTTCCAGACACCTCATACAGGAGCATTCCGGCCAGCATCAGGTTGGTGCCCCTCTAGGACAGAACTCCCACAGAAAGGAGCAGGCTGCCATCTTGGCTGGTCTGCAGTCTCAGCTGGTGATACCTCCAGGGGCAGAAGGGACCCAGGTAAACAGGGTATGGAGTGGACTCCCAGCAAACCGCAGCAGCCCTAAGGAAGAGAAGCCTGACTGCTAAAAGAAAAACAAACAGAAAGCAACAATGACAACAACATCAACAAAAAAGGCCCCACAAAACCGCATCCAAAGGTCAACAGCCTCAAAGGTCAAAGGTAGATAAACCCATGAAGGTGAGAAAGAATCAATGCAAAAATGCTGAAAAGTCAAAAAGCCAGAGTGCCTCTTCTCCTCCAGATGATTTCAGCATGTCTCCAGCAAGGGTACAGAACTGGGATGAGGCTGAGATGGACAAACTGACAGAAGTAGGCTTCAGAAGATGGGTAATAACAAACTTCACTGAGCTAAAGGAGTATGTTCTAACTAATTGCCAAGAAGCTAAGAACCATGATAAAGCATTACAGGAGCTGTTAACCAGAATAACCAGTTTAGAGAGGAACATAAGTTATCTGATGGAGTTGAAAAACACATGAGAACTTCACAATGCAAACACAAGTATCAAGAGCTGAATAGACCACACAGAAGAAAGGACATCAGAGCTTGAAGACTATTTTGATGAAATAAGGCAGACAGACAAGGTTAGAGAAAACAGAATGAAAAGGAACCAACAAAACCTCTGAGAACTATGGGATTATGTTAAAAGACCAAGCCTGTGACTGATAGGGATACCTGAAAGAGACAGGGAGAATGGAACCAAGTTGGAAAACACACTTCAGGACATCGTCCAGGAGAAGTTACCCAACCTAGCAGCACAGGCCAACATTCAAATTAAGGAAACCCAGAGAACCCCAATAAGATACTCCATGAGAAGAACAAGCCAAAGACACATAATCATCAGATTCTCTTAAGATCAAAATGAAGGAAAAGTTGTTAAGGGAACCAGGGAAAAGGCCAGGTCATCTCTAAATAGAAGTCCATCAGACTAACAGAAGACCTCTCAGCACAAACTCTACAAGCCCGAAGAGATTGGGTGCTGAAATTCAACATTTCGAAAGAAAAGAATTTTCAATCTAGAATTTCACATTTGGCCAAACTAAGTTTCATGAGTGAAGGAGAAGTAAAGTCTTTTTCTGATAAGCAAATGCTGAAGGACTTCATCACCATCAGAACTGCCTTGCAAGAGCTCCTGAAGGAGACACTAAATATGAAAAAAACAAAAACAAAACAAAACATTACTAGTCACTACAGAAACACACTGAAGTACACACAGCAGTGATACTATGAAGCAACTACATCAAGTCTTCAAAATAACCAGCCAGCTAAAATCGTTATTTCAGGATCAAATTTACACAGAACAATATTAACCTAAAATCATTATTTCAGGATCAAATTCACACAGAACAATATTAACCTTAAATGTAAATGGGCCAAATGCCCAAATTAAAAGACATAGAATGCAAGCTGGATAAAGAGTCAAGATCCATCAGTGTGCTGTATTAAAGAGACCTATCTCACATGCAAAGATACACATAGACTCAAAATAAAAGGATGGAGGAAAATTTACTAAGCAAATGGAAAAAAGCAGGGCTTGCAAACCTAGTTTCTGACAAAACTGACTTTAAACCAACAAAAATGAAAAAAGGCAAAGAAGGGCATTACATAATGGCAAAGGGGTCAATTCAACAAGAAGAAATAACTATTCTAAGTATATATGCACCCAATACAGGAGCACCGAGATTCATAAAACAAGTTCTTATAGACCTACAAAGAGACTTACATTCCCACACAGTAACAGTGGGAGACATTAACACCCTACTGTCAATATTAGATCATTGAGACAGAAAATTAACAAAGACATTCAGGATTTGAACTCAGCTCTGGATAAGTGAACCTGATAAATATCTACAGGACTCTCCACCCCAAAACAACAGCATATACATTCTTCTCATCACCACATGACACTTACTCTAAAATTAATTGCATAATTGGAAGTAAATCACCCTCAGAAAGTTCAAAAGAATTAAAATCATAACAAACAGTCTCTCAGACAACAGCACAATCAAATTAAAACTCAAGATTAAGAAACTCACTCAAAGACCACACAACTACATGGAAATTGAACAACATGATCCTGAATGACTTCTGGGTAAATAATGAAATTAAGGCAGAAAACAAGAAGTTTTTTGAAATTAATGAGAACAGAGACAATGTACCAGAATCTCTGAGACACAGCTAAAGTAGTGATAAGAAGGAAATTTATAGCACTGAATGCCCACATCAAAAAGCTAGAAAAATCTCAAATCGACACCCTGCCATCACAACTAAAAGAACTAGAAAACCAAGAGCAAACAAACCCCAAAGCTAGCAGAATTCAAGAAATAAACAAGCTTAGAGTGTAACTGAAGGAGAAAGAGACATGAAAAACCCTTCCAAAAATGGATGAATCCAGGAGTTAGTTTTCTGAAAAAATTAATAAAATGTATAGACTGCTCCTAGACTAATGAAGAAGAAAAGAGAGAAGAATCAAGTAGACACAATAAAAAAAATGATAAAGGGAATATCACCACTGACCCCACAGAAATACAAACAACTGTCAGAGAGTACTATAAACACCTCTATGCAAATAAACTAGAAAATCTAGAAGAAATGGATAAATTCCTGGACACATGCACCCTCCCAAGACTGAACCAGATAGAAGTTGAATCCTTGAATAGACCAATAACAAGTTCTGAAATTGAGGCAGTCATCAATAGCCTAACAACCAAAAAAAAGCCCAGGACCAGATGGATTTACAACTGAATTCTACCAGAATTACAAAAAGGAGCTGATACCCTTTCTTCTGAAACTATTCCAAACAATTGAAATGGAGGAACTCCTCCCTAATTCATTCTCTGAGGCCAGCATCATCCTGATACAAAACTTGGCAGAAATACAACAAAAATAGAAAACTTCAGGCCAATATCCCTAGTGAACATTGATGCAAAAATTCTCAATAAAATACTGGCAAAACGAATCTACCAGCACATCAAAAAGCTTATCTGCCATGAATAAGTTGACTTCATCCCTGGGATGCAATTGCAGCTGGTTCAATATACCCAAATCAATAGACCTAATTTACCACATAAACAGATCTAAAGACAAAAACCACATGATTATCTCAATAGATGCTGAAAAGGGCTTGATAAAATTCAACATCCCTTCATGTTAAAAGCTTTCAATAAAATAGGTAATGAAGGAACATGACTCAAAATAATAAGAGTGATACAGGAAAAACCCACAGCCAATATCAAAATGAATGGGCAAAAGCTGGAAGCATTCCCCTTGAAAACTGGCACAAGACAAGGATGACCTCTCCCACCACTCCTACCCAACATAATATTAAACGTTCTGGCTAGGGCACTGAGGCAAGAGAAAGAAATAAAGAGTATTCGAATAAGAAGAGAGAAAGTCAAACTGTCTTGTTTGCAGATGACATGATAGAAAACCCCATCATCTCAGCCCAAAAACTTCTTCAGCTGATAAGCAACTTCAGCAAAGTCTCAGGATACAAAATCAATATGCAAAATTCACAAGGATTTCTATACACCAACAACAGGCAAGCAGAGAGCCAAAAAATGAATAAACCCCCATTCAAGATTGCTACAAAAGGAATAAAATACCTAGGAATACAGTTAACAGGGAAGTGAAAGACCTCTTCAAGGAGAACTACAAACCACTGCTCAAGGAAATTAGAGAGGACACAAACAAATGGAAAGCTATTCCACGCTCATGAATAGGAAGAATCAACATTGTGAAAATGGGTATATTGCCCAAAGTAATTTGTAGATTCAATGCTATTCCCATTAAACTACCATTGACATTCTTTGAAAAATTTGAAGAAACTACTTTAAAGTTCATATGGAACCAAATAAGAGCCTGTACAGCCAAGACAGTCATGCTACCTGACTTCAAAGTATACTACAAGGCTACAGTAACCAAAACAGCATGGTACTGGCACAAAAACAGACACATGGACTGATGGAACAGACTAGAGAACTCAGAAATACGACCATACATCTACAACAATCTAATTTTTATCAAACCTGACAAAAACAAACAATGGGGAAAGGATTCCCTATTTAATAAATGGTGTTAAGAGAACTGGCTAACCATATGCAGAAAATTGAAACTGGTCCCCTTTCTTACACCTTATGTGAAAATTAATTCAAGATGGATTAAAGACTTAAATATAAAATCCCAAACTATAAAAACCCTAGAAGAAAACCTCAGCAGTACCATTCAGGACATAGGCATGGGCAAAGATTTCATGATGAAATCGCCAAAAGCAACTGCAACAAAAGCCAAAATTGACAAATGGGATCTAATTAAACTAAAGAGCTTCTGCACAGCAAAAGAAACTATCATCAGAGTGAACAGACAACCTAGAAAGTGGGAAAAAATTTTTGCAATCTACCCATCTGAGGAAAGTCTAATATCCAGAATCTACAAGGAACTTAAACAAATTTGCAAGAAAAAAACAACCCCATTAAAAAGTAGGCAAAGGACACAGACACTTTCAAAAGAAGACATTCTTGCAGCCAAACAAACATGAAAAATAGCTCAACATCATTGTTCATTAGAGAAATGCAAATTAAAACCACAGTGAGATACCATCTTATGCCAGTCATAATGGTAATTATTAAAAAGTAAGAAACAATAGATGCTAGCGAGGTCGCAGAGAAATAGGAACACTTTTACACTGTTGGTGGGAGTGTGAATTAGTTCAACCATTATAGAAGATGGTGTAGCAATTCCTCAAAGATCTAGAACCAGAAATACCATTTCACCCAGCAATTCCATTACTGAGTATATACCCAAAGGACTATAAATCATTCCATTACAGAGATACATGCATGCATATGTTCATTGCAACACTATTCACAATAGCAGAGATGGAATCAACCCAAATGCCCATGAACGATAGACTAGATAAAGAAAATGTTGTACATATACACCACAGAATACTATGCAGCTGTAGAAAGGAATGAGATCATGTCCTTTTCAGGGACATGGATGGAGCTGGAAGCCATTATCCTCAGCAACCTAATTCAGGAACAGAAAATCAAACACTGCATCTTCTCACTTGAAAGTCAGAGCTGAGCAATGAAAACACATGGACACAGGGAGGGGAACAACAAACACTTGGGCCTGTCCCAGGGTGGGATTGAGGGAGGGAGAGCATTAGAAAAAATAGCTGATGCATGCTGTCCTTAATACCTAAGTGATGGGTTGATGGGTGCAGCAAACCACCATGTCACACGTTTACCTAAGTAACAAACCTACACATCCTGCACATGTACCCCACATCTTAGAATAAAAATTTTAAAAATGTATAGTCATTTCAATTGATGCTGAAAAAGCTTTTAAGGTTCAACATTCCTTCATAAATAAAAGCCTTCATAAATCTGGGGATAGAAGAAATATGCCTCAACATCATAAAGGCCATATGTGACAGACTCACAGCTAGTATCATACTGAATAGGGAAAAAACTAAAAGCCTTATGGAACATAACAAAGATGCCCACTTTCACCATTTTTATTCAACATAGCACTGGAAATCCTAGCTAGAACAATTCAGGTAAGAGAAAGAAATCAAGGGCATCCAGATTGGAAAGGAAGGAGTCAAAGTATCCTTGTTTGCAGATTATATGATCTTATATTTGAAAAAACCTAAAGGCTCACAAAAAACTATTAGAACTAATGAAAGTGTTCAGTAAAGGTGCAAGATATAAAGTCAATATAGAATAATCAGTAGCACTTGTATATGCCAACAGTGAGCAATCTGTAAAAGAAATCAAGAAAGGTATCCCATTTACAATAGCCACAAATAAAATAAAATACCTAATAATTAAGCAAAGAAGTGAAAGATCTCTATAATGAAAACTATAAAACACTAATGAAGGAAATTGAAGAGGACATAGAAAAATGGAAAAATATTTCATGTTCATGGTTTAGAACACTCAATATTGCTAAAATGTCCAGACTATCCAAAGCAATTTACAGATTCAATGCAATTCCTATCAAAATACCAATGACATTCTTCAAGGAAGTAGAAAAAAAATCTAAAATTTATATGGAACCACAAGGACCCAGGATAGCCAAAGCTATCCTAAGCAAAAAGATCAAAACTGAAGGAATCACATTACTTGACTTCAAAGTATACTGCAGAGCTATAGTAAGCAAAACAGCATGGTACTGGCATAAAAACACACACATAGACCAATGGAGCAGAATAGAGAATCCAGAAACAAATCCATACACCTACAGTTAACTCTTTGCAACAAAGACTACAAGAATATGCACTGGGGAAAGAATATGCACTGGAGACAGTCTCTTTAGTAAATTGTGCTGGGAAAACTGGATATCCATATGCAGAAGAATCAAACTAGACCCCTACCTCTTGCTACAAAAATCAAATCAAAATCGATTAAAGTCTGAAATCTAAGATATTAAACTATGAAAATACTACAAGAATACATTGGGGAAACTCTCCAGGACATTGGTGTGGGCAAAAACTTGAGTAATATTCCACAAGCACAGGCAACCAAAGCAAACATGGACAAATGGATCACATTAAGTTACAGAGTTTCTGCACAGCAAAAGAAAAAATTAACAAATTGAAGAGACAACCCACAGAATGGGATAAAATAGTTGCAAACTACTCATATGACACAGAATTAATAACCAGAATATATAAAGAGTTAACTCTATAGCTAAAAATATAATAATCTAATTAAAAATGGTGAAGAGCTATGAATAGACATTTCTCAAAAGAACACATACAAATTGCAAACGGACATATGGAAGGGTGCTTAACATCATTGATCATCAGAGAAATGCAAATCAAAACTACAATGAGATGTCATCTCACCCCAGTTAAAATGGCTTTTATCCAAAAAGCAGGCAATAACAAGTGCTGACAGGGATGTGGAGAAAAAGGAATCCTCTTAAACTGTTGGTGGGAATTTAAATTAGTACAACTATATGGAGAACAGTTTGGAGGTTCCTCAATGAATTTAAAACAGTGCTACACCATACAATCCAGCCACCCCACTGCTGGGTATATACCCCACAAAAAGGCAATAAACATATTGAACAGATATCTGCACTCCCATGTTTGTTGCATCACTGTTCACAATAGCCAAGATTTGGAAGCAACCTAAGTGTTCATCAACAGATGAATGGATAAAGAAAATGTGGTATTTATACACAATTGAGCACTATTCAGCCTAAGAAAGAATGTGATCCAGTCATTTGCAACAACATGGATGGAACTAGTGGTCATTATGTTAGGTGAAATAAACCAGGCACAGAAAGACAAACATCACACGCTATCACTTATTTGTGGTATCTAAAATTCAAAACAAACTCACAGAGATAGAAAGTAGAATGATGGTTACCACAAACTGGGAAGAGTATTGGAGAGGTTGGGGGAAGGTGGGGTTTGTTAATGAGTATGAAAAAATGGAAAAAGTGAATAAGATCTAGTAATTGATAGCACAAGAGGTTGACTATAGTCAATAGTAATTTAACTGTACATTTAAAATAACTAAAAGAGCATAACTGGATTGTTTGTAATACAAAGAATGAATGCTTGAGGGGATGGATACCCCATTTTCCATGATGTGATTATTATGCATTGCATGCCTGTGTCAAAACATCTCATGTATCCTATAAATGTATACACCTACTATGTACTCACAAAAATTAGAAATTAAAAAATTTTAAAAAGAAAAACAATTTAATAAAAGAAGATAAATTAACCATAAATGCATGAGTTTATTTCTATGTTTTCTGTCCTGTTCTATTGGTCTATGTGTCTGTTTTTATGCCAGTAAGAACCCCATGCTGTTTTGATTACTATGGATTTATTATGTATTGATATTTTAGAGTCAGGTAGTGTGATGCTTCTAGCTTTGTTCTATTCACTCAAGATTTCTATGGATGTTTGGTGTCTTTTGTGGATTCACACAAATTTGTGATTAGTTTTTCTTTTACTGTGAGAATTGTCCTTCAAATTTTGATAGGGACTGCACTGAATCTGACATTTTAGTTTTTGTTTTGAGACAGAGTCTGGAATTTTGATAGTGACTGTGTTGAATCTGACACACACACACACACACACACACATATATATGTATGTATATACACACATATATTATTATTATTATTATTATTATTATTATTATTTTCTGAGACAAAGTCTCATGCTGTCGCCCAGGCTGGAATGCAGTGGCGTGATCTCTGCTCACTGCAACTTCCGCCTCACAGGTTCAAGTGATTCTCCTGCATCAGCCTCCCGAGTAGGTGGAACTACAGGCGTGTGCCACCACACCTGGCTAACTTTTTGTATTTTCAGTAGAGACGGGGTTTCACCATGTTAGCCAGGATGGTCTCGATCTTCTGACCTCGTGATCGGCCCACCTTGGGCTCCCAAAGTGCTAGGATTACAGGTGTGAGCTTCTGCGCCTGGCCTGACATTTTAATATTTTTAATTCTTCCAATCCATGAACATGAAATATCTTTCAATTTGTTTGTGCCTTCTTCTATTTGTTTCATCATTGTTTTATAGTTTTCAGGGTATAGATATTTCACCTCCTTGGTTAAATTTATTCCTAAGTAATTTTGTTTTACAGCTATTGTAAATGAGATTATTCTTTTGATTTCTCATTTTGGATAGTTTACTGTTAGCATATAGAGGAACTACTGATTTTTGTATGGTATTCCCTTCACTTTCAATCTATGTGTGTCTTTAAAATTGAAGTATCTTGTAGACAGCATATAGTTGAGCTTTCCTTTTTATCCATTATGCTCCTATTTCTTTTGATTTGAGAATACAGTCTATTCACAAAGTAATCATAGACATGTAACTTACTACTGCCATTTTGTTGACTGTTTTCTGATTGTTTTGTAGGTTCTTTTTTCCTTTCTTCCTCTCTTGCTACCTTCCTTTGCGGTTTGATGATTTTTTTGAGGTTGTAGTAGTATTCTTTGATTCCTTTCTCTATTTTTTATATCTGCTTCAGGCTTCTGATTTTTGGTTAACATGAGGCTTACATAAAATATCTGTTAGGTTGGTGCAAAAGTGATTGCTGTTTTTGCCATTACATTTTGCCATTAAGGCTTTTGTTTGCCATGAAATGGCAAAAAAGCAATTGCTTTTGCACCAACCTAATACTTTAAAAAGACTGTTTTAAGCTGATAACAACTTAATCTTGATGGCATTAAAAAACTCTACACTTTTACTCATCCCTTCATTTTGTGTGTGTGTGTGTGTGTTGTTTGTTTGTTTGAGACAGGGTCTCCCTCTGTCGCCCAGGCTGGAGCACTGGTGTGATCTCAGCTCACTGCAACCTCTGCCTCCCAAGTTCAGGTGATTCTCATGCCTCAACCTCCTGAGTAGCTGAGACTACAGGGGTGTGTCACCACACCCAGCTAATTTTTGTATTTATAGTAGAGACAGGGTTTCGTCATACTGGCCAGGCTGCTCTTGACTTCTTGTTCTCAAGTGATCCACCTGCCTTGACCTCCCAAAGTGCTGTGTTTACAGGCATGAGCCACTGTGCCCAGCCCATTTTGTGTCTTTCATGCCACAAGTTACTTCTTTTTATGTGTATCTTTTAACAAATTATTGTGGTTATAGTTGTTTTTAATAGTTTTGATGTTAACCTCCATACTAGAGACATAATTGATTTACACACCACCATTACATTATTAGAGTATTCTGAATTTGACTGTGTACTTATTTTTACCAGTAAGTTTTATATATTTTCATGTTTCTAGTTAGCACCATTTTCTTTCTGCTTGAAGAACTCCCTTTAGCATTTACTGTAAGGCAGGTCTAATGGTGATGGACTCCTTCAGCTTTTGTTCACCTGGGAAATTCTATATTTCTCCCTCATTTCTGAAGAACAACTTTTCTAGATAAAGTATTATTGGTTTACGTGTGGAGAGGGGGAGTTAACACTTTGAATATATCATCCCACTCTCACCTGGCCTGCAAGATTTCTACTGAGAAATCCGCTGATAGTCATTGATGTGAAACCACAAAAGACCCCAAATAACCAAAGCACTCTTGAGAAAAAGAACAAAGCTCAAGGCATTATACTTCCCAATTTCAAACTGCAGTACAATGCTATGTTAGTAAAGACGGTATGGTACTTGCATAAAAACACACGTGGAACAATAAAACAGAATAGAGAACCCAGAAATAAATCTAGGCATATGTGTTAAACTAATTTTTGTTGTGGAAGCCGAGAATACATGATAAGGAAAGGATATTATCTTTAATAAATGGGGTTGAGAAAACTGGATATCCAAATTCCAAAGAATGATATTGGACCCTTATCTTATACCATACATAAAAATCAAATAAAAATGGATTAAAGACTTAATCATTAAGACATGAAACAATACAACACCTTGAAGAAAACAAAGATAATAAACTCCTTGACATTGGCCTTTTCAGTAATTTTTGTATGTGCTACCAAAAACATAGGCAACAAAAGAAAACAATTTTAAAATGAGACTACACCAAACTAAAAAGCTTCTGTACAGTAATGGAAACAGTCAACAAAGTGAAAAAGCAGCCTACAGAATGAGATAAAATGCTGTAAACCATATGTCTGATAAGAAGGTAATATTCAAAATATGCAAGGAAATTACACAACTCAATAGCAAGAAAACAAGTAACCCTCTTTTTAAAAATGGGCAATGGACCTGATAGACATTTTCCCAAAGAAGACATACAAATGGCCAACAGTTATAGGAAAAACTGCTCAGTGGCACTAATCAGGGAAATGCAAATCAAAACCACAATGTGATATTTCCTCACATCTGTCAGGATGGCTATTATCAAAAAGGCAAGAGATAGCAAGTGTTGTTGAGGATGTGGAGAAAAGCGGACCCATGTACACTGTTACTGGCAGTGTAAATTGGTAAAGCCATTATGGAAAATAATATAAAAGATCTTTAAACAATTAAATATAGAATTACCAAATATGGTCCAGATTATATGACTCTCCCAGTTATATATTCAAAGTTAATGAAATCAATACCTTGAAGGGATATCTGCACTCACATGTTCATTACAGCATTATTCACAATATCCAAGATATGGAATAGACTGAAGTATCCATTGAGTGGATAAATAAATTGTGGAATGCATATACAATGAGATGTTATTCAGACTTAGAGAAGAAGGATATCCTTCCATTTGTGAAAATATGGATAAATCTAAAGGGTATTATGTAAAGTGAAACAAGCCCAACACAGAAAGAAAAATACTGCATCTTATATGTGTAATCCAAATAAGTTGAATGCATGGAAGCAGAGTAGAACAGTGATTACCTGTGGCTGGGAGGTGGGAGGAATATGGAGATGTTGGTCAAATGGTATGAAGTCACAGCTATGTGGGATGAATAAGCCTAGAGCTATAATATATTGCATGAATACTGTTATGTACACTGAAAATTTGCTGACATTAGAAAAACCCAAAAAGGTAACTACATGAGAAGATAGATGTGGCTGTTCGCTTCACTATAGTAATCATTTCACTATGTATATCAAAACATCTAGTGCACATTAAATATATACAATTTTTATTTGAAAAATGAAAATAGGAAAAACAATAGAACAAGAATAACTAAAATGATTCTGAAGAATAATGTTGAAGAACTCATGCTACCTAATTTAAAGACTTAGTGTATAACTACAGTAATCAAAATAGTGTGGTATTGGTTAAAAAAAAAAAAGGACCAGAAGAGAGTTCAGAAATAGACTCATACATATATGATCAACTGACTTTCAACAAAGATGCAAAAACAATTCAATGAAGAGAGATAATCTTTTTAACAAATAGCGTTTGGATAATTGGAGTCTAGAAGCAAAAACAATAAAACAAAAAACACAAAATGAACAAACAAAAAAAACCTTATTCTGGCTGGGAGAGGTGGCTCACGCCTGTAATCCCAGCACTTTGGGAGGATGAGGTGGGCAGATCACGAGGTCAGGAGATCGAGACCATCCTGGCTAACACAGTGAAATCCCGTCTCTACTAAACAAAATGCAAAAAATTAGCTGGGCATTGTGGCGGGCACCTGTAGTCCCAGCTACTCCGAAGGCTGAGGCAGGAGAACAGCCTGAACTCGGGAGGCGGAGCTTGCAGTGAGCCCAGATGCCACCACTGCACTCCAGCCTGGGCGACAGAGGGAGACTCTATCTAAAAAATATGCCCAAGGTAATTTATAGATTCAATGCCATCCCCATTAAGCTACCAGTCACTTTCTTCACAGAATTGAAAAAAAACTACTTTAAAGTTCATATGGGACCAAAAAAGAGCCCGCATTGCCAAGACCATCCTAAGTCAAAAGAACAAAGCTGGAGGCATCAGGCCACCTGACTTCAAACTATACTACAAGGCTGCAGTAACCAAAACAGCATGGTACTGGTACCAAAACACAGATATAGACCAATGGAACAGGACAGAGCCCTCAGAAGTAATACCACACATCTACAGCCATCTGATCTTTGACAAACCTGACAAAAACAAAAAATGGGGAAAGGATTCCTTATTTAATAAGTGGTGCTGGGAAAACTGGCTAGCCATAAGTAGAAAGCTGAAACTGGATCCCTTCCTTACTCCTTGTACAAAAATTAATTCAAGATGGATTAGAGACTTAAATGTTAGACCTAAAACCATAAAAACCCTAGAAGAAAACCTAGGTAATACCATTTAGGACATAGGCATGGGCAAGGTCTTCATGTCTAAAACACGAAAAGCAATGGCAACAAAAGCCAAAATTGACAAATGGGATCTAATTAAACTAAAGAGCTTCTGCATAGCAAAAGAAACTACCATCAGAGTGAACAGGCAACCTACAGAATGGGAGAAAATTTTTGCAATCTACTCATCTGACAAAGGGCTAATATCCAGAACCTGCAAAGAACTCAATCAAATTTACAAGAAAAAAACAACCCCATCAAAAAGTGGACAAAGGATATGAACAGACATTTCTCAAAAGAAGACATTTATGCAGCCAACAGACACATGAAAAAATGCTCATCATCACTGGCCATCAGAGAAATGCAATCAAAACCACAATGAGATACCATCTCACACCAATTAGAATGGCAATCATTAAAAAGTCAGGAAACAACAGGTGCTGGAGAAGATGTGGAGAAATAGGAACACTTTTACACTGTTGGTGGGACTGTAAACTAGTTCAACCATTGTGGAAGACAGTGTGTTGATTCCTCAAGGATCTAGAACTAGAAATACCATTTGACCCAGTCATCCCATTACTGGGTATATATCCAAAGGATTATAAGTCATGCTGCTATAAAGACACATGCACATGTATGCTTATTGCGGCACTATTCACAATAGCAAAGACTTGGAATCAACCCAAATGTCCATCAATGACAGACTGGATTAAGAAAATGTGACACATACACACTATGGAATACTATGCAGCCATAAAAAAGGATGAGTTTGTGTCCTTTGTAGGGACATGGATGCAGCTGGAAACCATCGTTCTCAGCAAACTATCACAAGGACAGAAAACCAAACACCGCATGTTCTCACTCATAGGTGGGAATTGAACAATGAGATCACTTGGACACAGGAAGGGGAACATCACACACCAGGGCCTATTGTGGAGTGGGGGAGGGGGAAGGGGGAAGAGATAACATTAGTAGATATACCTAATGTAAATGACGAGTTAATGGGTGCAGCACACCAACATGGCACATGTATACATATGTAACAAACCTGCACGTTGTGCACATGTACCCTAGAACATAAAGTATAATAATAAAAAAATAAAATAAAGGAGAAATGAAGGTTTTCTCAGAAAAAAACCTTATTCCACATGCAATAGTTAACCCAGTGTGTGTCATAGAGTTAATTATAACACCTAAAACTGGAAAACTTCTAGGGAAAAAAATAAATAGGAGAAGATATTTTTACCTTCTGTGAAGCAAAGATTTCTTGGATTAAAAAAACCCATTAGAGAAAAACTGGGTACATTGTATTTCAAAACTAAAAACATCTTCTGCTCTTCAAAATGCATGGTTAGGAGAAAGAAAAGACGAGGTACACATGGGGAGAAGATGTTTGCAAAACATCACATATGGGGAGAAAAGATTTGAAAAACACATCTCTAATAAAATACTGATTTCCAGAATGTATCAAGTACCCTCAAATCTCATAAAGAAATGAAAATAACTCAGTTAAAAAATTGGCTAAAGATTTGAACAAGACACCACAAAGGAAGATATGGATGACTAATAGGTATATAAAAAAGTGCTCAGCATCGTAAATTATTACAGAAATGCAAATCAATGCAATATGTTACTACTATGTACCTATGCCGGTAGCTGAAATGAAAAGAAATACTTTTTAAAACGAAAATAACACTGCCCATCTGGCAAATTTTAGTTTATAATTGCCATTCAGCCTTACATTAGTAGAAGCAAGTATATGAACCCAGTGATCGGTGGATATGGGAAGTCCAGTGTATCTCTTTCACTCTAAGAATGAGTCGTCTTTTTGTGCTTTTCTCGTGCTTTTAAGGAACCTCAGTCTCTTTTTTTAAAAATTATACTTTAAGTTCTAGGTTACATGTGCACAACGTGCAGGTTTGTTATATATGTATACATGTGCCATATTGGTGTGCTGTACCCATTAATTCATCATTTACATTAGGTATATCTCCTAATGCTATCCATTGCCCCTACCCCCTCTCCACAATAGGACCCGGTGTGTGATGCTCCCCTTCCTGTGTCCAACTGATCTCTGATCTCATTGTTCAGTTCCCACCTATGAGTGAGAACATGAGGTATTTGGTTTTCTGTTCTTGTGATAGTTTGCTGAGAATGATGGTTTCCAGCTGCATCCATGTCCCTACAAAGACATGAACTCATCCTTTTTTATGGCTGCATAGAATTCCATGGTGTATACGTGCCACATTTTCTTAATCCAGTCTCTCATTGATGGACATTTGGGTTGGTTCCAAGTCTTTGTATTGTGAAGAGTGCCACAATAAACATGCGTGTGCATGTGTCTTTATAGCAGCATGACTAATCCTTTGGGTATATCCCAAGTAATGGGATGGCTGGGTCAAATGGTATTTCTAGTTCTAGATCCTTGAGGAATCACCATACTGTTTTCCACAATGCTTGAACTAGTTTACAGTCCCACCAACAGTGTAGAAGTGTTCCTATTTCTCCACATCCTCTCCAGCACCTGTTGTTTCCTGACTTTTTAATGATTGCCATTCTAACTGCTGTGAGATGGTATCTCATTGTGGTTTTGATTTGCATTTCTCTGATGGCGAGTGGTGGTGAGCATTTTTTCATCTGTCTGTTGGCTGTACGAATGTCTTCTTTTGAGAAGTGTCTGTTCATATACTTTGCCCACTTTTTGATGGGGTTGTTTGTTTTATTCTAGTAAATTTGATTGAGTTATTTATAGGTTCTGGATATTAGCCCTTTGTCAGATGAGTAGATTGCAAAAATTTTCTCCCATTCTGTAGATTGCCTGTTCACTCTGATGGTAGTTTCTTGTGCTATGCAGAAGCTCTTTAGTTTAATTAGATCCCATTTGTCAATTTTGGCTTTTGTTGCCATTGCTTTTGGTGTTTTAGACATGAAGTCCTTACTCATGCCTATGTCCTGAATGGTATTGTCTAGGTTTTCTTCTAGGGTTTTTATGGTTTTAGGTCTAATATTTAGGTCTCTAATCCATCTTGAATTAATTTTCATATAAGGAGTAAGGAAAGGATCCAGTTTCAGCTTTCTACTTATGGCTAGCCAATTTTTCCGGCACCATTTATTACATAGGGAATCCTTTCCCCATTTCTTGTTTCTCTCAGGTTTGTCAAAGATCAGATGGCTGTAGATGTGTGGTATTATTTCTGAGGACTCTGTTCTGTTCCATTGGTCTATATCTCTGTTTTGATACCAGTACCATGCTCTTTTGGTTACTTCAGCCTTGTAGTAGAGTTTGAAGTCAGGTAGCATGATGCCTCCAGCTTTGTTCTTTAGGCTTAGGATGGTCTTGGCAATGCGGGCTCTTTTTTGGTTCCATATGAACTTTAAAGCAGTTTTTTCCAATTCTGTGAAGAAACTCATTGGTAGCTTGATGGGCATGGCATTGAATCTACAAATTACCTTGGGCAGTATGGCCATTTTCACCATATTAATTCTTCCTATCCAGGAACATGGTATGTTCTTCCATTTGTTTGTGTCCTCTTTTATTTCACTGAGCAGTGGTTTGTAGTTCTCCTTGAAGAGGTCCTTGACATCCCTTGTAAGTTGGTTTCCTAGGTATTTTATTCTTTGAAGCAATTGTGAATGTGAGTTCATTCATGATTTGGCTCTCTGTTTGTCTGTTACTGGTGTATGAGAATGCTTGTGATTTTTGCACATTAATTTTGTATCCTGAGACTTTGCTGAAGTTGCTGATCAGCTTAAGGAGATTTTGGGCTGAGACAATGGGGTTTTCTAAATAAACAATCATGTCATCTGCAAACAGGGACAATTTGACTTCTTCTTTTCCTAACTGAATGCCCTTGATTTCTTACTCTTGCCTGATTGCCCTGGTCAGAACTTCCAACACTATGTTGAATAGGAGTGGTGAGAGAGGGCATCCCTGTCTTGTGCCAATTTTCAAAAGGAATGCCTCCAGTTTTTGCCCATTCAGTATGATATTGGCTGTGGGTTTGTCATAAATAGCTCTTATTATTTTGAGATATGTTCCATCAATACCGAATTTATTGAGAATTTTTAGCATGAAGGGCTGTTGAATTTTGCCAAAGGCCTTTTCTGTATCTATTGAGATAATCATGTGGTTTTTGCCTTTGATTCTGCATATGCTGGATTACGTTTATTGATTTGTGTATGTTGAACCAGCCTTGCATCCCTGGGATGAAGCCCTCTTGATCATGGTGGATAAGCTTTTTGATGTGCTGCTGGATTCGGTTTGCCAGTATTTTAATGAGGATTTTTGCATCGATGTTCATCAGGGATATTGGTCTAAAATTCTGTTTCTTTCTTGTGTCTCTGTCAGGCTTTGGTATCAGGATGATGTTGGCCTCATAAAATGAGTTAGGGAGGATTCCCTCTTTCTCTATTGATTGGAGTAGTTTCAGAAGGAATGGTACCAACTCCTCCTTGTACCTCTGGTAGAATTCAGCTGTGAATCCATCTGGTCCTGGACTTTTTTTGGTTGGTAGGCTATTAATTATTGCCTCAATTTCAGAGCCTGCTATTGGTCTATTCAGGGATTCAACTTCCTGCTGGTTTAGTCTTAGCGGTTTTTATAGTATTCTCTGATGATAGTTTGCATTTCTGTGGGGTTAGTGGTGATATCCCCTTTATCATTTTTTATTGCATCTATTTGATTCTTCTCTCTTTTCTTCTTTATTAGTCTTGCTAGTAGTCTATCAATTTTGTTAATCTTTTCAAAAAACCAGCTCCTGGATTCATTGATTTTTTGGAGAGTTTTTTGTGTCTCTGTCTCCTTCAGTTCTGCTCTGATCTTAGTTACTTCTTGCCTTCTGCTAGCTTTTGAATGTCTTTGCTCTTGCTTCTCTAGTTCTTTTAAATGTGATGTTAGGGAGTCAATTTTAGATCTTTCCTGCTTTCTCTTGTGGGCATTTAGTGCTCTAAATTTCCCTGTAGATACTGCTTTAAATGTGACCCAGAGATTCTGGTATGTTGTGTCATTGTTCTCATTGGTTTCAAAGAACATATTTATTTCTGCCTTCATTTTTTTATGTACCCAGTAGTCATTCAGGAGCAGGTTGTTCAGTTTCCATGTAGTTGAGTGGTTTTGATTGAGTTTCTTAGTCCTGAGTTCTATTTTAATTGCACTGTGGTCTGAGGGACAGTTTGTTATAATTTCTGTTCTTTTACATTTGCTGAGGAATGCTTTACTTCCAACGTTGTGGTCAATTTTGGAATACGTGTGAGGTGGTGCTGAGAAGAATGTATATTCTATTGATTTGGGGTGGAGAGTTCTGTAGATGTCTATTAGGTCCACTTGGTGCAGAGTTGAGTTCAATTCCTGGATATCCTTGTTAACTTTCTGTCTCGTTGATCTGTCTAATGTTGACAGTGGGGTGTTAAAGTCTCCCATTATTATTGTATGGGAGTCTAAGTCTCTTTGTATATCTCTGATGACTTGCTTTATGAATCTGAGTGCTCCTGTATTGGGTGCATGTATATTTAGGACAGTTAGCTCTTACTGATGAATTGATCCCTTTACCATTATGTAATGGCCTTCTTTGTCTCTTTTGATCTTTGATGGCTTAAAGTCTCTTTTATCAGAGACTAGGATTGCAACCCCTGCTTTTTTTGTTTTCCATTTTCTTGGTAGATCATCCTCCATCCCTTTATTTTGAGCCTATGTGTGTCTCTGCATGTGAGATGGGTCTCCTGAATACGGCAGACTGATGGGTCCTGACTCTTTATCCAATTTGCCAATCTGTGTCTTTTAATTGGAGCATTTAGTCCATTTACATTTAAGGTTAATATTGTTATGTGTGAACTTGATCCTGTCATTATGATATTAGCTGGTTATTTTGCTCACTAGTTGATGCAGTTGCTTCCTAGCATTGATGGACTTTACATTTTGACATGTTTTTGCAATGACTGGTACCTGTTCTTCCTTTCCATGTTTAGTGCTTCCTTCAGGATCTCTTGTAGGGCAGGCCTGGTGGTGACAAAATCTCTCAGCATTTGTTTGTCTGTGAAGGATTTTATTTCTACTTCACTGATGAAACATAGTTTTGCTGGATATGAAATTCTGGGTTGAAAATTCTTTTCTTTAAGAATGTTGAATATTGGCCCCCACTCTCTTCTGGTTTGGAGTATTTCTGTCGAGAGATCTGCTGTTAGTCTGATGGTCTTCCCTTTGTGTGTCACCCGACCTTTCTCTCTGGCTGCCCTTAACATTTATTCCTTCATTTCAACTTTGGTGAATCTGACAATTATGTGTCTTGGAGTTGCTCTTCTTGAGGAGTATCTTGGTTGCGTTCGCTGTATTTCCTGAATTTGGATGTTGGCTTGCCTTACTAGGTTGGGGAAGTTCTCCTGGATGATATCCTGTAGAGTGTTTTCTAACTTGGTTCCATTTTCCCCATCACTTTCACACACACCAGTCAGACGTAGATTTGGTCTTTTCACATAATCCCATACTTGTTGGAGGCTTTGTTCATTTCTTTTTACTCTTTTTTCTCCACACTTCTCTTCTTGCTTCATTTCATTCATTTGATCTTCAATCGCTGATACTCTTTCTTCCAGTTGATCGAGTTGGTTACTGAAGCTTGTGCATTTGTCACGTATTTCTCATGTTATGGTTTTCATCTCTATCAGTTCTTTTAAGGTCTTCTCTGCATTGATTATTCTAGTTATCCATTCGTCTATTATTTTTTCAAGGTTTTAGTTTCTTTGCGCTGGTTACATAGTTCCTCATTTAGCTCTTAGAAGTTTGATGGATTGAAGTCTTCTCTCAGCTCGTCAAAGTCATTCTCCGTCCAGCTTTGTTCCTTTGCTGGCAATGAACTGTGTTCCTTTGGAGGGGAGATGCACTCTGATTTTTTGAATTTCCAGCCATTCTGCACTGCTTTTTCCCCATCTTTGTGGTTTTATCTGTCTTTGGTCTTTGATGATGGTTATGTACTGATGGGGTTTTGGTGTGGGTATCCTTTCTGTTTGTTAGTTTTCCTTCTAACAGTCAGGACCCTCAGCTGTAGGTCTGTTGGAGTTTGCTCGAGGTCCACTCCAGACCCTGTTTGCCTGAGTATCAGCAGTGGAGGCTGCAGAAGAAGATAGGATATTGCTGAACAGTGAGTGTTGCTGTCTGATTTTTGTTCTGGAAGCTTCGTCTCAGGGGTGTACCCCACAGTGTGAGGTGTAAGGTGTGAGGTGTCAGTCTGCACCTAGTGGGGGATGTCTTCCAGTTAGGCTACTCAGGGGTCAGGGACCCACTTGAGCAGGCAGTCTGTCCGTTCTCAGATGTCAACCTCCGTGCTGGGAGATCCACTGCTCTCTTCAAAGCTGTCAGACAGGAGCATTTACCTCTGCAGAGGTTTCTGCTACTTTTTGTTTAGCTATGCCCTGCCCCCAGAGGAGGAGTCTACAGAGGCAGGCCATCCTTCTTGAGCTACTGTGGGCGCCACCCAATTCGAGCTTAGTTTACCCACTTTAGCCTCAGCAATGGCGGGTGCCCCTCCCCCATCCTTGCTGCCACTTTGCAGTTAGATCTCAGACTGCTGTGCTAGCAATGAGGGAGGCTCTGTGGGCGTGGGACCCTCTGGGCCAGGTGTGGGATATAATCTCCTGATATGCCATTTGCTAAGACCCTTGGTAAAGCACAGTATTAGGGTGGGAGTTACCCGATTTTCCAGGTGTTGTGTGTCTCAGTTTCCCTTGGCTAGGAAAATGGATTCCCTTCCCCCTTGAGCTTCCCAGGTGAGGCAATGCCTCGCCCTGCTTCAGCTCTCGCTGGTCAGGCTGCACCAGCTGACCAGCACTGATAGTCCAGCACTCCCCAGTGAGGTGAACCCGGTACCTCAGTTGAAAATGCAGAAATCACCTGTCTTCTCTGTCACTCGCACTGGGAGCTGGAAGCTGGAGCTGTTCCTATTCGGCTACCTTGGGTGTGCCACCCCCAGTCTCTTTTAAAATTTTTATTTTTATTTTTGGCTGGATCTCTTGCCCCTGTTCATTCTTTGTGTTTCAACTGCTTTTGTGTTTATTTATGTCTGTCCCATGAGAATGTGATATCACCCATGGCAAGAACCACATTTTGTTGGTCTCTTCATTTCCAGCATTCCAGAAATTTCCTGAAGCATAGCCAGCGGCAAGCCATATTTATTGAATTAATCTTTTGTAATGACCCAGACAGGGAAAGCATCCCCTCCATTGTGGAACCAGTATTGGAAATGTTATGTTCGTAAACACTATACATATAGTCTTTTGTTTTATGCCAGACACCAGGGGAATGGCTCAGCCTTGGTGCCTTGGTGACCCTGCCACAGGGAATTTTCTCACTTGCCTCCTATCTTGCTGGAGGCTAACATGAGATCATTACTCATCCATCTTCATAGTAGTTGAGCACAAGATGTTCCTTGTTGCCCCACCTTAGGGTACAGTTTTGGGTATAAAATTGTTTGCTGACTTTAAGTATGATTATGGACTTCTCAATGGCAGAGGACCCACCACCTGCACTGTTACCAAGCACCTCTGATTCAATGTCAAACTGTGGGGCTAGGGAAACAGAAAGCTGATACAATGCTTATCTTGCTTGTGCTGTCTGTAAGTAGTAAACTATTTGGATCTATTTGAACTCATTGTCTTCTTACTAGCTGACTCTATGAATGTGCAACAAGCCAATCTAACAATTGCAGTGGTGATCCGTATGGCACTAGTTAACCACCACAGGGCTGCTTAGGGACTGCTTGACCACTTGACAGACAGACTCTGATATTGAGTTGTGTGGTGTTGCATGACCAGAACATTGACTTCTTTTCAATGGCATCACATACAGCAAGGAGCAGTTTTCAGCACATAGGATGACCTAAGGTGGCCTTTGCCAGGCCTCTGTCATTTACAAACCAACTTTAGATACAATGCCATGTCTGATACCAACTACACTGCTATTTAGTTAATGTTTACTTAAATCAAATTAGTTTCTGAGCTCAGATTCATTCGGTTATATAACGTAATTACTTGAAATTCAAAATCAGTATCTCTTACTAGAGATATAATTGTAAAAGTAAATGAAATAAAAAATTAATTTAAAAATGGGCTATAACTAGTGAACCAAATCCATTTATACTGTAATGCCTACTTCATATGTGCTATCTCACTCATTTATTTTTATTATTTTATTTTCAGTAGTGATGAGGTCTTGCTATGTTGCCCAGGCTAGTCTCAAACTCCTGGGCTCAAGCAATCCTTGGCCTTCCAAAGTGCTGAGGTTATAGGCATGAGCCACCATGCCTGGCTTTATCTCACTTATTAATCATAGTAATACTTTAATGTAAATATTGTAATTTATATTTTAGTAATGCAAAACAGTTCCAAAGGATGTAAGTATCTTTCTCACTATCACACAGCCAGTTTGTGTCACAGCCAGGATGAAAACCCATGGCTATTTCATGCTACAGCCTATAAAGAGACAGTGTAGGTAGGACCCAAGACATTTTGCCTCAGCAACTACCCCTTTCATTCCTACCTAACTTCTAATCTTTGCAGTTAGCTCCAGCATCTAGGAACCTCTCACATATTTTGTGAAAATTGATATAGCCTGCATTTCTCTCATTTTTAAATTTTAACCATAGATTATTAGTCTTTTTGGATGAAGAAAATATTTTTAACTTGCAAGTAAAAGAAATAGTTGCTATTTATAATTCTGTGTCTTTCCCTAAGCAAGGTGGATTTTAGGTAGGGTCTTTTCTTGTATAACTGTAAATGTGTGTGGATATGAATGGGGCTCAGAGATGCAACCTGCTGTCATTGTGTACAGTAATAAGGGTGTAAGGCTGGAATTAGGCAGCTTTGGAAGCTTCTTAGCGAGATATGGGGAATACCAGGCCAATAAAGAATTTTATAGAGGAAAAAAGAGATTTGTCACTGCTCCTTCTCAATCTCTAAATTAACTTTGAGAAAGAACAGAAGGGGATACAAGAGAAACTTTCCTTCAAGGAAAGAACAAGGTCTTTTAAGTCAAACAATTTTATATTCACATGTTGATTAAATTTTTATGAAAGTATCCTATTACTGGCTAAGGTCATCATGTACAGTGTTAGTTCCTTATACAACACTTTCAGAAGCATATACTTTGAGAAAAGTATCAGCATAAAAACATGAGCAGGTGGCTTTCAGAGTGATAGCATCATTAAAGGCATCTAAGCATTCAGAGAAGATGTGCTTCATAAGGTTTGAAGGGATGGGAACCTGGAGCTGCCCCTTCTGTCACTGCCTTTGAAGTCCTAAAATGTAAAATTGTAAGAGACAGAAGCCATACAGAAACAGATGAGCGTAGGAAAGCCTAGCCCTTCATAACTCACAATTTGTGGAGATTTTATTTCTAGAGAATGGAAAAAGAAGTTTTACATCCCAATTCACATTAAAAAGCTAGCATAATCTTGATACCAAAATCAAAGATTGTACAAGAAATCAGTGTAAGTTAATCTCACTCATTATATATATATATATATATATATATATATATATATATATATACACACACATACACACACACACACACATATACCCTAAATAAAATGTTAGGACATAGATTATTGAAAAAGGATAACATTTCAAGAACCAATTGTGTTTACCCTACAAATGCAAAGTTAGTTAAATGTACTTAGTGTATTCACCACAGTAATAAATTAATAGAGGAACAAATCCTATGATAATCACAGACGATGAAGTACAACTCTTTGGGGAAAGTCAACATATATCCAAGAGGAATACTCTCAGGAAACTAGAAGTAGAAGGAACTTCTGATAAAGCACATCTACAGATAAAATCTACACCAAATCATGGTAAAATGTTGAATATTTTCCATTTCTTATCAGGAATAAGATGAGAGTGTCCACTATCACCAGTTCAATTCCACATTGTACTGGATGGGTCTGTCCAATGCCATAAAATGAATTAAGGAAATAAAGAGTAAAATACTTTAAAAGGCAGACTGAAAAGTATTATTACTCACAGATGGTATGATTGTATATGTTGACAATCAAAAAGACCTAGAGACAAACTTTTGGAATTAATAAGCATATTTAGCAAGGTTTCTGGAGAGAAAAATCAATACGTAAAATTATATCTCTATACACCAGCTGAAACAGAATATAAATTTTCAAAAAAACAAGCATGAAACACCTAATTATTCCTAGTTTAACATAAGCTGCACAAGACTTCTTTGCAGACAATTGTGAAACTTTATTGAGAGAATTTCAATAGTCAAGTTTCCAACGTAAAGACTGCATGTATGGTTTCAGCTTGTCTTCGTTTAAACCGATGGTGGCCCTTCACCTATAAGATAAACATAACAGTTGAGAGTATTTTTTAGCAGAACTTTTTTTGATGACACTACGGGTTGAAAAAAGACATAGTTTTGGTTTTATGAAATGAACTATAACAAGGTAACCCTCTGGCTTATATCCAGTTAAACCTCTATAGAGACTTCGAAGATAGGCTTTCAGGTGTATTAACAATATTTTAAAATCTCACTCATTTTTCTAGTGTATGAGAAAGAGTTTGAGTTCAAAATGATTTGATCAAATGAACCTATTTAAAGAAAGTTTTAACTAGAAACTAAAAACTGCGTGTAATTTTAGAAAAAAATCCAACTAGCCAAACATAAACATAAAACTTAGGAAACAAAAGAAATTTGAAATAATGTTTTGAATATAGGATAGCTCAAACAGTAATGCTACATTTGAAAGTGCTTAAGTGACATAAATAGAAAGGCTAGTATTATATTTGTTTTGTTTCTGTTGTGGGAAAACGCTAAAATGTTTTTGATTAGTTTACTCCTTATATGGTTGTTTTAAGTAGGTTAACCATTTGTCCCTGTTTTCACCTGTGGTTCTAGTATAATTATCAATAATGCCTCTTTGCACATTTAAAAATATTCCAGTTTGTCCAATAAATTATATCGTCACACTGGCTGCAAACCATTATCATTATAGATGAAGTGTTGAAAAGAAATAGTAGTGATTCTCACAATTTGGCAAAAGGGGGAGCAGAAGGAGGGGGAGAGGAGAGAGAGAAAGAGAAGAGACTGAGGAATCTAGAAAAGCCAAATACAAATAAACAAACAATAGCTTATTTTTTGTTGTTGTTTTTAAATGATAAATAATTTAGATGGAAAATTCTGGCAAGTTTTAAAAGTTCATCCATGTTACCATGTTTAAATATTCAGTACTACTGTGGTATAGTAAATAATTTTATGTTTTGCTAGCATATCAAACATTGCATCAAATTGTGAAAATTGTTTAGAGCTCAAGAATGCATCCACTTTTAATTATATTACACATTCAATATCTGTCCTGTCTTGTTCCTATTTTTTATTGTGTGTACTTGGGCTTTGTCCATTTTCTTCAAGATTATGCAAACTAGGGGATCCTCTATTCATAGATATGTTGAAAATCTCTTTTATTTACTGGTTGAATTATTTCCCTTAATGACTTATACCTATCTTTTATTAAGTATATATTTTTTCCCTTATGTTTATTTTATGCCTGTTTCTTATTTTTTTATATTGAATGCTCATATAATTTTATATTTTTATCTTTTAATAACATATGTATTTAAGGCAATGATCTTCTTACGAGTATATGTTCAATAGGTTCCTGAACATAGCCCGAAAAATACTTTTAATCTAAATATTCTAATGGAATGGATCAGGAATGTAGAGCAAAAGCAGTAGACTAATGCAAGATAATTTTTTCCCTAAACACTAAGTGTTTATATTAAATTCAGAAGCTCATATAATTAATGCCTAGAAGTTTGGGGAAAAAATGTATAAAACATACTTAAGTTGATTACTCAAATTTTAATATATTTGATTTTGACCCATTTTTGTAAGAGCAAATATGGGTTTAGAAGATAAGGAATTTGCCCAAAGTCAGTGAAATTTTGTTAGAGCTTGGACTAAAGCCTACTTAATTGCCTCAGCATGTTTCATACAATGAATATCTGTTACAAATTCATTAGGTATTTATTAAAAGCAGACCTTTATAAAAGTATCTGATATTATTAGCTGTTGGTTTAGGAACTTATACTAAAAAGTAAGAAAGTACCTTCACATTTTATAATTGAATGTGACTTTGACCCAATGTGGTAGAATCTATGATTCTGTTTGTTTATAAGTCAGGCTTTTGGGGACTGAACTATCTTTCAAAGAATCTTTATATACGAACTCTGTTAAATTATATTAGCAGTAGTGGTACCTCTGTATTATAAAATGTATAGTATTTTTGAAAACAGAAACCCCATAATTTGCATTTTCAATGAATAACTTACCTGCTTCTGGTATTTTAACAGGCTCGAGATTTGGCAGAAATTCTCCCTTGACATTAGGACCATCTCCACGTTCACCCCCAGTCTTTGACCGAGTCAGTTCCCAGAGATAGGCTGCCAGGTCTAGCACGTAAAAATAAAAAAGGTTACCAATTTAAGTTGTAAAACGTAAAATATAAATAAAAGAATGATAATATTCACTCCCTCAATGTTAAGAAATAAAAGCCTACAGGCTAGTGTGGTAATACATGCAATGCATAAGAATTTCAAGAACATTATTTCAGGAGTCTTATCAGAAAAAGAAAACAAAGTTCTCCAAATGTTATCACCCTTTTCTTTTCCCACAACTGCCCCAGACAGCTTAGTTGAACCCTCTGTAGGTATACGTTATTGTACTTATCATTTTAAGTTAGTGATTCATTTGAGTCTGTCTAACTAGATTATGAGCTCAAGGCTGAAATCATCTCTCTCATTATATTTACATCCCTAAAGCCTACATATTGCATGGCATGAGTCACTGTGAATAAATGTTGAGGGAAAAAAAAAGTATTTAAAAATACAGCCCATACTGGTGAACACTCTGCAAAGCAACTGGTCCATTCTCTTAAAAAATACCAGTGCCCTGAAAGACGAAGAAAGAGTGAAGAACTGGTCCAGATTAAAAGAGATTAAATAGGATTGAAAACTATATGTAATGCATGATCTTGGAATCAGAAAAAAAAAACTATAAGGGAAATTATTGGGACAGCTGGGGAAATTTGAATACAAGCTATATATTAAACAACTGCATTTTTCATTGTTGAATTCCCCAAATGTAATAAAAATACAGGGGTTATCCAAGAGAATATGGCTATATAAGAGAATAGTGGGTATGAAATCAATGTGGCAAAGCTGTAAACATTAGTTAATCTAGGTGAAAAGCATATGAGCTAATTATAATAGTCTTGCAACTTTTCTGTAAATTTTATATTTTTTCAAAACATAAATTAAAAATAAAAAAGAATAAATGACAACTGTGTTGGAGTTCAGGAAGACAAGAGTTAGTTTTGACAACATTAACAACAACTAGGATTGGACTTCAGACAAGATTGAGTGGATTCAGGGTGGTATGGCTGTGGATGGATTGGACTTCATATATTTGTTTTCCTGCATTACAAAAACCTCCATTTTAAATGACATTGTAAGAACAAAGCACAAAATGTGCTGTCCTTATATTTTACCACAGTGCAATCAGGGAATAAACATCAGTTTTCCAGGAAATCAGAAATTTATACCATGGATAAGATTTAAATTACATTTAAATTATAATTTTATGAAGAATTAGCTGAATGGATTTGTAAGCATATGACATATTTTATAGTCATGACACCCATAACCTGTGGAGGTAACAAGAAACTTACTATTGTCATCATAATTCTAGGACTCTTTCAACAGTGAATTGCTAAAATAATCTACAGCTTGAGCTATGTAAACATTTTGCTCCAAAATGCCATACCTGGAAGAACTGTTTCATGATAATTGTAGGTACTTAACCTTTTGATGTTTCTAGCCATAAGAGGATTTAACCACCTTTTAAAAGCCACTTAAAAATTATACTGAACCAGCTACCTATATGCCAATATCCTGAATTGTTCAGCTATTAACTAAACTTTCCATACACAAATTTCAATCAAAGTAAACAGTGGCTATCATTCATTGAGTCATTCTCTGGAATCACATTCTGTTCCACTGAATTGGGTCTATTCCTATGCCAGTACTAAGCTATCTCACAGTATAGACATTTTAGTATTAAACAGTTTGAGCAAAATCATTCACTTTTTCTTACAGCAACCTAGATGGTAAGAAGCATACATACTTTGGAATAAAATACAAATTATTTCTCCACCAGTGAAGTGCCCTTTGGTAAGACACAATCTCTGAGTCTCAGTTTTCTTACTTATCAAATGGGATTTATATTTCTATGCAAGCTAGTTTAACCCAAGGTGTTATATATGATATACATATGAGATGTGTATATCACATATCATGTATAGATTTATATCTCGATGCAAGCTAGTTTAATCCAAGGTGTGAATTAGTGTGGATATGAGATATATATATGATATATATATTCATATATGTGATCTATAATATATATATATAATGCCTTAACACTCTACACATGCTATTACAAGTTGCTTAAACTTTTAATATAATTACTAAAAAGGACAGACAGTATTCTAAGATCAAATTTAACTAGTGAAATAGTATACAATTCTGATGAAAATTAAACATAGTTTCCCTGGATTTGCTAATGAAGCGCTCTGGCAAGCATAACAAGTAAGTCTTGAAGGTCGAATGCATTATACTAAGGGACTGCCCCCGGCTGCAAACTATGCCTTCTTCACTTTTCCAGCCAATTTTCAGGCAATGTTTGAGATCTCTTTCTATTGCTTTTTTCCCTCCTTTTACTTCCATATCATAATACATGATATATACATACACCTCCTCCATTCATAGGCATTCTTTCTTTCCCACCCTTCACCTTGGAACTCCAGTGCTCCCTCGTCTCTCTCTTGACCAGGTGTATAATCATGACTTTCAATTGGTGGTTCCTGTTGTTGAAGTTGGTCATCATTGGGTGGCTCCTGGGCCTAGGAATATGAGTGCATGTGCAAATAAAAAGCTCTGTTATTAATAATGCATGTTAATAGCATACATATACTCAATATACAAATATATCTTACCATAAATAAGCCTAAAGACATTTTTTATCCTACACAATTCTATATACTTATTCTTAATAGTTACTACAAGAAAAGAGTTACCCTTAAAAACTTGGGAAGCTATTTTAATCCACGCTGGAATGGATGTATACAATGTGTTATGAATAAGCAGGAGAAGGAAGCCATTGAGAATATTTCTGGGGAATATAAAAACATAACCATCCAGGCAACATTAGAATGCAAACATCCAAATCTATGTTTACTTCACGAGATTCAATTATTACCATTTATAAGCATGGAAAACCTTATTAATATATCAATATTAGTTCAACAACATTTTCACAAAAATAAGTTTCTAATAGAAAATATCAAATGTCAAAATACTCACAACCACAGCCCCTATTGGATGATTAGAGTCTTGATCATCTCTCCTTTCTCTAGATCTGGATCTTGTTCTTTGATGTGCACTCATGTTTCACTCTGAAAGTGGCATACTGTGATTCAGAAAATGTACGTAAGAGTGTATCATTTGACCACTTCCATGGCTAAATTGGAAAGCATGCAAGCTCACAATTACCCTGGGACTTAATTTTAAGATATTTTCAAAATTTTTCAGGTATCATCTAATTTAGCCAAATATGGCTGCTTGCAAAGTCATTAATGTTATGGCTCTGGTAGCAGGCAAGGCTCACGGCAAGACAGAGGACTTCTCTGTGAGTTTCGGTTTTACAATTAGACTCTCCATCATGAAGACATCTAGGAAAATACAGGTGGAGAATTGGAACCAGAGTGACTACCTTTTGCCCCACTCTCATTTACTAGGCCCATTTCCCCCCTAAAATCAAGTTAAGTTGGAACGCACAGACTCTCCCATTCCTTCCCGAGACATCATTGGCAGAGGTGTGAAGTTACGAAGCAGAGTGAAGGGCGTGCTCCTCACTCTCTACCGCCGTGGGGCACTCTGCAGACCTCGGGGCCGCGGTTATCAGGCGGCAGTGTTCCTAGTTTCCAGGCCCCTTCCTTACTGCCCACCTCGCCCGGCCACTGCCCAGGTGAGAACTGGGGAATCTGCCCTCCCTCGGAGAGTTCCAGGCGTTTCGGCACTCAGATACCTCCAACAGCATGCCCAGCACTCGCCCCATCTTCACATGATTCCTCCCCTCTTCGACCCACGTTCCTCCCTCTTCCTAGCCCAGCCACGACGACAAAGGCCCATGCGGCGTAGCGACCTGGGAGGAGCCGGACGTCGACCGCGAGGCCCTTTTCCCTCAGAAGCCACAGACTGTGGCTTCTGTGCCGCAGGACCTGTCCAAAGCCCGCTGGCGCCCCCTTACATTCACTCACAACTAAATTCCCAGGAGGACTGATCTGCGGACCTACCAGCTGAGTCCCAGTCAGTGAGAAAGAATGAAGAGGACAGGAGGACCACCTCCCAGGGCACAGCTCTGAGCGCAGACGGCAGACAGCAAGGCACATGCGCAATAATGGACACACCCAGCAACGGACATGCCTACGGATGCAGCTTGTGTTACGTAGACTGAGGCTTTCCTGCCTCTGTTGACTGGGAGCCACAAGAGCTCTTGAGTATTGAAAGGGGCTTGCACAGCTCTTTTACTTTTCCTTCCTAAACTTTTTGACGTCTTAAGTAAGGGTCCTTGAGGCTCGAGGTCAAATTAACTATCATACCCAATACAACTCTCATACTTCCCTCATAAATAGAGGGAAGAGGGATCATAAATACATGACATTTAACTGCACCCCAGCCCCAGCCCAAGAACAGCCTTACACAGGATGGCAAATGACCAAGAGGGCACCTGTAACTGTTGATCCTTTTTCCTGAGGTCTAATTTGTATTAATTAACTCTTACCTTTTGTAAAACAAACACTGTTATCTGAAGTTTAATGTGTACCTTTAAAAATGCATTGTTTTTTAGACAAAAAGGACATATTTGATATGGGCCACTAGGGTTACCACAAAATACATAGTTGTTGATGAAATGTAATTTACATCTTTAATGTAATGAGCAAGAACAGCATTTTAAAGAAACACAATAAAATAAAATAGAAACTATCAGAACTGCATTTAGGATATATACACATAGCGTACACACACACGTACAAACATACATGTTTACACACATATATTTATGTTCAGTCCACATCTCCTGCCCTCAAACTGGGATTTACACCATCTGCTTCCCTAGTTCTCAGGCTTTTGGATCTGGATTGAAGTACATCACTGGTTTCTGGTTTCCTTCTTGCTTGTAAATGGCAGACTGTGGGACTCAGCCTTCACAATTGTGTGAATCAATTTTTCACACAATTTTATATATATATAAAATACACACACACACACGGATAAGGAAAAAGGCCAGGATATCAGTCCTACTCACTTCTCTTCAGCACTGTCCTGGTGAATCTAGTTAGTGCAATGAGACAAGAAATGAAATAAAAGGCATTCAGATTGAAAAGGAGGAAGTAAAACTGTATGATTCATAGATAACATAATCTTTCACGTGGAAAATCTGACAGACTCTATAAAACAGTTACTAGAAACAATAAGTGAGTTGCAGAATTAAAAATCAATATAAAAATTTAATTGTATTTCTGTGTATCATCAATACAAACTTGGATTGGCATTTTTAATGGTATGTATTATAGTATTGAAGAATATTAACTGCAAAGGGAAGAATCTGAATAAGGAAGTTCAAGACCTATAACACATTGAAAAGTACAAAAGATGGCTGAGAGAAAATTTAAGACTGAAATAAAATTAAGAGATATATCTTGTTCGTGAATCAAAAGAGTCAATATGCTTAAGATACAGTTTCCCCAAACTGAGCTATAGATTCAAAGCAATTCCAATCAAAATCCCAGAGGGTGTTCTTTTCGGAGAAATTGATAAACTGATCTTCTAAAATAAAGAGAAAGTTTTTAGGCAGAATCAGACAAGTGCAGAAACAGCAGAAACATATATACATGAGTACAACCACTAATCAGACAAGTGCAGCTGCTCTGTCTGTGGAGTAGCCATTATTTTATTCCTTTACTTTCTTAATAAACTTGCTTTCACTTTGCACTGCAGACTCACCCTGAATTCTTTCTTGAGTGAGATCCAAGAACCCTCTCTTGGGACATGGGGTCAGGATCCCTTTCCTGTGACATATTTCTGGCGACCACAGAAGGGACTATAGTGCAGAAACCCTGACCCAATGCTGACCTTTGGGTAAGTGTTGGGGTCTTGTAACATCTCTCTGACGACCACGGAAGTGATTATACTGCAGACACCCCCAACCAAAAGGCTAACTTTGGGTAAGTGGTGGGGTCCGGTAACATCTTTCTCGTGAACCACAAAAGGACAATACTGAAGAAACCTCCCCAACCCAAAGGAAATAGACTGCAACACTGATTGGACGACTGGGTAAGTAGCAGGGTATCAGGCTAAAGGATGGGATTGGGTTAGAGGCCCAACTTAGGGGAGTTAAAGTCTCTCCTAAGAGAGAGTAGATTAGAGGCCCCTCTTCATAAAAGGCAAGGACACTAGACTGACCTTGGGTTACAGGCCCAACTTAGGAGTGTTAGAGTCCCTTCTAAGATTTAGGGGGTTAGAGGCCCCTCTCGGTAAAGTCCCTCTCAGCTAAGAACAGGTTCGGCACTATGGGATGTTAACTGCTATTCTCTTTGAATTAATCTGGCTTGCACTCTTTGCTGATGGCTGTGGGTGACAGGATTAGGCATGTGCAGGATCGAGGGACATGGGGAGCATTTTCCTCCTCCAAAAGGGGAAACTTGAGAGCTGATGGGACTGCTTGAAAAAGATCCCTGCCAGACGACAGCAGCCGCCTGAGCTTTTCAATGTCGCTGCAATGGGTGGGTCTTTCTCTGGCCTCCCTGATCATTTTGCTTTCCCCACCCTGCCACAGGCAATACTTTCCTTCTCTACTTTTTGTTTCTCTTTCTTATTTTTATTTTATTAATTTGTTTACTAGTTAATTTATTTATTTGACAAAGTCTTGCTCTGTTGCCAGGCTGGAGTACAGTGGCGTGATCTTGGCTCACTGCAACTTCCACCTCCCAGGTTCAAGTGATTCTCCTGCCTCAGCCTCCCTAGTAGCTGGGAATACAGATGTGTGCCACCACGCCCAGCTAAGTTTTTGTTTGTTTGTTTGTTTTTTAGTAAAGACGAGGGTTTCACCATGTTGGCCAGACAGTCTCCATCTCTTGACCTTGTCATCTGCTCACCTCAGCCTCCCAACGTGCTGGGATTACTGGCATGAGCCACCGCGCCCAGCCCCCTTTCTTATCTTTTCTATTATTCAGGGCCACCCTCTTGCCCAGAGACCATGTGTTGAAACTCTAAGTCGGAGGTTGGATTAAAGATGACAGGGCCCATCTGGGGGCAAATTTAAGCCTTGCTAGTTTGATATTGGGTGCTAAGCAGAGTGGCTAATGTCTATGTTTTATCACACATAGTTTGCTCCAGCCAGAACAACAAAAAAAATAATTTTCCTTTATGATGCAGCTTGGCCCCCAGGGTGATGGTGCTGCAAACCAGATCACTAGGGCTGCTCAAGGAAAGAGAACCCAAAAGCCTGGCATGCTGACAAAAGGGTAAGAATTTCTTACCAGTCAGATTTCTGGCTTATCTCTCTCTCTGTAAACGATCGAATGAATTGAAAAAAAATCAGTGTTTATCTCCTCTGTAAAGTTCTGATTAATGCGAAAAAGAATTAGTTCTAAGACTAGTCTTAAGCTGGTGTATTTTGTTCTATGAATTCATTTTTCTGTGTTGAGGGGTACTTCAGCGTAAAACATGGGCTTAGAACACTTGTAAGTCCGCTTTTCAAGACGACCCAGCAAGCTGGTCAATAACTACTTTGGCTGCAGGTCCCTGAAACAAAAAAACAAACAAAAACGGATTAAATATCCACATCGTTTTACATCCTTGGGAGCTTTACCTTTTAACCACGTGGCCGTACTTTCTTTCGGTCTCTGCCTTCAGGGAACAGGAATTTTAGGGTTCATGTCATAGTTAGTTCTAAAACTCATACTGAATAGTTAAAAGCCTTTGCAAGCTCAAAATTAACTACTCTAGACTCCTTCTGGGAAAGAAGCTGAAGACTGCTGCGGGCTGTAGCTCACTAGCTAAGGTATGGGACCTTCGCAGTGGTGGTCCGAGTTCATATTCCTCACCTAGGAAGTAAGTCGTTTCTGGTTTAATGTTGCGCATATTTGTCAATTATCTTCTTCTCCACAGACTGTCTTAAATTTTCCTTTCTCTAAGCGCCTGAGAGGTTAACTTTAGTAAAGTTCAAAAGCCAGAAATATCGGCCGTTTGGCATAAGAAATACTAAAAGGACTTTATTAAAACATGCTAAAAGCAGATGTTCAAGCTCTAATAGCCAGGACTCCTTGGGAAAAACAGGAGGCACCAGAGACCCCTTTCCTGGCCCTGTTCTTCCAAGGGCTCCACCCTAAAGCCAGTAATCCAATTAAGAAACTTAAAAACTGGCAAATGAAAAATCTTACAACTACTGCAGTAATCATCTTCTGTCTTTCTGTGTAGCTATATATGTGTTGCGTGTAACATTTATATAAAAGAGCTCTAATTAATTGGTTTACCAATAAGCATTTAAATCAAATATTTTAAAAGCAAAATAAAAAGTGTAATGCCTTTTAGTTTATGTAACTTTAGTAACCTTTGGGAAATAAAAGCAGTTTTAAAAATTATTGATAAAATAAAAACATTTAGTCTAAATTATGCAGGTCAGATATTAAGTTTGTTAAATGCTTTAAAGTCATAAACTGCTTCTTTAACATTTAATAATTGTTCAGTTTACCTACCTCAAAGCCATTAGATTCTAGATGAGGTCTCAGGACATGTGGAATTAGCCATGCCCTCTAGCTATACAAAGAAGATTATAAAGAAGGTTATTTTATATGCAAAAGAATCTTGTATGATAAATTCTTGTCCTAAAGTAAAATGACTGGTTGTTTAAAAGGAGGGATGTTTTTATTTTATATTTTTATTTTATAAAAATGTTTTTATTTTATATTCATACAGGAAGCATTATCAAATGTGAAAAAGTGTTTTGCTTTCTTTGGACTAAATTTGCATAAATATGTTATTGGTATATGTTCCAAAGTTATGGGAAACTCCTATAATTCTAATATGACTTAATGTATGTAATTAATAATTATAATTGTTACATAAATCATTGTATACCACAGAGGTAACAAATTTCCTTATCAATTGTGGCTTTACTAGTGGCTGCCCTAAAACTTTATTATCCACAGAAAATTGTTGTCTTGTTTTAATTTTCTTTAGAAGGTGGTTTATAATCCACTATAGAACTCTAGCAAGGGTTCTTAAATGCAGCTTTCTGATAACTTTGGAAATTGTAACATTAAAATACGGGAAACAACTTTCAGAACTCTCATGAAGAGCTAAAATGTTCATGAATATCAAGCAAAACCAAAACAGGAGTTAACTAAATTCACTGAACCAATGAAAAACTGAAGTAATATTTTAACTTTGCTTAAAATGCTGTTGATCCTTTGTTTTGTTTTTCAGAGTCAAGGAAACTTTTCTTTTACGCTATTTACGGCTTTTAGAAGTTGAGTAAAATATACTCCTGTGAACAAAATTTGGAGCATATTTGTTTCTGTCTGCCTGATTTTGCCAGAATTTGGAAACTAGTCGTGAGTGTTCTTAACTTATGGCAATATTGTTATTTGCATAAGTGCAGTAAGAATCTGTTTTCTTTTGTAACAGGAAACAGTTGGAGAAATTGATTATTTTACCAAGGTTTTGACTAGAATTGTGTGTTTTCCTTTAGGGAATTAAACTTGACTTATAGAGCCAATAAAAGCCCTGTGGGGAACTGGCCTCATACCTTGCCTACAACAGTCCCTGTGCAGGGTTTCTGACCGGTAGTGAGTAAAGAATGTCACTTTCTGACAGGTCCAGAAGCCCCAAGTCATCTTGGGACCTCGAGAGGAAAAAATTACCCAACTCATAGGTATTTAAGGGTACAAACCCATGGTTGGGCTCGGCTTTAAAAAAGTCTTATCTGAAATTCCTTCTATGGAACAGAGTTCCATCAATGCCAATTTAAAAAGAGCTTATGTGAAAAATAATTATTTTTGCTGCACTTTATACAAATAATCATGGCAAGTATAATAAAGCAAATCTGTCTTACCATGATTTGTCTTTAGTAAAAATGGGAAACTGGAGAGGAAATATTATGTTTCAAAAGCTATGGTATACTTGTTAGATTCTAGTCTCATCAGTTGTTTTTAAGTTTATTTCTGCAATTTAGGGTAGCCCTGCTTATTCTTGTGAACCAACCAGTGGTCTCTGACTGTTGCTCAGCAGAAACAAGAGGATGGGTAATATAAAAATCTGGATCAGTATTCTAATTCTGGACACATTGTAATCAGCTAACAACCCCACACCAGCTTAGTTCCAACAGTTGCCCAGTTCATGAAAAGCCTTCTAATTTAGTTTATTTGGAATAACTGTACTTATTTTGCTTTACTCTTGTGGAATATATTGCTGTTATATTCTTTGTGTAGGAATATAGGACAAGCTTACTGAATGTTTTCTTAAACACCTATTAATCTTCCAGATATCACCTTTTGTCGAAACTCAAGAGTTATGAGTGGACCTTACTATACTGGTGCTTTCTGACTGAGCTCCTCTCTACCTTGAATGCAAGAAACCCTCACGGTTAGGCAGGAATATCATAGGCCCTATTCAGTCTGAGGAAGTTACAGAAGATGGATCTTCATCAGCGGTGTATGAACCAGAGCAACTCCATTTTAAATAGGAGCTGGGTGAAATGAGACTGAAACTTACTAGGCTGCATTCCCAGACAGTTAAGGCATTCTAAGTCACAGGAAGAGATAGGAAGTCAGCACAAAATACAGGTCATAACGACCTTGCTGATAAAACAGGTTGCAGTTAAGGAGCGAGCCAAAACCCACCAATACCAAAATGGCAATGAGAATGACCTCTGGTCATCCTCACTGCTACATTCCCATCGGCACTATGATAGTTTACAAATGCCATGGCACTGTCAGGAAGTTACTCTATATGGTCTAAAAAAGGGGGGGCATGAATAATCCACCCCTTGTTTAGCATATCAACAAGAAATAACCATAAAAGTGGGCAACAGCACCGCTTGAGGCTGCGCTATCTATGGAGTAGCCATTCTTTTATTCCTTTACTTTGTTAACTTGCTTTCACTTTGGAAAAAAAAAAAAAAAAACAAGTGCAGAAACATACATACATGAGTACAACCCTTAATTAGAAGAAAATAATCTTACATACTTAACATTATTACCATTTTTGGTGCTCTTAATTCCTTTGTTTAGATCAAAATTTCTACCTGTTTTTATTTTCCTTCTATAAGAAAGATGTCTCTTAACATTTCTTGTAATGTGATATACTGGGCACTGTTCTTTTTTGTTTTTCTTTTTTATTGTACTTTAAGTTCTGGCATACATGTGCAAAATATGCAGGTTTGTTACATGGGTATACATATGCCATGGTAGTTTACTGCACCTATCAACCCATCATCTCGGCTGTAAGCTCCATATGCATTACGTATTTGTCCTAATGCTCTCCCTCCCCTTGGATGTGGTTTTTGTGTAGTGGTCCTTTATGTTGGTGTTAATGTTATTGCTTTCTCTTTGTTACCTTTTCTTCTAACAGTCAGGCCTCTCTTCTGTAGATCTGCTGCAGTTTTCTGGAGGTCCGCTGAAGACCCTATTTGCCTGGGTATCACCAGTAGAGGCGGCAGAACAGCAAAGATTGCTGCCTGCTCCTTCTTCTGGAAGCTTTGTCCCAGAGGGGCAGCGGCCTGATGCCAGCCAGAACTCTCCTGTACGAGATGTCGATTGACCCCTGCTGGGAGGTCTCTGCCAGTCAGGAGGCAGGGGGGTCAGGGATCCACTTGAGGAGGCAGTCTGTCCCCTAGCAGAGCTCGAGCGCTGCGCTGCAAAACCTTTTCAGGATGCACTGCTCTCTTCAGAGCTGGCAGGCAAGAACGTTTAAGTCCACTGAAGCTGTGCCCACAGCTGCCCCTTCCCTGAGGTGCTCTGTCCCAGGGAGATGAGAGTTTTATCTATAAGACCCTGACTGGGGCTGTTAACTTTCTTTCACAGATGCCCTCCCTGCCCAGTGAGGAAGAATCTAGAGAGGTAGTCTGGCCACAGCCACTTTGCCGCCCTGTGGTGAGTTACACCCAGTCTGAACTTCCCAGCTTCCTTAACACTGTCAGGGGAAAATTACCTACTCAAGCCTCAGTAATGGTGGATGCCCCTTGCCCCACCAAGCTCCATTGTCCCAGGTTGACTTCAGACTGCTGTGCTGGCAGTGACACATTCAAGCCAGTGTTTCATAGCTTCTTGGGCTCCATGGGAGTGGGACCCACTGAGTGACACTACTTGGCTCCCTGGCTTCAGACTCCTTTCCAGGGGAGTGAAGGGTTCTGTCACGCTGAGGTTCCAGGTGCCACTGGGGTACGAAATAAAATAAATAAATAAATGAATAAATAAATAAAACTCCTGCAGTTAGCTCAGTGTCTGCCCAAACAGCTGCTCAGTTTCGTGTTTGAAACCCAGGGCACTGATGGTATTAGCACGTGAGGGAATCTCCTGGTCTGTGGACTGCAAAAACCGTGGGAGAAGCATAGTATCTGGGCAGTACAGCACAGTCCCTCATGGCTTCCCTTGGCTGGGAGAGGGAGAACCCTCACTCCTTGCACTTCCCAGGTGGAGCAATGCCCCACCCTGCTTCTGCTCGCCCTCCAGGGGCTGCACTCGCTGCCTAACCAGTCTCAGTGAGATGAACTCAGTACCTCAGATGGAAATGCAGAAGTCCCCTGCCTTCTGTGTTGGTCTCGCTGGGAGCTGCAGACCGCAGCTGTTCCTATTTGGCCATCTTGCCAGATCCCCACCAACCATCCCATATAAATTTGAAAATAGTTTTTTTTTTTTTTTTCTAAATCTGTGAAGAATGTCATTGGTGGTTTAGTAGGAATATCATTGAGTGTATAAATTGCTTTGGTCAGTTTGGCCATTTTGACAATTTTGTTTTTCCTGTTCATGAGCATGGAATGTTTTTCCATTTGTTTGTGTCATCTCTGATTTCTTTGAGTAGTGTTTTGTAGTTCTCATAGAAGAGATTTTTCTCCTCCCTAGCTAGCTGTATTCATAGGTATTTTATTCTTTTTGTGGCATTTGTGAATGCGATTGTGTTTCTGAATTGACTTTGAGCTTAGAAGGTTGTTGGTATATAGAAATACTCCTGGGTTTTGTACATTCATTTTGTATCCTGAAACTTTCTTGAAGTTGTTTATCAGATCAAGGAGCTTATGGGCAGAGAGTCTGGGATTGTCTAGGTATAGAATCATATTGTTTGCAAACAGAGATTGTTTGACTTCTGTGAAAAACATAGTGGGGTGAAAGCAATCACCTGTCAGCAATGGAATGGAACAATAAAAGTGCCCAAGAATAAATTTAATTTGAATGTGAAGAACGAATATGAAGTAAATAACAATCATTGCGAGGGATACGTAAAAATTGAGTAGTGGCTTTTTCTTGGATAGAGAGATTCTAAAATAGAAAGATAGTTATTGTCCCTAAGATGTAATTTAAAAATAATAGCTAGTATCTCAACAGGAATATTTTAACACCTGATCAAACGGTTCTGAAGTTCATCTGAAAGACAAATGTGTCAGAATAGATAGAAAAAGAGAAAGGAATGAGGGAGGGCAAGCATTATTTGACATTTCAAATATAATCAAGCTACAGCAATTAAAAAATATAGTAGTGGTGCAGTTATAAACAATTCAGTAGAAGAAAATTAAAAGTAGAGAGTTACACACCAAATTGAGTAGGGATGTAGGTGACAATAAAAGAGCCATTTCAAAACACTGAGTGAAACAGGGATTCAACAAAAATGTTGAGTCCCTATCACATTAATTTTGTTCAGATGGATCAATGATTTTGAATGTACAATAATGCAACCAAAAACTATGAATGTCTTATCGTATTGGAGTGGGTAAGTTCATTGCAAACATGACAGCAGACTCATGAAGGAGGCAAGAAAATGATTTATGATAGCAGATATAAAATACGTATTAAAATATTTAATATTTATTTCTATGATGATGAATTTTTCTGAAACACATTCTTCCCTTAGAGTAACCTGGGGCTCATATTCTCCAAAGCCATTGGAAGTGGAAGAAAGGTTGGGCAGGGGGAAAAAGAAAAATGTTTTGTAAGTTCAGTTTTGGTGTCAGGAGAGCTTGTAGTCTAGGTTCGCCACAGAGGCAGGAAAACTTCAGTCACGTGGTGAATGCCTCACTCAGTGCACACGCTACACAGATCTGTTGCTGTGGATTTCTGTTGCTACGCGTGACTGTTGTTACGCATGCGCCTTGTTGCCTACCTTCTGTTCACACAGAGCTTTGCGAGGAGAGGCTGAGTTTTCTTTCTTTCCACCATTTTGATTGTTTCTCACTGACTGAGGCTCAGCAGGTAGGTCCTCAGAGCGGTCTTCCTGGGAATTTAGTTGTGAGTGGATGTGAGGAGGAGCCGGCAGGCTTTGAACAGGTCCTGCGGCATGGTCTGTGGCTTCTGAGTGAAAGGGGGTCGTCCGGTTCCTCCCAAGTCGCGACGCTGCTATGGGTCTTGACATAGTGGCTGGGCTGGAAGGTGGGCCACGGAGGGGAGGGATCACGTGAAGGTGGGGCGAGTGCTGGGGGTGCTGTTAGAGGTATCTGAGTCCCCAAAACTGGAACCATCGGAGAGAGGACAGTTTCCAGACTCCTCGGTAGGGATGAGGGAAGGGGCCTGGGAACTGGGAACGCTGTGCGCTGGTGACTGCGGCCTGAGGTCTGTAGAGTGCCTGGCAGAGGTGTCCATTGAGGAGCATAACATTCACTCTGTTTAACGATTTCTCACCTCCGCCGTGGACGTCATGGGAAGGAATGGGTGAGGCTGTGCGTTCCAACAAAACTTGATTTTGGTAGGGGGTATGTAGGGGGGGAAATGGGCCTAGTAAATCAAAGTGGGACGAAAGCAGTAGTCATTTCGGTTTGAATTCTCTGTCCGTTTTTTCCTAAATGTCTTCATGATGGAGAGTGTGATTGTGAAACCAAAACTCAGAATCTAAGTCCTCTGTGTTTTGCTATGGCGTTAAGGTGATTTCTGTGCCTCTTCGACTATGACACAAACAAATCTGTCCATAGTTTGATTGGAAAACATGCGTACTTATCATTGCTCTGTGAATTATTTTGAAAATATTTTCAAAATTAAAAAAGTACAAATCACCATTTTGCCATGGAATATTCATATATATAGCTAAGCTACACACTTTTTTCAAATAACAATATTCTATTTTCAGTGGGAAATATGAGTGAGCATGTAAGAACAAGATCCCAATCCTCAGAAAGAGGAAATGTCCGAGAGTCTTCCCAGTCGGTTGAATCTGTGATTGTGAGTCCTTTAACATTTGATGTTTTCTATTAACACAGTTTATTTTTAAAAATATTTTTGAGCTAGTGTACATGCACTGATACAGATGTTCCATGCTGATAAAAAATGATGATGGCATCTCATGAAGGAAACTTTGGTTCAGGAATATTATATTCTGGTGTTACCTGTATGAATATGGATATTTCTCTCTCTTCCTCCCCCCATATATATTTATGTCTTTAGATTTATGAATCGATGCACATATGCATTTGTGTATTTATGTTACTGACTTTTTATTCGCACACACACTTACACCCTTAGGTCCAGCAGCCCGCTGAGGAAAAACGTCAAGAAGAGGAACCACCAAATGAAAATCAGGGTATTGCACCTAGTGGGGAGATTGAAAATGAAGGAACACCTGCTGTTCAAGGTGAAGGGAGAGTGGAGAATAATGCTTATGGGTGGTGGAGGTATATTTATGCCTTATATTTTATGACATACCAGTAACAGGAGGACAGAAAACATTAGGAAGGGATCCTAAACATTTCCTGCTGCTGCTGTGGGGAGGGGTGGGACAAGGACACATAAAAAGTCACAAAACTTTCCTACCATTTTGATAGAGGCTTTTTATTGATTGGATATTTGCATGGTTGCTGTAAACCTTTGAGTGTTTTCCGGAGCTCCTGTATGGTTTGTTCAGCCATTTTCTGTTTTTTGTTTAGCTTTGTTTTGTTTTATGTTTCTGTGGAAGAATGGCAGCTTGCAGCTTCCTAGTCTGCCATCTGCGGACGTCTCATGTATTTTTTAAGAAACTGTTTAACGCAGATTTATTAATGCTTTCTCATGCTGCGTAATATACTAAGTGCTGGAGATGTCAGTGCCAAATTTTTGCCTAAAGCTCATAGTCTAGTCAGAATAACTCAAACAAATCACTGATGTAATGTGATAAGAATAAGAGCAAATGAGTACAAAAGGGGCAAGTAAGTTGTCTAGGGCCAGCCTTGGGAAAGGAAAGGGCAATGTTTGAACATCACTGCTTTCCTGTTTTCCTGGCAACAGACTCCTTAAATGATTAACCCACAGGTTTTTATTTCATAACGATGAGGGAATAAACATTATCATTTCCTCGTTCATAGTTCATGTTTTAATTTGTAAACTGATGACCTTTTTATCTTTTAAGGGCCTGACGTGGAAGCTTTTCAACAGGAATTGGCTCTGCTTAAGATAGAGGATGAGCCTGGAGATGGTCCTGATGTCAGGGAGGGGACTCTGCCCACTTTTGATCCCACTAAAGTGCTGGAAGCAGGTATGTTGTTCAATTAAGATGCAAACTATAGGGTGTCTGTTTTCACAATATTATATTTTGTGTGACACAGAGGTAAAATTACTGCTACTTTAATATCATACTTCACGTCTAAAGATTCTTTGAAGGTAGTCCAGATCCCAGATGGCTGCCTTACACACTATCAGAGAGAGAGGGTCAGGTATGCTGGCTCATGCTTTTAATTCCAGCACTTTGAAGGCCAAGGCAGAAGGATCACTTGAGGCCAGGACTTCAAGAGATGGAGAAAAATTGGGTCAAAGCTAATTGGATTACAATATGAAAGATATGAAACATGCTAAGAGAGGATATCGATTGTCTTCACAGCTATGTGAAGTAATGCAGATATTAATTAGCTTGATACAGCCATTTCACAGTGTGTATATATATTTTAAAGCATCATGTTATGCATGATAAATATATATGATTTTATGTGTCATTTTTAAAAAAAGATATGAAAACGTGTTCTGACTTTTGAATGTAAGTCATTTAACCAACAGCCAATAATTTTCAGATATTTTTATCGAGGCCTGCTTTTAACAAATAAGTAAGATGTTTATAATAAGCATCAGTTTATATTGCAGTGTTAACTGTGATGGTAACGACTTAAAGCTAGCGCGGGTGTTCACTTTACTGTATAAACTGAACTGCTTTTAGGCATGTAAAGAGGCAGGAGAACCGGTGAAAATAGTGACAAATGTTCGCCCTACTTAAAGCAACTGCATAATGGCTAAACTAGTCCAAAGTAACGTTTTTACACTTTTTCACAAGAGACACAAAACAAATGTAATACTATTCTATTTCCTTCACTTACGGAGTTCTGAGCATGTTCTATATTCAGAGTGTTATTTCATATCAAAACATTTGAATGATAATTTGAAAATATCTTTTTCCCTTAGGATTTTGTTTCGTTGAATTTTCATTGAAAGTATATGCGTTTTTTTTTTTTTTTTTTTGCTTTCGACTTATATATACAAAACAGACTCACTTGATTGAATTCATTCTGAACTTGAACAGTCTCTTTGTTTCCTTATTCTACTAGAAAAAGTGGCATGAATTAAAAATATTGTTAATATGCCTGGAAGTCTACCTTCAGAGTTTATTCAGAGGCTAACTGGATGTAAGCTAAAGGGTCACCCTCAGGGTTCTGATATTAGTTCATCAACACGGTAGTTGTATGCCTCTAGTGTCGTATGAATAAAAATCTCCTGAGTAACGGACCCTAGTTTTATATTTATGTTATAGGTGATGCGCAACCATAGGTTTACACCAAGACAAATGAAGACTGAAACCAAGAATGTTATTCTTAATCTGGAAATTTGGCTGATAACATTCTCTTAATAAAGTTTTACAGTTTTCTGCAAAGAATCCTTGCACGTTTTTGTTAAATTTATTTCTGGATCTTTAATACTCTTGAGAATTTTATCTTTTTTGAAACTTTAAATCCTGTGTTTGAGATGGTACATGGAGATAAAATGTTGGTACATTGATTTTCTGTCATAGATAGATAGGAAGCTGGAAGCTTTCATAGGGGGATGCCAACAGCTGCGCAGATAGAAAAGGCCACGTGGGGCCAGGCATGTCCACCATGGGCTTTCCACCTCCCCTTTTTTAGCACATGCACAGTGAGAACGAAATGAGCAGTGTGGAGTAGCTCAAGCTGAGGACTTGCCTGCATAATAAAAGATTAGGGTGGGGCCTGGGAGAGATTCACGCCCTATGTAGATGGTACACTTGGTCCTAACCGGTTGTTTGTACCCTATGTAGATGATCAGATACTGCTTCCCCACTAGTTCATCCATAAAACTCCCTGCATTTCACTGCAGGATGGCAAACGTTTTTTCTGGGACCCCTGTCTGTAGTAGAAAGCTGTTCTCTTTGTTTCTTCTATTAACTTTCTGCTCTAAACCTCACTTTTGTTGTGCCCATGTCCTTGATTTCCTTGTCTGTGAGACCAAGAACTCCAGGTGTTACCCCAGACAACGAGGCCACTTCAATACTAGCTGTGGGTCTATGGTATATGGCTTTTATTACATTGAAATATGTTCCTTCTTTCCCCGGTGTTTTGAGGGTTTGTATCATGATGACATACTGAGTTTTATTAAATGCTTTTCAGCATCAATTGAAATGATTATATGGTTTGTAACCTTCTTTCCGTTGATATGATTTATCACATCAGTTGATTTGCATATGTTGAACCATCCTTCCATCCCAGAGATAAATCTCACTTGGTCATGATGATGATTCTAATGTATTGTTGAATTTGATTGCTACTAGTCTGTTGAGAATTTCTGCATCAATATTCATCAGCGGTTTTGCCCTGTAGTTTTCTTTTTTTGATGTGTCTTTGTCTGATTTTGGTATCAGGGTAACACTGGCCTCATAGAATGAGTTTGGAACTATTCCCTCCTCCTCTATTTTTCAAAATAGTTTGAGTAGGATTGGTATTAGTCCTTTTTTAAATGTTGGGTAGAATTCAATAGTGAAGCCATCAGTTCTGGGTGTTCTTTACTGGAAGACTTTTAATATGGCTTTGATCTCGTTGCTTATTATTGGTCTGTTCGGGTTATGGATTTCTTCATGATTCAATTTTGGGAGGTTGTATGTGTCTAGGAATTAATCCATTTTTTTCTAGATTTTCCAATTTATAGGCATGGAGTTTCTCATAGGAGCCAGTTATGATCCTTTGAATTTTTGCAGCATCAGTTTTGTAATGTCTCCTTTTTCATTTCTTTCTTTTTTTTTTCTCTTCTTTTCCTTTTTTTTTTTTTTTCTCGAGACAGAGTCTCCTTTTGTCGCCAGGCTGGAGTGCAGTGGCACAGTCTCAACTCACTAGAACCTCCACCTCCAGGGTTCAAGCAATTCTCTTGCCTCAGCCACCCTAGTAGATGGGATTACAGGTGCCTACCACCACGCCTGGTTAATTTTTGTACTTTTAGTAGAGATGGAGTTTTGCCATGTTGGCCAGGTTGGTCTTGAGGTCCTGGCCTTAGGTGGTCCACCTGCCTCAGCCTCCCAAATCGTTTTTCATTTCTGATTTATTTATTTGGGTTTCTCTCTTTTTTTCTTAGTTTGGCTAATGGTTTCTCAATTTTGGTTAACTTATTAAAAAAAGAAACTTTTGTATTATTGCTCTTTTGTAGGGTTTTTTCTTTTTTTTTTCATAATTGAGATTTTATTGGTTGAGGATCAGTACAGACATTTCAATCTGTACACAATTCTTAACATATGTAATGAAATTCTAAAAAGCCACGTGTTGTAATTCCTTTTTCAAGTTATTATATTTAGAAAATCCCATGGTCTCAGCCCAAAATCTCCTTAAGCTGATAAGCAACTTCAGCAAAGTCTCAGGATACAAAATTAATGTGCAAAAATCACAAGCATTCGTATACATCAGTAACAGACAAACAGAGAGCCAAATCATGAATGAACTCCCATTCACAATTGCTTCAAAGAGAATAAAATACCTAGGAATCCAACTTACAAGGGATGTAAAGGACCTCTTCAAGGAGAACTACAAACCACTGCTCAGTGAAATAAAAGAGGACACAAACAAATGGAAGAACATACCATGCTCATGGATAGGAAGAATCAATATCGTGAAAATGGCCATACTGTCCAAGGTTATTTATTGATTCAATGCCATCCCCATCAAGCTACCAATGACTTTCTTCACAGAATTGGAAAAAACTGCTTTAAAGTTCATATGGAACCAAAAAAGAGCCCGCATCTCCAAGACAATCCTAAGTCAAAAGAACAAAGCTGGAGGCATCACGCTACCGGACTTCAAACTATATTACAAGGCTACAGTAACCAAAACAGCATGGTACTGGTACCAAAACAGAGATATAAACCAATGGAACAGAACAGAGTCCTCAGAAATAATACCACACATCTACAGCCATCTGATCTTTGACAAACCTGAGAGAAACAAGAAATGGGGAAAGGATTCCCTATGTAATAAATGGTGCTGGGAAAATTGGCTAGCCATAAGTAGAAAGCTGAAACTGGATCCTTTCCTTACTCCTTATAAGAAAATTAATTCAAGATGGATTAGAGACTTAAATGTTAGACCTAATACCATAAAAACCCTAGAGGAAAACCTAGGTAGTACCATTCAGGACATAGGCATGGGCAAAGACTTCATGTCTAAAACACCAAAAGCAACGGCACCAAAAGCCAAAATTGACAAATGGGATCTAATTAAACTAAAGAGCTTCTGCACAGCAAAAGAAACTACGATCAGAGTGAACAGGCAACCTAGAGAATGGGAGAAAATTTTTGCAATCTACTCATCTGACAAAGGGCTAATATCCAGAACCTACAAAGAACTCAAAAAAATTTACAAGAAAAAAACAAACAACCCCATCAAAAAGTGGACAAAGGATATGAACAGACATTTCTCAAAAGAACACATTCATACAGCCAACAGACACATGAAAAAATGCTCATCATCACTGGCCATCAGAGAAATGCAAATCAAAACCACAATGAGATACCATCTCACACCAGTTAGAATGGCGATCATTAAAAAGTCAGGAAACAACAGGTGCTGGAGAGGATGTGGAGAAATAGGAACACTTTCACACTGTTGGTGGGATTGTAAACTAGTTCAACAATTATGGAAAACAGTATGGTGATTCCTCAAGGATCTAGAACTAGATGTACCATATGACCCAGCCATCCCATTACTGGGTATATACCCAAAGGATTATAAATCATGCTGCTATAAAGACACATGCACACGTATGTTCATTGCGGCACTATTCACAATAGCAAAGACTTGGAATCAACCCAAATGTCCATCAGTGACAGACTGGATTAAGAAAATGTGGCACATATACACCATGGAATACTATGCAGCCATAAAAAAGGATGAGTTTGTGTCCTTTGTAGGGACATGGATGCAGCTGGAAACCATCATTCTTAGCAAACTATCACAAGAACAGAAAACCAAACACCGCATGTTCTCACTCATAGGTGGGAACTGAACAAGGAGATCACCTGGACTCGGGAAGGGGAACATCACACACCGGGGCCTATCATGGGGAGGGGGGTGGGGGGAGGGATTGCATTGGGAGTTATACCTGCTGTAAATGACAAGTTGATGGTTGCTGACGAGTTGATGGGTGCAGCACAGCAAGATGGCACAAGTATACATATGTAACAAACCTGCACGTTATGCACATGTACCCTAGAACTTAAAGTATAATAATAATAATAAAAAAATAAATAAAAATAAAGTTATTCCAGTGACTTTCCAGTTTAAAATTTGGAAGCAAATTTTCCTTAAGAGGCTATCAAATACCAGTATCTTCACATGTTGGTCAGCTGTTACATATGGCCCACCAGTTCACAACTGAATAGCATGTACACTACATATTCAAATCTGTAATCTTTCACAGCACAGCAACAAAGTTATTAGAAAAACAGGACTACCACAACCAAAGATGTTACACAGTGCACACAATTCTGACAGGGAGCGCCATGAACAAGGAGTGGTTTTCTTTAGGAAACAATTCTACTAAAAAACATGAGAATAGAAGTAAAATAAAATGTTCAAGATATTAAATGCAGGACTGACTCCATATTGCCATTTAATATGCTTTGTATTATAGGACATAAAAACTATCCCCCCATCTATGGAATGTTAAGCCGACACCCGAGACAGTCAAAGCCTCCCATAATTCAATATCCTACACTATTTTCTGGTTGTACCAAAAAATAAACAACCAGCAAATGATTTCACCTCTTAAAAAAAAGCATTTACACTTTAAAAAAATTGGATGAGGTGGGATTCCCTCCTTCTTAAAAAATGTTTCTAGAGCTACTAAAAGACTTACATTTACAAAATAGTTGATAAAAATATTCCTCTGGATTGTACAAGAAGGGAGACAGGGACCACTGGTAAAACATGATACATAGGTCTCGGCTTCTTTCTCTCCTGCTTCATCAGAGGCTGGACTCTCCTCAGTTTTCGTTTCCCCGTTTTCTGCAGGTAAATCTTCTTTAGTTTCTTCGTTAGCCTCTTTGGCCTGTTTTCCCTTTGCTCCCCTTTTCCCTTTTGTTTGCACTTTTTTGTCTGAAGATTTATCAGCTGACAACCGCGCTGATCTCCTCTTGGGCTCTTCCTTGGCGGCGCCTTCAGCGGAGCTGACCTTCCTCTTGGGCATCCTGGCGGCGGGGAAGGCGCGTGCCAGGTGCCTGTGGGCCACGGCGCGCCTAGAGCCTTCGTGAAACTGGGCTGCCTGGCCGCTGCCACTCCTCCCGCCACCCGAGCTGCTGACTGTAGGATTTTTTCGTTTCAATTTTGTTTATTTCTATTGGGATCTTTATTATTTCTTTTCTTCTAATTTTTGGTTTGGTTTACTCTTTCTTTGCAGCTCTTTAAGATGCATCATTAGATTGTTTATTTGAAGTTTTTAACCTGTTTTGTTGTAGGCACTTAATAGCTACAAACCTCTTTCTGAGTACTGCTTTTGCTGTATCTCATCGGTTTTGGTATGTTGTGTTTCCATTATCATTTGTTTCAATAAATTTTTTAAATTTCCTTCTTAGCTTCTTCATTGACCCATTATTCATTCAGGAGCAGATTATTTAGTTTTCATGTATTTGTATAGTTTCCAAAATACCTCTTGTTATTAATTTCTAGTTTTATGCCATTGTGGTCTGACAAGATCCATGATATTATTTCAGGTTTTTTTTGAATGTTTTGAGACCTAACATATGGTCTTGTCCTTGAGAATGATCCATGTGCTGAGGAAAAGAATGTGTATTCTGTGGCCGTTGGATGAAATGTTCTGTAAATATCTATTAGATCCATGTGTCTGTAGTGCTGATTAACTCTGTTTTGTTGTTGTTGTTGTTGAGTTTCTGTTTGGCAGATCTGTCCAATACTGAATATGGGATGCTGAAGTCTCCATCTATTATTTTATTAGGGCCTATCTCTGTCTTTAGCTCTAATAGCTTTTGTTTTATATATCTGGGTGCTCAAGTGTTGGGTGCATATATATTTAAAATTGTTAATATCCTCCTGATGAATTGACTGCTTTATTATTACATAGTGACCTTTTAGTCTCTTCTCAAAGTTTTGCTTTGAAATCTTTTTTTTCTTATTTTTGTATCTTTTAAGTTCAGGCATACATGTGGTGCAGGTTTGTTATACAGGTGAACTTGTGTTATGGGGGTTTGTTGTAGAGATTATTTTGTTACCCAGGCATTAAACCTGGTACTCATGAGCTATTTTTCCTGATCCTCTCTCTCCTTCCATCCTCTGTTCTTCGGTAGGCCCCAGTGTCTGTTGTTCTCCTCTGTGTGTTGATTTTTTTCTCATTTTTAGCTCCCACTTATAAGCGACAACATGCAATATTTAGTTTTCTGTTCCTGCATTACTTTGCTAATGCAGCTCCATCCATGTTCTGGACACGGAGATAATGTTATTCGTTTTTATGGCTGTATGCTATTCCATGGTATATATGTACTACATTTTCTTTATCCAGTCTACCATTAATGGGCTTTTTGGTTGATTCCATGTCTTTGGTATTGTGAATAGTGCTGCAGTGAACATATGCGTACATGTGTCTTTATGATAGAACAGTTTATATCCCTTCGGCTGTCTACCCAGTAATGGGATTGCTGGATCGAATGGTGGTTCTGTTTTTAGGTCTCTGGGGAATCAGCACACTGTTTCCCACAATGGTTGAACTAATGTACACTTCCACCAACAGTGAATAAGTGTTTCTTTTTTCTCAACAATGTCACCAGCATCTGTTATTTTATTTTATTTTATTTTTTACTTTTTAATAATAGGCATTCTGACTGGTGTGAGGCGATATCTCATTGTGGTTTGAATTGCACTTCTCCAGTTATCAGTGGCTTTGAGTTTTATTTCATATGCTTGTTGGCCACATGCATGTCCTCTTTTGAAAGTGTTTCTTCATGTCCTTGGGCCACTTTTTAATGGTATTATTTTTTGTTTTGTTTTATTTTCTGAGACAGAGTCTTAGTCTGTTGCCCAGGCTGGAGTGCAGTCGCACGGTTTCTGCTCACTGCAACCTCTGCCTCCCAGTTTGAAGTGATTCTCCTGCCTCAGCCATCCTAGTATCTGGGATTACAGGCATGCACCACCATACCAAGCTAATTTTGTATTTTGTTGGTTTAAAGTCTGTTTTGTCCAAGAGTAGGATTGCAACCCCTGCTTTTTTATTTTTTTGCTTTCCATTTTCTTGGTCAATATTCCTCCATCCCTTTATTTTGAGATTTTGAGCCTGTGTGTTCTTTGTACGTGAGATGGGTCTTCTGCATCTATCACACCAATGAGTCTTGACTTTTTATCTAGTGTATCAGTCTCTGTGTTTTTATTTGGTTGAATTTTTACGGAAGGTATATGCGTTTTTTGCTTTCCTCTTATACATATGAAATAGATTCACTTGATTTCATTCATTCTGAACTCGAACAGTCTTTTTCTTTCCTTTTTGTACTAGAAAATGTGGCGTGAATTAAAAATATTGTTAACTACCTTCAGAGTTTATTCAGAGGCTAACTGGATGTAAGCTAAAGGGTCACCCTTAGGGTTCTGATTTTACAGTATTTGTATACCTCTCGTGTCATCTAAATAAAAATCTGCTGAGTAACGTGTTCTAATTTTATATTTATATTATAGGTGATGGGCAACCTTAGGTTTAAACCAAGACAAATGAAGACTGAAACCAAGAATGTTGTTCTTATGCTGGAAATTTGACTGCTAACATTCTCTCAATAAAGTTTTACAGTTTTCTGCAAATAATTCTTTCACATTATTGTTAAATTCTAGATTTTTAATACTCCTGATAACTGTATATTTTATGAAAGTTTAAATCCTGTGCTTGAGATGGTATATAAAGATAAAATGTTGGTACATTAATTTTCTATCATAGATAGATAGGAAGCTGGAAACCTTCATAGGGGGATGCCAGCAGCTGCACAGATAGAAAAGGCCACATGGGGCCAGGCATGTCCACCATGAGGGTTCCACTTCCCTTTTTTTTAGCACATGCACAGTAAGAAAGAAATGAGCAACATGGAGTAACTCAGGCTGAGGACCTGCCTGTATAATAAAAGTTTAGGGTGGGGGCTGCCAGAGATTCATGCCCTATGCAGATGGTACACCTGGTCCTATCCGGTTGTTTGTACCCTATGTGGGTGATCAGATACAGCCTCCCCACTAGCTTATCTATAAAAACCCCTGCATTTCACTGCAGGATGGCAGCCCTTTTTTCGGGACCTCTCTCTGTAGCAGAAAGTTGTTTTCTTTCTTTCTCCTATTAAATTTCTGCTCTAAACCTCATTCTTTGTGTGTCCGTGTCCTTGATTTCCTTGTCTGTGAGACCAAGAACTCTGAGTGTTACCCCAGACCATGTGGCCATTTCAGTGCTAGCTGTGGATCTGTTGTATATGACTTTTATTACAGTGAAGCATGTTCTTTCTATTGCCAGTGTTTTGAGGGTTTATATCATGATGACAATGTTGAGTTTTATTAAATGCTTTTTCAGCATCAATTGAAATGATCATATGTTTTTTTATTCTTCATTCTGTTGATATGATTTATCACATACATTAATTTGTGTATGTTGACTCATCCTTGTATCCCAGGGATAAATCTCACTTGGTCATGATGAATATTCTTTCTAATATATTGTTGAATTTGATTTGCTGGTATTTTGTTGAGGATTTCTGCATCATTGTTCATCAGTGATTTTTGGCTGGTAGCTTTCTTTTTTTGATGTGTCTTTGTCTGGTTTTGGTATGAGGGCAATACTGGCCTCATAGAATTAGTTTGAAAATATTCCATCTTCCTCTATTTTTCAAAATAGTTTGAGTAGGATTGGTATTGGTTTTTCTTTTAATGTTGGGTAGAATTCAGCAGTGAAGCCAGTGAATTCAGCAGTGAAGAAAAGTCCCAGACTTTTCTTTACTAGAAGACTTTTATTATGGCTTTGATGTTGTTACTTGTTATTGGTCTGTTCAGGTTATGGTTTCTTCCTGCTTCAGTCTTGAGAGGTTGTAGGTATCTAGGAATTAGTCCATTTGGTCTAGATTTTTCAATTTATAGGCATATATTTGCTCATAGGAGCCAGTAATGATCCTTTGACTTTCTGCAGCATCAGTTTTAACGTCTCCTTGTTCATTTCTTTTTTCTTTTTTCTTTTTTTTTTTCACAGAATTGCACTCTGTCGCCTAGGCTGGAGTGCAGTGGTGCAGTCTTAAGCTCACTAGAACCTCCATTTCCTGGGATCAAGCAATTTTCTTGCCTCAGCCACCCTAGTAGCTGGGCTTACATGCACCTGCCACCACACCTGGCTAATTTTTGTATTTTTAGTAGAGATGGGGTTTTGTCATGTTGACCAGCCTGGTCTCGAGCTCCTGGCCTCAAGTGATCTGCCTGCCTCAGCCTCCCAAATAGTTTTTTTATTTCTGATTTTATTTATTTGGATTTTCTCTTTTTTTCTTAGTCTGGCTAATGGTTTGTCAATTTTGGTTATTAAAAAACAACTTTTGTTTTATTGCTCTTTTCTAGTTTTTTTTTTCATTTCAATTTCTTTTATTTCTGCTCTGCTCTTTATTCTTCTACTAATTTTTGGTTTGGTTTGCTCTTTCTTTGCAGCTCTTTAAGATGCATAATTAGATTATTTGAAGTTTTTGCTTTTTTTGATGTTGGCACTTATAGCTATAAACCTCTTTCTTAGTACTGCTTTTGCTGTATCCCATAGGTTTTGGTATGTTGTGTTTCCATTATCATTTGTTTCAAGAAATTTTTAAATTTCCTTCTTAACTTCTTCATTGACCCATTAATCATTCAGAAGCAGACTGTTGAGTTTTCATGTATTTGTATAGTTTCCAAAATTTCTCTTGTTACTCATTTCTAGTTTTATTCCATTGTGGTCTGACAAGAAGCTTGATATTTCAATTTTTAAAATGTTTTGTGACCTAACATATGGTCTGTCCCTGAGAATGATCCATGTGCTGAGGAAAAGAATGTGTATTCTGTAGCTGTTGGATGAAATGTTCTGTAAATATCTGTTAGATCCATGTGGTCTATAGTGCAGATTAAGTCTGGTTTTTTGTTGTCGTTGTTGAGTTTCTGTCTGGAAGATCTGTCCAATGCTGAATGTGGGGTGCTGAAGTCTCTATTATTGTATTGCAGCCTATCTCTCTCTTTAGCTCTAATAGTATTTGTTTTATATATCTGGGTGCTCCAGTGTTGGGTGCATATATATTTAAAATTGTTACATTCTTTTGATGAATTGACTCCTTTATTATTATATATAGTGACCTTTTGCCTCCTCTCAAAGTTTTCGTTTTGAAATCTATTTTTTTCTTTATTCTTTTTTTATCTTTTATATTAAGTTCAGGCATACATACATTAAGTTCAGATGCAGGTTTGTTATACAGGTGAACTTGTGTCATGGGTTTGTTGTACAGATTATTTTGTCATCTAGGTATTAAGCCTGGCACTCATGAGCTATTTTTCCTGATCCTCTCCTTCCTCCCATCCTCCACTCTTTGGTAGGCCTCAGTGCCTGTCGTTCTCCTCTGTGTGTCCATTTTTTCTCATTTTTAGCTCCCACTTATAAGTGAGAACATGCAATATTTAGTCTTCTGTTCCTGCATTACTTTGCTAAGTATAATGACCTCCAACTCCATCCATGTTCCATCAATAGATATAATGTCATTCATTTTTATGGCTGCATACTATTCAGTGGTATATGTGTGCTACATTTTTTTTTATCCAGTCTACCATTGATGAGCTTTTAGGTTGATTCCATGTTTTTGGTATTGTTAATAGTGCTGCAGTGAAAACACGTGTGCATGTGTCTTTATGATAGAACAATTTATATTCCTTTGGCTATATACCCAGTAATGGGATTGCTGGATCGAATGGTAGTTCTGTTTTCAGGTCTTTGGGGAATTACCACACTGTTTCCCACCATGGTTGAACTAATTCCACTTCCACCAACAGTGAATAAGTGTTTCTTTTTCTCCATAACATCACCAGCATCTGTTATTTTTTTTTTTCTTTTTTACTTTTTAATGATAGCCATTCTGACTCATGTGAGATGATATCTCACTGTGGTTTGAATTGCATTTCTCTAATGATCAGTGATGTTGAGTTTTATTTCACATGCTTGTTGGCTGCATGCATGTCTTCTTTTGAAAGTGTCTGTTCATATCCTTGGCCCACTTTTTAAAGGTATTGTTTGTTTGTTCGTGTTTTTTTTTTTTTTTTTTTCTTTGTTTTTTGAGACAGAATCTCAGACCGTTGCCCAGGTTGGAGTGCAGTGGTGTGATCTCCACTCACTGCAACCTCTGTCTCCCATGTTCAAGCGATTCTACTGTCTCAGCCCCCCTAGTAGCTGGGATTACAGGTGTGCACCACCACACCCATCTGATTTTTGTGTTTTTGGGAGAGACGGGGTTCTGCCACGTTGGCCAGGCTGGTCTCGAACTCCTGGCCTTAAGTGATCTGCCTGCCTCGGCCTTCCAAAGTGCTGGGATTACAGGTGTGAACCACTGCGCCTGGCCTGTCATTTTTGTTTGTTTGTTTGTAAATTTGTTTAAGTTCCTTATAGAGGCTGGATACTAGACTTTAAACAGATGCACAGTTTGCCATAATTTTCTCCCATTCTATGTGTTGTGTGTTCACTGTCTGGATAGTTTCTTTGCTGTGCAGAAGCTCTTTAGTTTTATTAGATCCCATTTGTCAATTTTTGCTTTTATTGCAATTGATTTTGGCATCTTTGGTATGAAATCTTTGTCCTTTCCTGTGTCCAGAATGATACTGCCTAGGTCATCTTCCAGGATTTTTATAGTTTTGGGTTTTACATTTAAGTTCTTAATCCATCTTTGATTAATTTTTGTATAAGAAGTGATCCAGTTTCAATCTTTTGCATATAGTTAGCCAGTTATTCCAGCACCATTTGTTGAATAGGGAGTCCTTTCTACATTGCTTGTTTTTGTCAACTTTGTTGAAGATCAGATGATAATAGGTGTGAAGTGTGCAGCATTATTTTTGGACTGTGTATTCTATTTCATTGGTCTATGTGTCTGTTTTGCCATCAGTACCATGCGGTTTTGCTTATTGTAGCCTTATAGTGTAATATAAAATGAGGTAATATGATGCCTCTGGCTTCGTTCATTTTGCTTAGGATTGCCTTGGCTATTCAGGCTCTTTTTTGATTCCATATGAATTTTTTCTTTTAGTTTTTTTTCTTTTCTTTTTTAAAATTTTACTTTAAGTTCTGGGATAAATGTGCAGAACCTGCAGGTTTGTTATATAGGAATACGTGTGCCATGGTGATTTGCTGCATGTATCAACCTGTCATCTAGGTTTTAAGCCCTGCATACACTAGGTATTTGTCCTAATGCTCTCCCTCCCCTTGCCCCCCACCTCCTGACAGGCATGGGTGTGTGATGTTCCCCTCCCTGTCTCCATGTTTTCTCATTGTTCAACTCCCACTTATGAGAACATGCGGTGTTTGGTTTTCCATTCCTGTGTTAGTTTGCTGAGAATGATGGTTTCCAGCTTCATCCATGTTCCTGCAAAAGACATGAACTCATTCTTTTTTATGGCTGCATAGTATTTCATGGTGTATATGTGCCACATTTTCTTTATGCAGTCTATCATTGATGGGCATTTGGGTTGGTTCTAAGTCTTTTCTATTGTAAATAGTGCTGCATTAAATATACGTGTGCATGTGTCTTTATAGTAGAATGATTTATAATACTTTAGGTATATACCCAGTAATGGGATTGCTGGGTCAAATGGTATTTCTGGTTCTACTTCCTTGAGAAATCGCCATACTGTCTTCCACAATGGTTGAACTAATTTACACTCCCACCAACAGTGTAAAAGCATTCCTATTTCTCCACATCCTCTCCAGCATCTGTTGTTTCCTGACTTTTTAATGATTGCCATTTTAATTGGCATGAAATGGTATCTCATTGTGGTTTTGATTTACGTTTCTCTAATGACCAGTGATGATGAGCTTTTTTTCATATGTTTGTTGGCTGCATAAATGTCTTCTTTTGAGAAGCATGTGTTCATATCCTTCACCCACTTTTTGATGGGGTTGTTTGTTTTTTTCTTGTAAATTTATGTTCCTTTTAGATTCTGAATATTAGACCTTTGTCAGATGGCTACATTGCAAAAATTTTCTCCCATTCTGTAGGTTGCGTGTTCACTCTGATGATAGTTTCTTTTGCCGTGCAGAAGCTCTTTAGCTAGATCCCATTTGTCAATTTTGGCTTTTGTTGCAATTGCTTGTTATTTTAGTCACAAAGTCTTTGCCCATACCTGTGTCCTGAATGGTATTGCCTAGGTTTTCTTCCAGGGTTTTTGTTGTTTTTGGTTTTACGTTTAAGTCATTAATCCATCTTGAGTTAATTTTTGAATAAGGCGTAAGGGAGGAGTCCAGTTTCTGTTTTCTGTATATGGCTAGACAGTTTTCTCAACACCATTTATTAAATAGGGAATCCTCTCCTCATTGCTTGTTTTTGTCAGGTTTGTTGAAGATCAGATGGTTGTAGATGTGTGGTGTTATTTCTGAGGCCTCTGTTCTGTTCCATTGGTCTATATATCTGTTTTGGTACCAGTACCATGCTGTTTTGGTTTCTGTAGGTTTGTAGTATAGTTTCAAGTCAGGTAGTGTGATGCCTCCAGCTTTGTTCTTTTTGCCTTGGATTGTCTTGGCTCTACGAGCTCTTTTTTGGTTCTATGTGAAATTTAAAATAGTTTTTTTACTGGTTCTGTGAAGAAAGCCAATGGTAGCTTGATGAGAATAGCATTGAATCTATAAATTTCTTTGAGCAGGATGGCCATTTTCACGATATTATTTCTTTCTATCCATTAGCATTGAGTGTTTTTCCATTTGGTTGTGTCCTCTCTTATTTCCTTAAGCAGTGGTTTGTAGTTCTCCTTTAAGAGGTCCTTCATGTCCCTTGTAAGTTGTATTCCTAGGTATTTTATTATCTTTGTAGCAATTGTGAATGGGAGTTCACTCATGATTTGGCTCTCTGCTTGTCTATTATTGGTGGATAGCAATGCTTGTGATTTAAGCACATGGATGTTGTATCCTGAGGCTTTGCTGAAGTTGCTTATCAGCTTGAGGAGTTTGGGGGTGAGACGATGGGGTTTTCTAAATATACAATCATGTTATCTGCAACAAGAGACAATTTGATCTCCTCCCTTCCTATTTGAATACCCATTTTCTTTCCCAATTGCCCTAGCCAGAACTTCCAATACTATGTTGAATAGGAGTGGTGAGAGAGGGCTTCCTTGTGCTGGTTTTCAAAGGGAATGCTTCCAGCATTTGCCCGTTCACTATGATATTGGCTATGCGTTTGAAATAAATAGCTCTTATTTTTTTGAGATATGTTCCATCAATACGTAGTTTACTGAGAGTTTTTGGCATGAAGGGCTGTTGAATTTTATTGTAGGCCTTTCCTGCATCTATTTAGATAATCACGTGGTGGTTGTCATTGGTTCTATTTGTGTGATGGATTACATTTATTGATTTTTTATGTTGAACCAGCCTTGCTTCCCAGGGATGAAGGGGACTTGATCATGTGGGATAAGCTTTCTGATGTGCTGGTGGATTCAGTTTGCCAGTATTTTATTGAGGATTTTTGCATTGGTGTTCATCAGGGATATTGATCTGAAATTTTCTTTTTTTGCTATGTCTCTGCCAGGTTTTGGTATCAGGATGATGTTGGCCTCACAAAATGAATTAGGGAGTAGTCCCTCTTTTTCTATTGTTTGGAATAGTTTCAGAAGGAGTGGTACCAGCTCCTCTTTGTAGAATTCGGCTGTGAATCTATCTAGTCCTGGGCTTTCTTTGGTTGGTAGGCTATTAATTGCTGCCTCATTTTCAGAACTTGTTATTGGTCTATTCAGGGATTCAACTTCTTCCTGGTTTAGTCTTGGGAGGGTGTATGTGTCCAAGAATTTATCCATTCTAGATTTTGTAGTTTATTTGCGTAGAAGTATTTATAGTATTCTCTGATGGTAGTTTATATTTTTGTGGGATCAGTGGTGATATCCCCTTTATGATTTTTTATTGTGTGTATTTGATTCTTCTCTCTTCTCTATTAGTCTGGCTAGCAGTCTATTTTGTTAATCATTTCAAAAAAACCAGCTCCTGGATTCATTTACTTTTTGAAGGGTTTTTCGTGTCTCTGTCTCCTTCAGTTCTGCTCTGATCTTAGTTATTTCTTGTCTTCTGCTGGCTTTTGAATTTGTTTGCTCTTGCTTCTTGAGTTCTTTTAATTATGATGTTAGGGTGTCAGTTTTAGATCTTTCCTGCTTTCTGATGTGGGCATTTAGTGCTATAAATTTCTCTCTTAACACTGCTTTAGCTGTGTCCCAGGGATTCTGGTATGTTTTCTCTTTGATCTCATTGGTTTCAAAGAACTTCATTATTTCCGCCTTGATTTCATTATTTACACAGTAGTCACTCAGGAGCAAGTTGGTCAGTTTCCATGTTGTTGTGCAGTTTTGAGGGAGTTTCTTAAACCTGAGTTGTAATTTGATTGCACTGTGGTCTGAGAGACTGTTTGTTACAATTTCCGTTCTTTTGCATTTGCTGAGGCGTGTTTTACTTCCAACTATATGGTCGATTTTAGAATAAGTGCTGTGTGGTGCTGACAAGAATGTATATTCTGTTGATTTGAGTGGAAAGTTCAGTAGATGTCTGTTAGATCGGCTTGATCCAGAGCTGAGTTCAAGTCCTGAATATCCTTATTAATTTTCTTTCTCATTGATCTGTCTAATATTGGCAGTGGGGTGTTAAAAGTCTCCCACTATTATTGTTTGGGAGTCTAAGTCTCCTTGTAGGTCTATAAGAACTTGTTTTATGAATCTGGTTGCTCCTGTATTTGGGTGCATATATATTTAGGATAGTTAGCACTTCTTGTTGCATTGATCCCTTTACCATTATGTAATGCCCTTCTTTGTCTTTTTTTATCTTTGTTGGTTTAAAGTCTGTTTTATCAGAGACTAGCATTGCAACCCCTGCTCTTTTTTGCTTTCTATTTGTTTGATGGATATTCCTCCATTCCTTTATTTTGAGGCTATGTGTGTCTTTGCACATGAGATGAGTCTCCTGAGTACAGCACACCAATAAGTCTTGACTCTTTATCCAATTTGCCAGTCTGTGTCTTTTAATTGGGGCATTTTGCCCATTTACATTTAAGGTTAATATTGTTATGTGTGAATTTGATCCTGTCACCATGATGCTAGCTGGTTATTTTGCACATTAGTCGATGCAGTTTCTTGATAGTGTCTTTGGTCTCTATATTTTGGTGTGTTTTTGCAGTGGTGGTACCAGTTTTTCCTTTCCATAAGGCCAGCCTGGTGGTAACAATATCCCTCAGCATTTGCCTGTCTGGAATGGATTTTATTTCTCTTTTGCTTATGAAGCTTAGTTTGGCTGGATATGAAATTCTGGGTTGAAAATTCTTTTCTTTAAGAATGTTTAATATTGGCCCCTACTCTCTTCTGGCTTGTAGGGCTTCTGCAGAGAGATTCACTGTTAGTCTGATGGGCTTCCCTTTGTAGGTAGCCTGACCTTTCTCTCCATCTGCCCTTAACATTTTTGCCTTCATTTCCACCTTGGAGAATCTAACGATTATGTGTCTTGGGGTTGGTCTTCTCGCGGAGTATCTTTGTGTTGTTCTCTGTATTTCCTGAATTTGAATGTTGGCCTGTCTTGCTAGGTTGGGGAAGTTCTCCTAAATAATATCCCGAAGTGTGTTTTCCAACTTGCTTCCATTCTCCTTGTCACTTTCAGGTACAACAATCAATCATAGGTTTGGTCTTTTCACATGGTCTCATATTTCTTGGGAGCTTTGTTCATTCCTTTTCATTCTTTTTTCTCTAATCTTGTCTTCATGCCTTATTTCAGTAAGTTGATCTTCAATCTCTGATATCCTTTCTTCTGCTTGATTGATTTGGCTATTGATACTTGTGTATGCTTCACGACATTTTCATTCTGTGTTTTTCAGCTGCGTCAGGTCTTTTATATTCCTCTCTAAGCTGATTATTCTAGTTAGCAGTTCCTGTAACCTTTTATCAAGTTCTTAGCTTCCTTGCATTGGGTTAGAACATGCTCCTTCAGCTCAGAGGTGTTTTTTATTACCCACCTTCTTAAGCCTACTTCTGTCAATTCATCAATCTCATTCTGTCTAGTTTTGTGTCTTTGCTGGAGAGGAGTTGCAATCATTTGGAGGAGAAGAGGCACTTTGGTTTTTGGAATTTTCAGCATTTTTGCACTGTTTTTTCCTCATCTTCGTGAATTTACCTACCTTAGTCTTTAAGCCTGATGACTTTTGGATGGGGTTTTTGTGTGGGCGTCCTTTTTGTTGATGTTGATGTTGTTGCTTTCTGTTTTTTAGTTTTTCTTCTAACAGTCAAGTCCCTCTTCTGTATGTCTGCTGGAATTTGCTGGAGGTCCACTCCAGACTCTGTTCACCTTGTTATCACCTGTGAAGGCTGCAGAACAGCAAAGATTGCTGCCTGTTCCTTCCTCTAGAAGCTTCATCTCAGAGGGGCACTGGCCTGATGTCAGCTGGAGCTCTCCCGTATTAGGTGCCTGTTGACCCTTGTTGGGAGGTCTCTCCTAGTCAGGAGGCATGGGGGTCAGGGACTCACTTGAAGAGGTAGTCTTTCCCTTAGCAGAGCTGGTGCGCTGTGCTGGGAGAATTCCTCATGTCAAGATCAGCTGCTCTCTTCAGAGCCAGCAAGAAAAGATTGAATCCACTGAAGCTGCCCCCACAGCCGCGACTTCCCCCAAGTGCTCTGGAGTGATATGGTAGTTTTATCTGTAAGCCCTTGACTGGGGCTGCTGCATTTCCTTCAGAGATGCCCTGCCCAGTGAGGAGGAATCTAGAGAAGCAGTCTGGCCATAGCCACTTTGCTCTGCTCTGGTGAATTCTGCCCAGTCCAAACCTCCCAGCCTCCTTAGCACTATCAAGAGAAAACCGCCTACTAAAGCCTCAGTAATGGCATATACCCCTCCCCAACAAAACTTGATCATCCCAGGTCGATTTCATACTGCTGTGCTAGCAGTGAAAATTTCAAGCCAGTGGTTCTTAGCTTGCTGCGCTCCGTGGGAGTGGTACCCACTGAGCGAGACCACTTGGCTCCCTGGCCTCAGCCCCCTTTCCGGGGGAGTGAGTGGTTCCGTCTCTCTGGGGTTCCAGATGCCACTGGGGTAAGAAAAAAACTCCTACAACTAGCTCAGTGTCTGCTCAAACAACTGCCCAGTTTTGTGCTTGAAACCCAGGTCCCTAGTGGTTTGGGCACACGAGGGAATCTCCTTATCTGTGGATTGCAAAAGTCATGGAAAAACATAGTATCCAGTAGCTCAGTCCCTCATGGCTTCCCTTGGCTGGGAGAGGGAGGTCCCCTGGCTCCTTGCACTTCCCAAGTGAGGCGATGTCCCCTTGCTGCCCTGCTTCTTCTAGCCCATCTCGGGCTGCACCCACTGCCTGACCAGGCCCAATGAGATCAGCCAGGTACCTCAGTTGGAAATGCAGAAATCCCCGCCTTCTGTGTTGGTCTCACTGGGAGCTGCAGACTGGAGCTGTTTCTATTCGGCCATCTTGGCCGCTCCATCAGTTTTATATTTAGTACTCCCTTAAGGATCTCTTGTCAGGGTTGTCTAGTCGTAATGAATTCCCTTTGCACTTACTTGTCTGGAAATGATTTTTTCCCCCTGCTTTCCATATGAAGCTTAGTTTGGTGGCATATGAAATTCTTGGTTGAATTTTCTTTTCTTTAAGAATGCTGAAAATAAAGCCCCAGTCTCTTCTGGCTTGTAAAGTTTCTGCTGAGAAACCCGCTGTTAACCTGATGGGGTTTCCTTTGTATGTGATCTGACTTTTTTCTGTAGCTGCCTTTAGGACTTTTTTTTTTTAGCATTAACTTTTGACAGTCTGGTGACTACGTGCCTTGATGATGTCCATTGTTGTATAGTATCTTGCAGGTGTTCTCTGGATTTCTTGTATCTGGATGTCTATCTCTAGCAAGAATAAGAAAGTTTTCTTGAATTATTCCCTCAAATATGCTTTCCAAATTGTTTTCTTTTTCTCATTCTCTCTCAGAAATGCCAATAATTCATCAATAATTCATAGGTTTCATTGCTTCACACAATGCCATATTTCTTGAAGACTTTGCTCATTTTTTAAAATTATTTTTTCTTTATTTTCATCTGACTGAGTTACTTTGAAAGACCAGTCTTCAAGCTCTGAATTCTTTCTCTGCTTTGTCCAGTCTATTGGGAAATCTTTCAGTTGTATTTTTTAAATCCGTAGGTGAGTTTTTCAATTGCTTTAGGAGTTTCTTTGTGTGGATTTTCCACCTTGTCTTGGATCTCATTGAACTTCCTTGCAATCCATGCTTTGAATTCTTTATGTGTCATTTCTGAGTTTTCATTTGGGTTAGGGACTATTTCCAGAGAGCTAGAGCAATCTTTTGGTGGTATCACTACATTCAGATTTTTTATGGTGCCAGAATTCTTACACTGGTTCCCTCTCATCTGGAGATGCTGACACTTCAGATTTTTGTAATTATTTTTGTGCAGGTAGAATTTTTCCTTTTTCTTTCTTGCTCTATAATATGTTTTATTATTTTTCTTTCTCTTTCCCCCTTTCCAAAGTTATGTGACTATAGAGAATGTTTGATAGGGTCTTTTGGCTTTGCTTCTATATCTCTATGCAATTGTTTCAGCAGATTTTATATTGGCATGTGCAGTTCAATCTGTGAGACAGTAGATGACACATATAGGTAAGAGCCAACTGTGGCCAACATGGCTGAGTATATACTTCTTCTTTGTTTATGGAGAGGAGCTCTCAGTTGCTTCAGGCAGTGGGTTGATTCGTGGAATGCCAGTTGGTCTGAGCTTTCTGCTCAGCCTCGGGAGAGTGGGGGCCATGAAGGGGAGAACCAGATCAGGCAGGCCCACCTACAGGTCCCCTAGTGGCAAGTACAAGCACCAGTGGCTAGGGAAAATCCAGTGAATGGCCATCAAGCACCCAAAAGCTTGCCTAGGCATGGAGCTGGGAAACCTTTTTGGCCCCAAGTTCTCTGCATGGGGATTGGGAGTGGCCTAAGCTCTAAGTCCAGGGGAGTGGGTGTTCCAGATGCCTGGAGATGTACCTGGGCATGTAGTGGAGAACCCCCTACACTGCACCAAGATTTCTGCATAGGAGGGGTGGGACGACTGAGGCTGCTGCTTCAGGTGAGCAGATGCTCTCTGAATGCCTGGAGATCTGCCTGAGTGTGGAGCAGAGAGAGCCTTCTATATTCAGGAAGGGTGGGGTGGCTCAGGCTGCTGAACTAGATGAATGCCTCCTATTTTCAATTGCTGCTTTCATTCATTTATCTGTAAAATTTATGGGAATACCCCCTGCAAACCCACTCACTTTACCACAATATCTGCCCCAACCTACATTTGCAGTTTCATCATTCTCTAATCCCTGCACCAGGATTTCTCCAAATGTGGTTCTGAGACCACTTTTATTTGACTGCCTTCAGGAGACTTTGTTAAAATGCACCCTTCTGGGGTCACACTTCTGATCTGTTGGGCCACAGTCTCTTGGGTGGGGAGCAAGAATCTACATTTTGACAATTTTGGAATGGTTCACGACCTGATCTTGCACACGTCTTGGAGGCCAGTTCTATTCCCCTCACAGGCCATATGAATCCTGTCCTTTCTGCTTCAAAATGCCCATCCAGAGCCTCTACATTGATTAGCTTTTCCCTCTCTTCTAGAAAAGTTCAAAGGCTACCTCCTCCTCGAAGCCTTCACAAATACCTTAATCTAACTGTTTATAATCCTCTGCCATCTTAGCACTGTGGAAAATACAAAAACTTGGAGTTAGAACATCATCAGTTTTAATGTAAGCACCATCCTTTCTAGCTGTATGGCCCTCCTGAGCCTTACTTCTTACATCTTTAAAATGGAACCAGCTCAACAAGCATAAGGATGTAGCAAGAATCAAGATGCTGTACATGCAGCACCTGGCCGGTGGTAAGAGCTTGGTTGTCACAAGTTATCTTCACCCTCTACCTTGTGTGGCACTATTTCTTCTATGACCTTGACTGCTCTCTGCACTGATCTGGGAGTTCCCTGGGAAAAGGTGTCTCCTTTTTTATTACCTCCCAGGAGCACCATGAGTGATGCTCTACTTGTAGTATACCCTGAAATGATTATTCTTAAAGACTAGCTCTCCTGACTTGAGAGTTTGCTCTGTGTTAGGTACCATTGTAACACTGGATGTTGACTATGTATGTTATTTAATACTTCCATCAACCCCATAATATAGGGAGAATCATTATGCCCATTTTAAAGATGAGAAATTGAGGCACAAAGCAGCTAAGGGAAATTGTCCAAAATCTCACTGCTGGGTGGTATTGCAAGTATGTGAATACAGATAGCTTGATGCTACAGCTAACTTATTCTTAGCCAGTGCATTATATTCCTTTCCAAGAGAGAGTGGACTGCCCTACTGGCATTATGCAGAGGTCAGTAGTTGGGCAGAGATAGGAGAACAGCTCTCTGCAGATCCAGAGTCTGCACTTTTTCCATGGTTCCACGCTGGATCTGCTCAGTCCCTCTCTTGATCATGCTCAATTCTGTTGTGCCAGTTTTTTAGTTAAACAGTGTTTTATTTAGCTTCTTCCAGTGCCACTCAGGAGCTGACAGGCCTAGTGGTACAATTTCTGTCCTTAAGTTTCTTTCTGAGGAAAAGTAAATAAGCAGCATAAATCAAACAACTGGAGCCTGCAGTTACCACCAGCTCTGTCTAGGGCTGGTAATAGGAGGAACAGAGTGAAATACACCTGAGCTATTGTGGCAATCAAGGCTGTTGAATGTCAACATCAATTTGCCTCTGATGATACCATCAGCCAATAGCGGAGGGTTTTCCAATCAACATGATATGGAAATCAATGGTCATGACAGAGGCAGTGGGATCTCTTGGAAAGGAGAAAGGTGAAGGGCACCAAAGTCAAAAAGCCTAGCTTCCTGAGTCAGCCCTGCCAACAACCCAGGCCTCCATCTCCTTATCTATAAAATAGAAACATTGAAACCATCTAACCCCCTGGGAGCCTCAAATAAAATCCAAGAGTAAACCTGGGATAAGAAAGAAGCTAGGCCTAGGATCTGTGCCTTTGGGGTCTTCTCCTGGTCTTGTGGCCCCAACTTGCTTTGAGAACTTGAGCAAGCTGTTCCCGTGTCCCTGAGATCACTTCCAATTCTAATCCTCCTGGACTCCAGGATCTTTTGCAATGTCCTTTCAACTTTCATTTCAATTAAAATGAAAACCCTACATCCACTTCATTTTGACTTTCTTCACCCTAAGTCTTCATAGATAGAGTGCAGATCGCAATCCCAGCCCAGTATGTCTCACACGGTCCCTGGTTATGTGACAAAGACAGCCAAAGAAAAAATGACACTAACAATGAGAATATTAATAGCTAGAATTTTCTGAGTATTGACTAGGTATCAGTCAACATGCAGTGCCCCAGTTAATCCTCACAACAAACTGAGATACTCTCATTATTCACATTTTACACCTGGAGAGACTGATGCCCAGGAAAGTCAGAATCTTACAAAGAATGAGTAAGTTTGATTAAAACCAAACCAAAACAAAATCATCTAATCCTATTCCTAGAGCCTGTGCTTTGCTGTGTTCTTACACAAGCTGGGCTATGAAGAGCTGCCATGGCAGGCTTCCCTGTAGGGAATTTAAAGGAGCATCAGTGACTTGTGCACATCTCTGCATGTTCTCTCTCTCTCTCTGTCTCCCCCACCCCCCGCATTTCTGCTTATCTCTGCCTTAGTTTTTGTGTTGGCCTCATTATCTGTACAGAACTTTTTCATAAGCAGAAAACAAGGCATTGCTCAACTCTTATTGTAGAAATTTCTGCAAAAAGCAGAGACTTTTTTCCTCCCCATGTCTAAATCTCAGTCCCCAAAAAGGGTTCTGATTGGCTCTACCAGGACTACCTGCCTGGTAAATCAATCCCTTACACCTAACAGTGGGGTCCTGTGGTAGCTTAGGCCTCAGCATGTGCCAATGCTGGAGGCCAGAAGAATATGCCTATGAGCTGAATGAGGCATTTAGGAGGCAAGAAAGCCACTGTGCAGAACCTTGGCCATTTAATTCACAGTCTAAATGATGCATCAATTCCAAGGGTTCAATAGAACAGAAAATCAAGATGCAGTAAATAGGAGGCAGTCTGGAGAGTACTGACAAAAGTTCTGGCCCAATGCAGAGGGACACATACCCATAGTCTCGAGGGCAGGAGGGAAGTCATGACCCCCAGCATGGGCAGTCCAACTCACTTAATTCACCTGCAGCATATGAAGGGACTGGGTGTTCTTGAGCTCCATCTATCTATTTGCCCTCCTCCACCAGCATTGCATACAATAAAACTCAAGATGATAAACAAAATTAATTGTCTATTGATTATAGTGTGTAGGACCATCTCCAGTCCTTTGAAAGATCCTTTCCATGACACTAATTGCTGGGGGTTGGCATATTTTAACATGGGACTTGGAGCACAGGGTCCCTTCCTGGTAAAATGCCACCTGGGTCAGAGAATGGCTTGACAAATGGTGACAAACTGTGTTGTCAGCAACTGCACTGAATTAAGTAGTAATGACAGAGGGGACCACTGAAGACAGCATATGCAATTATGAGGAACATTTCAGAACATAGACAAAAGTGCCACTCAAACTTGGAGAAAATAACTTCATTTAATTCTGCTTCAGTCAGCTGAAACATCCCATCAAAATCTGAGTTACTTTGCCAAACAAGTGAAATGTCCCTTCATTTTCCAGGAGACAAGCTTTTTCCTTCATGAGTCCAGCCAGAGCTGGCTTAGAGCCAGAACTAGTTTTATTAATTCTACATATCATTCAACTTTGAGCTCTACAGGGAACAGAAAAACAAAGTTTACCTCACCCCTGGGGCTAGCAAAACAGTTGATGAAACAAACAAAAAAAAACCTTCACAAATAGAAATGATTTTTTGCCCCAGTCATCTCAGCATCCAGTAGCCTGCCCTTGCAAGGGGCCAGAAGTCACCAGAAGGGACAGAGGCTGAGGTCTGCTCCAAGTTCTTAAGGGTAACTAACCTGTGGAAAAGGACTACTCCTTGGAGCAGGAGCTAGTTCCTTCTCTTCTGGGGACCATAGCTGCCCTAAAGAAGAGGTAAGTGGCATTCTCTGAACCATGACAATCAGTCTCATCACATCCAGGCTCCTTTCTGAATCTAGACCTGGTAGAGAGGCCTGATGAACAGATTAGAGGCCCTGACAGCTACAGAGTTTCAGGAGTGGTCTGTGTGGCTGGAGGCTTCTGACACATAGCTTCTAGGTCCAGGTCTGCCTCTCACAGCTTCTCTTCTCTAGCCTTCAGCTTTCTCACATATTCAACAAAAAGGACAGGCTAAATTATGTCCAGAAACAACATTCTAAGATTTTAATCCTACATCCAACAGTGTTAATAGCTTAGATTTCAAAAAATTCAAGGGCCAAGGCCCAAAAAGAAGTGAGGTGTAGAAAGATTATAGCACACAGTTTCTCCATAATATGCCATGGAGGGGTGAAGGTAACAGCATGACCCTGGATGGTTCCCACTCTCTCCACCAAGCATTCCCTGCAAGTAGCGCTGTGGGCTGGAGCTGGAGTTCAAGGCCTGCCTGTCTCTTTCTCACTCCGTGATCTCAAGCTGACCTGGTTTTTGTATTTGGGCAATAGGCACAGTAGACTTAGCTCCAGAGTCTTTGTGAGGATAAATGTGAGGGTCTAGCCTGGATCGGAGTTCAATGTGTATTAGTCAGGGTTCCCCAGAGGAAAAAAACCTGAGGTTTGTTTATAAAAGCATATATCCTCTCAAGAAAGAGTAAGTGAGCATCTTTTTTCATATGAACAAATGAGCAACGGAATGAAATGTGATACACTAATGCACACACATTTGTCACAAATATATTATCTCAAACACACATGCTAACAAACATGGACATGCTCACCCACGCCTTTGGAGAGACACATTCACACACTCATGAAGCCATCACGCGTGTGGAGGATTTATTAATGGAAATGTATCTCTCCCCTTTACTTGATTTATTTAGTCAAAGTACACATGAGATAATATTTATGGAATTTCATAAGGGCTTCACTTATGTAGTGTCTAAACTTCACTTTTTCCCAAACCAGAACATTTTTATAAGTAATGAAAATGGCTCTGCTTCAGGATTCGTGATCTTCCATATGTACCAAGATGGGAGATGCCCTAGGGGTAAGCTCTCTGCACGATACTGAGTCATGTCCAGACCAAGAATCCAGCCTGGCAGTATCACAGTCACTGGGGCCTTTTAGGATAGTGCCTGGACAGAGGAAAAGAGGGTGCTCATCCAGGGTGAGGGTCAGGATGATGTTCAGGGTCCTCATAAGGCTGAGAGATAGAATAATACTGAGGACTCAGTTACAAATAGCTTATTCAAGGTAGAAAAGCCCTGGAGAGCTAGGGAGTCAGCAAGGCTTGGCCTTGGAGCCCTGCCCCTGTAACTAGGGCCAGACTCTCCTGTAGCTTTTCCCTTCTATAACTGTAGGCTTTCAGTCTGCCTCCTCTTCTACCTTACCACCCATCAATGCTTCCCCTCATCTCCTTTGCAGGGATGTTATGGGAATCAAAGAAATTCGTAAGAAACACAGGACAGTGCCATCATGTGGCTGCAACATGATAAACGGCCATAACTTTTATCATTTAAACTAGGTTTTTGGTGCCCATTCATACATGTCACAAATTTTGGTAGTTACAGCTTGCAACCGCCTGTCCTCAAACGGTTCTCCCTGCTGTATCCCTTACTGATCCATTTCCTGTCACCAAATTAGGCAACTTCCTGTTATGTGGACAGGACCCCAACATCCCAATTGAAGCCCTTATTCAGGTACTGTTCCCCATATCTGAGACCCCCTCCCTGCAAACTTATTCCATAGCACCCTGTCTCTGTGTATTGACATCCTACTTGTGGTGGACAGACTCCAGGGTGACTCCTATGATCTTGGCCTCTTGATATTTACAACCTTGTATAATCCTCTCCCCTTGGGTGTGGGCAGGACATATGACTTGCTTGTTTAAAAAGTATTTTAATTAATTTATGTTTTGAGATAATTGAAGATTCACATGCAGAGAGATCCCTATACTCTTCACCCATTTTCCCTCAATGGTAATATCTTGCAAAACTGTAGTACATTATTACAGTCATGGTATTAATATTGATACATTCAAAATGCAAAACATTTTACTTTTATTTATTTTATTTGTATTTTGTTATTTCAATAGACTTTTGGGGAATAGGTGGTGTCTGGTTACAAGGATAAGTTCTTTAGTGGTGATTTCTGAGATTTTGGTGCACCCATCACTTGAGCAGTGTATACAGTAACCAGTGTGTAGTCTTTTATCCCTTAACCCCCCTTTCACTCTTTTCCTTGAGTCCTCAAAGTCCATTGTATCATTCTTATGCCTGTACATCCTTAGCTCCCGCTTATGAGTGAGAACACACAAATGTTTGGTTTTCCATTTGTGAGTTACCTCACTTAGAATAATGGTCTCCAATCCATCCAGGTTACTGCAAATGCCATTATTTCATTCCTTTTGATGGCTGAGTAGTATTCCATGGTGTATTTATACATTTGCTTTATCCACTCTTTGGTTGATGGGCATTTGGGCTGATTCCATATTTTTGCAATTGTGAACTGTGCTGCTATAAACATGCATGAGCTACTATCTTTTTCATATAATGACTTCTTTTCCTCTAGGTTGATACCCTGTAGTGGGATTGCTGGATCAAATAGTAGATCACTTTTAGTTCTTTAAGAAATCTCCACACTGTTTTCCATAGTGGTTATACCAGTTTACATTCCCACCAGCAGTGTAAGAGTGTTCTGTTTTCACTACGTCGACGCCAACATCTATTATTTTTTGATTTTTTTGATTATGGCCATTCTTGCAGGAGTAAGGTTGTGTCTCACTGTGGTTTTGATTTGCATTTCCCTGATAATTAGTGATGTGGAGCATTTTTTCATATGTTTGTTGGCCATTTGTATATCTTCCTTTGAGAATTGTCTATTCATGTCCTTAGCGCACTTTTTGATGGGATTTTTTTCTTGCTGATTTGTTTGAGTTCCTTGTAGATTCTAGATGTTAGTCCTTTGTCAGAGGTATAGATTGCAAAGATTTTCTTCCACTCTGTGGGTTGCCTGTTTACTCTGCTGATTAGTTCTTTTGCTGTGCAAAAGGTTTTTAATTTAATTAAGTGCCATCTATTTATCTTTGTTTTTGTTGCATTTGCTTTCGGGTTCTTGGTCATGAAGTCTTTGCCTAAGCCAAATGCCTAGAAGGATTTTTCTGATGTTATCTGCTGGAATTATTATGGTTTCAGGTTTTAGGTTTAAGTCTTTGATTCATCTTGAGTTGATTTTTGTATGAGGTGAGAGATGAGGATCCAGTTTTATTCTTCTATATGTGACTTGCCAATTATCCCAGCACCATTTGTTGAAGTGGGTGTCCTTTCCCCACTTTGTGTTCTTGTTTGCTTTGCTAAATATCAGTTGGCTGTAAGTATTTGGCTTTATTTCTGGGTTCTCATTTCTGTTCCATTGGTCTATGTGCCTATTTTTATACCAGAACCATGCTGTTTTGGTGAGTATGACCTTATAGTATAGTTTGAAGTCAGGTAATGTGATGCTTCTAGATTTATTCTTTCTGCTTAGTCTTGCTTTGGCTATGTGAGCTCTATTTTGGTTTTGTATGAATGTTAGAATTGTTTTTTCTAGTTCTGGGAAAAATGATAATGGTATTTTGATGGGAATTGCATTGAATTTGTAGATCACTTTGGGCAGTATGGTCATTTTCACAATATTGATTCTACCCGTCTATGATCATGGGATGTGTTTTCAATTGTTTGTGTCATATATGATGTCTTTCAGCAGGGTTTTGCAGTTTTTCCTGTAAAGGTGTTTCACCTCCTTGGTTAGGTATATTCCTAAGTATTTTATTTTTTTGTAGCTATTGTAAGAAGTATTGAGTCTTTGATTTGATTCTCAGCTTGGTTGCCATTGGTATGTAGCAGAGCTACTGACTTGTGTACATTAATTTTGTATACTGAAACTTTGCTGAATTCATTTATCAAATCTAGGAGCTTTTCATTTAAGTCTTTAGGGTTTTTAGTTATATGATCATGTCATTGGCAAACCGTGACAGTTTGACTTCCTCTTCACTGATTTGGATGCACTTTCTTTCTTTCTCTTGTCTGATTGTTCTGGCTAAGACTTCCAATAGTATGTTGAATAGAAGTGGTGAAAGTGGGCATCTTTGTCTTATTTCAGTTCTCAGGGGGAACGCTTTCAACTTTTCCCCATTCAGTATAATGTTGGCTGTGGGTTTGTCATAGATGGCTTTTATTACCTTAAGGTATGTCCCTTTTGTTGAGCGTTTTAACCATAAAGGGATGCGGGACTTTGTCAAATGCTTTTTCTGCGTCTATTGAGATGATTATGTGATTTTTGTTTTTAATTCTGTTTGATTGTGTTTTGTTTTTAATTCTGTTTATTGACTTGCAGATGTTAAACCATCCCTGTATCCTTGGTATGAAGCCCACTTGATCATGGCGGATTATCTTTTTTGATAGCTTTTGGATTCAGTTTGCAGTATTTTATTGAGGATTTTTGCACCTATGCTCATCAGGGATATTGGTCTGTAGTTTTATTTTATTGTTATGTCTTCCTGGTTTTGGTACTGGGGTGATACTGGATTCATAGAATGACTTCAGGAGAATTTTCTGTTTCTCTGTCTTTTGGGGTAGTGTCAATAGGATTAGTACCAATTCTTTTTTTGAATGTCTGATAGAATTCAGCTGTGAATCCGTCTAGTCCTGGGCTTTTTTGTTGGCAATTTTTGAATTACCTTTTCAGTCTCGCTGCTTGTTATTAGTCTGTTCAGAATTTCTATTTCTTCCTTGTTCAATCTAGGAAGGTTGTATATTTCCAGGAGTTTATCCATGTCCTCTAGGTTTTCTAGTTTGTGCATATAAAGGTGTTCATAGTAGCCTTGAATGATCTTTTGTATTTCTGTGGTATTGGTTGTAATATCTCCTGTTTTGTTTCTAATTGAGCTTATTTGGATATTCTGTTTTCTTTTCTTGTTTAATCTTGCTAATGGCCTACCAATTTTATTTATTCAAGATGTAAAACATTTGTATCACCACAAGGATCTATTAATGCTTTCCTTTTATAGGCACACTCACTTCCCTTCCACACTCACTCCTTCCTTAAATCCTGATAACCACTAGTCCGTTCTCCATTTCTACAATTTTGTCATTTCACAAGTGTTATATAAATGGAATTATACAACATGAAATAGTCATTTTCACTCAGCATTATCCTCTAGAGATTCATCCCAGTTGTTGTGTTTTTATCAATAACATTTTCCCTTGTTATTGCTGAGTTGTATTACCTAGCATGGATGTGTCAAGTTTTTTTTTTTTTTTTTTTTTTTTTTTTTTTTTTTTAAATCAGTCACCCATTGAAGCACATCTGGGTTGTTTCCAGTTTTGGGCTATTATTAATAAAGTTACTGTAAACATTTGTGTGTGAGTTTTTGTGAGAACGTAAGTCTTTGTTTCTCTGGGACAAATGCCTAAGAGTGTAATTTCTGGGTTACATGGTAGTTGCATGTTTAGTTTTCTAAGGAACTACTAAACTATTTAAAGAGTGGCAGTGCCATTTTACGTTCTCATTGGCAATGTTTGAGTGATCCAGTTTCTCTGCATCTCACCATCATTTGTTGTTGCCAATTTTGTTTTTTTTAGCCAATCTGATAGGTACAGTGATCTCTCATTTTTGTTTTAATGTGCATTTCCATAGTGGCTAAAGACGTTAAACGTATTTTTGCATGCTTATTTACCATCATGAAGTATATCCTCTTCAGTGAGATGCTTGCTTATGTCCTTTGCCTGTATTCTAATTGGATTGTTTGCTTTTTATGGTTGAGTTTTGACAGTTTTTCTATATTTTAAATATCAGTAATTTGTCAGATATGGTCTTCACATTTCTTTCTCCCTGTCAATAGCTTGACTTTTTATGCTCTTAACAGAACTTTTCACAGAGCAGTTCCTATTTTGATGAAGCCTAACTGATCAATTTTTATTTTACAGATCATGCTTTTTGTTACTATGCTAAAATTTTTTCCTAGTTCAAGATCCTAAATGTTTCCTCTTATTTTTTTCCTAAAAGTTTTTTTAATATGTACTTTAAGTTCTAGGGTACATGTGCACAACGTGCAGGTTTGTTACATATGTATAAATCTGCCATGTTGGTGTGCTGCACCCATTAACTCATCATTTACGTTAGGTATATTCCTAATGCTATCCCTCCCCACTCCCCCCACTCCAGGACAGGCCCTGGTGTGTGATGTTCCCCACCCTGTGTCCAAGTGATCTCATTGTTCAGTTCCCACCTATGAGTGAGAACATGTGGTATTTGGTTTTCTGTCCCTGCGATAGTTTGCTGAGAATGATGGTTTCCAGCTGCATCCATGTCCCTACAGAGGGCATGAACTCATCCGTTTTTATGGCTGCATAGTATTCCATGGTGTATACGTGCCACATTTTCTTAATCCAATCTCTCATTGATAGACATTTGGGTTGGTTCCAAGAATTTGCTATTGTGAATAGTGCTGCAATAAACATACGTGTGCATGTGTCTTTATAGCAGCATGATTTATAATCCTTTGGGTATATACCCAGTAATGGGATGGCCGAGTCAAATGGTATTTCTAGTTCTAGATACTTGAGGAATTGGCACACTGTCTTCCACAATGGCTGAACTAGTTTACAGTCCCACCAACAGTGTAAAAGTGTTCCTATTTCTCCACATCCTCTCCAGCACCTGTTGTTTCCTGACTTTTTAATGATCGCCATTCTAACTGGTGTGAGATGGTATCTCATTGTGGTTTTGATTTGCATTTCTCTGATGGCAAGTGATGATGAGCATTTTTTCATGTGTCTGTTGGCTGCATAAATGTCTTCTTTTGAGAAGTGTCTGTTCATATCCTTTGCCCACTTTTTGATGGGGTTGTTTGATTTTGCTTGTAAATTTGTTTAAGTTCTTTGTAAATTCTGGATATTAGCCCTTTGTCAGATGAGTGGATTGTAAAAATTTTCTCCCATTCTGTAGGTTGCCTGTTCACTCTGATGGTAGTGTCTTTTGCTGTGCAGAAACTCTTGAGTTTAATTAGATCCCATTTGTCAATTTTGGCTTTTGTTGCCATTGCTTTTGGTGTTTTAGTCATGATGTCCTTGCCCATACCTATGTCCTGAATGGTATTGCCTAGGTTTTCTTCTAGGGTTTTTATGGTTTCAAGTCTAAGATTTAAGTGTTTAATCCAGCTTGAATTAATTTTTGTATAAGGTGAAAGGGATCCAGTTTCAGCTTTCTACACGTGGGTAGCCAGTTTTCCCAGCACCATTTATTAAATAGGAAATCCTTTCCCCATTTCTTGTTTTTGTCAGGTTTGTCAAAGATCAGATGGTTGTAAATATGTGGTATTATTTCTGAGGGCTCTGTTCTGTTCCATTGGTCTATATCTCTGTTTTGGTACCAGTACCATGCTGTTTTGGTTACTGTAGCCTTGTAGTATAGTTTGAAGTCAGGTAGCGTGATGCCTCCAGCTTTGTTCTTTTGACTTAGGATTGTCTTGGCAGTGTGGGCTCTTTTTTCGTTCCATATGAACTTTAAAGTAGTTTTTTCTTTCCAATTCTGTGAAGAAAGTCATTGGTAGCTTGATGGGGATGGCATTGAATCTATAAATTACCTTGGGCAGTATGGCCATTTTCACAATATTGATTCTTCCTGTCCATGAGCATGGAATGTTCTTCCATTTGTTTGTGTCCTCTTTTATTTTGTTGACCAGTGGTTTGTAGTTCTTGAAGAGGTTGTTCACATCCCTTATCAGTTGGATTCCTGGGTATTTTATTCTCCTTGAAGCAATTGTGAATGGAATTTCACTCATGATTTGGCTCTCTGTTTGTCTGTTATTGATGTATAGGAATGCTTGTGATTTTTGTACATTGATTTTGTATCCTGAGATTTTGCTGAAGTTGCTTATCAGCTTAAGGAGATTTTGGACTGAGACAATGGGTTTTCTAAATATGCAATAATGTCATCTGCAAACAGGGACAATTTGACTTCCTCTTTTCCTAATTGAATACCATTTCTTTCTTTCTGCTGCCTGATTGCCCTGGCCAGAACTTCCAACACTATGTTGAATAGTAGTGATGAGAGAGGGCATCCCTGTCTTGTGCCAGTTTTCAAAGGGAATACTTCCAGTTTTTGCCCATTCAGTATGATATTGGCTGTGGGTTTGTCATAAATAGCTCTTATTATTTTGAGATACATCCCATCAATACCGAATTTATTGAGAGTTTTTAGCATGAAGGGCTGTTGAATTTTGTCAAAGACCTTTTCTGCATCTATTGAGATAATCATGTGGTTTTTGCCTTTGATTCTGCATATGCTGGATTACGTTTATTGATTTGTGTATGTTGAACCAGCCTTGCATCCCAGGGATGAAGCCAACTTGACCGTGGTGGATAAGCTTTTTTGATGTACTGCTGGATTTGGTTTGCCAGTATTTTGCTGAGGATTTTTGCATTGATGTTCATCAGTGATATTGGTCTAAAATTCTCTTTTTTTGTTTTGTCTTTGCCAGGCTTTGGTATCAGGATGATGCTGGCCTCATAAAAAGAGGATTCCCTCTTTTTCTATTGATTGGAATAGTTTCCGAAGCAATGATACCAGCTCCTCTTTGTACCTCTGGTAGAATTTGGCTGTGAATCCGTCTGGTCCTTTACTTTTTTTGATTGCTAGGCTATTAATTATTGCCTCAATTTCAGAGCCTGTTACTGGTCTATTCAGGGATTCAACTTCTTCCTGTGTTAGTCTTGGGAGGGTGTATGTGTCCAGGAGTTCATCCATTTCTTCTAAATTTTCTAGTTTATTTGCGTAGAGGTGTTTATAGTATTCTCTGATGGTAGTTTGTATTTCTGTGGGATCAGTGGTGGTACCCCCTTTATCTCTTTTATTGTATCTATTTGATTCTTCTCTCTTTTCTTCTTTATTAGTCTTGCTAGTGGTCTATCAATTTTGTTGATCTTTTCAAAAAACCAACTCCTGGATTCATTGATTTTTTGAAGAGCTTTTTTGTGTCTCTATCTCCTTCAGTTTTGCTCTGATCTTAGTTCTTTCTTGCCTTCTGCTAGCTTTTGAATGTGTTTGCTCTTCCTTCTCTGGTTCTTTTAATTGCGACGTTAGGGTGTCAATTTTAGATCTTTCCTGCTTTCTCTTGTGGGCATTTAGTGCTATAAATTTCCCTCTAGACACTGCTTTAAATGTGTCCCAGAGATTCTGGTGTGTTGTGTCTTTGTTCTCATTGATTTCAAAGAACATCTTTATTTCTGCCTTCTTTTCATTATGTACTCAGTAGACGTTCAGGAGCAGGTTTTTCAGTTTCCATGTAGTTGAGCAGTTTTGCGTGAGTTTCTTTGTCCTGAGTTTTAGTTTGATTGCACTGTGATCTGAGAGACAGTTTGTTATAATTTCTGTTCTTTTACATTTGCTGAGGAGTGTACTTTCAATTATGTAGTCAATTTTGGAATAAGTGCGATGTGTTGCTGAAAAGAATGTATATTCTGTTGATTTGAGGTGGAGAGTTCTGTAGATGTCTATTAAGTCTGCTTGGTGCAGAGCTGAGTTCGATTCCTGGATATCCTTGTTAACTTTTTGTCTCACTGATCTGTCTAATATTGACAGTGGGGTGTTAAATTCTCCCATTATTATTGTGTGACAGTCTAAGTCTCTTTGTAGGTCTCTAAGGACTTGCTTCATGAATCTGGGTGCTCCTTTATTGGGTGCATATATATTTAGGATAGTTAGCTCTTCCTGTTGAATTGATCCCTTTACCATTATGTAATGGCCTTCTTTGTCTCTTTTGATCTTTGTTGGTTTAAAGTCTGTTTTATCAGAGATTAGCATTGCAACCCCTGCTTCTTTTGTTTTCCATTTGCTTGGTGGATCTTCTTCCATCCCTTTATTTTGAGCCTCTGTGTGTCTCTGCACGTGAGATGGGTCTCCTGAATACAGCACACTGATGGGTCTTAACTCTATCCAATTTGCCAGTCTTGTGTCTTTTTACTGGGGCATTTTGCCCATTTACACTTAAGTTTAATATTGTTATGTGTGGATTTTATCCTGTCATTATGATGTTTGGTGGTTATTTTGCTTGTTACTTGATGCAGTTTCTTCCTAGCATCTATAGTCTTTACAATTTGGCATGTTTTTGGAGTGGCTGGTACCAGTTTTTCCTTTCCATGTTTAGTGCTTCCTTCAGGGTGTCTTGTAAGGCAGGCCTGGTGGTGCCAAAATCTCTCAGCATTTGTTTGTCTGTAAAGGATTTTGTTTCTCCTTCACTTATGAAGCTTAGTTTGGCTGGATATGAAATTCTGGGTCTGGGGTCAGGGCATAGCTGAACAAAAGGCAGCAGAAAGTTCTGCAAACTTAAACATCCCTGTCTGACAGCTTTGAAGAGAGTAGTGGTTCTCCTAAAAGTTTTATAGTTTTGCATTTTATGTTCAAATATGTGATCTTTTTTTTTTTTTTTTTTTTTTTGAGATGGAGTCTCACTCTGTCACCCAAGCTGTAGTGCAGAGGTGTGATCTTGGCTCACTGCAACCTCCTAGTTTCTTCAAAACTGTTTAACCTATTTTAGACCTTTTGCTTTCTCATATATAATTTAGAATAATCTTATCTATATCTGCAAAAAATCTTGTTGATAATTTGAGAGGGATTGCATTAAAACTGTGATTATATTTAGGAGGATTGACATCTTCACTATGTTAAGATTTTAAATCCATGAACATGGTATGCCTCTCCATTACTTAGATATTCTTTGATTTTTAACAGAGTTCTATATATGTTTTGTTAAATTTATCCCTAAGCGTTTGATTGTTTGAAGGGATTGTAAATGCTATTGTATTTTTAATTTATGTGTCTATAAGTTCATTGCTGGTATATGTAAATACAATTGATATTTGGATATTGGTCTTGTAGCCTGTCACCTTTTCTGAACTCATTTATTAGTTGTAGGGGATTTTTTATAGATTCCTTGGGATACTCTAGATAGCTAATTATGACATCTGCCAATAGGGACAATTTTATTTCTTCCTTTCTGTTCTGTATCACTTTAATTTTCTATTCTCACATTATTGCACTAAATAGAACTTTCAGGACTATGTTGGATAAGAGTGATAAGGGTATCCTTGCCTTGTTCTCAATATTAGGGGAAAAATTCAGTCTTTTGCCATTAAAAAGCTGAGTTTTCTGGAGCCTGAAGCCATGAGGATTTGCCTGGAGCCTGGCTCCCCGGGGGCTGATTTAGCAGTGAGGTCTTGGGATGGGCCTACACCCTGGGTCTTCTGGAAGGCTAGCAGACGCTAGCTTGGATAGTGGAGCTGTGGGGACCAGCCTGACACTGGGCAAGCCCTCAATACAGGGCCGCTGGATCTGGGTTGGTCCTGGGGAAGGCTTGGATCCTGAGTCTATGGGGACTGACCTGGTGCTGGGGTAATCCTGAAACCCCAGTTCACTGAAGCTGACCTGATGCTGGGGAAGGTCTGGAGCCTGGGCCCACTGGGGTCAGTTTAGTGCTATGGCAGGCCCAGAGATCGAGTCTGTGAGGCAGGTCTGGAGGCTGGGGCTGTGGGATCACACCTGTCTTGGAATCCCTGCCTGTGGGTACTGGCTTGGCATCTGGGGCCAGAGGGCTGGCCTGGTGCTGGTTGGGCCTGGAGTCTGTGTCTGCAGGGGCCAGCCTGATGACTGGGGCTGTGGCAGTTGGCCTGGCAGAGGGGTGGGCCTGCAGCCTGGTGCCACTGGGGCCATCATGTGCTGGTCGTGGGGGTGAACTGTTTCCTGTAGCTGCTGGTGCCAGCCCAAGGCCTGGGGCTTCTGGGGTTGGCCTGGAAGTGGGGTGATTTGGTGATGGAGTCCACCCCACCAGGCAGTCATGGAGCCTGGGTATGCAGAATTTAGTCTGTCATCAGGGTGGACCTGGAGGATCAGTCTACATGTACCAGTCTAGGGTCTGGAGTATTGGGGCCTGTCTGCTGCTGAGTTTTAGTGGGACAGACCTGGTAGTGGGGTCTGAGGCAAAGTACAGTGCTCACTTCCTCTTCCTTCAAGCAAAGGGTGCCTCTTTCCATGTTGTGCTGCCTGTGGTTGGGGCAGGGGTGATATGGATAATGTAGAACTGTCCTTGGTACCCTCTTCAATGTGTCTTTTCTTATTTCTGTGCCATACTCAGGTGCTATAATCTCTCACCTGGTTTCCTTAGCCCTTATGAAGACATTTTCATGTGTGGATAGTTGTTCAAATTGATGTTCATGCAGGCAGATGAGCACTGAAAAGTCCTATTTCACCATCTTGTTGATGTTACCCTTCCTCTGTAGTTTTCTTTTGTGGGAGTTTTTATTAATCACAAAGTAATTTTCTTATGGGGCTATTCAAATTTTGTATTTCATAATGAGTGAGTTGTGGCAGTCTGTGTTTTGCAAGGAACTGGTCCATTTCATTGAAGTTGTCAAATTGATCTGTGTAGAGTTAACCTTATACACCTAATTATCCTTCAGATGTCTTCATGGTCTATGTTAATATCCCCTGTTTTATTCCTGGTATTTATGTATTTTCTCTTTCTTTGTCAGTCTTGCTAGAAGTTTGCCAATTTATTAATCTTTTCAAGGAATCAGCACTTTCATTGATTTTTCTTTCTATTTTTTAAATTTTAATTTAATCAATTTCTGCTCTTATTCTTATTTTTTTCTTCCTTCTGCTTGCTTGGGATTTATTTTGCTGTTCTTTTTCTAGGTTCTTGCAATGAAAGCCTAGATTATTGATTTGAGACCTTTTCTCTTTTCTAATGTATGCATTTAGTGCTATAAATCTATTAGAACTGCTAAAGCTGGGTCCCACATATTTTGATATATTGTATTTTTACTCTCATTCAGTTGAATGTATTTTATATTTTCTCTTAATATTTTCTCTTTGACTCATGTATTATTTGGAACTGTGTTGTCTAGATTCCCTAGGTTTTGAAAATTTCCTGTTATTTTTGTTATTGATTTCTAATTTGATTCCAATATGATGATCAGAGAATATTCTCTGTATGATTTCAATGCTGTAAATTTGGCGAGGCATGTTTTATGACTAAGTGTATTGTTTATCTTGGTATATTATTTTTGAACACTTGAAGAAAATGTGTATTGTACTGTTGTTGAATGGAGGACTCTATTAATATTCATTGGATCCTGCTGTCTGATAGTGTTACTGAGTTGTCTATTCTTGCTGATTTTCTGTCTAGTTGTTCTTTTATCATTGAGAGAAAAGTATTGAAGTCTACAACTCTAACTGTAGATATGTCTGTTTCTCATTTCAGTTCTATTAGTTTTGGCTTCACATGTTTTCCAGCTCTATTGCTTGGTGTATACCCATTTTGGATTGCTATGTCTTTTTGGTGGATTGACCTTTTAGGAATATAAAACATGTCTTTCTCTAATACATCTGGCAATTTTCTTTGTTCTGAAGTCTACATTTTCAGATAATATAGTTATGTCTGCTTTCCTTTGCTTAATGTTTTCATTATATATCTTTTTCCATCCTTTATTTTCAACCTGCCTATATAATTTTATTGGAAGTGAGTTTCCTGTAAACAGTATATAGTTGGGTCATGTTTTTAAAATCTACTCTGCCAATTTCTGTCTTTTAATTGGTATGTATAGACCATTCATAATTAATGTAATTGTTAACTTGGTAAGGCTTAAAGTGAACTACCATTTTATTTTTTGTTTTCTTTTTTTCTTCTGTTGTACGTTTCTCTTTTATTTCCTCTTACTTTCTCTGTGTTTTAAAAATATTTTTCAGATTTCATTTTAATTTATCTATAGTGTTTTTAGTGTATATCTCTGTATGGCTTTTATTGTAGTTACTATAGGAATTACATTGTATATAGTAACTAATCCAAGTCTACTGGTGTCGTCACTTTACTAGTTCAAGTAAAATGTAGAAAACTTATTTCTCTTTGTGTCTCTCTACACTTTTGTGTTTGTAGTATAATTGTTTTTAAATATTTTCCTTATATGCATTTAGAAAAATATTAGACTATATTATATTTGCTTCAACCATCAAACATAATTTAGGAAATTCAAAAGGATTTAAAAAGCCTACTGTGTTTACCCACTTTTTGTTTACTCTGCTTTTTCTTACTTAATTTTCAAGATTCTTTGTCTGATAATATCTTGATTTTTTCCTTCATTCCTGAAGGATATTTTCACTGGGCATAGGATTCTGGGTGGACAATTCTTTTCTTTCAGTATTAAAAAAATATTGTGCCACCTCTTTTAGTCTTCCATGGCATTGTTTTTCTCTGGTTGCTTTCAAGATTTTACCTTATATTTAGTATTCAAAAGTTTAATCAGGATGTGCTTTGGTAAGGATTTCTTTAAGTTTATTCTATTTGGGGTTCGTTCACCTTCTTGAATTTGTATGTTTATGTTCCTTGCCAAATTTGGAAAGTTTTTAGCCATTATTTCTTTGAGTAGTTTTTCAGCTCCTTCTCCTTTTCCCTCTCCTGAGACTCCAATGACATTGAAGTTATATCTTTTATTATAGTGCCACAGGTCCCTGAAGCTCTGTTCTTTTATTTTTTTGAAGTATTTTCTCTTTGTTGTTCATATTGGGTAATTTCTCATTATATTCCATCTTTCAGTTCATTGGGATTTTTTTGCCCTCAGTTCCCCCATTCTGCTGTTGAGCCTGTCAACTCAGCTTCTTATTTTGGTAATTGGATTTCTAGTTCTAACAACTTCCGTTTGATTCTTCTTCATATCTTCTGGGGTTTTTTTTTGTTGTTGCTGTTGTTGAAGCTTTATTTTTTTTTCTGAAGCTTTCCATTTTTATCATTTGTTTAAAAATGTTAGTAAATGCTCATTTAAGCATTTTTATCATGGATGCTTTAAAAATAATTGTCAGATAATCCTAACATCTTTGTTATCTTGATATTGGAATCTATTAATTGTCTTTTAGAATTCAGTTTGAGATCTTTCTGGTTCTTAGTATGACAAGTTACATTTTGTTGAAACATGCACGTTTTCATATTCTGTTATAAAACCCTGGATCTTATTACAACCTTCTATTTTATATGACTTTCTCTGACTACACTCTAGCAGGTAAAAAAGAGGGTACAGTCTTGTTATTGTCAGGTAGAGGTGGAAGTCATTTCTGTACTTGGCTTTCACTGACATCCAATGGCAGGCTCATTATTATTGCTGGGAAGTTTCTGCCAATACCACATTATAGCTGGGTGGCTTTTACTACCATTACAATGGGGATGGCTTCATTACTGCTTGGGCAGTGGTGAAAGTCCTGACTCTCTATTAGGTTTCTTCTGACACCACCATAGAGGGGAGAAAGGTGCTTTTTTACTGCCAGATGGGAGTGGAAGTCCAAGCTTCCCACTTGATCTCCACTGATAATGCTAAGGAAGGAAAAGGCTAATGACTTGCTGGTGGGGATGAAAGGCCTAGTTTCCTACTCAACTTTCCTCCATACCACTCTGATAGGGCTGCTGCATTTCTCATTATATCCTCTCAAGGAAGTAAGTTTAGGCTTGCTGCTCAGACTTTGCTAGTGTGGGTGTGGTGGAGCAGTTTTATGAATTTTGTGTGTGTGTGTGTGTGTGTGTGTGTGTGTTATTTGGTTGGAGTGAAGCAGTTACTGTCTAAAAGTTTTCTGTCTTGCTAGGCTGCCCTTCCCCTGGTTCTTTGGCTAGAAAGAGCAGACTTTTGTTCAGTCTTTTTTTTGTCTGTGCCTTATTGGTGTTTCTAGGTCACTGTCTTCTTTAGCTTCAAGTGCAGGATATATAAGACAAAAAGAAAACTCAGGGTATACACCACTGGGTTTTTCCCAGGGTTCTGAGGTCCATAATTGGTCTACTTTCTTCTTTCTGCCTTTCAGAGTCTTACGTTTGTTTTATTTAATGCCTAAGGCTTTTGGTTGTACAGTGGAAGAAATAGGAGAAAGTATGCCTATTTCCTCCTTCCGGAAGCATAAATCAACTTTTTACACTGTTAGACTATAGTACAGGTTATTAGTGTCACTTAGATGATTACATTATATTATATACAACTCCATCTTGCCAGAAAACATGTTCTAGAGACTCTTGTTGAGGTGACCACGTTGGGGAATTCCACATGGCAAGGAACTGCCAGACTCTAGCAACTTCAGCCTCCAGTGACTACCAGCAAGAATCCAGAGCCATCAGTCCTGTAAGGAAATGAATTTTATCACTAACCTAAGTGAGATTGGAAGTGAGTTCTTTTCTAACCATGCCTCCAGATAAGAACACAGTCACGGCTGATGCCTTCATTGCAGCCTTGTGAGACCTTGAGCTGGGGAACCATCTAAATAATATTCAGACTCTTGGCCATCAGAAGTGGTCAGATAATGAATGTATTTTGTTTTAACCTGTTAAATTTGTGGTAATTTGTTATGTAGCAATAGATATACAATATACTACCCATACTTCAAGTCCCTAAATGACATTTCCTCCTGGTAGCCTCCAACTGTGTCAGGTAATTTCCTTTCCTTGCAGTCAATCCCAGTTTTTCACTTCTAATTCACTACTGTCATTTAGTTACAGTCTTTCTAGCTCCAGCCAAGCTTGCTCTGACTTAGACTGTCTGAGTAGACCCATAGTTCACTGAGAACAGGGATTAAGGCTTACCTATTACAACTTCCTCTGCAGGAACAAGCATATTTCAGGGACTTTAGGCATTTGGCATGTGGATAATGGGTACACAGGACCCTATTCTGAGGGAAAAAGTCAATTCAGTCCCCATTCATGTTCAGACTTTGAAGTCAGCCGTGTCTAGGCACAAAGAGATGACTGTAGTACCTGCTGGAAACAGCGTGTATTTAGGCAACTACTCCTGATATGACTGTGGTTAGTGATAAAGGCAAGGAGCAGGCAAAGAGGAAATCCAATTCTTATATCTGACCATTGGGGAGTAACATTTGGCATGGACAGTAAAAGACAAGAAGATAAAAGGAGGTCACAGCAGGCAGGGGCCAGTATGAGCAAAGGTGGAGAAGCATGGCTGGGGAAAAGCTATTATTCTGGTGCAGTTGGAGTAAAAACATGAAGGGAACGAGGGTGCCAGATGGAGAGAGGAAGAAATTGATTGAGAAAGGTCTGAGTTCATCCTCTTTCCTCTTAGCTCTCTGTAATGTATTTTTTATCCACTTGAGTGGCACCACCAGATAGCCTGCCCCAAACTAGACACCATGTGTCTGCATAGCCTCCTCCCTTTGTCTCCTTCCTGATATCCAGTTGATGATAGCAGGCCATTGGTTCCACCCTCTAAGTGTCTGAATCTTGCTCCTCTTTTCTACCCCATGATGATAGGCCAAGTTGGAGCTTTTCTACTGAAAAAAATCAGGGCCATCTTCCATTGCTGCCATTCTCATCTATTCACTGACTCCTGCAATAGACTTCTAATGGTCTCACAGCCTCCAGTTCCATTTGTATCCAACTCACCATTTATTCCATCCCCTCACTGCATACAGAAGGCTCCTCAAAAGGCAAACTAATCATATCACTGCCTCCTGCTTAAAAGCTTCCATGAGTAACCAAATCCTTCAGAATAAAATCTATGCTCTTGACTTGACATATGTATCTCTTTATGACCTGGTCTCTGATAGCTTCTCCACCCTCATGGCTACCTCTTCCTCATCCCTATTGTCCACACTAGAGTAATTGCAGTTCCCTAAGATCAAAGAACTTTCCTCTCCTCCAGACTGAACTTTTGTCAGACTTCCCCCTCCTCACCTGCATTTGCTAACTAAGTCTTCCTCAGCATCTGGGTCTCAACCTTTTCTGTCAACCCCTCACTAGATTGGCCAGGTGAGGCACCCTTCTCTGTGCTACTACTTAGAGCACTTATCATCCTGCATTACAACTTTCTGATTACCTACTTGTCTCCTCCATGATGCCCAGAGCTTCAGGGGGCAGAGTCTTGCAGAAGGGGCTAAGGGATGGGTTTTATGTGTATGTGTGTGGTGGGGTATGTGTTTGGGTGTTTGAATAAGAGAGTGAATAAATGGACTTGCTTACTAAGAAATTTGAACTTGACAATAAGGAGGGTAATTGGATTATCTAAATTACTTCCACAAGTAGTAGTTGAACCTTAATAGAGGAGAGCATCCTTGGAGAGGCTAGGCAACTATGGAAGGAGCAATCATGGGATATGTATCTATGAAGCTCTTTCATTGTGCCTAGTTCTGGGTTAGATTCAGGGGATAATATAGTGGAAATGGATGGAACTCTTGTCCCAAGAACATTATGTGAGGAACAAGACATTTTTGGGACAGATCTTGACACCAGCCAACATTGCTTAACAATGATTTGTGGCAAACACTATTCTTGGGACTTGACATAAACTAACTGCATCCTTGAATGCTCATGACCCCTCTATGAGATGATACCACTATTATCCCAGTCCTGCAGGTGATGACACTGTGGCATTGAGGAATTAACTATTACCTCAAGATCAGGTAGCTACTATGTGGTAAAGCTGAGATTCAAAGAATGGTCACATGACTCATGAGCTAAGGCCTAAAATGTCAACAAGGGGTCAATGCACGTGGCACTGAGAAAAGGAAGGGCACCGTGGCCTGGAGCAGTCCTGGAAGTCACTCTGCAAATAGTCTCCCTCTCCATCCTGCCACTCTGGGCACCTCACACTGCAGTCAAACTGGACTGCAGACAGCTTCATATCTCTAGACCTTTGCACTTGCTGTTGCAATTGCCTGAATGGTCCTTTCCTTCCTTCCACCCATATTTTATCAGACCAAACTCTATTACTTTTGAAATTGTATTGTTTCTCACATGATCCTCCTCTGAATGAGTCAGCAAGCCCCTGCTCTGTGCCCTAATTCTCAGTAACCTTGAAGAAAACAAGGGCAGGGAGGCTCATCAACTTATAAAGTCCACATAGTAAGCAAATGGCTAGCCTGGGATTTGAACCAAATTGTTCAACACCAAAATTATTTTATCTAAATCAGAGAGGCCATATGTTTGGCATAGGGACCTACACTTATTACTGAGAGTTTATGACATTTGTGATGGCTAACTTTATGTGCCAACTAAGCTGGACCATGGAATACCCAGATATCAAGCTAAATATTATTTCTGAGTGTGTTGTGTGGTATTTCCAGCAAAGGTTAACATTTGAATTGGTGGACCAAGTAAAGCAGATGGCCCTCACCAATGTGGGTGGGTATCATCTAATCCACTAAGGGCCTGAATAAAACAAAAAGGTGGGGGAAGGTTGAATTCTATCTCTGCTTGAGTTGGGACATCAGTTTTCTCCTGCTCTAGGACTGGCAATTATACTGTTTATGCTCCTGGTTCTCAGGCCTTTCTACTCAAACTGGAATTTTCCTGTTTCTTGAATGTGGAGATGGCAGATTGTAGGACTTCTCACTGTCCATAATTACATGAGCCACTTCTTTATAACAAATATTTTCTTCCCCCCGCTTCAATATATAGGTTCTGTTTCTCTGGAGAGCCCTGACTAATAATATAACATTCTTTCCTGTTGCATCTGTATTAGACCTCAGAATCTTTCTCAACACTATGTGATTACAGCCACAACCAACCGATCAAAACTAATAGTCAAGAACTATTTACTTATCATGCTGCTTCTGTTAATGGTGGCTTCTTTCCTAACAATGGTTCTCTCTTCTATCCCCAGCACCCCATCCCTCTCATATGTCTTAGTGCTGCCAAATTTGCCGTGCAAAAGGCATCTTCAACCTGTCAGGAAGAGCCAGTCCCACCTCTGACGGTGCTATGGTTCATCCAGGTGCAATGCAACATATTCTTCTTTGGGAGTATTCAACGGCAGGCACCTTGGAGGCTCTGCCTAGGTCACTACAGGCTGGAACAAAGAACACACAAATGCTAGGCATCCATCAGCTGGGTATCTGACCGTAAAGACATGAGGGTGCAGGGCAAATGCCAGATGGTGGGAGGGATGGTGAACATTAGGAAGACATAAGGGGTCAGGAAATAGGAAACTAGGAGACTTTATTGACTACAAATATCTTCTATTGAATATATTCTTTATGTTGCCAGGCTGAAAACAGAGATTTTCTCTATGTCAGTGTTCTCAGAGTTTCGTATACACACACATCACCTGGGAAGCTGCTTGAAATGCATATTCAGAGGCAACAAATAGGCAGTGGGGTCTGAGGATCTGCATTTCTATCTAGCTCCTGGGTGATGCTCCTGGTCCAGGGACCAAAATTTAGTTAGCAATTCTGCTTTTGTATCCTCTCACATTTAAGACTTCCATCATGCCTTTACAACCTCACCCTTTCCTCTCTCACTTCTTTCTTAGCTCCCCATCTGCCCAGCAAATCAAAGATACTCACACTTGTGATGCTCAACTCCAGCCCTTCATCTCACAGGGTCTCCATGCAATCATAGACATACAGCACTTGCATATATATTATTAAAAGCACTTGCATATAAATGATGTGCTGGGAATTTCAAAACAGCCCTGTGAGGGAAGGACTGTTGTGGCCAGAGACAGGGCAGCAATCACCTACTGTCATGCAGCTAATAAAAGTGGCAGAGGGAAACTGGCATCCATACTGGTACAGCACCAGAGCCAATGCTGCTTTCAGCATGTAATACTGCCTTCTGGAAAGGAAAGTGAAGGCTGAGTTTTAGTCTTGACCTCAATGTAGCCTCTGAAAAGTTTGCTAACCTTTCTGGGCTTTGTTATCCATCTGTGGGCATAAAATAGGAGGCCTTTGAAACCATAAGGCCTATGGGTTTGGCGGGTTTTTTTTTCTTACCATCAGTTACCTAGCACCTATGAGCATCCAAGCACTCCACAGACACCTTTCCTCTAATTCTCCTCACGGCTATGTGAGATGGGCACCCTGATCTTCAGGAGTCTGAGGCAGGGAAAAGTGAAGTAACTTACTCAAGGTCCCATGGACCATGATACCAAGCTTGAACCAAGGTCTGTCTCACTCTAGAGCTGGCTGTTCATAGTCTGCTGACTGCCTCCAGTCTCTTTTCAAGGAAGGGTTATGGGGTGCATCAGTTACTAGCCCTGGGGAGACTTGTTTTTCCTTGTCTGTAACATGAAACAACAGTGCCCACTTTACAGGGATGTAACGGGACTCTGCCAGACAGTGCATCTTGCAGGTACTTCAAAAGCCACCAAGTGCTGCCTTCCGTCTCATAACCTTAATTCCTTGCCTGTCTTTCACGTGTGCTGTTACATTAAATGTGCTTTCCAAAAGAAGCATTCAAAACAGTTTCAGGGACTGTGGGCCAAACATTCGTTAATTCATTCAACAGCCATTTCCCAAGGCCTTGGTCTGTGTCAGGCATAGAAGATATGGTGATAGGAAAGTTTGGGGAACAAAAGTAACGACCTTCAGAGAAACCTTTTATAGCTCTCAGAGCTGCTTAATGGCCTTCAAGCCCTTCATCTAGCGCTCAGGTTACATGATCAGGCTACACAAAGAAGTCTTCAGATTTTACCAATTTCTTCTTTATGTGTCTCTTCCCTCCATTCAAATTGAACTCCTACGTCTTCTCCCAAGTGCCTGAATTTTATCTCACCTGCACTTTGGTCCACAGTGGACTCTCATTTGAAGGTTCACTAAGGCCCCCATCTTATGTTAGAGATACTCCCAATTCTCCAGGCTGTGCTCAAAAGCCATCCCTCAAAGGGGAAGCCTGTTGTGACCACTCAACCAGAGTACTTCTTCCAAGCACTGTTTTTTTACCTGAGCTAAAGCCCACTTGTCAATCACTGCCTTGCAGGCATTAGCTGAGGGTTAGCTTCCCTGGTGTCTTCACTCCAGTCATTCCTAAAAACCAAGGACCATGTTTGTTGAACTCTGAGTCTCCCACAGTTCCTGTATTACAGTGGGTATGAGTTTAAATAGACTGACAACTGTGACAGGGAACATGGGAACAGAGAACAGGATTTTGTGTTGGAGAGAGAGGCTAAGCCATTGAATGGGTACAGCTCATACCCAGACCAGCCATCAGACAGGACAAACGCAGCCAACTTGGAAAGTGGTAATCACTTAGAAATGACTGAGGATGACAAGATAATTGAAGCAATTGCTCAGTTGCATTGGGAGAAAATAATATTTGCAAACTCTTGTAATGAGCCAAGTAGAAGATGGCCATGACTCCAGGACAGAGAACATGGAGCCAGGACAATGAGTCAGGGCAAGAATGAGGCAGAAACCAGGAGAAGGAAAATCATTTTGCTCTGGGCCATGTGAGACTCCCAACTTGACCCTCAATGCAGAGAATTGTAAGTTAATATATCAGCATCCACTGAGCCTGCTATACAATTATGTATTTATACTCATGTCAGCTATAAATAAATAGTTTTCATTTCCAGATGGGAGATGAAACATCCCTAGCCAATCCTGTATTATGAGTTGGAGGCATTGATGAATCACAGCTCTATACAGAGATCCAAGAAGGGAAACAGCCACAAGGCCAGAGTGGGTGATTGTGAATAGGGAGCAACCTTAACCAGACACATCTCTACCTGCAAGTGCTGCTTTGTGCCACAGAAATGCAGGTCTGCACATGGGAGCTTCTCAGGGCATTCTAGAATGAAGGACCACCCTGTGCTGTCTCCAGAATTATCTTGAGAGTCCACTTTAGGGTCATCTGCCATGTATTGCAGACAAGAAAATGGAGGCTCAGAGAAGAAACACTCTGGGACCAAGAGTACACAAGAAAATAGGAGCACAGCTAAGAGTAAGGCCCAAGCTTCTGATTCCCAGGTCTAAGCTCTTTCCACAAATGCAGGAAAAATCAGACCGTGTACTATTCAGGCAGCAGTTGCTATGCAGCAGGAATCTTCTCAGTGCCTTGAAAGGTTAGTTCTTGGACCAATCTCAGTGACCTTGGGTCAATTCAGAACTTACTCTCCTTGAGGATAGATTGGCCAAGCTTCCAAAGACTCCACCAAAACCTGGAGTTGTGTGGGGAGGAGCAACAGGAATGGAACTGAGACCTGGAGTGGAGCCTGAAGATGTTTATTGGCATGATCAGTCCTGGACCTAGGGGTAAGGAGTCAGTGCGCAGCAGGTCTGTGTTTTACAACAGCCTGGGAGGTGGTGCTCACACTTCCAGTAAGATTGCTTATGTTAGGGCCAAAGTTGGGCAATGAGGTACCTCCTGCACATTAGGTTAGGGGATAACAGCCCTGGCGACAGATGTTCAAGAACTTCTTAAGCTGTGTCCCTACCTTCAAATGCCTAGTCTTTCCTGCATGCACTGTGCACGTTAATGCTGATATGCAGCTCTGACATGGCCCTGCTCAGCTCAAGGCGCCTGTGACTCCTCATGTCCTCCACACAGTTTACCCTATCATCCCCTATGCTCTGACCCTGGCTACCTCTCTGCCTTTATCTCTCTTCTGCACCTTCACCCTGTTTTGTTTGCAAGTCAAATTGAACTCCTCAACCTCCCCATCCATTTCCAACTTCTGCCTCTGTGCCTTCTCTCCCTTCTTCTCTTGTTAGGAATACCCTCCTGCTTTCTATCATTTTCTCCTACCAGAATTGTGTCCCTCATGCAAGCACAGTTCTGTTCTTTTCTCCCCCATCCTTTTCCTTTTGTGGGGCCCATCCAGATGGGGCTTTCTCTCTCCTTTGAGCTTCACAAAGACCTGGTTGGATGCCTCACTATAGGTTTTGAGTTACATTTAATATAGTTGCATCCTCTCTTTCTTTCTACAGCCTGTGAAGTCCTTTCAGGCAGGCAGCCACATGCAACACACAACAAAGCCCTCGTTCAGAGACACTGCTTATAAAAGTTAGTGATAAGAACATGGCTGTCAGTCTCTCAGTGTAGAAGGCAGTGTTTCAGGATTTTGGGACTTCTAAGCCATGCAACCAAGTGTCCATATCTGAAACAAAGTTCTCAAAGAAGGGTATTTGGGAGAGATGATAAAACAAGATTTCAGAAGGTGTATGGTCCTGCAATTAAATGTCTGTTTCCTACCAGCTGTGTGAACTTGGTAAGACACTCAACATCCCTGAGCCATCATCCTCGTCTGCATAATTGGGTAGAAAAACACCCATATAGGCCGGGCACTGTGGCTCATGGCTGTAATCCCAGCACTTTGAGAGGTTGAGGTGGGTGGATCACCTGAGGTCAGGAGTTCGAGGCCAGCCTGACCAACATGGTAAATCCCCGTCTCTACTAAATATACAAAAATTAGCCAGGCATGGTGGCATGTGCCTGTAGTCCCAGCTACTCAGGAGGCTGAGACAGGAGAATCACTTGAACCTGGGAGGTGGAGGTTGCAGTGAGCCAAGATTGCACCACTACACTCCAGCCTGGGCAACAGAGTGACTCCATCTCAAAAAAAAAAAAAAAAAGGAAAAAGAAAAAAGATAAGCAACAACAACAAAAAAACCCCACCCATATATAGAGATAATAAGAGTTCTGAATTTCTTAATATAGAATAGTTCTTTTGGAGCTAAATTGCCTAGTGCTTCTCTGATCCATGTATGTATATGTGTTTTACATATAAGTGGACAAATACTTTTGGATCTCAGATATTTGACTGCTTTCCAAAAGTCTGCTTAATAATAACTCCTGGGAAATGTCATGAATCCAATCATTCCTCCACATGAGAGGACTTGCTCAAATTGCATGCAACTTGGAAGTAAAATATTACAATTGCAGCACATTAATGTTTAAGAAATATTTTAAGAATATATCATGTTACAGATACTCTGAGAAGGAAGAAATACATGGTGATGGCAAAACAGGCACAGTGTCCTGCAGGGGTCACAGTCTAGTGACAGGGACAGACAAATGCCCTTAGGGTCATAACATAGGAAAAAGGATACCTGACCAAATTGGAGGTTGCCTGGCAATCCTGGGTAGAGATGGTGGTGGCCTGGACTAGTAGACTTAGTCTAGGCATGGAAAGAAATATAGGGATTAAGAGGTCGCTAAGGAGGCAGACAGTGGAATGTATAAGGACAAGAATTGGATGTGTCTGTTGAATCCCCATCCCCTAGTTCCAGGTCTGGGACACAAGGGAACATGAAAACTCTGAGAAATGCAAAAGTTATCAGACTCAATGACTGATTGGATGTGGTATTTCAAAAAGCTGGGAGCTCCTGTATTCCTGGCATCCTCTGTGAGGTAGGTATTAGAGGAATAATTAACAACCACTTGTCAAGTTGAATGTTGCTGTTAATCCCACATGTATCAGTTGGGTATTAGTATGTGCCATGGCAGAGTCATGGGTAAGCTGCAGAGATAAAGAAGGTGGCCCAAGCATTAAGAGGCATATAAACATGGTGTGATGACCGTAAGACACTGGGTTTATAGAGCAAAAACCAAGTTGGGGTCCTAGCTCCACCACTAACTTCCTGCTTGATCTTGGATGCATCCCTCTGATTTTGTGAGCCTCAATTTCCTTATCTGTAAAACTATGTGACAGGGTCAATTTAATGTTTCCCAAGCTACTTCTGGTAGATACATCAGAATCACCTAGGGATTCTGACTTGACAAGCCTGGGGATCCCAGGCTCTTGAGGAAAATCTGATGCGTGGCCAGGTTTGGTAGCCATGGCTCTAGATGGCTTCTCAGGGACCTTCCAGGGCTAGGGCTGTGATACAGATTTACCCCAGCCATGGGAAGTTTTCCTTAAATCAGGACATCCTTTTAGCAACTATTGAAGTTAGTAACTTACGTATCTGCAAAAAGAAAAGAAATTTGCTTCAGCAACCCTAGCACAGAGATTTTAAAGGGCCTCAGTAGCTTTTGACTGCTTCACTAGTAGCTTTCTCTTTGGAAATAAATGCATCTTTAATATAATTTCTGGGTGACAATCCTTTAAAGCAAGTAGATTAGCAGAGGAGAGAACTATCAGTCAGCGACTTGTTCAAAAAAGTCATGTCTATTTTGCTTTCTCTGCTTTCAAACCTGCTCCATAGAAAGTAAAACCTGGGGAGAAAGGCTCAAGGCACTGGTCAAAATCTGGTTCCTGGGATGAGCAGCCGCTAGGAGCTTGTGTATGCATACAACCATCCTCTTTTACTTCCCCAGACTAGCACCAAATCTAAGGGATGACTTCTCTTTTCACTTGTTTGATTTACCAGTGATCTCACCCAATGTCTACCCTAGATCAAATGAATAATTCAGATGTAAATATCCTTCAATCATTTACTGATTCAAAATCATATACAACATGCATTCCATAAGGTTCTTTTCTTTCTTTTTTTTTTTTAAAGAAACTTATTTATTTATTTACTTTATTTTAATTTAATTTTATTTTTTGAGATGGAGTTTCACTTTTGTTACCCAGGCTGGAGTGCAATGGCATGATCTTAGCTTACTGCAACATCCATCTCCCAGGTTAAAGGGATTCTCCTGCCTCAGCATGTCAAGTAGCTGAGATTACAGGCGCCCGCCACCACGCCTGGCTAATTTTTGTATTTTTAGTAGGAATGGGGTTTCACCATATTGGCCAGGCTGGTCTCGAACTCCTGACCTCAGGTGATCCACCTGCCTCGGCCTCCCAAAGTGCTGGAATTACAGGCGTGAGCCACAGTGTCCAGCCGCATTCCATAAGGTTTCTATCACGTGCTAAAGTTTTCCTTGATACGAAATAGTTCTCAGCTTCTCCATCTTCACAACAGTCAGCCCAGTGTTGTTATCCTCAGCAGCTGTCGACTTTTTTTTTTGCATGAATTAATATTATTTCCTGACTATGGGTTACCAGAGTAGGTAAGTTTGTTTCCCAAGAGAATTGCCAAATGGCAGTGGGGTTTAAGAGGATAGGAACAGCATTTCCGATATGCAGGCGATATGGGCCATGCCAAGACTGCATGTCTAGCACTGCCCCTGGAATTCCTTCAGCACTAGACTGCATCAGAAGACATATGAAATAGGGGCAAAGATGAACTGTGCTGATAATGGTGATAATAACTTGTGAGGCTGGAGCTAGATCTTTCTAAATGGAAGGGAAAGAAATAGACCAGATTGAGCACCAACTGTGTACCAGGTGATAAAACATTTTGATGCTTATTTTCCTAGTTGATTCTTTTTTTCAGTTTTTATTTTTGTCTTTTAATTTTTACTGTAAATTGACAATTTATAATTGTATATATTTGTGGGGTACAAAGTGATGTTATAATTTATTAATACAATGTGAAATAATTAAATCAAACTAGGTAACATATCCATCACCTCAAATGCTTAAGATTTCTTGTGGTGACAGCATTTGAAATTTACACTCAGTAATTTTGAAATGTAGAAAACTCCATTATTAGCTATATTAACCATGTTGTACAATAAATCTCAAAGAAAAATATTCTTCCCATCTAACTGATAATCCATACCCTTTAAGCTATGATTATCTCTTTTTTACACTTAAGGACATTAGGTATGTATGCAGTTAGAGTTAACAAGCGAAGAGCAAATAAGGTGGCGGCCAGATGATTGGCAAAAAGCTTGCTTTATGACAGTAGAGGCAAGCAAGAGAGTGGACAGGACCCAGAGGATCTTTAGGGGTGCAGCTTGTGCTGCCATGATGCCTAGTAGAAGACACTGCAAACCCATCCAGGCAGTACAGCCAAGCTTTCCAACATGTTGCAAAGTTGAATAACAGGGTAATTGTGGAAGAATATATTTCCCCAAAAGGATCATTTTGTCATACTCATATAAAGAGGTAAAGTCTATTTCCTCTCCTCTTGAACTTGGGTGGCCTGTGACCCCTGCAACTGAGAGAGTACCCAGGAGATGGTGCTAAGTGACTTCTTAAACTAGGTCATCAAAAAGGTACAGTTTCTTCTCGGTTCTTTCCCTCTTTTTCTTGGAATGCTCACCCTGAAAACCAGCCACCAAGTTACGAGGAAGCTCAGGCTACATGAACAGAACATATGAGTGCTGCAATCAACAGCCCTAGCACAGGTCTCAGGTGGCAGCCAATATTTACTAGCAGACATGTGATTGAGTGAGCTTTCAGATGATCCTAGCCTCCTGCCTTTAAGCAACCCCAGTGGAATCCAAGAGGAGCAGAGATTAGCTATTCCTAGAAAGCTCTGCCCGAATTCCATATTTGATAGCGTTGTCACTGTTTTAATCCACTACATTTGGTGTGATGGTTAATACTGAGTGTCAACTTGATTGGATTGAAGGATGCAAAGTATTGTTCCTGTGTGTGTCTGTAAGGGTGTTGCCAGGGAGATTAACATTTGAGTTACTGTGAATGGGCTGGGAAAGGCAGACTCACCTTCAATCCGGGTGGGCACAATCAAATCAGCTGCCAGCGTTCCCAGAATAAAAGCAGATAGAAGAACGTAAAAAGTCTAGACTGCTTTAGTCTTTTGGCATACATCTTTCTCCCATTCTGGATGCTTCCTGCCCTCGAAGATCACACCCCAAGTTCTTCAGCCTTGGGACTTGGACTGGCTTCCTTGCTCCTCAGCTTGCAGATGGCCTATTGTGGGACCTCACCTTGTGATCATGTGAGTCAATACTCCTTAATAAACTCCCATTTATATATACATCTATCCTATTAGTTCTGTCCCTCTAGAGAACACTGAATAATACATTTGGGATTCTTTATTATGCAGCCATGTTAACTGTAACAGGAACTAATACTTGTGTTTATGTTCTTTACTGTAAATTTAGTTAATCCCTTCCATTTATATCTACTCCCTAGCCCTTTCACCAGTCCTCTTCACTATTACATAGGCTGTGTTGGAAGTAATTAAATTTGTTACTTAGTCCATAATTTGGAGGATAATAAAGTGGCCTAGGACAACACTAGAAGTGGAATGGGCATCACCTGAATGTCTTGGATTAATAGCCATTTTTGCTGAAAAGGTGTGCCATGCTAAGTGGAAGTATTATTGCTCTTGTGTGTATGAGAAAGTGAGCAGATGTAGACTTCAGGCAGCCAAGAAGTGGACTGTAGTGGACATCTGTGGGGTTTGTTTGCCCAATATCTATACCCCCACCGCCTTTCTTTAATGCAGCCTTAGTGGGACAGTCAAATGAAGTGCTGGAACTCCTCTGGCCAAAGGGAGGGCCAATAACACAAGTGGGGACAAGCAGACTGTCTTCTTTGGAATTTGAATTTTCATTAAAGTAACTTGAGAACTTAAAATGGCTGTAACTGATTCATGCCATCAACCTAGATTTTGGTTCTGTAAGCTGTCCCACAGCCTTGCATTATACTTCCTTTTGTTTTGGTTAGTCAGAATTAGTTTTTACTGTTTGAAATCAGAGGCCCTAGCTGAAGTCTTGTTTTAGAAAGATTGCTTATGGCATGGATGTGGAGGCTGAGTTGGAGGCTGAGAGGCTGGGCCCAAGACTGTGTATGAGGAGGCTGGTGTACCTAGTTGTACAAGTAAGGGAAGGCAAAACCTGAACCGGGGCAGTGGCTACCAGGACGGAGGGAAGAGACTGAGTCAATGAGGTAGAATCCGGAAGATAAGGGTGCTTATTGGAGGTGGAGGAGGGAATGAGGTGAGAAAGAGGGAGTTGTCCAGGGTGGACATTAGGAAGAGGATGGGATTAGGGGCTCATCAAGGGGAGAAACTGTGCTTGGATTATTTACAAGACATTCAAACAGAGTAAGTCCAGAGGTGAGAAATCTGGGCTGACCACAGGAGCAGAGGGCTCTCATTAGCATGTGAATAGAGACTGAGGCCTGAAAGTGGGCAAGATCACCTATGAGAGAAGAGAGGGTGAGAGAAAGGAAGAGGACTTAAGACCAGGAGGAGAGGTTTCAAGATGATTGACTAGGGACATGCCAGTTCTCCTCAGAAAGAAGATCAAAGTTACTGTGAATTGACAACTTTTGAATGGAAAATAGAGGAAAGAGAGCCAGGACCTTTAGGAGCACCCATGGGAAGAAGCTGGAGCTCAGAAAAAGAAAGCAGCAAGAGTGACTGAGATCCATCCCTGAGGATCTCAGAGCCCTGTGGACAGGGTAAGTGGGAGTGCTTCTCTGCTCCCCTCACCCCTCTGGCAATCTGCTGACTGTCAAAGTCCCTCTGCCCCAAAGCCCCACTGCTGGCTAGTGCCACTGCACCACCAGATCACCTGCAAACATACCCCATTACCCATTGCCCATGGTAAACCAACAAGTATCTGAGACAAGTCTCAATCAGCTTAGAAGTTTATTTTGCCAAGGTTAAGGATGTGACTGGGAGAGAGGTCTGTGCTTTTTTCCAAAGATGATTTTGAGGGCTTCAGTATTTAAAGGGGAAAAGCAAGCTGGAAGGGAAAAGGAGAGTATGGTAGTTCACATGTTGCAAGAGAAAAGGAGCAGGTAAAGGAATAGTCAATTATATTTTAATCTTGAGCTCAGTAAATCAGCACTTTACATACAATAAGGTGAACACAGAGTATCCACCTTTTATTTGTAGCTATCTGCTTAGGAACAAAAGGAAAGGTAGTTTCTTGCATGACTCAGCTTTCAGCCTTTTTTTTTTTTTCTTTTCTTTTGGTGCAGTGAATCGGGGCCCCAGGTTTTTGTTTTTCTTTCACATCATTCTGACTTTGACAAGCACAGGAAACCGATAGTTCCCCAGGGACATGTGGTCCCCTGGAGATCTAATCCTTAATGCAGTCTGCTCTGAAGGGAGGGGGTCCCCCTTGGGACAAAGAAAATGCAGACACAGTACAAACTGCTGAAGGGGGCAGCACCGATGCCCAGGAATGAGCCTGGAGAGGGTGTCATCTCCCACACACACCACCCCCACTGGCCAACACCCCTCCCCACCCGCCACCAATAATGCCCACCACATCCCTCCTCCAACACCTCTTCCTTCCCCCTCAACACCTCCCTCTGCTAACACCCGTCCCCCTCTCCCCCTACACCATCTCTCTCTGCAACATCCCTGCACCACCCTCCCTACCCCGCTCCCAACACACAGTTTCCGAGTGAGTGGCGGTTCTTCTCACAAGAGTCCCAGTGAGCATGCACTAAAAGAAAATGCTTTTTGTGTTTTTCCAGTGGCCCCACCCTAGCTGAAAGTGAGTCTGTGCCTGCTAAGGCTTTCTAGAAGGGCAGAGCCTAAGTTCCCACCCTACACAGAGCAGCAGCATCCCGGCAACAAAGTTCAGACTATGGAGTTGCCTCTCCTGGACTAGGGGAAGAGGCTCTGCCCCATCCCCATTCTAGTGGTAACCATTAGAGAGCAGGATCTGAGGCCCACAGCCACACTATGGCAGGAACAAAAGGACAAAGCCTTTATAAATAGAAGGTCATGAGTCCTGCAACTGGGGCTTAATAGGGAAGTGAATAGTGTTTCTGCTGGCCCAGGAAAAGGAGTTGGTGCACATCTTCCCCCACATTCCTTCCTCACCACCCCCCACCATCCCGAGACTTTCAGCACACCCCAATACAATTTCTTTCTGCCGTCCCTGTCAGGGCAGGTGCATCCACTGGGCACCATACTGGTTCTCACTCTTTTGCTCCTTCTACTGCATTGCATCATGAACTGCACTACCAAAAAATATACATGGTTACAATAAGGAGAATCTGAGAATGCTTCTCCACAGAACCTAACCACAACAAACGAGCCCATACAGAGCTTTGGCCCCGTGAAAGCACCTGGAAATGAAGCCAATCAATCTTACACAGCATATACCACAGTCATACCTTGAAGGGAAAAAAAAAAAATTAAAAAACTAAAAGGCCCCATTCAAATGATAGCAAATTCAAAAATAAGAAGCAATAGCTCCCTCAAATGAGAAGGAATCAGTGCAAGAACTCCGACAGTAAAACATCCAGTTTTGACACCTCCAAAGACTCACACTGTCTCCCTAGGAATGGATCCTAACCAGAATGAAATGTCTGAAATGACAGATAAAGAATTCAAAATATGGATTGTGGATCCTGTTCCAAGATGGCCGAATAGGAACAGCTCTGGTCTGCAGCTCCCAGCATGATTGATGCAGAAGATGGGTGATTTCTGCATTTCCAACTGAGGTACCTGGATCATCTCACTGGAACTGGTTGGACACTGAGTGGAGCCCATGGAGGGTGAGCCGAAGCAGGGTAGGGCGTCACCTCACCCAGGAAGCACAAGGAGTCAGGAGATTTCCCTTTCCTAGCCAAGGGAAGCCGTGACAGACTGTACCTGAAAAAACGGGACATTCCTGCCCACATACTGCACTTTTTCCATGGTCTTAGCAACTGGCAGACCAGGAGACATTTTCCTGTGCCTGGCTCATTGGGTTCCATGCCCACAGAGCCTTGCTCACTGCTAGCACAGCAGTCTGAGATTGACCTGCAAGGCTACACACTGGTTGGGGGAGGGGCGTCCACCATTCCTGAGGCTTGAGTAGGTAAACAAAGCATCAGGGAAGCTCGAACTGGGCAGAGCCCACTGCAGTTTAGCAAGGCCTACTGCCTCTATGGACTCCACTTCTGTAGGCAGGGCATAGCTGAACAAAAGGCAGCAGAAACTTCTGCAGACTTAAATGTCCCTGTCTGACAGCTCTGAAGAGAGCAGTGGTTCTCCCAGCACAGCATTGGAGCTCTGAGAACAGACGGACTGCCTCCTCAACTGGGTCGCTGACCCCATGTAGCCTAACTGGGAGACACCTCCCAGTAAGGGCCAGACTGATGCCTCATACAGGTGGGTGTTCTTCTGGGACAAAGCTTCCAGGGGAAGGATCAGGCAGCAATATTTGCTGTTCTGCAATATTTGCTGTTCTACAGCCTCCACTGGTGATACCCAGGCAAACAGGATCTTCAGTGGACCTCCAGCAAACTCCAACAGACCTGCCGCTGAGGGACCTGACTGTCAGAAGGAAAACTAACACACAGAAAGGAATAGTATCAACACCAACAAAAAGGACATCTACACAAAAACCCCATCTGTAGGTCACCAACATCAAAGACCAAAGGTAGATAAAACCACAAAGATGGGGAGAAACCAGAGCAGAAAAGCTGAAAATTCTAAAAACCAGAGCACCTCTTCTCCTCCAAAAGATTGCAGCTCCTTGCCAGCAACAGAACAAAGCTGGACAGAGAATGACTTTGACAAGTTGACAGAAGTAGGCTTTAGAAGGTTGGTAATAACAAACTTCTCCAAGCTAAAGGAGCATGTTTTAACCCATTGCAAGGAAGTTAAAAACCTTGGAAAAAGATTAGACAAATGGCTAAAGAGAATAAACAGTGTAGAGAAGGCCTTAAATGACCTGATGGAGCTGAAAACCATGGCACAAGAACTTTGTGATACATGCACAAGATTCAATAGCCAATTCGATCAAGTGGAAGAAAGGGTATCAGTGATTGAAGATAAAATTAATGAAATAAAGTGAGAAAGCAAGGTTAGAGGAAAAAAGAGTAAAAAGAAAAGAACAAAGCCTCCAAGAAATATGGGACTATGTGAAAAGACCAAATCTACATTTGATTGGTGTACCTGAAAGTGATGGGGAGAATGGTACCAAGTTGGAAAACACTCTTCAGGATATTATCCAGGAGAACTTTTTCAAACTTGCAAGGCAGACAAACATTCAAATGCAAGAAATACAGAGAACACCACAAAGATACTCCTCAGGAAGAGCAACCCCAAGACACATAATGTTCAGATTCACCAAGGTTAAAAAGAAGGAGAAAATGTTAAGAACAGCCAGAGAGAAAGGTTGGGTTACCTACAAAGGGAAGCCCATCAGACTAACAGTGGATCTCTCGGCAGAAATCCTACAAGCCAGAAGAGTGTGGGCAAATATTCAACATTCTTAAAGAAAAGAATTTTCAACCCAGAATTTCATATCCACCCAAACTAAGCTTCATAAATAAATGAGAAATAAAATCCTTTACAGACAAGCAAATGCTGAGAGATTTTGTCATCACCAGGCCTGCCTTACAAGAGCTATTAAAGGAAACAGTAAACATGGAAAGGAACAACAGGTACCAACCACTGCAAAAACATGCCAAATTGTAAAGACCATCAGTGCTATGAAGAAACTGCATCAATTAATGGACAAAATAACCAGCTAACATCATAACGATGGGATCAAATTCATGAATAACATTATTAACCTTAAATGTAAATGGGCTAAAAGTCCCAATTAAAAGACACAGACTGGCAAATTGGATAAAGAGTCAAGACCCATCAGTGTGCTGCATTCGGGAGACCCATCTCACCTGCAGAGACACACACAGGCTCAAAATAAAGGGATGGAGGAAGATCCACCAAGCAAATGGAAAACAAAACAAAATAAAAAAGCAGGAGTTGCAATCGTAGTCTCTGATAAAACAGACTTTAAACCAACAAAGATCAAAAGAGACAAGGCCATTACATAATGGTAAAGGGATCAATTCAACAAGAAGAGCTAACTATCCTAAAAATATATGCACCCAATACAGAAGCACCCAGATCCATAAAGCAAGTCCTTAGAGACCTACAAAGAGACTTAGAATCCCACACAATAATAATGGGAGAATTTAACACCCCACTGTCAATATTAGACAGATCAACGATACAGAAGGTTAACAAGGATATCCAGGAATTGAACTCAGTTCTGCACCAAGCTGACATAATAAGACATCTACAGAACTCTCCACCCCAAATCAACAGAGAATATACATTCTTCTCAGCACCACATCTCACTTATTCTAAAATTGACCACATAATTGGAAGTAAAGCACTCCTCAGCAAATGTAAAAGAACAGAAATCACAACAAACTATCTCTCAAAGCACAGTGCAATCAAATCAGGACTCAGGATTAAGAAACTCACCAAAAATCCCACAACTACAGGGAAACTGAATAACCTACTCCTGAATGACTACTGGGTAAATAACGAAATGAGGGCAGAAAAAAAGATGTTCCTTGGAACCAATGAGATAAAAGACACAACGTACCAGAGTCTCTGGGACATATTTAAAGCAGTGTGTAGAGGGAAATTTATAGAACTAAATGCCCACAAGAGAAAACAGGAAAGATCTAAAATTGACACCCTAACATCACAATTAAAAGAACTAGAGAAGGAAGATCAGACAAATTCAAAAGCTAGCAGAAGGCAAGAAATAACTAAGATCAGAGCAGAACTGAAGGAGATAGAGACACAAAAAATCCTTCAAAAAATCAATGAATCTAGGATCTGGCTTTTTGAAAAAAAAAAATTGATAGACCAGTAGCCAGACTAATAACGAAGAAAAGATAAAAATCAAATAGATGAAATAACAAATGATAAAGGGGATATCACCACCAATCCCACAGAAACACAAACTACCATCAGAGAATACTAAGAACACCTCTACGCAAATAAACTAGAAAATCTGGGGGAAATGGATGAATTCCTGGACACACACACCCTCCCAAGACAAAACCAGGAAAAGTTGAATCTCTTAATAGACCAATAACTGAAATTATTGCTTTAATTAAGGCAATAATTAATAGCTTTCCAACTAAAAAAAATCCAGGAGCAGATGGATTCACAGCTGAATTCTACCAGAGGTACAGAGAGGAGCTGGTAACATTCCTTCTGAAACTATTCCAATCAATAGAAAAAGAGGGAATCCTCCGTAACTCATTTTATGAGGCCAGCATCATTAGATACCAAAGCCTGACTGAGATACAACAAAAAAAGAGAATTTTAGACCAATATCACTGATGAACACTGACGCAAAAATCCTCAATAAAATACTGGCAAACTGAATCCAGCAGCACATCAGAAAGCTTATTCACCATGATCAAGTGGGCTTCATCCCTGGGATGCAAGGCTGGTTCAACATACACAAATCAATAAATGTAATCCATCACATAAACAGAACCAACAACAAAAAACACATGATTATCTCAATAGATGCAGAAAAGGCCTTTGACAAAATTCAACAGCCCTTCATGCTAAAAACTCTAAATAAACTAGGTATCGATGGAATGTATCTCAAAATAATAAAAGCTATTTATGACAAACCCACAGCCAATATCATACTGAATGGACAAAAACTGGAAGCATTCCCTTTGAAAACCGACACAAGACAAGGATGCCCTCTCTCACCACTCCTATTCAACACAGTGTTGGAATTTCTGGCCAGGGTAATCAGGCAAGAGAAATAAAGGGTATACAATTAGGAAAAGAGGAAGTCAAATTGTCCCTGTTTGCAGATGACTTGATTGTATATTTAGAAGACCCCCTCATCTCATACCCAAATCTCCTTAAGCTGATAAGAAACTTCAGCAAAGTCTCGGGATATAAAATCAATGTGCAAAAATCACAAGCATTCCTATGCACCAATAAGACAGAGAGCCAAATCATGAGTGAACTCCCATTCACAATAGCTACAAAGAGAATAAAATACCTAGGAATACAACTTACAAGGGATGTGAAGGACCTCTTCAAAGAGAACTACAAACCACTGCTCAACGAAATAAAAGAGGACACAAACAAATGGAAGAACATTCCATGCTCATGGATAGGAAGAATTGATATCCTGAAAATGGCCATACTGCCCAAGGTACTTTATAGAGTCAGTGCCATCCCCATCAAGCTACCAATGGCTTTCTTCACTGAATTGGAAGAAACTACTCTAAAGTTCATATGGAACCAAAAAAGAGCCCGCATTGCCAAAACAATACTAAGCCAAAAGAACAAAGCTGGAGGCATCACACTACCTATCTCAAACTATACTACAAGGCTACAGTAACCAAAACAGCATGGTATTGGTACCAACACAGGTATATAGACCAGTGGAATAGAACAGAAGCCTCAGAAATAACACCATACATTGCCAAGACCAGCTTGGTCATAGAGACCCCAACCCAGCAGTACTAGAGGAATAAAGATACAGTCACAGAAATAGAGTGCAAAGTGGGATCAGGGGGCTAACAGCCTTCAGAGTTGAGAGACTCGAACAGAGTTTGACCCACATATTTATTGATAGTAAGCCTGTGATAAACATTGCTTCTGCAGTTTATAGATTAACTAAAAGTATTCTTTACGGAGAACAAAGGGACAGGCTCTGGCTTGTTATCTGCAGCAGGAACATGTCTTTAAAGCACAGATCACTCATGCCATTGCTTGTGGTTTAGGAATGCCTTGAATGGTTTTCCACCATGGGTGGGCCAGGTGTTTCTTGCCCTCATTTCGGTAAACCAGCAACCTCCATTGTGTGCATCATAGCCATTACGAGCATATCACAGAGCTGCTGAGATCTCGTTTATGGCCAGTTTCTCATGGCCTGTTTAGAGCCAGGCTTGGAGCCTGTTCCCAGCAACACATCTGCAACCATCTGATCTTTGACAAACCTGACAAAAACAAGAAATGGGGAAAGGATTCCTTATTTAATAAATGGTGCTGGTAAAACTGGCTAGCCACATGTGGAAAGCTGAAACTGGATCCTTTCCTTTCACCTTATACAAAAATTAATTCAAGCTGTATTAAACAATTAAATATTAGACTTAAAACCATAAAAACCCTAGAAGAAAACCTAAGCAATAGCATTCAGGACATAGGCATGGGCAAAGACTTCATGACTAAAACACCAAAAGCAATGACAACAGAAGCCAAAATTGACAAATGGGATCTGTTAAACTAAAGAGCTTCTGCACAGCAAAAGAAACTACCATCAGAGTGAACAGGCAACCCACAGAATGGGAGAAAATTTTTGCAATATATCCATCTGACAGGAATCTACAAAGAACTTAAATAAATTTACAAGAAAAAACAACCCCATCAGAAAGTGGGCAAAGGATATGAACAGACACTTCTCAAAAGAAGACATCTGTGCAGCCAACAGACATGAAAAAATGCTCATCATCACTGGTCATCAGAGAAATGCAAATCAAAACCACAATGAGATACCATCTCACACCGGATAGAATGGTGAACATTAAAAAGTCAGGGCACAACAGATGCTGGAGAGGATGTGGAGTAATAGGAATGCTTTTACACTGTTGGTGGGACTGGAAACTAGTTCAACCATTGTAGAAGACAGTGTGGCAATTCCTCAAGGGTCTAGAACTAGAAATACCATTTGACCCAGTGATCCCATTACTGGGTATGTACCCAAAGGAGTATAAATCATTCTACTATAAAGACACATGCACACGTATGTTTATTGCAACACTATTCACCATAAGAAAGACTTGGAACCAACCCAAATGTCCATCAATGATAGACTGGGTTCAGAAAATGGTGGCACATATACACCACAGAATACTATGCAGCCATAAAAAAATATGAGTTCATGTCCTTTACAGGAACGTGGTTAAAGCTGGAAACCATTATTCTGAGCAAACCATCACAAGGACAGAAAACCAAACACTGCATGTTCTCACTCATAGGTGGGAATTGAACAATGAGAACATTTGGACACAGGGTGGGGAACATCACACACTGGGGCCTGTCATGCAGTGGGGGGCCGGGAAAGGGATAGCATTAGGAGAAATACCTAATATAAATGACAAGTTGATGGGTGCAGCACACCAAAATGGCACATGCATAGCTATGTAACAAACCTGCACATTGTGCACATGTACCCTAGAACTTAAAGTATAATAATAATTAAAACAAAATGTGGATTGCAAGGAAACTCAATGCGATCCAAGATAAAGTTGAAATCCAATACAAAGAAACCAGGAAAATGATCCAGGACATGAAAGACTATGAATGCATAAAAAGTATTAGACAAAATCAACATCCTTTCATAAAAACTCAAACTAGGCATTGAAGAAGCATGCCTCAAAATAATAAGAACCATCTATGACAAACCCACAGTCAACGTTATACTGAACCAGCAAAAGTTAGAAGTATTCTGGAGCAAGTTAGAAGAACTGGAGCAAGTAAGAACTGGAGCAAGACAAAGATATCCACTTTCCCCACTCCTATTCAGAACTGTACTGGAAGTGCAAGCCACAGCAATCAGACAAGCAAAAGAAATTAAAGGCATCCAAATTGGAAAAGAGGAAGTTGAATGAACTCTGTTTGCTGTTGATATAATTCTATACTTAAAAATCTCTAAAGATTTCTCCAAAGGGGCTTTTAGACCTGATAAATGACTTCAGCAATGTTTCAATATATGAAATCAATGTACAGAAAATCAGTGGCATTTCTATACAACAATAACGTTCAACCTGAGAAACAAATCAAGAATGAAATTCCACTTACAATAGCCTCCTTCCTTTCCCTCCTGCAAAATATCTAGAAATACATCTAACCAAGGAGGTGAAAGAAGAACTCTAAGACAAGAAGAACTATTAAACACTGATAAAGGAAATCATAGATGACACAAACTAATGGAAAAATATTCCATTCTCATGGATTGGAAGAATCAAGATCATTAAAATACCTATATTACCCAAAGCAATCTTCAGATTTAATGTAATTCTTAGCAAACTACAGACAACATTTATCACAGAGTTAAAAAAAGTCTATTCTAAAATTTATATGAAACCAAAAAGCCTGACTTTTCAGAGCAATCCTAAGCAAAAAGAACAGAGTACAGGCATCACATTACTTGATTTCAAACTATACTACAAAGATATAGTAACCGAAACAGCATGGTACTGGTACAAAAATAGACACATAGATCAATGGAATAGAAAAGAGAACCCAGAAATGAAGCCACACACTTACTCCAACTGATTTTTGACAAAGTTGACAAAAATAAACAATGGGAAAAGGATATCCTATTCAGTAAATGGTGCTTGGATAACTAACTAACTGTATGGAGAAGATTGAAACTGGACCCCTTCCTTTCACTGTATACAAAAATAAACTCAAGATGGATTAAAGACTTAAATGTAAGGTCGCTACCTATAAAAATCTTGGAAGAAAACCTAGGAAAATTTCTTCTGGACATTGGCCTAGGCAAGTAGTTGATGACTAAGACTTCAAAAGCAAATGCAACAAAACAAAAAGTTGTTAAGTGACAGTTAAATGAAAGAGCTTCTGCACAGCAAAAGAAACTATCAAAAGAGTAAACAGACAACTTACAGAATAGGAGAAAATTTTTGCAAACTATGCATCTGATAAAGTACAAATATCCAGAATCTGTAAGTAATTAAAATCAATAAGAAAAGGACAAACAACACCATTAAAAAGTGGGTAAAGGACATGGACAGACACTTCTCAAAAGAAGACATACAAGTAGCCAACAAACATGAAAAATTTTTCAACATCACTGATCATCAGAGAATTGTAAACTAAAACCACAATGAGATGCCATCTCACACCAGTCAGAATGGTTATTATTAAAAAGCAAAAAAAAATAATGTGGAGAGAAAGGAATGCTTATAGACTGTTAGTGGGAATGTAAACTAGTGTAGCCACTATGAAAAACAGTATGGAGATTTCTCAAAAAACTAAAAATAGAACTACGATGTTATCCAGCATTCCCACTACTGGATATTTATCGAAATGGAATGAAATCAGTGTATCAAAAAGATACCTGCACTTGTTTGTTTATTGAAGTACTATTCACAATAGCCAAGATGTGGAACCAGTGTAAGTGTCCATCAATGGACAAATGGACAAAGAATATATGGTACATATTCACAATAAAATACTATTCTCCTAAAAGGACATATGCATTCACTATGATGTGTTATGTCTTTGTCTGTCTTTGCCTCTCTGCATGTCTGTTTCAATGTCATCTCCCACACATAACTACATATGTCTTCTATATGTTGGTTGGCCTTACAGAGAATAATCACTCTGTAAAAACTGAGCTGTGCAGCAAGCACTTTGTGAATTAATTCTGGACCTGTTTTCAAGGTGAACATTACCTGGTTAGTGTTTCATGAGTTCCGTTTACATTGTTTACATTGTTCCAATAGTTCTGTTTTGAATTCTGCTGTTAAATTTTTAATTTTTGAAATGTTAAGTGATTTTTTTCCCAAAATATGATAATGTGACTTTTCTTCATTGTAAAAGAGATATCGGTTACCAACTTTTATGAAGGGAGGGGGATTTGTTAATTAAAATTCTCTGATGCCTTCTAAGGACAGCTGGTGGGTCTGTGGGAGGATACAAATAGGGGGCTAAGACTAACTCAAAGTGCCATCATGGTGAAACTGGATGCAGATGGCAGCTGGAGACAGGAGGCTGTGCAGGTCCCTAGGGAGATGAGAGAAGCAGGTGGGGTGAGAGCAGGTGTCCTCAGGATTAGGAGGGAAATGGAATGTCAGTCAACAGAGAGGAACTTTAGGAAAATGCAGTGTTGTGCATGTGGAGGCTTTATTCACTTTTCTATTGCACTCCCTCTGTCAGGCAGTATACTGATAGCTTTATGCATTGATTACAACAGTCAGTCATCTTAACAACCCCACCAGGCAGTTACTATTATTTCTTTCCTTTTACAGATGAGAAAACTGACTCACAGACCTTAGGAGTCATGCTAAAGTTTATAAAATAAAAAAAAAAAAATGGAGAATTTGAAGAGAGAAAAGACATGTGACTTCCTCTAGAAGAATAACTTTAGAGAAAGGACAGAAAATTTTCTAAGGGAGTTATTTTTGTTTAACTACCTGATTGAGGTATGACTGACAAACTCACCAAGTTGAAGGAAGTTTTGAAGTATAGCCAGGAAGTGGGTAATGGCCATACTCTTCTCCATGCACCCTCAAAGAGTCCCAAGTTGACCTCAGTGTGCAAGTTATTTTCTTTTTAATTCCACAATCCAATGCATATATTACACAGCACTTGGGCTCCACTTTATTCTATCTTCCAGAGCTTTCTTGTTGTCCTCCTCTCCTCATATAACTTAAGTAAGGGAGGCTGGTCAGGGGACAATTCCCTGGAGAGACAGAAATGTCCCTGACCTCTACAATTAAGGTTTTCTTCTTCCCTGACATTTTGTCTATTGGAGTAAGCCCTCTGCATGGACACTGCTCGGCTCCTCCTGCCAACTGACCTTTGGCCCCAGCAATTTGACAAACATGCATGGACATCTCTGAACCCCAGGGATTAACAAAGCTTAGGTGGCGGGGGGGGGGGGGGGTGCGGAGCAAGATGGCTGAATAGGAACAGCTCTAGTCTCCAGCTCCCAGTGCGAACGACACAGAAGACAGGTGACTTCTGCATTTTCAACTGAGGTACCGGGTTCATCTCACTAGGGAGTGCCAGACAATCGGTGCTGGTCAGCTGCTGCAGCCTGAATAGCGAGAGCTGAAGCAGAGCGAGGCATCACCTCACCTGGCAAGTGCAAGGGGGAAGGGAATCCCTTCTCCTAGCCAGGGGAACTGAGAAACACAACACCTGGAAAATCGGGTAACTCCCACCTCAGTACTGTGCTTTACCAAGGGTCTTAGCAAATGGCACACCAGGAGATTATATCCCACACCTGGCTGGGAGGGTCCCATGCCCACGGAGCCTCCCTCATCGCTACCACAGCAGTCTGCGATCTAATGGCAAGGCAGCAGCGAGGCTGGGGGAGGGGCGCCCACCATTGCTGAGGCTTAAGTAGGTAAAGCCACTGGAAAGCTCGAACTGGGTGGAGCCCACAGCAGCTCAAGGAGGCCTGCCTATCTCTGTAGGCTCCACCTCTGGGGACAGGGCACAACTAAACAAAAAGCAGCAGAAACCTCTGCAGATGCAAACGACCCTGTCTGACAGCTTTGAAGAGACCAGTGGATCTCCCAACATGGAGGTTGAGATCTGAGAACTGACAGGCTGCCTGCTCAAGTGGGTCCTTGACCCGAGTGGCCTAACTGGGAGACATCCCCCACTAGGGGCAGACTGACACCCCACACCTCACACGGTGGAGTACACCCCTGAGACGAAGCTTCCAAAGCAAGAATCAGACAGGTACACTTGCTGTTCAGCAATATTCTATCTTCTACAGCTTCTGCTGCTGATACCCAGGCAAACGGGGTCTGGAGTGGACCTCAAGCAATCTCCAACAGATCTACAGCTGAGGGTCCTGACGGTTAGAAGGAAAACTAACAAACAGGAAGGACACCCACACCAAAACCCCATCAGTACGTCACCATCATCAAAGACCAAAGGCAGATAAAACCACAAAGATGGGGAAAAACCAGGGCAGAAAACCTGGAAATTCAAAAAAAAAAGAGCGCATCTCCCCCTCCAAAGGAATGAAACTCATCACCAGCAATGGATCAAAGCTGGACGGAGAATGACTTTGATGAGTTGAGAGAAGAAGGCTTCAGTCCATCAAACTTCTCAGAGCTAAAGGAGTAATTACATACCCAGTGCGAAGAAACTAAAAATCTTGAAAAAAGAATGGAAGAATGGATAACTAGAATAATCAGTGCAGAGAAGGCCATAAACGAACGGACAGAGATGAAAACCATGACATGAAAAATACGTGACAAATGCACAAACTTCAGTAACCGACTCGATCAACTGGAAGAAAGAGTATCAGCAACTGAAGATCAAATGAATGAAATGAAGCGAGAAGAGACGTCTAAACAAAAAAGAGGAAAAAGAAATGAACAAAACCTTCAAGAAGTATGGGATTATGTGAAAAGACCAAATCTACATCTGCTTAGGGTGCCTGAAAGTGAGGGGAAAAATGGAACCAAGTTGGAAAACACTCTTCAGGATATCATCCAGGAGAACTTCCCCAACCTAGTAAGGCAGGCCAACATTCAAATTCAGGAAATACAGAGAATGCCACAAAGATACTCCTTGAGAAGAGCAACTCCAAGACACATAATTGTCAGATTCACCAAAATTGAAATGAAGGAAAAACTGTTAAGGGCAGCCAGAGAGAAAGGTCGGGTTACCCACAAAGGGAAGCCCATCAGACTAAGAGCAGATCTCTTGGCAGAAACTCTGCAAGCCAGAAGAGAGTGGGGGCCAATATTCAACATTCTTAAAGAAAAGAATTTTAAACCCAGAATTTCATATCCAGCCAAACTAAGTGTCATAAGTGAAGGAGAAATAAAATCCTTTACAGACAAGCAAATGCTTAGAGATTTTGTCACAACCAGGCCTGTCTCACAAGAGACCCTGAAGGCAGCACTAAACATGGAAAGGAACAACCAGTACCAGCCATTGCAAAAACATGCCAAAATGTAAAGACCATCAATGCTAGGAAGAAACTGCATCAACTAGCGAGTAAAATAACCAGTTAATATCATAATGACAGGATCAAGTTCACACATAACAATATTAATCTTAAATGTAAATGGACTAAATGGTCCAATTAAAAGACACAGACTGGCCAACTGGATAGAGTCAAGACCCATCAGTCTGCTGTATTCAGGAGACCCATCCCTCATGCAGAGACACACAGAGGCTCAAAATAAAGGGATGGAGAAGATCTACCAAGCAAATGGAAAACAAAAAAACAGCAGGGGTTGCAATCCTAGTCTCTGATAAAACAGACTTTAAAGCATCAAAGGTCAAAAGAGACAAAGAAGGCCATTACATAATGGTAAAGGGATCAATTCAACAGGAAGAGATAACTATCGTAAATGTATATGCACCCAATACAGGAGCACTCAGATTCATAAAGCAAGTCCTTAGAGACTTACAAAGAGACTTAGACTCCCATACAATAATAATGGGAGACTTCAACACTCCACTGTCAACATTAGACAGATCAATGAGACAGAAAGTTAACAAGGATATCCAGGAATTGAACTCATCTCTGCACCAAGCAGACCTAATAGACATCTACAGAACTCTCCACCCCAAATCGATAGAATATACATACTTCTCAGCACCACATCACACTTATTCCAAAATTGACCACAACGTTGGAAGTAAAGCACTCCTCAGCAAATGTAAAAGAACAGAAATTATAACAAACTGTCTCTCAGACCACAGTGCAATCAAACTAGAACTCAGGACTAAAAAACTCAATCAAAACCGCTCAACTACATGGAAACTGAACAACCTGCTCCTGAATGACTACTGGGTACATAACGAAATGAAGGCAGAAATAAAGATATTCTTTGAAACCAATGAGAACAAAGATACAACATACCAGAATCTCTGGGACACACTTAAAGCAGTGTGTAGAGGGAAATTTAGAGCACTAAATACCCACAAGAGAAAGCTGGAAAGATCTAAACTTGACACTCTAATATCACAATTAAAAGAACTAGAGAAGCAAGAGCAAACTCATTCAAAAGCTAGCAGAAGGCAAGAAGTAACTAAGATCAGAGCAGAACTGAAAGAGAGAGAGACACAAAAATCCCTCCAAAAAATCAATGAATCCAGGAGTTGGTTTTTTGAAAAGATCAACAAAATTGATAGAATTGATCATGAATGAACTCCCATTCACAATAGCTTCAAAGAGAAGAAAATACCTAGGAATCCAACTTACAAGGGATATCAGGACCTCTTCAAGGAGAACTACAAACCACTGCTCAGTGAAATAAAAGAGGACACAAACAAATGGAAGAACATACCATGCTCATGGATAGGAAGAATCAATATCGTGAAAATGGCCATACTGCCCAAGGTAATTTATAGATTCAATGCCATCCCCATCAAGCTGCCAATGACTTTCTTCACAGAATTGGAAAAAACTGCTTTAAAGTTCATATGGAGCGAAAAAAGAGCCCACATTGCCAAGAGAATCCTAAGTCAAAAGAACAAAGCTGGAGGCATCATGCTACCTGACTTCAAACTATACTACAAGGCTACAGTAACCAAAACAGCCTGTTACTGGTACCAAAACAGAGATATAAACCAATGGAACAGAACAGAGCCCTCAGAAATAATACCACAGGTCTATAGCCATCTGATCTTTGACAAATAAACAAGAAATGGTGAAAAGAGTCCCTATTTAGTAAATGGTGCTGGAAAAATTGGCTAGCCATAAGTAGAAAGCTGAAACTGGATCCTTTCCTTACTCCTTATAGGAAAATTAATTGAAGATCGATTAGAGACTCAAATGTTAGACCTAATACCATAAAAACCCTAGAAGAAAACCTAGGTAATATCATTCAGGACATAGGCATGGGCAAGGACTTCATGTCTAATACACCAAAAGCAACGGCAACAAAAGCCAAAATTGACAAATGGGATCTAATTAAATGAAAGAGCTTCTGCACAGCAAAAGAAACTACGATCAGAGTGAACAGGCAATCTACAGAATGGGAGAAAATTATCCAGGACCTACAAAGAACTCAAACAAATTTACAAGAAAAAACAAACAACCCCATCAAAAAGTGGGCAACGGATATGAACAGACATTTCTCAAAAGAAGACATGCATACAGCCAACAGACACATGAAAAAGTGCTCATCATCACTGGCCATCAGAGAAATGCAAATCAAAACCACAATGAGATACCATCTCACACCAGTTAGAATGGCAATCATTGAAAAGTCAGGAAACAACAGGTGCTGGAGAGGATGTGGAGAAATAGGAACACTTTTACACTGTTGGTGGGACTGTAAACTAGTTCAACCATTATGGAAAACAGTATGGCGATTCCTCAAGGATCTAGAACTAGAAGTACCATATGACCCAGCCATCCCATTACTGGGTATATACCCAAAGGATTATAAATCATGCTGCTATAAAGACACATGCACACGTATGTTTATTGCGGCACTATTCACAGTAACAAAGACTTGGAATCAACCCAAATGTCCATCAGTGACAGACTGGATTAAGAAAATGTGGTACATATACACCATGGAATGCTATGCAGCCATAAAAAAGGATGAGTTTGTGTCCTTTGTAGGGACATGGATGCAGCTGGAAACCATCATTCTCATCAAACTATCACAAAAACAGAAAACCAAACACCGCATGTTCTCACTCATAGGTGTGAACTGAACAATGAGATCACTTGGACTCGGGAACGGGAACATCACACACTGGGGCCTATTATGGGGAGGGGGGAGGAGGGAGGGATTGCACTGGGAGTTATACCTGATGTAAATGACGAGTTGATGGGTGCTGACAAGTTGATGGGTGCAGCACACCAATATGGCACAAGTATACATATGTAACAAACCTGCACATTATGCACATGTACCCTAGAACTTAAAGTATAATAATAATAAAAAAAAATGAAAAAAAACCCCACAAAGCTTAGATTGAAGATGGGACATCTCTCCCCACTGATACTTTTTCCTATCTAAAAATAACCTGCATTTTATACCAAAGTAACACATGATCATTTGGTACAATTTCAAGCATATAGAATTAAGTAAATGAAGACCTTAAGATGAACTTTCAATTCTTTCTACCTGAGATAACAAAGTTGACATGAAAACAACAATGTATGTACCAGGCACCAGTGTTGGACAAACTTGAGGTACATTCTTTCGGTTAATCCTCACAAAAAAGCAACAAAGTGGGTCATTTGATCATACATATTCTTGTCACTTTGTCAAGCTCTCTTTTAGTAATGAAAATGGATCTCCATGGTGGCTCCTCTTGTGGTCATCTAGGGAAAGCCCACAGTGCATGGTGGTTGAAGGCATAGGCTCTGGAGGGAAATGGTCTGGGAACAATTCTGGACCCCATCATACATCAGACTGTGACCCTTAGCAAGTGATAGAGCCTCTGTGACTCAGGACTGTCTTGTGTGATGTCAGGTGAGGATATACGCTACTAATAGAGCTCTTGTTTGGGGATTAAATGTTTTTGTAGGCATAAAGCACCAAGAAAAGAGCCTGGTTTGAGTTCAAGTACGTTGGGATATAATCCCATCTAAGACAAAGAGTATCTGTACAGGAATATTATCACCAACTTTATCCCAATAAACTTGTCAGTCCTTACATGCCTCTGAGTGCTTCTAGAAGGAAAGCAATATTTGGAATGGAGGGATGGAAGTGTTCCTGCTGAGCCAGGGATTTGCCCTATTTTGACCTTGAGTGAGGAAGAGGACTAAGCAGCTGAAGTGGTCTTTCCATCCAAAGCTGTGGGGAACAGTCTTGAGTGTGATGCTTTTTCGCTACCTCCCATTTAGACTCCTCCACAAGGCTGGCTCAATCTAATCTTTCTTCTTTGCCTTTGTGGGCAAACTGCTGAGTTGTACATCACTCAAGTAAACTTCCTGATGGAGGAGTCTAGGGTGTTGCTGTTGGTTTTTAGCTCCCCCTTGGCACATGTCCAAGCAGCCTGACAAGTGTTATGGCAGACATCAAAAGTTCCATTCTCTTGATTGATGACTTGCCTTGGAAGGCAATGCAGACACAGCTGCTTCCCAGTCGTTTCTCTACATTTCCTAATGCAGCTTGAGAGAGAGAAAGAGAGAGAGATAGAGAGTGAGAGAGATTGAAAGAGAGAGGATCTCCCTTTTCTCACTAAAGTTATTTCCTAAAAAGAATCCAGTCAATCGGTATATATAAGAGTCAATTAAAAGTGCATATTCTGATTTCTTTAAAAAATATTACTTTCTCGTCAAAGCTGCCATTCTCTCCCTCTCTTCCATATACCATCTCCCTTACATTTAACTGATGGTAAATGTGAGTATAAATAGTGAAAATGGAGATGATGTATATAGCTTACTGTCTACATTAACAAGAGTTTACTCATCTATAGTTTTCATCAGCATTGCTTTACCATTCCAGGAAACTCTTGCCCAGAAAGGAACATGCAAATAACTTCATTGTTCATTCCAGGAACTTCATGAAAGACCCATCTTCTTTTCTTTCAGGTAATTGTTTTTGTTTGTTTGTTTTTGTTTTTTAAGTTATGGGGTCTTTCTCTGTCACCTAGGCTGGAGTGCAGTGGCGCAACTGTAGCTCACTGCAGCCTCAAATTCCTGGGCTCTAGCGATCCTCCTGCCTCAGCTTCCCAAAGTGCTGGGATTATTGGCATCAGCCACCTTGCTAGGCCCCCATCTGTGTTTCAGTAAAAAAATCCAAATAACATTTTTTAACCCCAAGACTCTCTGAATGCTTTGAAAATCCTTGCATTGCTAATTCCACCCATCCTAAACAATTATTAATATATTGTAATCCTTACCACATACCCTATTGTCCTTCCTCACCCACATTTGAAGACTCACTTTACCACAGACTTCAAAATCTCAATAAATATCCCTTCCTCCTCTGATATTTTCATAAGGCTCTGTCCAGATGTTGCTCTCCCTTAGACCGATATACAGTAATGACAGCTATGTCTTATCAATAGTTGTTTGACAGATATCTGGATAATACTCTCTCTTCATGCACTGTATAACAATGTTTCAGTCAACTATGGACTACATAAATAAGGACGGTCTCATAATAAGGATGGTCTCATAAGATTATAGTAGTAATATACTGTATATTTACAGTATATTTTCTATGTTTAGATACACAAATACTTGTGTTTCAAATGCCTACAGCACTTATTACAGTAACATGCTGTACAGCATATATGTACAGTATATAGCATATATGCTATATGTATAGCATATAGCCTAGTGTGCAGCAGACCAGGCTATACCATTTAGATTTGCATAGAAACACTGCAAGATAATCACATAGTGATCAACTGAGGCATTTCTCAGAATGTATCCCAGTCAATAAGTGGTGCATGCCTGTATATTATGGTGAGCATAGGCAACACCATTGTACAACATGCAATAGTACATGAGTCCAAATCCTAGTACCCATATCTATGGGTATTTCTGAACCATACACTGTCCGAATGAACACAGGCATATTCAGCAAAATTAGTGTCACTTCAGAGACACAATTATGCAACAAGGCATCCAAAACTATAAAGAAATCATGTGAAGGTGTTTATTTTATGGGAATTGGCTAGGTCATTGCAAATATGACAGAAATCTGAGAAACAGGAAAGTACATAATTGATCAATGCATGTGCAAATTAGGTATTAAAGTTCATAATGGCTATTTCTGTTACAGGGATCTTTCTGTGACACATCTTTCCCTAAAGGTAACCTCGGTCTGTCAGTCCCCAAAATACCTGGACAGGGAGGAAAGGATGGATGCAAAAAAGAAGGAACTGCACAAGCCCCTTTTCATACTCAGGAGAGCTAGTGGTTCCTTGTCTGCAGAGGTGGGAAAACCTCAGCATCCACACCATCCTATGGATCAGTGCACATGGCTGCTATTGCCATCAATTATTGATAAGACACAGCTATCTTTACTACATAGCACTCTAAGGGAGAACAATATCTGGACAGAGCCTTAAGAGGGTATCAGAGGAGGAATGGATATTTATTGAGATTTTGAAGTCTTGTAAAGTGAGTCTTCAAATGTGGGTTGGAAGTACAATAGGGTATTTGATAACCTTGCACCTTTTGCTGTCCGTGTTCTGTGCTCAAAGCTGTGCCAGAGCAGGTGGTCTTCCTGAGGTCTTTGTTCTTTTTCCTCAACTGAGACTCAGGTGGTGAGTCCCCGGTTCAGACCTCTCAGGAGTTTAAGTGTGAGTGGGTGTGAGGAGGAGCTAGCAGTCTTCAAGTAGGTCAGGCAGGTTGGTCTGTGACTTTGGAAGAGGGAGGGGCTTGAGTTCATCTTCTCTTCACAGATGGCATAGCCGCCATGGGCCTTGTCATCGTGGCTGGGCTGGAACAAGGGAGGAAGGAAGGTTGAACAACGGAGTAAAGGAGTAGGGGGGTCAGGTGAAGATGGAGCAAGCACTGGGGGTGCTGTTGGAGGTATCTGAGTCCTGAAAACACCTGGAGTCCCTGAAAGAAGACAGATTCCAGACTCCTTGGTGAGAACCCCGGAAGAAGTAGGACGGGCAGTAAGGAAGGGACCTTAAATCTGGGAATACTGTGGGCTGGTGACCGCAGCCCTGAGGACTAGAGAGTGCCTGGCAGAGGTGTCCAGTGAGGAGCACACCCTTCACTCTGTGTCACAACTTCTCACCTCCTACATGAATGTCATGGGTAGGAATGGGTAAGGCTGTGTATTCCAACAAAACTTGATTTTAGTGGGGAAATGAGCCTAGTAAATCAGAGTGTGATGAAAGCACTATATACTAAAATTCTAAATCTCTAGTCTCTAGAGTCCAGTTGTGAAACCAAAAATCATCAGAAACATCCCCAGGCTTTTTTTTTTTTTTTTTTTTTTTTTCCCTTTAACCATGTTCATAAGGGCAGTTTCTCTGCCTGCTTAAGGATATATAAGCAAAGGTTTATTTACTGTGATTAGAAAGCATGCATACTTGTAATGACCCTGGGACTTTCTCTGAAAATATTTTCTAAATTTGAAAAGAAAAGGGCACTGTGGAAGCTGATATACAGGAAGATCGCTTGAGACAGGAGGATTACAGGAGTTCAGGACCAGGCTGGGCAACGTAGCGAGACCCTATCATTTACAAAAATTAAAATAAAATTTCAAGTCACCATTTGGCCATGAAGTGTTCATATATAGCTATTCTTTTAAGTACATTTTCAAAATCACAGTATTCTACTTTCAGCATGAAATATGAATGGACATGTAAAGATAAGATCCAAATCTAGAGGAAGAGGAAATGATGGAGAGACTTCCCAGACAGCTGAACCTATGATTGTGAGTGCTTTGACATATCATGTTTTCTATTTGCAGAAATTTATTTTTGTGATAATGTTGTTGAACAAATATAGATACACTTTTAAAAGGCTTCCATACTGATAGTGGGTGACACTGGAATCTCACAAAGCAAACATTGATCTCAAAAGATTACATTCTGGTGTTGCTTGGATGACTGCTGTTAGTTTACTGGGAATATGCCTGATGACTTCTTCTCATGCTTATTAACAGATTGCTTATATCCATGCCAGCATAGATTAAAATACCTTCAAAAGACCTACGAGTAACTTTTCTTGTTATCTTTACTCCTCCTTTGTAGGAAGAGTAACTTTGTTAAGAGTATAAATATAGAATAGTACTGGGAAAATGTTGTTGAACTTATTTATGATTAGATATGTGTATGTGTTGTGTATATTTATATTATTGGCATATATATTTTATTATAAATTGAGAATTTATAGTATATATAGGGTACAAAGTGATGTTGTGATTTATGAATAAAATGTGAAATTATTAAGTGAATTAACATATTCGTCACTTCAAGTACTTATCCATTTTGTTGGTAAGAATATTTGAAATTTACTCAGCCACTTTGAAATGTACAATCCACCTTTATTTACTGTATTTACCATGCTGTGCAATAGATCTCAAAAATTTTCTTTCAATCTGTCTGAGATTTTGTACTCCTTGACCAACATCTCTTCATTCCCCCAACCCTCGCAGACTCTGTAACCACCATTCTACTCTCTGCTTATATGAGTTTCATTGTTTTAGATTCCACATATAAATGAGATCATGCAGTATTTGTCTTCCTATGCCTGACATATTACACTTAATGTAATGCTCTCCAATTCTATCCATGTTGTTGCAAATGACAGAATTTTCTTCTTTTTTAAAGCTGAAAAATATTCCATTGGGTATATATGCCATATTTTATTTATCCATTTATCTGTTCATGGACACTTAGGTTGATTCCATAACTTGTCTATGGTGAATAGTGCTGCAGTGAACATGGCAGTGCAGATATCTCTTCAGCAAACTGATTTCAATTTTTTTGGCAAATATCAAGAAGGGGGATGGCTAGATCATATGGTTTATCGACTTTTAGTTTGTTGAGGAACTTCCTTACTGTTTTCCATAATGACTGTACTAATTTATATTCTTGCCAGCAATGTACAAATGTTCCCATTTTGCCACATCCTTGCCAGCACTTGTCATCTTTTTGACAATAGCCATCCTGACATGTGTGAGATAATATCTCATTGTGGTTTTAATTTGCATTTTACTAATGATGAGTGATATCAACCATTTTAAATATATATCTGTTGGTCATTTGTATGTCTTCTTTTGAAAAATGTCTGTTCAGGTGGGCACAGTGGCTAACGCCTGTAATCCCAGCACCTTGGGAGGCCGAGGCTGGCAGATCAGGAGGTCAGAAGATTGAGACCATTCTGGCCAACACAGTGAAACCTTGTCTTTACTAAAAATACAAAAAATTAGCCGGGCATGGTGGCAGGCGCCTGTAGTCCCAGCTACTCGGGAGGCTGAGGCAGGAGCACAGTGTGAACCCAGGAGGTGGAGCTTGCAGTGAGCCGAGATTGCACCACTGCACTCCAGCCTGGGTGACAGAGCGAGACTCCGTTTCAAAAAAAAAAAAAAAAAAAAAAGGCTATTCAAGTTTCTTGCCCATTTTTTAGATTTTTTCTTGATATTGAATAGTTTGAATTCCTGATATATTTTGGATATTAACCCCTTATTGTATGTGTAGTTTTCAGATATTTTCCTTAATCATTAGGTTGTTTCTTTATACTCGTTTCCTTAGCTGTGCAGAAGCTTTTTAATTTTATGTAAACTCATTTATCTCTTTTTACTTTTGTTGCCTACGCTTTTGCAGTTAAATGCAAAAAATCATCGCCTAGACCATGTTTTGTAGTTTTCCCACTATGTTTTCTTCTAGTAATTTTGCAGTTTCAGGTCTTATGTTTTTAATTCACTGTAAGTTGACTTTTGTGTCTAGTGTGAGATAAGGGTCCAGTTTCACGATTATCTTCATGTGAATATCCAGTTTTCACACCATTTATCCTTTCCTTATTGTGTATTTTTGGCAACTTTGTTAAAAAAATCATTTGACTGTACCTGCATGAGTTAAGTTCTGGGCTCTCTGTTCTGCTCTGTTGGTCAATGTAACTGTTTTCTGTCAGTGCAATACTATTTTATTTACTATAGCTTTGTAATATCGTTTGAAATCAGGTACAATGATGCTTCCAGCTTTGTTCTTTTTGCTCATGATTGCCTTGACAGTTTAGTATTTTTAGTAGTTCCCTGTGAATTTTAGGGTTTTTTTCTATTTCCCTGAATAAAAACATTGAAATTTTGGTAGGGACTGCATTGACTCTGTGGGTCACCTTGCGTAGTATACATATTTTAACAATATCAATTCTTGTAATCCATGAATTATGGGGTTTCTTTCCCTGTTTTGTGTCTTTGATTTTTTTTTTTTTTTTTGGTCAGTGTTTTTATAGTTTTCATTGTACAGGTCTCTCACCTCATTGGTTAAATTTACTCCTGAGTATTCTTTGTTGTTGCTATTGTAAACAGGATTGTTCCCATTTTCTTTTTCAGATAGTTAATGGTTAATGTGTAGAAATGCTACTGATTTTTGCATGTTGACTTTGTATCCTACAACTTTACAGTGGCATCTGTAAGGTTTACTATATATAAGATTATGTCATGAGCCAACGGTGACAATTTATCTTCTCCCTTTTCAGTTTGGATGCCTTCTATGTCTTTCTCCTACGTAATTACCCTGTTGAGGTTTTCCACTACTATGTTGAATAGAACTGGCTAGAGTAAGCATCCTTATCTTCTTCCAGATCTTAGAGGAAAGACTTTTCACCATGGAGTATAATATTTGCCATAGACCTCTTCTCTATGGCTTTTCTTGTGCTGATGTACATTCCTTCAAAACATAATTCCATGAGAGTTCTTATCATGAAAAAAATGTTGAATTTGTCAAATTATTTTCTGCATCTCATGAGGTGATTATATGATTTTTATCCTTCATTCTGTTATGTGATGTGAAATATCACATTTATTGATTTGCATATGTTGAACCATCCTTCAAACCCAGGGATAAGTCTCATTTGATCACAGTGGATGATCTCTTAATGTGTTGTAGAATTTGGTTTGCGACTATTTTGTTGAGGATTTTTGCATCTATGTTAATTAATAACTTTTATTGTAATGTCCTTGTCTAGCTTTGGTAGCAGACTAATGCTGGCCTCATAAAAACAGTTTGAAAATATTTCCTCCTTTTATTTCTTGGAAGAGTTTGAGAAATATTGGTATTCATTCTTCAAATGTTTGATAGAATTCAGCAGTGAAGCCATCAGTTCCTGTGCTTTTCTTTGATGGGAGGAATTTTTATGACTGATTAATCTTATTATTGTGTTGTTCAGATTTTCTATTTCTTCATGATTCAGTCTTTGTAAGTTGCATGTGTCTAGGAACTTATTGATTTCTTATCAGCTGCAATGTCTCTTTTATTTCTGATTCATTTGAATTGTCTCACTTTTTTTCTTTGGTAGTTTATCTAAAGTTTTGTTGGTTTTGTTTATCTTTTCAAAAACCCAACACTTAGTTTCATTGACTTTTTTTTATTCCTTTTTAGTTTGTATTTTGTTTATTTCTGCTCTGACCTTTGCTATATCTTTCTTTCTGCTAACTTTGGGCTTCATTTGTTCTTTCTCTTGAAAAGTAATGTGAAATTATTTTTGAGAGCTTTCTTCTTTTTGATGTAGGCATTTATTACTATCAACTTTCCTCTTAGAACTGCTTTTGTTGTATTTTATAAACATGGGTAGTATGTTGCATTTTTATTTTTGTTTTTCCCAAATATTTTTTTGATTTCCCTTTTATTTTCTTTGTGGATCCACCAGTTGTTCAAGAGCATGTTGTTTAATTTCCATGTATGTAAGTTTTCTGGAATTCTACTTTTATTGATTTGTAGTTTCATGCCATTGTGGTCAGAAAAAACACTTGATATGATTTCAGTCACCTAAAATTTGCTAAGGCTTGTTTTGTGTCCTAATGTGATCAATCCTGGAAAATGTTCTAAGTGCAGTTGAGAATAATGTGTATTCTTTTCTTGGATGGAATGGTCCGTATATATATGTTGGGCCCATTTGTTCTAAACTGTTGTTTGTGTCCCATGTTTCCTGATTAATTTTCTGTCTGGATAATCTGTCCATTGTTGAAAGTGGGATATTGAAGTCTTTAGCTTGTGATTCTGGAAGGTCTAGCTGTTGATGGGTAGGCAGAGCTTGTTGTGAGTTCCCTAGTTGGCTGGATTGCTTCATTGTCTTTACTCTGATGTTAGGTGGGGCTGCTGTCTAGGTTCTGCTGTCTGGTGACGCCATTGGTGAGACTGTTGTCAGGCAGAGCTGCTGGCTAGTTACTGCAATGGCTTCTGGTCAGGTCGGTCACAGGACGTAGTCCCTGGCTGGGCAGTTCTGCTCTTTGGGATGAGTAGTTGGGCAAGACTGCAAGCTGGGCTCTGAGGCGAGGCAGAATTGCTGCTCAGGATGGGTGGGACCAGAAGATATGGTTCTGTGAAATGCATGATTTAGGATTACCTCCCTGTCCTGGAAGAGCTGTGGGATGGGGTTTTGGCTGAGTCAAAAAGCTCTTTGACCTTCTAGATCAAGTAGGTAAACACTTCTCTGCAATGTGTAGAGGTGGGGGTCTTTCTGCTTGAGTGGATGTTTTGGCTGAGTGAAGACTTGTGAGTCAAGCAGATCTAGTCTATACACATCTCCAAGATGGCCAGAGGTGGGCATCTCCTTGCTTGGGTGAATCATTGGACTGGGCTCTGAGGCCAGGCATGGAAACTAGCCATCTAAGTATTTAAGCTATGTTGACCCTCCCCTGGGCTTCTGAAAGTGACCAACTCAACTTTATAGGTGGTTATAAAGTTGGCTGATGTCTCCAATCATGTACAACAGGTAGCAGGAACATAGAGGTACCACAAAGATCCATGTGCTGGTCACCATGATCTCTGCCTCCTTTCTTTGTTTCTATCTGACCCTGGCCACTTGGGCCCATTACATTTGGTGTTTCCCATGAGGTGAGACTAGAGTAGGCTTTTTGAGAAGCATCTAATAATGCTAGGAAAGCCTGATGACTGCCTCTGGTTCTCTTTTCCCCTTGTAGCAATCATGCACTCAGAGAAATCTTCTCTATATGGAATTGTGTCAACTTAGGGGAGGTGGAAGGGTGGTGCGGTTGAAGTGAGACCATTCTTCTTACCCCTTTAAATTGGTTTTCATTCAGTTCCAAGGATCACACAGTTGTCTTGGGCTTGATTCCATTTATTGGTGTTTTCAGAAAGGTGTTCTTGTCTGTGAATAGTTGCTAGTCGAACTTTCTGTGGGCTGGGGTTGGAGCTTGAAACTTTCTACTCCACCATCTTGCTGATGTCATCTTTATTGACATATATTAATAACAAAACTTTTAATTTGCACACACGTATTCCTAGGTCCAGCAGCCCAGTGACGAACAATCTCAAAAAGAGACACCACCACCTAAAAGTTGGGATATTTCTTCCATTCAAGAGAAAGGAGATGAAGAAGTATCTGTGGTTCAAGGTGAAAAGAAGGGGAAGAAGAATGCCTATGGATGGAAGTTTATGTGTGCGCCATGCATTATGACAGATCAGGAACAGAAGAGAGAGCATTAGAGAAGGATATCAAACACTTCCTAAAAATTGACTTGAAAGTGAAGTGGGCTTGCAGCCATGTGCAGTCCCCTCGTCATTATGAATTTTCCCTTTCTCTTCAAGACTTACTTGGTGTGCTTGGAAAACACAGTACTTCTCAGAACTAATCTCTAGTGAATCTAAGAAAGCTATTTAATTTTAGTCATAAAATTGTACATCATTTCACTAGTCAAATTTGATATTAGAACATTGTTGCTGGATTTTTAAATCATTGCATTAAAAGTGTAAGCAACTTTTAATAGCATGTGTAGAGTACCGAGTCAAAATGTAAAGTGCCAAGTGAACATACATTGAAACATTCTGACTAAAGCCCTGTTGTGTAGAAATGTTAAGCTACTTTGTAAATGAGAAAACTGAGGCTAGCTCATTGTGTCTCACCAAAGAGGATGCAAATGATAGCTACAGAATTCATGTTTCATTCCAGAGTTTGTGTTCTTCCTAAAATCTCTGTTGCTTTAAGAAAAAGTGAATGATTTTGCTTAAAATGCCTAATACTCAAATTTCTATACTGTAAGATAGCTCAGCATTGACACAGGCATAGATCTAGTTCAAAGGAACAGGACAGACTCTGGAAAGGAGCTCAATGAATGATGGCCATTGTTTTCTTTGATTTACATTTTTTGTGTGGTAAGCTTGGTTAAGAGCTGGATAATTCAGGGTACTGACATACCTGTACATGTTTTACTGTAATTATTTAAGTCACTTTTAAAGGTGGTTAAGTCGTCTTATGGTGAGGAAACTCAAAAGACTGAGTTCCTAAGATTAACAGGAAAAAGAATCATTTTTTCCATATAGAGTATTTTTAAGCGAAATATTTCTATAATTTAGACTGTGGATTATTTTAGTGGTTCATTGTGAACAGATTTCCAGAATATGACTCAAACAATGCCCATGCATTTGTCTTCACCCCTCTTCCCTTATTCTCAGTAGAAGACAGTAATTTTGCTGTATTCACAAATAATTTTTCTGTCGTTTTTGATTCTTTGTTCTGCCTGGGATTCATTTGTGGAAAGTTACACATAGGACTTTTGGATAATTTTAACAAAGTATGTTTCAGGTTACTCCAATAGTGGTGGAGGTCATGACTATAAGATTTGCCATGGGCCCTCAAATCCATTTGGCTGATCCTTTAGAAAATTATCTTTTAAATGTAATTGAAATCCTGTTCATGGTGTAGATTTCAGATTTTTTTTTTTTGACAGCTGATGTTTATTGCTCTTAATACACTATGGGGAAATATAGGAAATGTAGGTTCAGCATGGCTCTTACGTCGTCATTTAAAATAGGGTTTCATAAGACATATACAGGTAACAATGCTATTTTAATAGTAGAGTTTACACATAAAGATTCTTTGAAAAGTAGTTCAGATTCCATATATACTTGACTTATAAACTATGAGAGAAAAAAATTGGGTCAAAGCAATATTGTAGTATAAAACATGAAGGTGTTTACTTACTTTTCAGTGTCCTTTAACCAACAACAAATAATTTTAGGATACTATCATAATGTCCTGATTGTTACAAATAAATAATACATTTATAACACAAATCAGTGGTATGAAATATGCTATGCACTGAGGTTGGTTGTCGTACCAGCTCTAACATAAGTTTTTTTTACTCTGGGTCAGTCCCTTAAGATCTAAACTTATTTTTGCTGTTATAAAAACTCCAAGTTCAGTTAATAGTAATTTATTGTATGTTTCAAAATTGCTAAAAGAATCAATTTTTTTAAACATTCTCACCACAAAAAAGTGCTAAGGTGGTGAGGTAAGAGATGTGTTAATTAGCTTGATAGGATCTTTTTATAATATGTACCAGTATGACATTGGACTCCATAAATATATACCGTTATTGTCAATTAAAAATAAAGAAGCAAAATGGAAAAAAACAGTGAGTTCAAGTCAGATATTTTAAAATGATTTTCAGTGTATTCTGGTTCTGTTGGCTAGAATTCATAAAATAGAATCTGCTTTGTGTGATTTGTTTATCATACTTCATCAGATTCTGGCCTGAGTCCAATTTAATTCTTCTGACTTTTAAAGAATAATTACATTTTAAATCCTTCTCCAAATGTAACTGCAAATGATTGAATGATAAAATGGTGAGAGGCTATCTAGTTTCTAGTTACTGTAGTTGGTGAAGTAGGGAGAGTGCATATAGGTCACTGATACTCCAGATGGGTGTAAGTGAGATGCCCATGCTAAGCATGCTTCTTGCTCCTGTCAGTCTTCTAAGACAACTGTGGACACTATATTATAGAGTTCAAGTTCAAATACCATAACAGCAGTACTTATTTAATAATTTAGTGTTTTACATATGTGTTTTCCAATTTTCTCAGCATTAATTACACAAGCTTCTGAATTTAAAAGAAGCTCTTGATGTTTAGGGAGGAAATTACCTTGCGTTAGTCTTCTAATGCACTCTACATTTTTTCATTCTACATTCCTTACCCATTCCATCAGAATATTTAGATTAAAAAATTGTTTTTAAACTACTCTTAGAAACCATTAAACGTGGCTAAATGTACTAATGGAAACATCATAGCTTTCAATCATTGTTATTAAAAAGATGATAAATTACATGAGCACCCAACACAAAAATAAGAATAAAAGAGTAACAAAATAAACCTAAGGGAAAAGGAATGAGGTACTCAATGAAAAAACAGGTATAAATCATTAGTAAAAGAAAAAATAGTGCCAGAGAAAGGGGGGAGCAGCCAAGATGGCGGAATACAAACAGCTCCACTCTGCAGTTTCCACTGAGAAGGATGAAAACCGTGAGTGAACTCTGCATCTTCAATTGAGGTAGCAAAGTTCTCTTTGGGACTGACTAGGTGGTTGGCACAACCCACAGAGAGTGAGGAAAGCAGGGTGGAGTGATGGCCCACCCAGCTGCTGCACAGGGCAAAGGAGAGAGTGAGGAATTGTGTCTCCTCTCCCTGAAAACCACAGCTTTTCCCAATCCTTGCAACCTGTAGATCAAGAGGTCCCCCACTGAGCCCATGCTCCTAGAGCCTTGGGTCCCAAGCACAAAGCTGGGGAGACCCATGGTGGCTTCTCAGGCTTCTCACACTGAGTGAGAAGGCACTGAAACACAGGAGTATTTGCATACTCCAGCTCTGGGAACTTCCACAAGGTGGGAGATTCCTCCACTCCATCTCAGCTGAAGCCAGGAAAGGGAGCTGAAGTCAGGGAGCCAAGCAGCCTCACTTCAGTGGAACACCACAAACTGAAACCCATTGGCTTGGAATCTTCCCCGGCCAGCCCAGCCCTCTAGAGACTGCCTAAGAGGACCGAATTTCCAGGGTGGGGAGTTGAGGAGGGGCAACACGATCACTGCAGCTCCAGTAGGCCGTTTTCCCCTGCTACCCATGCCAGTGAGATGGGTGGTCTGGACCCACAGCAGTTCACCACAGTGCAGCACAGCTGCTGGATCAATTTGTGGCCAGACTGCTTCTTTAAGCAGGACCCTGATCCACTCCTCCTCATTGGACAGGGTCTCCCTGTGGGAATCTCAGTATCCCCAGCCAGGGGTTTATGGACAGAACTCTGATAACCCTGAGAGGAGCCCCTATGAGAAAGGGGTGGCTGCAATATCGTGGATCAGTAATCTTAGTCTTTTCTGCCTGCTGGCTCTGGAGAGTCAGGGCAGCCCAGATGAGGGGGATTCCACCCAGTGCAGCACATGTGCCCCACCAAGGGGCAGACAGACTACTTATTTAAATGGGTCCCTGGTCCTGATCCTCCTGACTGAGACCTCCAAACAGGAGTCTCCAGACACCTTATACAGGAGCATTCCCGGGAGCATCAGCTCAGTGCCTCTCTGGGATAGAGCTCCCCGAGGAAGGAGCAGGCTGCCCTCTCGGCTGGTCTGTAGCCTCCACTGGTGATGTCTCCAGGGGTGGGTGGGGCCCAGGTGAATAGGGTTTGGAGTGCACCCCAAGCAAACCACAGCAGCCCCACAGAAAAGGGGCCTGACTGCTAAAAGAAAACAAAGTAGCAACAACAACATCAATGAAAGAGACACCAGGAAAACCCCACCCAAAAGTCAGCAGCCTCAAATATCGAAGGTAAATAAACCCATGAAGATTAGAAAGAATCATTGCAAAAATGCTGAAAACTCAAAAATCCAGAGTGCCTCTTCACCTCCAAATGATCACAACACGTCTCTAGCAAGGACATAGAACTGGGTTGAGGCTGAGATGGATGAATTGACAGAAATAGACTCCAGAAGATGGATTATAATGAACTTCACTGAGCTAAAGGATTATGTTCTCACTGCAAAGAAGCTAAAAACCATGACAAAACATACAGGAGCTGTTAACCATAATAACCAGTTTAGAGAGGAACATAAACAATCTGATGGAGCTGAAAAACACAACATGAGAACTTCACAAATCAAACAAAAGTATCAATAGCTGAATAGACCAAGAAGAAGAAAGGATATCAGAGCTTGAAGACTATCTTACTGAAATAAGGCAGGCAGACATGATTAGAGAATAAAGAATGAAAAGGAATGAACAAAACCTCCAAGAACTGTGGGATTATGTTAAAAGACCAAACCTACAACTGATGGGGTACCTAAAAGAGATGGGGAGAATAGAACCAAATTAGAAAACACACTTCAGGGTATCATCCAGGAGAACTTCCCCAACCTTAGCAAAACATTCAAATTCAGGAAGTCCAGAGAACCCCAGTAAAATACTCCATGAGAAGATCAACCCCAAGATACATAATCATCACATTCTCCAAGATCAAAATGAAGGAAAAAATGTTAAAGGTAGCCAGAGAGAAGGGCCAGGTAGTCTCTAAAGGGAAACCCATCAGACTAACAGCAGACCTCTCAGCAGAAACCCTATAAGCCAGAAGAGATTGGGGGCCAATATCCAACATTCATAAAGAAAATAATTTCCAACCAAGGATGTCATATCTGGCAAAACTAAGCTTCATAAGTGAAGGAGAAACACAGTCTTGTTTAGACAAGAAGATGCTGAGGGAATTCATCACCACCAGGCCTGCCTTGCAAGAGCTCCTGAGGGAAGCACTAAATATGGAAAGGAAAAACCATTACCAGCCACTACAAAAAACACACTGAAGTACACAGACCAGTGACACTATGAAATAAATACATAAACAAGTCTGCAAAGTAACCAACTAACATCATGATGTCAGGATCAAATTCTCACATAACAGCACTAAACTTAAATGTAAATGAACTACATGCCCCAACTAAAAGACACAGAGTGGCAAGCTGGATAAAAAAAGTCAAGATCCATTGGTGTGCTCTATTCAAGAAACCCATCTCAAATGCAAAACCACACATAGACTCAAAAGAAAAGGATGGAGGAAAATTTACCAAGCAAATAGAAAACAGAAAAAAGCAGGGTTGCAATCCTAGTTTCTGACAAAACAGACTATAAACCAACAAAGATAAAAAATGACAAGGGCATTACATAATGATAAAGGGGTCAATTCAACAGGAAGAGCTAACTATCCTAAATATATATGCACCCAATCTAGGATCATAGATTTACAAAACAAACTCTTAGAGAACTACGGAGAGACTTACACTCCCACACAATAATAGTGGGAGACTTTAACACCCCACTGTCAATATTAGACAGATCAATGTTACAGAAAACTAACAAAGATATTCAGGACTTGAACTGAGCTCTGGATCAAGTGGACCTGATAGATATCTACAGAGCTCTCCACCACAAAACAACAGAATACACATTCTCCTTGGTGCCACATGGCACTTACTCTAAAATTGATGATATAATTAGAAGTAAATCACTCCTCAGAAAATGCAAAATAACTGAAATGACAACAAACAGTCTCTCAGACCACAGCACAATCAAATTAGAACCCAAGATTAAGAAACTCACTGTAAACTTCACAACTACATGGAAATTCAACAACCTGCTCCTGAATGACTCATGGGTAAATAATGAAATTAAGGCAGAAATCAAGAAGTTTTTTGAAACCAATGAGAACAAAGAGACAATGTACCAGAATCTTTGGGAGGCACCTAAAGCACTGTTAACAGGGAAATTTATCGCACTAAATGTGCACATTAAAAAGCTAGAAAGATTTCAATCGACACCCTAGCATCACAACTAAAAGAACTATAGGACCAAGAGCAAACAAACCCTACAGGTAGCAGAAGACAAGAAATAACCAAGATTAGAGTGAAACTGAAGGATATAGAGACAAGAAAAACCCTTAAAAAATAAATGAATTCAGGAGCTGACTTTTTTTGAAAAAAATAATAAAATAGACCATTAGCTAGAGTAATAAAGAAGAAAAGAGAGAAGAATCAAATAGACACAATAAAAAATGATAAAGGGAATATCACCACTGACAACACAGAAATACAAACAACCATCAGAGAATACTATAAACACCTCTATGCACATAAACTAGAAAATCTAGAAGAAATGGATAAATTCCTTGACACACACACCTTTCCAAGACTAAACCAGGAAGAAGTTGAATCCCTGAATAGACCAATTCAAGTTCTGAAACTGAGGCAGTAATAAACAGCCTCTCAGCCAAAAAAAAAAAAAAAAAAAAAAAAAAAAAAAAAAAAAAAAAAAAAAAGAACAAAACAGCCCAGGACAAGGTGGATTTACAGCTGAATTCTACCAGAAGTACAAAAAGGAGCTGATACCCTTTCTTCTGAAACTATTCAAAGCAATTGAAAAGGAGGAACTCATTCCTAACTCATTCTATGAAGCCAGCGTTATCTTGATACCAAAATCTGGCCGAGATACAACAACAAAACTTCAGGCCAATATCCCTAATGAATGTCGATGCAAAAATTTTCAATAAAATACTGGCAATCCAAATCCAGCAGCACATAAAAAAGCTTGTCCACCATGATCAAGTTGGCTTCATTCCTGGGATACAAGGCTGGTTCAACACATGCAAATTAATAAACATAATTCATCACATAAACTGATCAAAAGAGAAAAACCAAAGGATTATCTCAATAGATGCAGAAAAAACCTTTGATAAAATTCAACATCCCTTCATGTTAAAAACTCTCAACAAACTAGGTATTGAATGAACACACCTCAAAATAATAAGAGCTATTTATGACAAACCCACAGCCAGTATCATACTGAATGGGCAAAAGCTGGAAGCATTCCCCTTGAAAACCAGCACAAGACAAAGATGCCTTATCTCACCACTCTTATAGAGCATACTATTTGAAGTTCTGGCCAGGGCAATCAGGCAAGAGAACTAAATAAAGAGTATTCAAATAGAAAGAGAGGAAGTAAAATTGTCTTTGTTTGCAGATGACATAATTCTATATCTGGAAAACCCCATTGTCTCAACCCAAAAACTTCTTCAGCTGATAAGCAACTTCAGCAAAGTCCATACAAAATCAGTGTGCAGAAGTCACAGACATTCTGATACACCAAAAACAGACAAGCAGAGAGCCAAATAATGAAGGAACTTCCATTCACAATTGCTACAGAAAGAATAAAATACCTAAGAATACAGCTAACAAGGGAAGTGAAGAACTTCTTCAAGGAGAACTACAAACCACTGCCCAAGGAAACCAGAGAGGACACAAACAAATGGAAAAATATTCCATGCTCATGATAGGAAGAATCAATATTGTGAAAATGACCACGTTGCCCAAAGTAATTTATAGATTTAATGCTATTCCCATTAAACTACCATTGACAGTCTTCATAGAATTAGAAAAAACTATTTTAAAATTCATATGGAATCAAAAAAGGGCTATATAGCCAAGACAATCCTAAGTGAAAAGGACAAAGCTGGAGACATCACATCGCCAGGCTTCAATATATACTGTAAGGCTACAATAACCAAAACGCATGGTACTGGTACAAAAACAGACACATAGACCAATGAAGCAGAATAGAGAACTCAGAAATAAGACTGTACATGTACAACCATCTGATCTTTGATAAACCTGACAAAAACAAGCAATGGGGGAGAGGATTTCCTATGTAATAAGTGGTGCTGAGAGAACAGGCTATCCACCTGCAGAAAATGGAAACTGGACCCCTTCCTCACACCTTATACAAAAATTAACTCAAGATGGATTAAAGACTTAAATGTAAAATTCAAAACTGTAAAAACCCTAGAAGAAAATCTCGGCAATACCATTCAGGACATAGGCATGGGCAAATATTTCATGATAAAATCTCCAAAAGCAATTGCAACAAAAGCAAAAATTTTCAAGCGAGACCTGATTAAACTAAAGAACCTCTGTGCAGCCAAAGAAACTATCATCAGAGCAAACAGGCAACCCACAGAGTGTGAGAAAATTTTTGCAATATATCCATCTGACAAAGGTCTAATATCCAGAATCTACAAGGAAAAACTTCACAAGAAAAAAAAAAAAAAAAAACATTAAAAAGTGGGCAAAGGACATGAACAGACACTTCTCAAAAGAAGACATTCATGCAGCCAACAGAAATATGGAAAGTAGCTCAACATCACTGATCATTAGGGAAATGCAAATCAAAACCACAATGAGATACCATCTCATGCCAGTCATAATGGTGATTATTAAAAAGTGAAAAAACAACAGATGCTGGTGAGGTTGCAGAGAAATAGGAATGCTTTTACACTGTTGGTGGGAGTTCAACGACTGTGGAAGAAGGTGTGGCAATTCCTCAAAGATCTAGAACCAGAAATATCATTTGACCTAGCAATCCCGTTACTGGGTACATACCCAAAGAAACATAAATCATTCTATTAGAAAGATAGATGCATGCATATGTTTATTGCAGCACTACTCAAAATAGCAAAGACATGGAATCAACCCAAATGCCCATGAATAATAGTCTAGATAAAGAAAATGTGGTACATATACACCATGGAATACTATGCTGTCATTAAAAGGAATGAGATTATGTCCTTTGCAGGGACATGGATGAAGCTGGAAACCATTATCCTCAGCAAACTAACACAGGAATAGAAAACGAAACACCACATGTTCTTGCTTATAAGTGAGAACTGAACAATGAGAACACATGGACACAGGGAGGGGAACAACACACACTGGGGCCTATTGGGGGTTGGTGTTGGGAGAAGGGAGAACATTAGGAAAAATAGCTAATGCATGCTGGGCTTAATGCCTAGGCGATGGGTTGAAGGGTGCAACAAACCACCATGGCACACATTTTCCTATGTAACAAACCTGCACATCCTGCACATGTACCCCAGAACTAAAAATAAAAACTAAAAGAAAAAAAAGGAAAAAATAACCCAACTAGTAAATTAAAAAGATTGCTACTTTTAAATACATCTACAAATAGAAGATCCACTAATTTTACATAATCTTGAAGAAAATGGACAAAGTCAACCATATACAATAAGGAATATGGACAAGACGCTAACACATAATGAGTATATTATATAATTAAAAGTTAATACATTTTTGAAATATAAATATTTTTAAAATATGAGTGAAATGTGCTAGGAAAACATAAATTCTTTAACATATTGCAAGAGTAACTAGATATCTAAACAACACAAATAATATGGATGAGCTTTTAAAATTTGTCAGTTATCCCTCCAAAGCAATTATCTTTTAGAAGCCAATAATAATCTGTATATGTGTATACTGACTTTTCCTGATCTCTCTCTCTGTCTCTTTCTCCCAGACCATGAGAAATTAATTGTACTATTTTTTTCTTCACGTTGTTTTGTTTCCTAAAATTATATGACTTAAAAGTAGTGTGTTCCTGTAATTTATTTTACAAACTGAAAAAAACTTTAAGTGTATAAAGAGGCATTATTTATAATTAAAGCAGGAGTATGGGTGACAAAGAGGACAAGTGGCTACTCTAAAACAAACACACAATGGCTAAATTAGCCTAAAGGTACATTTTTGTACTTTTCCACAAAACGATAAAGTAAATATAATGGTGGTCTTTTTATTCACTTTACCGAGGAGTTCTAAGACTGACATCATTTTTGCTATCTTGTGTTGAGAATGTCATTTCCAGACAAAATATCTCAATGATACCTTTAAATATTTCTCTTTGTTTTGATATTTGTTTGCTTTAGTTGCATTGTTATTAAAAGTTATGGGATTTTTGCTTTCGACTTAAAAGAACCTTTAAATAACTTTTGATTTAATCTGTTCTTTACTTGAATAGTCAATTTGAATCCCCTTCTACTAGAAAGGGTAGTATGTTTAACAAAAAAATATTGTTAATATGCCTAAAATTCTACCTTCAGAGTCTGTATAGACCTTTAACTAGGTATAAACCCAAGGGTTGCCCTTAGAATTCTGTGCTTAGTTCACTCTATAAAACCTTAACTGCAGTGTTCTTTGGACCTTTACTGTCATCTAAATAAAACTTTGCCCAATAGTTTTCCCAACTGTTATGTCTATTTTATAGGTGAAAGGCAACTGTAGCTTTCAAGGAAGACAAAGTTCTTCAAGGAAGACATGCGGTCCTTACGTTGGAAATTTGACTGTTTAAAATTCTCTCAATAAAGTTTTATAATTTTATCCAAAGAAGTCCTGCATGTCTTGCTATTATAAACCATATATTTTTCTGAAATTTTATACTGCAACTGATCTGATATACAAACGTGTACTTTTTGGATACTGATCATTCTGCAATTTTGCAGTTCCCCCCATCTTTCTCAGGAGCATTCAGTGAAAGTATATTTGGAAGAACTTGCAAGAGGGCACAACAGTCCTTGTGTCTGTGGCTCTCAAGAGTTCTATACCATCATGGCAGGCCACACTAGGCCCTTATCAGCTTGTTAAAAGTGTTAACTGAAGTCTACTCATCCACAGTGTGTCCTCCTCCCATGCTCTACCCTGTGGTGGGGGAGTCATCATTCTTGTTTTGAAAATTCTTACAGGTACTTTTCTTTCCTTAGATTTCAGGCTAGCAAGTATCTCTGAAAACTAAGCTTTCTGATTAGTTCAAGAAAAGTTATGATTTTTAGCTTTTTCTTTCTGTTTGTGTGGGAGTAATGCTCTTTCCAGTTTTTCAGTCTTATGCAGAAGCCAGAATTCGTCTAAATTCTTTAAGTCTGTTAAATGAATTTTAGAGTCAATTACATAAAAATCATTTCTATTTAGTAAAGGAAATCTGTCATATATCTAGGCACAACTCAAAACTGAACATTTGTGTTTAATTTATATTGCCCCCTTATCCTGCCTGATGAAAAATAGATGGTTGTAATTTAGAATAGTGAACTATGTCTTTCTTCCAAACTCAAATACAACTTAAATCTTAATATATATGCAAATAAGACCTGGAAACCTGTACTTCTTCCAAAAACCTTTAAAATTATGGTACCCTGTGAAATTTTTATCAAACTCTAGGAATTAATATGCTGGGGGAAATAGCCCTGTTGATTTTTCACATTTACATGTACCATGTATGGGGAGGACTAAAGTATTCTATTTACATATTTGGATTTTTTTTCTCTCTATTGCTGTTACACTGACCAGTTTATCTAAGCAATGCCATTAACCCCTGTTTTTGCAACAATAGCACAAAATTCGACTTCGCAACTGGGGCATTCTTTTATTGTTGGGTTTTTTCTTTTTCTTGAGACAGGGTCTCACTCTGTCATCCAGGTTGAGTGCAGTGGTGTAAACACAGGTCACTGCAGCCTTAACTTCCTAGGCTCACGTGATCATCCCACCTTAGCCTCCGAAGTAGCTGAGCCTACACACCCATGTCACCATACCTGGCTAATTTAAAAAGTGGGTTTTTTTTTTTTTTTTTCTGCAGAGATAGGGTCTTAACTATGTTGCCCAGGCTGGTCTCAAACTTCTGGCCTCCTGCCTTGGCCTCCCAAAGTGCTGGGATTACAGGCATGAGCCACTCTGCCTAGCCTGGTGTATTCTTACATAGAGAAATTGCCTTGAAATACAAATTATTAACCATACAACCAAATTCATCATAACAGTGTAGTTTCCCTTCCATAGATCTGATCCACTCTAGAAAATTGAACCAAGAGTCCTCTCATTCTCTGAAAATATTGAAACAATTGACTAGTTAAATTTATACAGGTTGAACAAACTTAATTTGAAAATGTGAAATCTGAAACACTCGAATCTGAAACTTTCTCAGTGCCAACATGATTCTCAAAGGAAATGCTCATTGGAGTATTTTGGATTTCAGATTTTTGGATTAGGGTTGCTGAACCAGTAAGTGTAAGTATTAGCTCGGTGCAAAAGTAATTGTGGTTTTTGCCATTACTTTTGATGACAAAAACAAAATAACAAAATTACAGTTTTTGCCATTACTTTTGGATCGACCTAATAAATGCACATATTCCAAAATCCAAAAAATCCAAAATCCCAACACTTCTGGTCCCAAGCATTTCAGATAAGGGATACTCAACCCGTACTGATTCAAACAAACAAACAAACAAACAAAACAGAACATGTTTAAATTGAAGCTAATCATATATTACATGGTGACTGGCTGACATGCACACATTCCAGAGTTTCTCTGATTATCTCAGTAAGTGAATCATCAGTTTCTATGAAAACACTTCAGTTTCTTTATCTTTTTTCCATGGGGTTGGGACTTAGTTGGGAGGCATCATGCCCTCTCCTCCCTGCACAATTTTGGAGGAGCAATCCTCCTAGCCCAGTTAGGTCTCTGCGTTTGACATTACCCATAGAAGGTTTAAAGATCTTATTCTCCACCTATAAGGGAAATTCCTAACATGAAAAGAGAAACATTTCATACGCAAATTTTAAATCAAAATTCTGTTCTTGAAGAGACAATGTTTGTGAGTCTAACAATTGCTGAATGCAGTTTAAGGTCAGGAAAAGAGAAAGATTATGTTCAATTATGGAATTCTATTTTTAAAATTTATTTTTGTTTTTGAAACAAGGTCTCACTCTGTCGCCCAGACTGGAGTGCAGTGGTGAAATCATGGCTCACTGCAGCCTCTATCTCCTGGGCTCAGGTGATCCTCCCACCTTAGCCTACTGAGTAGCTAGGACTACAAGTGTGCACTACCATGCCAGGTTAATTTTTGTATTTTTTGTGGAGACAGAGTCTCACTGTGTTGCCCAGGCTGATCTCAAACTCCTGGGCACAAGTGATCTGCCCACCTTGGCCTTACAAAGTGCTGGGATTACAGACATTAGCCATCGCACCCAGCCAGTTATGGAATTCTAGAAACATTAAGTCATACCCTGGCCTGCCTTTTTATTCTCATATTCTCTCTCTCATTCTTTAATCTCCTTCTGTCTGTCTGTGTCTCTCAGGCCCATGTTGTCCTCACTCCAAGTGCTACTTCAAATTATCTGTCTACATCTACTACCTTAAGCACCACTGCCCCAGAATAAGAGGTTAAGATCTGTGAAAAAAAGTACTCCTTTGGAAGTCCTAGACTTCCTTAAATGACAGGAGGACAACAGCATCATGAGGCCACCTGGTTTTCAGGCCACTGGGAAAGAGCTTCTTAGAGAAACTGAATCCTAGTTTCCTCCCTCAGGCCTGAAGCAGACAGGGCTGGATGAAGAGAGGGTGGAGCTGTGGAAGGGGAGGTAGGCTTTCTTGGGTAACAAAAAATAAAGCTCTATTCTGAGGAGGAAGGGGGTTGAGCACTGAAATACAGGACATCCCAGCACATGAAAGTAGAAGCAGCATGGGAGTGACTTATCCCCAATAGGTGTGATTGGCTGGAACAAGTGCTTCTTGAGGAGGAAAGAAGAGTTTTCGGGCAATATGAGTGACTTCACAGAAAGGGGTTTCATTACAAAAAGTGGACCCTAAATATCCCAGCTCTAGGTCCTAGGGTTGGGACTAGGAGGATGGAAATGAAATGGGCTTCTCTGTGGGGCTGACTGGATAAGGATGGAAAGGAAATGTGCTTCTCTGTGGGGCTGACTGGTAAGTTTATTTTTATTATAGTAATAATATATTTATTATAGTGCATATTTATAAGAATAAATACCTTTTATTGTAAAGTTGCTTAAATGCTTACTGTTTTTGCATAAGCAATACAGGTACACGGTAAAAATGCCGGAAACATCTTCATGCCTAACTATAGGGAAATGTGTACAGAGATTCTGTTCTTGTAGGGAGGAAATTGATAATAGAACAGCTCTTTGTTGTTACAAATAGAAGTAATATATTCATAGTCTAAAAGAAGAGATAACTGAATAATTATCCCAAATTTTTATTATTTTCATTGAAAATGAATTATGTTTAAGTAAAATATGATCTCCAAAATCACAGGAGTAATTCGTGAGAGGACCGTATATTGATGAACATCAGATCCACATTTCTAGCTCAGGCCTATTTCCTAATCTACATGCTTCCTGGCCAACTGTGGGTCCCAGAGGCACCTGACAATCAACATGTCTGTAATGAAGTCATCTTCCCTCTACCCTGAAATCGTGCACTCCTTTAGTGTTGCCTAACAAGGTGAAAGCCACTGCTCTCTACTCATTTTACCCAAGCCAGAAATCTTTAACACTATATATTTATTTGAGAGAATTACCCTAGCCACTCAACCTCAGGGTAGATTTTCCTGATATGTGCTAAACTGAGGCCACAGCAAACCTTTTATTATTATTATTTTACACTCAGGGCACATGTGCTTTTTTGTTACATGGGTATATTGCATACTGGTGAAGATTGGGCTTCTAGTGTACCTAGTACCCAAATCGTGAACATTGTCTCTCGTAGATAGTTTTTCAACCCTCACTCCCCTCCCACTCTCCCACCTTTTGGAATCTCCAGTGTCTATTATTTCATCTTTATGATCATGTGTACCCATTGGCACACTTTATTTTGAAGAACACTTTCTCAGTTTGATGTCACTTTTTTTTGTATTGCCATCTTCTCCAACACCCATTCTGTCTTGCTGCTTCTGAATGTTCAGTGCTTAGCACAGTTTCTGACACACAGTTTTGGAAAAGGAAAAGACTGTATGGCAATTATGATTGGAATAACAAGGAAATATAAATATGAACATACTTTTTCAGTTTATGGAATAAAGGTGCAGTGAAAAACTACAACTAAAGGGAACGTAATTTTTAAACATATTTATTTATTTTAACTTTTATTTTAGATTCAGGGGGTACATGTGCAGTTTTGTTACCTGGGTATATTGCATGATGCTGAAGTCTGGTGTACAAATGTTCTGCTACCCAGGTACTGAGCATAGTACCCAATAGTTAGTTTTTCAATTCTTGCCTCCCTCTTTTCCTCCCCCATCTAGTAGCCCCCAGTGTCTATTGTTGCCATCTTTATGGCCATGCAAACACAATATTTAGCTCCCACTTATAAATAAGAACATGCAGCATTTGGTTTTCTGTTCCTGAATTAATTCGCTGAGTATAATGGCCTTGAGCTGCATCCATGTTTCTGTAAAAGACATAATTTCATTCTTTCTTATGGCTGTGTAGCATTCCATGGTGTATATGTACTTTTATTTTTTTTTGAGGCAGAGTCTCGCTTTGTCACCCAGGCTGAAGTGCAGTGGCGCTATCTCGGCTCACTGCAAACTCCGCCTCCCGGATTCACACCATTCTCCTGCGTCAGCTTCCCGAGTAGCTGGGACTACAGGCACCTGCCATCACGCCCAGCTAATATTTTTTTTGTATTTTTAGTAGAGCCGAGGTTTCACCGTGTTAGCCAGGATGGTCTCGATCTCCTGACCTCGTGATCTCCCCACCTCGGCCTCCCAATATGTACCATATTTTAAAAATTCAATCCACCATTGATGGGTACCGAGGTTGATTCCATGTCTTTGCTATTGTGAATAGTGCTGCGACGATCATTCAAGTGCATGTCTTTTTGGTAGAATGATTTGTTTTCTTTTGGATACGTACCCAAGAATGGAATTGCTGGGTCAAATGGAAGTTCGAAGTCCTTTGAGAAATCTCCAAATTGCTTTCCACAGTAAGTGAACTAATTTTCACTCCCACTAACAGTGTATAAGCATTTCCTTTTCTGGGAACATGTAATTTTTAATAGAACATATCAACGACTTTATTCAACTCAATTAATGGACATACCAGTAAGATGTTGACACAAGTTCAAAGAAGAAATTGAAGAACAGGAATTTATGTAGTCAGTCAGAAATATTCTTAAATGAACTTGCTAATAAATGCAAAACTGATTAATATCTTGAAAAACAATAAATTGCATTATTAAGGATTATCTTTTCTACATAATGTTCATTGCTGCTATAATTATTATAATTAATTATACCAGATAAAATTTATTTGCATAGAAATATATAGGAATCCTTTGTATTTCTCTCAGACCAGAATAATTTGCATTGTTATCAATTTTCTGCAAGTTAACCTCTACCTGTACAGTGCTGTAAAAGAGTAGCCAAATAAAAATCAATGATTGCATGCCCAGCACTACACTGATAAGAATATCCACATTTTGAATAATTTTTCATTAAAATCTCAGCTTTGTGCTTATAAATAACCTCTAAAGATTCACAAAATGACTTATTATGTTTTGCCCAGTTATTTACATAAGTGTAGCAGGGGTGCTTATTAATAACATAGAAATCTTTGAGTTTGTGTTTCAAATTCAGCTTCTAGCAATATCGAGCAATTCCTAATGCCCAATAATTAATTTCTGCCAGGAAGTTGTCCTACTGAATCTTGGAAAGAACTTTACAACTTCTTCTATTATATACTACTCTATCTCAAGGAGAGAATATCAAACCCAAGAAATTAGCTTTACCATATTTCACCTGAAGCTCCTATAAATTCGAGGGTATTTCTCCCTTCTCAGGGTCCACCAAATTTGCTGTGGTTTGTAGCATGCCAAGAAGTGACCTTTCTTACCACTTCTGTGGATGGCACTGGTTTGTAGTCATTGGTTTGCGTGTAAAGTCAATCTCTGTTCCTTAGTGGACTTGACATAAATGATTAAGTGACACTTTAGGCATTGCCCTGGTTGCAGAATTGATTTGTTCAAGTATATCCTGGTTAAAAGGAGAACAGATTCTTATTTAATCCATATAAAAAGCTATGTTGCCATGAAAAGTAAGAAAACTCAGTTATAAATAATTGTTTCTGAATTCTAATAGTTCAGTGAGAAGGCGATATCATTTTAAAATGTTTTATTTCAATTTACAAAAGCACAGTTAAATAAATTGTGAGTTAGAGATAGATTGATAAAGAATATAAAGGACTTCTTCATATATGCATCAGAAAATAACAATTTTCTTTAAACAACATCAACATGTTTCCAATAAATAGCCACAATTAACTTTCCCTCATTATTTCATTCATGCTGTCTTAGTCTGTTTGTATTGCTATAACAGAATACCTGAGACTGGGCAATTTATAAAGAGCATAAATTTATTTCTCACAGTTCTGGAGGCTGAGTACTCCAAAATCAAGGTGCTAGCATCTGGTGAGGGTCTTCTTGCTACATCCTTATATGGCAGAAGGAGGAAGGGCAAGAGAGAACTTTTTTTATTGATATATAATAGTTGTACATATTTTGTCAAGCCCTTTTTTATTGATATATAATAGTTGTACATATTTTGGGGGTACATGTGATATTTTGATACATGCATACAATATGTAATGATTAAATCAGGGTAATTGGGTTATCACCTCAAATATTCATCTTTCCTTTGTGTTGAGAACAGTCCAGCTCTTCTCTTCTGGCTATTTTAAACATAAAATAAATTACTGTGAACTCTAGTCCCCCTTTTGTACTATCAAAAACTACAACTTACTCCCTCTGTCTAACTGGGTATTTGTACCCATTAACCAACTTCTGTTCTCCACCCACTCTTCTCAGCCTTGAGTAATGACCATTCTACTCTCTACCTCAATGAGATCCACTTTTTTAGCTCTCACATATTTGTGAGAACATGTAAAAATTGCCTTTCTGTGTGTGACTTATTTCACTTAGCATAATGTCCTCCAGTTCCATCCATATTGCTGCAAAAAACTCAGGATTTTATTTTTCTCATGGCCGAATACTATTCTGTTGTGTGTATACACTGTATTTTCTTTATCCATTCATCCATTGATGGACATTTAGGTTGATTCCATATCTTTGCTATTGTGAGTAATGCTGCAGTAGGTATGAGAGTGCAGATATCCCTTCGACATAATTATTTCCTTTCTTTTGGATATATACCCAGCAGTGGTATTTCTGGATCATATGGTAGATCTATTTTTCATTTTTTGAGGAACCTCCATACTACCCCATTTGTCTATTTTTGCTTTTGTTGCCTGTGTATTTGAGGTCCCACACAAAAAATCTTTGCTGAGACCAATGTCCTAGAGTATTTCCCCAACATTTTCTTCTACTAGTTCCATAGTTTCAGGTCTTACATTTAAGTCTTTAATCTGTTTTGAGTTGATTTTTTTATATGGTGAAAGATTGGGACCTAGTTTCATCTTCATATGGATATCCAGTTTTCCCAGCACCATTTATTTAAGAGAGTATTCTTTCCCCAATATATGTTCTTGGAACTGTTTTAGAAAATGGATTGGCTCTAAGTTCTCTGGGTTCCTTCCATTGGTCTATGTGTCTGTTTTTATGCCAGTACCATGCTTATTTGTTTACTATATCTTTGTAGTGTATTTGAAGTCAAGTAGTGTGATACCTCTAGCTTTGTTCTTTTTGCTCAGGATTGCTTTAGCTATTTGCAATCTTTGATTAAATTGCTTACTAGGGTTTTAATATTTTTAGCTGTTGTAAATGGGATTGTTTTAATTATTTCTGTTTTAGATTGACTGCTGTTAGAGTACAAGAGTGCTACTGTTTGTTTCATATTCATTTTGTATCCTACTAGTTTACTAAATTCATTTATCAGTCAGTTATAAGAGGTTTTTGGTGAAGTCTTTAGGTTTTTCTAAATGTAAGATCATGTCATCTGCAAATAAGGATAATTTGACTTCCTTCTTTCCAACTTGGGTGCCCTTTCCTTCTTTTGCCTAATTATTCTGGCTAGGACTTCCAGAACTATGTTGAATAAATGATGAAAGTGGGAACCCTTGTCTTGTTTCAGATTTTAGTGGAAAGCCTTTCAATTATTCCCAGTTCAGTATGATATTAGCTGTGGATTTGTCATATATGGCCTGTATTGTTTTGAGGTATGTTCCTTATACACCCAGCTTGTTGACTTTTTATCCCTTCATGAAGGGATGTTGAATTTGAATTTTATTGAATGCTTTTTCAGTATCTATTGAAATAACCATGTGGTTTTTGGCTTTGATTCTTTTGATATGATGTATCACATTTATTGATTTGTGTTTGCTGAATCCTTCTAACATTCATGGGATGAATCCAACTTGATCATGGTGAATGGTCTTTTAAATTTATTGTTGTTAAATTCAGTTTGCTAGTTTTTGTTGAGGATTATTGCATCTATGTTTATCGGGAATATTGGCCTGTAGTTTTCCTTTTTTGGTGGCTGTCTGGTTTTGATATGAGGGTAAAGCTGGCCTTGTAAAATGAGTTTGAAAGTATTTTTTCTGCAATTTTTTGGAATATTTTGAATAGGATTGGTATTAGTTCTTAAATTTTTGGTAAAATTCAGCAGTGATTGCTTCAGGGGTAACTTTTTATTGCTGCTTCTAGCTGGTTATTCATTATTGGTCTGTTAAGGTTTTCTGTTTCTTCATGTTTCAATATGGTAGGTTGTATATGTTCAGGAATATATCCATTTCTTCTTGGTTTTCCAATTTGTTGGTGTATTAGTCCTTTCTCATGCTGCTATAGGGACATATCTGAGACTGGGTAATTTATAAAGGAAAGAGGTTTAATTGACTCACAGTTTCACATGGCTGGTGGTGCCTCACAATCATGGTGGAAGGCAAATGAAGAGCAAAGTCAAGTCTTACATGGTGACAGGCAAGAGAGCATGTACAGGGGAACACCCCTTTATAAAACCATCAAATCTCATGAGACTTATTCAGTATCATGAGAACATCATGAGAAAGGCCCTCCCCCATGATTCAATTACCTCCCACTGGGTCCCTCCCATGACATGTGGGGATTATGGGAGCTAAAATTTGAAATGAGATTTGGGTGGAGACACAGCCAAACCATATCAGTTGGTATATATTTGTTCATAATAGTCTCTAATGATTCTTTGGGTTTCTGTGGTATCAGTTGTAATGTTTTTGTATTTGTCTCAGATTTTCTTTGAGTCTTCTCTTTCTTAATCTAGCTAATGTTTTGTCAATTTTTTTATCCTCTTCAAAAAACCAACTTTTCATCTTATTGATCTTTTGTAGTTTTTAGTCTCAATTTCATTTATATCTGTTCTGTTCTTTATTATTTATTGTTTTCTACAAATTTTGGGTTTAATTTGTTCTTGTCTAGTTGCTTGAACTGTTTCATTAGGTTGTTTATTTGAAGACTTTCCACTTTTTTTGATGTAAGTGTTTGTTGCTGTAAACTTCCCACTTACTACTGCTTTTGCTATATCTCATATGTTTGACATGTTGTGATGACATTTTTATTTGTTTGAAGAATTTTAAAATTTTTCTTCTTAATTTTTTCATTAGCCCATTGGTCATTCAGGAGCATGTTGTTTAATTTTTGTGTATTTATACAGTTAGTTTCTGAAGTTCTTGAGTTCCAGTTTTATTCCATTGTGGTCAGAAAAGATACTTGATATTATTTCATTTTTTTAAATTTGTTGAGACTTGTTGATAAGGGCATTTAGTCTCATCCGCAAAGAAGCCCTTATGGCTTAACCACCTCTTAAAAGCTCCATCTTTAAATACTATCACGTTGGCAACATCTAGATTTTAAAGGGAGCACATTCAAACCATAAGACATATTTATGTATTTAATTCATGTTCTGCTGGATGTTAGGTCATGACTCAATTGGTTTGGGCTGCTGCAATAAAATATCATAAACTAGGTGGCTTATAAATGACAAATACTTATTCATCACAGTTCTGGAGGCTAGGAAGTGCAGGCTCAATATGTCAGCAAAATCAGTCTCTGATGGGGATTCATTTCTTGATTCATAGACAGTCTCTTCTCACTGTGTCCTCACATTATGGAAGGTGGCAAGGCAGCTTTCTATGGAGCTGTTTATAAGGAGACTAATTGTGTTCATGAGGTTTCTACCCTCATGACATAATCACATTCCAAAGGACCCACTTCCTAGTACCCCCACTTTGGTGATTAGCTTTCAACATATAAATTTTGGGTAGACACAAATCTTCAAAACAAAGCAGTTCAACAGTCTCCTTCCATGTAGCCATATGCTTCCAGCCAAAAGTGATCCTAGCAAAAATACCAAGGCCAAAGGGTACAGTCTGAAAATTGCTTAAGTGATATCAGCTAGGAGTTTCTAACCAAGAATCTATTCTTTGAAGCATCAGTACTTTATAGTAACTGCTAACATTCTTTCAAGATTTCTAAAATTTAATTTAATTTTTTAAATGGACAAATATTTCTTAGCTCTCTATTCTGTTCCGTTGGTTTATGTGTCTTTTCTTGTACCAGTACCATGCTGTTTTGGTTACTGTCACCTTGTAGTATAGTTTGAAGTTGGATAGTGTGATGCCTCCAGCTTTGTTCTTTTTGCTTAGGTTTGTCTTGGCTATGTGGGCTATTTTCGGGTTCCATATGAATTTTAAAATAGTTTTTTTCCCCTAATTCTGTGAAGAATGTCAATGGTAGCTTAATGCGAATTGCATCGAATCTATAAATTACTTTGGGCAGTATGGCCATTTTCACGATATTGATTCTTCCTATCTGTGAGCATGGAATGTTTTTCCATTTGTTTGTGTCCTCTCTGATTTCCTTGGGCAGTGGTTTGTAGTTCTCCTTGAAGAAGTTCTTCACTTCCCTTGTTAGCTGTATTCCTAGGGATTTTACTCTTTTTGTAGCAATTGTGAATGGGAGTTCCTTCATTATTTGGCTCTCTGCTTGTCTGTTGTTGGTGTATAGGAATACTAGCTATTTTCGCATATTGATTTTGTATCCTGGGACTTTGCTGAAGTTGCTTATCAGCTGAAGAAGCTTTTGGGCCAAGACGATGGGGCTCTCTAGATATAGGATCATGTCATCTGCAAACAGAGATAATTTGACTTCTTCTCTTCTTACTTGAATGCCCTTTGTTTCCTTCTCTTGCCTGATTTCCCTGGCCAGAACTTTGAATACCATGTTGTATAGGAGTGGTGATAGAGGGCATCCTTGTCTTGTGCTGGTTTTCAAAGGGAATGTTTCCAGCTTTTGTCCATTCAGTATGATGTTGGCTTTAGGTTTGTCATATGTGGCTCTTATTATTTTGAGGTATGTTTTTTCAGTACCTAGATTATTGAGTGTTTTTAACGTGAAGGGATGTTGAATTTTATCAAAAGCCTTTTTGGCATCTATTGAGATAATCATGTGGTTTTTGTCGTTGATTCCGTTTGTGATGAATTACATTTATTGATTTGCATATGTTGAGTCAGCCTTGCATCCTGGGACATTTTAGCAATGTCTGGAAATATTTTTGTTTGTCACACTGGGGAGATGTTGTTACTAGACTCTAGTGGATAGAGGCCATGAATGCTACTAAAAATCCAACCATGCACAGGAGAGCCCCTCCCCCCACAGCAAAGAATTATCCACCTCAAAATGTCAACAGCACCAAAATGTCAACAGTACTCAAAATATTAAGTAACTCTGTAAGTAATGGGTAACAAAATAAATATGTAAATTTCAATAGCTTTCATATACACTGAAGATAACCAGCCAGAGGATGTGATAGTAGAGAAAATTCTATTTTTATCAGCAAAATAATATATAGGAATAAACATAACAAGTGAATAAAACTTTAAAACACTTTGTTAGTAGCTAGATTTAATCATTTCACATTATAAGTATATATCAAGACTTCACATTGTACCCCATAAATATATACAATTATTATTTCTAAATTAAAAATTTAAAAAACACTTGTGAAAGAAAAGTAAACTTAAACAAATGAAATGTTACTAATTGATCTTGCATCAGACAACTCAACATCACAGACTTTATGTTTCTTGAAGTTAATTTATTAATTTAATGTGATCTGGGATAATCTCCTTATTTTAAGACCCTTAATTTAGTCAAACCTGCAACATCTCTTTTGTGCTTGTAAGGTAACACTCAGGCTTCATTGATTAGGACATAGAAACCTTGAGGGGCCATTATTCAGCCTACTACACAGGTGAACTTCCTTTTTGAAATCACTTTTGGTTTGTGTATTACCTGACAAGATATTCTCATGTTTTTTCTTCTACCATACTGGTCGTTCTTTCTTAAGTGTTTTTACTAGTTTCCTCTTCTCCAGCTAACTTTTAAATGGGTTTGAGGCTCTAGCTATATTATCTCTGAGTGGTTTCATCCAATCCATAATATAGCGTCTTTATCGTGAGACCTCCCAAATTGAATTATCATGCACCAACCCCTTCCCTGATACCTAGACTTTTATCTGACCTCTCTTTGGATAGTAAAAGGACAAACTCAACATTTCCCAAACAAAACTAACTCCTGGTTTTATTATTTTTTATTAGTTTTTTTATTGCAACCCTTTAGCAAGTCTTTTTGATTTGATCTAAAAAACAGAACCCTTAATCCAGCCCTTTCTCTTCTTATATACTTCTACCAAGTTAAAATATAAACTCTCTAATCATCACTTCTATTAGCTACTAAGTTTACCTCTTTATTTTCTTATTTGAGTTATCTTTCCTTTAAAATCTATTCTACACAAGGCTGTAAAATTATAAACTTAATCTTACTAGAATGTAAATCAGATAATGTCTGTATTCTAAGAAAAAATCTCCAAAACTTCACATTGCACTTGTGTGGGGAAAAGAAAGAAAGATCAGACTGTTACTGTGTCTATATAGAAAGAAGTAGACATAAGAGACTCCATTTTGTTCTGTATTTGAGATGCTGTTAATCTGTGACCCTACCCCCAACCTTGTCCTTGCAAGAGACATGTGCTATGGTGACTCAAGGTTTAAAGGATTTTGGGCTGTGCAGGGTGTGCTTTGTTAAACAAGTGCCTGAAGGCAGCTTGCTGGTTAAAAGTCTTCACCATTCTCTTAATCTCAAGTACCCAGGGACATGCACACTGCCAAAGGTCGCAGGGACCTCTGCCTAGGAAAGCTAGGTATTGTTCAAGGTTTCTCCCCATGTGATAGTCTGAAATATGGCCTCGTGGGAAGGGAAAGACCTGATCGTCCCCCAGCCTGACACCCGTGAAGGGTCTGTGTTGAGGAGGACTAGTACAAGAGGAAAGAAGGCCTCTTGGCGGTTGTTGGCAGTTGAGATAGAGAAAAGCATCTGTCTCTTGCCCGTCCTTGGGCAATGGAACATCTCGGTATAAAACCCGATTGTATGTTCTGTTTACTGAGAAAGGAGAAAACCGCCTTAGGGCGAAAGGCGGGACTTGCTAGCGCAATGCTGCTCTTTATGCACTAAAAAGATTTATGGAGATGTTTACATATGCATATCAAGGCACAGCACTTTTCCTTAAACTTATTCATGTCACAGAGGATTTTATTCATATGTCTTACTGCTGACTTTCTCCCTATAATGATCCTATTATCCTGCCACTTCCTTTTCTTTAAGATGGTAAAGATAATTATCAATAAATACTAAGGGAACTCAGAGACCAGTGCCGGCGTGGGTCCTCTGTATGCTGAGCGCCGGTCCCCTGGGCCCACTTTTTCTTTCTCTATACTTTGTCTCTGTGCCTCATTTCTTTTCTCAAGTCTCTCGTTCCACCTAACGAGAAACGCCCACAGGTGTGAAGGGGTAGGCCACCCCTTTACACTTGTAATAAGATTCATTGTTATTTTGGCCTATAAAACCATTCAAAATTAGGACCTAGCCTAGCTTTCCAAATTCATTTTCTTATTATCCTCACATCACTCATTATGATCAAGCAACATTGGAATTTTTCTTTTCCTTTAATACATCGTGCTCATTTGCTACTTTAGGTATTTGCACTTTTTGTTTTCTTTTTATGAGCTAGTTTTCCCCCAGATCTTTTCACACCTGATACCTTTTCATATTTCAAGTTTTAGCTCAACCGTCACTTCATAAAGAAAATCCTTTTCTGGCTGCTCATTCTAAAGTAAAGTGTGCCTGAGGTAGTTTTTATTGCAGTTCACACAATATTTTATTTTTTTCTCACGTCAAGGCATACAACCTTACTGCACATCTTTGTTCCTTGCAGTTTGGTGGGACCATGTGACCAATTGTGAAGTGGTGACACTTCCAACATAGAACACTAAATTGCTGATGTGAGACCTTATAGATATCTCTCTTTTGCTCTGCTATGAGATAGGTACCCTTAGGGATTGTAGCTTTTGTAACATTGACTACAGAGCCCTATTGTTGCCCTGGGATGGATAAACATTAGCAGTAGTAAATAAATCTTCATGATTTTGAGGATCTCATATCTGGGAGTTGTTTCCTATTACAGCTTAACTTTACCTACCCTGATAATACAATACCCTTCATGCAGTTAGCCTCTACTTTATCACATTTATTATTGTCTTCAAAGCATTTATTCTAATGTGAAATAACTCAACTCATTTGTTCTTTAACTTATGTCTTGTTTAGCAGGTCAAATGAAATGTGGGATAAGTGATGGTTTTGCTTCATTTTTTAATGTTTCATTTTGTTTAAAATTGGTGAAATCTGGGAAGCCTGCATGGGGTTGCTGAGCACTAAGACTCATTTCTGGCCCTGAGTGGCTCCTAGGGAATGGGTAAGTTAAATAGGCATGGAGTGGCCCACGCTCACTATGAACCTCTGAAACCATAGCTGCAGGAGACCCTATGGTCCCCATGGGCATTGGAACTGGCAGGGAAAGCTGTTTGGAGAGTTGGCAGGGACAGAACTCTAGAAGGTTTGGTGTGGGAATGGCTGCAGTGGAGCACAGCCAGGGATGCCCACCCCAAGGCTTGCCATGGCTTTTGTTGACTATTGAACCTGAACAGAACAGGGCTATCTTGCCTGTGGGACAGGGCCAATCCAATCTGAACATCCCCCTGTCAGGGTCTTTGTTGGACCCCACTCATTAGCAGTGCAGCTTCAGATACCCAACCCAGGTGCTTCTCAGGGGCTACTACCATAGCTCCTTCACTGGCAGACCCTGCCTGTCAGAGAGCTTCTGCAAATGGGCTCCTGCTGGCATGCGCCCACCCACTGCCTACCCCAACCGCTTTGCCAGCCTTCACTTGCCTGCAGCCTTCCCCCATTGGTTTGCTGGTGCAGGCACATGGGCCTCACTGGTCACTGCCACCAGCATGTGTGGACCTTGCTGAGACCACACTGCTCAGGCTGGTCCACATGTGCATACCCTGCTGCCCTGCCACCACTAGCATGTTCTACACACATACACCATCATGCTGCTGCCATTGGGGCACGTGCATGAGTGAGGATCCTGCTGCCACCACTCTGATGAAGAACTTTTGCCAGCACTCCCCACTGGAATGTTTTTGCCAGCAGATGAGAAACACCTTGGTCTCTCCAGCACGGCAGGTGGTCAATCTTGAAGGACCAGAGAACAAAGCAACTGGCTTGGTCCCAACCCCCTAGAGTTAGAGCATGAATCCCAGGAGTGCAGAGCTGAACCTTGGCCACCTGAAATGAAACCAGGCAACTGAACCCAACTTATACCACAGTCATACCCTCTAGGGCATCAAATAATATAAAAATATAAATATAAAGAATTTATAAGAATATAAAACCATATGCAAAGGACAGTAAGTTCAAAGATTAAAGGAACAACAACCTGCAAAGCTGAGAAAGAACCAGCTCAAGAACTCTGGCAACTCAAAAAGCCCAAGTGTCTGTTCTAGAAATGACTGCACTAGCTCCCCAGCAGTGGTCCTTAACCAGACTGAAATGGCAGGAATGATAGACAGATAATTCAGAATTCACATGGCAATGAAAATTATCAAAATCCAAGGGAAAGTTGAAACTTAATCCAGGGGAATATAAGGAATCCAGTAAAATGATGCAAGAGATGAAAGATGAAATAGCCATTTTTAAGAAAGAACCAAACGAATCTGAAACTCAATACAAGGATTGCATAATCCAATCAGAAGTATTAACAGAAGAATAGACCAAACTGACAAAAGAATTTTAGAGCTTGAAAATCAGTGCCTCTAAACAACACAGTCAGACAAAAATAAAGAAAAAGAAATAAAAAAGAATGAACAAGACCTTCGAGAAATATGGGATCATGTAGAGACCAAACCTAAAACACATTGGTGTCCCTGAAAGAGAGGGAGAGAGAGCAAGCAACTTGAACAACATTTTTGAGAACATTGCTCCTGATAACTGTCCCAACTTTGTTAGAAAGATTGACATTCACATTCAGGAAATTTAGAGAACCCCTACAAGGTACTCTGCACTCCAGCCTGGGCGACAGAGCGAGACTCTGTCTAAAAAAAAAAAGAAAAAAGTAAGAACCAACTGTATGCTGTCATCAGAAATCTGACATTCATAAGTTCAAAGTAAAGGTATGGAGAAAGATCTATCAAGTAAACAAAAACCAAAAAAGATCAAGTGTTGCTCTTCTCATTTCAGACAAAATAGACTTTAAACCAACAAATATCAAAAAAGACAAGGTCATTACATAATGGTAAAAAGTTCAATTCAACAAGAAGATGTAACTGTCCTAAATATATAGGCACTCAACACAAGAGCACCCAGATTCATAAAACAATTTATTACAAACCTATGAAGAGATTTAGATAACCACACAATAACAGTGGAAGACATCAACACTCCACTGACAGTATTAGACAGATCATGAAGGCAGAAAACTAACAAAGATATTTGGGACCCAAACTGAACACTTGACCAAATGGACCTAACAGACATCTACAGTATGCTCCACCCTAAGACAACAGCATATACACTTTTATCATCTGCACATGGCACAGTCTCTAAAATTGACCACACAATCAGCCATAAGACAATTCTCAGCAAATTCACAAAAACCAAAATCATACCAACCATACTCTTTGACTACAGTGCTATAAAAATGGAAATCAATACTAAGGAGATTACTTAAACTCATACAATTACATGGAGGTTAAACAACCTGTTCCTGAATGACTTTTGGGTAAACAATGAAATTAAGATAGAAATCAAGAAATTATTTGAACCTAATATACAATATACATTCCTTGAAACAAAGATACAAAATACCAGAATCTCTGAGACATAGCTAAAGCAGTGTTAAGAGGAAAAATTATCGTGATAAATGCCACCATCAAAAAGTTAGAAAAATCTCAAATTAACACACGAATATTACACTTAGAGAAACTAGAAAAATAAGAGAAAACAAACACCAAAGCTAGCAGCAGAAAAAAATAACCAAAATTAGAGCTGAACAGAATAAAATTGAGGTGCAAAAGATCAGTGAAACCAAATGTTGGTTCCTTGAAAGAATAGATAAGATAGACTCCTAGTTAGACTAATAAAGAAAAAAAGAGAGAGAATCCAAATAAACACAATCAGGAATGACAAGGGGGACATTACCACCATACCACAGAAATAAAAAATATTCTCAGAAGTTCTTACAAATACTTGTATGCACATAAACTAGAAAACCTAGAAGAAATGGATAAATTCCTAGAAACTTACAACCTTCCAAGAATGAACCAGGAAGAAATTGAAAGCATAAACAGAGCAATAATTAGTTCTGAAATTGAATCAGTAATAAAAAACCTACCAACTAGTAGAAGGCCTGAACCAGCTGAATTCATAGCCAAAATTTACCAGACATATAAATAAGAGCTGGTACCAATTCTACTGAAATTTTTCCAAAACTTGAGGAAGAGTGAATCCTCCTTATCTCATTTCATGAGGACAATGCCATTCTGAGATCAAAATCTGGCAGGGACACAAGAAAGAAAAACTTCAGGCCAACGTCTCTGATGAACATAGATGCAAAAATCCTCAACAAAATACTAGCACACCAAATCCAGAAGCACATGGAAAAGCTAGTCCCTCATGATCAAGCAGGCATTATTTCTGGGATGCAGGGTTGGTTCAACATACACAAATCAATAAATGTGATTCATCACATAAACAGAACAGAAAACAAAAACTACGTGACCATCTCAATAGATGCAGAAAAGACTTGATAAAATTCAACATTCCTTCATGTTAAAAAACCTCAGCAAACTAGGCATTGGAAGAACATACCTCAAAATAATTAAGCCATCTGTGGGAAACCCTCAGCCAACATCATACTGAATGGGCAAAAGCTGGAAGTATTCCCCTTGAGGACCAGAACAATACAAGGATGCTCACTCTCACTATACCTATACAACATGGTCCTTGAAGTCCTGCAAGAGTTATCAGTCAATAGAAAGAAATAAAAGGCATCCAAATAGGAAGATAGGAAGTCAAATGATCTCTTTTGCAGACCATATGATTCTATACCCAGGAAACCTCATAGTCTCTACCCAAAGACTCATATATTTGATAAACTGTGGCAAAATTTCAGGATACAAAATCAATGTACAAAAAAATCAGTAGCAGTTTTATACACCAATAACATCCAAGGTCAGGGTCAAATCAAGAACACAATCCCATTCACAAAGCCACAAAAATATAAAATACCTAGGAATACAGCTAACCAGGGAAGTGGAAGATCTCTACAAGAAGAATTACAAAACATTGCTCAAAGAAATCCCAGATGACAAGCAAATGGAAAACGTTCCATACTTATGGATAAGAAGAATCAATATTGTTAAAATGGTCATACTGGCTAAAGCAATTTACAGGTTCACTGCCATTCCTATCAAAGTACTCATGTCATTTTTCACAAAATTAGAGAAAAAAGGCCAGGCATGGTGGCTCACGCCTGTGATTCCAGCACTTTGGGAGACCGAGGCGGGCAGATCAAGAGGTCAAGAGTTTGAGACCATCCTGGCCAACATGGTGAAACCCTGTCTCTACTAAAACCACAAAAGTTATCTGGGTGTGGTGGCACATGCCTGTAGTCCCAGCTACTCGGGAGGCTAAGGCAGGAGAATCGCTTGAACCCAGGAGGTGGAGATTGCAGTGAGCCGAGATTGTGCCACTGCACTCCAGCCTGGCGGCAGAGCAAGATTCCTTCTCAAAAATAAATAAATTAATTAACTAACTAATTAATTAAATTTATATTTAAATTCTAATGATCCCATATTTTACATACTCCCTGAACTCCATCCCCAGATTCAGGTAAAATTGTGCCGATACTTATCTTAGAGGGTATTTGTGCATCTTAGTTATGTGTGTACAGGGCCTGGTTTCTAGCTGTCCTTCAATAAGAATTCTCTGAGCAACTGCTGTGTGCTTTGTTACTATTTTCAGTGTTGAGAATACAATAGAAAACACCATTCACAAATATCTAACCTCATAGAATTTTCCAGGAAATGTATAGCCCACTAGAGGGTAGTAGGTACTGCATAAGTCAGGAAGAATGATATGTGAAAAGAATTGCTACTGTATTCAAGTATATCAGAGAAGGCCTCCCTGAAAACATGATTATTGATCAGACCTGGAGGAAGTGAGGAAGCAGGCCATGCAATTACCTAGAGAAAGAATATTCCAGGCAGAAGGAACAGTAGGTGCCCTGATATGGTTTGGCTATGTCTCATCTTGAATTGTAGCTTCCATAATCCCTATGTGTTGTGGGAGGGACGTGGTGTGAGGTGATTGAATCATGGAGGCAGATTTTCCCGTGCTGTTCTCGTGATAGTAAATAAGTCTCATGAGATCTGATGGTTTTGTAAAGGGCAGTTCCCGTGCACACACTCTCTTGCCTGCCACCATGTAAGATGTGCCCTTGCTCCTCCTTTGCCTCCCCACCATGATTGTATGGCCTCCCCAGCCATGTGCAACTATGAGTCCATTAAACCTCTTTTTCTTTATAAATTACCTAGTCTCGGGTATTTCTTCATAGCAGTATGAAAAGGGGCTAATACAGCAAATTGATACTGGTAGAATAGGGTACTGCAATAAGCACGCCCAAGAATGTGGAAGCAACTTTGGAACTGGGTAATAGACAGGGGTTGGAACAATTTGGAGAGCTCAGAAGAAGATAGGAAAATGTGGGAAAGTTTGGAGCTTCCTAGAGACTTGGAGGGCTCAGAAGACAGGAAGATGTGGGAAACTTTGGAACTTCCTAGAGACATGTTGAATGGCTTTGACCAAGATGCTGGTAGTAATATGGACAATAAAATCCATGCCGCGGTGGCCTCAGATGGAGAGGAGGAACTTATTGGGAAGTGGAACAAAGGTGATTCTTGCTATGTTTAGCAAAGAGACTGGTGGCATTTTGCCCCTGCCCTAGATATCTGTGAAACTTTGAACTTGAGAGAAATGATTTAAGGTATCTGGCAGAAGAAATTTCTAAGGAGCAAAGCATTCAATAGGTGACTTGGCTGCTCTTAAAAGCATTCAATTTTATTCATTCACAAAGGGATGGTTTGGAGTTAAAACTTATGTTTAAAAGGGAAGCAGAGCATAAAAGTTCAGAAAATTTGCAGCCTGATGATGCAATAGAAAAGAAAAACCCATTTTATGAGAAGAAATTCAAGTGGGTTGCAGAAATTTGGAAAAGTAATGAGGAGCCAAATGTTAATTTTCAAGACTATGGGCAAAATGTCTCTGGGGCATGTCAGAGGTCTTCATGGCAGCCCCTTCCATCAGAAACCTGGAAGCCTAGGAGGAAAAAATGATTTCATGGGCTGAGCCCAGGGCCTTGCTGTTTGCTGCAGTCTTGGGACTTGGTGCCCTGTGTGTCAGCTGTGGCTAAAAGGAGCCAAAGTACAGCTCGGGATGTTGCTTCAGAGGGTGCAAGCCCCAAGCCTTGCTGGCTTACACATGGTGTTAAGCTTTCAGGTGCACAGAAGTCAAGAATTGAGGTTTGGGGACCTCTGCCTAGATTTCAGAGGATTTATGGGAATACTTGAATGTCCAGGTAGAGGTGTGCTACAGGGGCAGAGCCCTCATGGAGAACATCTGCTAGGGCAGTGTGGAAGGGAAATGTGGAGTGGGACCCCCCACCGAGTCCCCACTGGGGCACTGCCTAGTGGAGATGTGAGAGGAGGACCACCATCCTCCAGACCCCAGAATGGTAGATCCAACAACAACTTTTGCCATGCACCTGGAAAAGCTGCAGACACTCAATGCCAGCCCATTAAAGGAGCTGGAAAGGGAGCTGTACCCTGCAAAGCCACAGGTTCAGAGCTGCCCAAGTTTGTGGGAACTCACCTCTTGCATCAGTGTGGCCTGGATGTGAGACATGGAGTCAAAGGAGATCATTTTGGAGGTTTAAGATTGGACTGCCCCACTGTATTTGGGACTTGCATGGGGCCTGTAGCCTGTTCATTTTGGCCAATTTCTCCCACTTGAAATGGGTGTATTGACATAATGCCTATACTCCCATTGTTTCTACAAAGTAACTAACTTGCTTTTAATTTTACAGGCTCATAGGTGGAAGGGATTTGCTTGGTCTCAGGTAAGACTTTGAACTGTGGACTTTATAGCTAATGCTGAAATGAGTTAAGACTTTGAGGGGACTGTTGGGAAGCCATGACTGGTTTTGTAATATGAGGACATGAGATTTGGAAGGGGCCAGGGGTGATATTACATGGTTTTGCTGTGTCTCCACCCAAATCTCATCTTGAACTGTAGCTCCCATAATCCCCATGTGTCATGGGAGGAACCCGGTAGGAGGTAATTAAATCATGGGAGTGGGTTTTCTCATGCTGTTCTCATGATAGTGAATAAGTCTCATGACATCTGATGGCTTTATAAAAGGCAATTCCCTTGCACATGTTCTCTTGCCTGCCACCATGTAAGACATGCCTTTGTTCCTCCTTCACCTTCTGCCATGATTGTGCAGCCTCCCCAGCCATGTGGAATTGTGAGTTCATTAAACCTCTTTTTCTTTATAAATTACCCAGTCTCAGGTATTTCTTCATAGCAGTATAAAAATGGACTAATACACTCCTTGAGAAGAAAACTTGGTGTGTTCCTGAAATATGACTCCTGTAATACTTGTAAAGCCTCATCATCCCAGGTTTTGGCACATAGCATTCATTGAAAGCCACCTAGTAGTAGTAACTCTATTTCTCCTACAACGTGTGAGAGAGGTGGGGTTATTTCCATTGTATAAATGAAAGACCTGAGACTCTGAAAATTTCCCTGAGCCTCTTTTCCTGTTCACACCTGGAACTCTTAAAGGAGGAACAAAGTCTTCATTATGAGAGACAAAGATTTGAGCATTACAGCTAGAGGGTGGACACCATGCACAATGGATGCCAGCTAACCAGCCAGTATAAATGAAAAGTTATAATAGAGTGACCATGACCATCATAACATTTCTACTTTTGGTGAAGGGAAGGACATTAGGAATGAGACAGTCATTGGGATATGGGAGAAAGGCAGAAAGGGGAAGCTGGGGACAGTGGAAAAAACAAAACAAAACAAACACTGATTGGGAAGGGATCCAGTGGACATTTGCAATGCTGATAATAGTCCACTGCTCGATCTCGAAGTATAATTGTACACTTGTTCATGTGTCTTCCCAGTTCTGCCTTATTTTGCTCACATATTTTAAATTTCTGTGTTTGAATGTAGTATAGAAAAGTGTTAATCATAGTCGGCCTGATTCTGCTATCCTAGAAAAGGCCAGTTTGCAAGGTTGGGCCTTGCCAGAAATCTAAGAACTTGGATTTTGAGAGTATTGTCATGATTTCTTAATTGATAAAGGTGGTTTACTGTGCCTCATCTATTTGTGTAAAAAATAGAATCAGTCCCCATTATCCATGGGCTCTACCTCCTTTGAATTCAACCAATGGCAGATTGAAAATATTTTTTAAAAAAGGATGGTTGCTTCTGTATCAAACATGTACAAACATTTTTCTTGTTATTATTTCCTAAACAATACAGTATAACAATTTTTTACATAGTATTTACATTGTATTTGATAGTATAAGTAATCTAGAAATGATTTAAAGTATATGAGAGAGGAAGGACTTCAAGATGGCTGAATAGAAGCATTTCTGGCTCACCTCCCTCCTTCGCTTAGAAGAACCAAAATAGTGTATAGACAATCACATTTCAAATACATTATCCAATAGAGAACACTGAAATTCAACAGAAAAGTGAGTGACAGAAAGCAAGAAAAGAGAAGGAAGAGAGGCAGTCTGCTTGACTGAGTTTGGCTGGGAACTGGGAATGACTTCCTTACATGGGGAAAAGGCAAGTGAGAGACATGTAGCGGCCCACATCCCCACCATCAAATCTGCAATCCTGATCACTTGAAGAGCCCCTCGATCCTCCAAGCCCTGAAATTAACATAAAGAGCTGGCAGAAGATGATGAGACAAAACTGCTCCAGGGAGGGAGCTCGCACTAAATCCCAAACCCTTTCTGACAACTAAATGGCTACTTTAGTTAGCATGGTGCCATTTAAAATCCCAGCCTTTAACAGAGTATGCCAGGACTGAGGCATTAGTGAAGCTTGGGCTGTTGTTGCTGGAGCTGGGGAGCAAGATGGAAACAGGCTCCCACGGCTGGGGCTGAGAAGTGAGCAAGGCATGGGCTGCAGCTGGCAGTGTTGGGAATTGAACACTACTAGTATTGAGACTGAGATGTGAAAGGGGTGCAAGTTGCCATTGGGCCTTAGTTTCAAGCTGGGTGAGGGTCTCCTGCAGCTAGGGCTGGGGTGAGACTTAGGTGTGGGCTACCACCACCAGGATCAGGGGGTGAGCCTCGCTGGAGCTGGAGCATGAGAGTGACATGCATTTCCCACCTGCTAGCCCAGGCTGTGGCCACTGAGGTGAGCCCCACCCTGTCCAGTGGCAGGGTCTCAGCTCATTTGCTAACCACCCCTCTCCTGAGCATTCCACCTGGAGTCTTAGGATTATCTGTCCCTGCTAACCACAGCTGGTGCCTACCGTCACCATTGGAGAGCCTGAGTACAAGCCCACTCAGCCCGGTTTTACACACTCCCTCCAAGACCCCAGGCATATAACCTGGGGTCATGCAGATTGCCCAACCCAATCCATCAAATCGAACACTTGAACACTTTCCCAGGGGCCTAAGATTGAGCAAAAACTCCTGACCACTGCCACCACAGTTAGCTTCTGCCTGCAAGCACCATCTTCAGGCCTGAAGACTGACCCACCCAACCCATTGCAGGCACTGCCAACATTGATGCGTACTGCTCCGGACCCAGAAAATCATCCCACCATTGCTAGTACCATTGTCCATGCCACACCAGTTGTCCAGGGGCTCAAGAACCCACCCAACCACCTGGTTCACCATTGCGACTACCAGTATGTAAGCAAGCCACCTGGACGCCCAAAAATTGGCCTGCTGGTAACCATCAACACTTATGCCAGTGTACATTGCCCTGGTGCACAAAGATAGGCACATTCAGCCCACTGCTGCCACTACTGGGGCCTGAGGACTTGCTCACCTGAGTGTCCGAGTCCCAAGCACAACTTCATCCCTGCCTCTACTAAAAACTATACCTAACCCACCAAGTAAATCATAGTTACCACTAATGCTGTTTACAGCCAAAGAAATACATACAGAGACTACACCACTGCATACACCCAAAATCAAAGTCAAAATGCCCTACCCAATCAACACCATAAATACATCGTCAGGAAAACGTCTTCCCCTTCAAAAGTAAATTCAAAAATAGGAAGAAGCAACTGTCACACTAGATGTTCAGATATCAACATAAAGACACAAGAAACATGAAAGACCAAAGAAATATGTTACTTCCAAAGGAACACAATAATTCTTCCGCAATAGACCTTAATCAAAAAGAAAATATCAGAATTCCAGATGAAGAATTCGAAATATTGATTTTAAAGAGGCTCAGTGAAATACAAGAGAATTCTGAAAAACAACACAAAGAATCAGAAAAACAATTCAAGATATGAATGACAAATTTACCAAAATGATAGCTATTTTTTAAAAAATCAAATAGGGGAAATCCTGGTACAGAAGAATTTATTGAAGAAAGTACAAAACATTTGAAAGCTTCAACAATATATTAGATCAAACACAAGAGATAATCTCAGAACTTGAAGACAGGTATTTAAAAATAATCCAGTCAGAAAAAAACTAAAGAAAAAAAGAATTAAAAAATTAGCAAAACCTTCATGACATTTGAAATAACATAACACAAATACTTACAGCCAACTGATCTTTGAAAAAGCATACAAAAACATAAAGTGGGGAAAGCACACCCTCTTCAACAAATGGTGCTGGGATAATAGGCAAGCCACATGTAGAAGAATGAAACTGGATCCACATCTCTCATCTTATACAAAAATCAACTCAGGATGGATCAAAGACCTAAATCAAAGACCTGAAACCATAAAAAGTCTAGAACGTAACATTGGAAAAACTCTTCTAGATATTGGCTTGGGCAAAATTTCATGACCAAGCACCCAAAAGCAAATGCAACAAAGACAAAAATAAATAAATGGGACCCAATTAAACTAAAAACCTTCTACACAACAAAAGAAATAATCAGCAGAGTACATAGACAATCCACAGAATGGGAGAAAATATTTGCAACCAACACATGTGACAATGGACTAACATCCAGAATCTACAAAGAACTCCAACAAATCAGCAAAACTCCCACAAACAGACCCATCAAAAAGAGGGCCAAGGGCATGAATAGACAATTCTCAAAAGAAGATATACAAATAGCCAACAAACATGAAAAAATGCTCAACATGACTATCAGGAAAATGCAAATTAAAACCATAATGAGATACCACTCTACTCCTGCCAAAATGGCCATAATTTAAGAATAAAAAATAATAGGTGTTGGTGGGGATGTGGTGAAAAGGGAACACTTTTACACTGCTGGTGGGAATATAAACCAGTACAACCACTATGGAAAACAGTGTGGCGATTCCTTAAAGAACTAAAAGTAGAACTACCATTTGATCCAGCAATCCCACTACTGGATATCTACCCAAAGGAAAATAAGTCGTTATATGAAAAAGACATTTGCATATGTATGTTTATAGCAGCACAATTTGTAATTGCAAAAATATGGAACAAACCTAAATGCCCATCAATCAATGAGTGTATAAAGAAAATGTGGTATGTATACACCATGGAATACTACTCAGCCATAAAAGGAAATGAAATAATGCCATTTGCTGAGCTTGGATGGAGTTGGAGATCATTATCCTAAGTGAAGTAACTCAAGAGTGGAAAATCAAATATCATATGTTCTCACTTATAATCTGGAGTTAAACTATGAGGATGCAAATGCGTAAGAATGATGTAATGAACTTTGGGGAATCAGGGGAAAGAGTGAGAGGGGGATGAAGGATAAGAGAGTACACATTGGGCACAGTGTACACTGCTATGGTGAAGGGTGTATCAAAATCTCAGAAATCACCACTAAAGAATTTCTCCATGTAACCAAAACCCACCTGTTCCCCCAAAACTATGGAAATAAAAATTAAAAAATATATATATATCATAGCACAATGGATGCAAAAAAAATAGCAACATCCATGTTTGGCAAAAATACTGATCATGCAAAATTTCAGTACATTGCTGATAGGAGTACAAGTTGTTTTAATCAATTATGGGAGTAGATTGGAATTATCTAGTTAAAAGGAAGAGGCACACAGCTATGAATTTTAAGTACATATCCCAGAGAAAAATGTGTACATATGCACCATAATGTATTCACAAGAACATTGATAAGAATGTTGTCCTTGTTAGCTAAAACTTATAAAATACAGAAATCCATCTACCCAAAGGAGGAAAACTGGGTGGTATGTACACTCTGTGGAATATTATAAGGTAGTGAAAATGCATACACGAAAACAAGCACCAATGTAGTTCAATTTCCAATCATGATGTTGAGTAAATGAAAGAAGATTATACAAAGTATGTGTACATGGTTATTTTGTTACATAAAGCTCAAAGGAAGGCAATATTTCTTATTTAGGGAAGCATATCTAGGAGAATTTTGTAAAGCCTGTGGTATCTATATTGAAATTACTTCTTTTCTAATATATTTAATATTGACAATGTCTTTCACTTCTTGTTTTGTCTGAAATTCTATATTTTGCTATGTTTTAATTGTATTATCATTTTTCTTTTATGTATTTTAACTGATAAATATACATATTTGTGTGGTACAATGTGGTATTTTGATATATGTATATATTATAGAATGATTAAATTAAGCAAATTAACAAAAAAATTGAAATAACATAAAGTGACTGAATAGTAGAATAATTGGTATCCCCCAGGGCAAAGAGAGAACAAAAGTATTTAGAAAATCTATTTAACAAAATGACAGATAAAAACATCCCAAGTCTAGCAAAAGATTTAGACATCCAGATACAGGAGAGTCTGTGATCCCTAAGCAGATAGAATGCAAAAGGGTCTTTTACATGACACATTATAGTCGGACTATTTAAAGTTAGAAAAAAAAGCAAAATCCTAAAAACAGCAAGAGAAAAGCAACTAGCCACCTATAAAGGAAACCCCTTCAGACTAACAGCAGAGAGGGATGATATATTCAAAATGCTAAAAGAAAACACTGCTAGTCAGCATATTATATCCAGCAAAAATGTAGGAATACAGTCTTTCCCAGACAAGCAAATGCTTAGAAAAATGTGCTACCAATAGAACAGCTCTACAAGAAATGCTCAAGGGAGTCCTAAACATGGAAGTGAAAGGATGACGTTTATTAATACTATCATGAAATCACATGAAAGTATAACTCACTGGTAAGGCAATTACACAATGGGCTCAGAGAAAAGACTCAAATGATACCACTACAGAAATTCACTAAATCACAACGACAGACAATAAGAAAGATGTATACAGCAGGATGTGCATAGGTCTACGCAAATACTACACCATTTTACATAAAGGACTTGAGCATGTGTGAGTTTTGTTTCTACACATGTTTCTCTTTCCTTTGTTGCATGGATACTGAGGGAAGACAGTATTTCAAACTTAGTGCTTTTGTTTGTGAGAGTCTAGAATATTGGTATGTGCTAGGTAGAGTGCCTAAGTGACCAGCTCTCAATAACAACTTTACAGGCTGAGTCTATAATGAGCTTCCCTGGTAGACAACATATCACACAAATTGTTACAAATCATTGCTGGAGGAATAAAATGTGTGATTCCACAAGGAGAGGACTTTTGAAAACTTGTACAGATAATCTTTCAGTCCTCTCTCCAGGCATCTTTTCCTTTTGCCATTTTTGTTTTATGTCCTTTTACTGTAGTAAATGTATTTTTTCCTTTTTGATTATGGTAAAATCACATAAAACAAATTTATCATCTCAACAATTTCTGAGTTCAGTAGTGCTAAGTATATTTTCATTAATGTGCAACTAATCTCCAGAACATTTTCATCTTGCAAAACTAAAACTATACCCATTCAACAATAGCTCCCCTTTTGTTGTAGCAAATCTGAGCTGTGAATTTGACTATCAGCTGAGTCCTGTGAGTTTTCCTAGGAACTCATCAAACCTGTGGTAGTCTTGGGAACAGCTGACACTGATGTATACACATTAAGTTGGTCTTTGATCTGCTTCACTGACTACACATTTTACATGTGGGAGGTGGGGTAGAGGAATCACCACTTCCGCATTCAGTGAATCTTCATTTTTACATAGGATAAAATAAGCATAGGGCAGAGGAAACAGTCAGATATGCATTTTTCTCAGGTAAACAGAGGGATGACTTTTTAGTTCTGTCCTTTGTCTGGTACCCGTGAAGGTAAGTTATTAATTTACATTGTCAGGGTGAAATTTAACAGAACTGTTTTAGGGTAAAGAGCTTGGGGCCCATTGTGGGCAAATTATGAGGGAGGTATGCAGCTTTTATTCTACTTATGTTTGTAGCTATCTTATTTAGGAACAAAATGTGAGGTAGCCTTGTGTGACCCAGGTCCCAGCTTGACTTTTCCCTTTGGCTTAGTGAGTTTGGTGTCCCAAGATTTATTTTCCTTTCACAATAGTAAAATGGTTACTATAGTGAAGTAGATTAACGATTAACTTTTTTAACTCCTAGAATTTCCATTTGGCTCTTCGTTAAATCTTTTTTGTGCTTGCTTGTGTGTATGCTGAGATGTCTGTATTTCTTTCAGAAGTGTTCATGATTGCATGTTGGAGCATTTTGACAATTTTGGCTTTAAGCCTGTCAGGTAATCCCAACATCTCCGCCTTTTTGACTTTAGTATCTGTTAATTGTCTTTTCCCATGTAGGTAGAGATTTTCCTAATTCTTCATGTTGTGAGAATTTGGAATTATATCACGGGAATTTTGGATATCAGGTTATGAGACTCTTGGTCTTGTGTATATTCTGTAAAGAATGTTGATATTTTTGTCTTAGCAGGCAGTCTACTTCTCTTCTCTGGTGATACCTTTGCCATAACTCTTTTCCTCATGATGGAGCTAAGGCAAAAGAGAAAGGCTGCAGAAGGAAGGTGTTTAAAGATAGGGTGAGTCTTGAGGGCACTGTTTAAGGTGCCTCTGCCCAGGACACTGTGACGGAACTGCTGGTGGTGCACAGATTTCAGAATCCTTAGTGAATACAAAAGATGGAGGTAGGGTAGTAAAGAAATGGCCTAGTAATTAAAAATTATGTCAAGTTGTAACTGCATTTCTGAGATTTATAGTGTGACAAGCAACAGTGCCAAGTGAGGAGAGCACCACTTATGGTCTTTATCACAGCTACTCAACTTTACCGATTATTGAACCAGTATAGACGAATCAACAGAGAACTAAATATTGTTTCATTATGGGTGACCAAGTGTTAACAATTGGCTATTACTTACACTCTGGCTTGGATTGACCTTAGTCAGGCTCCTTTATTCCTTGCAGGCTTGTTCCCTAGTTGGAGGGAGCAGTCATTATAATTCAAAATCTACCCTTAATAGCTTATCCTGAGAAGCAATTGACCACAGCATAAAATATTTTCTGTCAGGTCACCTGGTTATGTTGTCTGTTCAGTCTCACTCTTTCCCCCAATTTCCCTTCAAATGTTCCTGCTAGACCTGCTTATCTCTTCCTATAAAGGAAAGCCTTTTTCTGATTCTGAGATTCTCAAAGACTCTGAAGTCAGAGCAATCTTCCTATGATAACAGTGTTTTTGAAAAAAGTCTTTCTTTATCTAAGACTAGATTGTTTTTATTTGACTTAGTGATATGGATGGAGGAAAAAAAGTGTGTGTATGTGTGTGTGTGTATTGTGCTATCCTCTAGCCTAGTTATAAATGTAACATGAATGTAAATAAGTAATATAATAAAAATAATAAAATAATAAAACCCTTCTGAGGAAAATGATAGAAGACTGGAGAAATTTGGCAATTACTTTTTTCTTTGATAAACAGACATCGTTATAGAAAGATGATGATTTTTTCTAACTTAATATATAAACTAAATACTACTGCAATTAGTATCCCAACAGAATTTTTTTTGGCATCTGACTGAAAGATTTTCAAGTTCTTCTGAAAGACCAAAGTACCAGAAGAGCCAGGAAAGGAGAAAATAATGGAGAAGAACGAAGGTTACTTGACATTTAAAACATAATTAGGTTATAGCAATTAAAATAAAGTGATACAAAAATAAATATACAAAAATGAATATTGAATAAACAAATGTACAATAAAGAAAGAAAATAAAATTAAGAGGCGAGAACTAAATACAAAAATGTATGGGGATGTATGACATAAAAAATAAGCCATTTTAAACAAGTGGGAGAAACAGGGATTCATTAAACAATGGTGAATCCTTCACTCTTTGCCCTAAGTAGATGTGCTAAAGAAAAAATTAGTCAATGAAACTTGTTAAAGCATGCAAGGCAGACTTTACTCAGGATCATTGTGATGGATATAAGGACCATGACATTGGGGTTTTGCAGCAGGAAAAGAGATTGGATTCAACTCCAAAAGTAGTACGGGAAAGTAGTAATTTATAGCCAAGGAGCAGGGTGGGAGTCAGTGGATGGAAAATTACTGAAAGGGAACATCAGGATTAAGGAGGATTCTGGCTAAACCTGCCTAACAGGATTCTTGCTGAAGACAGGCCAGAGTGATCAGACATCACCTAGGGAATGGTGGAGGATGGGGAACAGGATCAGATATCAAGGATGATCAGATATCAAGGGTAGGGTGTTCTTGCTAAATGGACTTAGCAGGGTTCTTTGTTAAAACTGGATTTTACAAGTACACAGATGGGCCTAGGAGAAGTTTTGGGAGCCCGACTAAAGTTTGGTCAAACAGAAACTCTTTGTCAGATGAAGGAATTAAATGTATAATAATGCAACCAAATAGTATTAAACAAAACAGATGTGAATGTGTTTATTCTGTAGGGTGGACAAAGTCATTGTAAGAATGACAGAAAAACCAGGAGCAGAGAAGAAAATGATTGATGAAAGTTTGGGCAAAAAAGCCAAATGCTAAAAAATGTCTGAAGATTTATTCTAAGCCAAATGTGAGGACCATGACTCATATGCAGGGGCTTCCCTCTACTCACGATTTTTTTCCCCAGCTGTTAAAAAAGAGGAAAGATTGTCCTTTTTTTCAGATTTAGATGCTTAGCATAATAATGAATTAGCATATCAGTTTTTCCCTTACACTGACAACACACATCCAGTGTGTTGACGAAAAATCCAAACTCTAAAATATTTGAAGAAATTTATTCTAAGCCAAATGTGAGTACCATGACCCATGACACAGCCTCAGGAGGTCCTGAGACCATGTGCCTAAAGTGGCTGGGTTGCAGTTTGGTCTTCTAAATTTTAGGGAGACATAAGATATCAACCAATACACGTGAGGTATACATTGGTTCGGTCCTTAAGGGCAGGACAACTTGAAGTGGGGGTTCTCACAGGTCATAGATGGATTCAAAGATTTTCTGATTGGCAATTGGTTGAAAGAGTTAAGTTATTATCTAAAAACCTGTAATCAATAGGAAGGAGTGTCTGAGTTAAGATAAGGGATTGTGGAGACCAAGGTTCATATTAGGTAGATGAAGTCTCCTCGGTGGCCATCCTTAGAGGCAATAGATGGTAAATGTTTCCTTTAAAAGGTCCTAGACTCTCAGTTAACCTCCTTAGGATCAGTAAAAGACCTGGAAAGGGAAGTGGATTATCTACAGAATATAAATTTCCTCCACAACAATTTTGCAGAGCCATTTCAAAATATGTCAAGGAAATATATTTTGGGATAAAATACTTCAATTTCTGGCCAGGCGCGGTGGCTCACGCCTGCAATTCCAGCACTTTGGGAGGCTGAGGCAGGTGGATCACGAGGTCAGGAGTTCAAGACTAGCCTGACCAACACGGTGAAACCCCATCTCTACTAAAAATACCAAAATTAGCTGGGTTGGTGGCACACACCTGTAATCCCAGCTACTCAGGAGGCTGAGGCAGTAGAATCGCTTGAACCTGGGAGGCGGAGGTCGCAGTGAGCCGAGATCGTGCCATTGCACTCCAGCCTGGGTGACAGGAAGACTCTGTCTCAAAAAATAAATGAGTAAATAAAACAAAAAACAAACAAACAAACAAAACAAAAACCTTCAGTTTTCTTCAGGGCCCTGCTATCTGCCATTTGATACTATACTAGAGTCGGGTTGGAATTTGACATCTTATTGCTACAAAGAGTTTATTTTGTCAGTCTTAATATCTCCTTTTTTAATGTTAATTCTTGTCAGTTGTGCCTGAATTCCAAAGGGAGGAGAGCATAATGAGGCACGTCTCAGGTGAAGATGGGGCGAGTATTGGGGGTGCTGTTGGAGGTATCTGAGTCTGGGACAGAATCCAGATCCCTTGATGGGGACCCAGGAAGGGGCAGGGTGGACAATAAGAAAGGTGCCTGGAAACTGGGAATACTGAGGGCTTGTGCCCATGGCCCCAAGATCTATAGAGCACCCCATGGAGGTGCCAAGTGAGGAGCGTGCCCTTAGCTCCTTGTTGCAGTTTTTTTACCTCTGCCATGGATGTCCAGGGAAGGAATGGGCAAGGCTGTGCGTTCTAACAAAACTTGATTTTAGGGAGGAAATGGGCCTAGTAAATTAGAGTGTTATGAAAGCAGTAGTCACTCCAGTTTCAGTTCTCTAGTGGTATTTTTTTAAATGTCTTCATTTTGGAGAATCCTGTTGTGAATCTAAATCTCATCAATAGACTCCTCTATCTTTTTACCATAAGCCTTAAAGTGATTTCTATGCCTGCTTGGCCGTAAAATAAACAAAAACATATTTACCCTGATTAGAAAATGTACACAGTATAATAATTGGGATTTATTATTAAAACATTTTCAAATGTTAAAAAAATGTACCCAAATGCAGGTATGGATGCTTGCCACTTACAGAGTCCAGTTAACAAGAACGAGGTCTGGTAGAAATAACGTGTCTTTTTTTTTTAACCAAAACTAGTAAAAGGGAAGTGGCCAGATTCCTATCCAAAGTAACCACTTCGATTTGGAGGAGAAGGGAAGCCACAAATCTCTGTTTTCCTAAAATTCTTTATTGCCTGACAGCAAATCTCAGCCCTTCCTGATTCCAGTCTTACACCCTTATCATTGTACACAAGGACAACAAGGTACATCTGTGAGCCCCGATTTGTACCCTCACAGTCTTAGAAACAGTTCTGTAACAAAAGACCCTACTAAGAATCTACCCTGCTTAGGAAAGCAATTATTTCTTTCTCCTACAGAGGTTTAAAAATAAATTTCTGATATAAAAGCACTGAAAATCTATGGTTCAAATATGAAGTGAGACTTATTGTAGGATATCTCAATTTGCCACAACATATGTGTAATGTCTCCACAGTGGGACCATTGAGGTGGACAGACAGGGTACAGCCTCAAGAAAAGCAAGTTTCCCATCCCCTGGGGAGAACAAAATGTCAACGGTCAATTAACATAGAGTGATTTCTGTTGCAATAACAATAAAAATACTATCAGCATTTACCTGACTGTGATTCTGTGTCAGACACTTGCCGATCAGTTTACATGAGTCCTGTTTTCTTACACCAATTCCTGAGTGTAAACGGTATGTTTATCATAAGTTACAGATGGGAAAACTGAGACCCTGAGGGCCTTCTGTGTTCTCTTCAGCCCTGAGTAGTCCTTTGCAGGGGCCTTCCTGATCTTCCTCTCCCTCCTCCTTGTGACTAGGTCTAGTATCTTAACCTCACAGTGGTCCCTATTCTCTCTGTCCTCAGCCCTCATCGCAGCTGTCAACCACTAACATCTTACCACACTTCCACTTCCTCTTCTGGATGCCTATGGTCCAGAGTGAGACCAGGTCCAAACCTGAGCTTCTTGCTAAGTCAAAGTGACCTTTTCCTGTCAGTCAGGGAAGAAGAGCTGTGAAAGTGGTGCCATGTTGGTTGACTTGCTGTCACCAGGCAGAGCTCAGACTGCCCATATTATAGTGATATCTGCTTTTGCCAGAAGGGGCATCTTATCTCCCAGACCTGGAGGTCTTCAGAGAAGACAAGGGAGAGACACACTCTTAAACACTCATACCTGTTAAGGTCACAGACCTTAGGATGCATGAGGGCCAAGCTGGGGTGTCCCCCCAATCAACACTCTCTGTGCGTGGACAGGTGGGGCAGGCTAAGGCTGGCTTAGCCCCTTCTTCCTAAAGGGCCTCAATTTTAGTCAGTGTTGTTTGGAATCATCGCCTTATGGCTGTTTTCTCCTTTATACTCCTTTCCCTCATACCAGAAGTTCATTTCCAAGGCTAAAGGTAAATTCTCACACATTTTTATCTTTTTTTCTTATTTAATGATTGCATTATATGCTTTCTTCTACAAGATGCACTGGCTCTGAGGGAGGTCAATGCATCTTGTACTTGTGCCAGGCAGGGCAGGCTACAACTTGGCCTGTCCTGAGGGCACAAGCCTGGATCCTGAAGACACTGGGGAAAACCCCAACAGAGCACTGGGCTTAAGAAAAGACCACCAACTTCCAGCCAAATGCTGGTCAGCTGCCGGCTCTGCCTCCACCCAATCCTATATCAGGGTCTGAAGGCTGGGTCTAGAATCCCAAATTGGAGTGAGTGGATGCCCCAGGACGGGGAGTCTGAGGGGTAGACTGACAGGCCAGGAAGGCCTCTCAGAGGAGGAGGCAGCAGAAAATCTCCACATGGCTTGAGGGGATGTACAGCTGTAGGGTGAAGCACGGCCCAGCAACCACCTGTTCACTGACCTGCTGTGCAGGTGCAGGTCCAGTTTTTGCCCTCTTTGGGCCTCAGTCTCCTCACTTGCACAATAGGCATAATTAAACCTCCAGCATGCAGGGGATGTTTCTGAATGGAGAGGAGCTGAAGTGATAAGAAAGCAGATTTGGCCCAAGAAGAGGAAAAGTGGGTCAGAGTGGGTGGGGAAAGGTTGATAGGGGCCACTTCAGCACAGCCAGGGGCTGCCTTCCTGGAAGTGCTCAGCGCAGTCAGGCAGGGGGAGACTGAGGCTGTGGTCGGAACCACAAACCAGAGACCAGGTAAGGTTGTTTCTGTAGTGCTCTGGGGTGATCAGCTGCTGTGTCACTGCTCCTTCCTCATCTCTGCTCACAGGGAGTCCCAAATAAGCCCAGTGGTTATCTTTGCCCCATTGGTTACTGTGACCCATGTGAAGTTATTAGAGCCAAATGTCATCATCACAACGGTCACCAGGTTAGTATTTTGTAAATGTATCCAAATAATGACTTGCCTGTTCTGAGATGATTTTGATAATATATCATCATTTATTGTAGCCATAGTTTATTCAGCCATTCTCCTATTGGCTATTAAGTAGGGCTTGATTTACTTTTTATGCATCTTAAACTAGTTGTGGTGAGCATTCTTGTACATAAATGTAAATATGGAGGATATAGAGCAATGTACTATTTGTAATAGCAAAAAACTAGAAACAGTCCATTTATATATTAAGGAAATGCTTCAGTGAATTATGTTATATTCACATCATGTGATAGATACAACAATGATAATGAAAAAATTAAACCATATGCAGACATGTGAAGTGAAAGAAGCCAGGCATAAAAGAGGGTATGCTATATGAAAGTAGACAAAACTGGTATTTAGGGATATATGCACTTGTATTAAAGCAGTTTTACAGAAAACAAGGATTCTCACCTACCTGAATAATAATTTTTTTGTAATTTTATTTTTTAAGCAATCAGGCAGTAAAATTGACATTTCAAGGTGTACAGTTTAATGAATTTGTAAGCACGTATTGATTTACCACCACATTCAGAACACAGAACTGTTCCATTATTCCCAAAAGCCTCCTATGTGCTTTATTTTTATGGTCACACCTCTCTATTCACTTAAGCCCCTATAACCACTGATCTGTTCTTTATCACTGTACTTTTGTCTTTTCAAGAATGTCATATAAATGGAATAATACAGCATGTAATCTTTTGAGTATGGCTTCTTCATTTAGCATAATGTCATTTAGTTCTATGCAAGTTTTTAAATGTATCCATATTTCATTTGTTTTATTGCTAAATAATAGTCCGTTGTATGTGTATACCACACCTTGGTTATCCATTCACCCAAGGATATTTGGATTATTTCTCATTCTTTGTGATTATAAATAGAGCTGTCATAAACATTTGTATATGGGTTGTTGTGTAATCATAAGTTTTCACTTCTTTATAGATCAATTTGGGAACGACTGACATCTTAACTGTGTTGAGTCTGTTAATCCATGAATATGTCATATTTTGTTTTCTGGAGACTTTACTGAGAGAAGACTCTTGGAAGCTTGTGTTAGTTTTCTCTGGACGTTGCTCTGTTTACCTTTTCACTTCGCTGATTTTCATTTGTATCTTCTTACTGTAATAGATATAAGCTATTAATATGTGTGTGACTATATGGTGAATTCTGTGAGCCCTCCTTGGTAATCATCAGCAATCATCAAAATTGGGTGCAGCTTCAGAGATTCCTGACACAGTGGTGACAGGGGCTGAAATTTTCTAGTGCAACCCAAAACTCTAAAACATACCAAGAGCATTGTTTGGGTAAAGGAAGGATGAATGATTGAAGAAGGATGAATCTCTGATACCTGTGTAACTATTGGGTTACCCATGACTTCATATGAAGTAGCCAGTCAGCTGCTTGTCTGTTATGAGAGGTGAAGCCACCTAGGATATTTAACCATAATGCATCCAACTCCAGTAGAGTTCACTCACTGGATCTCTTGGCTGCTATTGGCCATGCTTGATGAAGTGAGGGGAAAAAGCATAGCTGGAGAATGCCTTTGTCTTTGTTTTTGTTTTCTCTTCTCCAGGGAGAAGGAGAAAGATCACAAACATCTCTAAAGGTGACTTTTAAGTAGGCCAAAAATGTTAAAAGTTGATGTTGCTCTTTTCTAAATGGAAGGGAAAAAATAAATCAGATCCTTTGGCTGGAGCAAAGCTTTGGATAAACCAGAGGGGAAATAAAGGGGACACTTCAGCCTTTTCTTAAACTTGGCTACTGTTTCTGATGCAGCCTCTTACTCTCCTCTGGCATTCCAGCCAAGATTTCTCATGGAAACTATAATGTTAACCTTATAAATGCTAAATTTATTGTTTGCAGTTTTAATAAACTTGCAATGAGATAAAAATGAATTAAAAATGACTTTGTGTTTGTGGCTATTGCATTTGGATGTCTCATGGGGGTTATTTTCTATGGAAATAAGCTTGTTAGAGTACTTTACAGGACTTGTGTAGAATATGTTGAATAATCTCACTTGACTAATTCAAATTTATTTATCTCCACTTTATTTTTTCCTGATGTTGCCTTTCTGAGTAATTATACTCTATTTTTCACACTACACCCACCTCACCCTCTCCTACCTGACAAATTGTTCCAAAATCATAAACAAAGATTGAACCATTTGGACAAGAAGAAACTATAGAAGGAAGCACATATGTCAGTAAAAGGAAAGAATTAGAAGGTAAATTTGCATTTGCTTGCATGTGTGCATTGTGTTATACCTGTAACATGTGGTCCCCATTCTCCTCTTATTAAGACTCTTACTGATGAAGGAAGAGTTTGTACTATTTAGGTAAGTATCCTCCTTACTATGATTAGAAAGACATTTCGTCAATATTTTACCCAGCCTAGTTTTTAAGGCTTAGTGGGAAAAAAAGAACTTATTTTTAATAGGATTGTACCTTAACCAAAACAAAGTAAAGTAATTACATTTCAAATACAGACATTCAATTGGCATACCATTGCTCTAAATTAACCTGGTGCCCTTAAAATATCATTTTCTTGCCCCTGAAGTCACTATTTCAAAAGATGGAGAATATATTAATGACACTTTGTTATTATTTTTATTGATATGTAACATAATAGATGTACATACTTTGGGATACAGGCAATAATTTGATACATTCATGTAGTATGTAAAAAACAAATAAAGTATTGGGGATATTCGTCATCTTAAATATTTATTTTTTTCTTTATGCTGGCAACATTTGAATTATTCTTTTCCAGCTATTTTGAAATACACAATAGATTACTATTAACTATATTCAACCTAGTGATCTATCAAACACTAGGTCTTATTTCTTCTATCTAACTGTATATTGTACCCATTGAGGAGAGATTAATTAATGACACTTTCGTTGTGCTATCTTCACTTATATTTCACCCTCCCTAAATCCAAGGAATGCTGTGAAGCTTATCTGCATTTCATAGATAAGAAAAATATGTGGCATACTTAAAATCACTTAGCTGGTGCAACCAAAATTTAGATCTGGTTTGAAAGCTTTGTTATTCACCATTCTATTCTACTCTAAGAGTAAATGACTTTGCTTAGAAGGGCTTATTTATTCATTGACAAACTGTTTTGGCTGCTAATTATGTGTGTACCAGGCATTGTTCTAGGTTTAATATTACAGTGTCTCTACACTAATTCACACAGCTTAGTACTGGTTCAGAAATGCACACAGATAAATGCAAAGGGTGAAGGAATCTTGAAAATATGTCTAAAAATGGGAATTTGTATATGTTATAATAAAATTGGTATTTAAAATCTGTGGGATTGAGTCAAAGATATTCTTTGTTAAGAAATATGGGATCACGGCCCAGTCTTTTGCAAAATATGAAAAAGGATCCCTTTTAAAATTATTATACTACAGTAAATTCTATATGGACACAAGATGCAAAAGTAGAAAGTAAAGATGCCAAAATAGTACATGAAAATATGACAAAGTGTTTTGTAGTATTGACATGTAACTCAGTATTCATACAGGGAAAGACTGATAAATTTGATTACACACAATATTGAAACTTATGTATAGAAAATTTTCATAAACAAAATTGGGAAGTATTTTGCAACAAACATGTTAATTTTATATGAGTGATACAATGCAACCTGGGCTGTAGCAGCTTGGGGTTTTACAATCACAGGACTCTATTTTATTGATGGCCAGCAGATGTGGGGTGAGGTTTTTTTGAGGTATGCATAGCAGATGGTCTCTAAATGGCAAACATATGCTTGTTTGGGCTATTTTTAAAACAATTGGACTTGTAAAAATTGTATTTTACTACCAGCAGACTTAAGCTAATGGGTCTCAGCCTGTAGGGAAGAAATAATTAACCAAGGGACCAATACACATAGGCTATTTTTGGCTCATTTATGTAACACTTCAATAAGATTAAAAAACAATTTGCAAAACAGAGTACATACTACATTCCGATTTGTGTGAAAAATATCTGAGAGTATATGTATGTGTTTTCATTTCTCCTGGTGTATATATGTGTGTAGCACACAAGAGGAATAAATTTTGAAAGATGACCTTTATTAACAGAAGTGTTTGGAGTGGAAATTGGACCAGAGGCGAAAAACAAAACAAAACAAAACAAAAAAACAAAACAAAAAACTCCAGTTTTTAAAATGTTTTAGCACATCTATGTATTTTTCAAATTTTCTTTTACTCGGAATGTGTATTATTTATATACTTTTAAAAAGCTATTAGGTCAGGCGTGGTGGCTCACACCTGTAATCCCAGCACTTTGGGAGGCTGAGGTGGGTGGATCACTTGAGCCCAGGAGTTTGAGACCAGCTTGGGCAACATAGTGAGACCCTGTCTCTACAAAAAATAAAAATTAGCTGGTTAGCTCTGTGTGGTGGCATGCGCCAATAGTCCTATCTACTTGGGAGGCTGAGGTGGAAGGATGGCTTTAGCTTGGGAGATCCGGGCTGCAGTGAGCCATGATCACACCACTGCGCTCCTACCTAAGACCTTGTCTCAAAAACAAACAAACAAACAAACAAACAAACAAAAACCCATTTAATTTTTCATTAAAAACCCATTGAGATAGTTACTATTGTATTTCCTAAAGAAAATAATGTATGGGAACCACTTTTACATTAATATATTTCTACTGCTGTCTGAGCAGTAATAAAATATCACTAACATATTCCAACATTTCTTCTTGTGATCTTCATGGTTGGATTTTCTCCAGCAATGTATGATGCTTGCTCTCGTGATCTGCTTTATTGGTGTGCTCAGTTTAGATAGAAAGACTTCATAGATTTGGGATTTAGGACAAGAGGTGTGCTAAAACAGTTTTAAGAATAGGTTTATTTTTAGTGGTAGTTGATAATGTAAATAACATTGCAGTACATAATTCAATCTCATTTCTTTTTTCGACGCTATATAATTTAGACTGCACTAATTTTGGCTTTTTCTCATCTAGCTGCTTCTTCAATATAAGTTTGTTATGATTTTGAGCCTTTGTTCTCTAATCTCAAAAAATGTGGATTCTTAATAGTTTTTGTGGTTGTATAGCATGCTCAGGCTCTGGAATCAGACAGTCCTCAGTTCTGAATTCTAGTCATTTAAGAACTGCATGGATTTGGGCAAGCTATTTAATCTCTTCTATGTCTTCTATGCTACAGTTTCCACATCTATATAATGGGGATAGTTGTAGTACCTACCTCACAGCACTTGTGAGAAATAAATGACATTTTCCATAAAAGCATGGTATACGTACAAAAACAGACATATAGACCAATGGAACAGGATATAGAACCCAGAAATAAAGCTGCACACCTACAAACATCTGATCTTCAACACTAGTAAGCAATGTGGAAAGGACTACCTATTCAATAAATGGTGCTGGAATAACAGGCTAGCCATATGCAGAAGATCAAAACTGGACCCCTACCTTGCACCATATACAAAACTTAACTCAAGATGAATTAAAGACTGAAATGTAAGACCTAAAACTGTAGAAACCCTAGAAGAAAACCTAGGAAATACCATTCTGGACATCAGCTTGGGCAAAAACTTTGACTAAGTTTCCAAAAGCAATTGCAATAAAAACAAAAATTGACAAGTGGGACCGAATTAAACTAAAGAGCTTCTGTACAGCAAAAGAAACTATTAATAGATTAAACAGACAACCTACAGAATGGGAGAAAATATTTTCAAACTATGCATCCAAGAAAGGCCTACTATCCAGAATGTATAAGGAGCATAAATGTTGAATTCAACAAGTAAAAAACAAACAACCCCATTAAAAGTGGGCAAAGGTCATGAACAAACCTTTCTTAAAAGGAGACATACATATGGCAAACAAATATATGAAAAAAATGCTCAGCTTCACTAATTATTAGAGTAATGTAAATCAAAATCACACTCAAAACCGGTGAGATTCATTGGTTAGAATGGTTATTATTAAAAAGACAAAAATAACAGATTTTTGCAAGGTTGTGGAGGAAAAGGACTGCTTATACATTGTGGGAATATAAATTAGTTCAGCCACTGAGAAAAGCAGTTTGGAGATTTCTCAAAGAACTTAGAACTACTATTTAACCCAGCAGTTCCATTACTGGTATATAACCCCCCTAAAATAAATCATTCTACCAAAAAGACACAAGAACTTGTATGTTCATCACAGCATTATTCACAATAGCAAAGACATGGAATGAACCTAGGTGCCAATCAACAGTGAAGTGGATAAAGAAAATGTGGTATATATACACCATGGATTGGTACACAGTCTTAAGAAATAATCAAATCATGTCCTTTCAGCAACATGGATGCAGCTGCAGGCAATTATCCTAAGCAAATTAATGCAGAAACAGAAGGCTAAATACTGAATGTTCTCACTTGTAAGTGGGAGCTAAACATTGAGTGCACATGGACATAAAGATAGGAACAACAGACACTGGGGATTACTAGAGGGGGAAGGGTGGGATGGAGAAGAGGTTTGAAAAACTACCTATTAGACACCATGCTCTCTACCTGGGTGACGGGATCTTTTGTATGCCAAACCTCAGTGACGTGCAATTTAGTCATGTAACAAACCTGCACATGTACATACTGAACCTAAAATAAAAGTTGGAAAAAAGCAGATAGAATAAAAATTAGTTCTAATTTGGAAATTGAAAGTTATTAATAGCATTTTCATTTTTTGAGGGGTGTACATTTTATTGGAAACCTTAAATAATTTTCAGAAGACATCTTCAATCAAGTTTCTTGTGTGGCCTACACAGAAAACTGAAGCTTTTTGGATTAGGGGCAAGGAGACGGACAGTACAGAGGACAAGGACCCCTCACAATGAATGGCCTTCAGCTAGCTTTTGCCACAGCTTCTTCAATGGGTCCTAGCCTATAGAAGATCTGTTCTGGGAGATGGTCATATTCACCTGGCAAAATCTGCTAGAATCCTTTGATGGTATCCTTCAGGGGTACCAGCTTCCTCATATGACCTGTAAAGACCTCAACAACCTGGAATGGCTGAGACAAGTAACACTGTATTTTCTGTGCACAGGACATGGTCAATTTGTCATCCTGAGAAAGTTCATCCATACCCAGGATGGCAATGAGGCCTTGGAGGGATTTGTAGTCCTGCGGGATCTTTTGCACCCCATGGGCCACATCATAATGCTCATCACCAACAATGTTGGGATCCATGATACAAGAGGTGGAATCTAGAGGATCCACAGCTGGACAGATGCCCAGTTCAGCAATGACATGGGACAGCACATCCAAATGAGCAAAAGTAGTAGCAGAGGCAGGGTCAGTCAGGTCATCAGCAGGCACATAGATAGCCTGTACAGAGGTGATAGATCCCTTCTTGGTGGTGGTAATTATTTCCTGCATAGTACTCATGTCAGTGGTCAGGGTAGGCTGATAGCCCACAGCAGAATGGATTCCGCCTGATAAGGCAGACACCTCTGCACGAGCCTGGATGAAGCAACAGATTTTATCAATAAATAGCAATACATCTTGACCTTCTTGATCTGTGAAGTATTCAACCACAATCAGTCCAGTCAGAGTTACCTGGGCACGAGCACCAGGTGGTTCAATCATTTGACGTATACCAGTACTATCTTGGAGGTGGCATGTTTTAAGCTGATAACATCAGATCACAGAATAAATCATTGCCCTCACGGGTCCTGTCACCAACACCAGCAAACACCGAGTAACCACCATGGGCTTTGGCGACATTGCCTACTAACTCTATGATCACTACAGTCTTGCCAACTCCAGCACCACCAAAAAGTCAAATTTTGCCAACCCTGGCATAGGGAGCTAGCAGATCTGGTGACCTTGATATCAGTCACCAGAATTTCCTGCTCAACACTCATTTCCATGAACTCAGGAGCCTCAGCATGAACGGGAGCAAACTGTGTGGTTTTGATGGGACCTCTTTCATCAGGCTCCTTAATGACATTCATGATTCTGCCCAAAGTCTCAGGACCAACAGGAATTTTGATTGATGCACCAGAATCCAGGACTTTCTGGCCTCTAACCAAGCCTTCTGTACCACCCACAGCAGTGGTCCTTACTGTGCTCTCACCCAAATGCTGGGCCACCTCCAAAATCAGCCTGGTCTTCCTGCCTTGAACTTCCAGGGCATTTAGGGTATCCCATCAAACTAGACATCCACCACTGCATTAATGACTGCCATGATGCTCCCGGTGAGAGCATCTGCCTTCAACAAAGGAGATGCTTGTGATGCATTGTCCCTGGCAGGATGGACTGCTGTGGGAATGGCCTGCAGTAAGAGTTGAGCTATGGATAGCGATGCTGAAGGACTGAGTCCTTGCAAGGCCCTAGAGACTGAGGCAGCAGCCACAGGACCAACAAGACTCAACATGGTAGAGTCCGGGTGGAGTCTAGCACTTTCAATTTTGAAAGGTATTACTTTTGTAGAAACTACCTTTTTTTTTCATGCAGAAAATCTCTAAAATGTGATCAAAACAACTCTTTCTAAATTTACTTACATTTCTTTAGCTAAGCCATGTACTATGTATTCAATTTTTCAATGTAAATGCTTTGAAGAAATATGTATTTTGAGCATGTAAAAACATAGAGGTGGTTAAGAGCTTGGCATTAACTTATGATGGGTAAACGAATAAGTGGTCAGAAATGTTTTTCAGACATTTCTAATTAAATTTGTTTTAAAAATAAACCGACTAATTTCTCTGTCCATTTCAATTTATGATTTTGCAGCAAATATTTATGGACTTTTATAAACCTTTTGTTATTTGTTTCCTTATTTGCTGTTATTGATCTTTAGAATACGGATTGGGTAATTCTTTCTTATAATTGAAGTCGAATATAGAGAAGAAGCCTACTGAAGAGCTTTATGATATCATGTTACACCAGATACTCAGTAAATAGCTGCGTGATATATGAGTAATTATTTAAAACAGACTTTACTTTTTAGAGACATTTTAGGTTCAAACTTGAGCAGAAATTATAGAGTTCCCTTCCATGCACAGACTCCTCCACAGTCAACATCCCACACCAGAGTGATACATTTTCTACAAATGGTGAACCTACACTGATAACATTATCTCCGAAAGTCATGGCTTACATTAGAGTTCAGACTTGGTATTATACATTCTCTAGGTTTGGATAAATATATACTGATATGCATCTACCATTGTAGTATATGGAATAATTTCGCTGACCTAGAAATCCTCTGAGCTTTGACTATTCATCCGTTTCTCACCACCGACACCTGGTAATCACTATCTTTTTATTGTCTCCATAGTTTTGCCTTTTCCAGCATGTCACCTGTTGGAATCATACAGTATTCAACCTTTTTATATATGCTTCTTTCACTTAGAAATATGCATTTGAAGTTTCTTCAGGCCTTTTCATAGCTTTATGGCTCTTTTTTAAATTGTTGAGTATATTCCATTGTCTGGATATACCACAGTTTTGCTGAAGGACATCTTGGCTTTTTCCAAGTTTTGTCAATTATGAATAAAGCCGTTATAAACATCTGTGTGCAGGGTTTTTTGTAGACATGAGTTTTAAACTCATCTAGGTAAATACCAAGGACAGCAACTGCCAAATCACATGGTAAGAGTATGTTTAGTGTTTTAAGAACTGCCAAACTGTCTTCTAAGGTAGCTATACTACTTCGCATTACTACCAGCAATGAATGAGAGTTTCCATTGCTCCACATACCTGTCAGCATTTGGTGCTGTCACTGTTCTGGATTTTGGTCATTCCAAGGGATGTGTAGTGGTATCCCATTGTTGTTTTAATTTGAATTTTCCTAATGGCACATGATGTTGAACATTTTTTTTTACATGCTTATTTGCCATCTGTATATCTTCTTTGGTGAAATATCTGTTCTTGTCTTTTGCCTATTTTAAAATATTTTTATATTATAGTAATTTAATTTTGTTCCTGTATTATATTAATTTAATCTCCATTGAAACACAGGGTTTAAAATGTGTAAAATAATTTCAGCTTTTGTTTTAAATTCAGGGTGTACATGTGCAGGTTTGTTACATGGGTATGTTGAATGATGCTGAGGTTTGGGATACAAATGATCGTGTCACCCAGGTTGTGAGAATAGTACCCAAGAGTTAGTTTTTCAGTTCTCATGCCCCCCACTTTCTTTACTTGTTTCTCCAATAGTCAGTCTAGTGTCTAGTGTATAGTCCAGTCCAGTGTTGACACCTTTATGTCCATGAGTACCCAGTGTTTAGCTCTCACTTATAAGTGAGAACATGTAGTATTTGGTTTTCTGTTCCTGCATCAATTTGATTAGGATAATTATTTGATGATTTTTAAATCTGATTTTTTACTTTCTTATTTGTAAGTTATAAGAGTTAACTGTACATTTTAGATAATAGTCTTTTATTAGATATGTATTTTGCAAACATTTTCTCATAGTCTGTGGCATGTCTGCTTATCCTCTTGGTGGTGTCTTTCATAGAGAAGTTTTAAATTTATTTTAGTTTACACATATTGTTTTATTTCAGTAGCTTTTGGGGTATAACTGGTTTCTAGTTACATGGATGAATTATATAGTGATGAAGTCTGGGATTTTAGGGCACCTGTCAGCCTAGTAGTGTACGTTGTAAAAGTAGTTTTCTATTCCTTTCCCTCCTTCTACCCTCCCAACTTCTCAGTCTCCAATGTTCATATTACCACTCTCTATGCCTTTGCATACCCATAACTTAGCTCCTACTTAAAAGTGAGAAAATGCCATATTTGGTTTTCTGTTCCTGAGTTACATCACATAGGATAATGGCCTCCAGTTCCATCCAAGTTGCTGCAAAAGAGATGATTGCATTCTTTGTAATGGCTGAGTAGTCTTCCATGGTGTGTGTGGAACATTTTCTTGATGGGCATTAGGTTGATTCTATACCTTTGCAATTGTAAATTGTGCTGCAATAAGTACACATGTGTAGGTGTCTTTTTTATACAATGACTTATTTTCCTTTGGGTAGATAACCAGTAGTGGGATTGCTGGATTGAATGACGGGTCTCTTTTTAGTTCTTTGAGAAATCACCATCCTGTTTTCCACAGAGGTTGTAAATACTACTTTACATTTCCATTAGCAGTGCACATATGTCCCCTTTATACTACATCCATGCCAACATTTGTTGTTTTTTGACTTTCTAATAATGGCCATTTTTGCAAGAGTAAGATGGTATCTCATTGTGGTTTTAATTTGCATTTCCCTGATGATTAGTGATATTGAGTATTTTTTTAATACACCTGTTGGCAATTTGCATATCTTCTTTGAGAAATTTCTGTTCATGTTGTTTGCCCACTTTTTAATGGGGTTATTTGGGGTTTTCTTTCTTACTGATTTGTTTGAGTTCCTTATAGATTCTGCATATCTGCATATTAGTCATTGGTCAGATGCACAGTTTACAAATATTTTCTCCCATTCTGTAGGTTGCCCATTTACCCTGTTGGTCACTTCTTTTGCTGTGCAGAAGCTTCCAGTTTAATTGGGTATCGTTTATTTAATTTTGTTTTGTTGCATTTGCTTTTGAGGTCTTACTCATAAATTCATTGCCTAGGCAAATGTCCAGAAGAGTTTTTACTAGGTTTACTTTGGGAATTTTTATGGTTGGAGGTATTAGATTTAAGTCTTTAATCTATCTTGAGTTAATTTTTGTATGTGCTGAGAGGTCAGAATCCAGTTTTATTCTCCTATTCATGACTACCTAAGGACACTGAATCAAGTGTCCATTCTGCAGTGTATATTTTTGTCTACTTTATCAAGGACAAGCTGGTTGTAGGTATTTGGTTTTATATCTAGGTTCTCTATTCTATTCTGTTGGTCTATGGGTCTACATTTATCACAGTACCATGCTATTTTGGTTACTATATCCTTGTAGTATGATTTGAAGTTGGGTAATGTGATGCTTCTAGATTTGTTCTTTTTGCTTAGAATTAGTTTGGCTATTCAGGCTCTTTTTTTGGATTCATATAAATTTTAGGATTGTTTTTTCTAATTCTCTGAACAATGATGTTGGCATTTACATAAGAATTGCATTAAGTCTGTACATTGTTTAGCATAGTATGGTCATTTTCCCAATATTGATTCTTGCAATCCATGAGCAGTGGATGTTTTTCTATTTGTTTGTGTCATCTATGATTTCTTTTTTTTTTTTGCTGGTGGAAAATAACTTTTATTGAGACCCCACCAGCTGCAAAATCTGTTCCTGGCACTAAATAAGCTTCTTCCTTTGCAATTTGGTCTTTCTTGAGTGGTCCCATGAATACTTTCTTCTCCTCCTTGATCTGGAACTGCCCATGGCCAAACTTGAAGGTGGTGTCAATGAACTTAAGGTCAGTCTTCTCCAGGGCCCGCTGTTTGGTCTGCACCAGCAAGGACTTGTGGAGGGTGAGCACTCACTTCTTGGTTCCCATCAAACAGCCTTTCAGCATGACAAAAGTTATTGGTCACTTCACCATAGTGGACAAAGCCACCCAGGGGGTTGATGCTTTTGTCAGACAGGTCATAGTTAGTGGAGACCTTGTCCTTGATCAGTTTGATGTCATTGATAAGGTAGCCCTGGGCAATCTTATAGATCTTCTTGTTGATCTCAGTGCAGTGATGGTAGCCTTTCTGTCCAGTGCATGCCACAGGGAAGGCTGCATGAGCATGATGCCATGCTCTAATGCAGATCACCTTGCACAGGACTCAGGGGGTCTTGAGGGGCAGCCTCTTGCTGTGCCAATGTCTGGTGACTCCTTTGTAACCTTTGCCTGTGGTCACCCCAATGATGTTGATTATCTCATCCTGTCCAAACACTTGGTTCACAGGTACCTGCTGCTCAAGCCTCTCTCGGGCTCAGTCCAGCTTCTTGGCCATGGTGCCTCGGTTCACCTGGATCTCCATCAGGTGGGCCTTCTGGCACAGAGGAAGTGGGTGCCTCTGGGTGTGGGCAATGACGTGGATGACTTGGCAGTACTTCTTCATGCTGCTGAAGTCCTTCTCCAGCTGCTTCTTGCCATCCTCGTACTGCCATTTCTTGCAGTACTTGAGAAAGGCCTTCTTCTTAGATTTATGCCAGTTCTTATAGCCCTTTGCACTCATTGCTGATGTGCTCAGCAAAAATGGTCTTGAAGTTCCGGAGGCCTCAAGGGGTTTCCCTGTCACCCACATTGCCCACAACCACCATGGGTGATGTCTCCACAATGGACACAGCCTCTACCACCTCCGTCTTGTTCACCTTGGATTCTGGCCTGTCGACTTCCCACATGATGCGGGTCATGCCAGCCTTGTATCCCAGGAAGGCTGTGAGGTGGACCGACTTGGAAGGGTCATCTTAGGGTAGCAATTCACCTTCCCATGGTGCCTGCTGCTGCACTTCCAAGGCAGGAAGCCGAGGGACCCATGTCTGGGAACAGAGAACTTTCTGTGAGACATCATACTGTCAAATCCCGCCAGTAGAGTCATCTATGATTTCTTTCATCAGTGTTTTGTAGTTCTCCCTGTAGAGATCTTTCACTTAATGATAAAGTATATTCCTAGGGTTTTTTTTTTTTTTTGCAGCTATTGTTAATGGGATTGAGTTATTGATTTGATTCTCATCAGTGCTACTAATTTCCTCTTCTAATATAAATTTGACATATGACTCCAATTTCATTACTTCTTCTTGAGGAATCTTTGTTTACTCATGACACCAAGACAAGGTTTGCCAAATAGGACAAATAGATACAGGACACTTTGTTAAATTTGGATTCCAGATAAATAACAAATAATGAGACACACTTATAATAAAAATCATAAAATTTATTATTTACCTAAAATTCAAATTTAATTAGGTGTCCTGTATTTTGTCTGGCAACCTTAACTCAGAATTACTTTGTTTCTACACCCCTTCAGATTAAGATACTGCCCCACCCGCCAACACACAAATACATTCTGGATGGTCTTCAGTAGCATAGAACACTCCAAATAGATATCCTCTGACTTTCCCTTGATAAGTTCAAACGATTGACTAGAAAAAGAGATTCTCTTGCGTATTGCAAGTAGACATCTTCTTTTGAGAGAAATCCTCTCCCTCTGGTGAAATTTTCTGACAGTCATTCTGGCTATTTTCCCTATTCAGAATAAACCAGACCTCAGAAAGTGTGCATCCATCCTTTCTTTACTCTGGCACTTGACATTCTGTCCCAGGTCTATATTGGGAAGAGCAGCTAGTTCAGGTCATCTCTTATAAGTTTTAGCATTTTCCAAATTTATAAGAATATTCTTATTTTTTAATTTTAATCATTTTTGTGAAATTATGCATGTTGTGTTTTTAGATTAATTTAATAATTAATAGCTGTAGAAGAATTATTTACTTTAAAAGGCTTGGAAATTCTATAATTCTATAGCTGTAGAAGAATTATTTACTTTAAAAGTCTTGGAAATTGTGACGTTGATTAGGAATTTCTTCCTTCAGTCCTGGGACATTGAAACATGTTCTTCCCTATATCACCTTCCAAAATTAAATGAGGATATAGAAAGTAGGGCCAGTAAGGTAAATCATAAATATGGTAGCAGATTGAGCACCTCCCTTTGTTGAGTTCACCCTCGCACTGCCTTGATTTCTGAAAAGAAGTAATTCAACAACTAACTCTCCTGACCTCTCTTCACAAAACCAGGATAGGTTTTGTAACTTGCTTTAGTATTTTCAAAGTGTGGACAGCGCTATCATTTTAGGCTTACCGATGCTCCAAATCTCCAGATGGCCAATTTACAGATCTAATGTACTAGAAAGGGCACAGAACAGAGTATTTTCCAAAGCAACCAAGACCCACACTAAGCATGTTCCTGACACTGTAAGTAGCATACAATGTAGCAGGCTCTTCCTAAATGAAAACATCGTAAGACAAAATTACAACAAACTTAATTATAGATCTAATTGGTTTTTATTCACAATTCATTCATCAGGGTTACTTTCATTCTACAAAATAGAATGAAAGCTGCTGGACAATATCAGAACAGTGGGTTTTGTAGGGTGGGAATAAGAAAGTAAAACAATAGGAAAAAACTCATTGGTTAATATAAGGTTATTTTGGTTACTTTTCTGTAAGGGTTGAAGCAGAAGGGACTTCCTTATTATGCTAATGCAGGTAGACTGGAATCTCCTAATTTCAGGAAAAATGGTCTGTTCAGGATCTGTTTGCTTCCTTAAAGCTTCAGTTTGATTACGTGACATTTAGCATGAGTGACTCAATTTTGATTTGGTCTGGTCTGTTGTGGCCTAGTACATGGGCTCAGTACAAAATAATGGCCTCCCATCATTTTTGTTTAAAAGAAGTAAGAAATGGCAAAGGATGCAGAACCTTTTATTTGAGGGACCAGAGGACAGGTAGAAGTGTCATTGAATCAAGGCTTCCTAAATCTTTCTTAAATTCTGCTTTCTCATACCTCTTTCAATTATCCTGTTATTATCTTCCCCATAGTGTCCAGTTCCTCTTAAGTTCTGCTCCAGATTGATTTACATTTCAATTTACTCACAATTCACTGTTTTAATTCCTGTGCTCAGTTTACCTTCTTCCCACTGCCAGGTTCTGCCTACTAACAGCTTCATAATTGAATCCATTTTGTCTAGCTTTAGTCCCAAGCAGCCCTTTTTAGAACTGACCAAGGATTGGGTATATACCTAGACAGGATGCTTACAAGAGAAAACATTCTCCAAAGACACACATATTTACTTTACAAACAGTGTAAAGTATCACTTTTTGTGCTTATCTCCGTAAAGGTGAGAGAATGAGTTACCTTGTTCCAAGAATGAATGACTTAATTAGGGATTAATCACCCTAATCACCCTTCTGTTTGTCAACCTTTTGTTTTTCAAATAATTATTCTATATGTATGAACAATTTGTAATAATTAAAAGTACGGTAAGTACATCTTTCTGAAAATATATTAAAATGTTCAAATATGGAAAATAATAAATAAAATGTTAAAATAGACAAAAATCTATAAAAATCATCTTTATGAAATACAAAATCAATAATGCCCCTTGATTCTGATAAGTGCACAATTTGTTTGGGGGAAAAAAGTTAAAAAATATCCATTGCTGTAGTAAAAACAAAGGATCAAAAGATTTTTTAAAGTGACAGGAATAAACTTGTGGCCTGGCAGAAAAAGCAACAAAACAACTAATGCTGAAAAATAATTTCTAAATGGTAAACAAAAGTGATTGTAAATGATTTATGACCATATTATTTTGATTTGGAAAGTTTGTTTTCAAGGAAACTGTTTGAATCTTCTCAACTGAGAAGTTTCCATTTATCTTCTACAAAGCTCTCAAGATTTGCCCCAGCAGGTATCTGAGTGACAGCAGGTACAGTAATACTCCTTCTAGTTAGTATCTGTGGCGATACAAGAAACTCAAGCATTCCTTTAGGAGGGCAGTGTCAGAAACCCCAGGAGCCTAGGAATTCTCACTAGAGACGTTTCAACTGTCACGTGACTCAGGAGACTGCTTCAGGCTTCTCATGTGCTTATTTAGACTGTAGGCTTCTAGCTAGAGCAGAGTAAATACCCTCCATTGCTGTGTAACCTGTGAATGGTGATCTCTGTCTTTTTACATTATCATGCTTCTTCATTCACACAAGTGTGGTTTGTGGAGATTAAATGTAAACCTCATGTTTGTTACCTAGACATGCAGACTCTTATTTCCAAACCCAAACCTGAAATAGGAATCAGAATATTTTCAGACTTTTCTTTTCTTTCTTTCTTTCTTTTTTTTTTTTCAGATGGAGTCTAGCTCTGTCGCCTAGGCTGGAGTGCGGTGGCACGATCTCGGCTCACTGCAACCTCCACCTCCTGGGTTCAAGCGATTCTCCTGCCTTAGCCTCTCGAATAGCTGGGATTACAGGCACCCGCCACCATGCCCAGCTAATTTTTGTATTTTCCGTAGAAATAGGGTTTCACTGTGTTGGCCAGACTGGTCTTGAACTCCTGACCTCGTGATCCGTCCGCCTCAGCCTCCCAAAGTGCTGGGATTACAGGCGTGAGCCACCGTGCCTGGCCTAGATGTTTTAAGAATAATCCATTCACATCACAGTAGTGAGTGAGGATTTCAGGGAACAGATGAAGTTTATTCCTCAGTGTTTCACCAGGAAAACCTGCATTGGCCACATTCTCCAACCAGAAGGATTCCCCTCTATATTCTTCTTCTGGGAAGCCTCTAAATTTCTCTAGATCTTGTCCTACTTGGCTGTCAGCCCCCCTTCACCCCCATCACAATAGAACAATTATAAATCTCTCAGTTAAGAATCTCTCAGTTTCTAAAGCTAAATTGGAACACCCTACCCTTTACTTGAAAAATGCAAAAAGACATTTAGTATTCTAAAGCTAAAAACAGCACTCAGAAAAAAACAATCTTCTCCACTTAGTATAACTCACTTCCTTAAAAGGCAATAGAGAATTTTAAGTAAACACTGTTTTCCTATGGATACATATACAATATAAATGGGCATATTAGTTTTGTTGTTAGGTAGGATGGAGACATTGAGTCTCATGTTACTTCATTAGCAGTATCCATTCAGATAACTGCTGACAGATATCTATTAGAAGCAAATAGAAACAGTAGCAAATAAAACATAACATACATACAGCATGCTGTCATTCATCTAGGGATTAAAGTCACTTGGACCCATGGAACTGGCATTTGGACCAATAGGAATGTACTGGTCAATGTTTCACTGATTACAAGCTGATTGTAAGCATTGCATTACAGCCTTATACCAATTATCAAAACTAGGTTATTCAACGTTAGTAGTTGATGTAGAATTTTAAGACTCTAATCAGCACATTAGAGCAGTTTGCTGCAGAAAGGTGTGCATTAGGCAGATGTGTTTTTACCACCTGCTTTCTGTCTTAATAATGCAGATAACAGTTACGGGGCCCTATTAAGTGCTGGGTGCATTTTTGATGTGTTTTCTGATTTTATCCTCACAATATCCCCCTGACATGAATATAATTATCACATTTTATAGATGAAGAATATGAGACATGGAGAGATTAAGTAACTGACTAAAGATCAAATAGCTAATAAGTTGTCAAGCCCAAGATGTGAATACAGGTCTGCTTTGACTTCACACACCCTATATTTATCACTACAATATAAATCTCTCTGGCATCTGGCATTCTGATTTTTTTAAAAAAGAAAATAAAAAGAAAGAAAATAGCCCAAAGTGGGAAGATTAAACTTTGTATGGAGACTAGTATTTTCCCTCACCAAGAGGCTCAGCTACATTTTACTGGTGGTACAATGTAAAGACAGTGCAAAGGGAAAATAGCTGGGTGACAGGTGGGATTGCTAAATAACAGTTTATGAAATCCAGTAAAACCATGACAATGGAACACAATGGTCCCAGTCACGAACCTATTCAATATTCAAGAGTAAAGACACAGCTATCAGGAACATCTGGTAAGATAAATCAAGAGTGCTATAAACTTTGGAAATACAAGGCATCAGTATCATTATTGTTATTACCAGAATATATGATACAAATAATCAAAACAATCAGTGCATTTAAAATAATTGCTTCATTAAAAATGTCATTGTCACATATAGAAACTTTATTTTCCTTGACAAACAAATTTTCTGCTTTCTTTTCTTACTAAACACAACTCTTCACTTTGATTAAAGAATGAATCTGTGCTACACCAGAACACTTTGCATTTTAAAGCATTTTGGATTTACAATGTGCTTCCTGACAATGTGTTTCTGACGATGCTATAACAGATAGTATCATTCCCATTGCATAGAAAGAAAAATTGGGGCTTTAAGGAATTTAAGCAACTTGTCCAAGGCACACTGTTAGTCAATATCACATCCTAAACTTCTACAGAGGTCTACTTCTAGATAAGAGCTTCTTCCAGTCAAAGTACTTTTTATAATTCCCTAAGCCACATATGTATCTGAGAATCTGACCAAGCTCGTGGTCCCTTCCTCTGTCCTTTTTGATGATTGTGTCATCTCCCTGGACTTTGTCAGTTATTACATACACCTCACCCCAAATGTCTGCATCCTGAGTTTGATCACGAAAATGGACGCTTGATCTAGCAGCAACTCAAAACCCTGCTTAACTTTCTGCCTTGCACTAACCTGCACCCATCCACCTTCTCTGTGCTCAAACCAGCACTTTAAATAATGAAGTCAGGAGCCATTATTTAACAAGACCCTTTCAGGCTAGAGTAACACCTTTGTTCCTCTTTCTTATTCTCAAGATTGTCTATGTAGGGTAGGCTTCCACATTTGATATGAAACATATCAGTTAAGGACTGTGTACAGTACTTTAGGGGGTAAGAACTCATGTTTACTGAAGGTCTGATCATTCAATTCTCCATCATCTTATGTAAATCAGAAGACATAAACCTCATTTTTCCAGTTCCAGTTTGATATGCACCATTGACATTATAGCTAGAAGGATCTACTTTGATATGCACTGTTTACAGCCAGAACTCCCTATATAATAAAACATATGAGAAAAGCTGCAATGTCAGAATCCAGCCTTTCTGTGAGGTGTAATGCTCTAAAAATTCTTTTGGAGATAATTATGATGACTGAACATGCATGGATATGAGATACACACAATCATGATCACCTTTGACCAGTGCCTCCTCAATGTGGTCCCAGTATTTGGAGAGTGCAGTGGGGCTCAACTCTGTTTGAATGGCTATTCACATGTTACAGACAATAGAGGGTATCCACACTTGCAGTGATACAACGCTTGGCTATTTCCTAATGTCATGCATTTCCTTATAGGTCTTCTGAGGGTCTTCTATACTTATAATGTCCTCAGTTTACCACTTCTTGTTACACTTAAGTATTATGGAAGAACATCCAAGGAAGAACATACAAGGAGGCATCAGACTGGTATGTTCAGTGAACTAAGCACAACATCTGAAGTCTCCTCAGTTTTTTAGTGGACACTAAAGTTGGTGGTGATGGTATTCCTTGTACCAGATCACAGAAAACTCTATCAGGAGCAACCTAAGCCAGATTAAGAGTTAATAGGAAGGAAGCTAGATCTCTATAGCTTATTGGATTACTGTCCAAATAAATTACAGATATAGTTAATTACATTATTCCTCTAGGGACTAAGATCTTCCACATGGTGTTGTAAAATCATTTTTTTCAGTAGCAGAACCTTTTCTTCACATATTACCTCAAACCCATTTTGTAATTTGGTTATTTAGTTTGTTTTGCTTGTAGGTAAAATCTGTTAGTGATATATTATCTCAATGTTTATCAAATAAAGTTTTAATTATTCTTTTATTTTTGAAGGATAGTTTTTCCAGATATAAATACTGGGTTGACAGCCTTTTTATTTAATCATTTTGAATATGCCATCCCAATGACATCTTGGCCTCCATGGTTTCTGATGAGAAGTCAGCTATTATATTTTTGAGGATACCTTGTATATGATGAGTCACTTCTCTCTTGCAGCTTTTAAGATTTTTTCTTTGCCCTTGCTTTTTGACAGTTTGACTATGATGCACTCAGCTGTGACTCTCTGTGTTAATCCTAATTGGAGTTCGTTGAGCTTCTGGGATGTGTAGGTTAATGTTTTTCACCAAATTTCATAATTTTGGTGATGATGTCTTCAACGTTCTTTCTTTCTCACTTCTCTCCTCTCCTAGAATCTTATGCCTATGTTGGTGCTCTTGATGTTGTTCCATAGGTTCAAGTTGCTCTATTTATTTTTATTCATCTTTTTTTCTGTTTCTCAGACTGTATAATATCAATTGACCTATCTATATCTTGCTCACTCCTTTTTCCTGCTAGTTCAAACCTGCCGTTGAGCTCCTTTGTGAAAATTTTCTTTTTAGTGGTGCTTCTCTTCATAATTTCGATATTTTTAAAATAATTTTCATATCTTTATTGATATTCTCTACTTGGGAAGACATAGTTTTCATACTTTCTTTTAGTTCTTTATACATGGTTTCCTTTAGTTCGTTGAACATATTTAAAATGGCTGATTTAGATTCTTTGTTTACTAAGTTTAATATTCATGCTTCCAGAAAAAGTTTCTATTGATTGTAGGATGTTTTTCTGTGTATAGGCCGTAATTATCTATTTTTTTGCATTCTCATAATTTTTGTTAAAAACTGGACATTTTAAATAATATAATGAAGCAATTCTGGCAATGAGGTATCCCTTACTACAGGTATGGCAAACATAAGTAATTACTGTTCATAGATGTTTAATGTCCTAATTACCCAGAATCTTCTATTATAACAGATTATATTGTAAAAGGGAATTAAGTTTGCTTATGCAATCAACTTTGCTAATATGCTGACCTTACAATAGGGAGATTATCCTGGATTAACTGAGTGGCCCAATGTAATTACAAGGTTGTGTAAAAGTGGAAGAGGAAATCAGAAGAGATAACCTAAGAGATGGTAGCATGACAAAAGACTGGGGCCACACAAGGAATGTAGGTGGAATCTAGAAACTGGAAAATGTAAGAAAAAAAGATTCCATCCTAAGACATCCAGAAAGAACATATTCTTGCTGATAACTTGATTTTGGTCAGCTAAGACCCATTTTAGAATGAGTCTTTCCAGAACTATAAAATAATAAATTTGTGTTGCCTAAGCCACTAAGTTTGTGTGAATTAATAACATCAGCAGGCTGTTAATGTACTAGGATTTCTTCTTGTTGCTAGTTTGTTTTTGTTGTTGTTTGTTTAATGACTTTACTGAACCAATTCTGTAGTCTGTATTTTTTGTCATGTACAGCAAATTCTCTGCTCAGTTAGCTTAGTAGTCAATGATAAAGTAGGGATTTCCTTAAATGCCTTGAACCATTAAGTCTCCCAGCCTTTACCAAGAAGCTCTGTGTATGTGTTGAGATATACCTTCAGTGCTCCAGCAGGCAGTTTACAATTCTGCCTTTGCCTTCATTTCCTACTTGTGCAAAACCACAAGTGAGAGATTAGGGCCTTCTCATGTCTTTCTTGAATATGTCCAAAGCCTTGGACATATGCATGGCCTTCTAAATTCCCAAGAATATGTTATAGGTTTTCCAAGCCCCATATGAAACCCTCATTCTCCAGTTTTTTTCTTTTAATTTTTTTTGTAACCTCTTATTAGCCCTAACTTCTTCTAAGGCAGCTGTTATGTTAAACACTTGCCTCTGATGTTTTTGACAAATGCCTTGGCAATAGAGTTTTTCAGAGTGATCTCTGAGTCATGTCAAATAAATATAAACCTTGAGCATGAAGCTTTTCAGTGAGTTTCCAGACAGGTCAAATTGTAGTAATTCTCTGGGTGAAGCTTTTGGGGATCTCCAAATGCATCCTCCACTCCCACCCCACATTTGCTGCTAGGTTGCTGGTTTTCACAGGTACTGTAGCACTGGGGCTATTCATTTCCAAGGATACCATGAAGGTAAAGAGTAGGGGATATAACAAGGGCAAGTTAAAACACCATGAAGTTCACGTTTCTTGTTGAGATTCAACATTTTTCTTGAATAAGCACTTCTCAGTTATTGCAAATATGTAGTTAATTTCCAGTTTTGAAAATTTTGTTTGACATATTTTACCAGTGCTCTTATAGCTGCTATAGGGGGAAGATTTTTTTTTCTTGTCATTTCAGATGGCCCTGTCTTTTCTAATTTAGGTGGAGATTTTCTTGGTTCTAGGTATTGTAAATGATTTTTTAGTGAAACCTGGGCATTTTGGGTGTTATGACACTATGGACCTTATTTAAATCTTTTTTCTCCCATGCTGTCAGGAAAAGAGGGGTACTTCCTCATTTCTTCTAGATGGGAGTGGAATTCCAGATTCTCCACTTGACCTCTATTAATATCCAGTGGTAGAGGCTCATTCTTACTGCTGAATGTAGGTAGGAGTTGATGCTGTTTCTTATAAAGAAGTAGATAGTTTTCATAGCCCTACATATTAGTAAAAACTTTCCCAGAAAGAACACTCCAGGCCCAGAATTCTACCAAACATTTAAGGAAGTAATAACACCAATTTTCCACAATCTACTCCAATAAAAGAACCAGAGGAAACACTTTCCTACCATTCTGTAATGTGAGCAGTACTCTGATACAAAAATAAAACGAAACAAAGTTTACAAGAAGACTACATCAATATCTATTGTGAATATAGATACAAAAATCTTTACTAATATTTTAGCAAATCATATATATGTGTGCATGTATGTATATATATATGCTATATATATTATATATATACATACACACACAAATGATATGTTATGTTTATTTTATTTATTTGAGACAAGGTCTTGCCTTGTCACCCAGGCTGGAATGCAGTGGCATGAACACAGCTCACTGCAGCCTCAACCTCCTGGGGTCAAGTGATCTTCCTGCTTCCACCTTCTGAGTAGCTAAGACTACAGACATGTACCACCATGCCCAGCTAATTGCTTTAAAATTTTTGGTAAGATGGGGTTTCACTTTGTTGCCGAGACTCGTCTTGAACTCCTTGGTTCAAACAGTCCTCCTGCCTTGGCCTCCCAAACTGCTGGGATTACAGGCATGAGCCACTGCCCCTGGCCCAATAATATTGTAGGTTATAACCACATGGGATTTATCCCAGGCATGCAAGTTTGGTTTAATATTGGAAAACTGATCAGTAGCATTCATCATATTAACAGTCTAAAAAGTACAGTCTATATGATCATCTCATTTACTGCGGAAACAACATTATACAAAATCCAAATGTTCACGATAAAACCTCTCAACAAACTAGGAATAGAACGAAACTTCTTCTTGGTAAAGGGCACCTACAAAATACCTATAAGTACCATCATACTTAATGGTGAAAGACAGTGCTTCCCCTCAAGACTGAGAGTAAGCCAAGGAAATCTTTTCTCAAAACTCCCATTTGAATTTTTACCATAGATGCTAACTAATGTAATAAGTCAAGTAAAAAAGGGAATACAGATTTTTTTAAGTAGAAAAACTATTTTTCTACTTTTAACATGTTTTAGACAACATGATTGCATATGTATATAAAAAAGATACTAGAACTAAAAATTAGTTTAGCAGGGTTGAAGAATACAAGGTCAACATGCATAACTCAATTGCATTTCTATATACGGGCAACTAATAATCTGAAAGTTAATAATATAAAAATACCATTTACAACAGCATCGCAAAACCAGAAATACTTTGGGATAATTTTGATAAAATATGTACTCTGAGAACAAAACAACATTGCTAAGAGACCTAATTAAAGAAGACCTAAATTGATTTGAGAGTCGTATTGTTTTCTTGCTAGGAAGCTTTTTTTATTTTTTATTTTTTGGTAGCCATTGACAAGCTGATTCTAAATTTTATGCACAGAAATTATAAAACATTAGTGAGATATGTAAAAGAAAAACTAAGTAGGTAGAGAAATATACCACATACACTGGAAGGCTCAATGTTGTTAAGATATCATTTATTCCCAAATGTATCTATACTGTCAACACAACCTAGGTGAAAATATTAGCAGGTTATTTTGTTGAAATTTATAAGACTCCTAAAATTTATTTGTAAATTGTATGGATCTCTAACTGACAAAACAATTTTGAAAACAAGAACAAACTTCAAAGCCTTAAACTACCAGATTTCAAGACTTATTATAAAGCTACAATCAAGACAGTGTGATATTGATGTAAAGAAAGACATGTAGAACAGTGGAACAGAAAAGAAAGTTGAGAACTAGATCTAGAAATAGTAAGATCAGATCAAATTATCAACCATGCAAATAAAAGAATCACTTGGGGCAGGGACTTAGAGTCAGTGCTATAAAAGCACAGTCAAGTTGTACATTCCCAAAGTACTTTGGTATGTTTATTTTGCACAAAAAATTGACAAATGAATTTAATCTGCTTGTTTCTATGCAATATGTAGCCCTAATTTGCAACATGTCTTTTTAAAGAATCTTCAATTATGGCTTTAGTAGATGTCCAGCCTAAGACAGTAAAGAGTGATACAAACTAATTCAAATTAATGATTTAAACCAATTCAAAGTATTGGTAATAATATTAAAATAAGCTTAGTTACAGAAGTATCTGACGACTGTTATATTTTAAAATTTTGCTGAGATTTAGCATTTTTTCAAGAGATTAATTGCCTAAATGGTAATATTTATACCAAGTTAAAGATGTCAGTTTAGGCTTCCCCAATGAGAGTTAAATGCCAACTGAATAATTTTGAATCCTCTCTGTCTGGAATTGTGCTTAGCTAGTCAAACCAAAAAAGATTATGTTTCACTGTACATATAATTCAAATTGATAGCTTAATATGACTCTGGCTGATGAGCACCATTTCAATACCATCTCACTTGTATATATGATAATTTCAGACAAGAAATTATAATTTCTAAACACTATTCTAACTTTCTGAGATTAAGACTAAAGAATGTGAACAACATTTTTATTTTCCACTAACTGTAATGTGGGGTCTCCATTGGGTCACTTGGGTTATAATAATTACATCTGGTTTGCCACAATTGTGTAATCTTAAAACATCTAAAATTTAAAGAATAGACAATAGAGTGAGTATCCTTACAATGGGGAGTTGCTGTCTACCAGTTATATAGTATCAGTTACACAAGATGAATACATTCTGAACATCTGCTGTACGGCATTGTGCCTACAGTTAACAATACTCTATTGTGCACTTAAAATGTGTCAAGGGGATAATCTCATGTTTAGTGTTCTTAACACACACACAGACACACAGGCACAAACACACACACACACATGCAGACACACACACACACACACACACACGAGGGGGAGGAAAAGCATCTGTAACACCAAGAATGAGTCTCCAAAATAGAATCACCCTTTGTTTAGAGACAAAAATGCTTTAGGTAACTTCTTGCTAACTGGAATTGTCCTCTACCCAGTGATATATAAATTATGACCTGAATATTTAGAAAAATTCTGATATACAACATTCTTCCCCCTGTCCATACACAAGGTAGAAAATTACCTGGAAATTTTATTAGTATGTCTTTCACATTCAGAGATAGCATAAAAATCTTTGGCAGCTCATATGTCCTAACTTTAGATTTACATTTATTTATTAGAGTTAGCATTGAAGAACAAGTTAGTTTACATCATCACACATATATCTTTGATACCTGTCTCAGCTTCTGTGGCAGAAATTGACTTCCCATTAAAATTGCCTGACAAAATACAGAATACCTTGTTAAATTGAATTTTAGCTATATGGTGAATATTTTAGCATAATTATATCCTGATTATCACAAGAAGCATATTTATACTATAAAATAGTTGTTTATCTCTGTCAATTTGGGTTGACGACTTGTGAAGCATTAAGATGATGAATATAATGATTGAGTAGGTTCTACTTACCACTCTCTACTACCTAACACATTTAGCCTGTGATATAATTGTGATCGTGTCTACAGTGAGATGGAGTAAACAGGAAGACATATTTGAATAAGTTAACAAGAATGAAATTCAGAGAAATAAGGAAATTAAAAATATGAAAGAGAAATTAAATGATATGGAGAATATGGTATGCAGGTTGTACACTCATCAAATTGTAATGTCAGAAATAGATAATAGAAAGAGTAAGAAATAGGTGGTATTAAAAATATAAAGGCCGTGGGGGCAGAGCAAGATGGCTGAATAGGAAAGCTCCAGTCTCCAGCTCCCAGTGCGAGTGACACAGAAGACACGTGATTTCTGCATTTTCAACTGGGTTCATCTCACTAGGGAGTGCCGGACAATCGGTGCTGGTCAGATGCTGCAGCCCGACCAGTGAGAGCTGAAGCAGGGCGAGGCATCGCCTCACCTGGAAAGCACAAGGGGGAAGGGAATCCCTTTTCCTAGCCAGGGGAACTGAGACACACAACACCTGGAAAATCGGGTAACTCCCACCCAAATACTGCGCTTTAACAAGGGTCTTAGCAAATGGCACACCAGGAGATTATATCCCACACCTGGCTGGGAGGGTCCCATGCCCGTGGAGCCTCCCTCATTGCTAGCACAGCAGTCTGTGATCTAATGGCAAGGCAGCAGCGAGGCTGGGGGAGGGCCACCCACCATTGCTGAGGCTTAAGTAGGTAAACAAAGCCACTGGGAAGCTCGAACTGGGTGGATCCCACAGCAGCTCAAGGAGGCTTGCCTGGCTCTGTTGACTCCACCTCTGGAGACAGGGAACAGCTAAACAAAAGAAAAGGCAGCAGAAACTTCTGCAGATGCAGGCGACCCTGTCTGACAGCTTTGAAGAGAGCAGTGGATCTCTCAACACGGAAGTTGAGATCTGAGAATGGACAGACTGGCTGCTCAAGTGGGTTCCTGACCCCTGAGTAGCCTAACTGGGAGACATCCCCCACTAGGGGCAGACTGACACCCAATACCTCACACAGCAGGGTACACCCCTGAGATGAAGCTTCCAAAGCAAGAATCACACAGGTACACTCGCTGTTCAGCAATAATGTATCTTCTGCAGCCTCTGCTGCTGATATCCAGGGAAACAGGGTCTGGAGTAGACCTCAAGCAATCTCCAATAGATCTACAGCTGAGGGTCCTGACTGTTAGAAGGAAAACTAACAAACAGGAAGGACACCCACACCAAAACCCATCAGTACATCACTCATCATCAGATAAAACCACAAAGATAGGGAAAAAGCAGGGCAGAAAACCTGGAAATTAAAAAAAAAAAAGAGCGCATCTCCCCCTCCAAAGGAACGCAGCTCATTGCCAGCAACAGATCAAAGCTGGACGGAGAATAACTTTGACGAGTAGAGAGAAGGCTTCAGTCCATCAAACTTCTCAGAGCTAAAGGAAGAATTATGTACCCAGTGCAAAGAAACTAAAAATCTTGAAAAAAAAAAATGGAAGAATGGATAACAAGAATAATCGATGCAGAGAAGGCCATAAACGAACTGACAGAGATAAAAACCATGACACGAGAAATACATGACAAATGTACAAGCTTCAGTAACTGACTCAATCAACTGGAAGAAAGAGTATCAGTGATCGAGGATCAAATGAATGAAATGAAGCAAGAAGAGAAACCTAAAGAAAAAAGAGGAAAAAGAAATGAACAAAACCTTCAAGAAGTATGGGATTATGTGAAAAGACCAAATCTACATCTGCTTGGGGTGCCTGAAAGTGAGGGGGAAAATGGAACCAAGTTGGAAAACACTCTTCAGGATATCATCCAGGAGAACTTCCCCAACCTAGTAAGGCAGGCCAACATTCAAATTCAGGAAATACACAGAATGCCACAAAGATACACCTTGAGAAGAGCAACTCCAAGACACATAATTGTCAGATTCACCAAAGTTGAAAAGAAGGAAAAACTGTTAAGGGCAGCCAGAAAGAAAGGTCGGGTTACCCACAAAGGGAAGCCCATCAGACTAACAGCAGATCTCTCAGCAGAAACTCTCCAAGCCAGAAGAGAGTGGGGGCCAATATTCAACATTCTTAAAAAAAAGAATTTTAAACCCAGAATTTCATATCCAACCAAACTAAGTTTCATAAGTGAAGGAGAAATAAAATCCTTTACAGATAAGCAAATGCTTAGAGATTTTGTCACCACCAGGCCTGCCTTACAAGAGACCCTGAAGGAAGCACTAAACATGGAAAGGAACAACCAGTACCAGCCATTGCAAAAACATGCCAAAATGTAAAGACCATCGAGGCTAGGAAGAAACTGCATCAACTAATGAGCAAAATAACCAGTTAATATCATAATGGCAGGATCAAGTTCACACATAACAATCTTAACCTTAAATGTAAATGGACTAAATGCTCCAATTAAAAGACACAGACTAGCAAACTGGATAAAGAGTCAAGACCCATCAGTTTGCTGTATTCAGAAGACCCATCTCACATGCAGAGACATACATAGGCTCAAAATAAAGGGATGGAGGAAGATCTACCAAGCAAATGGAGAGCAAAAAAACAGCAGGGGTTGCAATACTAGTCTCTGATAAAACAGACTTTAAACCATCAAAGATCAAAAGAGACAAGGCCATTACATAATGGTAAAGGGATCAATTCAACAGGAAGAGCTAACTATCCTAAATATATATGCACCCAATACAGGAGCACCCAGATTCATAAAGCAAGTCCTTAGAGACTTACAAAGAGACTTAGACTCCCATACAATAATAATGGGAGACTTCAACACCCCACTGTCAACATTAGACAGATCAATGAGACAGAAAGTTAACAAGGATATCCAGGAATTGAACTCATCTCTGCAGCAAGCAGACCTAATAGACATCTACAGAACTCTCCACCCCAAATCGATAGAATATACATATTCTCAGGACCACATCACACTTATTCCAAAATTGACCACATAATTGGAAGTAAAGCACTCCTCAGCAAATGTACAAGAACAGAAATTATAACAAACTGTCTCTCAGACCACAGTGCAATCAAACTAGAACTCAGGACTAAGAAACTCAATCAAAACCGCTCAACTACATGGAAACTGAATAACCTGCTCCTGAATGACTACTGGGTACATAACGAAATGAAGGCAGAAATAAAGATGTTCTTTGAAACCAATAAGAACAAAGATACAACATACCAGAATCTCTGGGACACATTTAAAGCAGTGTGTAGAGGGAAATTAATAGCACTAAATGCCCAGAAGAGAAAGCAGGAAAGATCTAAAATTGACACTCTAACATCACAATTAAAAGAACTAGAGAAGCAAGAGCAAACACATTCAAATGCTAGCAGAAGGCAAGAAATAACTAAGATCAGAGCAGAACTGAAGGAGATAGAGACACAAAAAACCCTCCAAAAAATCAATGAATCCAGGAGTTGGTTTTTTGAAAAGATCAACAAAATTGATATACTGCTAGCAAGACTAATAAAGAAGAAAAGAGAGAAGAATCAAATAGACACAATAAAAAATGATAAAAGGGATATCACCACCGACCCCACAGAAATACAAACTACCATCAGAGAATACTATAAACACTTCTACGCAAACGAACTATAAAATCTAGAAAAAATGGATAATTTCATGGACACTTACACTCTCCCAAGACTAAACCAGGAAAAAGCTGAATTCCTGAATAGAGCAATAGCAGGCTCTGAAATTGAGGCAATAATTAATAGCCTACCAACCAAAAAAAGTCCAGGACCAGATGGATTCACAGCTGAATTCTACCAGAGGTACAAGGAGGAGCTGGTACCATTCCTTCTGAAACTATTCCAATCAACAGAAAAAGAGGGAATCCTCCCTAACTCATTTTATGAGGCCAACATCATCCTGATACCAAAGCCTGGCAGAGACACAACAAAAAAAGAGAATTTTAGACCAATATCCCTGATGAACATCGATGCAAAATTCTTAAATAAAATACTGACAAACCAAATCCAGCAGCACATCAAAAAGCTTATGCACCATCATCAAGTGGGCTTCATCCCTGGGATGCAAGGCTGGTTCAGCATACGCAAATCAATAAACGTAATCCAGCATATAAACAGAACCAAAGACAAAAACCACATGATTATCTCAATAGATGCAGAAAAGGCCTTTGACAAAATTCAACAGCCCTTCATGCTAAAAACGCTCAATAAATTCGGTATTGATGGAACGTATCTCACAACAATAAGAGCTATTTATGACAAACCCACAGCCAATATCATACTGAATGTGCAAAAACAGGAAAAATTCCCTTTGAAAACTGGCACAAGACAGGGATGCCCTCTCTCACCACTCCTACTCAACATAGTGTTGGAAGTTCTGGCTAGGGCAATCAGGCAGGAGAAAGAAATAAAGGGGATTCAGATAGGAGAAGAAGAAGTCAAATTGTCCCTGTTTGCAGATGACATGATTGTATATTTAGAAAACTCCATTATCTCAGCCCAAAATCTTCTTAAGCTGATAAGAAACTTCAGCAAAGTCTCAGGATACAAAATTAATGTGCAAAAATCACAAGCATTCTTATTCACCAGTAACAGACAAACAGAGAGCCAAATCATGAATGAACTTCCATTCACAATTGCTTCAAAGAGAATAAAGTACTTAGGAATCCAACTTACAAGGGATGTAAAGGACCTCTTCAAGGAGAACTACAAACCACTGCTTAGTGAAATAAAAAAGGACACAAACAAATGGAAGAACATACCATGCTCATGGATAGGAAGAATCAATATCGTGAAAATGGCCATACTGCCCAAGGTAATTTATAGATTCAATGCCATCCCCATCAAGCTACCAATGAGTTTCTTCACAGAATTGGAAAGAACTGCTTTAAAGTTCATATGGAACCAAAAAAGACCCCGCATTGCCAAGACAATCCTAAGTCAAAAGAACAAAGCTGGAGGCATCATGCTACCTGACTTCATACTATACTACAAGGCTACAGTAACCAAAACAGCATGGTACTGGTACCAAAACAGAGATATAGACCAATGGAACAGAACAGAGTCCTCAGAAATAATACCACACATCTACAGCCATCTGATCTTTGACAAACCTGACAAAAACAAGAAATGGGGAAAGGATTCCCTACTTAATAAATGGTGCTGGGAAAATTGGCTAGCCATAAGTAGAAAGCTGAAACTGGATCCTTTCCTTACTCCTTATATGAAAATTAATTCAAGATGGATTAGAGACTTAAATTTTAGACCTAATACTATAAAAACCCTAGAAGAAAACCTAGGTAGTACCATTCAGGGCATAGGCATGGGCAAGGACTTCATGTCTAAAACACCAAAAGCAATGGCAACGAAAGCCAAAAGTGACAAATGGGATCTAATTAAACTAAAGAGCTTCTGCACAGCAAAAGAAACTACCATCAGAGTGAACAGCCAACCTACAGAATGGGAGAAAAGTTTTACAGTCTACTCATCTGACAAAGGGCTAATATCCAGAACCTACAAAGAACTCAAACAAATTTACAAGAAAAAAACAAACAACCCCATCAAAAAGTGGGCAAAGGATATGAACAGACATTTCTCAAAAGAAGACATGCATACAGCCAACAGACACATGAAAAAATGCTCATCATCACTGGCCATCAGAGAAATGCAAATCAAAACCACAATGAGATACCATCTCACACCAGTTAGAATGGCGATCATTAAAAAGTCAGGAAACAACAGGTGCTGGAGAGGATGTGGAGAAATAGGAACACTTTTACACTGTTGGTGGGATTGTAAACTAGTTCAACCATTATGGAAAACAGTATGGCGATTCCTCAAGGATCTAGAACTAGATGTACCATATGACCCAGCCATCCCATTACTGGGTATATACCCAAAGGATTATAAATCATGCTGCTATAAAGACACATGCACACGTATGTTTATTGCGGCACTATTCACAATAGCAAAGACTTGGAATCAACCCAAATGTCCATCAGTGACAGACTGGATTAAGAAAATGTGGCACATATACATCATGGAATACTATGCAGCCATAAAAAAGGATGAGTTTGTGTCCTTTGTAGGGACATGGATGCAGCTGGAAACCATCATTCTCAGCAAACTATCACGAGAACAGAAAACCAAACACTGCATGTTCTCACTCATATGTGGGAACTGAACAATGAGATCTCTTGGACTTGGGAAGGGGAACATCACATACTGGGGCCTATCATGGGGAGGGGGAAGTGGGGAGGGATTGCATTGGGAGTTATACCTGATGTAAATGACGAGTTGATGGGTGCTGACGAGTTGATAGGTGCAGCCACCAACATGGCACAAGTATACATATGTAACAAACCTGCATGTTATGCACATGTACCGTAGAACTTAAAGTATAATAATAATAATAATAATAATAATAAATAATAATAATAAAATAAAAGAAAAGAAAAAAAAGAAAACGTGGCACATATACACCATGGAATACTATGCAGCCATAAAAAAGAATGAGTTTGTGTCCTCTGTAGGGACATGGATGCAGCTGGAAACCATTATTCTCAGCAAACTATCGCAAGAACAGAAAACCAAACACCGCATGTTCTCACTCATAGGTGGGAACTGAACAATGAGATCACTTCGACTCGGGAAGGGGAACATCACACACTGGGGCCTATTATGGGGAGGGGGGAGGAGGGAGGGATTGCACTGGGAGTTATACCTGATGTAAATGACGAGTTGATGGGTGCTGATGAGTTGATGGGTGTAGCACACCAACATGGCACAAGTATACATTTAACAAACCTGCACGTTATGCACATGTACTCTAGAACTTAAAGTAAAATAATAATTAAAAAAAAAGAAAAAACAAAAAAAATATATAAAGGCTGAGAATATTTCAAAAATTATGAAGGAAATAAATCCTCAGATTCAGGAAGTCCAGTGAACCCCACATAGAATATATAAAACTAAATTCACACCTAGACATATTATAATAAAACTACAGAAACCCAAAAACAAAGATATATTCTAAGAAGCAAAAGAATATGTAATTATCTACAGAAGAATTACATTTAACTTCTTAGATGACATCTCAATAGGAACAGTAAAATCTAGAAGACACTATAGCATCTACACAGTGATAAAAAGAAATAAGGATTTGGGACAAGATGACTGACTAGGAGCAGCTAAGGTGCATGCCTCTCACAGAAGGAAACAAAAGGGGCAAGTAAATATAGCAAATTCAACTGAAAAATCCACTCACATTGGGACTAATCAAGGAAACAACTCGACCCACAGAGAAAGGAGAAAAGCAAGACAGGACAACAGCCCACCTGGGAGTGACACAGAGCCAGGAGAACCTCCCCAACCCAGGGAAGCAGTGAGTGAATGATTGACCCCAGGAAACCATGCTTCTGTCACTGATCTTTGCAACCCTTTGGTTGGGAGACCCACCAGGACCTTCAGTCTGACACTCAGTGTGAAATCTCAGCAGAGCAGCTACTCAGGCATGCATGGAGGCCCAGGAGCTTTACATACTCCAGCTCCAGGCTTACTGGCAAAAGTGACTGCAACTCAGGCAAGGCAGGGGGTTGAACCTCCACACATACCTCTAGGAAGGGGGCTGAGTAGCAATGGTCTGTGGGCCCCACTTCCACTGAGCCTCACAGGATAAGACCCACTGGCTTGGAATTCCAGCCAGTGTTGCCCATACCTGGGACAGAGTTCCCAGGGGAAGGGGCAGGCCACCATCTTTGTTGTTTGGGTAACTCAGCCATTCCAGCCTGCAGGCTTTGGAGAGTCCAACCAGGAGCAGAGGGATCCCTAACCACAGCACAGCTGCTCTACCAAAACGTGGCCAAACTGCTTCTTTAATCAGGTCTCTGATCCATTCCTCCTCACTGGGCAGGACATGCAATCTGGGCTTCCAGCCACTCCCACTGGTGTTCTCTGACTGATAGAGATTGGAATTCTCCCTGGGAAAGAGTTTCCTGGAGGAAGGGGTGGACTGCCATCTTTGCTGTTTGAGCAACTAAGCTGTTTCAACCAGCAGCCTTGGGAGAGTTCAAACCAAAAGAGGGTGGAAGCAGTATTCTGGCACAGCACACCTGCCCTATAAAAGTATGGCCAGACTGCTTCTTTAAGCAGGTATCCTATCCCATTCCTCATGACTGGGTGAGACCCCAAAATAGCATCTCCAACCACCTCCTACAGGTGCATTTGGGCTGGCAACAGTTCTGTACCTCCCTGGGACAGAGGTCCCAGAGCAGGGGGCAGGCTGCCATCTTTACTGTTTCTCATCCAAAGGTCAGCAACCTCATAGACTGAAGGTAGATAAGCCCACACAAATGAGAAAGAATTAGTGCAAGAATGCTAAAATTTCAAAAAGCCAGAGTGCCCTATTTCCTCCAAATGACTGCACCACCTGTCCAGCAAGGGTTCAGACCAGGCTGAGGCTGAGATGGCTGAAATGACAGAAGTAGAAATCAGAATATGAATAGGAACAAAGTTCACTGAGCTAAAGGGGTATATTGTAACTCAATGCATAGAAGCTAAAAATCATGATGAAACACAGCAGGGGCTGACAGACAAGATAGCCATGATAGAGAAGAATGTGACTGACCTGATAGAGCTGAAAAACACATTGGAAGAATGTAATAGTGCAATCATAAGTATTAACAGCAGGCTAGATCAAACAGTGGAAAGAATCTCAGAGTTTGAAGACTGCATTTCTGAAATAAGACAGGCAAACAAGTATAGAGAAAACAGAATGAAAAGAAATAAAGAAAACCTCTTAGAAATAAGGGATTATGAAAAGAGTGTGAATCTAAAACTCATTGGTGTATCTGAAAGAGATTGGAGAAATGGAACCAATTTGGGAAACATATTTCAGGTTTTATGCATGAAAACCTCCCCAACCAAGGAAGACAGGCCAACATTGAAATTCAGGAAATGTAGAGAACCCCAGTAAAATACTCTATGAGGTTATCATCCCCAAGACATAATTTTCAAGTTCTCCAAAGTTGAAATGAAAAAAAAAAAAATGTTAAAGGCAGCTAGAGAGAAATGCCAGGTTACCTACTAAGGGAAGCCCATCAGAAGAACAATGTACCTCTCAGCTGAAGCCCTATAAACCAGAAGAGATTAGAGGCCAACATTTAACATTCTTAAAGGAAAGAAATTCCAATGCTGAATTTTGTAGCCAGCCACACCAAACTTCATCAGCAAAGGAGAAATAAGATATTTTTTCACAGAAAAGCAAATGCTGAGACCTGCCTTACAAGAGCTTCTGAAAGAAGCACTAAATATGAAAGGGAAAGACTGTTACAAGCCACTACAAAAACACAATGTACTTCAGACCAGTGACACTATAAAGCAACTATATAAAAAGTCTGCAAAATAACCAGCTGACATGATGACAGGATCAAATCCACACATATCAACACTGACCTTAAATATAAATGGGCTAAATGTCCCAATTAAAATACACAGAGTGACAAGCTGGATAAAGAACCAAGACCCATTTGTATGCTATCTTCAAGAGACCCATCTCAGATGCAATGACACACATAGGCTCAAAATAAAGGGATGGAGGAAAATCTACCAAGCAAATGAAAAACAGAAAAAAATCGAGGGTTGCAATCCTAGTTTCTAACAAAACACAATTTAAACCAACAAAGATCAAAAAAGCCAAACATGGGCATTACATAATGGTAAAGGGTTCAATTCAACAAGAAGAGCTAACAATCTTAAATATATATGCACCCAACACAGGAACACCCAGTGAAGGGGTGGCTTGCCCCTCTACACCTGTGGGCATTTCTCGTTAGGTGGAATGAGAGACTTGAGAAAAGAAATGAGACACAGAGACAAAGTATAGAGAAAGAAAAAGTGGGCCCAGGGGACTGGCGCTCAGCATACAGAAGACCCACGCCGGCACAGGTATCTGAGTTCCCTCAGTATTTATTGATCATTATCTTTGCCATCTTAGAAAAAGGGAAGTGGCAGGATAATAGGATCATTGTAGGGAGAAGGTCAGCAGTAAGACATATGAATAAAGATCTCTGTGACATAAGTTTAAGGAAAAGTGCTGTGCCTTGATATGCATATGTAAACATCTCCATAAACCTTTTTAGTGCATAAAGAGCAGCATTGTGCTAGCAAGTCCCACCTTTTGCCCTAAGGTGGTTCTCTCCTTTCTCAGTAAACAGAACATACAAACGGGTTTTACACCGAGATGTTCCATTGCCCAGGGACGGGCAGGAGACAGATGCTTTTCTCTATCTCAACTGCCAAGAGGCCTTCTTTCCTCTTGTACTAGTCCTCCTCAACACAGACCCTTCACGGGTGTCAGGCTGGGGGACGATCAGGTCTTTCCCTTCCCACGAGGCCATATTTCAGACTATCACATGGGGAGAAACCTTGGACAATACCTAGCTTTCCTAGGCAGAGGTCCCTGCGACCTTTGGCAGTGTACGTGTCCCTGGGCACTTGAGATTAAGAGAATGGTGATGACTTTTCACAAGCTTACTGCCTTCAGGCACTTGTTTAACAAAGCACACCCTGCACAGCCCAAAATCGTTAAACCTTGAGTCACCACAGCACATGTCTCTTGCAAGGACAAGGTTGGGGGTAGGGTCACAGATCAACAGCATCTCAAATACAGAACAAGATGGAGCCTCTTATGTTTACTTCTTTCTACATAGACACAGTAACAGTCTGATCTCTCTTTCTTTTCCCCACACCCAGATTCATAAAACAAGTTGTTAGAGGCCTTCAAAAAGACTTAGACTTCCATGCAATAATAATGGGAGACTTTAACACCTCATTCACAATACTAGGCAGATCATCGAGACAGAAAGTTAACAAAGATATTTGGGACTGAAGCCCAGCTCTAGATCAAGTGAACCTCATAGATATTGACAAAACTCTCCACCCTAGACAAGAGAGTACACATTCTTCTCATCAACATAGAAACGCATGATGGGAAGTAAAGCACTCATCATCAAATGCAAAGGAACTGAAATCATAACAAACAGTCTCTCCAACCACAGCACAATCAACTTGGAACTGAAGACTAAGGCATTCACTCAAAACCATGCAATCACATGAAAATTGAATAACCTGCTCCTGAATGACTTCTGGGTAAATAATGAAATTAAGGCAGAAATCAAGAAGTCCTTTGAAACTAATGAGAACAAAGAGAGAATGTAGCAGAATCTCTGGGATGCAGCTAAAGCAGTGTTAAGAGGGAAATTTATAGCACTAAAGGCCCACATCAATAAGTTAGAAAGATCTCAAATTGACACCCTAACATGACAACTAAAAGAACTAGAGAACGAAGAGAAAATAAACCCCAGAGCTAGCAAAAGACAAGAAATAACCAAGCTCAGAGCAGAACTGAAGGAGATAAAGATATGAAAAACCCTCCAAAAAATCAACAAATCCAGCAGCCGGTTTTTTGAAAAAATCAGTAAAATATATAGACTGCTAGCTAGACAAATATAGAAAAAAAAAGAGAAGATTCTAATAAACACAATCAGAAATGTTAAGAAGGATACCACCACTGACCCCAGAGAAATACAAACAACCATCAGAGAATACTATAAACACCTCCATGCAAATAAGCTGGAAAATCTAGAAGAAATGGTTAAATTCTTGGACACATGCACCCTCCCAAGACTGAACCAGGAAGAAGTTAAATACCTGAATAGACAAATAACAAGTTCTATAATTGAGGCAGTAAAAAATAGCCTACCAACCCAAAAAAAGCCCAGGACCAGATGGATTTACAGCTGAATTCTACCAGAGGTACAAAGAGGAGCTGATATCACTTCTTTTGAAACTCTTCCAAACAACTGCAAAGGAGGGACTCCTCCTTAATTCATTTTGTGAGGACAGCATCATCCTAACACCAAAACCTGGCAGAGATACAACAACAACAACAAAAACTTCAGGTCAATATCCCTGATGAACATTGATGCAAAAATTCTAAATATAATACTGGCAAACCAAATACAGCAGCACATCTAAAAGCTTATCCACAATCAAGTCAGCTTCTTCCCTGGGATGCAAGGCTGGTTCAACACACAGAAATCAATAAATGTAATTTATCCCATAAACAGAACTAAAGACAAAAACCACATGATTATCTCAATAGATGCAGACAAAGCCTTTGATAAAATTCAACATCCTTTCATGTTAAAAATTCTCAATAAAGTAGATATTGAAGGAACATACCTCAAAATAGTAAGAGCCATTTATGACAAACCCACAGCCAGTATCATACTGAATGTGCTAAGGCTGGAAGCATTCCCCTTGAAAACTAACAGAAGACAAGGATGCCCTCTCTCACTACTCGTATTCAATGTAGTACTGGAAGTTCTGGCCAGTATGATCAGGCAAGAGAAAGAAATAAAATGTATTCAAATAGGAAGAGAGGAAGTCAAATACTCTTTATTTGTGATGACTTGATTCTATATCTAGAAAACCCCATTGATTCAGCCCAAAAGCTTCCCCAGCTGATAAGCAACTTCAGCAAAGTCTCAGGATACAAAATCAATGTGCAGAAATCACAAACATTCCTATACACCAACAACAGCCTAGCAGAGAGCCAAATCATGAATGGACTCCCATTCACAATTGCCACAAAGAGAATACAATACCTAGGTATATAGCTAACAAGGGAGGTTAAGGACATCTTCAAGGGGCACTACAAACAACTGCTCAAGGAAATTAGAGAGGACACAAGAAGACTGAAAAACATTCCATGTTTATGAGTAGGTAGAATCTATGTGAAAATGGCCATACTGCCCAAAGCAATATAAAGACTCAATGCTATTCCCATTAAACTACCATTGACATTCTTCACATAATTAGAAAAAGACTATTTTAAAATTCTTATGGAACCAAAAAAGAACTTGTATAGCCAGGACAATCCTAAGCAAAAAGAACAAAGCTGGAAGCATTAAACTACCTGACTTCAAACAATACTATAAGGCTACAGTAACCAAAACATCATGGTACTGGTACAAAAACAGGCACATAGACTAATGGAACAGAATCAAGAACTCAGAGACAAAACCACACATCTACAACCATCTGATCTTCAACAAACCTTTGACAAAAACAAGCAATGGGGAAAAGATTACCTGTTTAACAAATGATTCTGGAAGAACTGGCTATTCATATACATAAAATTGAAATTGGACCCCTTCCTTACACCTTGTGCAAAAATTAACTCAAGATGGATTAAAGAATTAAATGTAAAACCAAAGACTATAAAAACCCTAGAAGAAAATCTAGTCAATACTATTTAGGACATAGGCATGGGCAAAGATTTTTATGATGAAATCACCAAAAGCAATTGCATCAAAAGCAAAAATTGACAAATGGGATCTAATTAAAGAGCTTCTGCACAGAAAAAGAAACTATCATCAGAGTGAACAGACATCCTACAGAATGGGAGAAAATGTTTGCAACCTATCCATCTGACAAAGGTCTAATATCCAAAATCTACAAGGAACTTAAACAAATTTTATGAGAAAAAAACAAACAATCCCATTGAAAAGTGGGCAAAAGACATGAACAGAGAATTTTGAGAAGAAGACATACATGCGACCAACAAGCATGTGAAAATAAGCTCAACATCACTGATCATTAGAGAAATGCAAATCAAAACCACAATGAGATGCCATCTTATGCCAGTCAGAATGGTGATTATTAAAAAGTCAAGAAACTATAGATGCTGATGAGGTTGTGGAGGAATAGGAATGTTTTTACACTGTTGGTGGGAATGTAAATTAGTTAAACCATTGTGGAAGACAGCGTGGTGATTCCTCAAAAGATTTAGAACTAGAAATACCATTTGACCCAGCAATCCCATTACTGGGTATATACCCCAAGGAATATAAATCATTATATTATAAAGATACATGCACGCATCTGTTCATTGAAGCACTATTCACAATAGCAAAGATGTGAAATTAACTCAAATGCCCATCAATGATAGACTGTATAAAGACAATATGGTACACATACACCATGGAATACTATGCAGTCATAAAAAGGAACAAGATTATGTCTTTTGCAGGGGCAAGGATGAAGCTAGAAACCATTATCCTCAGCAAAGTAATGCAGGAACAGAAAAACAAACACCACATATTCTCAGTGATAAATGGCAGCCGAACAATGAGAACACAAGGACAAAGGGAGGGGAATAGCACACACTGGGGTCTGTCAGGGGAGGGCAGGGGGCGGGGAGAGCATTAGGAAAAAAAGCTATTGTATGTCGTGCTTAATACCTAGGCGATGGGTTGATAGGTGCAGCAAACCACCATAGTACACATTTACTTACGTAACAAACCTGCATATCCTGCACATATACCCTGGAATGTAAAAAATACAATAAAATAAAAAACAATACAAAAAGTAGAACCATCATGCAATTCAGCAATTCCTTTACTGGGTATATATCCAAAGGAAATGGAATCAGTATACTGAAGGGATATCAGCACTCCCATGTTCACTGCAGCATTATTCACAATAGTCAAATATGGAATCAAGCTAAGTGTCCATCAATGGATGAATGGATGAATATAATGTGGCATTTATACACAAGGGAATACTATTCAGCCTTAAAAAAGAAGAAAATCCTGCCATTTGTGACCACATAGGTGAACCTGGAGGACATTGTGCTAAGTGAAATAGGCCAGGCACAGAAAGAGAAGTGCCACGTGATTTTATTTACATGTGGAATTTAAAAGAGTTGAGTTGATAAAAGTAGAAAATCGACTGATGATTTCCAAGGACTGGGAAGATGTTGGTCAAATATTACAAAATTTCAGTTAGATAGGAAGAATAAATTCAACAGATCTATTGTACAACATGGTGACATAGTTAACTATAGTTAACTAAAGTATACTATATAATAACTATAGTTAACTATTGAAAATTGCTAAGAGCATAGATTTAAGTGCTATCACCACAAAAATGATAAGTATGTGAGGAAATGCATATGTTAACTAGGTTGATTAAGCCATTACATGTATAAATACGTCAAAACATGTTGTATATGATGAGTATATATAATTTTTATTTATCAATTAAGGAGCAAATAGGTAACAATGAAGTATTAATATACACAACAATTGGGATTGATCTCAAGGATGGATTATGTTGAGTGAAAAAAGCCAATCTCAAAAGATTACACACTGTATATTCTATTCATATAACATACTCGAATTGACAAAGGTATAGAAATGTAGAATGGATTAGAGGTTATCAGGGCTTAGGGATGTTGGATTCTAGAGAGTAGATGTGGCTGTAAAGGGGTAATTTAATAGTTTTATATTTTAAGACAGTGGTGGTTATTAAAATCTACATGTGTGATAATATGAACTATACATATTATATATGTGTAGAACATAGAACTATACACAAACATTGTGTCAATGCCCATTTCTTGGTTTTGATATTGTGCCATAATTATGTAAGATGTTACCAGTTGGGTAAACTTGAAGAAGGTTGTAAAGGATCTCTCTGTATTATCTTTGCAAATTTCACTCTATCTGTAATTATTTCAAAATAAAGTTTTTAGAGCTAATGAATGAAGAAACTATACACACAAAAATAATAAACAGAAGGCTCGTGAAATTATATTGACATCAGACTAAGCTGGCTTTAAGGCAGAAAAACACATAATAAAATTAAAACCTTACAAATAATGCTAAATTAAACAACTGACTCAGAATCTGTATCAATTCTGGATATTTATAAACCAAAGAATATAGCTTCAAAATATACAAAACAGAAACCATCAGACTTATAAGACTTACAAGAAGAAACTGATAAATTGACATTTATATTTTAGAATTTTAACATATCCTCTCCGTAATTGCTAGATGAAGCAAACCAATACTAAAGAAAGATAGAGATAAATTAAACAACATAGCAAGGTTTATCTGATAAATTAAACAACATAGCAAGGTTTATCTGATAAATGCATGTAAAATAAGACACTGAACAAAAAAATAAGTACATATTAATTCTAGACTAAACAACATTTTTTAAAAGTAAACACATACTATAACACAGAGCAAATATTACCAAAGAGTCATTACCCTCTTTATCACATTGTCTTCCTACAATACAAGTAAATTAGTCGTCAATAACAAAAGATAACCCCCAATGCTTGAAATACTTGGCCATTCAAAGAATAGTTTATAAATAACTTGTGGGTCAAGGGAGAATTCACAGGGGAAATTAGAAAAGGTTTGGAATGAGAATGAAAGCAGTACACATCAAAACTTGTGGGATGCAGCTAAAAGTGAAAATTTGAAGACATAAATGTTTGTATTGACAAAGAAGACTGAAAGTAGTAAGCTAAGTAAATAATTCAAGAAATTAAAAAAGAACAAAATAGAAGTAAAAGAAAGGAAACAATAAGATCAACAATCAACAAAACCAAAACCTGATTATTTGACAAAAAAAAAAAGTTAATGAGAGAGAGAGAAAGATCACAAATGAGTAATTATGGGAATGAACAGGGAATGTTAAGTACAGGATAATAGGTTTTAAAAATTCACTTTTAAAAAAGGAGCACTGTGCACAATGTTGTGAAACAATACATTTAAACTTACATCAAAAGAACAATATTCTGACTTACCAACAAAAATTAAAATAAAAGAATAAAAAGGGAAAAAAAATATGGGGGTGGGGGAAGATGGAAAGTCAGTGGAAGAATCGGGAAGGGGGAGAAAAAGAAGAGAGTTTTGGGTTGTAACCTATAGTACAGTAGGACAGACAGTGCCGAACAGAATATAATAGGACTTGAAAAGATACAACATAATACAACAGAATTCACTATTCTCGCTCTCCCTCTATCTCTCTCTCTTTGTCTCTCTCTTTCTCTCTGGTCTCTGAAACATCACTAAAAGTCTCTTACTAAGGAATCTTCTAAAGGGTGAAACTTTGGGATCACTGAGTGTTATTACTTCAGTAAAGAGAAGTACAAAACATTTATTAATTTAACTATGATAAAATTTCAGACAAAACTAACTTTGCAAAATAATGGATACATTATACTACAAGACTGAGTTGTTTAACTGTCAAAACTGTAAATCTACTACAGATCTCATCACATTCTGTCAGATGAAAACCAACAGAGGATTGAAAGTGTTTACTGAAGGCTTCCAAAGGATCTGGAAGGGCCCCATTATGAGGGGCTCTTTGAGATTTTGTCCCATCCCATCACTCTAACCTGTCTCTTGATTCCTCCATCCAATCCATCAGCAAGTCCAGTATGTCCAGTTCCTAAATACATTCCAAAACCATCCACTTTACCTCCACTGGGCCAAGATTATACCTATGCACCGTCATCTCTCACCTGCAATAGCCTCCTAACTAGTTGTTCTTCTTTCACTACTGACCTTTACAGTCTATTCCTTACCCAACTGCAAGTGTGAAATATTTTAAATGTTGATCAGATTATGTTACTCACATACTCTAAACTTTGTAAGAACCTTCCACTACACTAATAATAACATCCAAACTTGCTACCCCAGACTTCAAGGCACATTCATGATCTGGCCTCTACCTATCACTGTAGTCTCATGTTGTGGCCTCACCTCAAATATTACATTCCCAAAGAAGCCTTTTATTTTCTTCTTGTTGTGGCCTCACCTCAAATATTACATTCCCAAAGAAGCCTTTTATTTTCTTCTTGTTTTAGGCAGTACTCTCTCCCTACAAGTACTCTTTATCACTGTACCCTGGTTAAATTCCTCATAGCATTTACTATGATCTGAAAGTAGTACACACCCACACAGAGTCACTCCTCACTCCCACTAGATTTCTTGTCCTGAGACCATGCATCTTGTCCACTACACTTTAACAAGCCACCCAGAAACTCCAAACACTACTATCCCTCAGAGTTGGCCCAAATTTATCTAACTACAAATTAGAATTTATTCATATAGATGAACATTCAAATGTAAAATTTAGCAAATTCTGTTCAGTCTACAAAACTTATAACAAAGAAGATGAAAATATCTTAACTGCTAAATATGCGCACCTTGCACACATCACTGATAAAATGAGAGTGATCTGTTTGCCTGTAATATTGAGGTTTTCATAATGAAAGGTTGTGGTCACTTTTTAATTTTCTCAAAACATGAAGAAGCACCTAATGGGATTTTTGACTATACATAAATGGAAGTACATAGCATCCTCAGACACATGTCTACAAGAGGGCTATTATTGTTGCCAGTCACAGAAAATATCTAAACTGTTGGTCTGCCATAAAATCATATTTTCAAAACATGAGATAAGAAGAATGTCATTCTCTTATTTGAAAATATATTGAAGATGGGAAAGGAGAAAAGGATTAGAGTAAAACAGAAATTTTTATGCTGTTCCTCTAAAACTGAAGATCTTTGAAGAACCTTTAAGAAGTTTGTCAAAAAAAAAAAATGCTGGAGACTTGTTGAAGTTGTAAGGACAGATTTTAAAATAATTGGCAATATACTATTGCAATAGGGAAAAGCATCCAGCATAAACTGAACACAACTTCAGTTTGTGGAGAGGTACCTGGGTATTAATGAAGAAAAAATGAAAAGTAGAGAGGAAATGGTAGGGACTTGAGCAGAGTACAGGAAAAGGAAAATTATAAAAAGCAACAAAGGAGGCTTGAGGTGCCTACTGAAGCAGATATATCTTAGATCAGAACGCCCAAGTCCTTTCAAATATCTGGAAAACCTTCCCAAGAATGGTGGGTACAAAAAAGCCAAGACCGTGAAGACTACAATAAAAACTTAACTCTTCAATGCCACAACACCAAAGAGTATCTACTAGCATCAACATCATCCAGGAAAATTACCTCACCAGGCGAAGTAAGCCACCAGGGACCATCTTAAAGAAAAAGATATATGTGACCTTTCAGACAGAAAATTCAAAATAGCCACGTTAAGAAAACTCAAAGAAATTCAAGATAACACAGACAAGGGATTTAGAACTGTATCAGATAAATTTAACAAAGGGATTGAAGTAATTAAAAAGAAGCAGAAATTCTACAGCTGAAAAATGCATCTGGCATACCGAAGAATGCATCGTAATCCTTTAATGGCAGAATTCATCAAGCAGAAGAAATAATTAGCGAACTTAAAGACAGGCTGTTTGAAAACTCACAGTCAGAGGAGACAAAGTAAAAAGTAATAAAAACAATGGAGCACACCTATGAGATTTAAAAAATAGCTTTGAAAGAAAAAAATCTAAGTTATTGACCTCAAAGAGATAGAGAAAGAGATAGGGATAGAAAGTTTATCCCAAGGGATGCTAATAGAGAACTTCCCAAACCTAAAGAAAGATATCAATATCCAAATACAAGGCAGGTTTAACCAAAAAAAGAATATTTTCACTGGATATACTATAGTAAAGTGTTGAAGGAAAAAAAAAAACTATTATCCTAGAATAGTATATCCAGTGAAAACACAAAGCAGGTTTAACCAAAAAAAGACTACCTCAAGGCATTTTATAATCAAATTCCTAAAGATCAAGGATACAGAAAGGACCCTAAAAACACCAAGAGAAAAGCAACAAATTACATACAATGGAGCTGCAATACATCTGACAGCAGACATCTCAGTGGAAACTTTACAGACCAGGATAGAGTAGTGTAACATATTTAAAGTGCTGAAGGAAAAAAAAAAATCTATTATCCTAGAATAGTATATCCAGTGAAAATATTCTTCGAACATGAAGGAGAAATACTTTCCCAGCAAACAAACAAACAAACAAACAAACAAACAAACAAACAAAAACTTGAGGTACTTCATGAAGACCCAGACTTGTCCCACAAAATGTTAAATGGATTTCTTCAATCTGAAAGAAAAGGGTGTTAACAAGCAATAAAATATCTGAAAGCAAAACACTCATTGGTAATAGAAAGTACACAGACAAACACAGAATATTATAATACTGTAGTTGTATAAGCTACTCATATCTTGAGTACAAAAACTAAAATATGAACCTATCAAAAATTATAACTAAAACATCTTTTCAAAACATGGACAGTATAATAAGATATAAATTGAAACAAGGAAAAGTTTAAAAGTAGAGGGGGAATGAAGTTAAAGTGTACAGTTTTCATTAATTTTCTTTTTGCTTGTTAGTATGTTTATTTGTTTTGCAATCACTGTTGTCATCACTTTAAAATAATGGGTTATAAGATGTTATTTGCAAGCATTATAGTAACCCCAAATCAAAAAACCTACAACATACACCCAAAAATTAAAAGGAAAGAATTAAAACATACTACCAGAGAAAATCACTTTCACAAAAAGGAAGACAGGAAGGAAGAGAAGACCACAAAACAACCAGAAAACAAATAACCAAATGGCAGAAATCCTTATTCATCAATAATAACATTGAATGGAAATGGACTAAACTCTCCAGTCAAAAGATAGAGTGGCTCAATGGATTATGAAAACAAGACCCAGCGATCTGTTGCCTACAAAACACACAGTTCACCTATAAGGACATGCATAGACTGAAAATAAAGGGATGGAAAAAGATATTCCATGCCAATGGAAACAAACAAACAAACAAAAACAGGAGTAACTATACTTATTTATATCAGAATAAATAGATTTCAAGACCAAAACTATAGAAGGGACAAAGAAGAACATTAAATAATGATAAAGGGGCCAATTCAGAAAGAGGATATAACAATTGCCAATACATATGCACCCAACACTGGTGCACCTAGATATATAAATAAAATATTAATAGAGCTAAAGGGAGTGATGGATTCCAATAAATTAATAGCTGGGGACTTCAGTGCCCCACTCTCAGCTTTGGACAGATTATCCTGACAGAAAATCAACAAAGAAACATCACACTTAATCTGCACTATAGACCAAATGAACCTAATAGATATTTACAGAACACTTCATCCAATGGATGACGAATGCACATTCTTCTCTTCAGCACATGGATCATTCTCAAAGATAGATCATATGTTAGGCCATGAAACAAGTCTTAAAACATTCAAAGTAATTGAAATCATATCAAGCGTCTTCTCTGATCATAATGAAATAAAATAAAAAGTCAAAAACGAGGAACTATGGAAACTATACAAACACATGGAAATTAAACAACATGCTGCTGAATGATCAGTGGGTCAATGAATAAATTAAGAAGGAAATTGAAAAAAATTCTTGAAATAAATCACAATGGAAACAACATGCCATATCTACATCAAAAAAAATAGAAAAACTTCCAATAAGCAACCTGACAATTCATCTTAAAGAACGTGAAAAGCAAGAGCAAACTTAACCTAAAATTAGTAGAAGAAAATAAATAATAAAGATCAGAGCAGAAATAAATGAAACTGAAATGAAAAAAAAAAAAACACCAATACAAGGAAAAGTTGGTTTTTCAAAAAGATTTTTAAAAATTGACAAAGCTTTAGCCACACTGAGAAGAAAAGAGAGAATACCAAAATAAATAAAATCAGAGCTAAAAAGGTAGACATTACAACTGATCCCGTAGAAGCTCAAAGGATCATTAGAGAGTAACTATGAAAAACCATATGCCAATAATTTAGAAAACCTAGAATAAACGGACGAATTCCTAGACATACACAACTTAGCAATATGGAACCATGAAGAAATCCAAAACCTGAGTAGATCAATAACAAGTAATGAGAGCAAAACTATAGTAATAAAAAAAACTTACAGCAAAGAAAAGCCAGTGACCCCATGGCTTCACTACTGAATTCTACCAAACATTTAAAGAAGAACTAATACCAATCCTAATTAAACTATTTCAAAAAGTAGAGGAGGATGGAATAGTTCCAAACTGATTTTATGAGGTCATTGTATGAGGTCATTACCCTGATACCAAAACCAGATGACAGATTTAAAAAAACCCACAAAACTACAGTCCAATAACCCTGAAAAATATTGATGCAAAAATCCTCAACAAAATACTAGCAAACCGAATTCAGCAACACATTAAAAATATCATTCATCATGACTAAATGGAATTTAACTCTGAGATGTGAGGATGTTTCAGCATATGCAAACCAGTCATTGTGATACACCATATCAACAGAATGAAGGATAAAAACCATATGATCAATTTAATTGATGCTGAATAAGCATTTGATAAAATTCAACATCTCTCCATGGAAAAAAACTAAAAAAACTGAGTATAGAAGGAGCATACCTCAACACAATGAAAACCATAAAAACCATAGACGACAGACTCACAGCTAGTATCACACTGAATGGGGAAAAACTGAAAGCCTTTCCTTTAAGATCTGGAGCAAGACAAGGATGCCCACTTTTACCACTGTTATTCAACATAGTACTGGATGTCTTAGCTAAAGCAATCAGACAAGAGAAAGATATAAAGTGCATCAAAATTGGAAAGGAATAAGTCAAATTATCCTTGTTTACAGATGATAAGATCCTATATTTGGCAAAACCTAAAGACTCCACCAGAAAACTCTTAGAACCAATAAACAAATTCAGTAAAGTTGCAGGATACAAAATCAACATATAAAAGTTAGTAGCATTTCTATATGCCAACAGTGAACAGACTGAAGAGGAAATCATGAAACCAGTCCCATTTAAAAGAGCTACAAATAAAATAAAACACCTGGGAATTCACCTAACCACTTAACCAAAGAAGTGAAAGATCTCTACAGTGAAATCCACAAAACATTGATGTGACAAATTGAAAAGGACACAAAAAATGGAAACATATTCCATGATCATGGATTAGAAAAATCAATGTTACTAAAACGTCCATACTACCCAAAGCAATCTGCAGATTCACTGTAACCCCTATCAAAATACCAATGGTGTTCTTCACGGGAATAGAAAAAAAATTCCTAAAATGTATATGGAACCACAAAAAATCCAGCAAAGCCAATGCCATCCTGAGCAAAATTAACAAAACTGCAGGAGTCACATTACCTGACTTCAAATTACACTACAGAGTGATAGTAACCAAAACAGCATGGTACTGGTATTTAAACAGACACATAGACCACTGGAATAAAACAGAGAACACAGAAATATGTCCATACTTCTACGGGGAACTCATTTTTGACAAAGATGCCTAGAACCTACATTGGAGAAAGTATAATCTTTTTAATAAATGGTGTTGGGAGAACTAGATATGCATATAGAGAAGAATGAAACTAGACTCCTATCTCTCACCATATAGAGAAATCAAATGAAAATGGATTACAGACTTAAATCTAAGACCTCTAACTATGTAACTACTAACAGGGAACATTGGGGAAACTCTCCAGGACATTGGTCTGGGCAAGTAATAATTCTTGAGTAATAACTCACAAGTGCAGGCAACCAAAGCAAAAATGGACAAATACGATCACATCTAGTTAAATTGTTTCTGCACAGCAAATGATACCATCAACAAAGTGAAGAGACAGCCCACAGAATGGGAGAAAATATTTATAAGCTGTCTTATCTGAAAAAGGATTAGTAAGCAGAATATCTAAGGAGTTCAAACACCTTATTAGAAAAAGTCTAATAATCTGATTTAAAAATGGATGAAAGATCTGAATAGACATTTCTCAAAAGGAGACATGCAAATGGCAATAGCTGCTGCCTACTTTAGATAGAGAGTGTGCTTGTGAGTTTGCCCCAGTTCCTATGTCATTGAGTCTGCAAAATATATTTACATTTCCTTTTTGGTCCCTGTGTGTATTTGAGTTTAGAACCGTGCTTATAAGATCATAAGACATAACTCTATCAGTCTGTGATAGAGTCAGTTCAATATTTTGTACAACATTCCAGATTCCATAAACTTTTTTCCTTAGCCTCTACCCATTTCCAGATGAGGGTATCTTTGCTCTTATTTCAGCTTTTTAAATACTCTCATCAGAACTTCCTGCTTCCATTCTGAGTCTGTTCCTACCACCATTACCATCCTGCCACTCCCAACCCCTGAATTATAAGGTAACAAATGGTTTTATTTAGTAATCAGGCTTTTATTATTTCTTTTAACTTGACATACAAAATTGTATAAAAGCCTGATTACTAAGCCCCAAAAAAAAAAAAAAAAAAAAAAATCCTGATATGCTGCCTTAATATTGGGAACCCCTGCCCTAAACAATCTTTACTTAATAATAATTCTTATTGCCCTAAACAATTCTTTACTTAATAATATGCAGTGAATTGTTTCTGAGTTATTCAGCTGAATTTTTTTACCTGCTTAAAACCTCATAACTCTAAATTATTGACCACAGTTTAAAAGGCCGTTTATTTCTCACTAGTCCTCCTTATACAGTGTCCACTCTTCAATTGCTTATACAAGGCATCCCTTTATTGTCCTTAAGGTAACAATTTCAGGTTGTCCCTGATACCTTCATATCTCCAAACTAGGCGTACTCTTTCTATAACAATTTTCAGGATGACCCTGCCCTATGTACTTAGGAAGGAGGAGGGCAAAACCTCCATTTATCAAAAGAATATGTGCAAACTAAAATCCAACGATACTTCAGTAGGACAAGATACCCAAGAGAAGCTCAAGGCAGCTGACCTGCTTCTCCTCCTGTATTCTGAATCTCATCTCCTACCCAAGCCAGAACCTGGGTGTCCCACTTAACCCATTTTTCTCCCTCACTGCCAAGATCCAAGAAATCCACAAGGCTTGTTGATGTGGTCTTCTAATCATCTCTCATATTCATTTCCTTCTCTCCATCTTCACTCTATTTTAGATCACCACTATCTGTAGCCTGGATAAGGGTCTTCCACTCTCCCTTCTCCCCTCCCACATAGTCCATTTTTCTCCATACTGCAGCCAAAGAGATTTTGCTAAACCACAGATCTGATCTCCTCAGTTCCTTGCTGGAAAATATCCAGTGCCTTTGGGGTAATGTTCAACACGGCTTATGTATTGTAGAATTATGTAGTCAGACAAGTCTCTGCTTCCTATTGAAGATTCAGGAAAAAACCATAAATTACCTCTATTCTGACTGAAGTAGAAGGAAGAATTTTAAATAATTTGTCAAACATCCTGAAGATAACATTTACTCTCATACTCCTTTGGAAATATTTCCCATTTGAGAAAATGGGCACTGAATTTTATTAGAGCATTGTTTTTAGAAAATTAAATAAGTTGGGTGGGTCCATTCCAATATGGCCAAATAGGAACAGCTCAAGTCTGCAGTCCCAGTGTGATTGATGCAGAAGATGGGTGACTTCTGCATTTCCAACTGAGATATCTGGTTCATCTCATTAGCACTGGTTGGACAGTGGGTGCAGCCCACAGAGGGTGAGCTGAACCAGGGTGGGGTGTCGCCTCACCCAGGAAGCCCAAGGATCAGGGGATTTCCCTTTCCTAGCCAAGGGAAACCATGACAGACTGTACCTGATAAAATGGGACGCTCCCACTCAAATACTGTACTTTTTAAACTGTCTTAGCAACTGGAAGACCAGATTATATCCTGTGCCTGGCTCAGCAGTTCCCATGCCCATGGAGTCTTGCTCCCTGCTAGTGCAGCAATCTGAGAACAACCTGCGAGGCAGCAGTCTGGCAGGGGGAGGGGCATCTGCCATTGCTGACAGTTGAGTAGGTAAACAAAGTGGCCAGGAAGCTCGAACTGGGCCGAGCCCACCACAGCACAGCAAGGCTTGCTGCCTCTATAGACTCCACATCTGGATGCAGGCATAGCTGAACAAAAGGCAGCAGAAACTTCTGCAGACTTAAACGTCCCTGTCTGACAGCTCTGAAGAGAGCATTGGTTCTCCCAGCATGGTGTTTGAGCTCTGAGAATGGATGGACTGCCTCCTCAAGAGGGCCCCTGACCCCTGTGTAGCATAACAGGGAGATACCTCCCAGTAGGGCCCAACTGACACCTCATACAGCCAAGTGCCCCTCTGGGACAAAGCTTCCAGAGGAAGGATCAGGCAGCAATATTTGCTGTTCTGCAGTATTTGCTGTTCTGCAGCCTCCACTGGTGATACCCAGGCAAAAACGGTCTGGAGTGGACCTCCAGCAAACTCCAATAGACCTGCAGCTGAGGGACTTGACTGTCAGAAGGAAAACTAACACACAGAAAGGAATAGCATCAACATCAACAAAAAGAACATCTACACAAAAACCCCATCTGTAGGTCACCAACATCAAAGACCAAAGGTAGATAAAACCACAAAGATGGGGAGAAGGCAGAGCAGAAAAGCTGAAAATTCTAAAAACCAGAGTGCCTCTTCTCCAAAGGATCACAGCTCCTCACCAGCAACAGAACAAAGCTGGATGGAGAGTGACTTTCACGAGTTGACAGAAGTAGTCTTCAGAAGGTCAGTAATAACAAAGTTCTCCAAGCTAAAGGAGGATGTTCGAACCCATCACAAGGAAGATAAAAACCTTGAAAAAAGATTAGATGAATGGCTAACTAGAATAAATAGTGTACAGAAGACTTTAAATGACCTGATGGAGCTGAAAACCATGGCACGAGAACTATGTGTTGCATGCACATGCTTCAATAACAGATTCAATCAAGTGGAAGAAAGGGTATCAGTGATTGAAGATCAAATTAATGAAATAAAGTGAGAAGAGAAGTTTAGAGAATGAATAATAAAAGAAATGAATAATGGTGTGAACCCAGGAGGCAGAGCTTGCAGTGAGCCGAGATCATGCCACTGTACTCCAGCCTAGGTGACATAGCAAGACTCTGTCTCAAAAAAAAAAAAAAAAAAAAAAAGAAAGAAAGAAAAGAAATCACAAAGCCTCCAAGAAATATGGGGCTGTGTGAAAAGACCAAATCTACATTTGATTCGTGTACCTGAAAGTGATAGGGAGAATAAAACCAAACTGGAAAACACTCTTCAGGATATTATCCAGGAGAACTTCCCCAACCTAGCAAGGCAGGCCAACATTCAAATTCAGGAAATACAGAGAACACCACAAAGATACTCCTCAAGAAGAGCAATCCCAAGACATATAATGGTCAGATTCACCAAGGTGGAAATGAAGGAAAAAAGGTTAAGGGCAGCCAGAGAGAAAGGTTGGGTTACCTTCAAAGGGAAGCCCATCAGACTAACAGTGGATCTCTTGGCAGAAACTCTACAAGCCAGAAGAGAGTGAGGGCTAATATTCAATGTTCGTAAAGGAAAGAATTTTCAACCCAAAATTTCATATCCAGCCAAACTAAGCTTCATAAGTGAAGGAGAAATAAAATCCTTACAGACAAGCAAATGCTGAGAGATTTTGTCACCACCAGGCCTGCGTTACAAGACCTCCTGAAGGAAGCACTAAACGTGAAAAGGAACAACTGGTACCAGCCACTGCAAAAGCATGCCAAATTGTGAAGACCATTGATGCTATGAAGAAACTACATCAATTAACAGGCAAAATAACCACCTAACATCATAATGACAGGATCAAATTCATACAAACAATATTACCTTAAATGTTAATGGGCTAACTGCCCCAATTAAAAGACACAGAATGGCAAATTGGATAAAGAGTCAAGGCCCATCAGTGTGCTGTATTCAGGAGACCAATCTCACATGGAGAGATACACATAGGCTCAAAATAAAAGGATGGAGGAAGATCTACCAAGCAAAAGGAAAGCAAAAAAAAAAAAAAAACCAAAAAAAAAAAAAAACAAAAAAAAACCAGGGTTTGTAATCCTAGTCTCACATAAAAAAGACTTTAAATCAACAAAGATCAAAAGAGACAAAACCATTACATAATGGTAAAGGGATCAATTCAACAGGAAGAGCTAACTATCCTAAATATATATGCACCCAATATAGGAGTACCCAGATTCATAAAGCAAGTTCTTAGAGACCTATGAAGACACTTAAGATTCCCACACAATAATAATGGGAGACTTTAACAACCCACCGTCAACATGAGACAGATCAACGAGACAGAAGGTTAACAAGGTATACAGGACTTGAACTCAGCTCTGCACCAAGCAGACCTAATAGACATCTATAGAACTCTCCACCCCAAATCAACAGAATATACATTCTTCTCAGCACCACATCATACTTATTCCAAAATTGACCACATAATTGGAAGTAAGCACTCCTCAGCAAATGTAAAAGAACAGAAATCACAAACTGTCTCTCAGAGCACAGTGCAATCAAATTAGAACTCAGGATTAAGAAACTCACTCAAAACTGCTCAATTACATGGAAACTGAACAATCTGCTCCTGAATGACTACCGGGTAAATAATGAAATGAAGGCAGAAATAAAGATGTTCTTTGAAACCAATGAGATAAAAGACACGACATACCAGGATCTCTGGGACACATTTAAAGCAGTGTGTAGTAGGAAATTTACAGCACTAAATGTCCACAAGAGAAAGCAGGAAAGATCTAAAATTGACACCCTAACATCACAATTAAAAGAACTAGAGAAGCAAAAGAAATGAATTCAAAAATTAGGAGAAGGCAAGAAATAACTAAGATCAGAGCAGAACTGAAGGAGACAGAGACACAAAAAACCCTTCAATAAATCAATGAATCCAGTAACTGGTTTTTTGAAAAGATCAACAAAATTGATAGACTGCTTGCAAGAGTAATGAAGAAAAGAAAGAAGAATCAAATAGACGCAATAAAAAATAATAAAGGGGATATCACCACTGATCCCACAGAAATACAAAGTACCATCATAGAATACTGTAAACACCTCTATGCAAATAAAGTAGAAAATCTAGAAGAAATTGATGAATTCCTGGACACATACATCCTCCTGAGGCTAAACCAGGAAGAAGTTGAATCTCTGAGTATATCAAAAACTGATATTATTGCTGAAACTAAGGCAATAATTAATAGCTTTCCAACCAAAAAAGTCCAGGACCAGATGGATTCACAGCTGAATTCTACCGGAAGTACAAAGAGGAGCTGGTAACATTCCTTCTGAAACTATTCCAATCAATAGAAAAGGAAGGAATCCTCCCTAACTGATGTTATGAGACCAGCATCATCCTGATACCAAAGCCTGGCAGGGACACAACAAAAAAAGAGAATTTTAGACCAATATCCCTGATGAACATCGATGCAAAAAATCCTCAATAAAATACTGTCAAACTGAATCCAGCAGCACATCAAGAAGCTTATCTATCATGATCAAGTTGGCTTCATCCCTGGGATGCAAGCCTGGTTCAACATACACAAATCAATAAACGTAATCCATCACATAAACAGAACCAAAGACAAAAACCACATGATTATCTCAACAGATGCAGAAAAGGCCTTTGACAAAATTCAACAGCCCTTCATGCTAAAAACTCTCAATAAACTAGGTATTGATGGAACATATCTCAAAATAATAAGAGCTATGTATGACAAACCCACAGCCAATATCATACTGAATGGGCAAAAATTGGAAACATTCTCTTTGAAAACTGGCACAAGACAGGGATGCCCTCTCTCACCACTCCTACTCAACATAGTTTTGGAAGTTCTGGCCAGGGCAATCAGGCAAGAGAAAGAAATAAAGAGTATTCAATAAAGCAAAAGAGGAAGTCAAATTGTCCCTGTTTGCAGATGACATGATTGTATATTTAGAAAACCCCATCGTCTCAGCCCAAAATCTCCTTAAGCTGATAAGCAATTTCAGCAAAGTCTCAGGAAACAATATCAATGTACAAAAATCAGAAGAATTTCTATACACCAACAACAGACAGAGAGCCAAATCATGAGTGAACTCCCATTCACAATTGCTACAAGGAGAATAAAATACCTAGGAATCCAACTGATAAGGGATGTGAAGAACCTCTTCAAGGAGAAATATAAACCACTGCTCAACGAAATAAAGAGGACACAAACAAATGGAAGAAGGTTCCATGCTCATGGATAGGAAGAATCAATATCGTGAAAATGGCCATACTGCCTAAGGTAATTTATAGATTCAATGCCATCCCCATCAAGCTACCAATGACTTTCTTCAGAGAATTGGAAAACACTACTTTGAAGTTCATATGGAACCAAAAAAGACCCCACATTGCCAAGACAATCCTAAGCAAAAAGAACAAAGCTGGAGGCATCATGCTACCTGACTTTACGTTATAAGGCTACACTAACCAAAACAGCATGGTACTGGTACCAAAACAGAGATATAGACCAATGGAACAGAACAAAGCCCTCAGAAATAATACCACACATCTACAGCCATCTGATCTTTGACAAACCTGACAAAAACAAGAAATGGGGAAAGGATTCCCTATTTAATAAATGGTGCTGGGAAAATTGGCTAGCCATAAGTAGAAAGCTGAAACTGGATCGTATCCTTACTCCTTATACGAAAATTAATTCAAGGTGGATTAGAGACTTAAATGTTAGACCTAATACCATAAAAACCCTAGAAGAAAATCTAGGTAATACTATTCAGGACATAGGCATGGGCAAGGACTTCATGTCTAAAACACCAAAAGCAATGGCTACAAAAGCCAAAATTGACAAATGCGATCTAATTAAACTAAAGATCTTCTGCACAGTAAAACGAACTACCATCAGAGTGAACAGGGAACCTACAGAATGGGAGAAACTTTTTGCAATCTACCCATCTGACAAAGGGCTATTATCAAGAATCTACAAAGAACTTAAACAAATTTTCAAGAAAACAAACAACCCCATCAAAAAGTGGGCAAAGGATATGAACAGACACTTCTCAAAAGAAGACATTTACGCAGCCAACAGACACATGAAAAAATGCTTGTCATCATTGGTTATCAGAGAAATGCAAATCAAAACCACAATGAGATACCATCTCACACCAGTTAGAATGGCGATCATTTAATAGTCAGGAAACAATAGATGCTCGAGAGGATGTAGAGAAATAAGAACGCTTTTACACTGTTGGTGGAAGTGTAAATTAGTCCAATCATTGTGGAAGACAGTGTGGCAATTCCTCAAGGATGTAGAACTAGAAATGCCATTTGACCCAGTGATCCCATTACTGGGTATATACCCAAAGTATTATAAATCATGCTACTATAAAGACACATGCACATGTATGTTTATTGCAGCACTATTCACAATAGCAAAGACCTGGAACCAACCCAAATATCCACCAATGATAGACTGGGTTAAGAAAATGTGACACATATACACCATGAAATACTATGCAGCCATAAAAAAGGATGCATTCATGTCCTTTGCAGGGACATGGATGAAGCTGGAAACCATTCTGAGCAAACAGTCACAAGGACATTCTGCGTCATTCTGAGCAAACAGTCACAAGGACAGAAAATCAAACACTGCATGTTCTCCCTCATAGGTGGGAATTGAACAGTGAGAACACTTGGATGCAGGGCAGGGAACATCACACCCTGGGGCCTGTCATGGGGTGGAGGGTAGGGGGAGGGATAGCATTAGGAGAAATACCCAATGTAAATGATGAGTTAATGGGTGCAGCAAACCAACATGGCACATGTATACCTATGTAATAAAGGTGCACGTTGTGCACATGTACCATAGAATAATATAATAATAATAATAAAAGAAAATTAAATAAATTGAAGAGATTATGGTAAATCCATTGCAGGAATATCATCCAGCCACTAGAATGAAAGAATTAGAAGTGTAAATTGAGGAGATTTCATTATGAATTAGGAAAAAGGTTTGCCTGGAAATTCAATATGGAATGTTTTGATTTTTATAAATGAAACAAAGTAGAAAGCCATGTGTTCTATCTAAACATATACATGCCAACACATCCAGTAACCCTACTCTTTGATGTTGATCCTAGAGAAATGCATGCACATGTTCACAGGGAACATGCACACAAATATTAATAAGAGTATTATATTGTTTTGGAAAAATGGGAACTTCATAGGCGTGGATCATTAGGGACAGGATAAACTGAAAATGATGAAATGTACAAAATTAAAATAAATGAACTAGAGTTCCATGTATTTACATGGGTAAACATAAAAAATATAAACTTGAGCTGTAAAATCAACATGTTGAACAATGTATACAGCATGATGATGTGCTTTAAATAAAGGAAGAGATTCTATGTTGTATACAGACACACAAGTAGGTAGAAAATATATACAAGTTTCCATGGGCATAATAATTGCTGACTTCATCATAGAGGAGCACAGTGGGGAAGGAGAGAGCAGAGTGGGTCATGGAAGACGTAAAAGGAGTGTTTTACCATATCCAATATATAAAAGACAGTAAGTAGGGCCTAATATTTAAATTTTATGCAGCTAACTATTGGTGTTTATAATATTAATCTCTCTTCTTGCCCTATGTTTGAGATTAATTCTCAGTAAAAAAAAAAAAAAATTCATGCTAAACACAAGCAAATAAACGGCAAAAGCAATCCCCCCATTTTTGTTTCATAGGGTAGGATTATACATGCTATAGACTTCCATGCAAGACCCAAATTCCTGGAAACAGTAAAATAAGTTCATACCTGCACTAAAAAACAATTTAGAGCAATTATCAGTGGACCAGAAACTGCGAGAATTCTCAGAATGTGGGACAGCAGATAGAGCCAGACTACTGGTTTGAGTAAGCCATGACCCAGAACGAATGCAGATTATCCCAAATGGAGGGCTGGCTCAAGAGTGCTCTATGTCCTGGAGAGGTGCTTTCTTTGCTGAACCAAATTGATTTATTGCTAACTTACCCAACAGGAGGACTCAGTAGGCTCTAATTATAAAGAAAATTTCAGCAAGACACGCATAAAGTATTCATGTGTTTCTTAAGAGTTCAGTTAAGAACACCTATAAAATCTTTTCCATCATGTATTCCTTCAGCATGCATTGATTAGATGCCACACTCACACACCGCTTGGAAAACCTTGAGAGGCAGAGTCTGTGCTTACCATGTAATAAATGCTTTTCATTTTTTATCATATTTAATTCTCACAACCCTATGAGGGCAGTACTTTAGCCCCACTTTACAGATGGAAAAACAGGCTTAGAGAGAAGTGACTTGCTTAAACTAATACCTTGAATGACATAAGAAAGACAGAGTGCTAGTTTTAGGGCTTTCCTCAATGGAGTAAAAATGGACTCACGACCTTTTTGGGCACATCAAGACAAGTTTCAGGGAGAAACAGGTCTGTGAGCAGCCAGGTGGAATTTAGCTAGTTGGAGAAGGCTGAGAAGGCAGGTCAGGCAGAGCAAACAGTGAGCAAAAGCAAGCAGTGGACAAAGTTCAGAGTATGTTCTGAAAGAAGCAAAATAAATCAGGTGTCCAGGAAGACGGGAGCCTAGAAACCTTGGAGCCAACCCGCACCCCGTCACCCCCTCCCCATTCCCCACTTCATCCATTCTGTCTATAAAGCCCTTCAATGGTCACCTTTAAAATGTCTTTCTGCCTCTCCATCCCCATGGCAACAGCCTCAAGGCATACTTTAGTTCCCAGTGCTTGTTATTCCAATTGCTTCCTATGTGGTCTGCCAGGAAATAGTTTGCTCTTCTGAAAGCCTGCACAAATGCAATTCCTCTGATCCTGTCACTGCCCTGCTTTCATACATACATACATACATATAAGTGTGGTAGATATATGCACTGTATATAAAAATGTGGTAGATATATGCATGATATATGTAGGTATGTATGTATATATGTATAAAAGCAGAGCAGTATATATATCGTGCATATATCTACCACATTTTAAGGGCTCTGCACCTCTTTCACCCTGCTTGTTTCTGCAGTCCCATCTCCTCACATCATCCAGCATATCTGCCATAACAATATTATCCGGGTCCTACACGGGACCACGAATTCATTAGTATACACATAAATGCCTTCTGAAAACAGGGCGAGTGAATGAACGCGATATGTAAGTCAAGACAGGAAAGGAAGGCTGGAGACAGCTGACTCCTTCCAAGAATACACCCTCCCGCCACCCCTAGCCTCCCAACCTGCAACACACACACCGCCTGTCGTCAGTGGGAATGGAGCTGACGCACTCCTTCCCCAGACTGCCAAGCCAATCTTGGAATGTTTGTACTAGGCTGATAATACAGAAACTTTAAGCTATTTTTTTTTTCTCTTCTGCAAACTCCAGCCCCCACCAATCTCTAGCTGTCATTCCTGCCCTTGTCCCACCCCTGTCGCTGCCTGCCCCTTTTCCTATCTGCTAGCGGAAGTCCCTGTGGAGGACCAGCCTACTTCCTCTTTGGTGCTAGGAGTGTGCGTGGCAGGAGAGGCGGGGCCGGTTTTGCTGAGCTTTCTCGCGGGCTTGCAGCTGCGGCAAGTGCTGGCGGCGGTTGCTTGCGCAAGTCAGCTGGCGTGGGAACTAGCTTTGTAGCTGAGAACGGCTGGTTTATTGATACAGAGACTATTGACGTTGGTAGCTCCAGCGGCAGCAGCTTCTTACGGTATAAAGCAGTTGCTTCCTGAAGAGGCTACAAGCATCCTTCCCTAGGACTGCTGTAAGCTTTGAGCCCCTAGCAGGAGACATGCCTCGGGGACGAAAGAGTCGGCGCCGCCGTAATGCGAGAGCCGCAGAAGAGAACCGCAACAATCGCAAAATCCAGGCCTCGGAGGCCTCCGAGACCCCCATGGCCGCCTCCGTGGTAGCGAGCACACCCGAAGACGACCTGAGCGGCCCCGAGGAAGACCCGAGCACTCCAGAGGAGGCCTCTACCACCCCTGAAGAAGCCTCGAGCACTGCCCAAGCACAAAAGCCTTCGGTGCCCCGGAGCAATTTTCAGGGCACCAAGAAAAGTCTCCTGATGTCCATATTAGCGCTCATCTTCATCATGGGCAACAGCGCCAAGGAAGCTCTGGTCTGGAAAGTGCTGGGGAAGTTAGGAATGCAGCCTGGACGCCAGCACAGCATCTTTGGAGATCCGAAGAAGATCGTCACAGAAGAGTTTGTGCGCAGAGGTTACCTGATTTATAAGCCGGTGCCCCGTAGCAGTCCGGTGGAGTACGAGTTCTTCTGGGGTCCCCGAGCACACGTGGAATCCAGCAAACTGAAAGTCATGCATTTTGTGGCAAGGGTTCGTAACCGATGCTCTAAAGACTGGCCTTGTAATTATGACTGGGATTCGGACGATGATGCAGAGGTTGAGGCTATCCTCAATTCAGGTGCTAGGGGTTATTCCGCCCCCTAAGTAGATCTGAGGCAGACCCTTGGGGGGTGGAAAAGAAAGTCACAGGTACCCCAAGGAGTAGATGGCCAGGGTCCTAAGTTGAAAATGATGTGGATTGGGGGCGGGGGACACTGTATTTGATACTTGTGATCAGTGATCATTGTTTAACTGCAAAATAGAGTGTTTGCTTTTGATAATGGAAAATTGTATTCGTTTTAAAATTCTGTTTGTTGAGAATAACAATATGTTTAAAAATATAATTGAACAGATTTTTTTTCTTTGTTTCCTGTCATTGACATTTAGTATAACAGTTTTGCTACCGTTCTAAAATGAAGTCGTTCCATCATATTCTATAATCTTGTACAGCACTTATAGGAATGAGCTGTTCTTTTGAAGTTGAAATACCCAGTAAAAGGTTGAAGAAGGATGGAGGATTTCTTCATATATGACGTTTCTGAAATGCTTTGTGTTTGCTGTTGTGTGAAGATTGACATTTACTATGATTTTCCTTGGTTACTGCAGAACATAGAGAAAAATAAAAGCATAACGACTAGTACATCTTGCGCATTTTCTGACCACCTGTTATGTGAGGCACCAGTGTAGATTCTAGGAATACTCCCTAGTACACATCCTCCATGTCCAAAGAATGTTCTAGATTATGTGGGAGAGAAAAATAGGTAAACTGGCAGTGCAGTAAATGCTGGGATAGAGTGCCATGAAAATGTAGAAAATGACTGAAGTGCCATGAAAATGTAGAAAACATTATGTGACCTGTCTTGGGGAGGGAGCCAGGGAAGGGAGCATTACAGGATGTGTGAAAATTCAAGAGACACTTAAATAAGTTTGGGGGGACTGAAATATATGATCAGAATATATGATGAAAATATAATGTATTAGATATTTGATTGGATGCTCCACCCAGCATAGGGGAGGGAGCACTGGCAAAAAGAAGGGGACATCACAGGGTGCCTGCCACGGAAGTAGAAAATACACATAAACCATCTTGAGAAGAGGAGGGCAGAGGGAAGGGGTGGGTGCAGGGGAAAAGGTTGTCATGGGGTACTTCGGAAATAAAAAAAGATGGGGCCGTCACAAAATCTTGGTGAGGGGACAATCTGAGGTTTGGAAATAATAGAGAAGAAGGAGAGGGAGTAAAAATGGAGACACTGAAGGCAGCGTGGACATTTGGAAATAAATTCTTCACTGAACTATTAAGGTTATATGAAGGGGAAAGTAGAGAACAAGGAATGAGGCAAGCGAAGAAGTGCGCAGGACAGACCCTCAAAGGGTGGGTGACTTTAAACTAATGACAATAAAAATGATTAATAATAGTAACAACCCTGAAATAATTTGAGAAAACGCTATAGAAAAGCAGAGCTTCTGAGATACTGGATGAGCCAGAGAAAAGGCTCCACCTGTGGCATCTCCGAAAGGTAACCTTGCACTTCTCTCAGGAACTATGGTTCGTTATGGTGCACACATTGTTTAAAAGTGTGTGTGTCCAAGGGGGCAAGGGGACATTAGTATTTTCACTCTCACCTTCGGCCAATGGAGTAAGTCCGGATTGGTACCTGGCATGAAGGCCTATGCTATACTAAGTCATGTGGGATCAGGCCCAAATCCTACCACCTTTTCTCCAAGAGCTAAGCACTGCATGAACTGGGTCCCCCTGCTGGGGAGCACCAGTGACAAGTGCCCAACCTAGCCCTGTGGGGCTCATGGTTAGCAGTTATAACACACACAAGAGTGGTCAGGCTACCTTCTTCCTTCTTGACATCCAGGCTTACCCTGCTTCCAGCTGTGTGCAAAGTAACGTCACCAGGTGCAGGGTAGGCTAGCAAATGACCTTCTGGAGAAGGCCCAGGGACCCGCTCTCCTCAGCCTGCAGGCCAAGGAGGCTTCAAACAAAAGTAGTAACTATGACCCCATCAGCAGCTCCACATTCATTCAGCAAGCCAGAAAATGGTGAGCGCCTTCTGGGATTCAGACAGTGTGATAGAAACTGGAACTGCAGAAAATCAAAAGGCCTGTTCTTTGCCCTGGGAGGAGTCCTATTTATCAATATCACCTCCAGAGGTAAACAAGGTGGGAATCTGAGGTCCAGGTTTCTCGGTGACTTTCCCATCTAGAGCCACAGAAGCAAGAGAGAGATCCTAGACAAGACCCTATGTCCACTCCCTGCAAACCCAGGGTGCTTTCCTCTAGGCCACCCTGCTGCCTGTCTCTGCCTGCTAGTGCACTCTCAAGTCTCTGTCTTCAAAAGAAACACCACGTGAAGACAGGGGAAGGGATGTGAGTAACCCTGGCCGCAGCATCCAATCCTTTTGGGGACCAGGCCAGATTACATTCCTCCCCGCACCCGCCCTTTTACCCAAGGGGGCTTACAGCAGTCAGTGAGCCCCAGGTCAGTCAGCTAGTAAGTGGGAGAGCTGCAGAGTAAAATGATTTGTTGAGCACCTGCCTGTCCCAGAAGCACGCCACATATTATTTCTGCCAGGTCAGTGTGATTACTGCCCATTAAACAGGATGCTCCTCCGGCTAGCTTGGGGGAAGAGGTAATGTCTTCCCCTACCCTGTGTGAATCCATGCTTTCTCCGGCTCTGGTGGCAAATTATCATCCAATGGTCTAAAATGGTTCTTTGCAAGTATGGGCCAAGAAGCTTAATTCAGTCAGAGAACCAGCAGTATAAGAGGAGAAAGACTGGGAGAATACCTCCAGCTGCCCTGTCAGAGAGATGACTGCTGGAGTCCTGAAGGCCTCAGGCAGGAGGCTCTGCAGGGGATTAGGAAACAAGAGATTGGGTGATGGGTGACCTGCCCTAGCGCAAGGAGTACGCGATCAATGGACCAGGCCTATTCTCTTGTGGCCTGGAGGTTCAGTCTCCCTAACACACTACAAGAGTACTGCAAAGAGTTAAACTTCCTTTGGTTAGATAAAGGCTGAAGAAGGGCGGGACTTCCGGTGGCTGTGAAATGAAAGACAGGGGTGAGGGAGAGGCAGGGAAAGGGGCTTCTGGAAGGTGGAGAGGAAAAGAAAGCATTCACTGTGCCATTTACAAAAATTCTTTGAGCTTTGCGGGGAATCCAGATGAGACATCCAGGTGCAAGCCTCTTGCTGAGTAAATCTGAAACCCAAACTGGCCCCACCCCAGCGGAGGTTCCACAAAGCAAGTGGGAAAGCTGCAGTTTTAGGTGCAAGGATGCCTCTGAAAAGGGATTGACTTTCTGGGTCCTAGAACACTCCAGTTGTTAGGAGCACTCAAGGATAGAGAGCCCCAAGCTGCCCAAAGCCTAGCAAACATGGCAGTTGGCATTTACCGAGTGCCTAAATTGTTCCAGGCACTTTGATTGCTGTTTTCATGCATTGTCTCTAACTGCAGTAGTCCTGCAAGGGAGGTGCCACCAGGTCAGGCCGAGTTTACAGAGGAGAAAACCCCAACTCAGATCTCACAAGCAAGTTGCCAGGATCAGCTGGCTGGTCATTGGCAGCCTTGCAGGTGGACCCAGGGCCTGCCAAGTCTGAAGCCCACACTGCCGTGCTACAGGGAAAGATTCCATCTCCAGGGGAGCTGGGGCTCTGCCCAACCCTGGGAAAGTCTTCTGTTTTCAAACTCGGACACATCGCAGGGTAGGAGTGACAGGGAACATGCCGGGGTCAGGTGAGGAGGTGTGGAAAAATAAAATTAATCTGCACTTTCAGGACTAGCTGTGGCAGTCTGTCCCTTTATTTTGAAGGGCTGGGGCCCCATTGCCAGGCATCTTGGAGGAATCGTATGTGTGGAGTGAGCATTTCCTTCCAAGACAAGTGGACTTCCCCATCACAACACATTCCCCGGAAACTTAACTACCCAGCACCCTCCGTCAGTCCTGAAAATCCTAGGTCCTGGCTTTCCCACGGTGGACCAAGCAAACAACAATGTTTCTGAGCCTGCAACATTGCTCCGATACTGTTGCCAATGCAGAAGGTACTGGCAGACCTGTTCCCTTGAGCAGAGCAACCGGGATAAGATGCTGGCAGACAGCAAACAGTGGGCATTTGCCCATGAACAAAAGACAGGTTCCAGGGCATCCTCCTCGGGCCCAGTGTTGCGGCCTTGGCCTCAGCAGGCAAGTGCAGAGTAGACAATGGCCATGACCAAAGGGAGATTTGGATTCAGCCTGGGCTCACGTTGGCCCCTGTGAGGTGGGGAGCGGGCAGGATCTCCCCGACTCCTTTCTTTGGCAGAAAGGTAGAATTCCAGCCTTCTGGAGGAAATGATTTTGGAGTTGTGGTGGAGGTGGATGAGGGTGATTCTTAGGAAGATGTACTGAGACCTGTACACAGGCTCCTCCAGGGCTCACGAGCCATGGAACAGTTAAATGTCAAAGAGCAGATGGAATTTCTTTGAACATCCCTGTGAGGGCACTTTGTCAAAGGAAGGGCTCAGCTCAGCCAAGACTACATAGAAGAATAACTGGAGTAATCTGGGGCTCAGAGAAAAGGTTTCTGGAGGAGAAGTGGGCTCTACGCTTACACTGCTCATCATGCAACAGGCTTGCAAAGCTCACAAGGGTGATTCGGAGGGGAAGGCAGAGTCTATACACAGCTAGTGAAAATCAGGCCCAGTTCTTGACTGGTCGACTTCTGCCCCAGTTCCTGTGGCAAGTGACACCAGTGTTGCCAGTGTTATCTCCAGATGTGCAACGCACGAGAAGTGGTTGAGATTCCTCCTGTAACTTGGACCACGGAGGCCTGTGTAGTCTCAATAATAATGTAGCCTATATTATTTTTCATGTTGTGATTATCTAATGATTCATCCATTCACTCTTTCAACGAGTGCTTATTAAGGTCTACTATGTGCCAGTCATGAGTCTAGTCACCTGGGATTCATAGGTGAACAAATCACAAGCACCCTTGCCCTCATGAATGGTACACATAAAGGCAAGGAAACAGAAAATAAAATGCAAACCTTCTACATTACTAATTATATAGAAGGGTAGAAGGAGACAATCACTTTGGGTAGGGCAGGTGGTGGGTAGTGGTGGTGGTGGTGGTGGTGGTAAGCTAACACACAGCAGGGTAGGGTGCATCTCGGGTCGTTGAGAATGGGAGAGGAGAAAGGGAGTAGAGCATTCACTGCCATACGCAAGGGTAAGCAGGTAGGCTTCCTTGGAGGGGCGACATTGGAGGAAAGAAATGAAGAAGGTGAGAGGGGTTGCCTTGTGGATATATAAAGAAAGTACTGTCCGGGCGGAAGGTCCAGCTGGTGCAAAGGCTCTAAGGCCAGGGAGTGACTACCACGCTTGCGAAATGGCAGAGAAGCCAGCGTGGTTGCTGTAGAGTGAGCCAAAAGGACGAGAGCAGGAGAGGAGGTCAGAGAGATTAACAGAATCCCACATTCTGTAGGTTGGGAGTCCGTTTTAAGGACCTTGGCTCTTGCTTGGGGTGAAATGTTGGGGGAAGAAGGAGGGAAGCAGTGAGGGGTGGAACAGAGGAGTCATGTGATCTGACACATGTTTGGAAGGGATCACTTTGATTACTTACTATGCCAAGAATAGAGTCAATTCAGGAGAGGGTAGCGGAAGCGTGTAAACCAGGTAGGAAGCTACCACGGCTGACTCCAGGGGTTTTTTTTTGCCTGAGCAACAAGTGGACTGGGATTGGTATCAACTGATATGGGGAGCACTGCAGTGAGAATAGGCTTTGTAGGTAGGGAGGGGTCCAATAATTCAGTTTTGTACACATTGAGTTAAGCTGTCTCTCTGACATCCGTGTGAGTCAAGTAGGCAGTTGTATATACAAGTTGGGAATTTGGCTGAAAGATCTATACCTAAATACATGTGGATGGCACTTAAAAGCCATGAGACTACACGAGCTCTGCTAGGGAGGGAGAGCACATAGAGGAGGGCCTAAAGTCACAAACAGAGCCCTGCAGCATAAAGGGATCACAGAGAAGAGGAGACACCAGCTGAGGAGATGGGGAAATTGACACCAGTGACGCATGGAGGAAAACCAAGAGTGTCCTGGGAACTATGTGAATAAAAGTGTCTCAAGAGACATCCAGCGGTTCACTCTGCTCAAACTGCTGATGTCAGGCGAAATAAGAAGAGGAGTGAGAATTAACCATTGCATTTAGCAATGCAGAGGTTCCTGGTGACCTTAATAAGAGCAGTTTTTTGGGGGGACTGTGTGAAAAAGCCTGCTTGGGACAGCTTTAAGAGAGAATGGGAGGAGAGGAATCAATGAGTATGGACAAGTTTTACAGGTTTTGCAGCAATTTGGAGCAAAGAAATCAGGCAGCATCTGGTGGGGAAAGAGGGAGTCATGAAAAGATTTACTTCAGGTGGGAGAAATATCATTGTGCTGAAGGCAAGCACCCGGTGGAGAGACATGAAATCGATAGCACAGGTGTGGCAGAGAGCATCCTTGGAGCGGCAGCTTTGAGTAGGCAGGAGGGTGCAGGGACCTTGTATCAAGGGGAGAGCTGGAGCATGCAGGAGGAGTTGCAAAATAGGGAGTTACTGGAATGGGTAGATGTCAGCTAGGCATTCTGGCCATCCTGAACTCCTCTAGCTGAGGTTAGGCACCTGTCTTTTTGTTGATTCTGCATGTCTGTTGAGCATCTACTATGCATGAGGCACACTTGTGGGCACTTTACTAACATTTAACACTCCAAACAACCCATTAGGTGGGTTGTGTCACAATACCATGCTACATGTGAGAGGTCTGCCGCTCAAGGAGGTCAGATGGACTGGCCAAGTTCACTTAGCAAACAATTGGAAGAGTAAAGCTTTGAGAGACAGCCTGCCTCTCCAGGCAGGCTTATAAAGCTCACATCTGCTGGCAAGTCAGAGTGTGGGATTGCTCTTGCATCCCCTTACACTGGTAACAAGCTTGCCCACTGAACCACAGCAGCTTCTGATGACCACATGGAAGCCACAGTCTGTATGTCTGGGCACTTGCCTCAGTTTCCTGTGTGCCCATGCTACTTCAGTGTGCATGAGTTCGATTCTGAGTCTGAGGCTGAGGGGCAGGGCCTCTCTGTGACCTTGTCTCATTTAAAACAGACCTCTCTTCTGAAGGCTGACTCAGCTCCAAGTGGAACAGACACTCCAGAACTACAGAACTGCCCTTCCACTGGCTTTTTAAACACCCTTACTACCCAAAAGCCTGCTTTCTCACCAAGTCAGAGAAGAAAGGGCCACTGAGCTCACTGAGCCATGTGGACCATTATCATCTAGATTGATGGACACACACACACACACACACACACACACACTCCACATGAATGTGCGTGTGATCTCTTCTCATTAGACCTTTCTCTCTCTCTCTCCCTGTATGTGTGTGTGTGTGTGTGTGTGTGTGTGTATGTGCGTGTGTGTGTGTGAGAGAGAGAGAGAGACAGACAGACAGACAGAGAGAGAAAGAGAGAGAGAGAGAGAGAGAGAGAGAGACCCTACTTCACTCTGTCCTCTTCCTGCTTTTGGCCAAACTTGTTAAGGAATGATCCTATCAAATAAGACCCCCAAAGAAATAAGCTTTACGGTGCGTGGAGCCCCTCCTGTAGGGTATGCCTGGGTCCAGATACGGCTTTTGCAGGGTTGGGTCTCAGGGTACAGGGTCCAGGCCCATCCTGGGAAAGGAATAAACATTTTGCTGTTCTGAGCCAGTGAGAATGAGGCCAGAGACCATGAGAAGAAAGGAACAGAGAAGAGAATGGCCACTGGGGCCATTCGAGTCTTAAATCGGGAGGGCAAATTATTTTATAAATGAGCTTCTTTAAGGCACACACACCTATCTTCTACCCACTCCAATAGCCTTGATGACCCAGAAACAGCAATCAAGGACTTTGGGTACCCACCTCCCTCCAGATGGACATTTAGTATCTTTTGACTCTGCTTTCTCTTCATACACTGCTTTAGATAACATGCTTGAATGTGTCTCCCTCTTTTCAGAGATGAACTCCACCAAGATGCTTCAGAGCCCTGCTGCAGTGACTTCCATAAAGGCTGCTGAACTGCTCTGAAGGCATCACTGGCCCACATGATGTGGGGAGGTGAAAAGCCCCACCATGGTTGGGTTATCTGCACTTTGGAAATCCTGGTAAGTAGCCATTGATGTAAACCATGCATGTTGAGGGGAAGTATGCTGGTCCTGAAGCCAGAGCGTCTACTTGATCAGTAGCTTGGGGACCTGGTCGAAGTTATCTCCCTTGGGCCACCCTCTGTTTACATCTCCAAATACATGAATAATGACTCCTGCTTTATATACATGCTGCAGAAAATACATCAGCTGAACTCCACAAAGCTCCAAACTGTTGCTTCTTGAGCTCTCTGATGTAAAGGAGAAGCATTTAATTTTTTTGTACATCCGTCATTCATGGATCAATACATTCCTGTAACACAAGGAAGGTGAACGAACGACTAGAAAGAAGAAAAATATAGCAAAGACGTACAAAATACAAGCCCTGATTATTTCAACATCCAAATGACTCTCACTGCATGCTATAAAACTTCCTAAACGTATATTCTTATGCTATAAAACTTCCTAAACGTATATTCTTATGCTATAAAACTTCCTAAACGTGTACTCTCAAATGCTGTACTTACCGCAGAGAGGTAACAAACTTTTGCGAAGCGGCAAGAGTCCATGGACTGTGCTTTCATCAGTGATGCTCTGGCGCAGCAGCACCTGACCTATCACATTCATTCACTCGGTGGTTACTGTTACAAGGGAGTTATTACAAAATATGGTTCTTATCATGAAGGAGCTTCCATAACAAGAAATTGCAACTAAAGAGTACAAGAAATGCCAAAAGGTTCAACTGCTGCCTGTCATGAGAGTTGTGAGTCCCTGAAGCAGCACAGGAGTTCAAAAAGCAGATATCACAGTGTACATGACTTCCATTGGGCCTTGACGATCAAGGAAGGGTGGAACTTACTTTGTAGCGTTTTGTATTCTGTGATTGTAGGAAAGGAGCTTGATCATTGCACACGTTTCTGCAAGCCCTAGAAGAATAAGGCGGCTGGAAAATATTAAGCCTAATCCCAAGAATCAGAGTTTACCTGTGCTAACATTTATGTGTACACCTTCAATGCATAGTCAGGAATATTATAATAATGATAAGTAGAATTATTATAATAACTATATATATATAATATATATATATATATATACTGCTCTACACACCCTATGTTTGCAAATATTTATACCAGTTTTCTGTAAGCTGATGCAAACAATTACCTTGACTCAGAGCTCACACTACTGAGTTTGACTCGGAGCTCACACTGTTGACGTTCACACGACATTGATGAGATTCCCACAGTAGTTGTGTCTGGGAGTGCCCAAAGGGCGATACAAGTCATTAACAAGAGCAGCCTGCACACTACAAGCAGCCCCCTGAGAGAGCCTCACTGTAGCCTCCACCCTTGTGATGTTGACATTGTCCCTGATCAGCCCACAAAGCTGCCGGGACCCAGGTGCCAGAGCTGAGCTGCATTCTGTGTGGAGGTACATGGAATGGCCCTGTCCCCACCCCGTACCCAATCATGGACTCTGAAGCAGCTCTGCCAAACCCACACTGTCCCTCTCAGGAAGGCGAGCTCCTCACCACCTTCCTTCCAATCAAGTTCATCTGCAAACAAATCGCCATGTACAACACAGGTCTGCAGGCAGTATGGCTGAAGATTCACACATATTACTTAAATTCACACAGCAATCATAGGAAGCATGTCAAATTGGCCCCATTTTACAGGTTACAAAACCAAAGTTCAAGGAGGTTTCTGATAAGAGATGGAATCTCAGAAACACTGACCTGGTAGCTTCCAACATCACACATACGCACAGTTCAGTTTCTCTCTCTCTCTCTCTCTCTCTCTCTCTCTCTCGTTTCCTTCTCTGTGTCCTGTCCCCCACTACACAGACTACTGAAAGAGTCTTGGAAGGGGGCAACATGGTCCCCAGCCCTGAGGAAGAGTTACAGTGAGTGGGCGGCACCCACAACCTCCCGTGAGTCTTGGGCACAGAAGAACTCAGTCCTTGACCCCAGCCCCAATAGCTCCAAAGTCCATAGTTATGGCCCCTGCTTCTCAGCTCTTTCTTTTCACTGCTCCCTCTCCCTGCAGTGAGGCCTCCCTGCACCCTGACTTGTCTATCTTAGAATGTAGCTGCAGGAAGAAAGCAGATGTATCTGTTGTTCTATCCAACCACTGGTCTCAGGAATCCCAGCTCAAGAGAAGATAAAACGCTCATGTGCAAGGGGGATGAAGGAACACAGACAACCTACATACCATAACAGGGAACAGGAGATTAGCATGCAAGGTAGTGGCTACATATCTGGGAGCAAGGAGAGAAATGAGGAGGGAAGCCAAGGGAATCCTGCCCTGTTATCCAGTGCTGCCCTCACACAAAGTTTTCCTCAGGACTCACAATGAGTCTCTTAGCAACCCCTTCCTCCTTCCAGCTCTGGAAAATCAGACTGCTTGCCCTAGCAAAGCTCAGTCCATGGCATGCCAAGCTTTCATATGAGGCTTGGAACCTGTAATTCACAAATACGTAGACTGAAAACTCCTGAAGAATGTCAACACCAAAAGTGTAATAATAATAATAATAGTAATAATAAAAAAGAATGTCAACACCAGACTCTGGCCATCCACAGGACTCAACCCAGGACTCTGCTGAAGCAGAGGAGAAATGGCCTCTCCCTCTTGTCATCATGTGGTTAACAACCCCAAAGTCCGCTGCCCTCTCTCAGTAGACTCCGACAGGGCAGGGTACAGAATTTTGGAGGTCTGAAGGAGGACGTCCACATGGACCTTGTGGTCCAAGGGCCAGGAAAACCATGGTGCCCAACATTCCCCAGACAGGCTCCTAATCAGAACACTTGTGTCTCTCCAGTCCTGGCAAGCAATGTGTGGATGTGTGATGAGGTTGTGTGAGACTAAGTCTAGGAGGTAGATTGTGAAAAGTGCCTCTGAATGATCAGTGTCAAGAAAATTGCCAGACGTTGGTATGCCAGGAGAGTGGAAGGTGCTGGGCTTAGAGCAGGACCCAATTAGACCTTTATGCTAGGGTTTCCCTCAAAGCAGCCCCGCCGTCTGTTCCCATCAACATTCGTGTTTTCACATGTGTGCTGAAAATAGTCCCATGAGTGCAACTGGCAGCAAAGTGGAGATGGGCAAGCAAAGGGGGAACGAGAGAAATGCACTGTATCTACCCTGCAAAGAACTTGTGGGCAGCAGTAGCCTTCCTCTTCTTCTGTACCCTACTGCGTACTGCACCCTACTGTTGCAGTAAGGAATCACCACCCACAAGCCATGTTCGTGGCCTTTGGACACCACTGGCGGGAGCAATCTCAGGGGCTGCCATGTCCCTGACCTAAGTCAGAGAAGCAAGTTTGGACTGGCTGTGGCGTGCTGCTTCTCCATATCAGCCCCTTATTCCCACCCCAGCCCTAGCAGACTATAGAGAGTGCTCAACTCGAAATGAGGATAGGGATAGGAAATGAGGATAGGGATAGGAAATGAGTATCTTTTCCTTTCCCATGTCATCAAGGGTGTGGACCTTGCTGCCAGGGAAATCTGTGCATAGTGAGCGTAAGTAAGCCTTGGGCGTATCAGACACTGTGGTGCTTGAGAAGGCAGGACCTGGCCCATTCATCCTGCGAGTGGTCGATTCAACCAGCAGGCCAACACATATGGTATTAATCCCTGGGCTGTGGAAGCATCACAGATTGCACTGAGGCAATTGTTCTTCATTCTTTGAAAAACTCTCCTTCTGTGACCTCAACAGGCACAGGAGCATGCGGTGTGTGCACGTGCACGCGCACACTCTCTCTCTCTGTCTCTCTCTCTCTCTCTTTCTGTCTCTCTCTCTCTGTCTGTCTCTCTGTCTCTGTCTCTCTCTGTCTCTCTGTCTCTCTCTCTCTCTCTCTCTCTCTCTCTCTGTCTGTCTCTCTCTCTCTCTCTCTGTCTCTCTCTCTCTCTCACCCTGCACACTGTGCGTTGTGATCTTCCATTTTCTCATTGGGTTGGAGCTGCCTTTACTAGTTACGCCCTGAGAAACATGGATGGGATTTGGAATCAGAAGATACGGCTTCCTCCCTATCTCTGGGCTGTGTGATGCCTACTGACAGCATGGCTAGGAAGATTAAATGAGGTACAGTGTGTGCAACTGCTTTCTAAAGTGCAAGGGGTGGCTAAGCAAATATGATACCTATCACTGCCAAATACAACAATAGATAAGCAAGTTCAATGGCGCTGGTCACGTTCCTACCAAGATAGGAAAAGATTGTCTATCTTGTCTGGTTTCTCTGGAAAATACAGCAAAGTCTGTGGCCAGCAAGTCGGTCCATGGTTCTATCCATTCCCCATTATTTTGCTACAATGTAAGCTTCACGGGATCAGAATTCTGCTTGTTAGTAACACTTTCTTCACTGATGTGCCGCTAAAGCCTAGGACAGTACCTTGTGCATATTAAACAGTCAAAATATGAAGTGTGTGGGTGAATGAATCTTTTTGATCATCTACTGGAAAGGACGTCAAGGGTAATGACTGTAAATAATTTCAAGTGGGCGAGGTACTCACACAAAAATATCAGCTGACAGGAGAATATTACGTCACTCATCTTTAAGTGAAGGATACCAAGTTATTTTTAATGACGAAAACCACTGAAGCTCAGGGATGGTGCGTAAAACAATCCTAAAGCCAAGGCTGCATTCTGTGGTAGCACAGCTGGAAAATGCTGTGCTAAGTTGCTCTGGAGGTGGTACAGAATCCTCCCCTGATCCTGGGGGCAGATTCCAGAATGGAGCAAGAATATGAATCTTATCCATAGCTTATATATCTTGAGCACCTATTTTGTCCTGGGTATATAGTCATATCATTCATCTCAGCCTCATCACAACCCTAAGCGACAGGAATCATAGCCCTCCTTTTTCCAGATGAGTAAACTGGGAATCAGAGAGGTTAGGTAGCTTATACATTGCCATGTGAGCCTCCTATTAAGCGGCAGAAGTAGGATCTGAAATCGGTCTCTCCAAGTCCAAAATACACACTTTGCTTTTAAACATTAGATGGCATTGCCTTCCATTATCTGCGGGCTGGTCCAAAATGCTAATATCAGATACGTCTGTTTTTAGGTGAAGTTCTAAACCACTAGAGGGATAGAGACACCATAAATTGAAAGGGAGCCACATGGATACAAACTATCTTGCTAACAGGAGCTCAAATTTTAATACAGTATACAGTATAGGTTGTTGTGGAAATACAAAGAAACTTGTTTGCTTTCCATAAATAATCCTGCTTTCTGAGTACACAGTCCAACGGTTACTACAAGTGAGCAGGGGTGACCAGTTACATTTCTCCAATGAATTAAACATTCTTCAGCCTCTTCCAGTCTGGCTACTCTCTTTCAAGCAATCATTGAGTCAATTCTAAGATCTATGGACACCTCCATCTCCCTCTATAAAATCATGTCTGGGGATTGGAGGAAGGAGTGTGACATAAGTGATACTAGAGAGGCTTTGCAGCGGCAGTTGCGGGGGGTCCCCACTTTGAGTGCTTTGCTCTGGATTCTGCTGATATGTGTATACAACCTGTGTGCTCCTTTCTTACTGAACTTCTTTTTTCTCTTTCAAATATTGTGGATCCATATGAGATTTGGTTGCCACTCAGAGTTGAGACTTCAATGTGGGTGCTCAGTGCACATTTGCTGTGGCAATGGTCTCTGATAATTTTTCATCAGACGTTGTACTGGGTTGAATGGTGTCCCCCCAAAATACATGTCCACCCTGAACCTCACAAGGTGACCTTATTTGGAGACAGTGTCTTCACAGATGTAATTCATTGAGAGGAAGCCATACCCAGTTGGGGTGGACCCTCAATCCAACATGACTGATACCCTCATAAAAAAGAGTAGAGAATACACGGAGACGCAGACACATGGGGAGGAGAACACTGCGTGAACATGAAGGCAGAGACTGGAGTGAGGTGTCTACAAGCCAAGGAACACGAGGATTGCCATAAGCACCAGAAGCTGGAAGAGGCAAGGAAGGACTTTCCCCTGGAGGATTCAGAGGTAGCATGGTCCTGCCAATACCTTGCTTTCAGATTTCTAGCCCCCAGAACTGTGAGATAATACATTTCTGTTGTATTCAGTCACGGAGTTTGTGGTAATTTGTCACAGCAGCACCGAGAAACAAATACACCAACAGTAATAAAAGATGTTGAGCCCACACCTACAATATATGTATCTTTGTAAATTTACAAATTATATACTGGAAACACTGAATAATTATGGAATTCTCATATAGAACACACACCAAAATTAGACTTTTAAAATAAAGTGATACAAATGAATATGCATAGACTTGCTAATGTTTCCTTCCCATGCCTCAATGGCTCTTCTTGCCATTTCTGCATGTGCACACCTCATTTTGTAGAATAAGGCGCTCCAAGATCTACTCACCATGGTTGGGGTGGCCATGGAGTGCTTGCCAGAAAACATTCAGCTGCCTTCTGGACCCTTCCATCAGGCTGGTGAGACATTCTCAATCTCTTCTGAAGCAAATAGGAGCTGAGGAAAGTTCAGGAGTGCAGACGTGGGTCCATTCTCTCCAAATCCACTCTGATTGACGTGTCTTCACACAGACTGCAACAAATCTTTCCTCTTATAACAGTCAGAACGGCCCCAGTGTGGACGGCACATGGCCCCCTCTATATCCGGCTTTCTCATCCATCTAATGCCTCCACCTGTAGGATTTTTCACAAGATTGTTTCAGGTCACATATAGCTAAATAATTTATATCTCTGTCTCTGTCTCTGTCTTTGTCGCTCTCTCTGTCTCTCTCTCTCCACGTATTCCATCCTCTTTCTGTCTCACTTCTGGGGAGGGGAGAAGCATTGTGTTTTACCTCTTTTGTCTAATTGCCAGAGACCTAATTCTCCCATATAATGTTACCCTTTTCCTCAAGGGGATATCCTCTGTGGCCATCAGGGCTGTTGCAAGGCAAACCATTTATGGTGGAAGAATCAATACTCACATTTATTATTTCAATATAGCATCCCCATTATACAGCTTTGCTTCTGGAAAGTACCCAACCCTGAAAGCAGCAGAGGGTGAAAACCTCACCCCCACCACCCCTGACCTCTGTCACCTGTACTGATATAACTTAGACGAGAAGCATCAAGGTGGGACTGCTCCTCTCTTGAATATAAAGCAAAAGGGGAGGCAGGGGGTGGGGGTGATCCTCACAGATGAAGGTGATAGCTGATAGCCTAGGTTCAAAATTTTACTGCTATTCCCTGGGGGACCTAGTAAGATCTGAATGGAGTGTTTCAAAGGGGCCTCTATTTCAAAGGGGGCCTCACCCCTTTATAAAGGGGATGAGGGTTAGGCAGGCCTTTTTCTCCCAGAAGTGGGCAAAGGGACAACCCATCTAGGAACCTCTACCCTTGGGTAGGGGAGAACAACCTTTCCAAGGGATCCTGCCGGATCGACCACTCTCCTGGTGCACTAGTGGTAAGGAGAGAAAGTAACCCACTGCTCGAGTTCCCTAGACTGGTGTGTATGTTTTGGGGTCAAATACTGTTGGGGAGAGATGGCCTCTAATTGCTATGAACAGAATGTGGAGCATGTACCCCTTCCACAGTGACAATTAAAGCCAGGGCATAAGAGTCTTTGTTTCTGTTTACTTGCCCATTTTTTCATTATAAAAGTTTATTCATGAAGCATATTAAATTTTGAAAATGGAAAAAAGAAGAAGAAAGTCACCCAAAAGCTGCCCAGGCTCAACCCTGTGGCTCAAGGATCAGGAGAACCGTGACTGCCTTTATCTCACAACCAGACGTGTAAACCGGGACCCGTTTGTTTCCCCAGTCCTGGCAAGACGTGAGCGGGTTATACTTTCTTGAACAAAGAAATGGCCCAGAAACAATGAGGGGAAGGTGGAATCTATCCAAAGACTCTAAGAGACACTGAAAATTACATGCAATGTGTGGAACTTTTCGGATTTTAATGGGGTCACATGAACTGGAAAATCTTTCATGAGACAATTGGGAAAATGGAAAAGGTACTGGAGAGTAGATGATGTTTGTTCAGTCTTAGTCTTTTCTAGGGTATGATATTGTATCCTGCTTATGTTAAAACAGCCCTTACCTATTAAAGTCTGTTTCCGGATGAAAAGATTTGATGTCTATACTTGGCTTCTCTGCACTCTGAAAAGAAAAATTAAAAGTATGATGGAGGATAGATGAAACAAGGACTGAAGAAAGTTAATGATTGTTGAAGTTGATGGCTCTTGAAATTAATGGGTACACGGAGTGCATTCTAACATGCTTTCTGCTTTTATGTGTTTGAAGTTTTCATAATAAAAAGTTAAAAATGACTTGATTGGATTAGTGAGGGTAATGTGGGGGCAAGAGATTAGGAGGAAGAAAGAGTCATGTTCATGGGAACAATAGCAAGAGAAATATGAAAAATGCCTGTGAACTACATATTCATAGACGTCACGCCAATTGTAGATTCTGACGGAAATAAGCCACTCTTGAACAAATGGTTCAGAAAATGGCTCTGCAATATGAAACAGTGTTTATTTTCCCAGAGAAAGAATATGGATGGAAGGAGTGGTCTTTTGGATTTCTTAATCAATCATAATTTACTTTTAAAAGGCACTACTTTGCTGTTGTTGTTGAAGAACAAATGTACAAATTATTTATAAAATAACATGTACCCTCGGTAGCATGACCAAAAAAAAAAAAAAAAAAAAAAGACAGACAGATAAATTATTGTGTTATTTTAGTGACAGATGGAAGAACACATAAGACTGGATTAGGGAGGTAAATGCTGCACACCATGCACCCAACGCTGATGAGAAGAAAAGTGTGATTTGCTTACCTGTGATTTTGAGACCTATATAGTGAAGGCTTGTTGCCACTTTTTAATTTCCTCGAACATGCAGAAGTAAGTAATGAGGTTTGACAGAGACATGGGACTATAAGATGTCTGTCATTGCTGCCAACCATAGAAACGATGTTAAGATGTCCAGCTGCCCATAAAATCATATTTTCAAAGTGTGAGACAAGAAGAATGCCATTCTCTTATTTGGAAATATGTTGAAGATAGGAATAAAGAAAAGAATTACAGTAAAGTGGAGACAAGAGACACAGTGAAGCAGAAATGTATATGCCATTTCTCCAAAACTGTGTGAAGGTCCTTGAAGAGGCCATAAAGAGCTTAAGAACCTATCAACTGACTGCCCCTGAATTGTTCCGTGTTATGTGTAGGTTGTAATGAAAACTGACATGGCAAAAAAAAAAAAAAAAAAAAAAAAAAAGAGGCACTTTTTTTTTTGGCAAAAAGACTGCTTGAGAAATCAAGAGAAAAAAGGGTCACTAGCAAAAGGCTTCCATGTCAAACAGGACTTTCTCAACTTCTTTGCTAGTAATTTAACTTATAGGAAATCCAACTTCAACAATGCAAGTTCAAATTACCCTTGATCTTTAAAAACCTTTTTCCCGAGAAAGAGTGATGTAACATACGATGACATCCAGTGTGCTTCAGAGTGTTTAAGAATTATGGACACTTTAGCCATGAACAGCCTATAGGAGGAATCATTGATACAAAAGACCCAATTGACTGACAAAGCAAGCCTTATGTATAGAAAGGAAATGCACACTTCTGGAAACCTGGAAATCAGTTTCTACAATCTAAAACCTACTGTAGGTAGAAGTAAAATCCATGCTCAAACGCTTTGTTGAGAGGATATTTAGTTCAATGTCATTACGTTGGACTGATGCCGGGAGGCAATCTAATGTGGCCTTGAGAAGAGGAGAACTTGATACGTCTAAGTAAATGATAAGTCTGGTTGAGTGCTGATTAGCCACTGCACAAAAAAAAAAAAAAAAAAAAAAAAAAGGAAGTTCTAACATGGCGAGCAGTTCAAAGAAGAGTTATGACAGAAAAAAAATAAAAGTATTTTACTATTTTGGGAGACAATGAAACAAGCCAGTGGGTTTTTTTTTTTTTTAATGTAGGTAAATATCTGTGTGGTTATTACTGCTGTTTCTGCATATGCCTTTGAAAAAGTCTTCTGGTTGTGTATGATAAAAAGTAATAATATAGCCAACAAAATTTTAAAATCCAATAAGAATTTTTCTAAAAAGAGTTACCATAAATTGCTGTGTCAAAAGACAGAAAGGAACATTATGCTATATCGTTACATTTTTCACACCTACTGTATAAATAGTCCATTTATTTACTACTATTTGCCACTGTAAACTAGTCCCATTGTCACCTTGTTTAAACAATGGCATTTATGAAACCAAAGAAAGAAATACGGAATGATATGTAATTGTAAGTGAACTCTTATTTTTCTTATTTTATGGTGAAGGAATAATGTATACATGTACTACTAATTATGACACAATGCTTTCTTGTCTCCAACGGATATATCCAAGGTTGATGTTCTAAAATTTTGGTCACCCCAACCTTCCTTTTGTGATTTGTAAGATTTCTAGAAGGGTGCCTTCTCATTTCAGTAGACAGGTATCACAGGCGAGACTGAGTTTGAATGGCAAAGATACAGCCATCATTTTATTTCTTTATGGATTTCCATTAATATTTCATGGCCCAAATGATTTTTCATCATACAGAAGATATTTCTCAAAATTCCGATATTTTCCGAGCATTTTTTCATTTGCTCTTTGAACACTGGGATAAAGTATTTTTGAATGTTCTGATTTCACATGAATGATGGCATGGAACTGATATATGCTGATCATTTAATTTCTTCATCATCAATGACAGGACATTTTACTTATTTGAAGCATGAACATAACAGAACACAATTGTCGGTCTTTGAAATGTATGTGTTTAGCAATTTCAACTTTTAGATCTGACATTTGAGGGCCATTTGCATCCAACATTGAAATCACTTGCAAACAGAGTACACTCTAGTTGGAGAGAGGGATGTTGCGTCTGAGTGTGGAGGTTCAATCCTGACTCTACTATCTATTAGTTGTATGACATTATTTCACCTCATCTGTAAGATGAGGATGGTAATACTAAGCACCTCTTCCAGCTGTTTTTTCACTTAGTCGACAGACCATTCTGAAAGTTTGCTATGCTTCTAACAGGAACCAAGGATATTGCAATAAGCTAAAAAGAAAAACTGCCTTCCCTTGGGCCACTTTGATCCTATTGGAGGAGACATCACATACACGTATATTATAAAGTGGGAAATAAAGTCAAATAAAAGGAATAAAGGGAAACAAAATGCCCTTTATTCCCTAAGATGGTGGGCTGGGGAAGGCCTCTCTGGGTGATATTTGAGCAGAAACCTGAATGAAGACAAGGCAAGTCATAGGGAAAGACAGTTCCAGGTAGAGGAATGTGTGAAAAGATCCTGCGAGGAAACTAAGCTAATGCTTTGAGAGGGAGCAAAGAGCTTACATATATTTAGCCTTCACTATGTGTCAGGTTCTGTCCTATGCACTTGCTATTTCTGTAGCTATTGAATTCTGTCCACATCTCTCAAAGATAGGTGGTGCCAGTATAATCAGCCTGGTTTTACTGATGAAGAATTCAGGAAACACTGGGGAAGCTCTACAGGACATTGGTCTGGGCAAAGTAATAATTCTCGAGTAATAACCCACAAGCGCAGGCAACCAACGCTAAAATGAACAAATGTGATCACATCTAGTTAAATAGCTTCTGCACAGCAAAGGATACAATCAACAAAGTGAAGAGACAGCCCACAGAACGGGAGAAAACATTCGCAAACTGCCCATCTGACAAAGGATTAATAACCAGAATATCTAAGGAGCTCAAACGACTCAATACAAAAAAAGTCTAATCTGATTAAAATATGGGCAAAAGATCTGAATAGACATTTCTCAAAAGAAGACATGCAAATGGCAAACAGGTAGATGAAAAGGTGCTCAACATCATTGACCATCAGAGAAATGCAAATCAAAACTACAATGAGACATCATCTCACCCCAGTTAAAATGGTGTTTATTCAAAAGGCAGGCAATAAGGAATGCTTGCGAGGGTGTGGAGAAAAGGGAGCCCTCAGCACTGTCGGTGGGAATGTGAATTAATACAGCCACCATGGAAAACAGTTTGGAGGTTCCTCAAACAACAAAAATTAGAACTATCATATGATCCAGCAATCCCACTGCTAGGTATATACCCAAAAGAAAGGAAATCACTATATTGAAGAGATCTCTGCACTCCCATCTTTATTGCAGCTCTATTCACAATAACCAAGATTTGGAAGCAACCTAAGTGTCCATCAACAGACAAATGGACAAAGAAAATGTGGTACATATGCACAGTGGAGTACTATTCTGCCATAAAAAGAATGAGATCCTCTCACTTGCAGCAACATGGATGCAACTGCAGGACATTACGTTAAGTGAAGTAGAATGATGGTAACCAGATGCTGGGAAAGGTGGGGGCTAGGGGAAGTGGAGGTGGTTAATGAGTACAAAAATATAGTTAGGTAGAAAGAATAAGATCTGGTATTTCAGGTTGACTTATTTATTTATTTTTTTGAGACAGAGTCGCACTCTGTCACCCAGGCTGGAGTGCAGTGTGGCAATCTCGCCCCTCACTGCAACTTCCGTCTCCTGCATTCAAGCGATTCTATTGCCTCAGCCTCCCAAGTAGCTGGAAATTACAGGCCTGCTCCACCACACCTGGCTAATTTTTGTATTTTTAGTAGAGATGGGGTTTCGCCATGATGGCCAGACTGGTCTCGAGCTCCTGGCCTCAAATGATCCGTCCGCCTTGGCCTCCCAAAGTGCTGGGCTTACAGGCGTGAGCCACTGCGCCTGGCCCCGATCTGGTATTTGATACCACAACAGGGTGATTACAATCAACAATAATTCGTTGTACATTTAAAAAGAACTAAACGTATAATTGGAATGTTAGTAACACAAATAAATGATCAATGTTAGAGGTGATGGATACCCCATTTATCCTGATGTGATTATTACACATTGTATGCCTGTATCAAAATATCTCTTGTACCCCATAAATATATACAGCTACTATGTACCCATAAAAGCTAAAAATAAAAATTTAACATTTCTGTTCTTTAAAAATTATTATAAAGAGAATAAGAAGACAACCAAAGACTGGGAGAAAATATTTGCAAATCATATATCTTATAAAGCACTTTTATCCTTTCATTCCTAGTTTTCTAATATTTTTGTTAAGTTTTAGTTAGGAATGTAGATTAAATTTTGAAAAATACTTTTTTTTCTGAATCTGTTGAGATGATCACTTTGTTCTGTTAATGTCATGAATGAATTAGATTCATTCCTGAATGTTGAACTAGCCTTGTATTTTTTAATGAATATCACTTCATCGTTATATAACATCCTTTTATAGCTTGCTTGATTCAATTTGTTAATATTTTATTGAGAATTTTTGGATCTTAGGTAATGAGGGACATTAGTCTTTTCTGGTAATAAAAAACCAATGTCTTTTATTGGTCTTTCATCTATGTCAGGTTTGGCTCTCTCTTCTTTGACTTGTGGGTAATTTAGAAATGTGATTTTTAAGCACCATATAATTGAGACTCTTCTATGTATCTAAATATTATTGTTTTCTAATCGGTTGTGAACAGAGGATGTACTCTGTATGATTTTCTTCCTTTGGAATTAGTTAAACATTGTGTTATGGTCCCAGAATATAGTGTATCTTAGGGTTGGCAAAGTATGCCCTGTGAGCTGGCAGCTTGTTATTGTCAATTAAGGTTTTTTTAAATACAGTCACACCCATTTATTTATACATTATTTATGGATGCTTTTACACTAAAACGTCAGAGTTGAGCAGTTTACAAAACCTGAAATATTTACTATTTTTCTCTCGAAGGAAAAGTTTCCCAATTCCTGTATCTTACTGAATACTAAGCACATTTCAAAAGATGTGTGCAGTCAGCCCTCCACATCTGCAGGTTACACATTCATGGATTCAACTGTCAATTGAAAATATTTTAAAACATAAAATAGAAATAAAAATGACAATACAATAATAAAAAGTAATAATACAAATTAAAAATTACAGCATAGCCATACTCACATAATCGTATTAGGTATTATAAGTCGTCTAGAGATGATTTAAAGTACACGGGAGTATGTGCATAGGTTATATGCAAATACTATATACCATTTTATATAAGAGACCTGAGCATCCAAGGATCTCGGTGTTCACGGGAGTCCTGGAACCAATCCCCTGTGGATACTGAAGGAAGACTGTATTTTATGGTGTATATTAGTGGTGTATTTTATAAGTATCGATTACCACAAGTTGGTTCACAGTGTCGTTTAGTCTTCTATATCTTTATTGTGTATGGCCTTTTGTTTCATGAATTATTGAAAGAGCAGTGTTAAAATATCCAACTATGATTGTGGGCTTCCTATTTTTTCCTTTAATTCTGTCTAAGTGTTAATACAATCATGATTTTGAAACAGTGCTCTTCGTTTTTGTATCACTCTTTTTTTATAAATGGAGCATACCAAAGATTCGTGGGGTGGGGGGGAAGAGAGAGAAAAGAGCACACGATATGCACTTAATAAATGGTCTGTAATTCTTTGGCCCACTAAGCAGGCAAAGTGCTCAGGGCATCGTGAAGCAAGTCTAGTCAGAGCTTGGAATTCAGAGGTCTCTGCATGTGTGTGGGGAAAAGAGCTGCGTCTTTATTTTCACCCACCTCTAACTTAAAGTGATCATGTCCTAAAACTATGGGCCTAGGCATGAAACTCCATTGATAGTAGTACTACATGTGACTGTGTCGCCAATAAACATTTCGGTATCACATTACACTTCTATCACATTTCTCAAGAGTATCACTTATGCTCAACACTACTTTGAAACTATGGTAATTATTATACCCATCTTGCGATACTTATGTAAGGTTTAATAAAAAAAAAAAACTCCTCATATCACAATATCTTTCTATCTTTCTAAAAGTACAAAATGTCATCTCCATACTATGCATTTTTATAATCCCGTGTATTTAGTTATATATATTTATGTTAAAAATATCATTGTCTTAAGGGATCCACCGGCTGTACCAGGATACCAAAGGGATCCAAGGCACCAAAAGGCTGAGGATCCCTACTCTGAAGGTTAATATTAGGGGTCAACTTGATTGGATTGAATTGAAGGATGCCTAGATAGCTGATAAAGTATTACTTCTGGGTAAGGGTGTTGTCAGAGGAGACTGACGTTTGAGTCCGTGGACTGGGAGAGGAAGACTCATCCTCAATGTGGTTGGGCACCATCCAATCGGCCGCCAGCGCGGGTAAGGCAAGGCAGATGGAAGTAGGTGGGACAAGCTGGCTTGCTGAGTCATCTGGCTTTCATCCTTCTCCCATGCTGGATGCTTCCTTCTGTTCCTCCTGCCCTTGGACATCAGACTCCAGGTTCTTTAGCCTTTGGACTCTTGGACTTACACCAGTGGTTTGCATGGGGGCTCTCGGGCCTTGGGACACAGACTGAAGGCTACACTGTTGGCTTCCTTATGTTTGAGGCTTTTGGACTCAGACTGAGTCACTACTGGCTGCTTTCTTCCCCAGCTTTCAGACGGCCTGTCATGGGACTTCGCCTTGTGATCATTTGAGCCAATTCTCCCTGATAAACTCCTTTTCATACATATACATATACATATGCATATACATATACATATACATATGCATATGCATATACATATACGTGTGTGTGTGTGTGTGTGTATGTAGGATACATATATCCTATTGGTTCTGTCCCTCTGGAGAACCCTGACTAAAACACCTACTCTAGGGGATGTTTTGAAATGAACATCCAAGGGCAAAGGGAAGGCAATGGACTGACAGGCCGGATGTTTTCACATATGTAATCTCATGTGCACAGACAATACAGAGGCTTCTGTGGTTGAAGTGCTGGAGCCTAAAAAAGCAGAAAGTGAAGCTGAGGTTGGACCTACTCAGGGGTAGGGGGAGTTGGAGTAAGTTGGGCAGTTTCCATTTTAACCAAGAGACCACAGGGAGTCACCATGGGTCTGTGGGCAGGAGAGGGCACACTCCAGTGGTGTCTGAGGCTGTTGCTTCAGAAGCCCGGAGGCAGACCAGCTACGAGCTGGAGTACAGGATGTAAAGGAACAGAAGAGGGGATCCATCAAGTGAGGGGGCAGGGGCAGGAGGCTGGGCAGACAAACGTGGGCCCCAAAGGACTAGAACCCAGTCCATGGCACCCTCCCTGCAGCCCCAGTCAGGGGCAGGTAATGGCTCCAAGTCTGCCCTTTGGGATGCTGGCCTCTGAGAAGCGAGGTCATTGAGGGGAAGAGGCCCAGGTTGGGAGAAAGAAGGCTGTGTGAGGCTTCAGGAGTCCAGTTTTCAAGGTACTGAGTGAGCCACCAGGAGCACAGAGGCAGGCTTTTTCCCAATCCTGCTCTTTCATACACCACCCCACTCCCAAAGGAGCCCGCCAGACTGGCCACAGCTAGAATCTGTAAGAGACGCCAACATAACACAGTCCTGGGAAACCAGCTCCGTCAGACATGGCTCCTGCTACCAAGGCCAGAGTGCCTTGACCTGGGCTTCTTTACACATAATCCCACAGCAGTGGTTCTCAAAGTGCCCTCTCCATGCCAGCAGCACCCGCATCAGCTGGTACAGCGTTAGAAACCTAAATTATTGGGCCTCACCAAACCCACTAACCTGGGAACTCTGGGAGTGGGGTCTAGCAGACTGTTAAGTCCACCAGAAAGTTAGATGCTGCTTCATTTTGGAGGAACCAGTGAACTCCAGAAAGGCCTAAACCATGCAGTCCCATTCATTTTCGTTTTGACAGAAGTGACCCATCACACTGTTCTGAGGTTTTCCTACAGGACAATTGTCAATGAAGAAATCATTTGTTTGGTCACCGTAGCGTGTGGGCCGATTTAAAGGTGTGTCTTGCTCAATAACAATTGTTTTCAGAAACTTTTTGAAGCACTATAACAATCCCACCTCCCAAATGTTAAGTTGTTGATTAGGAGTGGTTTTTAGGCCTTTATTAACTAACATTAATCTTCACAGCACATTCCTTTGCATTTCCTGATGTGGATCTCAGGCAGGGACTCTGACTGACTTGCTTTTGTGCCCAGTTTTGTTTGGCTGTATATTCATAGTGCCCAGGGCAGCAGTAGGTGCTGTTTACATATCTGCTAAATAAATGAATCTAGGTAAGGCTGGCATTCTCATGATTCTGATTTTGCACAAAAGAAAGCAAAGGCTCAGAAGACAGAAGTATTTATAAATTGTGCCCTGCCTCCCTGCCTGAATAAAGGGTGCAAGGCTGTCTCAGAGCAGCTGGGATCCACGCCACAGGTGGCGCAGCTAGCAAACAACTGACTCAGCATTTCCTTCTAGATCTGCTAATGCAGAAGCAACTCTTTGCTTAGCTGTGACTGAGAAAATGCCCTTCCCTAGGGGAGAAGAAACACGTTTTCCTGCACAAGCCAGTCTATAATTCCAAAGCACTTTCCCTCCAGTTGCTTGTAGGTGACTGAGATATGGTCGAATCTAGACCAAGTCACAAAATCGCTGATATCCATTGTGCGGAGGTATCCACTAGATGCCACTGCCAAGTTAAAGAGAGCTGAATCTTAATCGTGAGGTTTTGAGGGGAGATGTGTGACTTTCTCAGAGAGATTAAATGTAGCATTAAACATCCTCTGTAATAAACCATAATTTTCTTGGGATTGGACAGGAAGGGCAAGAAGCCCTGGAGATAGCTTTCCTCTGAGGTTGTCACCTTGGATGCTGGATCTGTCACAGAAAAGGAAAAGTCTCCTGGCCTATGGACTTCATGACACAAACAGTTGTATCTTGTGCTTCTCACAGCACAATCTAGCACTATAATGCACCGATGGCATCTTTGGTGAATGCATGCTCCTGTACATGAACCGCCTAGGAGGGATGATAGCGTGAACTGAGCCATAACTTGGAGAGAGCTTCGAAAGAGAAAGGCATTCTCTTCTCCTCTGCTCTGCATCAGTTGTTGTTCTCTAGACTGATTTTCAGGTCGGGACTGAAAAAAGAGGTGTGAAAGATAAAGCTTGCCAAAAAGGTCTTTTACTTGATATATACTATGACTTAGTGTTCACATTGGGTTAGGGTTATTATTTCAATTTCTCTTAAAAAATTGACACAACTAAGGCTCAGAGAAGTTAAGTGTTTTATCTGAGGTCACACAGCAAGCATGTGCCTGGGCTCAGGTCTCTCTGAGCCTGAGCCCTTGCTTATGCTTCCTCCCCTGCACATTCTGGGATAATCTCTCTCTCTTTCTCTCTCTCTCTCTCAACTCCCAGAGACCAGACTCTGACAGGATCCTGAGGGATTCCTGCCAGGGAGTTGCCATCTCTGGAAGCCCCCACCCCCATGCCGGGCGAATCTTTTTTTCTGTGGAGTGCGGGCCTGGAGCTAGGTGAGGCCTGAGCCTCCATTTCAGGGGCTTTCTGTAGAATCTGTTGCTGCTGTTGCCTCCAGTAGAGTCTGTTTCAGGAAGAGGTTTGCCTGCCTGCGCGGGACAGCGGTGCCATTCATCACTGCAGGAGGGCAGAATCCGGGGTTGGGGGCCGCACGTCGAGAGGGGAGGGGCCAGGGGGCGGCCCCCTTGTGACCAGCCCTGAGGAGAGGTCAGGAGAGAAGGCTGGCTGAGGAGCGCCTGGACAGCAGCAGTTGCTGACGTTCTATATCACGCGCCTGGGGCCCAAGGTAACCCAGACCTTTAAACAAACCGCCGGGCTGGGGGCGTTGCAGGGGCAGGAGAGGGAAAAGGGAGCGGGGACTTCGGGGATCGCCCGAGGATGGTGGTGGCCTTAGAGGTGGCAAATGCCTGAAGGGAGGGAGTAGTAATCCGAATTCTAGGAGAAATCGTAGGAATTGAAGTCGCAGAAGCAAGAAAAGGGGTGTGAGAGCACAAGAGCGAAAAAGCGTGAGAGGGCGCAAGAGCTGGGCGGACCGAAAGTGCGCTGAGGGGCAACGGCTTAGCGTGGAACACACCGGGTCACAGAAGTATAGATAAGGTAGGAGCAGAGGGACACTTTCTTCCTCTGAGTTCATTTTCCAAAAGTGCGCCTTTCAGCCATTTTTGAGAGAAAATGTTGACCCAAGTGTTTTTTAGGATACAGGGAAAGAACGTCAGAGGAAGCTGCACCAAAGCGAGGCTGCGCAGGGCGCAAAAAAGCAGACAGAGGGTGGCGCCTTTTTTAAAGAAGTTTCCATCCTTTCTGTCCTAAAGCTCAGGCCGTTCCCCACCCCCACCGCTCGCTAGCCTTCTGTTCCCAGTCCCCTGGCCCCTGCATGATCTGAGCGTCTTTAAAGCAGGTAACCGCCTCGGTCTCCCCATCAGCTCCAGGGGCCTCTCAGTTGAGTGGGTGGAGCCGGCAGCGGCCGCGGGCTGAGCTCAAGGGCCGATGGGAGGGGTCCTGGGGGCGCTAACTGCGCACTGCGGCCATGACGCTAGGCAGATCATTCACAGAAGTCTGTCTCGTTTCATCTACAGTCGCAGCTCGTTTGCAGACGCCTTGCTTCTCAGGTCGAGCAGTGATCTGATGGCCCAGGTTCGAGAAACTTCTTTGCCCTCCGGCTCTGGGGCCCGCTGGATCTCCGGAGGTGGGGGAGGAGCCTCTCCAGAGGAGGCGGTTGAGAAGGCGGGGAAAATGGAGGCGGCGGCGGCGGGGGCGACGAAGGCGTCTTCGGGACGGGAAGCTGAGGAGATGAAGCTGGAGCCATTACAGGAGCCTAAGCCCGTGCCGGAGGAGAACTTGACGTGGACCAGCAGCGGCGGCGACGAGAAGGTGCTCCCTTCAATCCCCCTTCGCTGTCACAGCAGCTCCTCACCCGTTTGCCCGCGCCGCAAGCCCCGCCCTCGGCCCCAGCCCCGGGCCCGCTCCCGCAGCCAGCCTGGGCTCTCGGCCCCACCCCCGCCTCCGGCCCGGCCCCCGCCCCCGCCGCCACCCCCGCCCCCATCCGCACCGCGGCCCAGGGCCTGGCGTGGATCCCGGCGCAGATCCCGACCTGGGTCCAGGCCTCAGACACGGAGAAGCTGCTCTGGTGACCTAGACGGGTCGGGGGATCCTGGCGGCTTAGGGGACTGGTTGCTGGAGGTCGACTTTGGTCAGGGTCCCACAGGCTGCTCTCATGTGGAGAGCTTTAAAGTAGGTAAGAACTGGCAGAAGAACCTGAGGCTGATCTACCAGCGTTTCGTTTGGAGTGGGACCCCAGAGACTAGGAAACGTAAAGCAAAGTCATGCATCTGTCATGTATGTAGTACCCATATGAATAGACTCCACTCTTGTCTCTCCTGTGTCTTTTTTGGCTGCTTCACTGAGAAACATATTCACAAACATGCAGAAACAAAGCAGCACCATTTAGCTGTAGATGTTTATCATGGGGTCATATATTGCTTCATGTGTAAGGATTATGTATATGACAAAGACATAGAACAGATTGCCAAAGAAACAAAAGAAAAAATTTTGAGATTAACTTCCACCTCAACAGATGTTTCTCATCAACAGTTTATGACATCAGGGACTGAAGACAAGCAATCAACCTGTGAGACAAAGGAACAGGAGCCAAAATTGGTGAAACCCAAGAAAAAGAGAAGAAAAAAGTCAGTCTATACTGTAGGCCTGAGAGGGCTAATCAATCTTGGGAACACTTGTTTTATGAATTGTATTGTCCAGGCACTTACCCATATTCCTCTACTGAAAGATTTCTTCCTCTCTGACAAGCACAAATGTATAATGACAAGCCCCAGCTTGTGTCTGGTCTGTGAAATGTCTTCGCTTTTTCATGCTATGTACTCTGGGAGCCGAACTCCTCACATTCCCTATAAGTTACTGCATCTGATATGGATCCATGCAGAACATTTAGCAGGGTACAGGCAGCAGGATGCCCATGAGTTCCTTATTGCAATATTAGATGTGCTGCATAGACACAGCAAAGATGATAGTGGTGTGCAGGAGGCCAATAACCCCAACTGCTGTAACTGCATCATAGACCAAATCTTTACAGGTGGCCTGCAATCAGATGTCACATGTCAAGCCTGCCATAGTGTTTCCACCACCATAGACCCATGCTGGGACATCAGTTTGGACTTGCCTGGCTCTTGTGCCACATTCGATTCCCAGAACCCAGAGAGGGCTGATGGCACAGTGAGCAGGGATGACCACATACCAGGAATCCCCTCACTCACAGACTGCCTACAGTGGTTTACAAGGCCAGAGCACCTAGGAAGCAGTGCCAAAATCAAATGCAATAGTTGCCAAAGCTACCAGGAGTCTACTAAACAGCTTACAATGAAAAAATTACCCATTGTGGCTTGTTTTCATCTCAAGCGGTTTGAGCATGTAGGCAAACAGAGGCGAAAGATTAATACCTTTATCTCCTTTCCCTTGGAGCTGGACATGACTCCGTTTTTGGCCTCCACTAAAGAGAGCAGAATGAAAGAAGGCCAGCCACCAGCAGATTGTGTGCCCAATGAGAATAAGTATTCCTTGTTTGCAGTGATTAATCACCATGGAACTTTGGAAAGTGGCCACTATACCAGCTTTATCCGGCAACAAAAGGACCAGTGGTTCAGCTGTGATGATGCCATCATCACCAAGGCTACCATTGAGGACTTACTTTACAGTGAAGGGTATTTACTCTTCTATCACAAACAGGGTCTAGAGAAAGACTAGTCTTACCAGACCACTTACTGAAGAAAAGTAAATGATTAGGCAAGGATTTTGAAGTGACACACAGACCTACTTGGAATGGACAATGACAATAACACCTATATGACAGCTAGTATCTTGATGTAAAGAACCTATTTTAGCATGGCCCATGGGTCTGTAGGAAGAAAAAAAATGAATACTAACCAGTGACCATTCAACCTTAAGAAATGGGGAGAGGGAGAAGAGGTTGAAAATGGTCACATAAAGCATAATGAAATGAAAAGAATACTTTAGGTGGGGACAATGGGAGTAGAGGTGTTCTGATGCTACTATGTCATTTGTTTCTACAGAAATATCTTGTGAAGTCAGGGAGTATTCCTTTATCAGCAAAAACTTCACAATTGGTGTTCCAGCTGTGGCTGACCAGCCAAATAGTTTGAAAGAAAATTAATATTTTAAAATAAAGTTTAAAAAGCTTTAAAAGAAAAACATTTAAAAAGGAAAAAATCATTTTTAAGGTTTTAAAAGAAAAAAATTTTAAATGTTGAAAAAAATTTAAGTTGATATTTTTTAAATAAATATTTTAAAAGTTAAAAATAATTTTTTAATTTAAAGAAGTTTCAGAATTTTAAAAATTAAAAGCAAATTAAATTCTTAAAGTTTAAAAATGTAAAATAAGGAACAAGGTTAAAAATGAAAGTTTACCAAAAAAAGGAAGAAAATACTGTTAAAAATTAAAGTTAGAAACAAAAGAACATCTTAAAAGTTTCAAATGAAGGAAAATAATATAAATAGATATTTCAAAATTAAAGCATAAAATATACATATTTAAAAAGTGTTAACAAAATTACTACTATAATGATTAAGAAATAAATTTTCGAAAATACAGAATGGAATGCAATTCAATTTTAGAGAAAAGTTTTAAAAGAGGAAAGTTTAGAATAATTCAATACAAAAAGACAAAATTTGTTTAAAGACAAAAATTGAAAAAATATAGGAAGAAAATAGAGACTTATAAAAAGAACCTTAGATAAGTTCAATTCAAGAGATTTAAATGAAAATTTTAAATATTTAAATAAAGATTTAAAAATTTAAACTTAAAAAAAGTTACATAAAAATTGATAAATGTAAAAGATTCAAGTAGAAAAAAATTATTAAAATTAAAAGTTTAAGAAGTTCTATTTTTTTATTTAAACATATTAAAATACAGACGGGTATGAAAGAAATGGAGGAGACAGGAATAACAAGACAGCGGTGTGTGAGTATATATTTTTTTTGAGCTTTATGTTGATATATCAATATACTTTGCAAAAGGAAATAGACATTTTAATCATTATCTTACCATCCAATTGTGAGATGGCTGCAAGGCCTAAACACTAACCCACCTTCCTCTCTTGAGATTCCATGCCCCATCTCATATCCTGAAGGAAGTCGAATTACTTCCTAGGCAGAATCAATTCATCTGAGAAAAATGAAAACATTAGGGACTTTTCCATTTAGAACTGCATTATTCATACAAATTCTTAGCTTCTGAAAAGGGGCTTGATAATTTGGTGGCTTAGGGAAGTTAGATCACAGCTGTGAAACTCTGGCTTTGGTATTTGAGCCCCATGGCCTGACTGAGGAAGTGGCAGGGACCCATATCTGAGGCCCTCCCACCTTCCTTTTTCCCTCTTCCCCCTCCAAGGGGAAACAAGACCTTTAATTTCCACAGTAGAGCTATGGGCTTGTGCTTGCAGTCCTTCTGCTCATTCGTTATTCCCTCTTTATTTCCTTTTTTTGTCACTCATACCTAGTTCCCTGAACCCCTCACTTACCTGGCCTTACCTACATCTCTGAGCCCCAGCCTGCAGGGCTCCTTCTTTGACTATTCACCTGGTGGCTTTTACTCCTCCTTCAAGACCCAACTCACAGATGACTTCTCTGTAGCCTTCCCTGAATGCTCTAGGCAGGTATAAATGAGAAAATTGTTCCTCCCTCGCCCTCTTTATCCCTCTCACTGTGCCTCCAAAGTACTTTGTCCATACCTCGGTGATAGTACTTATTCTACTGTGATTTTATTGTAGCTTTGTGATTGTCTGCCCCTCTGCACTGAGCATCTGAGACCAGGGGGCCAAGCCTTACTCATTTCTGTGTTAATAAATATTTGTTAAATGTGAAGATGAGTTCAGTTATTTGCTCTATTCACCTTGTCAGTAATGTTTTCTCACCCCTTCATCCATCAGGCTGCCATTAAATGCCCAGTGCTATAATACAGTGTGATCAGTATTGTATTTTACCCCAAAGCAGGGTATTAAAAGCACTCAGCTGCAGGGGCTGGCTTAAGAAAGGTGGTCAGTGAGAAATAGCCAGGTGTGTGGAGGGAGGCCCAGGTACAATGCAGAGAAAAGAGCACAGGCCTGGAAGTTGGCAGTCATGGAAGACTGGGTGGGGAAGAGGAGCAGCAATCGAAGGTGAGGCTGAGCTCTCTGGCATGTATGTGTCCACACTGCCCCTCATCACAGTGTCCCTCAGCAGCAGTGTCTCACAACTGTGTACCACACCTTTCTAGGGTTTACCACATTAGTTTACCTTCCCCCATGAGACAGTAGTACCTCACCACTGCGCAGTGTTCTTCATCACACTGCACATCATCACTCTGCTACAAGGGAGTGATGTCTGGTGACTGTGTTTATCAAAGAGCTGTAGTTTATTTTTCTGCTTAGCACCCTCATTTTCCCACCATTCTTTGTGGACCTATTGGGGCTACTGATCACTTTTCCTTGCCTCTGTCACCCCACCCCAGGGTGGGCACGTTACACAGGCTGGGCCAGATTAGAGTTCTCAATTCCCCGGTCCCTCTACCAATACCCCTCCCACAAGAGCATTTCTTCTGAGGGTGGGCATAGGGCCCAAGTAGGGCCAATCAGAGTCTATTGCTAAATTGAATGTATATGGACACTGGAAGAAAATACGTGTCTCCCTCCTGACCCCACCCCCAAGCTGTAGTCACTATGCTATGATGACCTGATTCTGGGACTTTGAGAGGTTAATATCTATAACACAAAGAGAAAACCAGAACTGGAGATTGGGAGAAAGAGCCCAGGGAACATCGTTTGAACCTTGTGGATCCAGCTGTGCCAGAAGTGCCAAAGTTCCCAGCTATCTGAGCCAATAGAGTCCTTTGTTTTGCTTAAGCTAGTTTCAGTTGGGATCCTGTCATTTGCAGCCAAGGGTCTTGAACATACTAACCAAGCTATACGATTAGTGCAGCATCAGTTCCTAAGACCACAAAGCATGAGAGAGAAAAGGGAAGGAGGAGTGACCTTGGATGAACATCATATAAAATTAAGAAACTATAGTGAGTCCCTGTACATCTTTAAGAAACAAGTGTCAGCTCAGCCACTGACCTATGCTAGACTTCAAACCTTACAGCAATGAAATACTTATTCCAAATAAAAGGGAAAAAACGGCAATAATGTTATATGAGTACTGATTTAAAGCAGGCACTGTGTTAACTGCTTTACCTTGATTATCTCACTGGGTCCTGGGTCCTCGTATTTCTGGGAGACAATCATTACTGAACATATTTCACAAACTGGGAAAGTGAAAATCAGAATAGAAAAGTGATTTGCTTAAGTTCACTCTACTGTTCTAATCAGTGAAGCCATTATTCAAATGCAGGTCCCCAAAGCCCATGCATGTCCCATCATAATCCAGTATAGATAATTCAAATATATATATTTTTGCTTTTTGTGACTTTGCTATGGAAGACAGCATAAACCAGCATGGTACAGAAGGGCAACTTCTGACAAATCTGGATGCAGGTAACCTGCGAGGAGAGAGTAACCTATCAACTACACAAAGTTGCCCATGCTGCAGGTGTATTTGTTTTTGTGGAAATGGCTGATTCAGATAGATCAGGCTAAACGACTTTCCTAAGGATAATAATGATGGATGAGACCAAAATATTACCCCCAATATAAGACACATAGCCTCACTCAATACTATATGCCAGGCTGAGCACCAAGACCTGACTGTAAGATCTCACGTTTTTGCTATCTGTAAAACCACCAGCTCTTTAGTCACACAAGAATTCTTTTCTAACTTCAACACCATAGCCATCACTTTGTCACTTTTATCACCCCTCTCCCTCAGATCCTCCCAAAATGCCCACAACACCAGCTCTTCCAACAAGCCTGGGGAGGGACTTACGTGTTGGGACCTTATCCAGGTGGTCCAATACTGATTTGCAATGTATAGCTTCTGTTGTTTCTGAATTGCTTTCAGTTCCTTTACCTTGATTCTCTTCCAAACACACAGTAGTGGCTACTCCGGGCCAGGGCCAGATCTATGTGTTTATAAATCCCACAGGCCTACCACAGTTTATGGCAGGTACTTAACATGCTGGCTGAATGAATATATGAATGAACAAATGAAGACATTCCATTCTACACTCTAAGCCTCAGCTTCAGCAGGTGACTTCATGTCCTATTTTTCTGAAATCAAAAATCTCATAAGAATGCCTGATTTACCCATGTCTACACACTTAAGTTTCCATCCATCCTGTATGCCTTCACTATCATTTCAAAGGAAAAGGAATACTGCTTCTTTTTTGAAGCTGCACCCACTAGCCTCCTTCTTCTAATCCATTCCTAACAGCCTGAGGGCCTTACTCCTACACACTTTCCTCTGTTCCAGTAACAGCCATGTTTTCGCTAGACAGATAAAATCCAGCAACTAGACATCCTAGATTTTCTATGGTAGTTCCTCAAAAATGTTGTCCCATCATCCCTGTAAGAGAAAAAGTCTCCCAAATCCCAGTACTTCTCTAGAGTGTATGTTATCCCCAGAAGAAACCCGAGTCTGTTTTAAAATCCAGATTTGGGTTCTCATGTTTAAAAGAAAAATACATTACCTTTGCTCCCCTTCCTTTCACTGTCAAACTCTTTCTCATGTGTTTTTTTCATACACTATTTTCACTTACCTCCCACTCCATCTTTAGTTCCCTGCATTCTGGTTTCTGCTTGCACCACTCTGTTGAAACTACTTTTGCTTAAGTTAAAATGACTTATTTTTTCAAAATTCCTGATTTTACTACTTTATTCCATTTAATAAAGAGATATATGATATTTGCAGATAATGGAACAGCAATCACAGAATATTTGAAGTTAAAGCTTTCCTCAAAAAATCCAGATCATAATGTTGCCACGTTGGCTACCATTTAGGAGCAGTTTCAGCTTCCCTTATACCAGGAGAGTATGCCAAATCTGAGAAAGGGACTGCAGCTAGAGGTGGAGCAAGTGGAGTTGAGGAAGGGATTGCATAGAAAATCAAATTTTAAAAAACTGCATCATGTTTTAAATGTATCAGAGAAGTTGGTATCTAAGGACAGGTGTAGAAAATCCTTTTTGTATACAAATGAGGCCTTATCCAGACTCTAACCATGCCCTAAATTGATTTGTTTTTAAGAGTCCCCTTAAAGACACACCTGTATTCTATATGCAAACTTACAATTTGAACCCTGTTTCTCACCAACCCTTTCATCGAGAATTAAACTGACTGGCCTATGATTTCTACTTCTTTATGATGAGGTACCTGTGGTGAGGCCTAACTAGGCAGAAGATGACTGAGGCACCAGAAAGACTTGAACTGAAATCACATCCCATATTTGCCATTTATTAACCGGCGACACTGGGCCGGTTGCAGCTCCACCTCTAGCTGCAGTCCCTTTCTCAGATTTGGCATACTCTCCTGGTATAAGGGAAGCTGAAACCGCTCCTAAATGGTAGCCAACGTGGCAACATTATGATCTGGATTTTTTGAGGAAAGCTTTAACTTCAAATATTCTGTGATTGCTGTTCCATTATCTGCAAATATCATATATCTCTTTATTAAATGGAATAAAGTAGTAACAGAATCTTGTGCACAGCCCTCCCAGGATTGTAGAAGAGACTAAAACTAACAATCTTTGTAAAGCATTTGGTGGATAGCAAAATGCTTGCTATCTACACATGGTTGAAGCTAAAAAGAAAAAGTAGTTATATCTCTTGTCCCACGTGTCAGTGTCCACATACTCTCTTTGACCCACACATGTCCATAGTAGATAAGAAGTGCTAGCTCTCTGGAAGCATATTTTCCAGTACATTACATGGGATTGTTACCTGAGCAAATCCTCATCAGGCAGGGCTCTCCCAATGGGGTGTGACTTACTGTTGGCTATACTTGATGAAGAATATGAGACTCAGAGAATTTGAATATTTTTTCCAAAATAAATAGTAATTAACACACAGAGCTGGGTCAAAAAGACTGGACGTTAACCACCAGGCTGTGCTGCATCCACAGAAGCTGCCCTGGTCTAGACCAACCTCTAAGGATCTATCCTCCACACTGGTTTTTCTCTCCTCTACACCCAGGTCAAGTGTCGCCTCCTCCAAGAGGCCTTCCAATATCTTCCAAATCATGAGAGAAGGAGCACTCAGAGCACAGAAGCACTACTAAGGCAGCATCCACAAATTATAAAAGGGGTCATGCCCCTCAGATTAGACTGCAGCCCCAGCACCTGACCCTCCTATCCCTGCCCCTTTGTCAGCAGGGATTGGGCTACATAAAGAGGCCTCCACAAAGAAAACAGGTGTCTGGTAAAAAAGGAGCTAAAAAAATTTCCAAGTCGCAGTCACAATACAAGCACCTGGAGGAAAGTGCTTTGGAATTATAGACTGGCAATGGGTTTGGTGAGGCCCAATAATTTAGGTTTCTAACGCTGTACCAGCTGATGCGGGTGCTGCTGGCATGGAGAGGGCACTTTGAGAACCACTGCTGTGGGATTATGTGTAAAGAAGCCCAGGTCAAGGCACTCTGGCCTTGGTAGCAGGAGCCATGTCTGACGGAGCTGGTTTCCCAGGACTGTGTTATGTTGGCGTCTCTTACAGATTCTAGCTGTGGCCAGTCTGGCGGGCTCCTTTGGGAGTGGGGTGGTGTATGAAAGAGCAGGATTGGGAAAAAGCCTGCCTCTGTGCTCCTGGTGGCTCACTCAGTACCTTGAAAACTGGACTCCTGAAGCCTCACACAGCCTTCTTTCTCCCAACCTGGGCCTCTTCCCCTCAATGACCTCGCTTCTCAGAGGCCAGCATCCCAAAGGGCAGACTTGGAGCCATTACCTGCCCCTGACTGGGGCTGCAGGGAGGGTGCCATGGACTGGGTTCTAGTCCTTTGGGGCCCACGTTTGTCTGCCCAGCCTCCTGCCCCTGCCCCCTCACTTGATGGATCCCCTCTTCTGTTCCTTTACATCCTGTACTCCAGCTCGTAGCTGGTCTGCCTCCGGGCTTCTGAAGCAACAGCCTCAGACACCACTGGAGTGTGCCCTCTCCTGCCCACAGACCCATGGTGACTCCCTGTGGTCTCTTGGTTAAAATGGAAACTGCCCAACTTACTCCAACTCCCCCTACCCCTGAGTAGGTCCAACCTCAGCTTCACTTTCTGCTTTTTTAGGCTCCAGCACTTCAACCACAGAAGCCTCTGTATTGTCTGTGCACATGAGATTACATATGTGAAAACATCCGGCCTGTCAGTCCATTGCCTTCCCTTTGCCCTTGGATGTTCATTTCAAAACATCCCCTAGAGTAGGTGTTTTAGTCAGGGTTCTCCAGAGGGACAGAACCAATAGGATATATGTATCCTACATACACACACACACACACACACGTATATGTATATGCATATGCATATGTATATGTATATGTATATGCATATGTATATGTATATGTATGAAAAGGAGTTTATCAGGGAGAATTGGCTCAAATGATCACAAGGCGAAGTCCCATGACAGGCCGTCTGAAAGCTGGGGAAGAAAGCAGCCAGTAGTGACTCAGTCTGAGTCCAAAAGCCTCAAACATAAGGAAGCCAACAGTGTAGCCTTCAGTCTGTGTCCCAAGGCCCGAGAGCCCCCATGCAAACCACTGGTGTAAGTCCAAGAGTCCAAAGGCTAAAGAACCTGGAGTCTGATGTCCAAGGGCAGGAGGAACAGAAGGAAGCATCCAGCATGGGAGAAGGATGAAAGCCAGATGACTCAGCAAGCCAGCTTGTCCCACCTACTTCCATCTGCCTTGCCTTACCCGCGCTGGCGGCCGATTGGATGGTGCCCAACCACATTGAGGATGAGTCTTCCTCTCCCAGTCCACGGACTCAAACGTCAGTCTCCTCTGACAACACCCTTACCCAGAAGCAATACTTTATCAGCTATCTAGGCATCCTTCAATTCAATCCAATCAAGTTGACCCCTAATATTAACCTTCAGAGTAGGGATCCTCAGCCTTTTGGTGCCTTGGATCCCTTTGGTATCCTGGTACAGCCGGTGGATCCCTTAAGACAATGATATTTTTAACATAAATATATATAACTAAATACACGGGATTATAAAAATGCATAGTATGGAGATGACATTTTGTACTTTTAGAAAGATAGAAAGATATTGTGATATGAGGAGTTTTTTTTTTTTATTAAACCTTACATAAGTATCGCAAGATGGGTATAATAATTACCATAGTTTCAAAGTAGTGTTGAGCATAAGTGATACTCTTGAGAAATGTGATAGAAGTGTAATGTGATACCGAAATGTTTATTGGCGACACAGTCACATGTAGTACTACTATCAATGGAGTTTCATGCCTAGGCCCATAGTTTTAGGACATGATCACTTTAAGTTAGAGGTGGGTGAAAATAAAGACGCAGCTCTTTTCCCCACACACATGCAGAGACCTCTGAATTCCAAGCTCTGACTAGACTTGCTTCACGATGCCCTGAGCACTTTGCCTGCTTAGTGGGCCAAAGAATTACAGACCATTTATTAAGTGCATATCGTGTGCTCTTTTCTCTCTCTTCCCCCCCACCCCACGAATCTTTGGTATGCTCCATTTATAAAAAAAGAGTGATACAAAAACGAAGAGCACTGTTTCAAAATCATGATTGTATTAACACTTAGACAGAATTAAAGGAAAAAATAGGAAGCCCACAATCATAGTTGGATATTTTAACACTGCTCTTTCAATAATTCATGAAACAAAAGGCCATACACAATAAAGATATAGAAGACTAAACGACACTGTGAACCAACTTGTGGTAATCGATACTTATAAAATACACCACTAATATACACCATAAAATACAGTCTTCCTTCAGTATCCACAGGGGATTGGTTCCAGGACTCCCGTGAACACCGAGATCCTTGGATGCTCAGGTCTCTTATATAAAATGGTATATAGTATTTGCATATAACCTATGCACATACTCCCGTGTACTTTAAATCATCTCTAGACGACTTATAATACCTAATACGATTATGTGAGTATGGCTATGCTGTAATTTTTAATTTGTATTATTACTTTTTATTATTGTATTGTCATTTTTATTTCTATTTTATGTTTTAAAATATTTTCAATTGACAGTTGAATCCATGAATGTGTAACCTGCAGATGTGGAGGGCTGACTGCACACATCTTTTGAAATGTGCTTAGTATTCAGTAAGATACAGGAATTGGGAAACTTTTCCTTCGAGAGAAAAATAGTAAATATTTCAGGTTTTGTAAACTGCTCAACTCTGACGTTTTAGTGTAAAAGCATCCATAAATAATGTATAAATAAATGGGTGTGACTGTATTTAAAAAAACCTTAATTGACAATAACAAGCTGCCAGCTCACAGGGCATACTTTGCCAACCCTAAGATACACTATATTCTGGGACCATAACACAATGTTTAACTAATTCCAAAGGAAGAAAATCATACAGAGTACATCCTCTGTTCACAACCGATTAGAAAACAATAATATTTAGATACATAGAAGAGTCTCAATTATATGGTGCTTAAAAATCACATTTCTAAATTACCCACAAGTCAAAGAAGAGAGAGCCAAACCTGACATAGATGAAAGACCAATAAAAGACATTGGTTTTTTATTACCAGAAAAGACTAATGTCCCTCATTACCTAAGATCCAAAAATTCTCAATAAAATATTAACAAATTGAATCAAGCAAGCTATAAAAGGATGTTATATAACGATGAAGTGATATTCATTAAAAAATACAAGGCTAGTTCAACATTCAGGAATGAATCTAATTCATTCATGACATTAACAGAACAAAGTGATCATCTCAACAGATTCAGAAAAAAAAGTATTTTTCAAAATTTAATCTACATTCCTAACTAAAACTTAACAAAAATATTAGAAAACTAGGAATGAAAGGATAAAAGTGCTTTATAAGATATATGATTTGCAAATATTTTCTCCCAGTCTTTGGTTGTCTTCTTATTCTCTTTATAATAATTTTTAAAGAACAGAAATGTTAAATTTTTATTTTTAGCTTTTATGGGTACATAGTAGCTGTATATATTTATGGGGTACAAGAGATATTTTGATACAGGCATACAATGTGTAATAATCACATCAGGATAAATGGGGTATCCATCACCTCTAACATTGATCATTTATTTGTGTTACTAACATTCCAATTATACGTTTAGTTCTTTTTAAATGTACAACGAATTATTGTTGATTGTAATCACCCTGTTGTGGTATCAAATACCAGATCGGGGCCAGGCGCGGTGGCTCACGCCTGTAAGCCCAGCACTTTGGGAGGCCAAGGCGGACGGATCATTTGAGGCCAGGAGCTCGAGACCAGTCTGGCCATCATGGCGAAACCCCATCTCTACTAAAAATACAAAAATTAGCCAGGTGTGGTGGAGCAGGCCTGTAATTTCCAGCTACTTGGGAGGCTGAGGCAATAGAATCGCTTGAATGCAGGAGACGGAAGTTGCAGTGAGGGGCGAGATTGCCACACTGCACTCCAGCCTGGGTGACAGAGTGCGACTCTGTCTCAAAAAAATAAATAAATAAGTCAACCTGAAATACCAGATCTTATTCTTTCTACCTAACTATATTTTTGTACTCATTAACCACCTCCACTTCCCCTAGCCCCCACCTTTCCCAGCATCTGGTTACCATCATTCTACTTCACTTAACGTAATGTCCTGCAGTTGCATCCATGTTGCTGCAAGTGAGAGGATCTCATTCTTTTTATGGCAGAATAGTACTCCACTGTGCATATGTACCACATTTTCTTTGTCCATTTGTCTGTTGATGGACACTTAGGTTGCTTCCAAATCTTGGTTATTGTGAATAGAGCTGCAATAAAGATGGGAGTGCAGAGATCTCTTCAATATAGTGATTTCCTTTCTTTTGGGTATATACCTAGCAGTGGGATTGCTGGATCATATGATAGTTCTAATTTTTGTTGTTTGAGGAACCTCCAAACTGTTTTCCATGGTGGCTGTATTAATTCACATTCCCACCGACAGTGCTGAGGGCTCCCTTTTCTCCACACCCTCGCAAGCATTCCTTATTGCCTGCCTTTTGAATAAACACCATTTTAACTGGGGTGAGATGATGTCTCATTGTAGTTTTGATTTGCATTTCTCTGATGGTCAATGATGTTGAGCACCTTTTCATCTACCTGTTTGCCATTTGCATGTCTTCTTTTGAGAAATGTCTATTCAGATCTTTTGCCCATATTTTAATCAGATTAGACTTTTTTTGTATTGAGTCGTTTGAGCTCCTTAGATATTCTGGTTATTAATCCTTTGTCAGATGGGCAGTTTGCGAATGTTTTCTCCCGTTCTGTGGGCTGTCTCTTCACTTTGTTGATTGTATCCTTTGCTGTGCAGAAGCTATTTAACTAGATGTGATCACATTTGTTCATTTTAGCGTTGGTTGCCTGCGCTTGTGGGTTATTACTCGAGAATTATTACTTTGCCCAGACCAATGTCCTGTAGAGCTTCCCCAGTGTTTCCTGAATTCTTCATCAGTAAAACCAGGCTGATTATACTGGCACCACCTATCTTTGAGAGATGTGGACAGAATTCAATAGCTACAGAAATAGCAAGTGCATAGGACAGAACCTGACACATAGTGAAGGCTAAATATATGTAAGCTCTTTGCTCCCTCTCAAAGCATTAGCTTAGTTTCCTCGCAGGATCTTTTCACACATTCCTCTACCTGGAACTGTCTTTCCCTATGACTTGCCTTGTCTTCATTCAGGTTTCTGCTCAAATATCACCCAGAGAGGCCTTCCCCAGCCCACCATCTTAGGGAATAAAGGGCATTTTGTTTCCCTTTATTCCTTTTATTTGACTTTATTTCCCACTTTATAATATACGTGTATGTGATGTCTCCTCCAATAGGATCAAAGTGGCCCAAGGGAAGGCAGTTTTTCTTTTTAGCTTATTGCAATATCCTTGGTTCCTGTTAGAAGCATAGCAAACTTTCAGAATGGTCTGTCGACTAAGTGAAAAAACAGCTGGAAGAGGTGCTTAGTATTACCATCCTCATCTTACAGATGAGGTGAAATAATGTCGTACAACTAATAGATAGTAGAGTCAGGATTGAACCTCCACACTCAGACGCAACATCCCTCTCTCCAACTAGAGTGTACTCTGTTTGCAAGTGATTTCAATGTTGGATGCAAATGGCCCTCAAATGTCAGATCTAAAAGTTGAAATTGCTAAACACATACATTTCAAAGACCGACAATTGTGTTCTGTTATGTTCATGCTTCAAATAAGTAAAATGTCCTGTCATTGATGATGAAGAAATTAAATGATCAGCATATATCAGTTCCATGCCATCATTCATGTGAAATCAGAACATTCAAAAATACTTTATCCCAGTGTTCAAAGAGCAAATGAAAAAATGCTCGGAAAATATCGGAATTTTGAGAAATATCTTCTGTATGATGAAAAATCATTTGGGCCATGAAATATTAATGGAAATCCATAAAGAAATAAAATGATGGCTGTATCTTTGCCATTCAAACTCAGTCTCGCCTGTGATACCTGTCTACTGAAATGAGAAGGCACCCTTCTAGAAATCTTACAAATCACAAAAGGAAGGTTGGGGTGACCAAAATTTTAGAACATCAACCTTGGATATATCCGTTGGAGACAAGAAAGCATTGTGTCATAATTAGTAGTACATGTATACATTATTCCTTCACCATAAAATAAGAAAAATAAGAGTTCACTTACAATTACATATCATTCCGTATTTCTTTCTTTGGTTTCATAAATGCCATTGTTTAAACAAGGTGACAATGGGACTAGTTTACAGTGGCAAATAGTAGTAAATAAATGGACTATTTATACAGTAGGTGTGAAAAATGTAACGATATAGCATAATGTTCCTTTCTGTCTTTTGACACAGCAATTTATGGTAACTCTTTTTAGAAAAATTCTTATTGGATTTTAAAATTTTGTTGGCTATATTATTACTTTTTATCATACACAACCAGAAGACTTTTTCAAAGGCATATGCAGAAACAGCAGTAATAACCACACAGATATTTACCTACATTAAAAAAAAAAAAAACCCACTGGCTTGTTTCATTGTCTCCCAAAATAGTAAAATACTTTTATTTTTTTTCTGTCATAACTCTTCTTTGAACTGCTCGCCATGTTAGAACTTCCTTTTTTTTTTTTTTTTTTTTTTTTTTGTGCAGTGGCTAATCAGCACTCAACCAGACTTATCATTTACTTAGACGTATCAAGTTCTCCTCTTCTCAAGGCCACATTAGATTGCCTCCCGGCATCAGTCCAACGTAATGACATTGAACTAAATATCCTCTCAACAAAGCGTTTGAGCATGGATTTTACTTCTACCTACAGTAGGTTTTAGATTGTAGAAACTGATTTCCAGGTTTCCAGAAGTGTGCATTTCCTTTCTATACATAAGGCTTGCTTTGTCAGTCAATTGGGTCTTTTGTATCAATGATTCCTCCTATAGGCTGTTCATGGCTAAAGTGTCCATAATTCTTAAACACTCTGAAGCACACTGGATGTCATCGTATGTTACATCACTCTTTCTCGGGAAAAAGGTTTTTAAAGATCAAGGGTAATTTGAACTTGCATTGTTGAAGTTGGATTTCCTATAAGTTAAATTACTAGCAAAGAAGTTGAGAAAGTCCTGTTTGACATGGAAGCCTTTTGCTAGTGACCCTTTTTTCTCTTGATTTCTCAAGCAGTCTTTTTGCCAAAAAAAAAAGTGCCTCTTTTTTTTTTTTTTTTTTTTTTTTTTTTTGCCATGTCAGTTTTCATTACAACCTACACATAACACGGAACAATTCAGGGGCAGTCAGTTGATAGGTTCTTAAGCTCTTTATGGCCTCTTCAAGGACCTTCACACAGTTTTGGAGAAATGGCATATACATTTCTGCTTCACTGTGTCTCTTGTCTCCACTTTACTGTAATTCTTTTCTTTATTCCTATCTTCAACATATTTCCAAATAAGAGAATGGCATTCTTCTTGTCTCACACTTTGAAAATATGATTTTATGGGCAGCTGGACATCTTAACATCGTTTCTATGGTTGGCAGCAATGACAGACATCTTATAGTCCCATGTCTCTGTCAAACCTCATTACTTACTTCTGCATGTTCGAGGAAATTAAAAAGTGGCAACAAGCCTTCACTATATAGGTCTCAAAATCACAGGTAAGCAAATCACACTTTTCTTCTCATCAGCGTTGGGTGCATGGTGTGCAGCATTTACCTCCCTAATCCAGTCTTATGTGTTCTTCCATCTGTCACTAAAATAACACAATAATTTATCTGTCTGTCTTTTTTTTTTTTTTTTTTTTTTGGTCATGCTACCGAGGGTACATGTTATTTTATAAATAATTTGTACATTTGTTCTTCAACAACAACAGCAAAGTAGTGCCTTTTAAAAGTAAATTATGATTGATTAAGAAATCCAAAAGACCACTCCTTCCATCCATATTCTTTCTCTGGGAAAATAAACACTGTTTCATATTGCAGAGCCATTTTCTGAACCATTTGTTCAAGAGTGGCTTATTTCCGTCAGAATCTACAATTGGCGTGACGTCTATGAATATGTAGTTCACAGGCATTTTTCATATTTCTCTTGCTATTGTTCCCATGAACATGACTCTTTCTTCCTCCTAATCTCTTGCCCCCACATTACCCTCACTAATCCAATCAAGTCATTTTTAACTTTTTATTATGAAAACTTCAAACACATAAAAGCAGAAAGCATGTTAGAATGCACTCCGTGTACCCATTAATTTCAAGAGCCATCAACTTCAACAATCATTAACTTTCTTCAGTCCTTGTTTCATCTATCCTCCATCATACTTTTAATTTTTCTTTTCAGAGTGCAGAGAAGCCAAGTATAGACATCAAATCTTTTCATCCGGAAACAGACTTTAATAGGTAAGGGCTGTTTTAACATAAGCAGGATACAATATCATACCCTAGAAAAGACTAAGACTGAACAAACATCATCTACTCTCCAGTACCTTTTCCATTTTCCCAATTGTCTCATGAAAGATTTTCCAGTTCATGTGACCCCATTAAAATCCGAAAAGTTCCACACATTGCATGTAATTTTCAGTGTCTCTTAGAGTCTTTGGATAGATTCCACCTTCCCCTCATTGTTTCTGGGCCATTTCTTTGTTCAAGAAAGTATAACCCGCTCACGTCTTGCCAGGACTGGGGAAACAAACGGGTCCCGGTTTACACGTCTGGTTGTGAGATAAAGGCAGTCACGGTTCTCCTGATCCTTGAGCCACAGGGTTGAGCCTGGGCAGCTTTTGGGTGACTTTCTTCTTCTTTTTTCCATTTTCAAAATTTAATATGCTTCATGAATAAACTTTTATAATGAAAAAATGGGCAAGTAAACAGAAACAAAGACTCTTATGCCCTGGCTTTAATTGTCACTGTGGAAGGGGTACATGCTCCACATTCTGTTCATAGCAATTAGAGGCCATCTCTCCCCAACAGTATTTGACCCCAAAACATACACACCAGTCTAGGGAACTCGAGCAGTGGGTTACTTTCTCTCCTTACCACTAGTGCACCAGGAGAGTGGTCGATCCGGCAGGATCCCTTGGAAAGGTTGTTCTCCCCTACCCAAGGGTAGAGGTTCCTAGATGGGTTGTCCCTTTGCCCACTTCTGGGAGAAAAAGGCCTGCCTAACCCTCATCCCCTTTATAAAGGGGTGAGGCCCCCTTTGAAATAGAGGCCCCTTTGAAACACTCCATTCAGATCTTACTAGGTCCCCCAGGGAATAGCAGTAAAATTTTGAACCTAGGCTATCAGCTATCACCTTCATCTGTGAGGATCACCCCCACCCCCTGCCTCCCCTTTTGCTTTATATTCAAGAGAGGAGCAGTCCCACCTTGATGCTTCTCGTCTAAGTTATATCAGTACAGGTGACAGAGGTCAGGGGTGGTGGGGGTGAGGTTTTCACCCTCTGCTGCTTTCAGGGTTGGGTACTTTCCAGAAGCAAAGCTGTATAATGGGGATGCTATATTGAAATAATAAATGTGAGTATTGATTCTTCCACCATAAATGGTTTGCCTTGCAACAGCCCTGATGGCCACAGAGGATATCCCCTTGAGGAAAAGGGTAACATTATATGGGAGAATTAGGTCTCTGGCAATTAGACAAAAGAGGTAAAACACAATGCTTCTCCCCTCCCCAGAAGTGAGACAGAAAGAGGATGGAATACGTGGAGAGAGAGAGACAGAGAGAGCGACAAAGACAGAGACAGAGACAGAGATATAAATTATTTAGCTATATGTGACCTGAAACAATCTTGTGAAAAATCCTACAGGTGGAGGCATTAGATGGATGAGAAAGCCGGATATAGAGGGGGCCATGTGCCGTCCACACTGGGGCCGTTCTGACTGTTATAAGAGGAAAGATTTGTTGCAGTCTGTGTGAAGACACGTCAATCAGAGTGGATTTGGAGAGAATGGACCCACGTCTGCACTCCTGAACTTTCCTCAGCTCCTATTTGCTTCAGAAGAGATTGAGAATGTCTCACCAGCCTGATGGAAGGGTCCAGAAGGCAGCTGAATGTTTTCTGGCAAGCACTCCATGGCCACCCCAACCATGGTGAGTAGATCTTGGAGCGCCTTATTCTACAAAATGAGGTGTGCACATGCAGAAATGGCAAGAAGAGCCATTGAGGCATGGGAAGGAAACATTAGCAAGTCTATGCATATTCATTTGTATCACTTTATTTTAAAAGTCTAATTTTGGTGTGTGTTCTATATGAGAATTCCATAATTATTCAGTGTTTCCAGTATATAATTTGTAAATTTACAAAGATACATATATTGTAGGTGTGGGCTCAACATCTTTTATTACTGTTGGTGTATTTGTTTCTCGGTGCTGCTGTGACAAATTACCACAAACTCCGTGACTGAATACAACAGAAATGTATTATCTCACAGTTCTGGGGGCTAGAAATCTGAAAGCAAGGTATTGGCAGGACCATGCTACCTCTGAATCCTCCAGGGGAAAGTCCTTCCTTGCCTCTTCCAGCTTCTGGTGCTTATGGCAATCCTCGTGTTCCTTGGCTTGTAGACACCTCACTCCAGTCTCTGCCTTCATGTTCACGCAGTGTTCTCCTCCCCATGTGTCTGCGTCTCCGTGTATTCTCTACTCTTTTTTATGAGGGTATCAGTCATGTTGGATTGAGGGTCCACCCCAACTGGGTATGGCTTCCTCTCAATGAATTACATCTGTGAAGACACTGTCTCCAAATAAGGTCACCTTGTGAGGTTCAGGGTGGACATGTATTTTGGGGGGACACCATTCAACCCAGTACAACGTCTGATGAAAAATTATCAGAGACCATTGCCACAGCAAATGTGCACTGAGCACCCACATTGAAGTCTCAACTCTGAGTGGCAACCAAATCTCATATGGATCCACAATATTTGAAAGAGAAAAAAGAAGTTCAGTAAGAAAGGAGCACACAGGTTGTATACACATATCAGCAGAATCCAGAGCAAAGCACTCAAAGTGGGGACCCCCCGCAACTGCCGCTGCAAAGCCTCTCTAGTATCACTTATGTCACACTCCTTCCTCCAATCCCCAGACATGATTTTATAGAGGGAGATGGAGGTGTCCATAGATCTTAGAATTGACTCAATGATTGCTTGAAAGAGAGTAGCCAGACTGGAAGAGGCTGAAGAATGTTTAATTCATTGGAGAAATGTAACTGGTCACCCCTGCTCACTTGTAGTAACCGTTGGACTGTGTACTCAGAAAGCAGGATTATTTATGGAAAGCAAACAAGTTTCTTTGTATTTCCACAACAACCTATACTGTATACTGTATTAAAATTTGAGCTCCTGTTAGCAAGATAGTTTGTATCCATGTGGCTCCCTTTCAATTTATGGTGTCTCTATCCCTCTAGTGGTTTAGAACTTCACCTAAAAACAGACGTATCTGATATTAGCATTTTGGACCAGCCCGCAGATAATGGAAGGCAATGCCATCTAATGTTTAAAAGCAAAGTGTGTATTTTGGACTTGGAGAGACCGATTTCAGATCCTACTTCTGCCGCTTAATAGGAGGCTCACATGGCAATGTATAAGCTACCTAACCTCTCTGATTCCCAGTTTACTCATCTGGAAAAAGGAGGGCTATGATTCCTGTCGCTTAGGGTTGTGATGAGGCTGAGATGAATGATATGACTATATACCCAGGACAAAATAGGTGCTCAAGATATATAAGCTATGGATAAGATTCATATTCTTGCTCCATTCTGGAATCTGCCCCCAGGATCAGGGGAGGATTCTGTACCACCTCCAGAGCAACTTAGCACAGCATTTTCCAGCTGTGCTACCACAGAATGCAGCCTTGGCTTTAGGATTGTTTTACGCACCATCCCTGAGCTTCAGTGGTTTTCGTCATTAAAAATAACTTGGTATCCTTCACTTAAAGATGAGTGACGTAATATTCTCCTGTCAGCTGATATTTTTGTGTGAGTACCTCGCCCACTTGAAATTATTTACAGTCATTACCCTTGACGTCCTTTCCAGTAGATGATCAAAAAGATTCATTCACCCACACACTTCATATTTTGACTGTTTAATATGCACAAGGTACTGTCCTAGGCTTTAGCGGCACATCAGTGAAGAAAGTGTTACTAACAAGCAGAATTCTGATCCCGTGAAGCTTACATTGTAGCAAAATAATGGGGAATGGATAGAACCATGGACCGACTTGCTGGCCACAGACTTTGCTGTATTTTCCAGAGAAACCAGACAAGATAGACAATCTTTTCCTATCTTGGTAGGAACGTGACCAGCGCCATTGAACTTGCTTATCTATTGTTGTATTTGGCAGTGATAGGTATCATATTTGCTTAGCCACCCCTTGCACTTTAGAAAGCAGTTGCACACACTGTACCTCATTTAATCTTCCTAGCCATGCTGTCAGTAGGCATCACACAGCCCAGAGATAGGGAGGAAGCCGTATCTTCTGATTCCAAATCCCATCCATGTTTCTCAGGGCGTAACTAGTAAAGGCAGCTCCAACCCAATGAGAAAATGGAAGATCACAACGCACAGTGTGCAGGGTGAGAGAGAGAGAGAGACAGAGAGAGAGAGAGAGAGACAGACAGAGAGAGAGAGAGAGAGAGAGAGAGAGAGAGAGAGACAGAGAGACAGAGAGAGACAGAGACAGAGAGACAGACAGAGAGAGAGAGACAGAAAGAGAGAGAGAGAGAGACAGAGAGAGAGAGTGTGCGCGTGCACGTGCACACACCGCATGCTCCTGTGCCTGTTGAGGTCACAGAAGGAGAGTTTTTCAAAGAATGAAGAACAATTGCCTCAGTGCAATCTGTGATGCTTCCACAGCCCAGGGATTAATACCATATGTGTTGGCCTGCTGGTTGAATCGACCACTCGCAGGATGAATGGGCCAGGTCCTGCCTTCTCAAGCACCACAGTGTCTGATACGCCCAAGGCTTACTTACGCTCACTATGCACAGATTTCCCTGGCAGCAAGGTCCACACCCTTGATGACATGGGAAAGGAAAAGATACTCATTTCCTATCCCTATCCTCATTTCCTATCCCTATCCTCATTTCGAGTTGAGCACTCTCTATAGTCTGCTAGGGCTGGGGTGGGAATAAGGGGCTGATATGGAGAAGCAGCACGCCACAGCCAGTCCAAACTTGCTTCTCTGACTTAGGTCAGGGACATGGCAGCCCCTGAGATTGCTCCCGCCAGTGGTGTCCAAAGGCCACGAACATGGCTTGTGGGTGGTGATTCCTTACTGCAACAGTAGGGTGCAGTACGCAGTAGGGTACAGAAGAAGAGGAAGGCTACTGCTGCCCACAAGTTCTTTGCAGGGTAGATACAGTGCATTTCTCTCGTTCCCCCTTTGCTTGCCCATCTCCACTTTGCTGCCAGTTGCACTCATGGGACTATTTTCAGCACACATGTGAAAACACGAATGTTGATGGGAACAGACGGCGGGGCTGCTTTGAGGGAAACCCTAGCATAAAGGTCTAATTGGGTCCTGCTCTAAGCCCAGCACCTTCCACTCTCCTGGCATACCAACGTCTGGCAATTTTCTTGACACTGATCATTCAGAGGCACTTTTCACAATCTACCTCCTAGACTTAGTCTCACACAACCTCATCACACATCCACACATTGCTTGCCAGGACTGGAGAGACACAAGTGTTCTGATTAGGAGCCTGTCTGGGGAATGTTGGGCACCATGGTTTTCCTGGCCCTTGGACCACAAGGTCCATGTGGACGTCCTCCTTCAGACCTCCAAAATTCTGTACCCTGCCCTGTCGGAGTCTACTGAGAGAGGGCAGCGGACTTTGGGGTTGTTAACCACATGATGACAAGAGGGAGAGGCCATTTCTCCTCTGCTTCAGCAGAGTCCTGGGTTGAGTCCTGTGGATGGCCAGAGTCTGGTGTTGACATTCTTTTTTATTATTACTATTATTATTATTATTACACTTTTGGTGTTGACATTCTTCAGGAGTTTTCAGTCTACGTATTTGTGAATTACAGGTTCCAAGCCTCATATGAAAGCTTGGCATGCCATGGACTGAGCTTTGCTAGGGCAAGCAGTCTGATTTTCCAGAGCTGGAAGGAGGAAGGGGTTGCTAAGAGACTCATTGTGAGTCCTGAGGAAAACTTTGTGTGAGGGCAGCACTGGATAACAGGGCAGGATTCCCTTGGCTTCCCTCCTCATTTCTCTCCTTGCTCCCAGATATGTAGCCACTACCTTGCATGCTAATCTCCTGTTCCCTGTTATGGTATGTAGGTTGTCTGTGTTCCTTCATCCCCCTTGCACATGAGCGTTTTATCTTCTCTTGAGCTGGGATTCCTGAGACCAGTGGTTGGATAGAACAACAGATACATCTGCTTTCTTCCTGCAGCTACATTCTAAGATAGACAAGTCAGGGTGCAGGGAGGCCTCACTGCAGGGAGAGGGAGCAGTGAAAAGAAAGAGCTGAGAAGCAGGGGCCATAACTATGGACTTTGGAGCTATTGGGGCTGGGGTCAAGGACTGAGTTCTTCTGTGCCCAAGACTCACGGGAGGTTGTGGGTGCCGCCCACTCACTGTAACTCTTCCTCAGGGCTGGGGACCATGTTGCCCCCTTCCAAGACTCTTTCAGTAGTCTGTGTAGTGGGGGACAGGACACAGAGAAGGAAACGAGAGAGAGAGAGAGAGAGAGAGAGAGAGAGAGAAACTGAACTGTGCGTATGTGTGATGTTGGAAGCTACCAGGTCAGTGTTTCTGAGATTCCATCTCTTATCAGAAACCTCCTTGAACTTTGGTTTTGTAACCTGTAAAATGGGGCCAATTTGACATGCTTCCTATGATTGCTGTGTGAATTTAAGTAATATGTGTGAATCTTCAGCCATACTGCCTGCAGACCTGTGTTGTACATGGCGATTTGTTTGCAGATGAACTTGATTGGAAGGAAGGTGGTGAGGAGCTCGCCTTCCTGAGAGGGACAGTGTGGGTTTGGCAGAGCTGCTTCAGAGTCCATGATTGGGTACGGGGTGGGGACAGGGCCATTCCATGTACCTCCACACAGAATGCAGCTCAGCTCTGGCACCTGGGTCCCGGCAGCTTTGTGGGCTGATCAGGGACAATGTCAACATCACAAGGGTGGAGGCTACAGTGAGGCTCTCTCAGGGGGCTGCTTGTAGTGTGCAGGCTGCTCTTGTTAATGACTTGTATCGCCCTTTGGGCACTCCCAGACACAACTACTGTGGGAATCTCATCAATGTCGTGTGAACGTCAACAGTGTGAGCTCCGAGTCAAACTCAGTAGTGTGAGCTCTGAGTCAAGGTAATTGTTTGCATCAGCTTACAGAAAACTGGTATAAATATTTGCAAACATAGGGTGTGTAGAGCAGTATATATATATATATATAATATATATATATAGTTATTATAATAATTCTACTTATCATTATTATAACATTCCTGACTATTCATTGAAGGTGTACACATAAATGTTAGCACAGGTAAACTCTGATTCTTGGGATTAGGCTTAATATTTTCCAGCCGCCTTATTCTTCTAGGGCTTGCAGAAACGTGTGCAATGATCAAGCTCCTTTCCTACAATCACAGAATACAAAACGCTACAAAGTAAGTTCCACCCTTCCTTGATCGTCAAGGCCCAATGGAAGTCATGTACACTGTGATATCTGCTTTTTGAACTCCTGTGCTGCTTCAGGGACTCACAACTCTCATGACAGGCAGCAGTTGAACCTTTTGGCATTTCTTGTACTCTTTAGTTGCAATTTCTTGTTATGGAAGCTCCTTCATGATAAGAACCATATTTTGTAATAACTCCCTTGTAACAGTAACCACCGAGTGAATGAATGTGATAGGTCAGGTGCTGCTGCGCCAGAGCATCACTGATGAAAGCACAGTCCATGGACTCTTGCCGCTTCGCAAAAGTTTGTTACCTCTCTGCGGTAAGTACAGCATTTGAGAGTACACGTTTAGGAAGTTTTATAGCATAAGAATATACGTTTAGGAAGTTTTATAGCATAAGAATATACGTTTAGGAAGTTTTATAGCATGCAGTGAGAGTCATTTGGATGTTGAAATAATCAGGGCTTGTATTTTGTACGTCTTTGCTATATTTTTCTTCTTTCTAGTCGTTCGTTCACCTTCCTTGTGTTACAGGAATGTATTGATCCATGAATGACGGATGTACAAAAAAATTAAATGCTTCTCCTTTACATCAGAGAGCTCAAGAAGCAACAGTTTGGAGCTTTGTGGAGTTCAGCTGATGTATTTTCTGCAGCATGTATATAAAGCAGGAGTCATTATTCATGTATTTGGAGATGTAAACAGAGGGTGGCCCAAGGGAGATAACTTCGACCAGGTCCCCAAGCTACTGATCAAGTAGACGCTCTGGCTTCAGGACCAGCATACTTCCCCTCAACATGCATGGTTTACATCAATGGCTACTTACCAGGATTTCCAAAGTGCAGATAACCCAACCATGGTGGGGCTTTTCACCTCCCCACATCATGTGGGCCAGTGATGCCTTCAGAGCAGTTCAGCAGCCTTTATGGAAGTCACTGCAGCAGGGCTCTGAAGCATCTTGGTGGAGTTCATCTCTGAAAAGAGGGAGACACATTCAAGCATGTTATCTAAAGCAGTGTATGAAGAGAAAGCAGAGTCAAAAGATACTAAATGTCCATCTGGAGGGAGGTGGGTACCCAAAGTCCTTGATTGCTGTTTCTGGGTCATCAAGGCTATTGGAGTGGGTAGAAGATAGGTGTGTGTGCCTTAAAGAAGCTCATTTATAAAATAATTTGCCCTCCCGATTTAAGACTCGAATGGCCCCAGTGGCCATTCTCTTCTCTGTTCCTTTCTTCTCATGGTCTCTGGCCTCATTCTCACTGGCTCAGAACAGCAAAATGTTTATTCCTTTCCCAGGATGGGCCTGGACCCTGTACCCTGAGACCCAACCCTGCAAAAGCCGTATCTGGACCCAGGCATACCCTACAGGAGGGGCTCCACGCACCGTAAAGCTTATTTCTTTGGGGGTCTTATTTGATAGGATCATTCCTTAACAAGTTTGGCCAAAAGCAGGAAGAGGACAGAGTGAAGTAGGGTCTCTCTCTCTCTCTCTCTCTCTCTTTCTCTCTCTGTCTGTCTGTCTGTCTCTCTCTCTCTCTCACACACACACACGCACATACACACACACACACACACACACACACACACACACACACACACACACAGGGAGAGAGAGAGAGAAAGGTCTAATGAGAAGAGATCACACGCACATTCATGTGGAGTGTGTGTGTGTGTGTGTGTGTGTGTGTGTCCATCAATCTAGATGATAATGGTCCACATGGCTCAGTGAGCTCAGTGGCCCTTTCTTCTCTGACTTGGTGAGAAAGCAGGCTTTTGGGTAGTAAGGGTGTTTAAAAAGCCAGTGGAAGGGCAGTTCTGTAGTTCTGGAGTGTCTGTTCCACTTGGAGCTGAGTCAGCCTTCAGAAGAGAGGTCTGTTTTAAATGAGACAAGGTCACAGAGAGGCCCTGCCCCTCAGCCTCAGACTCAGAATCGAACTCATGCACACTGAAGTAGCATGGGCACACAGGAAACTGAGGCAAGTGCCCAGACATACAGACTGTGGCTTCCATGTGGTCATCAGAAGCTGCTGTGGTTCAGTGGGCAAGCTTGTTACCAGTGTAAGGGGATGCAAGAGCAATCCCACACTCTGACTTGCCAGCAGATGTGAGCTTTATAAGCCTGCCTGGAGAGGCAGGCTGTCTCTCAAAGCTTTACTCTTCCAATTGTTTGCTAAGTGAACTTGGCCAGTCCATCTGACCTCCTTGAGCGGCAGACCTCTCACATGTAGCATGGTATTGTGACACAACCCACCTAATGGGTTGTTTGGAGTGTTAAATGTTAGTAAAGTGCCCACAAGTGTGCCTCATGCATAGTAGATGCTCAACAGACATGCAGAATCAACAAAAAGACAGGTGCCTAACCTCAGCTAGAGGAGTTCAGGATGGCCAGAATGCCTAGCTGACATCTACCCATTCCAGTAACTCCCTATTTTGCAACTCCTCCTGCATGCTCCAGCTCTCCCCTTGATACAAGGTCCCTGCACCCTCCTGCCTACTCAAAGCTGCCGCTCCAAGGATGCTCTCTGCCACACCTGTGCTATCGATTTCATGTCTCTCCACCGGGTGCTTGCCTTCAGCACAATGATATTTCTCCCACCTGAAGTAAATCTTTTCATGACTCCCTCTTTCCCCACCAGATGCTGCCTGATTTCTTTGCTCCAAATTGCTGCAAAACCTGTAAAACTTGTCCATACTCATTGATTCCTCTCCTCCCATTCTCTCTTAAAGCTGTCCCAAGCAGGCTTTTTCACACAGTCCCCCCAAAAAACTGCTCTTATTAAGGTCACCAGGAACCTCTGCATTGCTAAATGCAATGGTTAATTCTCACTCCTCTTCTTATTTCGCCTGACATCAGCAGTTTGAGCAGAGTGAACCGCTGGATGTCTCTTGAGACACTTTTATTCACATAGTTCCCAGGACACTCTTGGTTTTCCTCCATGCGTCACTGGTGTCAATTTCCCCATCTCCTCAGCTGGTGTCTCCTCTTCTCTGTGATCCCTTTATGCTGCAGGGCTCTGTTTGTGACTTTAGGCCCTCCTCTATGTGCTCTCCCTCCCTAGCAGAGCTCGTGTAGTCTCATGGCTTTTAAGTGCCATCCACATGTATTTAGGTATAGATCTTTCAGCCAAATTCCCAACTTGTATATACAACTGCCTACTTGACTCACACGGATGTCAGAGAGACAGCTTAACTCAATGTGTACAAAACTGAATTATTGGACCCCTCCCTACCTACAAAGCCTATTCTCACTGCAGTGCTCCCCATATCAGTTGATACCAATCCCAGTCCACTTGTTGCTCAGGCAAAAAAAAACCCCTGGAGTCAGCCGTGGTAGCTTCCTACCTGGTTTACACGCTTCCGCTACCCTCTCCTGAATTGACTCTATTCTTGGCATAGTAAGTAATCAAAGTGATCCCTTCCAAACATGTGTCAGATCACATGACTCCTCTGTTCCACCCCTCACTGCTTCCCTCCTTCTTCCCCCAACATTTCACCCCAAGCAAGAGCCAAGGTCCTTAAAACGGACTCCCAACCTACAGAATGTGGGATTCTGTTAATCTCTCTGACCTCCTCTCCTGCTCTCGTCCTTTTGGCTCACTCTACAGCAACCACGCTGGCTTCTCTGCCATTTCGCAAGCGTGGTAGTCACTCCCTGGCCTTAGAGCCTTTGCACCAGCTGGACCTTCCGCCCGGACAGTACTTTCTTTATATATCCACAAGGCAACCCCTCTCACCTTCTTCATTTCTTTCCTCCAATGTCGCCCCTCCAAGGAAGCCTACCTGCTTACCCTTGCGTATGGCAGTGAATGCTCTACTCCCTTTCTCCTCTCCCATTCTCAACGACCCGAGATGCACCCTACCCTGCTGTGTGTTAGCTTACCACCACCACCACCACCACCACTACCCACCACCTGCCCTACCCAAAGTGATTGTCTCCTTCTACCCTTCTATATAATTAGTAATGTAGAAGGTTTGCATTTTATTTTCTGTTTCCTTGCCTTTATGTGTACCATTCATGAGGGCAAGGGTGCTTGTGATTTGTTCACCTATGAATCCCAGGTGACTAGACTCATGACTGGCACATAGTAGACCTTAATAAGCACTCGTTGAAAGAGTGAATGGATGAATCATTAGATAATCACAACATGAAAAATAATATAGGCTACATTATTATTGAGACTACACAGGCCTCCGTGGTCCAAGTTACAGGAGGAATCTCAACCACTTCTCGTGCGTTGCACATCTGGAGATAACACTGGCAACACTGGTGTCACTTGCCACAGGAACTGGGGCAGAAGTCGACCAGTCAAGAACTGGGCCTGATTTTCACTAGCTGTGTATAGACTCTGCCTTCCCCTCCGAATCACCCTTGTGAGCTTTGCAAGCCTGTTGCATGATGAGCAGTGTAAGCGTAGAGCCCACTTCTCCTCCAGAAACCTTTTCTCTGAGCCCCAGATTACTCCAGTTATTCTTCTATGTAGTCTTGGCTGAGCTGAGCCCTTCCTTTGACAAAGTGCCCTCACAGGGATGTTCAAAGAAATTCCATCTGCTCTTTGACATTTAACTGTTCCATGGCTCGTGAGCCCTGGAGGAGCCTGTGTACAGGTCTCAGTACATCTTCCTAAGAATCACCCTCATCCACCTCCACCACAACTCCAAAATCATTTCCTCCAGAAGGCTGGAATTCTACCTTTCTGCCAAAGAAAGGAGTCGGGGAGATCCTGCCCGCTCCCCACCTCACAGGGGCCAACGTGAGCCCAGGCTGAATCCAAATCTCCCTTTGGTCATGGCCATTGTCTACTCTGCACTTGCCTGCTGAGGCCAAGGCCGCAACACTGGGCCCGAGGAGGATGCCCTGGAACCTGTCTTTTGTTCATGGGCAAATGCCCACTGTTTGCTGTCTGCCAGCATCTTATCCCGGTTGCTCTGCTCAAGGGAACAGGTCTGCCAGTACCTTCTGCATTGGCAACAGTATCGGAGCAATGTTGCAGGCTCAGAAACATTGTTGTTTGCTTGGTCCACCGTGGGAAAGCCAGGACCTAGGATTTTCAGGACTGACGGAGGGTGCTGGGTAGTTAAGTTTCCGGGGAATGTGTTGTGATGGGGAAGTCCACTTGTCTTGGAAGGAAATGCTCACTCCACACATACGATTCCTCCAAGATGCCTGGCAATGGGGCCCCAGCCCTTCAAAATAAAGGGACAGACTGCCACAGCTAGTCCTGAAAGTGCAGATTAATTTTATTTTTCCACACCTCCTCACCTGACCCCGGCATGTTCCCTGTCACTCCTACCCTGCGATGTGTCCGAGTTTGAAAACAGAAGACTTTCCCAGGGTTGGGCAGAGCCCCAGCTCCCCTGGAGATGGAATCTTTCCCTGTAGCACGGCAGTGTGGGCTTCAGACTTGGCAGGCCCTGGGTCCACCTGCAAGGCTGCCAATGACCAGCCAGCTGATCCTGGCAACTTGCTTGTGAGATCTGAGTTGGGGTTTTCTCCTCTGTAAACTCGGCCTGACCTGGTGGCACCTCCCTTGCAGGACTACTGCAGTTAGAGACAATGCATGAAAACAGCAATCAAAGTGCCTGGAACAATTTAGGCACTCGGTAAATGCCAACTGCCATGTTTGCTAGGCTTTGGGCAGCTTGGGGCTCTCTATCCTTGAGTGCTCCTAACAACTGGAGTGTTCTAGGACCCAGAAAGTCAATCCCTTTTCAGAGGCATCCTTGCACCTAAAACTGCAGCTTTCCCACTTGCTTTGTGGAACCTCCGCTGGGGTGGGGCCAGTTTGGGTTTCAGATTTACTCAGCAAGAGGCTTGCACCTGGATGTCTCATCTGGATTCCCCGCAAAGCTCAAAGAATTTTTGTAAATGGCACAGTGAATGCTTTCTTTTCCTCTCCACCTTCCAGAAGCCCCTTTCCCTGCCTCTCCCTCACCCCTGTCTTTCATTTCACAGCCACCGGAAGTCCCGCCCTTCTTCAGCCTTTATCTAACCAAAGGAAGTTTAACTCTTTGCAGTACTCTTGTAGTGTGTTAGGGAGACTGAACCTCCAGGCCACAAGAGAATAGGCCTGGTCCATTGATCGCGTACTCCTTGCGCTAGGGCAGGTCACCCATCACCCAATCTCTTGTTTCCTAATCCCCTGCAGAGCCTCCTGCCTGAGGCCTTCAGGACTCCAGCAGTCATCTCTCTGACAGGGCAGCTGGAGGTATTCTCCCAGTCTTTCTCCTCTTATACTGCTGGTTCTCTGACTGAATTAAGCTTCTTGGCCCATACTTGCAAAGAACCATTTTAGACCATTGGATGATAATTTGCCACCAGAGCCGGAGAAAGCATGGATTCACACAGGGTAGGGGAAGACATTACCTCTTCCCCCAAGCTAGCCGGAGGAGCATCGTGTTTAATGGGCAGTAATCACACTGACCTGGCAGAAATAATATGTGGCGTGCTTCTGGGACAGGCAGGTGCTCAACAAATCATTTTACTCTGCAGCTCTCCCACTTACTACCTGACTGACCTGGGGCTCACTGACTGCTGTAAGCCCCCTTGGGTAAAAGGGCGGGTGCGGGGAGGAATGTAATCTGGCCTGGTCCCCAAAAGGATTGGATGCTGCGGCCAGGGTTACTCACATCCCTTCCCCTGTCTTCACGTGGTGTTTCTTTTGAAGACAGAGACTTGAGAGTGCACTAGCAGGCAGAGACAGGCAGCAGGGTGGCCTAGAGGAAAGCACCCTGGGTTTGCAGGGAGTGGACATAGGGTCTTGTCTAGGATCTCTCTCTTGCTTCTGTGGCTCTAGATGGGAAAGTCACCGAGAAACCTGGACCTCAGATTCCCACCTTGTTTACCTCTGGAGGTGATATTGATAAATAGGACTCCTCCCAGGGCAAAGAACAGGCCTTTTGATTTTCTGCAGTTCCAGTTTCTATCACACTGTCTGAATCCCAGAAGGCGCTCACCATTTTCTGGCTTGCTGAATGAATGTGGAGCTGCTGATGGGGTCATAGTTACTACTTTTGTTTGAAGCCTCCTTGGCCTGCAGGCTGAGGAGAGCGGGTCCCTGGGCCTTCTCCAGAAGGTCATTTGCTAGCCTACCCTGCACCTGGTGACGTTACTTTGCACACAGCTGGAAGCAGGGTAAGCCTGGATGTCAAGAAGGAAGAAGGTAGCCTGACCACTCTTGTGTGTGTTATAACTGCTAACCATGAGCCCCACAGGGCTAGGTTGGGCACTTGTCACTGGTGCTCCCCAGCAGGGGGACCCAGTTCATGCAGTGCTTAGCTCTTGGAGAAAAGGTGGTAGGATTTGGGCCTGATCCCACATGACTTAGTATAGCATAGGCCTTCATGCCAGGTACCAATCCGGACTTACTCCATTGGCCGAAGGTGAGAGTGAAAATACTAATGTCCCCTTGCCCCCTTGGACACACACACTTTTAAACAATGTGTGCACCCTAACGAACCATAGTTCCTGAGAGAAGTGCAAGGTTACCTTTCGGAGATGCCACAGGTGGAGCCTTTTCTCTGACTCATCCAGTATCTCAGAAGCTCTGCTTTTCTATAGCGTTTTCTCAAATTATTTCAGGGTTGTTACTATTATTAATCATTTTTATTGTCATTAGTTTAAAGTCACCCACCCTTTGAGGGTCTGTCCTGCGCACTTCTTCGCTTGCCTCATTCCTTGTTCTCTACTTTCCCCTTCATATAACCTTAATAGTTCAGTGAAGAATTTATTTCCAAATGTCCACGCTGCCTTCAGTGTCTCCATTTTTACTCCCTCTCTTTCTTCTCTATTATTTCCAAACCTCAGATTGTCCCCTCACCAAGATTTTGTGACGGCCCCATCTTTTTTTATTTCCGAAGTACCCCATGACAACCTTTTCCCCTGCACCCACCCCTTCCCTCTGCCCTCCTCTTCTCAAGATGGTTTATGTGTATTTTCTACTTCCGTGGCAGGCACCCTGTGATGTCCCCTTCTTTTTGCCAGTGCTCCCTCCGCTATGCTGGGTGGAGCATCCAATCAAATATCTAATACATTATATTTTCATCATATATTCTGATCATATATTTCAGTCCCCCCAAACTTATTTAAGTGTCTCTTGAATTTTCACACATCCTGTAATGCTCCCTTCCCTGGCCCCCTCCCCAAGACAGGTCACATAATGTTTTCTACATTTTCATGGCACTTCAGTCATTTTCTACATTTTCATGGCACTCTATCCCAGCATTTACTGCACTGCCAGTTTACCTATTTTTCTCTCCCACATAATCTAGAACATTCTTTGGACATGGAGGATGTGTACTAGGGAGTATTCCTAGAATCTACACTGGTGCCTCACATAACAGGTGGTCAGAAAATGCGCAAGATGTACTAGTCGTTATGCTTTCATTTTTCTCTATGTTCTGCAGTAACAACGCACAATCATGGAACACATAAGTCTTTATATAACATACACACAAATGCAGGAGGATTATTCAGATGAACTTGTTTTATTTTGTGTTTTTCCCTTTTATGACCTGGCTATTTTACTGAAGAATCCATTGAAATATTTCAAGGGTACTCCATTGAAATGCTATGTACTATGTATTTCATATAATAGAATATCATGAAAAATATTTTTGTTTTTACAAAGCTTTTGAAATACTTGTGAGGAATCTGTACAGGCAACAGGAAAACAAGTCCTCACAAAGTTATTAATACTTAGAGTGTGATCTTTCACCAAAATCTTATGATGAATATAACTTGTGAATATCCAGTAATTAAAGGGGGGAAAAGAACCAATATTGAAATAACACCTAAATCATAATGTTACCCACAGAAACTCAAACACCAGCACCAAATATTTTGTTTTCTCTTCCTTTCCTTTCCCTTTCCAAATCAGTAATACCCATTGTCCTGAGGCACTCTGGCTCTTCTAGTTGCCCCTCCTCACCAAGTGATAGCTGTGACTCATACTTCACTAGCTGCATGAGGAGTTGCTGATGGTAGCATTTGAAGGAAGCTGAAATTGGAACTGGAACTTGCACAGGATCTGGCAGGGGCTAGAACTCTGGCGTCGGTTTGGGCTTGGACATCAGTTAGTGCTTTGTATTTTGCTGTGTCTCTGGCCTTCAGTTGTTTCATAGCTTCACTGTACTGTGATGGCGAGTCCCAGAGGTCTCTGTTAAAGACTTTGGCCACAAAATTTAAAATTTCCATCTTACTGTTTTTTCTAGTTGGCTTTGGGACCCCAAAATAATGCATACCCCAGTGGATTGTTGTAGTTCACAAGCTTATACTCTAGGTACCCATGCTATACAAACTCTTGGGTGATTACCTTTTTCAGGTACCCAAATATTCTGTACTTCTTCTTCAGTTTCACTTCTAACTTTTGCAGAACCTCCCAGATGAGGTTTTCCTTAGCTCAAGTGAGCACCATGAAATCGATGCCTAATATCACAGTTAGGAGACCTCTTTTGAAATTATTCACATGTTTGCTGGTGCTTTGGGACTTTGATATTTTCTGGGCCCTTGAAGTACCCCAAGCCTTTGAGGTTCTTGGCTTCTGAGAGATGCCTGAAACCACTGAGGATCTAAGGATCTCTGAAGTCCTGAGTTCCTATGAGATTTTAGGGGTCTCTGAAGTACTGGGAACCTCAGACATGATCAAGGAATTCAAGGTGCTGGAGGATTTGAAGGTGCTTAGAACCTTTAAGGCCCTCCAGGCTTTTGACATGCCTGTAGCCTCTGAGGAGCTGAGGGTCTTTAAAGTGGTGGGAGCCTCAGAGGTGCTTGGGTCTTCTATGGAGGACTCCGAGATACTTGAGACCTTCGAGATGTTTAAGGCCTTTGAGGTACTCACTGTCTCTGAGGTGCTTGGAACATTTAAGGTGCTCAGGGCCCTCAAGGTATTTGGGACCTCAGTGGTGCTGGGCGCTTTCAAGGTGCTTCTAGCCTTAGTGATTCTAGGGTCCTTTGAGGTGCAGGGAGCCTCGAAGATGCTGGTAGCCTTTAAGGTTCTTAGGATATAAAGAATGCTCAGGGATTATGAGGCACTAGGGACTTCAGAGGTCCTGAGGCCCTTAGAAACTCTTGGAGCCCTCAAGGTGCCAGGATCCTTGGAGGTGATCTGAGATTTCAAGGTTCTTGGGACCTCAGAAGTTCTGGTAACCTCTGAGATGCTGGGGTCACTTGATATAATTTGCTTGGATGTACGTGGGCTCCTTGATGTGCTGGAGCCCATGGATGCATTTGGTACACTGGAAGTGCTTGAGGCCTTCCAGTTACTCAGGCCCTGCAAAGGGCTTGGGGTCTCCAAAGTGCTCAGGTCCCAGTAAGTGTTTGTGTTTGGAGTCTCTGATGCACTGAAGCCTTGTGAAGTACTAGGAATCTCAGAGACACTAGGACTCCTAGGAGTGTTTCTCAGGGACTCCTAGGAGACCCTGAGAAGTGCTGCAGTCATGAGAATTATTCCAGCCACGAGAGCTGCTGCAAACTTGGGAGTTGTTATGACCCCTTAAAGGACTTGGGCCCCAGGAGGTGCTTGGGATCCAAGACAGGCTTGGGACCCACATAGTGCTAGGAGTCTCAGATGTCCTCTGGCCCTGTGGATTACCACAGTCTCTGGAGGTGCTAGGGCCTTACCAAGTGCTTGGGCCCTTCCAATTGTCAGGGACCCGCCAGGTGCTGGGGCCCGGCCAATAGCTCTGGATCTCTGAGGGATGAGGGCCCTGCCAGGTACTTAGGCCTTGCCAAATGCTGGGACCCATAGCAGCACTTGGACATTGCCAGGTCCTGGGTTTCTGCCAGGTGGCTGAGTCCAGCCAGGAGGTTGAAGTCCCCCAAGTCGTCAGTCTGTGCTAAGCTGTTGGATCCCTCCAGATGGTTAGGCCTATCCAGGAAGTACTCAATCTTTGTGAAGAACTCAGCCTCCACAACATGTTAGGAACCCAACCCATGCCCCTCCAGGTGTTGGGGCAAAGTGAATAGGGACTCTAAGTCTCCAGTTGTTTGACATCCCCAAGGTGCTTGAACCAAAGAAGGCCCTGAAAGTCCTGGAAGTCCCTGGGCCTTGTGAAGCCATCAGGCCCTGTATATCGCTGCTGCCCCTCCATTCTCTCCTACACCCTGTGAGCTTCGAAGCGGCTCACTATTCTGTCCTCAGAGCTTGTGTCCAGCAGTGTTGGGGAAGAGGGGGGAGAATGGGGGATGTGATTCATGCAGGTAAGTCAGAGATGGTTGCATACAAACCATAGCAGCCTGGAGGGCAGGAGGGAATAATGTACTACAGAACAGCCTTAGAAACTGGTTGCTTCAGCTGATATTACTCCCACTGCTGCCACCACCGCCTCTATCATTACAGTCTCTACTTTCTCTACTGCTGCCTCCTGCCTCAGCCCCTTCACCTTCCCTATCTCTGCCACCACAGCTGCGGCTGCGGCCAACGCCTCTACTGCCGCTGACAATGTGATCCCTACTGCAGGCAATAAAATGCCACCATTAGCCCATTGTGTAGCTGGTTTCTGTGCTGCAGCTTCCTGGCTAACTACGCCTACCTACAGCCCTCCAGACTTCCTTCCCAGCAGCCTCCAGTCATAGGGCTCCCCTCATATGGCTTTGCCCCACTCCACTTCCAGCACTTCCCACCTCTGACTCCTGCAGAGGAGGTGGGCGGTCTGCAGTTGAGGATGGGAGGCTGGCAGCCAAGGGAGAAGGCTGCAGGGAAAGGAGTTGAGAAGAGGATGGCAACCAGTCCTTGCATTCTATAATTATTAGCTCTCAGGTCTAAGGAAGTAGTGAGAATCTACTCCATTCCTACTGAAGGCGGGCTTTTTGTGTGGTTGTGGGGTTGGGAGGCCAGGGGTGGCGGGAGGGTGTATTCTTGGAAGGAATCAGCTGTCCCCAGCCTTCCTTTCCTGTCTTGGCTTACATAGAGTATTCATTCACTCACCCTGTTTTCAGAAGGCATTTATGTGTATACTAATCAATTTGTGGTCCCATGTAGGACCCGAATAATATTGTTATTGCAGATATGCTGGGTGATGTGAGGTGATGGGACTGTGGAAACAAGCAGGGTGAAAGAGATGCAGAGCCTTTAAAATGTGATAGATATATGCATGTAATATATGTATATGTAGATGTGTGTATATATACACATATGTGTGTGTGTGTGTGTGTGTGTGTGTATGCAGGGCACTGACTGGATCAGAAGAATTGCATTTGTGTAGCCTCTCAGAAGAGCAGACTATCTCCTGGCAGACCACATAGGAAGCAATTAGAATAAAAAGCACTGGGAACTGAAGTATGCCTTAAGGCTGTTGCCATGGGGATGGAGAGGCAGAAAGGCATTTTAAAGGTGACCATTGAAGGACTTTGCAGACAGAATGGATGAAGTGAATTAATCTCAAACATGGGGACAAGAAGAGAGATTAATATTATAAACACCAATGGCTAGTTGTATAAAATTTAAATATTAGGCCCTACTTACCGCCTATCTTTTACATGTTGGATATGGTAAAACACTCCTTTTATGTCTTCCCTGACCCACTCAGCTGTCTCCTTCCCCACTGTGCTCCACTATGATGAAGTCAGCAATCATTATAGCCATGGAGACTTGTATATATTTACTACCTACTTATATGTCCATATAAGTAGGGGAGGGGGTGATGGACTGCAGGTTGGCTCTAAGGTTTCTAGGCTCCAGTCTTCCTGGACACCTGATTTATTTTGCTTCTTTCAGAGAATACTCTGAACTTTATCCACTGCTTGCTTTTGCTCGCTGTTTGCTCTACCTTACCTGCCTTCTCAGCCTTCTCCAACTAGCTGAATTCCATCTAGCTGCTCACAGACCTGTTTCTTTCTGAAGCTTGTCTTGATCTGCCCAAATGGGTAATGAGTCCTTTTTTACTCCATTGAGGAAAGCCCTATAACTAGCACTCTGTATCTTTCTTACGTCATTCAAGGTATTAGTTTAAGCTGTTTTCCCATCTGTAAAGTGGGGTCAATTAAAGTACTGGCCTCATAGGGTTGTGAGAATTAAATGAGATAATAACTGAAAAGCATTTATTACATGATAAGCACAGACTTTATCTCTCAAGGTTTTTCAAATGGTATGTGAGTGTGGCATTTAATAAATGCGTGCTGAAGGAATACATGATGGAAAAGATTTTATAGGTGTTCCTTACTGAACTCTTAAGAAACAAATGAATACTTTATGCCAGTCTGGCTGAAATTTTCTTTATAATTAGAGCCTACCAAGTCCCCCTATTGGGTAAGTCTAGCAATAGACCAGTTTGGTTCAGGAAAGAAAGCACCTCTCCAGGACATAGTGCACTGTTGAGCCAGCCCTCCATTTGGAATAACCTTTGCACTCATTCTGGATCATTGCTTACTCAAACCAGTAGTCTGGCTCCATCTGCTGTCCCACATTCTGAGTCTTCTTATAGTTTCTAGTCCACTGATAATTGTTCTAAAATGTTTTTCAGTGCAAGTATGGGCATATTTTACATTTTCTAAGAATTTGGATCTTGCATGGAAGTCTATAGCATGTACACTCCTACCCGCATTAAGCAAAAGTGGGGGGATTACTTTTGCAGCTTATTTGCTTGTTTTTAGCATGAAATATTTTTGCTGTGAATTAATCTCAAACATGTGGACAAGAAGAGAGATTAATATTATAAACACCAATGGCTAAAATTTAGATATTAAGTCCAACTTACTGTCTATCTTTTACATATTGGATGTGGTAAAACACTCCTTTTACGTCTTTCCTGACCCACTCTGCTCTCTCCTTCCCCACTGTGCTCCACTATGATGAAGTCAACAATCATTATACCCATGGAGATTTGTATATATTTACTACCTACTTATATGTCCATACACAACATAGAATCTCTTCCTTTATTTAAAGCACACCATACTGTATACATTGTTCAGCACTTTGATTTTCCTGCTCAAGTTTGTATTTTTTATGTTTACCCATGTAGATACACAGAACTCTAGTTCATTTATTTTAATTTTTAACATTTCATCATTTTCAATTTCTCTTGTTCCTAATGACCCACACTTATGCAGTTTCCATTTTTCCAAAACAAAATAATACTCTTATTAATATTTGTGTGCATGTCCCCTGTGAATATGTGCATGCATTTCTCTAGGATCAGCATCAACAAGTAGGGTTACTGGATGTGTTGGCATGTATATGTTTAGATAGAACACACAGCTTTCTACTTTGTTTCATTTATAAAAATCAAACCATTCCATATTGAATTTCCAGGTTAACCTTTTTCCTAATAAATAATGAAATCTCAATTTATACCTCTAATTCTTTCATTCTAATGGCTGAATGATATTCCTTGCAATTGATTTCCCGTAATATCTTCAAGCATCTGCCTCTTGGCAGAGCGTACTGTATTTCCAACTTATTTAACTTTCTAAAAACAATGCTGAAATAAAAGTTCTCTTGTTAGTTTACTAGAATTTTCTCAAATGGGCAATATTTCCAGCTGAGTATGAGACCCAGGTTTATCTTCAGGATGTTTAATGAATGATTTAAAATTCTTCCTTCTTAATTCAGTCAGAATAGAGATAATTTATGACTTTTTCCTGAATCTTTAATAGAGAGCAGAGGCTTGTCTGTCTACGTAATTCTGCAGTGTGTAACACTGCAGAATTGTTGAACATTACCCCAAAGGCACTGGATTGGGCATCACTGAATGTTTTCCAGCAAGGAACGGAGGAGATCAGATCTGTGGTTTAGCAAAATCTCTTTGGTTGCAATGTGGAGAAAAAGAGTATGTGGGAGGGGAGAAGGGAGAGTGGAAGACCCTCATCCAGGCTACAGATAGTGGTGACCTGAAATAGAGTGAAGATGGAGAGAAGGAAATGAATGTGAGAGACGTTTAGAAGACAGCATCAAGAAGCCTTGTGGAATTCTTGGATCTTGGCAGTGAGGAAGAGAAACAGGTTAAGTGGGACACCCAGGTTCTGGCTTGGGTAGGAGATGAGATTCAGAATACAGGAGGAGAAGCAGATCAGTTGCCTTGTGCTTCTCTTAGGTACCTTGTCCTACTGAAGTATTACTGGATTTTAAATGGCTGCTTAACCCATACTAATGCTCAGCCTCTCACAACACACAGTCACAGAGTAAAGCGAGGTGCAGCCTGCCCTTAGAGTTGTGGGAGAGTAGACATTGCCTATGACATTTGTGTCTTGAAGAAGATTCTCTTTAAGCGCAAGTAAACACATACTCAGTTTCCTGTGGACTCTTCTCGGAATGACAATTGTCCTTAGAACCCCAAATTAAGCCCATCATCACAGGTATGATGATGCTTCCTGAAATGCATCCTGGGGTCCTCTGGCATCTCAGGGTGCTGACATGCCCCAAGTGACATCGGAGGCAATCTGAACAAAAGGCGCTAAATGATTCAACGCATTAAATAAGGCTGCACGCTCTTTTTTGCGACTTCAGTGCCTACCACTGGTGCCTTTAGAGTAGCTTTTTTGGCTCCTCTTGGACATGCCCATACATTTTCCTAATGGGAACACCACCAGTCCTTCATTCTTTCTCTTTAGGAATGGGAATGAATCTGGAGGCAGACATGGGATACCTGCATCCTCAAAATTTAAAAAAGTACTCAATTACATTAAAGTTTCCCCAGGTGTTATCCAGTGCATCACTTATTCTTGGGCAATGAACAGTGGTTGCATTTCCTACTTCAACATATATCTGAAATCCATCTTATTAATATTCATAGTATCAAGAATAAGTAACTTCCTTCTGCCATTCTTCATGGGCATTATCTCTAGGTGGACACTGTCATTTGGATGCCCAATGTAGATATGAGGCTTCTGAGGCTGTCACTGGCACAATAACAGACCTAGTATCAAATGCCTGACAGGCAGTGGAGTCAGGGGTTTTGATGCACTTTCCCTGATGCCCCAGACATTGTTCATTCCCTCTGTGGGTCATTAATGATGCTATTCCCACTACCACCACCCTCCCTGTCTTAGAGGGTTGTCTGTGTAGATTTATGCAGCAGGCGCCTTCTTCTTCTTTACCTCACCTCTAGCCTCTCCTCATCCAAGGGTCTCTTGGTCATAAGATGATCCTCCTGAGGAGGATCTTACTTGTTTCCCATCACTAGCCTATATTCCTTAGGTGCTGTGTTGTGTGCCTTGCTAGCTCAATGGGGTTTGGCCCATAGAACATCCTCAAAATTAAGACATGATGGATCAAATGAATGAATGAACAAATGAAGAAATGAGGCAATGTATCTTCCTTCCTTAATATCTCTCAGCTGGAGCCATTAGTGTGTTTGGCCTTCAGTCTCAAGTTTTCCCAGTTCTTTAGCCCATACTGATCAAGCAGGGGAGACCCTTAGACTCAGCCCTCTGTGTATTTGCATGGCTGTGTGCACATAGGTTGAGGCAGGAGAGCCCCTTAGGGCACCAGAATTTGCTTGTTCACCTAGATCCTTGCTTCTGGTTCTGTGTGAAGGTTCTGACGCTACTCCCTCTGAGATAGACCATCCACTCAGCACTTGTCTGTTCAAAATTTAGCATACTTTATCTTATCGAACCTTCACAACATTACTGAAGAGTGGGCATTCTCATTCTCTTATGCAGGTGGAAGCCCGACATGGAGATTCCTTACCTAGATAGAAGTATGGACACAGGAGAGGAATGGGGGCAGAATATCAATAAAAATGTTGACCATTTCTTGAGCAGCTTGTCTGTGCCAGGCATTTTGCATATTCCATTTGTAATATAGTTACTATTATTCCTGTAATTCTAAAGATGAGGCATCTGGGACATAACAAAAACAAATACTTGTTCAACATCAGTGTTAAGTTTTGTACCTGGGTTCATGCCCAAGTTTGTTTGCTGTCATAGCCCATGCCCTTATGACGAAGCCAAGTGTCGGGTGTGGGAGTAGACTGAAGGAGTAGGGACTGGTGTGTATGAAGGGTGGGGATGTGTGACAAGGCAATGGGGGATATCCCAGCTGGCATAAACCTCCCTTCCTCCTTCAGAGGACTAAGAGTCGTGAATGGCTCTGAGGCCGGAGCTCATCTATGGGTCATCTCCACCTCCTCCATAATTGTCAGAAGTGAACACTTCGAGATTAATAAAAATCTTTATAACTGGAAGCTACAAAAGGGAATCAACTTCGTTACTACAACATTCCTCTTTTTGTAAGCAATCAAGGACTAAATAGGCCACTATCCTTCCTAGAAGGGACACTGTGGCTTGAGAAACTTTTAGTGTTGCTTAGCATCAGTTCTGACAGCGCTTAGTATGCCCTACAATGTAATGTTAGTCTATGATTGTTGATGGCTCTCTTTAGCACACAGATGTCTGGACCTCAGGTCCACAGTAACAAATTCATGGTCAACAGTGAATTTCCCTTTTAATAGCCTTTTATAATTGACTATAATAGTGGCAGTAGAGATGCAGAGAAGTGGACAGATGGTAGAGATATTCATGTGGTGGAATAGCCTAGACTTGGTGACCAACTTGCTATAACAAAAAAAAGGAAGAGAGTAGTCCATGCTGAGTTCAAAGGGCATTTGTTTTTCCTTTGGACCATTGATAATTTGGTGGTGGTACCATTTCCTGAGACATAAGACAGGAGGAGTAGGTTTTAGAGAGGAAATGACTATGAGTTCAGTTTGGGTTTCATTTGAGGTACCTTGGGATGTCTGAGTGGAGAAGCCCTTTAGGCAGGCTGCTAAATAAAGGAGTGTGGGATTTCTCAAGACATCCAGGATACAGTTAGAGATTAAGGAATCACCAACACACAGATGACAAATGAAAGAAGGAGGATGAGCTTACCTAGAGAGAATGCGTAGACATAAGCAAGTCTAACATTTAAGGCCTAAGAAGAAAATGAGAATGCACAGTGTTTAGAAAGCATTTTAAGATTAAAATAATTAAATATTAAAATATATTTAAAAGCCATAACATATTTAAAAGAGAGTCAATTTTCTTTCAGTATTCAAGTAGCAATCTCCCAGTAAGATGCTGTGCAGAAAATCATTTAGAACTTGACTTTTAAAACTCTGAAAAACAGGTGACTTTTCTATTTTAGTAGGGCAATATTTTAGTGTTACACTGTACTCAAGTGAGTAAATCTCTTTAGTTTTGTTTCTAGTAGTGAAAAATTTCCTGATTCAGTCCTATGGGTATCAGATGTATGTAATATTACACATATAATTCTAAGTCATGATTCCCCTTTTCAGGCACTTCCCCTACATTGTCTTAGTCTGCTTGAGCTGCCATAACAAAATATCACAGACTAGGATGCTTAAACAACAGGAATTTATTTTCTCACAGTACTGGAGACTGAGAGAAGTGCTTCTAAGTGAATGAGGGTTCTACAGCCAAAATGTGAGATATTAAAGAAATTAAAGCTGGCATTGAAATTTTGAATGCCTTTGATTTTCTTTTTTATTTGTCAGCATTGCCAACTGTGATCACATAGTTCATATTGCATAGCAGAAGGGGAAAAAAGAAAACAACAAAACTTCCAAATTATCACAAAACCTGTGGGGGAAGGGAAGGGAAAAACTCTCAGCCCTTTGTTCCTCCAGGGACAGTTTCAGGACCTAACTTCTGACTCCAAGCTCAGACTCCTTTCTAAATATTCTTCTTCACTCGGGTTGCCAGCTCTAGTTGTAGCCATAACAATGGCTAGCTACCACTAATTGAACATCTACAATGTGCCAGATACTTTACTCTTAAGAATCAAATTTACTGAATATTTATTGTATGCTAGGCACTGGTCCACTCATTGGGATTTTAAGGATGAGGTCTCAGTCTATTAGAAGAGACAGGGAATTTAAAAAGGTGAGTATAACAGGTGCTGCCTTTGATTAGGAAAATCTTGAATGATGCATCCAAGCATGAATCAGGGGAATCCGCCTAATTTTTAGTGGTCAGGGAAGGTATATATGAGTAAGTAAGTGGTCTAGATTGAGACGCCATGGTTTGGTAGGAATTAGCTAGGAGAAGACTGAGGGAAAGTGTTGCATACAAATGGAACAGTATGTTTGAGGACCTGGAAACCAAAATGAACACAGGCACTTATAAAGAGTTTTGGTGATTGTAAACTTTTCTCTCTAAGGGTCAAGTTTTATTTCCTGTGTGACCTGAGTATCTGGAGGCACACATAATTTTTAGTCCATAATATTATATACATTGTGTGGCTGCACATAATTTATTCCACCATAACCCTACTGTTGAATATGTAATTACTTGCTTTTAGAAGCAGTGCTATAGCCCTCATCCTGTACACATTTGTACACTTGTCCATTTATTTAGTTACAATATATTTCTAGTCATGGAATTTCTGATTCAGATGGCTGTGCACATTTAAACTGTGATGCAAGTATCCAGCTTGATTCTCTTGAATGGTTGTGTCATTTCATGGTATCACCAGCAGAGAACTGATAGTGACTATATGATCACATCTATACTTGCCTTAAGCGTTGTCAAGCATGTTACAAATTGGTAATCAGATAAATGAAATACCATATCTCCCTAATGTTGCTTTTAACAGTTTTTTATGTGTAATTGGCATATAATAAACCACATATCTTTACATATATAAGTTTTGACATCAAAACTTATGAAACTGTACACCTTAAATATATGTAGCTTATTATATGCCTATATATATATACACACCTGTGAAACTGTCACCATAATCAAGATATTATCATATCCTCCATCATCAAGTTTCCTCATGCCCCTTTGTAATCTTTCTCTTTATATCACTTCCCTTCCATCACCCCAGAGAAACACCAATTTGCTTTCTATCAAAATAGATTATATTGTATTTCCTGTAGTTCATACAAATAGAATCATACTATAGGTACTCTTGTTTTGCAGTCTAGTATCCTTCACCCAGCATAATTATTGTGAGATTCATTCATGCTGCTGTGTGTATCAAAAATTCTTTTTTTTTCTGTTATCTCATTGTATGGATGTATCACAATTTGCTTATCCATTTACCTGTTGATGGACATTTGGGTTGCTTACAGCTTTTGACTTTTACAAATAAAGCTACTATAAACATTTATGTGCAAGTTGTATGAACATATGCTTTCATTTATCTTAGGTAAATAAGTGTGAAATGGCTGAATAGTATAGAAGGTGTATGTATAACTTTTAAATACATTTCCAAAATATTTTTCAAAGCTATTCTCAAATTTCACGTTCCTACCAGAAATGTATGAAAATACCAGTTCCTCCAAATCCTTGCCAACATTTATTATTTTCTATCTTATTATAGTCATCTTAGTGTGTGAAGTGTTATCTCATTGTAGTTTTTATTTGTATTTCCTAATGATGAATGATGTTAAGCACCTTTTCATATGCTTATCTGCCATCCAAATATCTTCTTCGGTGAAATATGTGTTCAAGTCTTTGGCCCATTTGTTCATTGGCCCATTTGTTCAATAACTTCTTTGCTTATTATTATTAAGGTTTTAGTGTTTTGTGGAATACAAATTCTGGATAAAAGAGCTTTATCAGATTTGCTAATATTATCTCCCAGTCTATGGTTTGTTTTTCATTCTTTTAACAATGTCTTTTAAAAAGAAGAAGTTTTTAATTTTGATGAAATCCAATTTACCATCTTTTTTTCTTTTATGAATTATGCCTTGATGACATAAACAAGACATTATTTCTTACTTGTGTAAATGTATAGGGTATAAGTGTAAATTTGTCACGTGGATATTTTACATAATGGTGAAGTCAGAGCTTTTAGTGTATCCATTACCAGAATAAAATCCCTTGTACCTGTTGAGAAATTTCTTATCATACCCTCTCCCATCCATCAACTCTTCCAAGTATCCATTGTCTATCATTCCACTCTCTATGTCTATGTGTATACATTATTTAGCTTCCACTTGTAAGTGAGAACATGCAGTATTGGTCTTTTCGTGTCTGAGTTGTTTCATAAGAAAATGGCCTCCAGTTCCATCCATGTTGCTGCAAAAGACATTATTTCATTCTTTTTATGGCTGAATCATATTCTATTTTGTGTGTGTGTGTATGCCACATTTTCTTAATCCAGTAATCTGTTGATAAACGCTTAGGTTGGGTTACATATCTTTGTTACTGTGAATGGTTTCTTTTCCTTCTAGGTAGATACCCAGTACTGAGATTGGTTGTTTTATTTTTACTTCTTTGAGAAATCTCCGTATCGTTTTCCATAGAGGTCGTACATTCTCACCAACAACATATAAGCATTTCCTTTTCTCCACATCCTCTCCAACATCTGTTATTTTTTGTCTTTCTAACAATAGCCATTTTGATTGGTGTAAGATGATATCTCACTGCAGTTTTAATTCTAATTTCTCTGATTATTCGTGATGTTGACCATTTTTCCTACGCTTGTTGGCCATTTCTGTCTTCTATTAAAAAATAACTATTCATCATGTCCTTAGCCTTTTCTTCCTTCCTTCCTTCCTTCCTCTCTCTCTCTCTTTCGTTCGTTCATTCTTTCTTTCTTCTCTCTCTCTCTCTTTCTTTCTTTCCTTTCTTTTTCTTTTTCTTTTTTTTCAGAGTCTCCCTCTTGTTGCCCAGGCTGGAGTGCAGTGGTATGACCTCTGCCTCCCAGGTTCAAGTGATTCTCCTACCTCAGCCTCCTAAGTAGCTGAAATTACAGGAGCCTGCCACCATGCCTGGCTAATTTTTGTACTTTTAGTAGAGACGGAGTTTCTCCATGTTGGCCAGGCTGGTCTCGAACTCCTGACCTCAGGTGATTCGCCTGCCTCAGCCTCCCAAAGTGCTAGGATTACAGGTGTGAGCCACTGTGCCTGGCCAGCCCACTTTTTAAATGGAATTATTTGTTTTTGTTTTTGTGTTTTTTAGGTATTGTAGCTCCTTGTAAATTCTGAATATCAGACTCCTGTCAGATGCATAGTTTGCTAATATTGTCTCTCATTCTACATGCTGTCTCTGTTCACCCTGTTGATTACTTCTTTCACTGTGCAGAAGCTTTTTAGTGTAACTAAATCCCATTTTTCTATTTTTGGTTTTGTTGCCTATGCTTTTGAGATATTAGTCATAAATTCTTTGCCTATACCAAAGTCCAGGAGAGTTTTCCTTAGGCCTTCTTCTAGTATTTTTATAGTTTTGGGTTTTACATTTAAGTTTTTAATCATTGTTGAGTTGATTTTTTTTATGTGATGACAGATAGGCATCCAGTTTCATTCTTCTACATATGGCAATCCAATTATCCTGGCACCATTTATTGAACCCAGTGTCCTTTCTCCAGTATATTTTCTTGTGGCTTTGTAAAAAAATCTGTTAGCTTTAAATATATGCCTTTATTTCTGTGTTCTTTATGCTGTTCCATTGATTTATGTGTTTATTTTTATACCAGTATCATGCTTTTTGTTTACTGTAGCCTTGTAGTATAATTTGGAGTCAGGTAATGTGATGCCTCCAGCTTTGTTCTTTTTTCTTAGGATCACTTTGGCTATTGGGGCTCTTTCTTGGTTCCATGTACATTTTAGGATTTTTTTTTTTTAGTTCTATGAAAAATGACATTGATATTTTCAAAGGGATTGCATTTAATCTGTAGCAATCTAAAGCAATTGCTTTAGGCAGATTTGCCATTTTAATGATATCAGTTCTTCAGATTCAGGAAGATAGGATGTTTTTCCTTTTGTTTGTGTCATCTACAATTTCTTTCATTAGGATTTTCTAGTTTTCCTTGTAGAGATCTTTCACCTCCATGGTTAAATATATTGCTAGGTATTTTTTTGTGGCTATTGTAAATGGAATTGTCTTCTTGATTTGGTTCTTGGCTTGACTGTTATTTGTGTATAGAAATGCTACTGATTGAGGTCAGAGCAAGATGGCCGAATAGGAACAACTCCAGTCTCCAGCTCCCAGAGTGAGCAACAAAGAAGACGGGTGATTTCTGCATTTTCAACTGAGGTACCAGGTTCATCTCACTAGGGAGTGCTGGACAATCGGTGCTGGTAAGCTGCTGCAGCCGGACCACCAAGACCTGAAGCAGGGCGAGGCATCACCTCACCTGGGAAGCACAAGGGGGAAAGAAATCCCTTTACCTACACAGGGGAACTGAGACACACAACACTTGGAAAATCGGGTAACTCCCACCCCAATACTGTGCTTTACCAAGGGTCTTAGCAAATGGCACACCAGGAGATTATATCCCACACCTGGCCGGGAGGGTCCCAAGCCCGTGGAGCCTCCCTCATTGCTAGCACAGCAGCCTGTGATCTCGAGGCAAGGAAGCAGCGAGGCTGGGGGAGGGGCACCCGCCATTGCTGAGGCTTAAGTAGGTAAACAAAGCCCCTGGGAAGCTCCAACTGGGTGGAGCTCACAGCAGCTCAAGGAGTCATGCCTGTCTCTGTAGACTCCACCTCTGGGGAGAGGGCACAGCTAAACAACAACAACAATGACAAAAAGCAGCAGAAACCTCTGCAGACACAAACAACTCTGTCTGACAGCTTTGAAGAGAGCAGTGGATCTCCCAACATGGAGGTTGAGATATTCTATCTTCTGCAGCCTCTGCTGCTGATACCCAGGAAACAGGGTCTGGAGTGGACCTCAAGCAATCTCCAACAGAGCTGAGGGTCCTGACTGTTAGAAGGAAAACTAACAAACAGGAAGGACACCCACACCAAAACCCCATCAGTACGTCCCCATCATCAAAGACCAAAGGCAGATAAAACCACAAAGATGGAGAAAAAGCAGGGCAGAAAAGCTGGAAATTTAAAAAAAAAAGAGTGCATCTCCCCCTCCAAAGGAACGGAGCTCATTGCCAGCAACGGAACAAAGCTGGATGGAGAATGACTTTGACGAGTTGAGAGAAGGTTTCAGTCCATCAAACTTCTCAGAGCTAAAGGAGGAATTACGTACCCAGCACAAAGAAACTAAAAATCTTGAAAAAAGAATGGAAGAATGGATAACTAGAATAATCAATGCAGAGAAGGCCATAAACGAACTGACAGAGATAAAAACCATGACACTAGGAATACGTGACAAATGCACAAGCTTCAGTAAATGACTCGACCAACTGGAAGAAAGAGTATCAGAAATTGAGGATCAAATGAATGAAATGAAGCAAGAAGAGAAGTCTAAAGAGAAAAGAGGAAAAAGAAATGAACAAAGCCTTCAAGAAGTATGGGATTATGTGAAAAGATCAAATCTATGTCTGATTGGGGTACCAGAAAGTGAGGGGAAAAATGGAACCAAGTTGGAAAACACTCTGCAGGATATCATCCAGGAGAACTTCCCCAACCTAGTAAGGCAGGCCAACATTCAAATTCAGGAAATACAGAGTACACCACAAAGATACTCCTCAAAAAGAGCAACTCCAAGACACATAATTGTCAGATTCACCAAAGCTGAAATGAAGGAAAAACTGTTAAGGGCAGCCAGAGAGAAAGGCCAGGTTACCCACAAAGGGAAGCCCATCAGACTAACAGCAGATCTCTCAGCAGAAACTCTACAAGCCAGAAGACAGTGAGGGCCAATATTCAACATTCTTAAAGAAAAGAATTTTCAACCCAGAATTTCATATCCAGCCAAACTAAGTTTCATAAGTGAAGGAGAAATAAAATCCTTTACAGACAAGCAAATGCTTAGAGATTTTGTCACCACCAGGCCTGCCTCACAAGAGACCCTGAAGGAAGCACTAAACATGGAAAGGAACAACTGGTACCAGCCATTGCAAAAACATGCCAAAATATAAAGACCATCAATGCTAGGAAGCAACTGCATCAACTAGTGAGCAAAATAACCAGTTAATATCGTAATGACAGGAAGAAGTTCACACATAACAATATTAACCTTAAATGTAAATGGACTAAATGCTCCAATTAAAAGACACAGACTGGCAAATTGGATAGAGTCAAGACCCATCAGTTTGCTGTATTCAGGAGACCCATCTCACATGCAGTGACACACATAGGCTCAAAATAAAGGGATGGAGGAAGATCTACCAAGCAAATGGAAAACAAAGAAAAGCAGTGGTTGCAATACTAGTCTCTGATAAAACAGACTTGAAGCCATCAAAGATCAAAAGAGACAAAGAAGGCCATTACATAATGGTAAAGGGATCAATTCAACAGGAAGAGCTAACTATCCCAAATATATAGGCACCCAATACAGGAGCACCCAGATTCATAAAGCAAGTCCTTAGAGACTTACAAAGAGACTTAGACTTCCACACAATAATAATGGGAGACTTTAACACCCCACTGTCAACATTAGGCAGATTAACGAGACAGAAAATCAACAAGGATATCCAGGAATTGAACTAATCTCTGCACCAAGTGGACCTAATAGACATCTACAGAACTCTCCACCCCAAATCGACAGACTATACATTCTTCTCAGCACCACATCACACTTATTCCAAAATTGACCACATCATTGAAGTAAAGCACTCCTCAACAAATGTAAAAGAACAGAAATTATAACAAACTGTCTCTCAGACCACAGTGCAATCAAACTAGAACTCAGGACTAAGAAACTCAATCAAAACCGCTCAACTACATGGAAACTGAACAACCTGCTCCTGAATGACTACTGGGTGCATAACGAAATGAAGGCAGAAATAAAGATGTTCTTTGAAACCAATGAGAACAAAGACACAACATACAAGAATCTCTGGGACACATTTAAAGCAGTGTGTAGAGGGAAATTTATAGCACTAAATGCCCACAAGAGAAAGCTGGAAAGATCTAAAATTGACACTCTAACATTACAGTTAAAAGAACTAGAGAAGCAAGAGCAAACACATTCAAAAGCTAACAGAAGGCAAGAAATAACTAAGATCAGAGCAGAACTGAAGGAGATAGAGACACAAAAATCCCTCCAAAAAATCAATGAATCCAGGAGTTGGTTTTTTGAAAAGATAACAAAATTGATAGAATTGATCATGAATGAACTCCCATTCACAATAGCTTCAAAGAGAAGAAAATACCTAGGAATCCAACTTACAAGGGATGTCAAGAACCTCTTCAAGGAGAACTGCAAACCACTGCTCAATGAAATAAAGGAGGACACAACAAATGGAAGAACATACCATGCTCATGGATAGGAAGAATCAATATTGTGAAAATGGCCATACTGTCCAAGGTAATTTATAGATTCAATGCCATCCCTATCAAGCTACCAATGAGTTTCTTCACAGAATTGGAAAAAATTGCTTCAAAGTGCATATGGAACCAAAAAAGATCCCGCATTGCCAAGACAATCCTAAGTCAAAAGAACAACGCTGGAGGCATCACGCTACTGGACTTCAAACTATACTACAAGGCTACATAACCAAAACAGCATGGTACTGGTACCAAAACAGAGATATAGACCAATGGAACAGAACAGAGTCCTCAGAAATAATACCACACATCTATAGCCATCTGATCTTTGACAAACCTGAGAAAAACAAGAAATGGGGAAAGGATTCCCTATTTAATAAATGGCACTGGGAAAATTGGTAGCCATAAGTAGAAAGCTGAAACTGGATCCTTTCCTTACTCCTTATATGAAAATTAATTCAAGATGGAATAGAGAGTTAAATATCAGACCTAATACCATAAAAACGCTAGAAGAAAACCTAGGTAATACTATTCAGGACATAGGCATGTGCAAGGACTTGATGTCTAAAACACCAAAAGCAATGGCAACAAAATCCAAAATTGACAAATGGGATCTAATTAAACTAAAGAGCTTCTGCACAGCAAAATAAACTACCATCAGAGTGAACAGGCAACCTACAGAATGGGAGAAAATTTTTGCAATCTACTCATCTGACAAAGGGCTAATATCCAGAACCTACAAAGAGCTCAAACAAATTTATAAGAAAAAAACAAACAACCCCATCAAAAAGTGGGCAACGGATATGAACAAACATTTCTCAAAAGAAGACATGCATACAGCCAACAGACACATGAAAAAGTGCTCATCATCACTGGCCATCAGAGAAATGCAAATCAAAACCACAATGAGATACCATCTCACACCAGTTAGAATGGCAATCATTGAAAAGTCAGGAAACAACAGGTGCTGGAGAGGATGTGGAGAAATAGGAACACTTTTACACTGTTGGTGGGATTGTAAACTAGATCAACCATTATGGAAAACAGTATGGCGATTCCTCAAGGATCTAGAACTAGATGTACCATATGACCCAGCCGTCCCATTACTGGGTATATACCCAAAGGATTATAAATCATGCTGCTATAAAGACACATGCACACATATGTTCATTGCGGCGCTATTCACAGTAGCAAAGACTTGGAATCAACCCAAATGTCCATCAGTGACAGACTGGATTAAGAAAATGTGGCACATATACACCATGGAATACTATGCAGCCATAAAAAAGGATGAGTTTGTGTCCTTTGTAGGGACATGGATGCAGCTGGAAACCGTCATTCTCAGCAAACTGTCACAAGAACAGAAAACCAAGCACCGCATGTTCTCACTCATAGGTGGGAACTGAACAATGAGATCTCTTGGACTCAGGAAGGGGAACATCACACACCGGGGCCTATTATAGGGAGGGAGGAGGGGAGAGGGATTGCCCTGGGAGTTATACCTGATGTAAATGACGAGTTGATGGGTGCTGACGAGTTGATGGGTGCAGCAAACCAACATGGCACAAGTATACATATGTAACAAACCTGCACATTATGCACATGTACCCTAGAGTTTAAAGTATAAAAAAAAAAAAAAAAGAAATGTTACTCATTTTGTAGGTGGATTTTATATCCTGAAACTTTACTGAGCTCATTTATCAAATCTAAGAGTGTTTTGGTGAAGACTTTAGGGTTTTCTAGATACCATCTGCAAACAGGGATAATCTGTCTTTTTCTTTTCCAATTTGGTTGCCCTTTATTTCTCTCTTGCCTGATTGTTATTGAATAAAAGTGGTGAACGTGGGCATTCTTGTCCTATTCTAGAATATTTTTCAACCTAGGATTAACATGAGTTGTGAAGTATTTTCCTTCAAGTTTTTGGGAGAATTTTTAGGAATGGCATTATTTCTTGCTTAAATATTTAGTAGAATTCAATGGTGAAGCCATTTCGGCCTGTAGTTTCCTTTGTGAGATGGTCTTAAACTATAAATTAATTTCTTTATTAGATGTGGAATTATTAAGTTATCTATTTCATCTTTGTTAGTTTGTACCTATCAAGAATTTTTTTTCTATTTAATGTAAGTTGTGTAATTTATTGGCATGAAGGTCTTCATAATATTCCCTTCTCTTATTAAAATCTCTAGAATCTATAGTAATGCCATCTCTTTCTTTCCTAACAGTGATAATTTGTCTTCTGTCTTACTTTCTTGATCATCTGCATAGAGATTCGTCAATTTTATTGACTTCTTAATGAAACTAACTTTTCAATTCGTTGATTTTTCTGTATTTTCTGCTTTCTATTTCATTGATTTTTGTTGTCGTCTTTTTTCTACCTACTTTAGGTTTAATTTGCTCTTCTTTTTCCATTTTCTTAAGGTGGATGCTGAAATCATAATGTTGAGACCACTCTTTACTTCTAAAATTGATGTATATGTAATGCTCTAAAATTTCCCCTAAGTACTGATTTAGTGGTATTGCACAGACTTTTTCCTTCTTAAATTTTCATAGAGTAAAACTGATTTATTTTAAAGTAAACTTCTATAAATTTTAATGCATGTATAGATTTATGCTACTACTACCACAATTAGAGTGTGGGACAGATATATCACTACCAAATATTTTCTTATGCTATCATTGCATGGTCATACCACCTCCCCACCATTTATCTTCCAGGGTTTTATAGTTTTAGGTTTTACATTTAAGTGTTTAATCCATGTTGAGTTGATTTTTTTTTCCTTCTTAAACTGGGGGGCTGTGTTGTCTTTCAACTCTTGGATCATTTTCCTGTGTTTCTTGGATTGTATTTCAACCTTCTCCTTTATCTCAATGAGATTCCTTGCCATCCAGATTCTGAATTTTATGTCTGTCATTTCAGCCATTTCAGTCAAGTTAAGAACAAGTACTGGGGAACTCATGCAGTCATTTGGAAGTACGCACCTGCTGGACTGAAGGAGCCGAGATATTCCCAGTCTACTAGCAATAACACTCCAATGGAGACCTCTTGCAAAAGCGCTCCAGCAAGGTATTGGCAGGTCTGTGCCCACACATGCACTGGTGGGTCTCTAGGGGTCTCTATGCTCTTGCGTGCTGGCGGTGGGTGGTGATAGCAGGTCCCTGCATGTGTGTGTGCTGGTAAGGCAGCACAGGGAGGCTATCGTCAAGTGTGCACTGGCGAGTAAAGGCTGAGGGTGGGTGGGTGCATGCTACTGGGGGAAGGCTGTGGGCAGGTGTGCACCAGTGAGGGCATGCTGCTGACAGGTGTGCACTGGTGGCGGTCTGTCTGCAAAAGTACTGCAATGGTTAGGTGGGTTCTGCTGGTGAAAGAGCTACTGCAATGTCTGTTGGCAAGCTGAGGCTGTGCTGCAATGAGTGCCATCAGGCAAGGTCCCAAGGAGAGGCCAACAGATCGGGGGACACTCACATCAAACTGGTCTTGTCCCATGGGCACGACAGTCCTGCTCTCTTTAGATCTGGCAGCCAAGCCAACAAGGGCTACAGCCACCTAGGGGAGGATGGTGAGCCTTGGGGGATAGGCACAGATGGCTGTGCTCTATTGAAAGCCATTCCCATGCCAAATGCTCTGGGCTCTGTGCAGGCTGGAGTTCTGTTTCTGTAAACTCTCTGGGCAGTTCTCCCTGCCAGCTCAGATTTCTCTGAGAGCTGTGAGATCTCCCACAGCTAGGATCCCAGAGGTTCATGGTGAGAATGGGCCACTCCATGCGTTCTTCACTCACCTCTTCTCTGGGGACCACTTGGGTCCAGGAATGAGTCCTGGTGCTTGGCAAACCTGTGCAGGGTTCTCAGCTTCCTCTCCTTTCAGCCTGGTGTGTCTGCATTCTCACTCTGTCCACTCTTTTTAAATTTTTTTTTCTTTTTCGAGAGGGAGTCTCACTCTGCCAACCAGGCTGGAGTTCAGTAGCATGATCTTGGCTCACTGCAACCTCCCTCTCCTGGGTTCAAGTGATTCTCCTGCCTCAGCTTTCCAAGTAACTGGGATGACAGGCACTCACCACCATGCCTGGCTAATTTTTGTATTTTTAGTAGAGGTGGGGTTTCACCACATTAGCCAGGATGGTCTTGAACTCTTGGAACTTTTGACCTTAAATGATCCACCTGCCTCAGCCTCCCAAAGTGCTGGGATTACAGATGTGAGCCACTGTGTCTGGCCTGTCCACTCTCAATGTCTTGTTTCTGGGAATCTGCTTGGAGTGAGATAGTCTACTTGATCTTAGTGGGAGAAGCTCTTTCTGGCTTCAATTAGTTGGCCATCTTGACTCTCCAGCATTCTCTTTTGACTATTTTTATTTCTGTAAGGTTGGTAGTAATGTCTACTCTTTCATTTCAGATTTTAGTATTTTGAATCTTCTGTCTTTTTTCTTTGTCAGTCTAGCTAAGTTTGTCTATTTTCTTGATTATTTTCAAAGAATCATATTTTCATTTTATTAATTCTCTTATTTTTCTATTTTTTATTTTGTTTATCTCCCATCTAATGTTTATTATTTCCTTTCTTCTGTCTGCTGGCTTTAATTTTAATTTGCTCTTCTCTTTGTAGTTTCTTGAGGTGTCATGTTAGGCATGACATGAGGATCTTTCATCTTTTTAAATATTGGTGCAAACTACTAAAATTTCCCTCAGCACTGCTTTTGTTGAATTCCATAAATTTTGGTATGTTGTGTTTTTAATTTTATTTATCTGTAAGTATTTTCTAATTTCTTTTGTGATTTTTTTCTTTCATCTGCTGGTAATATAAGAGTGTGTTGTTAGGCTGGGGGAGGGGTGCACACCAGTGCTGAGGCTTGAGTAGGTAAACAAAGCTGCCCAGAAGCTCGAACTGAGTGGAGCCTACCGCAGCTCAAGGAGGCCTGTCTGCCTCTGTAGACTCTACCACTGAGGGCAGGGAATAGCCAAACAAAAGGCAACAGAGACCTCTGCAGACTTAAATGACCCTGTCTGACAGCTTTGAAGAGAGTAGTGGTTCTCCCAGCATGGAGTTTGAGATCTGAGAATGGACAGACTGACTCCTAAAGTGGGTCCCTGACCCCAGAGTAGCCTAACTGAGAGGCACCCTCAAGTAGGGGCAGACTGACACCTTACAAGTCCAAGTACCCCTCTGAGACAATGCTTCCAGAGGAATGATCCGGCAGCAACATTTGCTGTTCAGCAATATTTGCTATTCTGCAGCCTCCACTGCTGATACCCAGGCAAACAGGGTCTGGAGTGAAGCTCCAGAAAACTCCAACACAGCTGCAGCTGAGGGTCCTGACTGTTAGAAGGAAAAGTAACAAACAGAAAGGATATCTACACCAAAACCCCATCTGTACGTCACCACCATCGAAGACCAAAGGTAGATAAAATCACAAAGATGGGGAAAAAACAGAGCAGAAAAGTTGAAAATTCTAAAAATCAGAGCGCCTCTCCACCTCCAAAGGAGCACAGCTCCTCACCAGCAATGGAACAAAGCTGGATGGAGAATGACTTTGACGAGTTGAGAGAAGAAGGCTTCAGACGATCAAACTTCTCTGAGTTAAAGGAGGAAGTTCGAACCCATCACAAAGAAGCTAAAAACCTTGAGAAAATATAAGAGGAATGGCTAAATAGAATCACCAGTGTAGAGAAGTCCTTAAATGACCTGATGGAGCTGAAAACCATGGCATGAGAACTACGTGATGAATGCACAAGCTGATTTGATCAAGTGGAAGAAAGGGTATTAGTGATTGAGGATCAAATGAATGAAATGAAGTGAGAAGAGAGGTTTACAGAAAAAAAGAGTAAAAAGAAATGAACAAAGCCACCAAGAAATATGGGACTACGGGAAAAGACCAAATCTACATCGGATTGGTGTGCCTGAAAGTGACAGAGAGAATGGAACCAAGTTGGCAAACTCTCTGCAGGATATTATCCAGAAGAACTTCCCCAACGTAGCAAGGCAGGCCAACATTCAAATTCAGGAAATACAGAGAACGCCACAAAGATACTCCTCAAAAAGAGCAACTCCAAGAAACATAATTGTCAGATTCACCAAAGTTGAAATGAAGGAAAAACTGTTAAGGGCAGCCAGAGAGAAATGTCGGGTTAACCACAAAGGGAAGCCCATCAGACCAACAGCGAATTTCTCAGCAGAAACTCTACAAGCCAGAAGAGAGTGGGGACCAATATTCAACATTAAACAAAGGACACGAACACATGCTTTTTATGGCTGCATAGTATTCCATGGTGTATATGTACCACATTTTTTAAATCCAGTCTGTCACCGATGAACATTTGGGTTGATTCCAAGTCTTTGCTATTGTGAATACTGCTGCAATAAACATATGTGTATGTGTGTCTTTATAGCACCATGACTTATAATCCTTTGGGTATATACCCAGTAGTGGGATGGCTGGGTCGGATGGTATTTCTAGTTCTAGATCCTTGAGGAATCGCCACACTGTTTTCCACAATGGTTGAACTAGTTTACAGTCCCACCAACAGTGTAAAAGTGTTCCTATTTCTCCACATCCTCTCCAGCCCCTGTTGTTTCCTGATTTTTAATGATTGACATTCTAACTGGTGTGAGATGGTATCTCATTGTGGTTTTGATTTGTATTTCTCTGATGGTGAGTTATGATGAGCATTTTTTCATGAGTCTGTTGGCTGTATGAATGTCTTGTTTTGAGAAGTGTCTGTTCATATCCTTTGCCCACTTTTTGATGGGGTTGTTTGTTTTTTTTCTTGTGAATTTGATTGAGTTCTTTATAGGTTCTGAATATAAGCCCTCTGTCAGATGAGTAGATGGCAAAAATTTTCTCCCATTCTGTAGGTTGCCTGTTCACTCTGATGGTGGTTTCTTTTGCTGTGCAGAAGCTCTTCAGTTAAATTAGATCCCATTTGTCAATTTTGGCTTTTGTTGCCATTGCTTTTGGTGTTTTAGACATGAAGTCCTTGCCCATGCCTATGTCCTGAACGGTATTACCTAGGTTTTCTTCTAGGGTTTTTATGGCTTTATTTCTAACATTTAAGTCTCTAATCCATCTTGAATTAATTTTCATATAAGGAGCAAGGAAAGGATCCAGTTTCAGCTTTCTACTTATGGCTAGCCAATTTTCCCAGCACCATTTATTCAATAGGGAATCCTTTCCCCATTTCTTGTTTTTGTCAGGTTTGTCAAAGATCAGATGGCTGTAGATATGTGGTATTATTTCTGAGGACTCTGTTCTGTTCCCTTGGTCTATACCTCTGTTTTGGTACCAGTAGCATGCTGTTTTGGTTACTGTAGCCTTGTAGTACAGTTTGAAGTCAGGTAGCATGATGCCTCCAGCTTTGTTCTTTTGACTTAGGATTGTCTTGGCAATGCGGGGTCTTTTTTGGTTCCATATGAACTTTAAAGCAGTTTTTGCCAATTCTGTGAAGAAAGTCATTGGTAGCTTCATGGGGATGGCATTGAATCTATAAATTACCGTGGGCTTATGGCCATTTTCACAATATTGATTCTTCCTATCCATGAGCATGGAATGTTTTTCCATTTGTTTGTGCCCTCTTTGATTTCACTGAGCAGTGGTTTGTAGTTCTCCTTGAAGAGGTCCTTTACATCCCTTGTAAGTTGGTTTCCTAGGTATTTTCTTCTCTTTGAAGCTATTGTGAATGGGAGTTCATTCATGATTTGGCTCTGTCTGTTACTGGTGTATAAGAATGCTTGTGATTTTTGCACAATGATTTTGTTTCCTGAGACTTTGCTGAAGTTGCTTATCAGCTGAAAGAGATTTTGGGCTGAGACAATGGGGTTTTCTAAATATACAGTCATGTGATCTGAAAACAGGGACAATTTGAGTTCTTCTTTCCTAACTGAATACCCTTTATTTCTTTCTCTTGCTTGATTGCCCTAGCCAGAATTTCCAACCCTATATTCAGTAGGAATGGTGAGAGGGGGCACCCCTGTCTTGTGCCAGTTTTCAAAGGGTATGCTTCCAGTTTTTGCCCATTCAGTATGATATCAGCTGTGGGTTCGTCATAAAGAGCTCTTATTATTTTGAGATACGTTCCATCAATACCGAATTTATTGAGAGTTTCTAGCATGAAGAGCTGTTGAATTTTATCAAAGGCCTTTTCTGCATCTCTTGAGATAATCATGTGGTTTTTGTCTTTGGTTCTGTTTATATGCTGGATTACATTTCTTGATTTGTGTATGTTGAACCAGCCTTGCATCCCTGGGATGAAGCCCACTTGATCATGGTGGATAAGCTTTTTGATGTGCTGCTGAATTTGGTTTGCCTGTATTTTATTGAGGATTTTTGCATCAACTTTCATCAGGGATATTGGTCTAAAATTCTTTCTCTGTTGTATCTCTGTCAGGCTTTGGAATCAGTATGATGTTGGCCTTGTAAAATGAGTTAGGGAGGATTCCCTCTTTTTCTATAGATTGGAATAGTTTTAGAAGGAATGGTACCAACTCCTCCTTGTACCTCTGGTAGAATTTGGCTGTGAATCCTTCTGGTCCTGGGCTTTTATGGTCGGTAGGCTAATAATTATTGCCTCAATTTCAGAACCAGCTATTGGTCTATTCAGGGATTCAACTTCTTCCTGGTTTAGTGTTGGGAGAGGGTAAGTGTCCAGGAAATTATCCGATTCATCTAGGTTTTCTAGTTTATTTGTGTAGTGGTGTTTATAGTATTCTCTGATGGTAGTTTGTATTTCTGTGGGGTCGGTGGTGATATCCCCTTTATCATTTTTTTTTTTTTTTGCATCTATATGATTCTTCTCTCTTTTCTTCTTTATTAGTCTTGCTAGCGATCAATCAATTTTGTTGATCTTTTCAAAAAACCAGCTCCTGGATTCATTGATTTTTTGGAGATTTTTTTTATGTCTCTATCTCTTTCAGTTCTGCTCTGATCTTAGTTATTTCTTGCCTTCTGCTGGCTTTTGAATATGTTTGCTCCTGCTTCTCTGGTTCTTTTAATTGTGATGTTAGGGTGTCAATTTTAGATCTTTCCAGCTTTCTCTTGTGGGCATTTATTGCTATAAATTACTCTCTACACACTGCTTTAAATGTGTCCCAGAGATTCTGCTATGTTGTATCTTTGTTCTCGTTGGTTTCAAAGAACATCTTTATTTCTGCCTTCATTTCGTTATGTACCCAGTAGTCATTCAGGAGCAGATTGTTCAGTTTCCTTGTAGTTGAACGGTTTTGATTTTGTTTCTTAGCCCTGAGTTCTAGTTTGATTGCACTGTGGTCTGAGAGACAGTTTGTGATAATTTCTGTTCTTTTACTTCTGCTGAGGAATGCTTTATTTCCAACTATGTCGTCAGTTTTTGAATATGTGCGATGTGGTGCTGAGAAGAATGTATATTCTGTTGATTTGGGGTGTAGAGTTCTTTGGATGTCTATTAGGTCTGCTTGGTGCAGAGTTGAGTTCAATTCCTGTATATCCTTGTTGATTTTCTGTCTCGTTAATCTGCCTAATGTTGACAGTGGGGTGTTAAAGTCTCCCATTATTATTGTGTGGAAGTCTAAGTCTCTTTGTAGGTCGCTAAGGATTTGCTTTATGAGTCTGGGTGCTGCTGTATTGGGTGCATATATATTTAGAATAGTTAGCTCTTCCTGATGAATTGATCCCTTTATCATTGTATAATGGCCTTCTTTGTCTCTTTTGATCTTTGATGGTTTAAAGTTTGTTTTTTCAGAGACTAGGATTGCAACCCCTGCTTTTCTTTGTTTTCCATTTGCTTGGTAGATCTTCTGCCATCCCTTTGTTTTGAGTCTATGTGTGTCTCTGCATGTAAGATGGGTCTCCTGAACATAGCAAACCGATGGGTCTTGACTCTTTATCCAACTTGCCAGCCTGTGTCTTTTAATTGGAGCATTTAGTCCATTTACATTTAAGGTTAATATTGTTATGTGTGAACTTGATCCTGTCATTATGATATTAGCTGGTTATTTTGCTCGCTAGTTGATGCAGTTGCTTCCTAGCATCAATGGACTTTACATTTTGACATGTTTTTGCAATGGCTGGTACCGGTTGTTCCTTTCCATGTTTAGTGCTTCCTTCAGGGTCTCTTGTGAGGCAGGCCTGGTGGTGACAAAATCTCTAAGTATTTGCTTGTCTGTAAAGGATTTTATTTCTCCTTCACTTATGAAACTTAGTTTGGCTGGATATGAAATTCTGGGTTGAAAATTCTTTTCTTTAAGAATGTTGAATATTGGCCCTCACTGTCTTCTGGCTTGTAGAGTTTCTGCTGAGAGATCTGCTGTTAGTCTGATGGGCTTCCCTTTGTGTGTAACCTGACCTTTCTCTCTGACTCCCCTTAACATTTTTTCCTTCATTTCAGCTTTGATGAATCTGACAATTATGTGTCTTGGAGTTGCTCTTCTGAAGGAGTATATTTGTGGCATTCTCTGTATTTCCTGAATTTGAATGTTGGCCTGCCTTACTAGGTTGGGCAAGTTCTCCTGCATGATATTCTTCAGAGTGTTTTCCAACTTGGTTCCATTTTCCCCGTCACTTTCAGGCACACCAATCCGATGTAGATTTGGTCTTTTCACATAATGTCATATTTCTTGGAGGCTTTGTTCATTTTTTTTTTTACTCTTTTTTCTCTACACTTCTCTTCTCCCTTCATTTAATTCATTTGATTTTCAATCCCTGATACTCTTTCTTCCAGTTGATCAAGTTGGTTCCTTAAGCTTGTGCATTTGTCACGTAGTTCTCATGTTATGGTTTTCATCTCTATCAGTTTGTTTATGGTCTTCTCTGCATTGATTATTCTAGTTATCCATTCATCCATTCTCTTTTCAAGGCTTTTAGTTTCTTTGCGCTGGTTACGTAGTTCCTCCTTTAGCTCTGAGAAGTTTGATCGACTGAAGCCTTCTTCTCTCAACTCATCAAAGTCATTCTCCATCCAGCTTTGTTCTGTTGCTGGTAATGAGCTGCGTTCCTTTGGAGGGGGAGATGTGCTCTGATTTTTTGAATTTCCAGCTTTTCTGAACTGCTTTTTCCCCATCTTTGTGGTTTTATCTGCCTTTGGTCTTTGATGATGTTGACGTACTGATGGGGTTTTTGGTTCGTGTTTCCTTTCTGTTTGTTAGTTTTCCTTCTAACAATCAGTACCCTCAACTGTAGGTCTGTTGGAATTTGCTTGAGGTCCACTCCAGACCCTATACGCCTGGGTATCAGCAGCGGAGGCTGCAGAAGATAGAATATTGCTGAACAGCGAGTGTTGCTGTCTGATTCTTGCTCTGGAAGCTTCGTCTCAGGGATGTACCCCACTGTGTGTGGTGTGAGGTGTCAGTCTGCACCTAGTGGGGGATGTCTCCCAGTTAGGCTACTCAGCGGTCAGGGACCCACTTGAGCAGGCAGTCTGTATGTTCTCAGATCTCAGCCTCTATGCTGGAAGATCCACTGCTCTCTTCAAAGCTCTCAGACAGGGATATTTACCTCTGCTGAGGTTTCTGCTGCTTTTTGTTTAGCTGTGCCCTGTCCCCAGAGGAGGAGTCTACAAAGGCAGGCCGGCCTCCTTGAACTGTGGTAGGCTCCACCCAACTCGATTTTCCAGGCAACTTTTGTTTTTTACCTACTTAAGCCTCAGCAATGGTGTGTGCCCCTCCCCCAGCCTCGCTGCTGCCTTGCAGTTAGATCTCAGACTGCTGTGCTAGCAATGAGGGAGGCTCCATGGGCGTGGGACCCTCTGAGTCAGGTGTGGGATATAATCTCCTGGTGTGCCATTTGCTAAGACCCTTGGTAAAGCGCAGTATTAGGGTGGGAGTTACCCAATTTTCCAGATGTTGTGTGTCTCAATTTCCTTTTGCTAGGAAAAGGAATTCCCTTCCCCCTTGTGCTTCCCAGGTCAGGGGATTCCTTGCCTTGCTTCAGCTCTTGCTGGTCTGGCTGCACTCGTGGACTAGCGCCAACTGACACACCCCAGTGAGATGAACCTGGTACCTCAGTTGAAAATGCAGAAATCACCCGTCTTCTGTGTCACTCATGCTGGGAGCTGGAGGCTGGAACTGTTCTTGTTTGGCTATCTTGGGCATGCCCCACTGGAGGCCTTCTTTCAATTAACATCTTAAATGTATAACAACTTCATTTGAATTGATACCAACTTTGTTAACATAAAAAAATCTCTTTTACCATACATTACTATCCTTTTCATTACTCTTGTGGCAAATTACATCTTTATACTTTGTGCGCATATTGTTGTAGACATAAGTTTTATGCATTTGTCTTTTAAATCTTGTAGGAAATGGAAAATGAAATTACAAGCCAAAAATACAGTAATACTGTCTTTGTATTTACCTATAAAGTTAATTTTACTGATGTCCTCTATTTCTTCAAGTTACTCTCTAATGTTGTTCGTTTTTGGCATGAAGGACCCTTTTTAGCATTTCTTGTAAGACAAATATGTTAACATCAAACTCCTTTAGTTTTTATTTATCTGAGGAATGTTTGAACTTCTCTTTCATTTTTGAAGAAAAATTTTTCCATACATAAAATTTTTGATTGTGAAGCTTTTTTCCTAACTAGTTAAAAAAGCACCCATCGCTTTCCATTATGACTTCCATGGTTTCTGATAGAAAGTCAGCTCTTAAAATATTCTTGACAGTACCTTGTATGTGATGAGTTGCTTCTATATTGTTGCTTTCAGTATTTTTCCATTATCTTTAGCTTTTGACAGTATGATTATATTGTGTCTCAGTATGAATCTTTTTGAATCTTTCCTATTTTTAGTTAATTGAGATTTTGCATGTATAAATTTATGTTTTTCATCAAATTTTGTTTTTGAGTATTATTTTTTAAGTATTTTTTCTGCCTATCTCTTTCTCTCTTTACTTCTGAAACACCTGTAATATGTATGTTATGCTTGACATTGTCCCATAGGTATTTTAGGCAATGTTTATTTCCTTTTATTCTTTTTCTTTTTGCATCACAGACTGGGTAATTTCTATTTTCTTATTTTCAAGTTCGCTGATTCTTTCTTCTGCCTGTTCAAATATGCTGTTGAATTGCTCTAGTAAATTTTTTTTAGAGTTCAGTTAATGTGCTTTTCAGCACCAGTATTTCTATTTGATTCCTTTTATGATTTCTGTCTCTTTTTGATATTATCTATCTGTTGACACATTATTTTCCCAATTTCCCTTAGTTATTTGTTCATATTTTCTCTTAGCTCTTTGAGAATTTTAAAGAGAGTTGATTTAAAACCTTTACTAAATTCAATATCTAGAATTTCACAGGAATTATTTCTGTTAGTTCATATTTTTCCTGTGAATGAACTATACTTTCATAATTCTTTGTGTAGCCTGTATTTTTTGTTGAGATGTGGATGTTTTAAATATTATTGTGTAGTAATTTTAGAAATTAGATTCTCCTCCTTACTCTCTGGCTTTGCTTTTGTTGATTTTTGATGGCTTCAATCATCCATTAGTTTAGTGAATTTTTAAAACTATTTTTGTAAAGATTGTATTTTTTGTCATGTGTGGTCACTAATATCTCTGTTCTATTATCTCAATGGTCAATCAATGACCCAACAGAAACTTTTTTAAACATTTGGAACCACATGGTTAAAAAAAATTAGTACTCTCCCAATCTTTGAAGCATAGCTCTTTACTAGGGTGTTCCTTCTATGCTAAACCAAGCTGCTTGGGATCTTGTTTTACCTTTCAACTTCTACTTGTGTGGAGTCCACAGATCCACCAGAAGTTGGAATCCTAGGGGTCACTCAGGTGTTTTCTAAGTATGCATTCTCCCCTGTGCATGCACATGCATTTTTCACTCTGTTTTCCTGAGTAAAACCTTGCTTTGTAGCCTGCTGTTTCAGGGCTCTTAAATTCTCTCAGCTGCTTGTCTTATCTGCAGTCCTTTTCCTAAGGGAAGAATGGGATGTGTATGATTATATATTTCAACAGATGCCACTACTGCCCAGAAAGCAGTAGTCGGGGGCAGGTGGCAAAAGACAGACTTTGTGGCCAGTCCCTCAGGAAATCAGCAGAAAGGTCAAAATACACAATCTCAACATTTTAAGAAAAAGGTCCATATTAGTCTCCAGATGTCAGCAATCTACATGAGAAACATGGGCTTCCATCCCCACCTTAGCTGCTATTGCACTGGAAAACTGATTCTTTAAGTGTTTTACTCCAAATTTTTTTTTTTATTTTAGTTTTAGCATCACTGTTTTAACATCATGAAATACAAGTACAAAACATTATATAAGTGTACTTTTTGCTACACAGAGATGAACTAATACATTTATGTTTTCATCAGAATCTGTATCACCCAGAACTGACCAATGTACTAGTAGTTTTCCACGGGGATTTTTTTTTTTTTTTTTTTTTTTTACGATTCTTATAAGGTTTTATCATGAATAAAAAAGCTCACAACTCTTTTCAGCCATTGCAGATTTACATTTATCTTAATATTCCTGTTTAAGACGCTTTGGAGAACTGTTAAGAACTACAAAATCATCTTAAGCAGAGTTTTGAATGAGTAATTTTATTTCACGTTGGCCAAGATCTCCCTTATGCTGGCATTGCAAAGACACTGCACTTATCTGAGGTTAGAAAAAATGTTGTCTTAATAGCCCCTTCACTGTGTAACAAGGCAAATTACTATTTCCTGAAATGTCCAGAATATCATAGTAGATAGTTATTTGTTAAGCAGTGAGTCATGAAACCCCACTTATAGAAGACAATAGCAACAGAGGACCACTAAGTTCTAAATATACCAAAGAAAAACAAGTTCACAAATATTCAAACTGTCTGTCTTCTCTACCTCTAAAATGGTTTAACCACATCAAGTGAGAGTAACATAAGCCAATTAGAAAGGGAAAAAGTAAATGTGCTAGTGTCCGACATTCAGCTTCCATAGCATGTCTCACAGTTTTCGGCCATTTCAGCTAAGAGTTTTCTAATGACAGGCAAAAATAATGATTAAAATACCATTAGCTTTGCTGAGAAATGTGGGAATAAACCACAATGTCAAAAATATTTGAAACTAATTTTGTTTTTATAAATAAATAAAATGATGTTTATCTTTTCTTAAATTCTTGCTGTTAAAACATTCAAAGTTACGTCAACCTGTAAGGATAAAGGGGTATTTAAGATAACATGCTTGGAAAACTGAACCACATTTTTAATTGCCAGCATTATGCTTTATTCTTGGTAGAATCATCCTGGTTTCTTCTTTTTACATCCCAATTATAAACCCTGGCCATATTGACTTCTGTGGTAGTAAATTGATCTCGAAGAAAGTCAAGGTCTTCCTCAAGGGAATCAAGATTCTTCGTGGCAGTCGATAAATTCTTTTCCAACAATGCCTGAGCTTCATCAATATCATATTCAAGCATTACATTAGCCCCCAACCACAGACGCACTTTATCAGGAGGAGGAACTGAAGCTTTGCAATACAAGTTATCTGCCAATAAGAATCTGGTCTCCATTGAGTTGGTGGACTCTTTTATTTTTTGCATGTATTTTAGAATTTCCAAAGTCTGTTTAATTTCAGGAATCTGACCTTTTAGCCTTCTTTTCTTTTGAGCAACTTTGAGTTCCATAAACTTATACTTCTGGTACTGTTCATCCAGCTTCTTTAATACCGTATCTGCAGTCTCATTCCCAGGCTGTTTCATGAAGGAATCTACATCTTCCACAAACACTGCCTCAGGAATCCCCAGGTGGAGCCGCCGCCCATTCCCTGTGGCCATTTCTCCTTTGCCACAACTGTCCTTAGCGGCCGCCATCTTGGGGATCTACTCCAATATTTTTTGAAGTCATCTACATTGGTTGATTTTTGTATGTTGAATCACTCTTGGATTTTTGGGATAAATCCCATTTTGTTATGGTGCATAATCCGTTTTACATGCTGCTGCATTCGTCTTGCTGGTATTTTATTGAGGATTTTTGCATTATGTCCATATAGAATATTGTTCTGTAGTTTTCCTTTCTTGAGATATATTTTTTTCTGGCTTTGGTATCAGAGTAATGCTGGCCTCATAGAATGAGTTACAAAGTGTTACTTTATGTTCTACATTTTGAAATAGGCTTTAAAAGATAGATGTTAATTTTTAAAACATTTGGCAGACTTTACCAGTGAAGCCATATACTTCTGGGTTTCTGTTGTTGTTCTTAGCAGTTTTTTGATTACTAATTCAATCTCTTTACTTGTAATAGCCTATTCAGGCTTTTTATTTTTCATTAGTCATTTTTTGTAGTTTGTGTGTTTCCAGGAATTTATTCATTTTATCTAGGCTATCAAATTTATTTATGTTGTTCATAATATTCTCTTGTGATCTTTTTTATTTCAGTAAAGTCAGTAATATTATTCCCACTTTCATTTCTGGTAATAGTAATTTGTGTTTCCTCTATTTTTCTTTAGTCATGACTAAACATTTGACAATGTTTTTGAACTTTCAATGAACCAACTTTTGGTTTCATTGATCCTCTGTATTGTTTACTGCTCCTCAATTTTGTTGATCTCCTCTCTAATCTGTATTATTATTTTCTTTCTTCTTCTTGCACTGGATTTAGTTTTCTTTTTTTCTAGGTCCTTAAGATAAAAAGAAGTTAGCTTATTGGCTTGACTTATTTTTCACCTTTTAAGGTAAGCATTTACATGTGTAAATTTCCCTGTCTGCATTTTTTCACTGTACTGTGTAGGTTTTGTGTGCTTTCATTTTAATTCTTCTCACAATGTTTGTCAATTTATCTTGTTTTTTTCTTCTTTGATCCATTAGTTTTTTAGGAGTGTATTGTTTAATTTTCACAAATTTGTGAGTTTTCCTTCCATTATCAGTATCTAATTTCATTCAGAGAAAACACTGTGTATGATTTCAATTTTTTAAAATTTATTGAAACTTACTGTGTGGGCTAACTATGGTCTATTCTGGATGAAGTTTCATGTAATTTTAAGAAGAATGTGTAGTCTGTGTTGTTGGGGGCAGTGTTCTCTATATGTCTAGTAAGTGTAGTTGGTTTATAAAGTTGTTCCATCATCTATTTCCTTATTGGTTTTCTGTATGGTTGTTCTAGCCATCAATCAATGTGAGGAGTAATTTAGTTTCCAATTATTATTTGAGAATTTTCTATATCTCCATTAAATTGTTATTTATTTTGCTTTATATATTTTTGGGCTCTGTTATTAGGGGTATGTATATTTATAATTTTCATATCTTCTTGATCAATTGACCCTTTCGTCAATATGTAATGTTCTTTGTTCTAGTAACAATTTTTGACTTAAAGTCTATTTTGTCTCATATTATTACAGTCACCCCTGCTCTCCTTTGCTTTCTATTTCCATGGAATATCATTTTCCATCATTTACCCTTCAGTCTATATGTATCTTTGGATTTAAGTGAGTCTCTTGTTGACAGAATACAGTTGGGTGACATTTTTTTGTATCCATTATGCCTATCTCTACCTTTTAATTGGAGAGGTTAAACCATTTATATTTAATGTGAATAGTAAAAATAAAATGCTTGCTTCTGCCATTTTGCTATTCAATTTTTATGTCATATATTTTTTGTCCCTTAATCCTTCCACCACTCTGTTGTCTTATGTTTGATTGATTTTTACTGTTCCATTTTTGTTCTTTTCTTATTTATATTTCTCTATATATGTTTAGTTATTTTCTTAGTGGTTACCTACGGATTACAATTTATGATAATCTAGCTTGAATTAATACCAATTTAGTATACAAAAATTCTCCTCCTATACATCTTCTTCTTTTGTGCTTTATATAGTTATTGTCACAAATTATATCTTTATACATGTGCCTACTAACATAGATTTTTGTTATTTTTTTTGGTTGTTAATTATTTTGTTAATTATTTTTTAAATTTGTCTTTTAATATAGAGAGTTGTTACAAGTGAAACATAGAATACTGGCTTTTATACATACCTATGTATTTATATTTAACAATATTTTCCTTTCTTCATAGAGTTTTGATTCTATCTAGTGTCCTTTCCTTTCAGCTTGAAGAACTTCCTTCAGAATTTCTTATAAGAAAGCTTTACAGTGAAAATTTCCCACAGGCTTTATTTGTTATTTTAATTTTTCTAAATTTTTGAGGGAGATTTTTGCCAGACATAGACATGTGGATGGAAGAGTTTTATTATTACCTTTTACACTTAAATATGTCTTCCCACTGCTTTCTGGCCTCCATGGTTTCTGATGAAAAATTGGCTGTTAGTTATTTAGAACTGTTTATGCATAATGAATTTTCTCTCTTGTTGCTTTCAAGATTCTCTCTGTCTTTGGCTTTTGACAGGTTGATTATAATGTGTTTCAGTATGATTCTTTTTGAGGTTATCTACTTGCATTTTGTTGAGCTTCTTGGATATGTTGATTCATGCCTTTCATCAAATTAGTAAAGGATTGGGCAGTTATTTTAAAAAATATTTTCTCTGCCTGTTTCTTTCTTTCCTCTCCTTCTGAAACTCACATTACGTGCATGCTTATATGCTCTGGTTTCCCACAGTTTTGTTGGGCTTTATCAATTTTCTTCATTATTTTTTCTTTCTGCTCCTTAGACTTGATCATTTCAATCGACCTATCTTCAAATTTATTAATTGTTTCTACACTGCTCAAATCTGCTTTGGGATCTGTTCAGTAATTTTTTTCATTTATTGTACTTTTGACCCCACAATTTTCATTTGGTTCCTTTTTATAATTTCTATTTCTTTATTAATATTCTCCATTTGCTAAAACATTGTTCTCCTGATTTTCTCTGTTTGCCATGCTTTTCTTTAACTCTTTAAGCATGTTTAACACAGTTGTTTTAAACTCTTTGTCTTCTAAGTGCAATGCCTCAGCTTTCTCAATGATATTTTCTGTTAATATATTTTTCCTTATGCATAAGCCATACTTTCTTGCTTTTTGCCTAACTTATTATTTATGTTGTTATTGAAAAGTAGACTTTTAAATATTATTATGTGATAACTCAAAATAAGATTTTATCCTTCCAGAGTGTGTTTTTGTTTCTGTGGATTGCTGTTGTTTGCTTATTTAGTAAGTTTTTAAAATTGGTTTTGTAAAGTCTGTATTTTTTGTCATGTGTGATCATTAAAGTCTATGTTGCATTAGCTTTGTGGTCAGTTAATGATTTGACAGAGATTTTCTTGAGGGCCTTGAACAACAACATAAAACAGGCTCTCTTGGTCTTTGCTGACTGACTCTGTGTAGTAGTGTTCTTTCAGGTTTAATCAGGCCGTTTATAATTCCGTGCTATAGTTTAGATATTTGACCCTCCAAACTTCATGTTGAGATTTGGTACCCGATGTTGGAGGTGGAGCTTAATGGGAAGAGTTTGGGTCATGAGGTGGATCCCTTATGAATGTTTTGGCGCTGTCCTCACAGTAATGAGTGAATTCTTGGTATATTAGTTCCTACAAAAGCTGGTTGTTAAAAAGAGCCTGGAACCTGCCTCCCCCTCTTCTTTGTTTCCCATTTTGCCATGTGATTTCTGTACATGTGGCTGTCATTCACCTTTTACCATGAGTTGAAACTTCCAGAGGCCATCACCAGAAACAGATTCTGTTTCCATGCTTCTTATAGCCTGCAGAAAAATTAGCCAAATCAACCTCTTTTCTTTATAAATTACCCAGCCCAATCTCAGGTATTCTTTTACAGCAACATGAATGGACTAAAACGTTCTGCATTAAACTTCACTTCCTGTGTGTGTGGAGCACGAAGATCAGCCAAGTAAAAAAGGTTTGGGTCTTCTCAGATATTTTCTGAACATGTGTCATTGCCTGAACATCCTCATATATCTCTTTTCCCATACTTTTTTTTTTTTTTTTTTTTTTTTTGAGACAGAGTCTTGCTCTGTCACCCAGGCTGGAGTGCAGTGGCATAATCTCGGCTCACTGTGAGCTCCACCTCCTGGGTTCACGCCATTCTCCTGCCTCAGCCTCCCAAGTAGCTGGGACTACAGGCACCCACCACCAGGCCCAGCTAATATTTTGTATTTTTAGTAGAGACGGGGTTTCACCGTGTTAGCCAGGATGGTCTTGATCTCCTGACCTCGTGATCCACCCGCCTCGGCCTCCCAAAGTGCTGGGATTATAGGCGTGAGCCACCGTGCCTGGCCTCCCAGACTTTTTTTTCCTAGGCTTTTCAGTCTGTTAGCAGTTTACCCGCCCTGTTATTCCTTGACCAAGAAAGATGCAGCTAGTATATTTGCATTTAAATGTTTTCAACAAATATTGCGCTGGAGGCCACTTCAGCCCTGAGAACATTTTATAGTTGGTGAAGAAAAGGCAAGCCCTTTATCTTATTCCTCAGGAAACCACCAGACAGGTCAAAATACAAAACCAAAATACTTTGAGAGCAAGGTCTATATTGCTTTCTCTGGCATAAGCAAGCTGCATCAGGAACACAAGCCACCATCTCCATAGCCATGACTGACATGGGAGATAGGGAATGGTATGTGGATAAATTAAAATGCCACAATATTCCCTCACTAAGATTAATCACTTCCCTGGTAATTGTAAGTTTTTAAAATTAGATTCCAGCATTCTGAAAAAGTTGGTTCTGACACATTTTTTTTGTCAGGCTAATATTTGATTTAGTGGTTGGATAATGTTTTAGAATTCTCCACTTTGCCATTTTCAGTGGAATCAGTCATTGATATTTTCAAGTTGTATATTCCATTAAATCTTATCCAGCTTTCAAGTAAGGAAACTATATCAAAACTTAATATGATTTTTCATACCATGTACTTCTATTTTCATAAATGAGGACATTATGCCATATTATGTTTGTTTTATAAATAGTGGAAGCTTCAGATGTGAGGATTAGGACATGGGTTATACTGATGACTGCAGGCCTATGGTGAGGACATTAGGGTAGGCAAGGAATTTCTAGTTTCCAAAATGACTGCCTTTTTCCAGGAGAAACCCATCAGCCTATGAAACTGAGATTTTATTTTTAGTTGAAGCTTTTTCTATTCACAAACTGACTTCCTGATTAAAACTTTTCAGACCAAGAACCTCCACATCAATTAAAAAAAATCTTAGACTTCTTCATGAAATCTCATCCAGTGTTTATCCTCAAACTCTGTCACTCAGTGAGCACAGATTTAGTCATATATTCACCCTATCACCCTGACATTATATTGTCCAGGAAGGAGCTATGTGCTGCATAATAGGATCAGCAGGCCAGAGAAAGGAAAAGGTCATGACTAACAAGCATTATGAACAGTGGGTGTCATCTAGGGAAGGAAACAGGTAAGATTTTTCCCCCTCACATCAGCACTACCAGATACTATTTCAAACTGAGGGTTGGTTGGTAAGTGCATTCAAATAGACAAAATGGCACCCTTAGTTATGATAGGGTTGAACTGTGATGGCTGCAATGAGTAAGAAAGCTGTGTGGCATGTCCATGTATGGACTTAAAGAGAAGTGGAGCAGGCTCAGGTAAGACAGCAGAGGTGAGGACATACACCATATTGGGCACAAAATAAGCTATGTTTTTGGAGCTGATGTACAAGTGGTGGTCACAGTGGGCTCACTAGAATTCATAAGGAATAAAGTTGTGAAATATGTGCCATGGTTAGCATATGGGCAACATGACTACTGTTTTCATGGTCCCCTCTCAGAGCAGGACCTACTCTAGTATGTAGACAGTGCATACGTTCTGGGGACAGTGAAAGAAGTTCCTTGTACTGAAGACTTCATGAGAGACACTTATGCAGGACAGAATCTAGTGCTAAGTGATTGTGTTGAGTTGTCTCTTTGTCGTAGTAGGGCTACCGTGAATGTACAAGGTGTTTTAGTAAAAATATATGTGCAGAGCCTATTCAAGGGGTGTTAGTTATCAGTTCATGCTGGGTAAGATTTGAGACTGCAAGAGCTGCGTAAAACAGAAATAAGGACCCTAGTCTGGATGGGGTATGCCAATGGTGTGGTGGGAACTTGGCAGGGGCTATTTCAGGCAGGGGACTAAGTCTAGTTTTTCTGTTTGCCAAGAAATTTAATGTTTACCTTCAGGAACCCTTCCTCCAAGAATCTGGCCATATTTTATGGAAAATTTCATCACTTATTTGATTAATTACCGGCTATACTCTTTGAGACTGCAGGCTTTCTCTTCCACCCAACATGGGCTGATTCTAGAGGAGCATTCCTTAGACAGTTCCATCACAAATCCTGTGTTCGTTCCATAGAAATCTGAGCCCAGTAGTCACATGGAAAATAGAATTAGCAAATATGTTTTAGGGGAGCCTATCCCACAGGGCCAGCATAGTCCACCTCCCCCACTGTGAAATGGACTTGCAGTCACTCATAACTTCCATCCTCCGCCTTCAAAATGAACCCATATCTTAGCAAGAATAGTCCCAATTCTTGTTCAATTTATTCCCCATCTCTAATCCACCTCCCTTCCTTCATCTCCTCCTTTTGGCCTTTCCGTAGTTGAGCTATAAGCTGAAGTGCAGAGTGCACAGATCATTTCCTATGAAAAAAGGAAAAGGAAATGGTCATTTCTGACAAGACTTCTTCAGCAAAGGATATCAACTAGGTTTGGAAAAATGTGACTTTGTTGTTTCATCACATCTGGAATACCTTGTTCAGCCACATGGTCAATAGCTGGCTCATTAAAGTATTCTAATGGATCAAGCATATTTAAGGATTGCAAAGACCCCAAGTAAGGAAACTATATCAAAGACCTATTGCAAACTATTGCAAAGACCTCAGTGTAGGATGCTGTGTCTTGGTGTGATGGGCAATGGTGTGTGCCTGAGTTCGAACAGGGGTTATTGGAGGTGTATGTAGTGGCACAGAGAGCTTGCTATAGAAAATGCCCACTTCATATACCAAGGGGGTGAGGGATTGCTTTACTTTTACTTGTTTCTGCCCATTGGTTCTACATATTGCTGAGAGAGAAAAAAATCATTTTTACAAATTAGTTGAAAAACATCACTTTACATTTTACAACTTAGTACTACTGTTCGTTGATTTCACACCTATGTTAGACATTTTTGCAAGTCATTTTAAATTGTTTTGTTTTATTTTAGCTCCTTTCCATTCAGTAATATATATTTTACATATTTAGCCTAGTTTGCACTTTTTCATTGACTATTCCTTTTATATTTAAAGAGAATTTATTTAAAATAATTCTATCATACATTGCAAAGGTTTCTATATTTTTCTCTCAGAATTAGGGTATTTTCCCCTAATCTGGACAGGGTCTGTTTCCTTGTGTTAGGGGCAGAGGTGAGGGCCCTGTCCTGGACATAAATGGCCTGCTTACCTAGCATGAAAATGTTTGATATTTTCATGAGAACACTTTCTTTTAGTCATATATAGGTAATGTTATTAGACTACATATAATTAACATGGACAATTTCCAAGGGTCTATAGAAATTCTCAACACCATTCCAACATGGAAGAGTGACTTTTTCACATCCATCAAGAAAATTCCACTCACAGAAAATTCTGTGTGAAGAATGTGGACTTTACTAAAAATTTTAAAGAAGCATCAGTGAGTTTACTCCCCCACAGCAGAAATGCTTAGTAGTTTTGTGTTTTATGACATTTCTGGCAGATATCTCCATTAAGCATTTTTTCCCAAAGCTTTTCAAGCATAAAAATTATGAGACTTCTGCTGTTGGGAACATAATATAGACACAAGTGTTCATATTCTTCATTGTAAGTAAAACTAAAACCCCAGATATTATGTACAAAACAAACATAAAAAGGCCTTGAAAGGTAGAGAGAAGGAAGACTGGCTATGGACATCAGGTCATGGGGAACAATATGATGATGAGTTCCATAAGTTTTTGTTTTGTCTGAGATATCCCAGATTGAGTACTGGAAAAGGTGGCAACTCAGCAAAGCCAATCTATCCACATAAAAGAGTCCCAGAAAAGTCTGCTTACTCTAGCCAAGGGACCTGGAAAGGAGCAACATAATATACCAAAAACTTTTAAACAATAATTATTCTTCTTAAGCCAAACATCATAAAAAAGACTCTGACCCCAAGCCCATTTGCACTGGCAAAGGCAGGGTACAAGCCTAGACTTCCATTCTCCTAAGGCTGAAACAGATGCCCAGGCTCCTCTCCCCAAAACCAAGGTAGTGTCAGACAAGTTACAGTGGAGATACAGGACATCCCCATAGGGCGATAACCAGCTCCTCCACCGTCTTGGTGTCAGTAAAGACCACATAAGGAATCTGAATTTCTACTTCCACTTAGCAATATGAAAGTATCCCTCTCCCTCCCTACTTTTATTGTGCTGTAAGATATTTAATGGAAAATTGGGACTATCACATCCACCAGGCAGTAATGAGGCCACCCACTCCTTTGGTGGTCTAGTTGAGGTCAGGGAGTGAGTAGGAATGAAAGACTCCTACTCCTCCCAGAAATGGAGATAGCAGTGGAGTGTGAGGGAGAAGCTGGAACCTACAACCTTATCGACCAGTAATGAGGAGCCCCTCACCAAGTGTCAATGAATGCTAAGTAGGAAACTTGGACTTCTATCCTCACCTGGTAGTGACAAGGTGTTACCCCATCATCCACTGATAGATTAATGTCAAATAAATCCAGTTAAAACAGAAGGCATGAATAAGATCTAGAACCTCATAACATAAACTCCCAAATGTCAGGTGTCAATCAGAAACCATTTTCAGACCATGAACCAGGAAGATATCAATCTGAATGGAAAAAGACAATAAATAGATACCAACACCAACAAGACAAAGTGTTAGAATTATCTGGCAAAGATTTTAAAGCAGCCATTATAAAAATGCATCAGTGAGCAATTATGAACATGCTTGGAACAAGTGAAAAATAGAAAGTGTCAACAATGAAATAGAATGTCTCATCAAAGAAATAGATAATTTGAAAAAGGACTTAAAATACAATAGTGAAAATTAAAAACTCAATGAATATGTTTAAGAATGGGATGGGGAAGAAGAAGAAAGAATCACTGGAAGGAGGCAAGATGGGTGACTAGAAACAGCCAGAAGGAACATCTGCCACGGAGGGACTGGAACATCAGGAAGACTGGCACTCTCCTAACAGATCTTCAGAGGGGAGGCATTGAGAGTGAGTGGAGGGAAGTCACAGATGCTGAGCTGAAGTGAGAAGAAGGTGGGAAATCTGCTACCATGCACCAGGATTCATTCCTGGTCCCAAAAATCTCCTCGGGAAGGAGTGAGTTGAGCAGGCAAGGAGCAACCTTCTCTTGCCACAGTCCTCTTGGTTACTGGCAGCAGGAGACCCCATGACCCCTGTGCACACTAGAGCTGGCAGGGAGAGCTGCTTACAGAAGTGATAGGTGCAGAACTCCAGCCAATGAAGAGCCCAGGGCATTTGGTGTGGCAGCATCTGTATAGAGCATGGTCAGGGACACCCATCCTCCTGTTCACCATGTTCCCCGGGAGACTTTAACCCTAGGGAAATTGTTGGACCTGAACAGAACAAGGCAAACTGCCCATGAGACAGGGACAATCTGACCTGAGCACCCCTCAGTCTGCCCACCTCTCTTGGGACCCCAGCCCAGCCACATCTGCTTGCATTGCAGCCTCAGATGCCCAGGCAGGGGGACCCAAATCATAGCTTCTTCACTGGCAGCCCATGCCTGACAGGTGGAGAGCTCCAGCAGAGCAGTCTCCACGGATACGAACTAGCCCACTTGTGCTCTCCCTCCACTGCAGCCTATCCTGTGCTGCTTTCCCTGCATGCCCTTTCCCATGTCCAACCCTCAAATCACTTTGCTGGTGTGTATGTGCATGGACAGAACTTGCCTTCCCTTTCCTACCAGAGCACGAATGCACATGTACCCCACTGTGTCATTGCTGCTGGCATGAGTGCACCCCACTGCACCCACCATGCCACCACTGTCATCAGAGCATTCATGGGCACAGAGACCACCAGACCAGCACCTGCCAGCACTCTGCCCCCATGTTGACACTGCTACCGGCATGAAACTATGCAAGGAGACCAGTGGACTCATCCCCACTGAACAATGCCACCCATATGAACACATGCACAGAGGAGGTACATAGTCACACAGACACCAGCACGAATGCATGTACTGATGCTGGCATGGTCCCCTGTTCCCTTCATTATGCTGCCATCACGCTGCTGTGAACACCTGCATGGAGGCTGAAACCACCAGCACCGTGCCACAGCTGATGAGCATGTGCACCACCTTGCTGCCACTGCTGCTGACACATGTGAAAGAGGATGTATCACACAGCCACGACCCTATGGAGCACTTTGGCTACTACCACCCATCAGAGTGTTGTGACCAGCCATTCAGGAACACATCAGCCCCTTCAGCACAGCAGGTTCCTAACCTTGAAGAACCGGAAAACAAAGTTAGGCACTCAATACTAAGCCCCCAGAATTAAAGCAAACAGTCCAGGAGTTCATATGTGAGCCTTGGCCTTCAAAAACTGTTCCATAAACAAAGCCAGTTGATCAAAGTCACATTATACCACAATCAAACCCCTAGGACATCAGATAGGATACAAGAGAAACATTCCAAAGGACAGCAACTATAAAGATTAAAGGAACATCAGCCCACAGAGATGAGAAAGATTCAATGCAAGAACTCTGGCAACTCAAAAAACCAGAGCCTCTTCTTATCTCCAAATGACCACACTAGTTGCCCAAATATGGTTCTTAACCAAGCTGAGATGGCTGAAATGACAGAAATAGAATTCAGGATATGGATAGGAACAAAGGTCATCACCATAAAGGTGAAAGTCAAAACCCAAACCAAAGAATCTAAGGATTATAACAAAATGATACAGTAGATAATAGACAAAATGGCCATTATAAGAATAAACCAAACTGGCCGGGCGCGGTGGCTCAAGCCTGTAATCCCAGCACTTTGGGAGGCCGAGACGGGCGGATCACGAGGTCAGGAGATCGAGACCATCCTGGCTAATACAGTGAAACCCCGTCTCTACTAAAAAAAAAAAATACAAAAAACTAGCCGGGCGTGGTGGTGGGCGCCTGTAGTCCCAGCTACTCGGGAGGCTGAGGCGGAAGAATGGCGTAAACCCGGGAGGAGGAGCTTGCAGCGAGCTGAGATCCAGCCACTGCACTCCAGCCTGGGCAACAGAGCGAGACTCTGTCTCAAAAAAAAAAAAAAAAAAAAAAAAAAGAATAAACCAAACTGATATTATAGAGCTGAAAAACACTACAAAAATTTCATAATGCAATCACAAGTGCTAAAACAGAAGAATTGACCAAGCTGAGGAAAGAATCTCAGCTTGAAGACTGGCTCTCTAAAATGAGAAAAATCAAGAAAAAACAATGAAGAAGAATCAGCAAAACCTCTGAGAAATATAGGATTATATAAAGATGCCTTATCTACAACTCATAGGCATGCCTGAAAGAGAAGGAGAAAAAGCAAGCAATTTGGAAATCATATTTCAGGATATCATCCATGAACATTTCCTCAACCTTGCTAGAGAGGCCAACATTCAAATTCAGGAAATACAGACAACCCATGTGAAATACTAGACAAGAAGACCATCCCAAAGACAGAGAATCATCAGATTCTCCAAGGTTGAAATGAAAGAAAAAATGTTAAAGGCAACTAAAGGGAAAGAGCAGGTCACCTATAAAAGGAACCCTGTCAGGTAAACAGCAGACTTGTCAGCAGAAACTCTACAAGCCAGAAGAGATAGGAGGCATATATTCAGCATTCTTAAAGAAAAGAATTTTCAACCAAGAATTTCATATCTGACCAAACTAAGCTTCAAAAGCAAAGGAGAAATAAGACCCTTTTTAGACAAGCAAATGTTAAGGGAATTCATAACCATGAGATCTGCCCCACAAGAGGTTTTGAAGAGAGTGCTAAGTATGCAATGGAAAGACTGTTACCAGCCACTACAAAACCACATTGAAGTACATAGACTAGTGACACTACAAAGCAACCACATAAACAAATCTGTATAGTAACTAGTTGACATCTTGATGACAGGATCAAATCCACACAGATCAATACTAACCTTGATTTTAAACAGGCTAAATGCCCTAATTAAAAGTTACAGAGTGGAAAGTCTGATAAAGGAGCAAAACCCAGTGGTATGTTGTCTTTAAGTGATCCATCTCACATGCAATAACACCCATAATTTCAAAATAAAGAGTTGGAGAAAAGTTTACCAAGCAAACAGAAAAAGTCATTGCTATTCTAATTTCAGACAAAAGAGACTCTCATAAAGATCAAAAAGACAAAGAAAAGTATTACATAATGGTAAAGGACTCTATTCAACAAGAATCTGTAACTATCCTAAATATATATGCCCCCAACACAGGAGCATCCAGATTCATAAGGCAAGTTCTTAGAGACCTACAAAGAGATAACCACATAATAATACTGGCAGACCTTAACACCCCATTGACAATATTAGACAGATAATCAAGGCAGAAAACCACCAGATATTTGGGACCTTAACTCCACACTTGACCAAATGGACCTAGTAGATATCTACAGAACTCTTTATCCAAAAACAACGGAATAATAGATTATTCTTATCTGTACATGGCACGTACTCTAAAATCAACTACACAATTGGGCATTGATATTGTTTGGCTCTGTGTCCCCACCCAAATCTCATGTCAAACTATGATCCTTAATGTTGAAGGAGGGGCCTGGTGGGAGGAGATTGGATCATGAAGGTGAACTTCCCCCTCGCTGTTCTCATGACAGCAACGGGGAAGACAGTGAATGAATTCTCATGAGATCTGATGGTTTAAAGTGTGTAGCACTTCCCCTTTTGTTCTCTGTCTCCTGCTGGCTGTGAGAAGATGTGCTTACTTCCCCTTCACCTTATGTCATGACGATAAGTTTCCTGAGGCCTCCCCAGGCATTTCTCCTGTGTAGCCTGTGGAACTGTGAACCAATTAAATCTCTTTTCTTCATAAATTACCCAGTCCCAGGTAGTTCTTTATAGCAGTATGAAAATGGACTAATACAGGCATAAAACAATCCTCCACAAATTCAAAAAAACCCGAAATCATACCAATGACACACTTGGATGACAGCACAATAAAAATAGAAATAAATGCTAAGAAAATCACTCAAAACCATACAACAAGATGGAAATTAAACAACTTACTCCTGAATGACTTCTGGGTAAATAAAGAAATTAAGCCAGAAATCAAGAAATTCTTTGAAACAAATGAGAAAAAAAGATACAATATATCACAATCTTGGGGACACAGGCAAAGCAGAGTTAACAAGGAAGTTTATAGCACTAATCATGCATATCAGAAAGGTAGAAAGATCTCAAATTAACAAGCTCGCATTGCAATGAGGGGAACTAGACACACAACCTAGAGGAAGTGAGTAAATTCCTGGAAACATACAAGCTCTCAAGATTGAACCAGAAAGAGAGAATCCTTGAACAGACCCGTAATGAGTTCTGCAATTGAATCAGTAATAAAATGCCTACAACCCAAAAAAGCCCAGGAGTAGGTGAATTCACAGCCAAATTCTACCAGATGTATAAAGAAGAGTGGGAACCATTACTACTGAAACCATTTCAAAAAACTGAGGAGGAAGGATTCCTTCCTAACTAATTGTAGGAGGCCAGCATCATCCCATACCAAAACCTGGTGGAGACACAACAAAAAAAGAAAACTTAAGGCCAGCATCTGTGAAGAACATACATGTAGAAATACTTAACAAAATATTAACAAACTAAATCCAGCAGCATATAAAAAAGCTAATCCACCATGATCAAGTAGGTTTTATCCATGGGAAGCAAGGTTGATTTAGCATATGCAAATCAATAAATGTGATTCACCACATAAACAAAACTGAAAACAAAAATCACACACACACACCCAGACACACACACACACACACACCCAGCTCTCAAAGGAAATGCCAACTATAGGGAAGACAGAAAGAACTGGTATACCATTTTTCAAATGCTGAAAGAAAAAAAAAAAAACCTGTGATGTTAGAATCCTATACCCTACAAAAATATTCTTCAGAAATGAAGAAATTATCAGATAATGGGAAACTAAGAAAATTGTTATTCAGCCAATCTACCTAAAAATAATGGCCAAAAAAGTTTTTACATGTAAAAAAAATGAAAGAAGGAATTTTGAAAGAAATGAAGGAAAAAAAAATCAGAGTAAGCAAAAAATTTTCTGAATTTTGTTTGATAAAGTAAAAATTTCAATGCTGTGTGATGTGGTTCTAAATGTGTGTCGAAGAAATACTAAGATGCTTATTTTATAAATAGTGAGGGTAAAGAAATGTAATGAGTGGTAAGATTTCTACACTTCACTTGAACTAATAAAATGTATCCTATAAGTTATGTATATGTAATGTAGTATCAGTAAAAGAAAACTATACAAACAGATACACTCAAAAACACTAGGTGAATCCAAATGAAATTATATAAAATTTAGACACAATCTGTAGAAAGGGAGGAGAAATAAAATGGAAACAAAAATAGAGTGCAAATAGAAAACAAACAATAAAAGTCAGACTTAAGTTACAGCATATCAATAATTACAGTAATGTAAATGGACAAAATATTCCAGTATTCTGAATGGATTTAAAAAGATAATCCAACAATGCGTTATCTACAAAAAAAATCGCTTTTAATATCAAATGCCAAAGAGGTAGGTTGGTAAAAGTATGAGAAAAGCTGGGCATGGTGGCTCACACCTGTAATCCCAGCATGCTGGGAGGCTGAGGTGGGAGGATCTCTTGAGCTCAGGAGTTCCAGACCAGTCTCGGCAACATAAGGTGACCTCACCTCTACAAAAAGAATTAAAAATTAGCTGGGTGTGGTGATACATGCCTGTAGTCCCAGCTACTTGGAAGGCTGAGGTGGGAAGATCACTTGAGCAGAGGAGGTCAAGCTGCAGTGAGCTGAGATTGCACCACTGCACTCCAGTCTGGGCAACAGAACAAGACTCTGTCTCCAAAAAACAAATGAAAAAAATATATGCAAATATTAATTTAAAGAACCCATAGGTACCTATATTAATCTCACTTAAAGTAGACTTCAAAAGACTTCAAGCCTCAGAAATCTAGGCACTACTGTGAAGGACTTTTACAGGTGTAATTAAAGTTTCAAGCCAGGTGTGGTGGCTCATGCCTGTAATCCCAGCACTTTGGGAGGCCAAGGCAGATGGATCTCCTGAGGTCAGGAGTTTGAGACCAGCCTGGCCAACATGGAGAAACCCTGTCTCTACTAAAAATACAAAAATTAGCCCCTTGTGGTGTCAGGCGCCTGCAATGCCAGCTACTCGGGAGGCTGAGGCAGGATAATTGCTTGAACCCAGGATGCGGAGGCTGCAGTGAGCCGAGATTGTGCCACTGCACTCCAGCCTGTGTGACAGAGCGAGACTCCATCTTAAAAAATAAAATAAAATAATTAAAATCCCAATTCAATTGATCATAAGATTTTCTAGGTAGATATGACCAAACCAGACAAGCCCTTTAAAAGCCATTTTCTCTGGCTTAGCAGCAGAAGAATAAGTTGAAAAAATGCAAAGCGTAAGGATTCAACAATTGTTGTGGCTTTGATGATGGAGTGGGGGGCATAGGCAAGGAAGGGAGAGATGCATCTAGGAGTTGAGTGACATACAGCCAACAGGTAGCAAGGAAACAGGGAGCTCAGTCTCACAACCTCAGAGAAATGGATTCTGCCTACAATCTTAATGCACAAATGTAGATTCTCTCACTAAGCCTTTAAATAGAATCCAGCCTGGTGACCACCTTGATTTTGGCCGTGTAAAATCTTCAATGGAGAACTCAACTGAGCTTACCTGGATTTGTGACCTAGAGAACTTTGAGAATAAATGGGTGTTGTCTCAATCCTATAAGTTTGTAGTAATTTTTTACACAGTAATAGAAAAATAATGCAGATTTTTGATATAAATTTAATATGGAAATCTTCCCACAATTGGAATCTCTGAGCCACTTCTGTAGGCATCTAAACAAGACTTTAAACAGAGCTGAGGAATTCATAGAAAATAACAAAGACAACATAAGAAGAAAACTGTGGACCAATATAACTTATGAAATTCATGAAAAATTCCAGAAGTATATTAGCAAGTAAAATTCAACAAGAGAATAACATACCACAACTTGAGTTGTTTCTTGTGCAGTAAACACTTCATCATTATAAAGTGTACATCTTTATGTATTTTATTGTTATTATGCTTTAAACTGTACTTTTGTTTTCTTTTAAGGTCATGACCCTTGCTTTATTCTTACTTGCACTTCCTTGGTAGCTCCTTATCTATGCATTTGTTTTTTAACATTTCTGAATTAATAGTTGGCCTTCAGCATATATTTGTTGAATGCCTACTATGTGCTAGGTGAAGGTCCAGGCAGTACGTTTAATCCATTCAGCAGACATGTTTTGCCTTAATCTGTTATGGTATGACTTTTTAACATAATAATGCTCACTTAGTTTTAATTTTTTAAAAATATTTTATGGTCTGTGATTTCTTTTTATTTTATTATTTGTTTTTTGGTGTGTCTGTGTGTGAATGTATATTTTGCTTTTCATAATCCTGATGGTTTATAGTCCCTTTTTTCTAGTTTTTCCTTTATAGCTTTGTGTATTTAAACCTCTATTTCTTATGACCTGTTAAAAAGTTTCAACTCTCTATTGAAATGTGAAAAAATATTTCTCCAAGCTTTTTGCCACCTGTTTGTTATATTATTCTTAGTTCTTCCGGTAGTTAAATTTATACTTTTAAATAATATATTTATCCTTTTGTTAATTAATTTATTGGTTTTCAAACAGTGCCTATAGATACCTACAACACACAAAAGATATAAATCAGCTTACTTATACCAACTGATTCCACCCTTGCCATTTCATAGTCTCTCTCTCTCTCTCTCTCACACACGCACACACCCTAATCTTTTTATTTACTTTAATTTTTATTTTTATGGATTTAGAGGTACAGGTGCAGTTGTGTCACATGGATATATTGCATAGTGGTGAAGTCTGGTTTTTAGTGTACCCATCACCCAAATCGTGCAGATTGTACTCAATAGAGTATTTCAGCCCTCATTCCCCTCCCCCACCCTCCCACCTTTTGTAGTCTCCAATGTCTGTTGTTTACAGAGTGATCTTTTTAAAGTTTAAAGCAGATCCTTCCATTCCCCTGCTTAAACTTGTTCAGTGACTTCTCATCTCTGGCCTAAGGTCCTAAATGTTTTGCCAATCATCTCTCCAACCTCATCTCCCAACACTACCTAACTAGCACACTGAGTTCCACCCGCAATGGCCTACTGACCTTTCTATTCCTTGAACTTGCTAAGGTGTTATTCCAAAAAACAATACAGAAAAAAAAAGGACATACATGGGATGTAAATCCTCTCAGAGACTTTGGATTTGCAATTTCTTGTTTGAAATGCCTTTTCCCTCTGGCTTTTCAAATGCCTGCACCCTTCTCACCTTACAGGTCATCTCTTCAGAGAGGTCTTCCCTGATCATCTTCTATGAGAACACAAAACTCTTCTTTACCCCAAGCAATTATTTTCTATCATATTATATTTCTTTGCTTCATAATGTTTCTCAAGGTATATAACTATCTTTTAAAAATTTATTTAATATCCAACTACCCAACTAACAAAGTTCCATGAAGAAAGGGGCTTCTCTTTTTTAAAATTGTCTGCTATACACTGGATCCATGTACCAGTAGTTTGGTACATAACTGGTGTTCAGTGAATATTTTTGGAAAAGGGACAAATGAATACATTAAAATTAAATAAATGAAGGAATTGTTAACTGGTAATAGAAGAAGAGAGAAAAGATGACAACTGGACAGGTATTTGACATCAAAAATGTTCTTTTTACATGTAAATTGACCCCTTTATCATTATATAATGACTTTCTTTTTACAGTTTTTATGGTTTTTGACTTAAAGTCTATCTTGTATGATGTAAGTATAGCTACTCCTGCTCTTTTTTGGTTTCTGTTTACGTTTAATATTTTTTCATCTCTTCATTTCAGAGTTCAGTTTTAAAGACAAAACTAAACACTAAAAATGAGTAGAGTATTATTATTATTATTAATAGTTACTATTTATTGAATGCTAGCAATAAACCAGCCATTATATTTGGCTGTTTCCATACATGGTCTACTCTTACAATATCTGAGACAGTTGTTATTATGCTTATTTTATAGAAGAGGAAACTGAGACTCAGAGAAGTAAAGTAACCTATGTGTCCATGACTGGATGAATGGATAGAGAAAATGTGTTATACGTACAAATTGGAATTGTATTCAGACATAAAAAATGAAATCTGTCATTTGCAGCAACTGCATAGAACTGGAGGTCATTATCCTAAGTGAAATAAGCCAGGCACAGCAAGGCAAATACCGCATGTTCTCACTCACATGTGGGAGATAAAAAAGTGGATCTTATGGAGGTAGAGAGTAGCATGATGGTTACTAGAGGCTGGGGAGGGTAGGGGGTTAGGTAGGGGGAAATCGAAAAGTCAGTTAAGGGGTACAAAAATGCAGTTAGATAGAAAGAATAAGTTCTAGTACTCAATAACACTACAGGGAAATTATAGTTAACAATTATTCATTGTATATTTTAAAATATTTAGAAGATGACAATGGTAATATTTCCAAGACAAAAAAGAATTGTTTGAGGTGTTGGATATCTCAATTATCCTGATTTGATCATTACACATTGAATACATGTATGAAAATGCCATATATACCACCCAAATATATACAACAATAATATATCAATAAAAATATAAAAAATAAATAAAATGGAGACTAAAGGCATTTAAAAATTAACAAACGTGAGTTGTTCTTTTAAGGATAAATAAAATTGACAAACCTTTAGCTAGATTAATTAGGAAAAAGATAGGAATTAAATTAAATAAGGAATGAAATATGAGAAATTATAACATATACCGCAGAAATACAAAGAATCATGAAACTACTATGAACAATTATATACAAACAAAATGGATAATCTAAAAGAAACAGATAAATTCCTAGAAACATACAACCTATCAACAATGAATCATGAAGAAATCAAAAATCTAAACAAAATAATGAGTAAGGACATTGAATCAATAACAAAAATAATCTCTCATCAGAGAAAAACCCATGGATTGATTGCATCTTGGCTGAATTCTACCAAACATTTAAAGGGGAACTAACATCAATCCTTCAAAACTTTTCCAGAAAATTGAAGATAAATGAATATTTCCAAACATTTTTTTAGACCAGCACCATCCTGATGCCAAAGCCAGACAAGGACATTACAAGAAAAGAAAACTAAGGGCTAATATCTCTGAGGAACATACATGCAAATATACTCAATAGAATACAAGCAAACCAAATTCAACATCATGTTAAAAGAACAATTTACCATGATTAAGTGGAATTTTTCTTTGAGATACAAATTAGTTTAACATGTGTGAATCAATAATTGTGATACACCACATTAACCGAATAAAGGCTAAAAACTATACTGTCATCTCAATAAAGAGAAAGCATTTGATAAAATTTAACAACATTTATTATAAAAACCCTCAACAAAATACATAAGAAAGAAATGTACTACACCATAGTAAATACCATACACAAGAAGTTCACAGCTAACATATATCCAATGGTGAAAAGTTGAAAGCTTTTCCTCTGAGATTGGGAACATGACAAGGATGCCCTCCCTCACCACTTGTATTCAACATAGTACTGGATGTCCTACCCAGAGCAATTAGGAAAGAGAGACGTAAAAGGCATCCAAATTGGAAAGGAGGTAGTCAAATTATTCTGTTTGCAGATAGCATGATTGCATATATAGCAAACACTGAAGACCTCACCAAAAAACCCATAGGAAATAAAATTAACACCTCATAAAGATATCAGTACTCCCATGTTGATTGCGGCATTATTTACAACAGCCAAAATATGGAAACATCCTAAGTTTGACAAATGTGATGCACCACACTAACAGAATAAAGGATAAAAACTATATGGTTATCTCAATATGTAAAGAGAAAGCATTTGACAAAATTCAGCAATTTTTTATTATAAAAATTCTCAACAAAATACATGTAAGAGAAATGTACCACTGATGGATAAACAGATAAAGAAACTGTTATATATATATGTGTATATACACATACATAATTAAATATGACTGGACCTTAAGAAAGAAAATCCTGTCATTTGCAACAACATGGATGAATATGGAGAACACTATGCTGTGTGAAATAAGCCAGACATAGAAAGAAAAATACTGCATGATCTCTCTTGTATGTGGAATCTAAAAGAAAAGAAAAGAAAAAGTCAAATACATAGAAACTGAGTATAAAATGGTGGTTACCAAAGACAGAGAGAAGTTAGGATGTAGAGATGTAGTTCATAGGGTACAAACTTTCAGTCATGTAGGATGAATGTCTAGAGATGTAAAGAACAGCTTGAGGACTATACTTAATAATATTGTATACTGGAAATTTGCTAAGACAGTAGATTTTGGGTATTCTTAGCACACACACAAGCACACACACAAGAAAGATAACTATGTGAAATAAGAGATATGTTAATTGGTGTGACTAATTCTAATTTCACTATGCATATGCATATTAAAATGTCCTATTGTTTATCTCATATATAATCAAGATATATTTTTTAAAAAAGAAATGAACTCCGAGTAGGACAATTTAAGAATACCCAATCATCACGTTAGAATTTTAGTGCCTCTAAGGGTCATCAGACTAACCCCCTAACTTATAAATGAAGAATCTAAGGTCAAGAAAGGGGAAAGAAATCATCCATATTCACACCACCAGTTGAGAGCAGAGGAAATTCCAAACAACCTCTGTTTATTTCTCTTTCTACTACAGCAACTTGTCCCTCAAGGGGAATAAAAAATCACATGAGACATAATAGCCTTTGGCCTAAAGGACACAGTTTAATCTCACTTCTGAATGTCAACATGAGATTTCCACATAGATGTTGAGAAGATTCCTTATCAAGTTACAAACATAAGAAACAGGTTCTAGTTGACAATATAAATGGACCTGACTATCTAAGATTTTTATTTCTAGCTGATTTCTTGAGGGAATTTTTGGAGTGAATTTATAAAGTAATTATGAAACCTCCCTAAGAGGGGAAGACTACATTTCTAGCTTTGCTTTATCTCATTTTTAAATAAAATTATCTTCAAATGTACTCTAATCATGGAAAAGCATTTGAAATGGAGTCAATTTAACTGTTACTTTATACATAATTCTAACAAGTTTGTTTCTGTAGTGTCTAAAGATTATTAGAAGCAGCCAACATGATAGAATTAAGAAAGACAATCAAACATCAAAGAAGGATACTGAACGAATACTGCATATTTAATGAGACATAGCAGTGTGAGACCATAAGCATATTGTCAATACACTTTCTTTAATCCTAACATATCCTGCCAGGGAGGCTGTCTAGAGAACAGTGATAACCCCTAAATAGTCATTATGAAATTCATGTTTTATTTCACCTCTTGTAAGTGGGTGAATCGTATAAGTGAGTAGCAATAGGACTTTCAGGCATTTGAGTTTTGTAAGGCTAACCAAGTCAAATTTTAAGATTATTAGCCATTGGACCCATACTTCTTTTTTGGCCTTTTTTAGTCATCACAAATTTTATATATTTATGGGATCCAATGTGACATTTTAATAGATTTATAAATTGTGAAATAATTCAGTCAAGTTAATTAACATATCTATCACCTCACATACTTATCTTTTTGTTTTGAGAACATTTAAAATCTACTCTTCTAGCAATTTTCAAGTATATAAAACATTATTATAAACTATGGTCTCCATATTGTACAATAGACATGCTAAATTCATTCCTTGTGTCTTACTGAAAATTTGTGACATTTGACCAACATGTCCTCAATTCCTCTTCCCTCTTCAGCCTCTGGAAACCATCATTCCACACTAATTTCATGAGATCAAATTTTTAGGTCTCTTATGTATGTCAGATCATGCAGCATTTGTCTTTCTATGCCTGGCTTATTTTACTCCAGGTTTATACTCATCCCTGCAGTTGACAGGGTTTCCTTCTTTCTGAAAGCAGAATTGGATATCATTATGTATATATGCCATATTTTCTTTATCATTTCATCTACTGAAAAACACCTAGATTGATTCCACATCTTGGCTATTGTGAATAATGTTGAAATGAACATGGGAGTGCAGACATCTCTTCAACATACTGCTTTTACTTCCTTTGGGTATATATTCAGAAGTGGGATTGTTGGATCATATAGTAGTTCTATTTTTAATTTTTTGAGAAACCGCTATACTTTTTCTGGTAATTGCTGTACTAATATACATTTCTACCAAGAGTTCACAAGGGTTTCCTTTTTTGCTACTTCCTTAAGAACACTTTTTATCTTTCATCTTATCAATAGTAGTCATCCTAACAGGTTGGAGATGATAATTCATTATGTCTTTAATTGGCATTTCTCTGATGAGTAATCATGTTTATGATTTTTTTATATAGCTGTTGGTCAATTGTGTGTCTTCTCGGAGATATGGTTATTCAGTTCTGCTGCTCATTTTTAAATAGAGTTATTTGTTTTCTTGCTATTGAGTTGTTTGAATTTCTTACACGTTTTGTATAATACCCCTTTGCCAGATATGTGGTTCACAGATATTTTCTCTCATTCCCCAACTTGTCCCTTCACTTTGTTGATTATTTTCTCTGCTGTTCATGAACATTTTAGTTTGATGCACTCCCATATTTCTGTTTTTACTTTTGTTATCTACGCTTTTTGGTTAAATTTTAAAAGTATACCCAAAACCAATGTCAAAAAGTTTTTCTCCTATTTTTTTTTTTTTTTTCTGAGTAGTTTTACAGATTCAGGTCTTACATCTGAGTCTTTTGTCTATTTTGAATTTATTTTTTATATAGAGTGAGATAGGGTTCGATTTCATTCTTCCACATATGGATATCCAGTTTTCCCAACACTGTTTATTGAAGAGACTATCCTTTCTCCATTGTATGTTCTTGGCATCCTTATCAAAGATCAGTTGACCATAAATGTGTGGATTTATTTCTGAAATCTCAAATCTGTTCCATTGGTCCATGTATCTGTTATTTCAATAGATTTTGAGATCAGATAGTGTGACGCCTCCTGTTTTGTTCTTTCTGTTGAAGATTGCTTTGGCTAAACAGGGTCTTTTGTCGTTCCATATGAATTTTAGAATTATTTTTCTATTTATGTAAAAACGGCACTGAAATTTTGACAGGGATCACATTGAATCTGTAGGTTACTTTGTGTAGTATGAACAATTAAAAATATTAATTCTTCCAATCCATGAACATGAGATATCTTTTCATTCATTTGTGTCTTTAGTTTCTTTCATTAATGTTTTATAGTTTTCAGTGTACAGATCTCCAGATCTCTTTGGTTAAGTTTACTTCTAAGTATTATAACTTTTGATGCTTTGTAAGTAGAATTACAAATTTTTTGTATACTTCATTATTAGCGTATAGAAATGCTACTGATTTTTGTATGCTGATTTTGTGTGATTTTATTTATTCTGATAGTTTTTTGGTGGAGTCTATGGAATTTTCCATATATAAGATAATTTCATCCACAATCAGAGACAATTAAATTTCTTCCTCTCTGATTTGGTTGCCTATCATTTTTTACTTGCCTGATTGCTCTGGCTAGGACTTCCAGTACTATGTTGAGTAGAAATTTTAAGAGTGAGAATCTTTGTTATTTTCCTGATCTTAGAGGAAAAGTTCTCAACGTTTCACTATTCAGTATAATGTGAGCTGTGAGCTTGTTATCTATGGCCTCAATTCAATTGAGATATGTTCCTTCTAAATCTATTGTGTTGAGAATTTTTAATCATGAAATAATGTTGGATATTGTCAAATGCTTTTTCTGTATCTATTGAGATAATCATACGGCTTTGTCTTTTGTTCTGTTAATGCAGTGTATCACGTTTATTAATTTGCATATGTTGAACCATACTTGCATCCTAAGGATAAATCCCACTTGATCATGGTGGATGATTCTTTTCATGTGTTGCTGAATTCAGTTATTGGCTAGTATTTTGTTGAAGAATTTATCATCTATATTCATTAAGGGTATTAGCCAGTAATTTTCTTTTCTTTTAGTGTCCTTTTATGGCTTTGGTATCAGGATAGCACTGGCCTTATAAAAAGAATTTAGAAATATTCCTTTCTCTTCAGTTTTCTGAAAAATTTTTGAAGGATTGGTATTAGTTCTCCTTTAAATGTTTGGTAGAATTCAGCCATGAAACTCTAAGGTTCCGGGCTTTTCTTTGGTGAGAGATTTTTGATTATTGATTCAATCTTCTTACTCATATTGATCTGTGCATATTCCTATTTCTTCATGATTCAGTGTGGGTAAGTTGTATGTTTCTAGGAATGTAACCATTTCTTCCAGATTATTCAGTTTTTTGGCATATAATTGTTCATAGTAATCTCTTATAATCCTTTATGTTTTTTTTTTTACCACTTATAATGTCTCCTTTCTCATTTCTGAATGTATTCATTTGAGTCTTCTCTCTTTTTTTATTAGCCTAGCTAAAGGTTTGTCCATTTTATTTATTTTATTTATTTATCGAATTCTTAGTTTCACTGATCTTTTCTATTGTTTTTTTTCTAGTCTCTATTTCATTTATTTCTTCTTTGATCTTTATTATTTCCTTTTCATCTACTAACTTTTGACTCTGTTCTTCTTTTTCTAGTTATTTAAGATATAACATTAGATATTCCTTATTTTTTAATGCAGGCACCTATTGTTGTAAATCCATTTTAAAACTGTTTTTGCTCCATCCTATAAGTTTTGGCATGTTGTGTTCTATTTTTGTTTGTTTTGAGATTTTTTTTGCTACCCCCTTTGATTTCTTCTTTTTCTATGGGTTATTTAGGTGCATGTTGTTTAATTTACAAATATTTGTGAATTTTCCAAATTTCCTCTTATTAAGTTGTCATTTCAACCAATTGTGGTGAGAAGAGATTCTTGGTATGATTTAAGTCTTCTTCAATTTGTTAATGCTATTTTGTGTCATAACATATACTCTATCCTATGTGCTATTGAGAAGAAAGTGTATTCTGCTGATATTGGATGGAATATTTATATGCGTCTGTTTGGTCCATTTAGTCTAAAGTATAGTAGTTCAAGTTCAATGTTTCCTTATTGATTTTCTGTCTGGATGATCAGATTATTGAAAGTGAAGTACTGAAGTCCTCTACTACTTGTACTGCTGCATATCCCCCCCTTCAGATCTATTAATATTGGCTTTATTTATTTAGGTATGCTAATGTTGGGTGCATATATATTTACATTTGTTATATACTGGGTTCACAGTTGGATCTGCAATTGGTGAGCCTATTACTGGGGATCTAGCAGACATGGATATTATCTGGTCCCTGGGTGGACTGGAGTGTCTTTATGATCTTTGTTCAGAGAACTGTTGGTCAAATGATAGTCCACTCAGCCACAAGCAGTGGGCCTGTTGCTATGTGTGTGGGTGAGTGTGACTTCTTCCAAGTCCCTCGGATTCTCTCACTGGATTACTGAGTGGGTTCCTGGAAAGGCATTACTGCCCTACTTCATGGCTAAGAGGATCTGGAACTGAGTTGCAAGACTACTTTTGGGTCCACAGCTGAAGCCAAGTTCTTCAGACCTGTCTTTAGGGTCATGGACAGGTGTGTCTCTTTATGTGTTTCTAGGTGAGCAATCTTGCTCTCCAACCACAGTTAAGAGGTCTGGAACCATATTACAGAGCCAATTAAAGATCCACAGTGTTGCTCATGTCAGAGGGCCAGTATGCAGGGTCACTGATGGGTATGTCCCCATTGGTGTCGCTGTGTGGGCAAGTCTTCTCTCAAGCCACAATTGAGAGTGGCTGGGACTCAGATTCAGGATAATTTCAGTATCTACTATGAGACCAACATCGGCAAGCCTGCCTCATAGACTCAGACTGATGTGTCTCCTGGCTAGTCTCTGGATAAGCAGAATTGTTCTGAGACTGCAATTGAGAGGGCTGAGAATAATATTAGCGGTGTTTCAGGATCTGCTATGGGGCTGGGATCAGCAAGCCTGTCTCAGTGACACAGATAGGTAAGTCTCCCAGCAATGTTTGATGCAGGTAAGAGGTAGAGGAGCTGGAGCCTAGATTTGGGGCCTTTTCAGGATCTGCTGTGGTACCAAGGTTAGCAAGTCTATTCCAAGAATACAGATGAATGTGTTTCCCTTTGGGTCTTTGTGTAAGCAAAACTCATCTCAGATCACAGCTCAGAGGGGCTAGAACTGCATTAGAGGGTAGTTTTAGGGTAAATAGCCAAAACAAAAGTTTAGTGGGCCTGTCTCCTGAGATACTAGTGTATGTGTGTGACATATCCAAGGCACACTGGCAAATGTTTTTGATAGCAATACCAAGATCATACTGGTCCATAGCCAAGACTACAGGAGCACAGGGCCACTTATGGGTCTGGCTGCATGACCACAATCAGTACATCTGCCACCTGGGTGCAGGTTTACCTTCTCAAAATAACCGTTCTCATTCATGCTACTCATTTTTCAAGTACTCATAGAACATTCACAGAGATAAACCGTATCTTGGCCATAAGCAAATTTCAACAAATTTAACATAATTTAAATAATAAAGTGTGTTGTCTGACCATAATAGAATCAAACTAGGAGTCAATAACAGAAAACTAAGAAGAAAATATCCAACCACTTTGACATTAAACAACACACTTTAAAATAATCCATTGATCAAAAAAAGTATCAAGAAAAAAACACAGCATAGCAAATTTTGCAGGATGCTGCCAAAGTAGTACCGGTAGGAAAATATATAGCTTTAAATGTTTATAACATTATAAAAGATTCCAAATCAGTAATATGGGCTTCTAAGAGTCTAGAGAAAAAAAAAAACCAAAAGCAAGAAGAAAGAGGAGCATAATAAAGACAGGATCATAAATCAAAGGAAGTTAAATTGTCCCTCTTTGCAGATGACATGATTGTATATTTAGAAAACCCCATCGTCTCAGTCCAAAATCTCCTTAAGCTGATAAGCAACTTCAGCAAAGTCTCCGGAAACAAAATTAATGTGCAAAAATCACAAGCATTCTTATACACCAGTAACAGACAAAGAAAGAGTCAAATCATGAATGAAATACCATTCACGGTAGCTTCAAAGAGAATAAAATACCTAGGAATCCAACTTACAAGGAATGTAAAGGACCTCTTCAAGGAGAACGACAAACCACTGCTCAGTGAAATAAGAGGACACAAACAAATGGAAGAACATACCATGCTCATGGATAGGAAGAATCAATATCGTGAAAATGGCCATACTGCCCATGGTAATTTGTAGATTCAATGCCATCCCCATTAAGCTACCAATGACTTTCTTCACAAAATTCAAAAAAAAAAAAAACTGCTTTAAAGTTCATATGGAACCACAAAAGAGCCCGCATTGCCAAGACAATCCTAAGCCAAAAGAACAAAGCTGGAGGCATCACGCTACCTGACTTCAAACTATACTACAAGGCTACAGTAACCAAAACAGCATGGTACTAGTACCAAAACAGAGATATAGACCAATGGAACAGAACAGAGACCTCAGAAATAATGCCCCACATCTGCAGCCATCTGATCTTTGACAAACCTGACAAAAACAAGAAATGGGGAAAGGATTCCCTATTTAATAAATGGTGCTGGGAAAACTGGCTAGCCATAAGTAGAAAGCTGAAACTGGATCCTTTCCTTACTCCTCATATGAAAATTAATTCAAGATGGATTAGAGACTTAAATGTTAGAACTAAAGCCATAAAAACCCTAGAAGAAAACCTAGGTAATACCATTCAGGACATAGGCATGGGCAAGGACTTCATGTCTAAAACACCAAAAGCAATGGCAACAAAAGCCAAAATTGACAAATGGGATCTAATTAAACTAAAGAGCTTCTGCACAGCAAAAGAAACCACCATCAGAGTGAACAGGCAACCTACATAATGGGAGAAAATTTTTGCAACCTACTCATCTGACCAAGGGCTAATATCCAGAACCTATAAAGAACTCAATCAAATTTACAAGGAAAAAACAAACAACCCCATCAAAAAGTGGGCAAAGGATATGAACAGACATTTCTCAAAAGAAGACATTCATACAGCCAACGGACACATGAAAAAATGCTCATCATCACTGGCCATCAGAGAAATACAAATCAAAACCACAATGAGATACCATCTCACAGCAGTTAGAATGGCAATCATTAAAATATCAGGAAACAACAGGTGCTGGAGAGGATGTGGAGAAATAGGAACACTTTTACACTGTTAGTGGGACTGTAAACTAGTTCAACCATTGTGGAAAACAGTGTGGCAATTCCTCAAGGATCTAGAACTAGAAATACCATTTGACCCAATCATCCCATTACTGGGTATACACCCAAAGGATTATAAATCATGCTGCTATAAAGACACATGCACACGTATGTTTATTGTGGCACTATTCACAATAGCAAAGACTTGGAATCAACCCAAATGTTCATCAGTGAGAGACTGGATTAAGAAAATGTGGCACATATACACCATGGAATACTATGCAGCCATAAAAAAGGATGAGTTTGTGTCCTTCATAGGGACATGGATGCAGCTGGAAACCATCATTCTCATCAAACTATCACAAGAACAGAAAACCAAACACCACATGTTCTCACTCACAGGTGGGAATTGAACAATGAGATCACTTGAACACAGGAAGGGGAACATCACACACCGGATCCTATTGTGGGGAGGGGGTAGGGAGGAGGGATAGCATTGGGAGATATACCTAATGTAAATGATGAGTTAATAGGTGCAGCACACCAACATGGCACATGTATACATATGTAACAAACCTGCACGTTTTGCACATGTACCCTAGAACTTAAAGTATTAATAAAAAAAAAGAAAGAAAGAAAGTAAAAAAAAAATTAGTGGGATAGAAAAGAGAAAAAAATAGAGAATAGCAATGAAGCCAAAAACATATTTTCATTAAAATGATCAATAAAAGGGATAACCCTTTAGTCAGACTGATGAGAGAGAGGAAGAATATCAATATCAGGAATGAAGTAGGGAATATCACGACAGATCCTACAGATGTAAAAATGACAAGAGAATACCACAAACACCATTATTCTCACACATTCAACAAAACAGAAGAAATGGACTAATTCCTGAGAATCCGCAAATGAACAAAAATCAGTCCAGATGAAATTGACAAACTGAACAGTGCTGATACCACTAAAGAACCAAATTTGTAACTCAAAATTTCATGAAAATGAAATCTCTGTGCTCAGATGTTCTTAGTGGATAATTCTATTAAGTACTTAAAGAAAATTATATCAATTTTATACCATCTCTTCCCAAAATCATAAAAGGAGGGAGCACTATTCAACTCATTTTATGAGGCTAGTACTGACCATCCTATCACAGGGATAATCCCAGGATTAGCAACAATACGCACTCCTCTACTGATGTGGTTTGGTTGTGTCCCCACCCAAATCTCATTTTGAATTGTAGCTCCCATAATCCCCATGTGCCATGGGAGAGACCCGTGGGAGGTAATTGAATCACGTAGATGATGGTTTTTATAAGGGGCTTTTCCCCCTTTGTTCAGCTCTCATTCTCTCTCCTGCTTCCCTGTGAAGAGATGCTTTCCACCATGATTGTAAGTTTTCTGAGGCCTCCCCAGCCATGCGGAACTGTGAGTCAAGTAAACCGCTTTTCTTTATAAATTACCCAGTCTCGGGTATGTCCTTATAGCAGCAGGAGAATGAACGAATACATCTATCTTTTGTCCAAATTGGCTATTTCAGGCAGAACTAGACTATCCCATTTCATATTATGTATATTGACCTTCCAGGTTTGAAGTTGCCCAGCAACTGTTGACTGAGAGTCTGGTCAATGCATCTTGGATGAGTTTAGGGAAATTCAGCTCACACTAAATGGCATGCACCTTGTTAATCTAGTCATACCATTTTAAAATTCTTTACTCTCCTATGTCTAGAACTCCCATTAAACATTGTGTTGGACATTATGAAATATGGGGAACATGTGTGGGAAGTGCTCTGCTCTGAGAGGCTCTCTAGCCTAAATATTTCGTATTCAGCCTTGGTTGAAGGTAACTGAGGTGTAAACACAAACAATTTGATCCATACAGTTGTCTGTGCTCAGCTGAAATCTAAATCACCATTGTGGCTCCCAAAGTGTCAGAGGGCAGTGAAGGCTGAAGGCTGGCACAATAAATTATTAATTTTTCCAAAGATAATGCACCTTAGGTGATTTATGCAGCCAATTCAAAATTTTGTGGAGGGAAACTTTGAGCTGGAGATTTGATTTATGCATGGAAAGAAACTGGCCTTGGCACCCAAAAGATCCTATACTTGATGCCTGGTAAGGGAAAGAACCATAAGAACAGTCAGGGAAATTGCTGAATTGCATCCCAAAAGTTGGTGCATCACCATCTTTGAGATTGCTGTAGCTCTTTGGACTTTAGTATTTAAAGCAGGTTTTTTGGTGCTTGTATATCTAATCCCTATGGAAATACAACTTGGCTAGTGTCTCTGGCCCTCAAAACTTTTACTGCTTCTTTACAGTTTCTGTTCTAGTTATTGTTCTGATCCAAATAAATAAAACTCTACCCTCAAACGTATACCTTAAGTGATTTCAAATATATATGCCCACAGACAGGACATTTAATTATTTTCTTTCTCCTATATGATTAAAATAGCATTAAATTATATTAAATGTGTTCTCTTTATTACATATTATACATTATTTAATTATACATAGATGTTACTTCATTTTGTGCACAAAATCCTGTATATTGTGCTTGTTCGCAACTTAATAGATACCCAGAGTTATTTTGACTATATAAGATTTCATACTGCTTGCTGATTTCTAAAACTACTAATCTACATAAAATGTAACTCATCAGAAACACAGGGGTCAAATGGCATCACCATGTTTGTAACTGGAGGATCACAGCTGGAAATATCAGTTAAGTTTAATGAACCTTGAAAACTAATTGTGCACAGACATCCTCCACAATAGCTGATCTCGCTAGCTGAAGAACAATTAAAAGGTAAATTGCCAAGGATAACCATGACGTAGAGTCTGAAAGCTACTCCCGATCATTCTTTCCCCTTATTTTTTGATAAAAGACACTCAAGCTTTGGCAAGCCATATACCACTATGAAAGAAGTCACAATTCAAGCTTTGAGCTTTGGGAGGACTCTGTGGCACAGGGCTCTACTTATTGTAACAGTCATAGAGGCAGTGGAGACAGATGCTATGGAACTAAGATCACCTTGAAAGTCTAGGTATGACTAGAAGATGGTGTGGAATTTCTAAGTATTAAAATTTCTAGCAACGCTCCAGTTTTCATCCCAATGCCACACCTCCACTTCCACAGTTTCTGGTGCCTCAAATTCCAAAAACTTTTCTAATTGTCTTTGGAGTAAATGGGCTTCCATCTTTTTTTCTATGCCTCTCTGAAAACACTTAAATTTACCTTCTATTGCTCTGCTAAGTAAGCTACTAATCCTCTTTCCTCATTGTGGTTCAAGATTATACATCTAAATATATCCTTCTTTCCTTGATGTTAGAGTTTATGTTGCTAAGTCTCATTTTCCTTTCTGTTTAGGGGCAATTCCCAAGAGACAAATACATCTTTGCCATCTTAAATGACAAATCCACAAAATTTTCCTTTGAGGAGAAGTGATTGAACTTGTCTAAGAAAGACTTCTAGGAGGTTTGCAAATACATGTGAGAGTTGTATTAGTCAACAGTGCTGGACTTGGCCACCAGCACAACTGCTGGAGGGTCACCCACTTATTAACGCTAAGAGTTTTAGACTTGATATATCAGATGTGGTGCAGAGGTGCATCTACTATGAAGCTAAGGAATCTTAAGCTTCAGCTTCTGTCAGTTGCACAGGCCCCTTTCAAGGTCCTGAGAGAGGCATTAGAAACATGCTAACATGATTTTATGCCCTTTTAAATTTGAAAGCTAAGGTATTTTGACAGCAATTGGTTAAGACTATTGTCTCTTTCCACTCTGACTTCCCCTCCATCATACTATCTCTTCTGCCAGATGGCATTGGAATGCTAGCAAGCATATTTGGGATCTGGCAAAGGGCAAGTTGAGTATTAAGTGGTTTGCAGTTGCTTCCATGTAGTTAATTTATTGCTAACTGTCCTGATGTAGAAATGGCTTCCAGGAATCCTCTCATTTCCATTTGTGCCAATTCACTTGGTGTCTTGACATGAAGGTTTATGGCTTGAGAAATATGTAGGTAAAGGAGGAGAAACAAAGTTTGAAAGGAACTAATAAAGATAGTAATCTGTGGAAAAACCTTCAAATCATCAGATACGTAAAATTATAATTTAAATTTGGTTCTCATCTATGCCTAGAAAAACAGAAGGACTTGCTTGAAAGGACTATACTAATAATGCAGCTTATTCAATTATGTGTGCACCACACATTTTCGTTTGCTTTCGATAGAAATTGGGTGAAAAGTAATTCATCAGAATCCTTGGGTTCACAGGGGACAGATTCCACATACATACATGTGAATTTGCATTATTTATGTATCCCAACTATTTATAACTAAAAAATAAATTTGACCAACCGAATATATTACAAAACCCTTGTTGTTTGAAGAAGTAATCAAAGAGTAGGCAGCTAACAAGCATAGGATAAAGATTAGAGATGGGTTAGGTAATAATAAATGTGGTATTTTTTTTTAGATTTGGTAGCATTTAACAAGTTTCTCAACTTTAAAAAGTGTAAAATATTGTAATGTCATTTCTTATTCTAAATGAATATTTATTTTCCTACCTAATTTTGTATTTGTAACTTTGTATTTTATCTTAAAGAAAATCATATAAGCTTCAGGCCCACAAAATGTGCCTTTTCAGTACTTGTTGATGTGTCATGATTGAATTGTGTATTCAGGAATTGAGCATTATTTTCTGTGCTTTTGATACCTACAGGCTTTGTGAGACTATGTATGTGCATGTGTATATGTGCATACACGTATGTGTTTGAGTGTATGTGTGTCATGAGTCTGTGATGGGGTAGCATAGAGATAGGAATTCAGCCTCTAGGTCTGAGACACAATGAACTAGATTCGGTTGTGTACCAGGTAATGTGCATTAATGGGAAATAAAATGTGTTTTAGAAGGAAATATTTAGTTAACACTAAGTTTGGTTTACACATTTAATTTATAGAAAACAAATATGCCTTGTGGGTGGTTTGTTACTCATTGGTAACTTTTCTGTAACGTAAATGAACTTTCCAAACTTTGATGAGACAAAGCATTTTCATCATTTGGGATTCTTTGAATAATTTGTGATATTTTAAATTTTATTTCTGACTCATTTTAGCCCATTATGTATATTCTCCTCATTTGCCAATATTTTAATAAATTTTATTTTTTAATTACTTTAAAATGTCACCAGTATATATATATATATAAAATTATAATTTAAGTTCTAGGGTACATGTGCATAATGTGCAGGTTTCTTACATATGTATACCTGTGACATGTTGGTGCTGCACCCATCAACTCGTCATCACCCATCAACTCGTCATTTACATCAGGTATAACTCCCAATGCAATCCCTCCCCCCTCCCCCCTCCCCATGATAGGCCCTGGTGTGTGATGTTCCCCTTCCCGAGTCCAACCGATCTCATTGTTCAGTTCCCACCTATGAGTGAGAACATACAGTGTTTGGTTTTCTGTTCTTGTGATAGTTTGCTAAGAATGATGGCTTCCAGCTGCATCCATGTCCCTACAAAGGACACAAACTCATCCTTTTTTATGGCTGCATAGTATTCCATGGTGTATATGTGCCACATTTTCTTAATCCAGTCAGTCACTGATGGACATTTGGGTTGATTCCAAGTCTTTGCTATTGTGAATAGTGGCACAATAAACATACGTGTGCATGTGTCTTTATAGCAGCATGATTTATAATCCTTTGGGTATACACCCAGTAATGGGATGGCTGGGTCATATGGTACATCTAGTTCTAGATCCTTGAGGAATCGCCATACTGTTTTCCATAATGGTTGAACTAGTTTACAATCCCACCAACAGTGTAAAAGTGTTCCTATTTCTCCATATCCTCTCCAGCACCTGTTGTTTCCTGACTTTTTAATGATTGCCATTCTAACTGGTGTGAGATGGTATCTCATTATGGTTTTGGTTTGCATTTCTCTGATGGCCAGTGATGATGAGCATTTTTTCATGTGTCTGTTGGCTGTATGAATGTCTTCTTTTGAGAAATGTCTGTTCATATCCTTTGCCCACTTTTTGATGGGGTTGTTTGTTTTTCCTTGTAAATTTGTTTGAATTCTTTGTAGGTTCTGGATATTAGCCCTTTGTCAAATGAGTAGATTGCAAAATTTTTCTCCCATTATGTAGGTTGCCTGTTCACTCTGATGGTAGTTTCTTTTGCTGTGCAGAAGCTCTTTAGTTTAATTAGATCTCATTTGTCAATTTTGGCTTTTGCTGCCGTTGCTTTTGGTGTTTTAGACATGAAGTCTTTGCCCATGCCTATTCCTGAATGGTACTACCTAGGTTTTCTTCTAGGGTTTTTATCGTATTAGGTCTAACATTTAAGTCTCTAATCCATCTTGAATTAATTTTCGTATAAGGAGTAAGGAAAGGATCCAGTTTCAGCTTTCTACTTATGGCTAGCCAGTTTTCCCAGCACCATTTATTAAATAGGGAATCCTTTCCCCATTTCTTGTTTCTCTCAGGTTTGTCAAAGATCAGATGGCCTTAGATGTGTGGTATTATTTCTGAGGGCTCTGTTCTGTTCCATTGGTCTATATCTCTGTTTTGGTACCAGTAGCATGCTGTTTTGGTTACTGTAGCCTTGTAGTATAGTTTGAAGTCAGGTAGCGTGATGCCTCCAGCTTTGTTCTTTGGACTTAGGATTGTCTTGGAGATGCGGGCTCTTTTTTGGTTCCATATGAACTTTAAAGCAGTTTTTTCCAATTCTGTGAAGAAACTCATTGGTAGCTTGATGGGGATGGCATTGAATCTATAAATAACCTTGGGCAGTATGGCCATTTTCACGATATTGATTCTTCCTATCCATGAGTATGGTATGTTCTTCCATTTGTTTGTGTCCTCTTTTATTTCACTGAGCAGTGGTTTGTAGTTCTCCTTGAACAGGTCCTTTATATCCCTTGTAAGTTGGATTCCTAGGTATTTTATTCTCTTTGAAGCAATTGTGAATGGAAGTTCATTCATGATTTGGCTGTCTGTCTGTCTGTTACTGGGGTATAAGAATGCTTGTGATTTTTGCACATTAATTTTGTTTCCAGAGACTTTGCTGAAGTTGCTTATCAGCTTAAGGAGATTTTGGGCTGAGACAATGGGGTTTTCTAAATATACAATCATGTCATCTGCAAACAGGGACAATTTGACTTCTTCTTTTCCTAACTGAATACCCTTGATTTCTTTCTCTTGCCTGATTGCCCTAGCCAGAACTTCCAACACTATGTTGAATAGGAGTGGTGACAGAGGGCATCCCTGTCTTGTGCCAGTTTTCAAAGGGAATTTTTCCAGTTTTTGCCCATTCAGTATGATATTGGCTGTGGGTTTGTCATAAATAGCTCTTATTATTTTGAGGTACGTTCCATCAATACCCAATTTATTGAGCATTTTTAGCATGAAGGGCTGTTGAATTTTGTCAAAAGCCTTTTCTCCATCTATTGAGGTAATCATGTGGTTCTTGTCTTTGGTTCTGTTTATATGCTGGATTACGTTTATTGATTTGTGAATGTTGAACCAGCCTTGCATCCCAGGGATGAAGCCCACTTGATCATGGTGGATAAGCTTTTTGATGTGCTGCTGAATCCGGTTTGCCAGTATTTTATTGAGGATTTTTGCATCGATGTTCATCAGGGATATAGGTCTAAAATTCTCTTTTTTTGTTGTGTCTCTGCCAGGCTTTGGTATCAGGATGATGTTGGCCTCATAAAATGAGTTAGGGAGGATTCCCTCTTTTTCTATTGATTGGAATAGTTTCAGAAGAAATGGTACCAGCTCCTCCTTGTACCTCTGGTAGAATTCAGCTGTGAATCCATCTGGTCCTGGACTTTTTTTGGTTGGTAGGTTATTAATTATTGCCTCAATTTCAGAGCCTGCTATTGCTCTATTCAGGGACTCAACTTCTTCCTGGTTTACTCTTGGAAGACTGTAAGTGTCCAGGAAATCATCCATTTCTTCTAGATTTTCTAGTTTATTTGCGTAGAGATGTTTATAGTATTCTCTGATGGTAGTTTGTATTTCTGTGGGGTCGGTGGTGATATCCCCTATTTCATTTTTTATTGCATCTATTTGATTCTTCTCTCTTTTCTTCTTTATTAGTCTTGCTAGCGGTCTGTCAATTTTGTTGATCTTTTCAAAAAACCATCTCCTGATTCATTGATTTTTTGGAGGGATTTTTGTGTCTCTATCTCCTTCAGTTCTGCTCTGATCTTAGTTATTTCTTGCCTTCTGCTAACTTTTGAATGTGTTTGCTCTTGCTTCTCTAGTTCTTTTAATTGCGATGTTAGAGTGTCAATATTAGATTTTTCCAGCTTTCTCTTGTGGGTATTTAGTGCTCTAAATTTCCCTCTACACACTGCTTTAAATGTGTCCCAGAGATTCTGGTATGTTGTATCTTTGTTCTCACTGGTTTCAAAGAACGTCTTTATTTCTGCCTTCATTTCGTTATGTACCCAGTAGTCATTCAGGAGCAGGTTGTTCAGTTTCCATGTAGTTGAATGGTTTTGATTGAGTTTCTTAGTCCTGAGTTCTAGTTTGATTGCACTGTGGTCTGAGAGACAGTTTGTTATAATTTCTGTTCTTGTACATTTGCTGAGGAGTGCTTTACTTCCAGTTATGTGGTCAATTTTGGAATAAGTGCGATGTGGTGCTGAGAAGAATATATATTCTGTTATTTTGGGGTGGAGAGTTCTATAGATGTCTATTAGGTCTGCTTGCTGCAGAGATGAGTTCAATTCCTGGATATCCTTGTTAACTTCCTGTCTCGTTGATCTGTCTAATGTTGACAGTGGAGTGTTGAAGTCTCCCATTATTATTGTATGGGAGTCTAAGTCTCTTTGTAAGTCTCTAAGGACTTGCTTTATGAATCTGGGTGCTCCTGTATTGGGTGCCTATATATTTAGGATAGTTATCTTTTCCTGTTGAATTGATCCCTTTACCATTATGTAATGGCCTTCTTTGTCTCTTTTGATCTTTGATGGTTTAAAGTCTATTTTATCAGAGACTAGTATTGCAACCCCTGCTTTTTTTTGCTCTCCATTTCCTTGGTAGATCTTCCTCCATCCCTTTATTTTGAGCCTATGTATGTCTCTGCATGAGGGATGGGTCTCCTGAATACAGCAGACTGATGGGTCATGTCTCTGTATCCAGTTTGCCAGTCTGTGTCTTTTAATTGGAACATTTAGTCCATTTACATTTAAGGTTAATATTATTATGTATGAACTTGATCTTGCCATTATGATATTTACTGGTTATTTTGCTCGTTAGTTGATGCAGTTTCTTCCTAGTCTCGATGGTCTTTACATTTTGGCATGTTTTTGCAATGGCTGGTATGTGTTATTCCTTTCCATGTTTAGTGCTTCCTTCAGGGTCTCTTGTAAGGCAGGCCTGGTGGTGACAAAATCTCTAAGCATTTGCTTGTCTGTAAAGGATTTTATTTCTCCTTCACTTATGAAACTTACTTTGGCTGCATATGAAATTCTGGGTTGAAAATTCTTTTCTTTAAGAATGTTGAATATTGGCCCCCACTCTCTTCTGGCTTGTAGAGTTTCTGCTGAGAGATCTGCTGTTAGTCTGATGGGCTTCCCTTTGTGGGTAATCCGACCTTTCTCTCTGGCTGCCCTTAACATTTTTTCCTTCATTTCAACTTTGGTGAATCTGGCAATAATGTGTCTTGGAGTTGCTCTTCTCGAGGAGTATCTTTGTGGCGTTCTCTGTATTTCCTGGATTTGAATGTTGGCCTGCCCTACTGGGTTGGGGAAGTTCTCCTGGATGATATCCTGAAGAGTATTTTCCAACTTGGTTCAATTTTCCCCATCACTTTCAGGCACCCCAATCAGACGTAGATTTGGTCTTTTTACATAATCCCATACTTCTTGCAGGCTTTGTTCATTTCTTTTTCTTCTTTTTTTTTTGGTTTCTCTTCTTGCTTCATTTCATTCATTTGATCCTCAATCGCTGATACTCTTTCTTCCAGTTGATCGAGTTGGTTACTGAAGCTTGTGCATTTGTCATGTATTTCTCGTGTCATGGTTTTCATCTCTGTCATTTCGTTCATGAACTTCTCTGCATTAATTACTCTAGCTATCAATTCTTCCACTCTTTTTTCAAGATTTTTAGTTTGTTTGCACTGGGTACGTAATTCCTCCTTTAGCTCTGAGAAGTTTGATGGACTGAAGCCTTCTTCTCTCATCTCGTCAAAGTCATTCTCCGTCCAGCTTTGATCCATTGCTGGTAATGAGCTGCGCTCCTTTGCCGGGGGAGATGCGCTCTTATTTTTTGAATTTCCAGCTTTTCTGCCCTGCTTTTTCCCCATCTTTGTGGTTTTATCTGCCTCTTTGTGGTTTTATCTGCCTCTGGTCTTTGATGATGGTGACGTACTGATGGGGTTTTGGTGTAGCTGTCCTTCCTGTTGGATAGTTTTCCTTCTAACAGTCAGGACCCTCGGCTGTAGGTCTGTTGGAGATTGCTTGAGGTCCACTCCAGACCCTGTTTGCCTGGGTATCAGCAGCAGAGGCTGCAGAAGATTGAATATTGCTGAACAGCGAGTGTACCTGTCTGATTCTTACTTTGGAAGCTTCCTCTCAGGGGTGTACTCCACCCTGTGAGGTGTGGGGTGTCAGACTGCCCCTAGTGGGGGATGTCTCCCAGTTAGGCTACTCAGGGGTCAGGGACCCACTTGAGCAAGCAGTCTGTCCCTTCTCAGATCTCAACCTCCGTGTTAGGAGATCCACTGCTCACTTCAAAGCTGTCAGACAGAGTCATTTGCGTCTGCAGAGGTTTCTGCTGCTTTTTGTTGTTGTTGTTGTTGTTTAGCTGTGCCCTGTCCCCAGTGGTGGAGTCTACAGAGACAGGCAGGTTTCCTTAAGCTGCTGTGAGCTCCACCCAGTTCGAGCTTCCCAGAGGCTTTCTTTACCTACTTAAGCCTCAGCAATGGCGGGCACCCCTCCCCCAGCCTCGCTGCTGCCTTGCGGTTAGATCGCAGACTGCTGTGCTAGCAATGAGGGAGGCTCCGTGGGCTTGGGACCCTCCCGGCCAGGTGTGGGATATAATCTCCTGGTGTGCCCATTTGCTTAAAGTGCAGTATTGGGGTGGGAGTTGCCTGATTTTCCAGGTGTTGTGTGTCTCAGTTCACCTGGCTAGGAAAAGGGATTCCCTTCCCCCTTGCACTTCCCAGGTGAGGCGATGCCTCACCCTGCTTCAGCTCTCGCTGGTCGGGCTGCAGCAGCTGACCAGCATGGATTGTCCTGCACTCCCTAGTGAGATGAACCCAGTACCTCAGTTGAAAATGCAGAAATCACTGGTCTTCCGTGTCACTCGCGCTGGGAGTTGGAGACTGGATCTGTTCCTATTTGGCCATCTTGCTCTGCCCCCACCAGTATATATTTTTAAATTTTGTCTAAAGACACATGATTTATGATTTACATCTTATTTGCTTTAGTTTTGTCAGCTTTCCAGTATGATATCTGCTTTTGTAGATTTAAAAATCATTTTTAGTCTGAAATTAATTTACCATTTAGTCCTACATTTCCTTTTAAATTTGTCTTATGCTTAGTTTCCTGTAACTTCGCGTAACCTTTATATATCCATAATATATATAATTATATTTCTTTCTTTTACTGTAATATATAATACACAATTACTATATATAATTACTCTTATATATAAAATTACTCTTACCTGGCATATTCTGCCTCTTATTAAACGTACATTGCAACTTGGTCAGTGTAAGGATCACCTGGATTTTCATAAAATAGAAATGAGAATATTGATTTCAGAAGACACTGCTTTATGATAAGAATGTGGAAGATAAGTTTCCTTACCATTGTAGTAATTGTCAGTAGGTGTGGGGATATGAGGAGAGGTTTCTGATCTGAGTGAAGGCTAATTTATGGAATAGGGTTGGGACCCACCTGATGATGTAGGGACAGGAGGGAATTCTCTATTTCTATGTTAGGATTGACCTACTTTCAGAAGAGAACAATGTGTGGTTGATATGCTGATTAAGAGAGCTCAGTTCCTATTGCAGATTCTTTCTGCCTGGGGGAAAGTCATAGCCCTACCTCTAGGTAGTGTCTTTCTCTTTTATTGATGACACAGCGATAGCCTTTCACACCAAAAATTCTGACATTATGTAGTGATGTAGAATTGTCTCCAGTAATGTACATCCAGTACAGATCTCATTTTCACTGACAGCAAAGCCCAGAAAAGTGGGAAGATGTATGGAATATCTCCCACAATGGGGATTATGGCAGGCAGCCTTTAATATGGTTTCCAATGATCCTGTCTCATGTTATTCATGTCTTATGTAACCTCATCCTTTTAGTATAATAAGCTCTACCTAATGACTTGGTTCTAATGGCAGAGGTAATGGGATGTCAATTCCAAAATTAGGTAACAAAAACACTCTGGCTTCTGTCTTCATTTTCTCTTGTTCTCTCATTTGTTCATTTTGATGGAAGCCATATTTTATGTTGTATTTTGCCCTATAGAGAGGTGCATGTTGTAAGGAAGTGAGAGCAGCTTCCAGCCAATGATCAGCAATGAACTGAGGTCCTAAGCTCAACAGCTTGCAACAAATTGAATCTTTCCAAACACTACTTGAATGAGTTTGGAAACAGATCCTCTCCCAGCAAAACCTTGGAATGATACTGTAGCCCTAGCCAACACCTTAATTGCAGTCTTATGAGCTAACTTGATGGATACTCCTGGCTGTAACTTCATGCTTTTTTAAAAAATCTGGTAATTCACCAATATTCAATGAAAACTAGATGCAGACCAGACGTGGTGGCTCACGCTTGTAATCTCAGCACTTTGGAAGGCTGAGGCAGGTGGATCACTTGAGGCTAGGAGTTCGAGACCAGCCTGGCCAACATGGTGAAACCCCGTCTCTATTTAAAAAACAAAACAAAACAAACAAACAAAAACACATTAGAAAAAGAAAACTTGATGCAGAAGCATTGATTAAGCCATGCATTGATACCTGACCCAAAGTAACTTTAAAATAATAAATGTTTATTGCTTTAAGCTGCTAAGTTTTGGAGTAATTTATTTTGCAGTCATAGATGAATAATACAAGGGTGCACTCCTTCCTATAGCAAATTAGGTACCCCATTTCACTGTACTTATACTTTAAAAATTTTTAATTGACAAATAAAATTCTATGTATTTATAATGTACAACATAATGTTTTGAAGTAAATATACATGGTAGAATAACTAAATATAGTAATTAACATTTGCATTACCTCACATAGTTATCATTTTTATGATGAGAACACTTAGCACCTACTCTCTTAGCATTTGAGAACACAATATATTGTTATTAACTATTGTCACCATGTGGCACAAGAGATTTCTTGAATTCATATCTAGTATCTCACTAAAATTTTATATCCTTTGACCAACATCTCCCTAACCTCTCCTCAATAATTTCTTCAGCTCCTGGAAATCACCATTCTACTCTCATTTTGTGAGACCAACTTTTTAAAATTCCACATATGAGTTAGGTCATGTGGTATTTGTCTTTCTGTGCCTGGCTTACCTTAATTAATATAATGTCCTTCAGATTCATCCATGTTGTCACAAATGACAGGGTTTTATTCTTTTTTAAGGCTGAAAAGTATTCCATTGTGTATATATACCACATTTTCTTTATCATTCATTCGTTGATAGACATTTAGGTGGATTTCATATCTTGGCTATTGTGAATAATGCTATAATAAGCATTAGAGTACAGATATCTCTTCAACATATTGATTTCATTTCCTTTGGATGTATACCTAGTAGTAAGATTGCTGAATCACATAGGAGTTCTATTTTTAATTTTTTTAGGAACTCCCATACTGTTATCCATAATGGCTGTACTAAGTTACATTCACATTAACAATATCACCACACTTATTCTTAACCTGTCCTATGCCTGCCCCACTGCTTCATCCCCCATCACATCAATCATGGAAAACTACATATCCCAGGGAATAGCCTTCAAGTAACTCATAGTCAACCATATAAAGTTACAGGACTCTTCAGCATGTCACATGAACTTAAATCATTTTATAATTAATCATCTTGAGGTCACTATTTCCTTTGATGCCATCCCCTTCCAAGCAGATAACTAATTGAACCTATACTCCTGGCTGTAATTTTATGCTTTATGACCTGGCCACTCACCAGTATCCAAGGGCAGGGGAATAGCTGCTATGGAGGAACAGAAAAAGTCTTCATATCCTCAGCTTCTTTACAACCACGACAATGTAATACCCATTCAAGTTATCCATCAGCTTTGGGATGTTACTTTTACAAACTCAAATTTTGCTGCTTCAGCCAAGCATCCTTGCCAGCTCTTCATGCTATTAGAGTATGAATCCAATCTGTCCTTTGTGCTGAATCCAATCTGTTATTTTAGATGCTTTTATTTCCCCTACCCCTCAAGAAAACTCTTCACTCCCTATGTGAAAGAGGAAAAAGTTCCTCCCAGGGTATGTAAGATGCACACATAAAGATTGAATAATTTGTTGGAATATATCATAAAATAAGTCATTCCACATTTGAGTCATATTGATGTTTATGTAGGTATAATGCATATGACAGATTGAATATAAAAGAAGCTAGTACAATTCTGCTTGCAAGGTTTTTCATCCCATAATGGTTTCTACAGGTTTAAACCTATTATTAGAGAACTACATCAGACCACTAACTTGACCATATAATGTTAGAATCATTTAGAAAAAGCTATTTTAAAAAACATTACATTTCAGTAGCCCCAACTATGGTGAATGGTGGCTTCTTTTGGGATTTTTAAAGGGAAGATCACAAATTAGAAAATGGAAAAAGTGTCCAATATATCCTCAAAATAATAATTATTATCCTACTAATGTAATTATTTTTGGAATTATACCTATGAACACTGATAATAGGTAATAACCAAGAAACAAAGTGAATATTCATACATAGAGATAAATAAAACTTATCTACATTAAGTTCTACATGGAAACCCAAATCCTACAATTTTACAATATTTCCCCACTGATAAAATATAGAGAGAGCAAAAAACTGAAATTATATTAATTATTTGATCCCAGGACACATTTCTGTCCAGATCATCACCTGCTTGGTGAAATTTGGGAAACAATAGGTGGTGGAATAATGGGAATGTGTAGGTAATATTGTATTTTACAATGCTTGACAAACATTACTGTTCATATGAGTAGTCTGGAGAGCTTATTAGAACATAAATTACTGGTATATTTCTTGAATAGGTCAGGAATTCGGCCCATACATTTCCATTTCTTATTCTCTGGTAATAATGATGTAGCTGGACCAATGAGCACATTTAGACTAGTACTGATATATCCTGGAACTTGGGAATAGGTTCAAGAGTCATAGAGTTTCAGTAACACCCTGTGAAGTTTTCTCTCTTTTTTTATGAGGAACTTCTCTCCTCTTTTATGAGGAAGCTTCTGGGACATTTTAATAATTCTTGGCAAAATATTCAACCAATTATAAGTTTTCCTGATGTGCTACGTAGGGAATCTTCAAGATGGAGTCAGTCAGATGAGTCCAAGTCTTCAAGGGTGGGGAGTTTTATAACATTTCAGCCCAGTATGAGGAATCACTTAGCTGTGTCTATTTGTAACTGTAGCTTCAACTACTTCATGGCCACCTGCTGATGGACATCATATATTTACAGAGAATACATACACTTTCTAAAACAATAACAACAATAGCAACAACAGGTATTCAGTATAGCTGCTTAGGAATCTATCTGTAGAAGTGAATACTTTTTTTTCCTTTTGAACAATGTGAACTCCTCTTAAAAACAAATTAATGAGTGCTACTGATGGAGCAGAGAGCTCCAAGGATCTGTTATTCCATACAAGCAACCATTAAATGGACAAAAACTATCAGAATCAACTCTTTCAGAATACTAAAATACGTATTTTTAAAAACTTACAACAACAAGGAGAATTTTGAATGAAGAAAGAGGTTGCAAAATTTCTTAATAAAATGCTGGGGCATTTTAAATTATTTATCTATGATCCTCCACTCTCCAGTCAAGCAGTGGCTATGATGATGGTGGTCTACTTTTTGGGGTGGCTTACTGATATCAGAGGGGACAATCATTTACAAAGAATTATGGTTATGGATTTTGATGTGTCTGGTGTCTCCATGAGGCATTGACTCGGGGGCCTGGTTTGGTTTTGTCTCCCTTAGAACTTAGGGCCGGAGGATCGTCCCAGAGAGCATTTTACAAAAGCATTTAAAAGTAAATACTAAGTGCAGATGCCTGAGTTAAGGGGCAACACTGGGGACAAGCAACAGGCAGATTGAAACTTAGGGGAAAAGATGCTGGGGAATGAGATGCTTAAGGGAGGAGGGTATAAGGGCTTGGAAAAGATTTTGCAAATCCTATGGAATTCAGAAGGCCACGCAAATGCCCATAGATAGGTGCATGCTCAGAAAGTACCTGAGAAAACTCTAAGTTTACACGTCAATCTGAATTTTATGTTCCTTGTAAGCAGGAAGTGAAGGCTAGGGCAAAATTATTAGTTCCTTAGCTATGTTTTGAAGATGTTCCTCAATACAGAGCCAATCCGCAAAAACAAAAAACTAATCCAAAAGAAGTAACAACAACAAATCCTGAAGAGTGAGGATAACTTGGTTTCTAGAGTTGCCACATTATATGATTCAAGATGCCTCATTTTCAGCAACAAAATAAAAGACATGGGGAGCTGCCAAAATGGCTGAGTAGAAACAGCTCCGTTCTGCAGCTTCCACGGAGAACAAAAACAGTGAGTGAATTCTGCATCTTTGATTGAGGTACCCAGGTTCTCTCATTGGGACTGATTAGTCAGTTGCCGCGGTCCACAGAGAGCAAGGAAAAGCAAGGTGGAGCGAGGGCCCCACCCCTGGAGCTGCAAGGGGCAAAGGCAGTTCCCTCCCCAAGCCAAGGAAGGTGGTGAGGGATTGTGCTACCCCTCCCTGAAAACCATGCTTTTCCCATGGATTTTTGCAACCTCTGGATCAGGAGATCTCCTTGTGAGCCCATGCTACCAGGGCTTTGGGTCTCAAGCACAGAGCTGTGCAGACTCACAGCAACTGGTCAGGTAGGCGGTAGTTGGGGGCAGGCACTGAGACACAGGAGTTTTTGCATACTCCCACTCCAGGAACTCCAGTGAGGCAGGAGATCTGTCCAATCCCATGGGAAGGGGGCTGAAGCCAGGGAGCCAATCAGCTTTGCTCAGCGGGCCCCACTTCCATACAACCCCACAAGCTAAAACCTACCAGCTTGGAATCCCCATCGGCCAATGCAGCAGTCAGGAGACTGCCTAAGAAGACTGAGTTCTGCAGGCGGAGGGGCAGCTGCCATCACTGTGACTCCTGTCGGCCATTTTCCCTTGCCACCAGTGCCAGTGAGACTGGGAAGTTTGCACTGGGAGGAATTCTCCACTGGACATGGCCTCCCTATGTGATTTCCAGCATCCCCAGTCAGGAGTTTATGGACAGAACTCTGATCTCCCTGAGAGGAACCCCTAGGAGGAGTGGTAGCTGCAGTATCATGGATCAATGGTCTTAGATTTTTCTGCCTCCTGGCTCTAGAGAGTCAAGGCAGCCTGAACCAGGGAGATTCCCCCCAGCACAGCACACCTGCTCCACCAAGGGGCAGCCAGACTGCTTATTTCAGTGTGCTCCTGATCCTGTTCCTCCTGACGGGCTGAGATCTCCCAAAAGGGGGTTCCAGAAACCTCACATGGGAGCATTCCAAATGGCATTAGGTCAGTGCCCCTCTGGGACAGAGCTCCCCAAGGAAAGAGTAGGCTGACATCTTTGCTGTTCTGCAGCCTCCACAGGTGATACCTCCAGGTGCAGGAGGGACCCACGTAAATAAGGAGTGGAGTGGACCCCCAGCAAATTGCAGCAGCCTTTCGGAAGAGGGACATGATTGCTAAAAGAAAAAAAAATAGAAAGCAACAACAACATCAATGAAACACCACAAAAACTCCATCCAAAGGTCAGCAGCCCCAAAGATCAGAGGTAGATAAACCCATGAAAATGAGAAAGTATCAATGCAAGAATATTGAAAACTCAAAAAGTTAGAGTACCTCATCTCCTCCAAATGATTGCAACATTTCTCCAGCAAGGACGCAAAACTGGGCAGAGACTGAGATGGATAAATTGACAGAAATAGGCTTCAGTAGATGGATAATAGCAAACTTTGCTGAGCTAAAAGAGTATGTTCTAACCCATTTCAAATAAAGCTAAGAAGCATGATAAAACATTACAGGAGTTGTTAACCAGAATAACGAGTATAGAGAGGAACATAAATGACCTGATAGAGTTGACAAACATAACATGAGACTGTCACAATGCAAACACAAGTATCAATAGCTGAATAGACCAAGCAGAAGAAAGGATATCAGAGGTTGAAGACTATCTTGTTGAAATAAGGGAGGCAACATGATTAAAAAAAAGAATGAAGAGAAACAAACAATACCTTTGAGAACTCTAAAACTGTGTAAAAATACCGAACCTATGACTGATTGGGTTACCTGAAAGAGATGAAGAGAATGGCCCAAGTTGAAAATACACTCCAGGATAACATCCAGAAGAACTTCCCCAACCTAGCAAGACAGACCAACATTCAAATTCAGAAAATACAGAGAACCCCAGTAAGATAATCCATGAGAAGATCAACCCCAAGACACATAATCATCAGATTCTCCAAGGTCAAAATGAAGAAAAAAATGTTAAGAGCAGCTGGAGAGAAAGACCAGATCACCTACAAAAGCAAGCCCATAAGACTAACAGCAGACCTCTCAGCAGAAACCCTAAAAGCCAAAAGAGATTGGGGGTCAATATTCAACATTCTTAAATAAAAGAATTTCTAACCTAGAATTTCGTATCTGGCCAAACTAAGTTTCATAAGTGGAAGAGAAATAAAATATTTTCCAGACAAGCAAATGCTGATGGAATTCATCACCACCAGGCCTGCCTTGTAAGAGGTCCTGAAAAAAAAGCACTGAATATAGAAAGGAAAAACCACTATAAGCCACTTCAAAACACACTGAGCTGGGTGCAGTGGCTCACACTGTAATCCCAGCACTATGGGAGGCCAAGGTGGGTGGATCACCTGAGGTCAGGAGTTCGAGACCAGCATGGCCAACATGGTGAAACCCCATCTCTACTAAAAATACAAAAATTAGCTGGGCCTGGTCGCAGGCGCCCCTGTAATCTCAGCTACTTGGGAGACTGAGGCAGGAGAATTGCTTGAACCCAGAAGGCAAAGATTGCAATCAGCTGAGATCTTGACACTGCACTCCAGCCTGGGCAACAAGAACAAAACTCCATTTCATAAAACAAACAAACAAACAAACAAATCTGAAGTACACAGAACAATGACACTGTATAGTAACTATATAAACAAGTGTGCAAAATAACCAGCTAGCATCATGATGACAGGAACAAATACACACATAACATTTTTAACCTTAAATGTAAATGGGTTAAATGCCTCAATTAAAAGACACAGAATGGCAATCTGGATAAACAGTCAAAATCCATTGGTATGCTGTATTCAAGAGACCCATCTCACCTGCAAAGACACACATAGATTCAAAATAAAAGGGTAGAAGAAAATTTACTAAGCAAATGAAAAACAGAAAAAAGCAGGGACTGCAATCCTAGTTTCTGAAAAAACAGACTTTAAATCAACAAACATCAAAAAGGACAAAGAAGGGCATTACATAAAGTAAAGGGGTGAATTCAACAAGAAGAGCTAACTATCCTAAATATATACACATCCAATCCGGAGAACCCAGATTCATAAAACAAGCTCTTAGAAACATTCAAAGAGGCGTAGACTCCCACACAATAATAATGGGAGACTTTAACACCCCGTTGTCAATATTAGAGAGATCAATGAGACAGAAAATTAACAAAGATATTCAGGATTTGAATTCAGCTCTGGATCAAGTGAACCTGATAGGTATCTATAGAAGTCTCCACCCTAAAATGACAGAATATACATTCTTGGCATCACATGGAACTTACTCTAAAATTGACCACATAATTGGAAGTAAATCACTCCTAAGTAAAAGTAAAAAAAAAAAAAAAAAAAAAAAAATCCCAAAATCATAATTAATAGTCTCTCAGACCACAGCACAGTCAAATTAGAACTCAAGACCAAGAAACTCACCTCAAACCACAGACCTACTTAGAAATTGAACAACCTGCTCTTAAATGACTCCTGTGTAAATAATGAAATTAAGGCAGAAATCAAGAAGTTCTTTGAAAAAAATGAGAACAAAGAGAAAAGGTACCAGAATCTCTGAAATGCAGCTAAAGCAGTGTTAGGAGGGAAATTTATAGGCCCACATCAAAGAACTCAATAGATCTATGTAACGACCTAACATCTCAACTAAAAGAACTAGAGAACCAAGAGCAAACAAACCCCAAAGCTAGCAGAAGACAAGAAATAACCAAACTCAGAGTGAAACTGAAGGAGACAGAGACATGAAAAATCCTTCAAAAATCAATGAATCCAGGAGTTGGTTTTTTGAAAAAATTAATAAAATAGACCACTAGCTAGACTAACGAGGAATAAAAGAGAGAAGAATCAAATGGACACAATAAAAAATGACACAGGGGATATCACCACTGACTCTACAGAAATACAAACAACCATCAGAGAATACTATAAACACTTCAATGTAAATAAACTAGAAAATCTGAAAGAAATGGACAAATTCTTGGACACATATACCCTCCGAATACTGAACCAGGAAGAAGTAGAATCCCTTAATAGACCAATAACAAGTTCTGAAATTGAGACAGTAATTAATAGCTTACCAATCAAAAAGAGCCCAGGACCAGATGGATTTACAGCTGAATTCTACCAGAGGTACAAAGAGAAGCTGATACCTTTTCTTCTGAAACTATTCTAATAGAAAAGAAAGGACTCCCCGCTAATTCATTTTATGAGGCCAGCATCATCCCAATACCAAAATCTGACAGTGATACAATAAAAAAAAAAAAAGGAAACTTCAGGCCAATATCCCCGAAGATCGTTGATGCAAAAATTCTCAGTAAAATATTGTCAAACCAAATACAGCAACACATCAAAAACCTTATCCTCCACAATCAAGTTGGCTTCATCCCCAGGATGCACGGCTGGCTCAACATACACAAATCAATAAACACAATTTATCACATAAACAAAACTAAATACAAAAGCCACATGATTATCTCAATAGATGCAGAAAAGGCCTTTGATAAAATTCGACATCACTTCATGTTAAAAACTGAAAAACTGTCAATAAAGCGGGTATCGAAGGAACATAGATCAAAATAATAAGAGCTATTTATGACAAACCCACAGCCAACATTATGATGAATTAGGCAAAAGCTGGAAGCATTCCCTTTGAAAACCAGCACAAGACAAAGATACACCCTGCGACTGCTCTTATTCACATAGTATTGGACATTCTGACTAGGGCAGACAAGAGAAAGAAATGAAGGGTATTCAAATATGAAAAGGGGATGTCAAATTGTCTTTGTTTGCAGATGACATGATCCTATATCTAGAAGAACACTTTGTCTCAACCCAAAAGCTTCTTAAGCTGATAACCAATTTCAGGAAAGTCTCGGGATACAAAAGCAATATGTAGAAGTCACAAGCATTCCTATACACCAACAACAGACAAGCGGAGAGCCAAATCATGAATGAACTCCCATTCACAATTGCTACAAAGGGAATACAATACCTAAGAATACAACGAACAAGGGAAGTGAAGGATCTCTTCAAGGAGAACTAAAAACTACTGCTCAAGGAAATCAGACAAACAAATGGAAAAACGTTCCATGCTCATGGATAGGAAGAATCAATATTGCAAAAATGGCCATACTGCCCAAAGCAATCTATAGATTCAATACTACTCCCATTAAGCTACCATTGACATTCTTCATATAATTAGAAGAAACTATTTTAAAATTCATATGAAACCAAAAAAGAGCTCATATAGCCAAGACAACTCTAAGTAAAAAGGACAAAGCTGGAGGCATCACGCCACCAGACCTCAAACTATATACTACAAGGCTACAGTAACCAAAACAGCATAGTACTGGTAGAAAAATACATACACCAATGGAATAGAATAGAGAACTCAGAAATAAGACTGCACATTGACAACCATCTGATCTTCAACAATCTTGACAAAAACAATCTATGAGGAAAGGATTCCCTATTTAATAAATGGTGCTGGGAGAACTGGCTAGCCATATGCAGAAAATTAAAACTGGACCCCTTCCTGACACCTTATACAAAAATTAACTCAAGATGAATTAAAGATGTAAATATAAAACCCGAAACTATAAAAACCCTAAAAGAAAATCTAGGCAATATCATTCAGGACATAGGCACAGGCAAAGATTTCATGATGAAATTGCCAAAAGCAATTGCAACAAAAGCAAAACTTGACAAATGCAATCTCATTCAACTAAATAGCTTCTGTACAGCAAAAGAAACTTATCATTGGAGTGAACAGGCAAACTACAGAATGGCAGAAAATTTTTGCCATCTATCCACCTGACAAGGTTCTAGTATCAAGACTCTACAAGGAGCTTAAACAAATTTGTAGGATAAAAACAAAACAACCCCATGAAAAAGTGTGCAAAGGACATGAACAGACACTTTTCAGAAGAAGACATCCATGCAATCAACAAACATATGAAAAAAAGCTCAACATCACTGATCATTATAGAAATGCACATCAAAACCACAATGAAATACCATCTCATGCCAGTCAAAATGGTGATTATTAAAAAGTCAAGAAACAATAGATGCTGGTAAGGTTGCGGAGAAATAGGAATGCTTTTACACTGTTGGTGGAAATGTAAATTAGTTGAATAATGTGGAAGACAGTGTGGCAATTCCTAAAAGATTTAGAACCAGAAATACAATTTGACGCCGCAATTCTATTACTTGGTATATACCCAAAGGAATATAAACCATTCTATTACAAAGATACATGCACATGTATGTTCACTGCATCACTATCCACAATAGCAAAGACATGGAATCAACCCAAATCTCCATCAATGATAGACTGGATTAAAAAATGTGGTACATATACATGATGGGATACTATGTAGTCATCAAAAGGAATGAGATCATGTCCTTTGCTGGGACATGGATGGAGCTAGAAGTCATTATCCTCAGCAAACTAACGCAGGAACACAAAGGCAAAAACCACATATTCCCACTTATAAGTAGGAGCTGAACAATGAGAACACATGGACACAGGGATGGCAACAATACACATTGGGGCATGTCAGAGGGGGTGGAGGGGGAGGGAGAGCATTAGGAAAAATAGCTAATGCATCCTGGGCTTAATACCTAGGTGATGGGTTGATAGGTGCAGTAAACCACCATGACATATGTTTACCTATGTAACACACCTGCACATGCTGCACATGTACCCCAGAACTTAAAATAAAAATAATTCTTTTTTTGAAAAAGAAGAAAGTAAATTACATGGTAGAAATAGAGACAAGAAATAAGGGCCCTTTCAAATAGAAAAATAAAATTAACAGAAACTGTCACCAAGGAAGACCAGATATTCAGCTTACTAGAAAAGGACTTTAAATAAATGGATTTTAATATGTTCAAAGAGCTCAAGAGAATCTGGCAAAAATATGTAACATAATCCAGGAGAATGGTATGTCACTAGAGAGAGAATATCAATAAAGGGAAATCAATTATTTAAAAGAAACCAAATGAAAATTGTAGAGCTAAAAGGTATAATAACTGATATTTTTAGAAAAATCACTAGAAGGGTTCCACATAAGACTTGAGCAAGGAGAAGAAGCAATCAGCAAACATACAAATGGGTCAATTGAAATTATCTAGTCTGAGATGCAGAAAGAAAAATAATGAAGAAAAATAAAGATTCTAAGGTGCATATGGTACACCATTGATCTTACCAACATACTCATAAGTGTGTCTCCAGAAGGAAAAAGAGAAGTAAGGGTGCAGAAGAAATAAAGTCAAAAAACTTTGAAAATTTGTTGACAGACATAAATCTACACAACCAAGAATCTCAGTGGTTCCAAGTAGAATCCACTGAGATCCATTGGATTCAAAGCAGCATATGCTAAAGCAGGTCACGCTAAAACACGTTATAATTAAACTATCAAAAGCCAGAGATAAAAAAAATCTTAAATGCAGCAAGAGAGAAGTGAGTTGCATTGTATAAGGTATCCTCAATAACATTAACAGCCAATTTATCATCATAATCCGTGGAGGGTGGAGGTAGCAGATAACATTTAAAGTGCTGAAAGAAAAAGCCCTGTCAATCAAGAATTCTATGCCTGGTAAAACACCTCCTCAAAAATACAGGAGAAATTAAGTTATTCCTACACAAACAAAAGCTGAAGGAGTTTGTCACTAGTAGACCTGCCTTACAAGAAATACAAAAGAAGTCTCTTAGGCTGAAATGAAGGATGACAGACAGTTAACTCAAAGCCATATGATGAAAAAAAGTGTATCATTAAAGAAAAATACAGCAGTAAATATAAAAGCCAATCTTGTTTCATTTTTCGCAATGCCTCTTTATTCCTATATGATAGAAAAGATAAGTCCATAAAACAATATTATAAACTTATGTTAATGGGCATACAATGTATAAATGGGCATACATTAACTTATGTTAATGGGCATACAATGTATAAATATGTAATTTGTGACAATAACATAAAGGGAGAGGGCTAGAGATCTATAGACAGAGAATTTTTGTATACTGCTGAAGATAAGCTGGTATCAATTGAAACTAGATTGCTATAAATTTAAGATGTGAGTTTTCATCCCCACAGTGGTTCTAAGAAAATGACTAGAAAATATACAAAAAGAAAATAAGAAGGGAATCAAAATGGTAGCTAAAAGAAATCCACCAAATCAAGTCTCAATAAACGTCAAAAGATGGAAATCTTGCAAAGTGTTTTCTCTGAATAAAACCATCTATAGATAACAGAAGAAAAACTGGAAATTCCCCCAAATTTTTTGAACTTAAACAAGATACAAGTAAGCAACTAATGGATCAAAAAAGAAATAAGGGAAATTAGAAAATATTTTGAGATGAATGAAAATGAATACACAGCATAGTAAGGCAGATAGGATATGGCAGAAGGAGTACTCAGAGAAAAATTTATAGTTTTAAATGTTTACAATAAAAGAAAAGAGAAGTTGCAAGTCAATAAACTACATTTACACCTAAAAACTATGGAATAAAAATAGATAATTAACTAGGAAACTAGCTAGCATAAGGAGGAAATAATAAAGATTAGAGACATGCAAAAGAAAGTAGAACAACAACAGAGAAAAACCTGAAAACAAAGATTCATTCTTTGAAAAAAATCAACAAATTGGTAAACCTTAAGTTACACTGATTAAGGCAAAAAAGGACTCAAGTTTTAATATAAGAAATGAAGATATAGATATTACCCACCAACCTTATATAAATAAGACATTATAAAGAAGATTATGACTTGTACACCAAAAAATTAGATAACTTAGATAAAGTGGACAAATTCCAAAGATACACAAAGCTGTCACAACTGAACACAATGATAAATAGAAAATCTTGATAGACCTATTATGAGAAAGGAGATTGAATACGCCCTCAACAACTTTCGAACAAAGAAAAGCCCAGGATCATATGGCTTCACTTGTAAATTCTACCAAACTCTTTAAAAAGAAATATTACCAATCCTTCTAAAACGCATCAAAGAAATGAAAAGGAATGAATACTTCTTAATTTAGTCTATGAAGCCAGCATTACTCTGATACCAAACCAAATATATGACAAGGAAAGAGAGCCACAGACCAATAACTCTTACGAATACAGGTGCAAAAATCTTCAGCAAAATATTAGCAAATAAAATCCAGAAGCAAATGAAAATAATAATTCACCATTGCCAAATGAGATTTATTCCACAAATGCAAGGGTTGTTCAACATATGGAAAGCAGTCAATGTAATACACCACATTAGCAAAATGAGGGAGAAAAAATGACATGATCATTTCAACTGATGCAGGAAAAGCATTTGACTGATTTGAACACCCTTCTGTGATGAAAACCTTAACAATCTGGGAATAGAAGAGAATTTCTTCAACACGGTAAAGAACATTTATTAAAATTTCAATGATGAAAAACTGAAAGTTCTCCCCATAAAATCAGGACCAAATAAAGGTGCACACATTCATCCCTTCCATTGGACATTGTACTAGCCAAATCAATTAAAGAAGAAAAATAAAACCAACTAAACTGAAAAGAAAAAATAAAAATATGTCTACTTTCAAATTGCATGACTTTATATATAATACTAAAAATCCCATGAAAAATGATTGGAACCCATCAAAGAATTCTGCAAAGTTACAAGATATGAGATGAACAGACAAAAATCTGTTTTATTTCTGTATCCTAGAAATTGACAATCTGAAAAAAACATTAAGAAACAACTCTATCTATGATAGTATCAAAAAGACTAAAGTAGGAATAAATTTAACCAAGGAGATACAAGGTTTTTACACTGAAAACTACATGATATGCTGAAAGAAATTAAAGATGATCTAAACAAATGACAAATGGAAATATAACCTGTGTTTATGGATGGGAAGACTAAATATTGTTAAGACGGCAATATTTGGATAAAGAAATGTGGTATATAGACAAAACAGAAGAAAATTCTGTCATTTGCAATGACATAAATGAACGTGGGTGTGAAATAACCCAGGCAAGAAAAACAAATACCAAATGATTTGATTTATATGTGGAATCTATCTAATGAAGTCAAATTTATACAAGCAGAGAGTAGCATGAGGGGTATAAAGGGCTGGGGAAGAGGGGACTGGGGAGATGTTGGTTAAAGGATACATAATTTCAGTTAGACAGGAGGAATTAGTTCAATTGTACAACATGATGGTTAGATTAAAAAGAATGCATGGTATAATAGAAAATTGCTAAAAGAGATGTCAAGTGTTCTCACCACAAAAATGATAAAGATATGAGGTAATGCATATATTAATTAGCTTGATTTCACCATTCCACAATGTATATTCCAAAACACTATGTTGTACACCATAAATACATATAATTTTTATAATTAAAATAATTCAAAAATAAATAACAATTTTAAAGGTAGCAATACTCCCCAAAGCATTCTACATACTCAATGCAATCCCTATCAAAATTCCAGAGGATTCATTGTTAAAATAAAACAGCTAATATCAAAATGACAGGATCAAGTTCACACATAACAATATTAACTTTAAATGTAAATGGACTAAATTGTCTAATTAAAAGACACAGACTGGCAAATTGGATACAGAGTCAAGCCCATCACTTTGCTGTATTCAGGAGACCCATCTCACATGCAGAGACACAGGTAGGCTCAAAATAAAGGGATGGAGGAAGATCTACCAAGCAAATGGAAAACAAAAAAAAAGCAGGGGTTGCAATCCAAGTCTCTGATAAAACAGACTTTAAGCCATCAAAGATCAAAGGAGACAAAGAAGGCCATTGCATAATAGTAAAGGGATCAATTCATCAGGAAGAGCTAACTGTCCTAAATATATACGCACCCAATACAGGAGCACCCAGATTCACAAAGCAAGTCCTTAGAGACTTACAAAGAGACTTAGACTCCCATACAATAATAACGGGAGACTTTAACACCCCACTGTCAACATTAGACAGATCAAAGAGATAGAGAGTTAACAAGGATATCCAGGAATTGAACTCAACTCTGCACCAAGCAGACCTAATAGACATGTACAGAACTCTCCGCCCCAAATCAACAGAATATACATTCTTCTCAGCACCACATCGCACGTATTCCAAAATTGACCACATAGTTGGAAGTAAAGCACTCCTCAGCAAATGTACAAGAATGGAAATTATAACAAACTGTCTCTCAGACCACAATGCAATTAAACTAGAACTCAGGACTAAGAAACTCCATCAAAACCACTCAACTACATGAAAACTGAACAACCTGCTCCCGAATGACTACTGCGTACATAACGAAATGAAAGCAGAAATAAGATGTTCTTTGAAACCAATGAGAACAAAGATACAGCACACCAGAATCTCTGGGACACATTTAAAGCAGTGTGTAGAGGGAAATTTAAAGCACTAAATGCCCACAAGAGAAAGTAGAAAAGATCTAAAATTGACACCTTAACATCACAATTAAAAGAACTAGAGAAGCAAAAGCAAACACATTCAAAAGTTAGCAGAAGGCAAGAAATAACTAAGATCAGAGCAAAACTGAAGGCGATAGAGACACAAAAAACCCTCCAAAAAATCAATGAATCCAGGGGTTGGTTTTTTGAAAAGATCAACAAAATTGATAGACTGCTAACAAGACTAATAAAGAAGAAAAGAGAGAAGAATCAAATAGACGCAATAAAAAATGATAAAGGGGATATCACCACCGACCCCACAGAAATACAAACTACCATCAGAGAATACTATAAACACCTCTATGCAAATAAACTAGAAAACCTAGACTAAACGGATAATTTCCTGGACACTTACACTCTCCCAAAACTAAACCAGGAAGAAGTTGAATCCCTGAATAGACCAATACCAGGCTCTGAAATTGAGGCAATAATTAATAACCTACCAACAATAAAAGTCCAAGACCAGAAGGATTCACAGCCGAATTCTACCAGAGGTACAAGGAGGAGTTGGTACCATTCCTTCTGAAACTATTCCAATCAATAGAAAAAGAGTGAATCCTCCCTAACTCATTTTACGAGGCCAACATCATCCTGATTCCAAAGCCTGATAGAGATACAACAGAGAAAGAATTTTAGACCAATATCCCTGATGAACATTGATGCAAAAATCCTCAATAAAATACAGGCAAGTCAAATCCGGCAGCACATCAAAAAGCTTATCCACCATGATGAAGTGGGCTTCATCCCTGGGATGCAAGGCTGGTTCAACATACACAAATCAAGAAATGTAATCCAGCATATAAACAGAACCAAAGACAAAAACCACATGATTATCTCAAAAGATGCAGAAAAGGCCTTTGATAAAATTCAACAGCCCGTCATGCTAAAAACTCTCAATAAATTCGGTATTAATGGAACGTATCTCAAAATAATAAGAGCTATTTATGACAAACCCACAGCCAATATCATACTAAATGGGCAAAAACTGGAAGCATTCCCTTTGAAAACTGGCACAAGACAGAGATGCCTTCTCTCACCACTCCTATTCCACATAGTGTTGGAAGTTCTGGCTAGGGCAATCAGGCAAGAGAAAGAAATCAAGGGTATTCAGTTAGGAAAAGAAGAAGTCAAATTGTCCCTCTTTGCAGATGACATGATTGTATATTTAGAAAATCCCATTGTCTCAGGCCAAAATCTCCTTAAGCTGATAAGCAACTTCAGCAAAGTCTCAGGATACAAAATCAATGGGCAAAAATCAGAAGCATTCTTATACACCAATAACAGACAAACAGAGAGCCAAATCATGAATGAACTCCCATTCACAATAGCTTCAAAGAGAATAAAATACCTAGGAATCCAACTTACAAGGGATATCAGGACCTCTTCAAGGAGAACTACAAACCAATGCTCAGTGAAATAAAAGAGGACACAAACAAATGGAAGAACATACCATGCGCATGGATAGGAAGAATCAATATTGTGAAAATGGCCATACTGCCCAAGGTAATTTATAGATTCAATGTCATCCCCATTAAGCTACCAATGACTTTCTTCACAGAATTGGAAAAAACTGCTTTAAAGCTCATATGGAACCAAAAAAGAGCCCGCATTGCCAAGACAATCCTAAGTCCAAAGAACAAAGCTGGAGGCATCACGCTACCGGACTTCAAACTATACTACGAAGCTATAGTAACCAAAACATCATGGTACTGGTACCAAAACAGAGATATAGACCAATGGAACAGAACAGAGCCCTCAGAAATAATACCACACATCTAGCCATCTGATCTTTGACAAACCTGACAAAAACAAGAAATGGGGAAAGGATTCCCTGTTTCATAAATGGTGTTGGGAAAATTGGCTAGCCATAAGTAGAAAGCTGAAACTGGATCCTTTCCTTACTCCTTATACCAAAGTTAATTCAAGATGGATTAGAGACTTAAATGTTATAACTAAGACCATAAAAACTCTAGAGGAAAACCTAGGTAATACCATTCAGGACATAGGCATGGGCAAGGACTTCATGTCTAAAACACCAAAAGCAACAGCAACAAAAGCCAAAATTGACAAATGGGATCTAATTAAACTAAAGAGCTGCTGCAAAGCAAAAGAAACTACCATCAGAGTGAACAGGCAACCTACAGAATGGGAGAAAATTTTTGCAATCTACCCATCTGACAAAGGGCTAATATCCAGAACCTATAAAGAACTCAAACAAATTTACAAGAAAAAAACAAACAACCACATCAAAAAGTGGGCAAAGGATATGAATAGACAGTTCTCCAAGGAAGACATTCACACAGCCAACAGACTCATGAAAAAATGCTCATCATCACTCACCATCAGAGAAATGCAAATCAAAACCACAATGAGATACCATCTCACACCTGTTAGAATGGCAATCATTAAAAAATCAGGAAACAACAGGTGCTGGAGAGGATATGGAGAAATAGGAACACTTTTACACTGCTGGTGGGATTGTAAACTAGTTCAACCATTGTGGGAAATAGTATGGCGAATCCTCAAGGATCTAGAACTAGAAATACCATTTGACCCAATCATCCCATTACTGGGTATACACCCAAAGGATTATAAATCATGCTGCTATAAAGACACATGCACACGTATGTTTATTGCGACACTATTCACAATAGCAAAGACTTGGAATCAACCCAAATGTCCATCAGTGACAAACTGGATTGAGAAAATGTGGCACACATACACCATGGAATACTATGCAGCCATAAAAAAGGATGAGTTTGTGTCCTTCATCGGGACATGGATGCAGCTGGAAACCATCATTCTCAGCAAACTATCGCAAGAAGAGGAAACCAAATACTGCATGTTCTCACTCATAGGTGGGAATTGAACAATGAGATCACTTGGGCACAGGAAGGGGAACATCACACACTGGATCCTATTGTGTGCAGGGGGTAGGGAGGAGGGATAGCATTAGGAGATATGCCTAATGTAAATGATGAGTTAATGGGTGCAGCACACCAACATGGCACAAGTATACATATGTAACAAACTTGCACATTGTGCACATGTACCCAGGAACTTAAAGTATAATAAAGAAAAAATTTCTAAAAGTCAAATGGCATTTCAAGAGACACTGAATAGCCAAAAAAGTTAGAAAATTGAAAGACTCAAAATTTTAGGTTCAAAACTTACTACAAATTTACTGCAATCAAAAACAACATGGTACTGACAGAAAGATAAAAATACAAATTAATGAGATACAACTGAGATTCCAGAAATAAACCCATAAATCTTTGATCAATTGATTTTGAAAAGGCTGCCAAAAACATTCAATGGGGAAAGTAGAATCATTTCAACAAATGATGTTGGGACAATTGCATAGCCACATGCAAGACTGTTTACAATGCAGTTTGACCATTACCTCACACCATATACAAAATATATACAAAAATTAAGTCAAAGTTGATCAGAGTTCTCAATATAGGAGACAAAAATGTAAAACTACTAAAAGAAAACCTAAGGGTATATTTTGCATGACTTTGGATTTAATAATGGATTCTTAAATATGACACTAAAATCACAAACAACCAAAAATAGACAAATTGGACTTCAAACGTTCAACTTTTGGACAAGAAAAATATTTTATCAATAAATTTTAAAAGAAAAACCACACAATTTAGAAAATATTTGCAAGTCATATATGTGATTAAGTGTTGAATAACCAGACTTTAAAAAGAACTCCTTCAACCTAACAATAAGAAAAAAAACACACACAAAACACCACCTCTATTAAAAAACAGAGCAAAGGGTTTCAGCAGACATTTACCCAAAGAAGATATATAAATGGCAAATATGTACATGAAAAGATACTCAACATCATTATTCATTAAGAAAATTACAAATCAAAACCACAATGAATTACTACCTCATTGCCACTAAGCTGGCTATAATTTTAAAAATCAGAAAATAAGCAATGGTAAGGATGTGGAGCGATTGGAACCCTTCTATATTACTGGTTAAAGTGTAAAATGATGCAGCCACTGTGTAAACAACTCCTCCTCAATAAGTTAAACTTAGAATCTCTTTGTTTCCCAGTAATTCCAATCCTAGATATATTTTTGAAAGGATTGAAAACTGGTGTTCAATGAGATCACTTGGACACAGGAAGGGGAACATCACACACCAGGGCCTGTTGTGGGTTGGGGGAAGGGGGGAGGGATAGCATTAGGGTATATACCTGATGTAAATGGTGAGTTAATGGATGCAGCACACCAACATGGCACATTTATTCACATGTAACAAACCACATTGTGCACATGTACCCTAGAACATAAAGTATAATAAAAAAATTAAAAATTTGTAAAACTAAAAGAAAAGAAAAGAAAATAGAATATAAAAAAAAGGTGGAGAGTTACGTGGCCCCCCACTGAGAGCAGATTATCTACATAAATTATTTTGAATACAAAAAAAAAAAGAAAAGTGGTGTTCAAACAAAAGCTTGTACATGAATGCTCATAGCAGTAATATTCACAATAGTCAAAAGGTGAAAAAAATCTAAATGTCCACCACTGGAAGAATGAATAAGCACAATATATTACAATATACCCATTCACTGGAATATTATTCAGACATAAAAAGCAATGAAGTACAAATATATGTTAAAACATGGATGAACTGAAGATATGCTAAGTGAAATGCAAAAAGAACAAAGCTGGAGGCATTATGTTACCAGACTTCAAAACACACTATAAGGCTTTTATGAACAAAACAGCATGGTATGGGTACAGAAACAGAGACATAGACCAATGGAACAGAATATATAGCCCAGAAATAATGCCACACACCCATAATCATCTGATCTTTGAAAAAGTAAACAAAAACAAGAAATGAGGGAAGGACGCTCTATTCAATAAATGGTGCTGGGATAGCCGGCTAGCAATATGCAGAAGATTGAAACAGGACCTGTTTCTTGTAGCATGTACAAAAATCAACTCAACATGGATTAAAGACCTAAATGTAAAACCTAAAACTATAAAAACTTTGAAAGACAACTTAGGAAATACCATTCTGGACATAGGATCTGGCAAAGATTTCATGATGAAGATGTCAAAAGCAATTACAACAAAAACAACATTGGACAAATGGGGCCTAATTAAACTAAAGAGCTTATGCACAGCAAAAGAAACTAGCAACAGAGTTAACAGCCAACCTACAGAATGGGAGAAAATATTTTCAACTACACATCCAACAAAAGTCAATATCCAGATTCTATAAGTGACTGCAACAAATCAACAAACAACAAACAAACAACCCCATTAACAAATGGGCAAAGAACATAAATATACATTTTTCAAAAAAAAAAAAAAGACATACGGCCGGGCGCGGTGGCTCAAGCCTGTAATCCCAGCACTTTGGGAGGCCGAGGCGGGTGGATCACGAGGTCAGGAGATCGGGACCACCCTGGGGTAACATGTTGAAACCCCGTCTCTACTAAAAATACAAAAAAAAAAAAAAAAAAGAAAAAGCAAAAAAAAAAAACAAAAAAAAAAACTAGCCGGGGGTGGTGGTGGGCGCCTTTAGTCCCAGCTACTTGGGAGGCTGAGGCGGGAGATGGCGTGAACCCGGGAGGCGGAGTTTGCAGTGAGCCGAGATCACGCCACTGCACTCCAGCCTGGGAGACCACAGCGAGACTCCGTCTCAAAAAATAAATAAATAAATAAATAAAATAAAAGACATACACGTGACCAAAAAGCATGTGAAAAAGTGCTCAACATCACTAATCATTACAGAATGCAAATCAAAACCACCATGAGATACCATCTGACATCAGTAAGAATGGCTATTATTAGAAAGCGACGCTGGCGAGGTTGCTGAAAAAAAAGGAATACTTATACCCCCCTGTTGAGAATGTAAATTAGTTCAGCCATTGTGGGAAGCAGTTTGGCAATTTCTCAAAGAACTCAAAGCAGAATTACCATTTGACCCAGCAATCCCATTATTGGGATTATTGCCAAAGGAATACAAATCATTCTACCATACAGATACCTACATGTGTATGTTCATCACAGTACTATTCACAATAGCAAAGATGTGGAATCAATCTAAATGGCCATCAGTGGTAGACTGGATAAAGAAAATGTGGTACATATACGCCATAGAATACTATGCGGTCATAAAAGAAGAATGAGACCATGTCCTTTGCAGCAGCATGGATGGCACTGGAGGCCATTATCCTAAGCAAACTAATGCAGGAACAGAAAATCAAATACCACATGTTCCCACTTAAAAGTGGGAGCTAAACATGTGAGTACATATGGAAACAAATAATGGAACAATAGACAACAGGGCCTATTTGAGGATGGAGGAAAGAAGGAAGGTGAGGATAGAAAAACTACCTTGTTAGGTACTATGCTTACTACTTGGATGGCAAAATAATCTGCACACCAAACCCCATGGCAAGCAACTTACCTATATAACAAACTTGCACAACTACCTCTGAACCTAAAGGAAAATTTCTAAAAAGAAAACATGCTTTGTGGAAGAATCAGACATAAAGATCACACATTGTATTACATTTATATAAAATATCCAGACTGAGATCATAAGTTTTCCCCTCAGGCTGTTGCAAACAGAACATGGTTAGCTAATTAGTGAAGGACTATTTTGGCACAGAGCCAATTGTGAAAAGTGGGAGAGGTTACTCTTTAAAAAATTATAATTGATACATAATAAGTGCACATATTTTATGTATTACAACATGATGTTTTGATACATGTACATATTATGTAATGGTAAAATCACAGTAATTACCATTATCCATCACCCTAAACATTTATTATTTCTTTGTGATGAGAATGTTCAAAGACCTATTTTCTAATTATTTTGATATATACAATGCATTATTGTTAACTGTAATCATACTACTATGTAATAGAACACCAGAACTTATTCCTTCTAACTGTGGCTTCATACCTGTTGACGAATCTCTTTCCACCACCTCCCCCACATTTTTTAAATGTGTAATTTTCAAAAAAAATCATGAAATATACAATAAAACAGGAAAACATAATCAAAGGATAAAAATGAAATGACAAAAACAATCCCCGAAGAAGCACAGGCATGAAGCTAGTCAAAAGACTTTAAAACTGTTGTAAATATGCTCAAAGAACTGAAGGAAAACAGATTTAAAAAAAAAAACTAAAGGTTTCAGGAAAATGACATATTAAAAAACAAGAATATCAACAAAGAGAAAGAAATTATTTTTTAAAAAAGAAAAAATAAAAATTCTGGAATTGGAAAATATAAGGACCATATTGATTGAAATATTCGTTAAGGGGTTCAACAGCAAATTTGAGTATGCAGAAGAAAGAATTGGTGAACTTGAAGAGAAGACATTTGAAATTATCAAGTCTAAGGAATAGAAAGAAAAAAGACAGGAGAAAGTGAACAGAGCTTAAGGAAGTTATGGGACATGATCAAGTGGACCAGCATATATATTATGGTAGTTCTAAAGGAGAGAGAAAGAGATAAAGGCTATATAAAAAATAATGGCAGAGAATTTCCTATATTTGTGGAAGAACATGAATAATCAAATCTAAGAAGCTCAACAAACTCCAAAAAGGAAAAACCCAAAAAGACCCACATTAAGACATATTACAATCAAATTGTCAAAAGACAAAGAGAAAGAGAGAATGTTGAAAGCGACAAAAGATACTCATACATACCAAAGATCCTCAATGAAATTATTAGGTGATTTCTCAGCAGAAGCCTTAGAGGACAGAAGGCATGAATTAGAAAAGAGCAAGTAAATTATCTCTGTTTGGTGATACTAATAATATAATATTATACCTAGAAATCCCTTAAGACTTTATCCAAAGACTCCTAGATTTGGTAAATAAATTCAGTAAAGTTGCAGGATACACAATGAACATACAAAAATCAATTTTATTTCTACATAGCAATAACAATAAATCTGGAAACCAAATCAAGAAAGAAATCTGAACTGCAATAGCCACAAAAAAAAAAAAAAAAAAAAAAAAAAAAAAAAAAAAAAAAAAAAAACACTGGGAGTATATTTAACCAAAGAGGTGAAAGATGTCTACAAGAAAACCTACAAAACACTCATGATAAAAATCATAGATGACACAAGCAAATAGAAAAACATCTCATGCTCATGAATTGGAAGAACCAAAATCATTAAAATGACCATACTACCCAATGCAATCTACAGATGCAATGCACATCTTACCAAAATACCATCATTTTTCACAGAAATTAGAAAAAAAGTCCTAAAATCCATATGGAACCAAAAAAAAAAGCCTAAACAGACAAATCAATTCTAAACAAAAAGAACAAAGATGGAGGCATTACATTACCTGACTTCAAATTATACTGCAAGCCTATAGTAACCAAAACAACATAATACTCATATAAAATATAAACATAGTTCAATGTATATAAACTCAAAAATAAAGCCACATATCTAATGCCAACTGATTTTGAACAAAGTCAACAAAAACACACACTGGAGAAAGGACTCCCTATTCAATAAATGGTTCTGGGATAAATGGATTGCCATGTGCGAAAGAATGAAACTTGATCCCTATCTTTCACCATATGCAGAAATCAACTCAAAGTGGATTAAAGACTTAAATGTAAGACTGAAAACTATCAAAGCACTAGAAAAAAATCTAGGAAAAAACTCTTCTGGACATTGGCTTTGGCAAAGTATTTATGACTGAGACCTCTAAAACATAGGCAACAAAAACAAAAATAGACAAATGGGACTTAATTAAATTAAAACTTGTGCACAGCAAAATGAATCATCAACAGAATCAATGGACAATCTGATGGATGAGAGAAAATATATGCAAAGTATGCAACTGACAATGGACTAACATTCAGAATCTATGAGGAACTCAAGCATCTCCGTAAGAAAACAACAAATACCCCATTAAATAGTGGGCAAAAGACATGAGTAGATATTTCCCAAAAGAAGACAAAGAAATTACCAATAAGCATAGGAAAAAATGTTCAACATCACGAATCATCAGGGAAATGCAAATTAAAACTACAATGAGATACCATCTCACATCAGTAAGAATAATGGCTATTATTTAAACGTTAAAAAAAGAACATATACTGGTGAGGATATGGAGAAAAGGAAACACTTATACACTGTTAATGGGAATGCAAATTATTAAAACTTCCAAGGAAATCAGTGTAGAGATTTCTTTTTTTCCTTTATTTTTACATTATACATAAAATTCTTATTTTTTATTTATTATTATTATTATATTTTATGTTCTAGGGTACATGTGCATAACGTGCAGGTTTGTTACATACGTATACTTGTGCCATGTTGCTGTGCTGCACCCATCAACTCATCAGCACCCATCAACTCGTCATTTACATCAGGTATAACTCCCAATGCAATCCCTCCCCCCTCCCCCCTCCCCATGATAGGCCCCGGTGTGTGATGTTCCCCTTCCCGAGTCCAAGTGATCTCATTGTTCAGTTCCCACCTATGAGTGAGAACATGCGGTGTTTGGTTTTCTGTTCTTGTGATAGTTTGCTAAGAATGATGGTTTCCAGCTGCATCCATGTCCCTACAAAGGACACGAACTCATCCTTTTTTATGGCTGCATAGTATTCCATGGTGTATATGTGCCACATTTTCTTAATCCAGTTTGTCACTGATGGACATTTGGGTTGATTCCAAGTCTTTGCTATTGTGAATAGTGCCGCAATAAACATACGTGTGCATGTGTCTTTATAGCAGCATGATTTATAATCCTTTGGGTATATACCCAGTAATGGGATGGCTGGGTCATATGGTACATCTAGTTCTAGATCCTTGAGGAATCGCCATACTGTTTTCCATAATGGTTGAACTAGTTTACAGTCCCACCAACAGTGTAAAAGTGTTCCTATTTCTCCATATCCTCTCCAGCACCTGTTGTTTTTTATTTATACATAAAGTTCTAAGGTACACGTGCACAACGTGCAGGTTTGTTACATATATATACACATGACATGTTGGTGTACTGCACCCATTAACTCGTCATTTACATTAGGTATATCTCCTAATGCTATCCCACCTCCCTACCCGCTCCCCACAATAGGACCTGGTGTGTGATGCTCCCCTTCCTGTGTCCAAGTGATCTCATTGTTCAATTCCCACCTATGAGTGAGAACATGCAGTAAATGGTTTTCTGTTCTTGCGATAGTTTGCTGAGAATGATGGTTTCCAGCTACATCCATGTCCCTACAAAGGATACAAACTCATCCATTTTTATGGCTGCATAGCATTCCATGGTGTGTATGTGCCACATTTTCTTAATCCAGTCTGTCACTGATGGACATTTGGGTTGATTCCAAGTCTTTGCTATTGTGAAGAGTGCTGCAATAAACATACGTGTGCATGTATCTTTATAGCAGCATGATTTATAATCCTTTGGGTATATCCCCAGTAATGGGATGGCTGGGTCGAATGGTATTTCTAGTTCTAGATTCTTGAGGAATTGCCACACTGTTTTCCAAAATGGTTGAACTAGTTTACAGTCCCACCAACAGTGTAAAAGTGTTCCTATTTCTCCACATCCTCTCCAGCACCTGTTGTTTCCTGATTTTTTAATGATTGCCATTCTAACTGGTGTGAGATGGTATCTCATTGTGGTTTTGATTTGCATTTCTCTGATGGCTAGTGCTGATGAGCATTTTTTCATGTGTCTGTTGGCTGTATGAATGTCTTCCTTGGAGAAGTGTCTGTTCATATCCTTTGACCACTTTTTGATGGGGTTGTTTGTTTTTTTCTTGTAAACTTGTTTGAGTTCTTTATAGGTTCTGGATATTAGCCCTTTGTTAGATGAGTAGATTGCAAAAATTTTCTCCCATTCTGTAGGTTGCCTGTTCACTCAGATGGTAGTTTCTTTTGCTTTGCAGCAGCTCTTTAGTTTAATTAGATCTCATTTGTCAATTTTGGCTTTTGTTGCTGTTGCTTTTGGTGTTTTAGACATGAAGTCCTTGCCCATGCCTATGTCCTGAATGGTATTCCCTAGGTTTTCTTCTAGGGTTTTTATGGCTTTAGTTCTAACATTTAAGTCTCTAATCCATCTTGAATTAATTTTCATATAAGGAGTAAGGAAAGGATCCAGTTTCAGCTTTCTACTTATGGCTAGCCAATTTTCCCAGCACCATTTATTAAATAGGGAATCCTTTCCCCATTTCTTGTTTTTGTCAGGTTTGTCAAAGATCAGATGACTGTACATGTGTGGTATTATTTCTGAGGGCTCTGTTCGGTTCCATTGGCCTATATCTCTGTTTTGGTACCAGTCGCATGCTGTTTTGGTTACTATAGCCTTGTAGTATAGTTTGAAGTCAGGTGGCCTGATGCCTCTAGCTTTGTTCTTTTGACTTAGGATTCCTTGGCAATGCGGACTGTTTTTTGGTTCCATATGAGCTTTAAAGCAGTTTTTTCCAATTCTGTGAAGAAAGTCATTGGTAGCTTAATGGGGATGGCATTGAATCTATAAATTACGTTGGGTAGTATGGCCATTTTCACAATATTGATTCCTCTGATCCATGAGCATGGTATGTTTTTCCATTTGTTTGTGTCCTCTTTTATTTCACTGAGCAGTGGTTTGTAGTTCTCCTTGAAGAGGTCCTTGACATCCCTTGTAAGTTGGATTCCTAGGTATTTTATTCTCTTTGAAGCTATTGTGAATGGGAGTTCATTCATGTTTTGGCTCTCTGTTTGTCTATTACTGGTGTATAAGAATGCTTGTGATTTTTGCTCATTGGTTTTGTATCCTGAGACTTTGCTGAAGTTGCTTATCAGCTTAAGGAGATTTTGGGCTGAGACAATGGGGTTTTCTAAATATACAATCATGTCATCTGCAAAGAGGGACAATTTGACTTCTTCTTTTCCTGACTGAATACGCTTTATTTCTTTCTCTTGCCTGATTGTACAGAACTTCCAACACTATGTGGAATAGGAGTGGTGAGAGAAGGCATCCCTGTCTTGTGCCAGTTTTCAAAAGGAAATTTTCCAGTGTTTGCCCATTCAGTATGATATTGGCTGTGAGTTTGTTATAAAGAGCTCTTATTATTTTTAGATACGTTCCATCGATACTGAATTTATTGAGCGTTTTTAGCATGAAGGGCTGTTGAATTTCGTCAAAGACCTTTTCTGCATCTATTGAGATAATCATGTGGTTTTCATCTTTGGTTCTGTTTATATGCTGGATTACATTTCTTGATTTGTGTATGTTGGACCAGCCTTGCATCCCAGGGATGAAGCCCACTTCATCATGGTGGATAAGCTTTTTGATGTGCTGCTGGATTCGGTTTGCCAGTATTTTATTGAGGATTTTTGCATCGATGCTCATCAGAGATATTGCTCTAAAATTCTCATTTTTGTTGTATCTCTGCCAGGCTTTGGTATCAGGATGATGTTGGCCTCGTAAAATGAGTTAGGGAGGATTCTCTCTTTTTCTATTGATTGGAATAGTTTCAGAAGGAATGGTACCAACTCCTCCTTGTACCTCTGGTAGAATTCGGCTGCGAATTCATCTGGTCCTGGACTTTTTTTGGTTGGTAGGCTATTAATTATTGTCTCAATTTCAGAGCCTGTTATTGGTCTATTCAAGATTCAACTTCTTCCTGGTTTAGTCTTGGGAGAAGGTGTCTAGGAAATTATCCATTTCTTCTAGGTTTTCTAGTTTATTTGCATAGAGGTGTTTATAGTATTCTCTGATGGTAGTTTGTATTTCTGTGGGGTCGGTGGTGATATCCCCTTTATCATTTTTTATTGCGTCTATTTGATTCTTCTCTCTTTTCTTCTTTATTAGTCTTGCTAGCGGTCTATCAATTTTGTTCATCTTTTCAAAAAAGCAGCTGCTGGATTCATTGATTTTTTGGAGGGTTTTTTGTGTCTCTATCGCCTTCAGTTTTGCTCTGATCTTAGTTATTTCTTGCCTTCTGCTAACTTTTGAATGTGTTTGCTCTTGTTTCTCTAGTTCTTTTAATTGTGATGTTAGAGTGTCAATTTTAGATCTTTTCTACTTTCTCTTGTGGGCATTTAGTGCTCTAAATTTCCCTCTACACACTGCCTTAAATGTGTTCCAGAGATTCTGGTATGTTGTATCTTTGTTCTCACTGGTTTCAAAGAACATTTTTATTTCTGCTTTCATTTCATTATGTACCCAGTAGTCATTCAGGAGCAGGTTGCTCAGTTTCCATGTAGTTGAGTGGTTTTGATTGAGTTTCTTAGTCCTGAGTTCTAGTTTAATTGCACTGTGGTCTGAGAGATAGTTTGTTATAATTTCTGTTCTTTTACTTTTGCTGAGGAGTGCTTTACTTCCAACTATGTGGTCAATTTTGGAATAAGTGCACTGTGGTGCTGAGAAGAATGTATATTCTGTTGATTTGGGGTGGAGAGTTCTGTAGATGTCTATTAGGTCCACTTGGTGCAGAGTTGAGTTCAGTTCCTGTATATCCTTGCAGTTAGATCTCAGACTGTTGTCCTAGCAATGAGGGAGGCTCCATGGGAGTGGGACCCTCCAGGCCAGGTGTGGGATATAATCTTCTCATGTGCCCTTTGCTAAGACCTTTGGTAAAGCGCAGTATTAGGGTGGGAGTTACCTGATTTTCCAAGTGTTGTGTGTCTCAATTTCCTTTGGCTAGGAAAAGGAATTCCCTTCCCCTTGCACTTTCCAGATGAGGTGACTCTGCTTCAGCTCTGGCTCATCAGACTGCACCTGGTGGCCAGCGCCAACTGTCTCACAGGCCCCAGTGACATTAACCCAGTACCTCATTTGAAAATGCAGAAATCACCCATCTTCTGTGTCACTCACGCTGGGAGCTGGAGGCTGGAGCTGTTCCTATTTGGCCATCTTCCAGAGTCCTTTTTATTAATACAATCAAACCCCTCTGCCAGCTCCAACCAGAAAAATGTCTTCACCATCATCATTACAGGCAAGTCTTTGGCCAGCCCCATCCCCATCAAGTCCTTCTTATGGTTGGCAGGCTTCTATAACCAAGGTTCTTCTATTCTTTATTCAAAGGCTTCTCTTCATTCCCTCTCAACCCAGGGTATTTCTCTTCTGTAGAAGCAGGCCTCTAGTCAGTTCCACCCACGTAAAAGTTGTTCTCATTTCTCTTGGTAAATCCCTGCCTATACTATAGGATCTTTCTCTGCAAGGAGTTCTCTATTCTTCTGAGTACACACCAGGTCCTTCCATATCACACGGGCAGTCCTATGCTCAATCTTACCAACACCAGAGTGGTATTCTCATATTGGGAGGCATCTCAGTAGGCCTGCCCCTGACAATTATGTATTTTCTATTTATAGGCAGTCCACTGAACAGCCCTTCTCACATAAGGGTCCTCTTTATCATACAAGCCCACATATGGGTGAACCACCCACCATAGGGTACCTTGCATTTCTATTGGCAGGCTTCCAGTTAGCTCCACCCAGCATCATAATGTCTCTCTTTTTCATGGGTGGGTTCACTCACCTAAGTTCCTAAGTAATATAGGAAGGCCTGTGGAGAGCTGTGCCCCTTGAGTGTGGTACTCTTTTGCGATGGAGGATGGTAGCATTTGTGTCACCATAATAGGGTATTTCTCTTCACTAGAGGCAGTCTTCTGGTCAATTCTGCGACATCATGGGCCTTATCATCACTACAGGTAGGCTTTTGGTCATCACCACTTATGCCTGAATCCTCTCCTCAATACAAGTAATTCCTCTGGTAGATTCCAATAACCTACAACTTGAATTTTTTCACTAAACAGTTCTCCTGAACTGCGCTCAGTCTTCCTACAAATTTTTTTTTTTTTTTTTTTTTTTTTTTGAGATGGAGTTTCGCTTTTGTCGCCTAGGCTGGAGTGCAATGGTATAGTCTTGGCTCACTGCAACCTCCGCCTTCCAGGTTCAAGAGATTCTCCTGCCTCGACCTTCCGAGTAGCTGGAATTACAGGCACGTGCCACCATGCCTGGCTAATTTTTGTATTTTTGGCAGAGACGGGGTTTCACCATGTTGGCCAGGCTGGTCTGGGACTTCTGACCACAGGTGATCCGCCCAAAGTGCCTCCGCCTCCCAAAGTGTTGGGATTACAAACATGAGCAGCCATGCCCAGCTTGTGTGTGTGTGTGTGTGTGTGTGTGTGTGTGTGAAAGCTACATAGTGCTCCTTAGTATAGTTTTTATGGTATTTAAGTCCCCTGTTGCCATCCACATTGATGGACATTTTAACTATTTTCAGCATTCCAAGCAGTAGTGTGGGGTGCACCCTCTCCTATTTCCTTAATCATAGTTACAAGTGCATTCTAGAATACATGCCTGGAAGTTAAAACGTCAGAATCTTAAGGTACTCAAATTATAACTTGTAATAAACACAGACAAATTGCCTTTTATATATTTGTACCAGTTTACACTCTTACAACTAGTGGATGAGAGTATTTCCTTCCATTCTTGTCAAAGCTCGATGTTATTGTTAGCTTGCTTTTTTTTTTTTTTTTTTGCCAAAATGATGAATGTGAATTGATATCTCATAATTTATGTATTTTTCCACATTACAGCCTCAATTGAAACTCTCTGTGTACTCCTCCCTAATCCTATTCTCTTTTCTCCCTTTGCATGGTTTTACACTTTCTCTATATATTTTTAAATAATTTAAATAGTATTGTTTTGCAGCCTTTAAAATTTCATTTAAATGATGGCATATGGTATATATTCATTTGCTACTTTTTTCATTCAAAATTATCTTTTTGAAATTAATTCATATTGAAATGCATAGCTTTGGTTTACATGCTAATATCAGTCTATTACATATCCTTATATTTGCTGTGGACATCAGGCTTTTAGCTATTTTTCATTTGTTTTACCATTTCAAACGGTGCTGTTTTTCTGATATATTTCTCAGTGTGCACATGTGAAAGAAGTTCTCTAGAATATAACCTAAATATAGAATCCCCAGGTTGTAAGTTTTAAGTATCTTTTAATTTACTAGCTATTTCTAATCTGATGGTGTGTAACATAACCTTATTTTGTTTTAATTTGCATTTTTCTGATTATTATTGAGTTTGAGCATCATTTGTGTTTTCTTGGCCATTTAGGGTTTTTCTTCTGTGAGCTAGCCTTTTCATGTCCTTTGCCTATTCTACTGTGTTATTTGTTCTTTTCTTGTTGATACGCTGAAGTTCCTCTTGTGTTCTTGTTTTATGTGTCTCATAAATCTTCCTGCAGTCTGTAGTGGCTTGTTTTTACCCTTTGTTTGTTACTTCTGTCTGTATGTGTGTCCATGAGTTTTAAGTTTTTATGTAAACCATTTTTTTATATTTCTAAGAAATTCTTCTCTACTCCAAGGACACAACCATATTTATTCCCCTGTATTCTAAAGAATACCAGTTTCAGTCTGGATACGATGGCCCACGCCTGCAATCCCAGCCCTTTGGGAGGCCGAGGCAGGCAGATCAATTTGAGCTCAGCAGTTAGAGATCAGCCTGGGCAACGTGGTGAAAGCCTATCTCCACAAAAATTACAACTATTAGCACCTGGCTAATTTTTGTAAATTAGCTGGCACACACCTGTGGTCCCAGCTACTCGGGAGGCTGAGGTGGGAGGATTGCTTGAGCCTGAGAGGCAGGGGCTGCAATGAGCCTAGATCACCACTCCAGCCTGGGTGACAGAGTGAGACCCGGTCTCAAAAAATTAATTAATTAATTAAAATTACAAATATCCGTTTTGATTTTCACATTTAGATCTTATTCATTCACTAAATATTTATTGAGGCAGGGATTCTTCTGGGCACTGGGAATACTTCATCAAAAAAATGAACAAATACAGGCAAACATCTCAGTCTTTTTTTTGAGATGGTGTCTCTCTCTGTCACTCAGGCTAGAGTGCAGAGGCGTGATCTCGGCATCTTGGCTCACTGCAAACTCAGCCTCCTGGGTTCAAGCAATTCTCGTGCCTCAGCCTCCCGAATAGCTGGGATTACAGGTGCATGCCACCACGCCTGGCTAATTTTTGTGTTTTTAGTAGAGACGGGGTTTCACTATGTTGGCTAGGCTGGTCTGGAACTCCTAACCTCAAGTGATCTGCCCGTCTCGGCCTTCCAGAGTGCTGGGATTATAGGCATGAACCACCTCACCTAACCAAAAATTTCGGTCTTTATTGAACAAGACCATTAAATAATAGAATTGTGTATCATTTTAGGGAATAAGTGCTACAGAGAAAAAGAGGGATAGAGAGTACAGATGATGGGATTTGTTTCTGGACTCCTTTGTCTCTTTGAGTCTTCCCTTTGTTAATAACATAGTTTTAATTTACTATAGCTTTATAATAAGTATAGGTGTCTAGTAGAACAAATCTCCTAATTGCATTTTCTATAATATGTCTTAGATATCCTAGGGCTTTTGTTCCCGTCTGTAATATTGAGGATCAACTTGAAAAGTTGTTTTAACACTCTTCCTGGGATTTTGATTGGAATGCTATTCCATTTTTAGGGTAAAATGCAGAATGTTGATATCTTTATGATACTGAGAATTTCATTATATTAGCATGGTATATCTATTCATTTATTAAGACCATATTTTATGTCTTTTAGTAAGGTTTGTTAAGTTTGTTGGGTTTTTAATATTTTTGGTGAAAGACATCATTTGTAATGTGTTTTATTTTTCAGTACAATTGTTCATTTAGAGCTATAAATACCTTTCTAAATGTCACTTTACTGCATCTCTCAAGTTTCAGAATCTGTTCATTGCTGTTTAGGTTTGAATATCTTGTAATTTTCATTTTGAACTCTTCTTTAACGAATGAGATTTTAAAGAATGGTTTTTGATTGGGAGGCTAAGGTGGGTGGATCACCTGAGGGCAGGAGTTTGAGACCAGCCTGCCCAATATGGGGAAACCCCGTCTCTACTAAAAATACAAGAAATTAGCTGAGCATGGTGGCAGGCGCCTGTAATCCCAGCTATTCGGGAGACTGAGGCAGGAGAATTGCTTGAACCTGGGAGGTAGAGGTTGCAGTGAGCTGAGACTGTGCCACTGCACTCCAGCCTGGGCAACAAGAATGAAACTCTGTCTCAAAAAAAAAAAAAAAAAAAAAAAAAAGGAGGGGTTTTAAAATTTGTAAGCATTTTTTCTTATTTTTACTACATTTCATAGTTAATTGCATTGTGATTAGAGAAAGTGAATACGTTACATATTATTTGAAATTTTTAAGACTTATGGTAAATTTTGCAAATTCTTGAAGAAAATGAGGTTATTTCTTGGGTGCAGGTTTTTATATATAGGTTAATCTTTAATTTTATTGGGATTTATTTATTGGGACTTTTAAATTTATATGAGTTTGTTTCTTGACTATTTTTCCTTTGGGCCTTTTGTTTTCCCTTTATTAATAAGGGTCTTAATTTACTATAGCTTTATAATAAGACTTGGTGTTTGGTAGGAAAAATCGCCCCACTGTATTTTCTTTAATATGCTTTAGGGTATTCTAGGGCTTTTGTTCTTTTTCTCTGTTTCTAATATAATAAAGGAGAGTGCAATTCTGTCTTGTTTGCAGATTCATAAATGTCTCCTCGTAATTCTGTCAGTTTTTGTTTTATCTGTTTTGTTGCTACCTGGAGACATGCATCCAAGTCCATGATGCACTGTTTCTTTTATTATTTTGGACTGTCCCTCTATTGATGCTTTTTGCCTTTAATTCTATTTTCTCCAATATTTAATTTTTTGATGTTTTTTCTTTTAGATGTAGCTCTTAGAAATACTATATAGCTCGATTATTTAAAAATGATTCTGGTTATCTTGTCTTTATTAGATGAAGTTAACTTTTTTACATTATTATGTTTATGAATAGATTTTGACTCATTTCTACTATTTTGGGGGGTTTTCAGTTTGTTTGATTTTTTCAAGACAAGGTCTTGCTCTATCGCTCAGGCTGGAATGCAGTGGCGTAATGATGGCTCACTGCAGCCTTGACCTTTTGGGGCACAAGTGATTTTCCCACCTCTGCCTCCCAAGTTGCTGAGACTACATGCTACCACATCTGGCTAATTTTTGTATTTCTGTTAGAGCTGGAGTCTCGCCACATTGTCCAGGTTAGTCTTGAACTCCTGGCTCAAGTGATCCACCTGCCTTGGCCTCCCAAAGTGGGAGGATTACAGGTGTGAGCCACTGCACCTGGCCAGGTTTTGAGTTTAACATCACTTTCCTTGGCTTCTTTGTCCCTCATTTCCTATGCTGCTTTGGATGCTGCAGATTATGTTCTTACTGTGTTTGCCTTTAAATTTTTAGATGTACACACAATTAATTTTTCTAACAAAATCTTTGGTTACTCAATATTTCCTATCCTTTTAACTATGGTAAAAGCCTTAGTATTCTGGAACTACCCATTGAACCCCTACTTATTATTTTTGGACACAGTTTTTTTTTTTTCTTTACCCTTTTAAACACAAAAAATCAGTTATAATTTTATAGTCACAATAAACACAGCCTGTTAGTTTCTTTCTTCATTGTTGTTTCTCTTTCCCCCATATTTTCCCTGTGGCTTCGCTCCTCATACTACTAAAAAACATTGTTTATCTGTGAGTATAGTGATGATCTTTGGTTGACTCTAATGACGGAAAGTGTCTTTATTTTGCTCTCACACTTGAATAATTGAGTACAAACTTATGAGCGACAGTTATTTTACTTCAACATTTATAAGTATTTCTAGTATCCATTGTTTTTTGCCCTCAGTCTAGTTGATCTTCCTTTAGAATAAAGCTTTTTCCCCTCTAGTGGCTGTTAAGATTGTTGCTTTATTATGATTTATTATTAATGTCATATAATTCTTTTTAGATAAAGTGCAAACACAAGCACAACTAATCTATGATGATAGAAGACAGAAAGTAGTTACAAGGGTGAGTGAAGATTGGAAACAGGATGAGAAAATCCTCTGGGGTGAAAGAAATGTTCCACATCTCATGCTGAATGGTAGTTCATGGGTGTATGCAATTGTCAGAGTTGATCAAATTGAATATGTATGTTCTATGCATTTTAACGTATTTGAATTATTTCTAATTTTTAATGCCGTAGGACTTCAGTAACTTATGGCAAACTTCTTGCAAAAAGCTCTCAGCATCCTCTGAGGCAGAGCTAGTTGCTTAACCATCACATTGTACAAGAAGTCCCAGAAGAGTTCATATGAAACATCTGGCGATTATTTCCATGGAATGAAGTGTGACATCTATATCTTCATCTTCTCTAAATTGCACAGCTAGGTTTGAATTTTTAAAAATCTCCGGTGTTATTGTTTTATTGCAGGTGAGCCAGCAGTCTGTGTCTGCACAGTGGCTTTATCAGTTAAAGTCTTATCATCAGCAATAGCCTACTCCTGACAATATCTACAATTTTCTCACTGCTGCAGGGCAATAGGTATAATTCTCTTTTCTGTAGCTAGGCACACAGATAAGATACCTCTGAAGTCTGTATACTAATGGCTATGAAACAAAGCTTGAGCATCTCTATGGCATATTGCACTTAAAATAATATTGGAAAAAATGAGGGAAAATTATTTCAGATAAGAAATATATCAAATACAGAAAATACCTCTGGCTTCTAGGAGATTATGAAGACTGACACACCTCAAGCAGTACCCAACTCAGCACCACTGCCATTGTATCAAGCACCCACCTTCCCTGACACTTTATTCTTGATGTTATAAGGTTTTATTCAGTGTGTCTTGGAGTGGGTTTACTTGTATTTATCCTGTTCAGTGGACTTTTGAAAACTCATGTCTTTCTTCAAATCTGGAAAGTCATTAGCAATTTCTCCTCAGTTATTAATCCTTTATAATTCTCTTGAAACTTTTATTAGATGAATGTTGGAGTTTCTCAATATACTCTCAATTTCTCTTCACTATTCTTTTGTATTTATATATACATATATATTTTTTCTTTTTTTTATTTTACTTTAAGTTCTGGGATGTATGTGCAGAATGTGCAGGTTTCTTACATAGGTATACATGTGCCATGGTGGTTTGCTGCACCTATCAACTCGTCATATATAGGTTTTAAGCCCCGCATGCATTAAATATTTGTTCTAATGCTCTTCCTCTCCATGACCCCCACCCCACAACAGGCCCCAGTATGTGATATTCCCCTTCTTGTGTCCATGTGTTCTCATTGTTCAACTCCCACTTATCAGTAAGAACATGCGGTGTGGTTTTCTGTTTCTGTGTTAGTTTGCTGAAAATGATGGTTTCCAGCTTGATCCATGTCCATGCAAAGGACATGAACTCATTCTTTTTTATGGCTGTATAGTATTCCATGGTGTATGTGTTTCATATTTTCTTTATCCAGTCTGTCATTGATGGGCATTCGGGTTGGATCCAAGTCTTTGCTATTTTAAATAGTGGTGCAATAAACATATGTGTTCATGTGTCTTTATAGTAGAATGATTTGTAATCCTTTGGGTATATACCTAGTAATGGCATTCCTGGGTCAAATGGTATCTCTGGTTCTAGATCCTCGAGGAATTGTCACACTGTCTTCCACAGTGATTGAACTAATTTACATTCCCACCAACAGTGTAAAAGCATTCCTAATTCTCCATAGCCTTGCCAACATCTGTTGTTTCCTGACTTTTAAATGACCACCATTCTAACTGACGTGAGATGGTGTCTCACTGTGGTTTTGATTTGCATTTCTTTAATGACCAGTGACCATGAGCATTTTTTCATAAGTTTGTTGGCCACATAAATGCCTTCTTTTGAGAAGTGTCTGTTCATTTCCTTCATCCACTTTTTGGTGGGATTGTTTGTTTTTCTGTTGTAAATTTGTTTAAGATGCCTCTAGAGTCTGGATACTAGACTTTTGTCAGATGGGTAGATTGCAAAACTTTTCTCCCATTCTGTAGGTTGCTTGTTCACTGATGATAGTTTATTTTGCTTTGCAGAAGCTCTTTAGTTTAATTAAATCCCATTTGTCAATTTTGACTTTTGTTGCAATTGCTTTTGGTGTTTTAGTCATGAAGTTTTTGCCCATGCCTGTGTCCTGAATGGTATTGCCTAGGCTTTCTTCCAAGGTTTTTATGGTTTTAGGTTTTACGTTTAAGCCTTTAATCCATCGTGAGTTAATTTTTGTATAAGGTATAAGGAAGTGGTCCAGTTTCTGTTTTCTGCATATGGCTAGCCCGTTTTCCCAGCACCATTTATTGAATAGGGAATCTTTCCCCATTGCTTGTTTTCATCAGGTTTGTCAATGATCAGATGATTGTAGATGTGTGGTATTATTTCTGAAGCCTCTGTTCTGTCCCATTGGTCTATATATCTGTTTTGGTACCAATACCATGTTGTTTTGGTTACTGTAGCCTCGTAGTATAGTTTGAAGACAGGTAGCGTGATGCCTCCAGCTTTTCTTTTTGCTTAGGATTGTCTTGGCAATGCAGGCTCTTTTTTGGTTCCATATGAACTTTAAAGCAGTTTTTGCCAATTCTGTGAAGAAAGTCATTGGTAGCTTCATGGGGATGGCATTGAATCTATAAATTACCGTGGGCAATATGGCCATTTTCACAATATTAATTCTTCCTATCCATGAGCATGGAGTGTTTTTCCATTTGTTTGTGCCTTCTTTGATTTCACTGAGCAGTGGTTTGTCGTTCTCCTTGAAGAGGTCCTTTACATCCCTTGTAAGTTGGATTCCTAGGTATTTTATTCTCTTTGTAGCAAGTTGTGAATGGACGTTCACTCATGATTTGTCTGTCTGTTTATCTAATGTTGGTGTATAGGAATCCTTGTGATTTTTGCACACTGATTTTGTATTCTGAGACTTTGCTGAAGTTGCTTATCAGCTTAAGCAGTTTTGGGGCTGAGATTATAGGGCTTTCTAAATATACAATCATGTCATCTGCAAGCAAAGACAATTTGACTTCCTCTCTTCCTATTTGAATACCATTTATATCTTTCTCTTACCTGATTTCCCTGGCCAGAACTTTCAATACTATGTTGAATAGGAGTGGTGATAAAGTGCATCCTTGTCTTGTGCCAGTTTTCAAAGGAAATGCTTCCAGCTTTTGCACATTCAGTATGATATTGGCTGTGGGTTTTCAACAGCTTTTATTATTTTGAGATATTTTCAATTAATCTCTAGTTTATTGAGAGTTTTTAGCATGAAGGGATTTTGAATTTTATTGAAGGCCTTTTCTGCATCTATTGAGATCATCATGTGTTTTTTGTCATTGGTTCTGTCTATGTGATGGGCTACATTTATTGATTTGCATATGTTTAACCATCCTTGCATCACAGGAATGAAGCCAATTGATTGTGGTGGATAAGCTTTTTGATGTGCTGGTGGATTCATGTTGCCAGTATTTTATTGAGGATTTTCACATCGATGTTTATCAGGGATATTGGCCTGAAATTTTCTTTTTTTGTTGTGTGTCTACCAGGTTTTCATATCAAGATGATACTGGTCTCATAAAATGAGTTAGGGAGGAGTCCCTCTTTTTCCACTGTTTGGAATAGTTTTAGAAGGAATGGTACAAGCCCCTCTTTGTACCTCTGGTAGAATTCGGCTGTGAATTGGCCTGGTCCTGGGCTTTTTTTGCTTGGTAGGCTATTAATTACTGCATCAGTTTCAGAACTTGTTATTGGTCTATTCAAGGATTCGACTTCTTCCTCGTTTAGTCTTGGGAGGATGTATGTATCCAGGAGTTTATTGATTTCTTCTAGAGTTTATAGTTTGTTTGCATAGATGTGTTTATAGTATTCTCTGATGGTAGTTTGTATTTCTGTGGGATTAGTGGTAATATCCCCTTTATCATTTTTCATTGTGTCTATTTGATTATTTTCTCTTTTCTTCTTTATTAGTCTAGCTAGCAGTCTATTTTGTTAACCTTTTCAAAAAACCAGCTTCTGGATTCATTGTTTTTTGAAGGGTTTTTCATATCTCTATCTCCTTCAGTTCTGCTGTGATCTTAGTTATTTCTTGTCTTCCACTAGCTTTTGAATTTGTTTGCTCTTGCTTTCCTATTTCTTTTAATTTTGATGTTCAGGGGTCTATTTCAGATATTTCCAGCTTTCTGATGTAGGCATTTGGTAGTATAAATTTCCCACTTAACACTGCTTTAGCTGTGTCCCAGAGATTCTGGTACTTTTTCTCTTTATTCTCTTTGGTTTCAAAGAACTTCTTTGTTTCTGCCTCTATTTCATTATTTACCCAGTAGTCGTTCAGGAGCAAGTTGTTCATTTGCCATTTTTCCATGTAGTTGTGCAGTTTTCAGTAAGTTTCTTAATCCTGAGTTCTAAATTGATTCCACTGCAGTCTGAGAGATGGATTGTTATGATTTCCATTCTTTTGCATTTGGTGAGGAGTGTTTTACTTCGAATGATGTGATCAATTTTAGAATGAGTGCTATGTGGTGCTGAGAAGAATGTGTATTCTGTTGATTTGGGGTGGAGAGTTCAGTAGATATTTCTTAGGTTTGCTTCTTTCAGAGCTGAGTTCAAGTCCTCAATATCCTTGTAAATTTTCTCTTGTTGATCTGTTTAATATTGATAGTGGGGTATTAAAGTCTCCAACTATTATTGTGTGGGAGTCTAAGCCTCTTCATAGGACTCAAAGAACCTTTTTTTTTTTTTTTTTTATGAATCTGGGTGCTCCTGTATTGGGTGCATATATATTTAGGGTAGTTAGCTCCTGTCATTTTATTGATCCTTTTACCATTATGTAATGCCCTCTTTGTACTTTTTGATGTTTGTTGGTTTAAAGTCTGTTTTATCAGAGACTACAATTGCAACCCATGCTTTCTTTTGCTTTACATTTGCTTGGTAAATCTTCCTCTATCCTTTTATTTTGAGCCAACATGTGTTTTTGCATGCAAGAAGGGTCTCCTGAATACAGCATACCAATGGGTCTTGATTCTGTATCCTATTTGCCTGTCTGTGTCTTTTTTTTTTTTTTGCATTTCTTTTATTATTATTATTATTATTATAATTATTAGTAGTAGTATACTTTAAGTTCTAGGGTACATGTGCAGAACATGCAGGTTTGTTACATATGTATACTTGTGCCATGTTGGCGTGCTGCACCCATCAACTTCTCAGCACCCATCAACTCGTCATTTACATCAGGTATAACTCCCAATGCAATCACACCCCCACCACCTTCTTCATGATAGGCCCTGGTGTATGATGTTCGCCTTCCCAAGTCCAAGTGATCTCATTGTTCAGTCCCCACCTATGAGTGAGAACATGTGGTGTTTGGTTTTCTGTTCTTGTGATAGTTTGCTGAGAATGATGGTTTCCAGCTGCATCCATGTCCCTACAAAGGACACAAACTCATCCTTTTTTATGGCTGCATAGTATTCCATGGTGTATATGTGCCACATTTTCTTAATCCAGTCTGTCACTGATGGACATTTGGGTTGATTCCAAGTCTTTGCTATTGTGAATAGTGCTGCAATAAACATACGAGTGCATGTGTCTTTATAGCAGCATGATTTATAATCCTTTGGGTATATACCCAGCAATGGGATGGCTGGGTCACATGGTACTTCTAGTTCTAGATCCTTGAGGAATCGCCATACTGTTTTCCATAATGGTTGAACTAGTTTACAATCCCACCAACAGTGTAAAAGTGTTCCTATTTCTCCACATCCTCTGCAGCACCTGTTGTTTCCTGACTTTTTAATGATTGCCATTCTAACTGGTGTGAGATGGTATCTCATTGTGGTTTTGATTTGCATTTCTCTGATGGCCAGTGATGACGAGCATTTTTTAATGTGTCTGTTGGCTGTATGAATGTCTTCTTTTGAGACTTGTCTGTTCATATACTTTGTCCACTTTTTGATGGGGTTGTTTGTTTTTTTCTTGTAAATTTGATTGAGTTCTTTATAGGTTCTGGATATTAGTCCTTTGTCAGATGTGTAGATTGCAAAAATTTTCTCCCATTCTGTAGGTTGCCTGTTCACTCAGATGGTAGTTTCTTTTGCTGTGCAGAAGTTCTTCAGTTTAATTGGATCCCATTTGTCAATTTTGGCTTTTGTTGCCGTTGCTTTTGGTGTTTTAGACATCAAGTCCTTGCCCATGCCTATGTACTGAATGGTATTACCTAGGTTTTCTTCTAGTGTTTTTATGGTATTAGTTCTAACATTTAAGTCTCTAATCCATCATGAATTAATTTTCGTATAAGGAGTAAGGAAAGGATCCAGTTTCAGCTTTCTACTTATGGCTAGCCAATTTTCCCAGCACCATTTATTAAATAGGGAATCCTTTCCCTACTTCTTGTTTTTGTCAGGTTTGTCAAAGATCAGATGGCTGTAGTTGTGTGGTATTATTTCTGAGGGCTTTGTTTTGCCCATTGGTCTATATCTCTGTTTTGGTACCAGTACCATGCTGTTTTGGTTACTGTAGCCTTGTAGTATAGTTTGAAGTCAGGTAGCGTGATGCCTCCAGCTTTGTTCTTTGGACTTAGGATTGTCTTGGCAATGTGGGGTCTTTTTTGGTTCCATATGAATTTTAAAGCAGTTTTTTCCAATTCTGTGAAGAAACTCATTGGTAGCTTGATGGGGATGGCATTGAATCTATAAATAACCTTGGGCAGTATGGCCATTTTCACGATATTGATTCTTCCTATCCATGAGCATGGTATGTTTTCCCATTTGTTTGTGTCCTCTTTTATTTCACTGAGCAGTGGTTTGTAGTTCTCCTTGAAGAGGTCCTTGACATCCCTTGTAAGTTGGATTCCTAGGTATTTTATTCTCTTTGAAGCAATTGTGAATGGAAGTTCATTCATGATTTGGCTCTCTGTCTGTCTGTTACTGGGGTATAAGAATGCTTGTGATTTTTGCACATTAATTTTGTATCTTGAGATTTTGCTGAAGTTGCTTATCAGCTTAAGGAGATTTTGGGCTGAGACGATGGGGTTTTCTAAATATACAATCATGTCATCTGCAAAGAGGGACAATTTGACTTCTTCTTTTCCTAACTGAATCCCCTTGATTTCTTTCTCTTGCCTGATTGCCCTAGCCAGAACTTCCAACACCATGTTGAATAGGAGTGGTGAGAGTGGGCATCCCTGTCTTGTGCCAGTTTTCAAAGGGAATTTTTCCAGTTTTTGCCCATTCAGGATGATATTGGCTGTGGGTTTGTCATAAATAGCTCTTATTATTTTGAGGTACGTTCCATCAATACCCAATTTATTGAGCATTTTTAGCATGAAGGGCTGTTGAATTTTGTCAAAAGCCTTTTCTGCATCTATTGAGATAATCATGTGGTTCTTGTCTTTGGTTCTGTTTATATGCTGGATTATGTTTATTGATTTGCAAATGTTGAACCAGCCTTGCATCCCTGGGATGAAGCCCACTTGATCATGGTGGATAAGCTTTTTGATGTGCTGCTGAATCCGGTTTGCCAGTATTTTATTGAGGATTTTTGCATCGATGTTCATCAGGGATATTGGTCTAAAATTCTCTTTTTTTGTTGTGTCTCTGCCAGGCTTTGATATCAGGATGATGTTGGCCTCATAAAATGAGTTAGGGAGGATTCCCTCTTTTTCTATTAATTGGAATAGTTTCAGAAGGAATGGTACCAGCTCCTCCTTGTACCTCTGGTAGAATTCAGCTGTGAATCCATCTGGTCCTGGACTTTTTTTGGTTGGTAGGCTATTAATTATTGTCTCAATTTCAGAGCCTGGTATTGGTCTATTCAGGGATTCAACTTCTTCCTGGTTTAGTCTTGGAAGAGTGTAAGTGTCCAGGAAATAATCCATTTCTTCTAGATTTTCTAGTTTATTTGCGTAGAGGTGTTTATAGTATTCTCTGATGGTAGTTTGTATTTCTGTGGGATCGGTGGTGATATCCCCTTTATCATTTTTTATTGCGTCTATTTGATTCTTCTCTCTTTTCTTCTTTATTAGTCTTGCTAGCGGTCTGTCAATTTTGTTGATCTTTTCAAAAAACCAACTCCTGATTCATTGATTCTTTGGAGGGATTTTTGTGTCTCTATCTCCTTCAGTTCTGATCTGATCTTAGTTATTTCTTGCCTTCTGCTAACTTTTGAATGTGTTTGCTCTTGCTTCTCTAGTTCTTTTAATTGTGATGTTAGAGTGTCAATATTAGATTTTTCCAGCTTTCTCTTGTGGGCCTTTAGTGCTCTAAATTTCCCTCTACAGACTGCTTTAAATGTGTCCCAGAGATTCTGGTATGTTGTATCTTTGTTCTCATTGGTTTCAAAGAACATCTTTATTTCTGCCTTCATTTCGTTATGTACCCAGTAGTCATTCGGGAGCAGGTTGTTCAGTTTCCATGTAGTTGAGCGGTTTTGATTGAGTTTCTTAGTCCTGAGTTCTAGTTTGATTGCACTGTGGTCTGAGAGACAGTTTGTTATAATTTCTGTTCTTGTACATTTGCTGAGGAGTGCTTTACTTCCACTTATGTGGTCAATTTTGGAATAAGTGCGATGTGGTGCTGAGAAGAATGTATATTCTGTTGATTTGGGGTGGAGAGTTCTATAGATGTCTATTAGGTCTGCTTGCTGCAGAGATGAGTTCAATTCCTGGATATCCTTGTTAACTTTCTGTCTCATTGATCTGTCTAATGTTGACAGTGGAGTGTTGAAGTCTCCCATTATTATTGTATGGGAGTCTAAGTCTCTTGGTAAGTCTCTAAGGACTTGCTTTATGAATCTGGGTGCTCCTGTATTGGGTGCATATATATTTAGGATACTTAGCTCTTCCTGTTGAATTGATCCCTTTACCATTATGTAATGGTCTTCTTTGTCTCTTTTGATCTTTGATGGTTTAAAGTCTATTTTATCAGAGACTAGTATTGCAACCCCTGCTTTTTTTTGTTCTCCATTTCCTTGGTAGATCTTCCTCCATCCCTTTATTTTGAGCCTATGTATGTCCCTGCATGTGAGATGGGTCTCCTGAATACAGCAGACTGATGGGTCTTGACTCTCTATCCAGTTTGCCAGTCTGTGTCTTTTAATTGGAGCATTTAGTCCATTTACATTTAAGGTTAATATTGTTATGTGTGAACTTGTTCCTGCCATTATGATATTAACTGGTTATTTTGCTCATTAGTTGATGCAGTTTCTTCCTAGCCTCGATGGTCTTTACATTTTGGCATGTTTTTGCAATGGCTGGTACCGGTTGTTCCTTTCCATGTTTAGTGCTTCCTTCAGGGTCTCTTGTAAGGCAGGCCTGGTGGTGACAAAATCTCTAAGCATTTGCTTATCTGTAAAGGATTTTATTTCTCCTTCACTTATGAAACTTAGTTTGGCTGGATATGAAATTCTGGGTTGAAAATTCTTTTCTTTAAGAATGTTGAATATTGGCCCCCACTCTCTTCTGGCTTGGAGAGTTTCTGCCGAGAGATCTACCGTTAGTCTGATGGGCTTCCCTTTGTGGGTAACCCGACCTTTCTCTCTGGCTGCCCTGAACATTTTTTCCTTCATTTCAACTTTGGTGAATCTGGCAATTATGTGTCTTGCAGTTGCTCTTCTCGAGGAGTATCTTTGTGGCGTTCTCTGTATTTCCTGGATTTGAATGTTGGCCTGCCTTACTAGGTTGGGGAAGTTCTCCTGGATGATATCCTGAAGAGTGTTTTCTAACTTGGTTCCATTTTTCCCCTCACTTTCAGGCACCCCAATCACATGTAGATTTGGTCTTTTTACATAATCCCATACTTCTTGCAGGCTTTGTTCATTTCTTTTTCTTCTTTTTTCTTTAGGTTTCTCTTCTCGCTTCATTTCATTCATTTGATCCTCAATCGCTGATACTCGTTCTTCCAGTTGATCGAGTCAGTTACTGATGCTTGTGCATTTGTCACGTATTTCTCGTGTCATGGTTTTCATGTCTGTCATTTCGTTTATGACCTTCTCTGCATTAATTACTCTAGCTATCAATTCTTCCACTCTTTTTTCAAGATTTTTAGTTTGTTTGCACTGGGTACGTAATTCCTCCTTTAGTTCTGAGAAGTTTGATGGACTGAAGCCTTCTTCTCTCATCTCGTCAAAGTCATTCTCCATCCAGCTTTGATCCATTGCTGGCGATGAGCTGCGTTCCTTTGCAGGGGGAGATGCGCTCTTATTTTTTGAATTTCCAGCTTTTCTGCCCTGCTTTTTCCCCATCTTTGTGGTTTTATCTGCCTCTGGTCTTTGATGATGGTGACGTACTGATGGGGTTTTGGTGTGGGTGTCCTTCCTGTTTGTTAATTTTCCTTCTAACAGTCGGGACCCTCAGCTATAGGTCTGTTGGAGATTGCTTGAGGTCCACTCCAGACCTTGTTTGCCTGGGTATCAGCAGCAGAGGCTGCAGAAGATAGAATATTGCTGAACAGCGAGTGTACCTGTCTGATTTTTGCTTTGGAAGCTTCCTCTCAGGGGTGTACTCCACCGTGTGAGGTGTGGGGTGTCAGTCTGCCCCTAGTGGGGGATGTCTCCCAGTTGGGTTACTCAGGAGTCAGGGACCCACTTGAGCGGGCAGTCTGAGATCAGGAGGTTCTCAGATCTCAACCTCCGTGTTGGGAGATCCACTGCTCTCTTCAAACCTGTCAGACAGTGTCATTTGCGTCTGCAGAGGTTTCTGCTGCTTTTGTTGTTGTTGTTGTTGTTTAGCTGTGCCCTGTCCCCAGAGGTGGAGTCTACAGAGACAGACCGGCCTCCTTGAGCTGCTGTGAGCTCCACCCAGTTCAATCTTCCCAGGGCTTTTTTTACCTACTTAAGCTTCAGCAATGGCGGGCACCCCTCCCCCAGCCTCGCTGCTGCCTTGCAGTTAGATCGCAGACTGCTGTGTTAGCAATGAGGGAGGCTCAGTGGGCGTGGGACCCTCCCAGCCAGGTGTTGGTTATAGTCTCCTGGTGTGCCCATTTTCTAGGACCCTTAGTAAAGTGTAGTATTAGGGTGGGAGTTACCCGATTTTCCAGGTGTTGTGTGTCTCATTTCCCCTGTCTAGGAAAATGGATTCCCTTCCCCCTTGCACTTCCCAGGTGAGGCCGTGCCTCACCCTGCTTCAGCTCTTGCTGGATGGGCTGCAGCAGCTGACCAGCACCGATTGTCCAGCAATCCCTAGTGAGATGAACCCAGTACCTCAGTTGAAAATGCAGAAATCACCTGTCTTCTGTGTCGCTTGTGCTGGGAGCTGGAGTCTGAAGCTGTTCCTATTTGGCCATCTTGCTCCGCCCCCGTTGGTGTCTTTTAATTGGGACCTTTAGCCCATTTACATTTCAGGTCAATATTGTAATGTGTGAATTTGATCCTGTCATTATGATACTAACTGGTTATTTTACACATTATTTGATGCAGGTTCTTCATAATGTCATTGGTCTTTATATTTGGGTGTGTTTATCCAGTGGCTGGTACTGGTTTTTCTTTTCCATATTTAGTGCTTCCTTCAGGAGCTCTTGTAAGGCAGGCCTGGTGGTGACAAAATCTCTCAGTATTTGCTTGTCTGGAAAGGATTTTTTTTTCTCCTTTGCTTATGAAGCTTGGTTTAGCTGAACATGAAATTCTGGGTTGAAAATTCTTTTCTTTAGGAATGTTGAATATTGGTCCCCTACTCTCTTCTGGCTTGTAAAGTTTCAGCAGAGAGATCTGCTGTTATTCTGACTGGCTTCCCTTTGTAGGTAACCTGACCTTTCTCTCTGGCTGCCATTAACATTTTTTCCTTTGTTTCAACCTTCGTGAATCTGATGATTATGTGTCTTGGAATTGATCTTCTTGAGGAGTATCTTAGTGGTGTTCTCTGTATTTCCTGAATCTGAATGTTGGCCTGTCTTGCCAGTTAGGGGAAGTTCTCCTGAATAATATCCTGAAGTGTGTTTTCCAACTTTGTGCATTCTCACTGTCACTTCAAGTACACCAATCTATTGTAGGCTTGGTCTTTTCACATATTCCCATATTTCCTGGAGGCTTTGCTCATTTCTTTTCATTCTTTTTTCTCTAATCTTGTCTTCACGCCTTTTTTCAGTAAGTTAATCTTAAACCTTTGATATCCTTTCTTCCATTCGATTGATTCAGCTATTGATACTTGTGTATGCTTCACGAAGTTCTCGTGCTGTGTTTTTCAGCTCCATCAGGTCATTTATATTTCTCTCTAAACTGGTTATTCTATTTAGCAGTTCCTGTAACCTTTTATCATGGTTCTTAGCTTCCTTGCATTGAATTAGAACATGCTTCTTTCACTCAGAGGAGTTTGTTATTGCCCACCTTCCAAAGCCTACCTCTGTCAGTTCATCAAACTGATTTTCCATCCAGTTTTGTTCTCTTGCTGGAGAGGAGTTGTGATCCTTCGGAGGAGAAGAGGCATTCTGGTTTTTGAAATTTTCAGCATTTTGTGCTGGGTTTTCCTTATCTTCATGGATTTATGTACCTTTGATCTTTGAGGTGGATGACCTTTGGATGTGGTTTTTGTTTGGGGGTTCTTTATGTTGATGTTGTTTTCTGTATCTTTCTTCTAACAGGCTCCTCTTCTGCAGGTCTGCTGCAGTTTGTTAGAGGTCCACTCCAGACCTTGTTTACCTGGGTATCACCAGTGGTGGCTGCAGAGCAGCAAAGATTGCTGCCTGTACCTTCCTGTGGAAGCTCCGTCCCAACGGAGTACTACCCTCATACCAGTGGGTGCTCTTCTGTATGAGGTGTCTGTCGACCTCTTTTGGGAGGTCTCTCCCTGTCAGGAGGCACAGGGGTCAGGGACCCACTTGAGGAGGCAGTCGGTCCCTTAGCAGAGCTCAAGAACTGCACTGGGAGAATCCTCCTTGTCAGTATCAGCTGCTTTCTTCAGAGCTGACAGGCAGGAGCATTTAAGTCTGCTGAAGCTGTGCCCACAGCTGTCTCTTCTCCCATGTGCTCTATCCCAGGGAGATGGGAGTTTTTTCTATAAGCCCCTGACTTGGGCTGCTGCCTTTCTTTCAGAGATGTCCTGCCCAGTGAGGAGGAATCTAGAGAGGCAGTCTGGCCACAGCCCCTTGCCAGGCTGTGGTGAATTCTGCCCAGTCCAAATGTCCCGGCCTCCTTTGCACTGTCAAGGGAAAACCGCCTACTCAAGCCTCAGTAATGGCTGATGCCCCTCCTTTCACTAAGCTCAGTCATCCCATGTAGACTTCAGACTGCTGTGCTGGCAGTGAGAATTTCAAGCCAGTTGTTCTTAGCTTGCTGGCTCTGTAAAAGTGGGACCCGCTGAGAGAGACCAGTTGGCTCCCTGGTTTCAATCCCCTTTCCAGGGGAGTGAATGGTTCTGTCTTGCTGGGGTTCCAGGTGCCACTGGGGTACAAAAGAAAAAAACTACTTCTTCTAGCTTGGTGTCTGCCCAAACGGCCACTCAGTTTTGTGCTTGAAACCTAGGTCCCTGGTGGTGTAGGCATATGAGGGAATCTCCTGATACGCAGATTGCAAAAGCCGTGAGAAAAGTGTAGTATCTGGGTCGGATAGCACAGTCCCTGTCGGCTTCCCTTGGCTGGGGAAGGGAGGTCCCCAGATCCTTGCATTTCTTGGGTGAGATGATGCTCCACCCTGCTTCTGCTCTCCCTCTTTGGACTTCACCCACTGCCTAACCAGACCCAATGTGATGAACTGGGTACTTTAGTTGGAAATGCAGAAATCACTTGCCTTCCTCGTTGGTCTCTCTGGGAGCCTCAGACCAGAGCTGTTCCTATTTGGTCATCTTCTCAAAGGTCCTTATTTTTATATTTTTATGACTACTGCATGTTGGATGTTCTTTAGTATTCTATCTTCCAATTAACCAACTTACTCTTTGACTATGTCCAAATGAGTTTCTCTCATCTATTGCATTTTTAAATTTCAGTGACATTTTGTATTCAATATTTTTATTGCTTTTTTATTTCTACCTGTGTTACTTTCATTGCACATATTTTTTATTATATTCACTTTTTGTTGCTTTGACTATACTGAACATAATTATTTTATTATCCAGGCAGCTGTATAACATTATTGTTTCTTTGAATGAATTCATTACCTAGCTAATTATTCTTGTTGTTAAATTTCTTCATGTATTTTTGGAATTTGGGTTTTCTGCCTGATTTGAATGGATAGTTTTGGTTCTCCACCTCTTGCCTACGTTTATTCATTAGCCTGTGCTCCCTCAACCCTTTCTAGAGGCTTTTTGGTTGCTTTCTCCCAGCACTCCAGGCTTCAATCCACTACCACATTTCAGAATGGAAGTTCTGAGTTACTGTCTCATGATGTTGCAGAGAATACTACAGATCCAGTAGAATCAGTTACAATTGCTAGTGGGCTTGGCCCAAATTCTGGTTGCAAGGTTTCATCAGTGATGTTCTTCTTTCCTAGACCTGCAGTTTGCCAGGGTTTGGCAGGATTCCTTTTTTAGCTTCTTTTCACAAGCAGAGGTAGTCCCTAGGATGGGGCTAGAATGCCACTGAATTTTAGTCTCCTTTCTTCCCCCACCAATAAAAAAAATCTCTGAACTTTTAATTCCTGCTTGATAATTCAGAGTCCAGCAAGCCAATGGCTTAGTTGCACTCATCATTCTGCTTTTCTCTTGTCTAATAAGATGCTTTTTTTTTTTCTTACATTTGAGCTTGATTTTTTTTTTTATGGTCTGTTTATCTGTGTAATTTTTTATTCCTTATTTATTTGGAGTAGAAAGAAGAGGGTTGTTAAAGTGTATTAAATTAGTGTACCAAATTGACCTGGCCATAATATGTGTTTAATATATGTATGTTGGTGTGACTTGTCCTGAGAATAACAAAAAGCAGCTGAGATTATGTGAAACATGTACTGGACCTAAAATCCTGACTCTACTCTCTGTATTCTGTATGTTCTTGACATGCCATTTAATTCGTATCGCAGAATAGATTCATTGCGTTAAGTTGTGCAAACTTGACCCAGGATATAGCCATCTCCACAAGGTTTTTATCTGATTTTATATTTTCTTTTTTTTTGTAGACAGTCTCTTTCCCCTTTCCAGGCACTTGAGGCTGAACCCTTGGAAAGAAAAACAAGCAGTAAGTGGCAATTAACAAGGGGTTATTGCCTTTTAAAGGGTCTCAGAACACTTGAAAAAAAGTATTCCAAATAAAAAGTCACTTTTCTCTCTCAAGTTCAAAACTCTGGAAGCCTTGGAATAAAGTAAGGCTCCAGATTTTTTTGTTGGATTGAGGTTTTCAGTTCAAATTGCAGCTCCTAAAGTAAGGATTAAAATTCAATTTGACGACTCCCAAGTTAAGTAAGCTTTCTATGCATAGTTATTTAAATCAATCCTCTTTGTTTGTCACTATGATTTCTGTGTGATATATTCACGTTTAAGAACCAGTGTTGCCCTTATAAAGAGTAACATAATAAAAGTTTACATTTATGGAACATTATAATTGTCAAACGCTAAACTTAGGCCTTGATACACACGATACATAAATTAATGATATACGTTAAAGTATTTCATTTGATATTCTCAATAACTCATTGAGGTAGGACTTTTTATTATCTTCATTTTACAGATGAAGAAGCTTAGTAAGGTGTGACAGAAACAAGTTGGTGAGTCTATTAGCAATCACTTATTCAAATAGCCTACTTTAGTTTGCTGCATGTACAGGTACTTCAAACACAGCATTTCCAGAACTGAACTCTGTCATTTTTGGTGCATGTGAGAATGCTGAGGAGTTCTCCAGAAACTCAAAAGGTTAATCTGATTGCTAAAGAGAAAAGCTAAAGAAAATAGTGTTAACATAATAAATCCTTTCACAGATTCTTGGGCATCCAGTGGCCTTTGTACATGGATATAAATACTTACCACTACTTGTACATTGCCTCCTGCTCTATTTTATGAAATTCAAATAACTTATAAATAAAGATTTTAAAACTAATTTTTAGTGACCATCTAAACATTGGTTACCAATTTGATGAATTAAATTTCCTAAAAGCTTTAAACTGCAATTACAAATTTGACGTGGCCTTTTTTGAAACACTTCAAACAGCTCGACTCGTATATGAAATCTACACAAATACAATGATTAAAAATATATCCATGCATTTACATTTAAAGTTACTCTACAATATGAATACCACAGGTTTAATTTATTTATTCTTTATTTGCAGTCTTGCATTTTTTTCTTCCTTGAGCTAACTTATTTTATCTTCCCAGAATTTTAGTACTTTTATTTCTTTTTACATTTTCCTAGGATTTCAATAATCTTAGTCAAATGAGAGGAAAAAAGAAATAACATCTCAGACATGCCAAGCTAACAGAATACAGGTTATCAACTAAATTGATTCTTGGGGCAAGAGGGTCATAAGACATCATTGGGTTGCTCAAAATGATTTAACCATAAGGTATTGGCTGAAGTCCTTTTAATAACAATTTTCTATTTATTATCTCATGGTACTAATTCCCTATCCATCACACAGAGGTGTTTTGTTTTTGCTTTTGTTTTGCTTTTTTGGCAACTTGTCTTTGACAAAAATGGAGCATTCTTTAATTTATACATGTTTGCTAGTATCCATTATCCTGTCCTGTCTTCTTGCTATATTTATCTAGTCTGTTAGCATTATTCAGATTTATGTATTCTTTATTAATATTTCATTATAATTATTAGGACTTCTGAAAGGATTTATTTTTTAGAAGATAAGGGATTGAGTTTTCTTAGGTAGTTTTTTTCTTTTTTTCTTTTTTATTTTTTGAGACAAAGTCTCACTCTGCCACCAGGCTGGAGTGCAGTGGTGTGATCTCCACTCGCTGCAACCTCCGCCTCTCAGGTTCAAGCAATTCTCCTGCCTCAGCCTCCTGAGTAGCTGGGACTACAGGTGTGTGCCACCACGCCCAGCTATATCTTGTATTTTTAGTAGAGATGAGGTTTCACCGTGTTGGCCAAAATGGTCTTGATCTCTTGACTGCGTGATCCACCTGCCTAGGCCTTCCAAAGTGCTGGGGTTACAGGTGTGAGGCACTGTGCCCAGCCGGTAGTTCCTTTCTTTAAATCATGTTGTTAATCATCTTGCAACACTCTATTGGACCTATTTATACGTGATTATTATTTGTGACCATCAGTATTAATCTGTCTTACTAGTTCTTGGTATACATGGCGGCTGGTCTTTGTGTGAGTTAGAATAAAGATGTCCCATCTAGGAAGATACAGTTTGGCCACATGGTGACCGAATGGCTCCTCTGTGTGAATTAAAAAGAGACACCACTTTGGAATTGACACAGCCACAGAACCAGAGCACATGGTTTGGAAAACAGAGCTCAGGCTAAATTTTATGCTATCTTGTTGGGCACTGTATTAGTCAGGGTTCTCTAGAGGGACAGAACTAACAGAATATATGTATATATAAAGGGAAGTTTATTAAGTATTAACTCACACGATCAGAAGGTCCCACAATAGGCCATCTGCAAGCTGAGGGGCAAGGAGGGTCAGACTGAGTCCCAAAACTGAAGAACTTGGAATCTGATATTCAAGGGCAGGAAGCATCCAGCATGTGAGAAAGATGTAGGCTGGGAGGCTAGGCCAGTCTAGTCTTTTTATGTTTTTCTGACTGCTTTATACTCTAGCTGCACTGGCAGCTGATTAGATGGTGTCCACCCAGATTAAGGGTGGGTCTGCCTTTCCCAGCCCACTGACTCAAATGTTAATCTCCTTTGTCAACCACCTCACAGGCACACCCAAGATAATTACTTTGCATCCTTCAATCCAATCAAGTTGATACTCAGTGTTGACCATCACAAGTCCACACCTTGTCATCTTGAGCCCATACACATCTCCTGAGATCATATGTAATCTTCAAATAAAAACAACAATAAAGTCATAATTACGATTAATATAAAACAACTATCCTTCGTACACCTGGAAATGCACCAATCCCCAATCCAAATACTATTACATAAAGTTAACAATATTTAAATGCTGATATGAAGTCAATAAATCTTATGTCACATGAGAACAGAAAAAGGAAATAAAATTAAAGTATTTTCTTAGTGCAAGTGTATACATGCACAAACATGTTTTTAACAAAAGGAGGAGGAAATACTCATGACAATTACAGTCCTCGTTTCTGCAGCTGGTTATGTGGTCATAACTGGTACTGATGACTACCTTCTTCTACTATCCATTCTTTATTCCCTTTACCTTTAGCAAGCACCTCAGCAGGTTGTGGGTTTTTTTTTTTTTCCTTGGTGGAGTGACCCAAACCTTCATTCTTGAAGGTCTGGGCCATTTATAGTCCTTCCTGGATTGGACTGTTGTAGTTTCCCATTGACCTGAATCACAGGGCATAGTAATACTAAGAGATGCCTTAATTGATCTCTTGTATTCCATACATGCACTTCCTTACCTCCGTTGTGGAGTAAAAGACTGATTTCATCTTGATACTCTGGGTCTGTCACCTCAGTCAACACTCTAACTCCCTTCTTAGCCTGTTGACTTAAAGATAGGAGGAGCCCAAAGTGTCCATGTGGCAATCTTAACTTCCAGTTGAATGGATTTGTTGTTGTGTCTCCTGCTGGCATCATTCCTCCCTCTGGAGCTAAGACCTCTAGACCAGCAGAATGTAATGTCATGGAAACAGGAAGCAAAAATTTTGCTAGTGGATCACTATGTGTCATGGCAAATGGTGCCACTTCCACTTCCACCCCTTGATTCCTGGACCCATGAATCCTGGCTGTGGGAGAAACTATCATATACTGGACGCTGATTCAGAGTATACATAGCCTTCTGGAGAACTTTGCCCCAGGCTTGCAAAGTATTGTCACCTAGTTGGCATTGCAATTGTGACTTCAAAAGGCCATTCCACTGTTCTATCAATCCAGCTGCTTCAGGATGTTGGGGAACATGGTAAGGCCAGTGAATTCCATGAGCATGAGCCCACTGCTGCACTTCTTCAGCCATAAAGTGAGTGCCTTGGTCAGAAGCAATGCTGTGTGGAATACCATGACGGTGAATAAGGCATTCTTTGAGTCCACGGATGGTAGTCTTGGCAGAAGCACTCCGTACAGGATAGGAAAACCCATATCTGGAGTAAGTGTTTATTTCAGTGAGGACAAATCTCTGCCCTTTCCATGATGGAAGAGGTCTAATATAATCAACCTGCTGGCTGATCATCCCAAGGAATGATGCCATATTGAGGACTCAGTGTTGGTTTCTGCTGCTGGCAAATTGGGCACTCAGCAGTGGCAGTAGCCAGGTCAGCTGTAGTGAGTGGAAATCCATGTTGCTTAGCCCATGTGTAACCTCCATCCCTGCTACCATGGCCACATTGTTCATAGGCCCCTTGGGCGATGACAGGGGTGGCTGGGAAAAGAGGCTGAGTGGTGTCCACAGAATGGGTCAGCCTAGTCACTTGATTTTTTTAAAAAAATTTATTTATTTATTTATTTATTATTATACTTAAATTCTAGGGTACATGTGCATAACATGCAGGTTTGTTACATATGTATACTTGTGCCATGTTGGTGTGCTGCACCCATCAACTCGTCAGCACCCATCAACTCGTCATTTACATCAGGTATGACTCCCAATGCAATCCCTCCCCCCTCCCCCTCCCCATGATAGGCCCCGGTGTGTGATGTTCCCCTTCCCGAGTCCATCAGTGACAGACTGGATTAAGAAAATGTGGCACATATACACCATGGAATACTATGCAGCCATAAAAAAGGATGAGTTTGTGTCCTTTGTAGGGACATGGATGCAGTTGGAAACCATCATTCTTAGCAAACTGTCACTTGATTATTAAAATCCTCCTTTGTTGAGGTCACCTGTTGGTGAGCACTCACATGGGATACAAATATCTTCAGAGTTTTTGACTCTTCAGGTCCATCTACATGCCTCTTCCCCAAATTTTTTGTCACCAATTTTCCAGTCATGCTTCTTCCAAGTCCCTGATCATCCAGCCAAAGCATTGGCTACACCTCATGAATCAGTATATAATCCCGCATCTGTCCATTTCTCCTTCCATGCAAAGTGCACAACCAGTTGCACTGCTCGAAGTTCTGCCCACTGTGGAGATTTCCCTTCATGGTTCTTCTTCAGGGATGTCCTAGAAAGGGGCTGTAGTGCTGCAGCTGTCCACTTTCAGGTGGTGTCTGCATATCATGCAAAACCATCTATGAACCAGGTTCTAGTCTTCTCTTCCTGTGTCAACTGATCATAGCGAACTCTCCATGAGGCCATTGGTGCAGGCTTGGGGAGAGAAGGCAGGGTGGCAGGAGTGGAGACCATGGGCATTTGAGCCACTTCCTCATGTAACTTACTTGTGCCTTCAGGATCTGCTCAAGCCCGATCACGAATATACCACTTCCATTTGATGAAGGAATGCTGCTGTGCACGACCCACTTTATGGCTAGATGGGTCAGAAAGCATCCAGTTAATGACAGGCAGTTCAGGTCGCATGGTGACTTGATGACCCATAGTCAAATGTTCACTTTCCACCAAAACCCAGTAACAGGCCAAAAGGAGAGTAGTTATCTGCAGAAGATGGCAAGACCTTGCTCCAAAATCCTAGAGGCTTCTGCTGCGATTCGTCAATGGGGGCCTGCCAGAGGCTCCAAACAGCATCCCTATCTGCCACTGACACCTCAAACACCATTGGATCTGCTGGGTCCTATGGCCCAAGTGCAGAGCAGCTTGCACAGCAGCCTAGACCTGTTGCAGAGCCTTCTTCTATTCTGCACCCCACTCAAAACTGGAAGCCTTTCGGGTCACTTGATAAATGGGCTGGAGTAACACACCCAAATGAGGAATGTGTTGCCTCTAAAATCCAAAGAGGCCCACTAGGTGCTGTGCTTCCTTCTTGATTGTAGGAGGGGCCAAATGCAGCAACTTATCCTTCACCTTAGAAGGAGTATCTTGACAGGTCCCATACCACTGGACTCCTAGAAATTTTACTGAGACTGAAGGTCCCTGAATTTTAGTCAGATTTATTTCTCACACTCTAGCACGCCAGTGTCTCACCAATAAGTCCACTGTGTTTGCTACTTCTTGCCCACTGGATCTAATCAGTATAATGGCACCAATGTAATGGACCAGTGTGATATCTTGCAGAAGCAAAAAGCGATCAAAGTCTCTTCAAATAAGATTATGACACAAAGCCAGAGAGTCAATATACTCCTGAGGTAGGACAGTAAAGGTGTATTTCTGGCCTTGCCAGCTGAAGGCATATTGCTTCTGGTAGGCCTTATGGACAGGAATGGAGAAAAAAGCATTTGTCAAGTCAGTGGCTGCATACCAGGTACCAGGAGATGTGTTAATTTGCTCAACCAATGAAATCACATCTGGTACAGGAGCTGCAATTGGAGTCACCACTTGGTTAAGCTTACTGTCACTCTCCAAGAGCAATCTGTCTTCTGCACAAAACAAATGGGCGAGTTGAATGGGGATGTGGTGAGAATCACCATCCCTGTGTCTTTCAAATCCTTGATGGTGGCACTAATCTCCACCATCCCTCCAGGGGTGCAATATTGTTTTTGGTTTACTTTTTTTCTAGGTAGAGGCAGCTCTAATGGCTTCCTTTTGGCCTTTCCCACCATAATACCCCTCACCCTACCAGTCAGGGAGCCAATGCAGGAGTTCTGCCAGCTGCTAAGTATGTGTATGCCAATTATACACTCTGGCACTGGGGAAATGACCACCGGATGAGTTTGGGAACCCGCTGAACCCACTGTAAGTCGGACCTGAGCTAAAACTCCATTAATTACCTGACATCCATAAGCCCCTACTTTAACTGGAGGACCACAATGACGTCTTGGGTCTCCCGAAATCAACATCAGCTCAGAGCCAGTGTCCAGTAGTCCCCCAAATGTCTGATCATTTCCGTTTCTTCAATGCATAGTTACCCTGGTAAAAGGCCAAAGGTCTCCTTGTGGAGGGATGGGAGAAACAGTAACAGTATAAAAATTGTCAGTAGTGTAACAGGGTTCTTCCTCAAGGGGACCCGGCCTCCCCTTCATTCAAGGGGTTCTGGGTCTGTAAACTGGCTCAAGCCTGGAAATTGATTGAGAAGCCGTGATTCTCTGTTTTTATAATTCAAATTAGTCTTTTGTCCATTCGACCTAGAAGTTTTCTGCTTATATAAATTAAGTAGGAATGCAGTAGGCTTCCTATCAATTTCACTTCTAGGAACACCATGATTAATTAGCCAATGCCAGAGCGCTCTCTCTCTGTCTCCCCACCCCCCATATATATACATACACACACACACACACACACACACACACACAAACACAAAGGGGAGTTTACTAAGTATTAATTCACACTATCACAGGATCCCACAATAGGCTATCTGCAAGCTGAAGAGCAAGGAGAGCCAGTCTGAGTCCTAAAACTGAAGAACTTGGAGTCTGATGTTCGAGGGTAGGAAGCATCTAGCATGGGAGAAAGATGGTAGGCCGGAAGATTGGGTCAGTCTAGTCTTTTTATGATTTTCTGTCTGCTTTATATTCTAGCCATACTGGCAGCTGATTAGATGGTGCCCACCCAGATTAAGGGTGGGTCTGCCTTTCCTAGCCCACTGACTCAAATGTTAATCTCCTTTGTCAACACCCTCACAGGCACACCCAGGATCAATACTTTGCATCCTTCAATCCAATCAACTTGACATTCAGTATTAACCATCACAGGCACCCTTGGGCTGCATGCAACCTATACAACTATACACAGCAGTCACTGGTATCGTACCTGTTTTTGTGGAACCACGTATAGCTTATTCATCGTTTTTCCTGTATTCTTTCCTGTTTGCCCATTGATAGAAACAAGTATATATCTATGCTTTACAAAAGACATATACTTAAAATGAAAAAAGTACCCATGAACATTTAGCAGTTTCATATATAAAAGCAACAAATCTTAAAAATCCTATGGCAATTTTTTTCATTACAAGTACCTACTTTATTTTATTTTTTTTTAAAGATAAAAGGTCTTATTCCACCGACCAGGCTGGAGTGTAGTGGTACCATCACAGCTCACTGCAGCATTGAACTCTTGGGCTGAAGCAATCTTCCCACCTCAGCCTTCTGAGTAGCTAGAACTACAGGTGCATGCCATCAAGCACAGCTGATTTTAAAAAATGTTATAGAGGCAGAGTCTCACTGTGTTGACCAGGCTGGTCTCAAGCATTTGGCTCCAAACAACCCTCTTGCCTTGAGCTCTCAAAGCACTGGAATTACAGGCATGAGCCACTGCATGCAGCCCACAACTACCTTTTGTATTTTTAAGAGTATCATCATATACTTATAACATTTAGCAGACTAAAAGAGTTTCAATTAATCATAACATATGTGGTAAAAAAAAAGTTAGAATTTGGTAGTGAGAGCCCTTTTAAAGTGACTTTTCATCCTTTTAACACTGCTCCTCACATTCTTGAAGGAATTTTTTATTGTAACAAGAGGGTTTATTAGTATTGCTGACTTTTTCTTGTGAGAACTCAATATCATGAGAACAGCAAGGGAGAAATTCATCCCCATGATACAATCACCTCCCACCATGTCCTTCCTCCAACATTGGGGATTACAATTCAACATGAGATTTAGGTGGGAGACAGAGCCAAACCATACCATTGGGACTGCGTGTGTGTGTGTGTGTGTGTGTGTGTGTGTGTGTGTGTGTGTGTAAGAGACAGAGCAAGCATAAGCATGCCCATGCTAAAGAGGTATTTCTAAGGTCATTATGAGTTCTCACCACTTTTTCCAATTTAGCTTATTATGTTGTTGTACCATTCTTTACTTATAACATGTGGTTTCATCAATCGCTGACATTTTTGCCTATATCAACACTTGGGATAGGTTTGGACCTGGGAAACAGGCTACCCACAAATATGAGTTTGAGTACTTTTCCAGAGCATGTGCAAAATGTCCCTGTCTCCTTTTCTGGAGCACACTTAAGCAACATTGGGTTCTAACATGTGTTTGAGAGTAACGAACACCATCTTTTGATGGTTACCATCTTACTCTGAAACTCATATAGTTTTATGGGTTTTGCTTTGTATAGTACATATACTGTGTTGAATGTGTACCTGGTTGGCATGTGCTAGCCTGTTCTCCATATCTCTGCTTCTGGGTAACATGTCTTTTAAGCCTAAGTAATATTTTCTATGGGATCTCTTTTGATTCCTATTATCTGGGGTTAAGTTGTTCCTCTCTATGGTCTTCTGTTGCAGTGTCTAATACTCATCACAGTGTATTTTAACTTTCTCTTCACTTCTCTGTCTTTCCCCGTTACTCTGTGATATCCTCTCGGGTTGTGTCTTACTCATCTGCCAGACCTATTACATACTTCTTGGAACATGCTGGATGCTCAATACATAAATATTGAATGTTTCTAAATGAGGCCTAAAGAAACAATACACAGTGATAACTTGGTTTTATTAGCCAATATCTAAGGATTGGAGCACTTTCCCAGGTGAAGATGGAAGAGAAATTCTGTAACACCAGAGCCCCCATTTAAGGAATAAAAGACTGCTGAGCACTAAAATGCTGCCAGGTTCTCTGTGGTTGGCATAATAAGCTAAATATTTCAGGTTAATCTCCTGCTTTTCCAAGATCAGTGCTCCACTGGCAAGGAGATCCATTAATTCCCTGTGGGAAGATGGAGGCAGTGTTTTTATTAGAGAAGGCTTTCTATTGTCTTAAAAGATGAGTAGAGGTTTGTTAAGTCAAGGCAATGGGTAGTAAGCCATTTTAAGCGAATGTTTTTGAGCAAAGAGACATGAGAAAAAGATCGGTGTGTGGTGAAGATCCCAGCATTTCAGTATTTCTTGGACGTGAAGTATGAAGCAAGAAATCTAGGGTGTTATGTTAGCCTGGAAAGGTAAGCAGAAGTGATTTTGGAGGGCCTTTTATGTTGCATTAAGTTATAAGATTTTATGTTATAATATCAAAATAGAGAAGATTGGTATAGTGAGTAAAAGCACATGTTCTGCAGTCAGGTTGCCTATATTTGAAAGTCAGCTCTGGCCTTTACTAACTCTGTGACTTAGGCTTTTTTGTGCCTTATGTTTTTTACTCTGTAAAGGAAGAGTAAGAGTACCTCCTTCATACGATTATTTTGAAGACTTACGAGTTAAATAGAGTGCTTACAGCATTCTGTAAGAATTAACAGTTGGTACAACTGTTGTGTTATTTTTTATATTTATGCTGTAGAAAGACCACTCAGGCCATCTGTGTGAAAGATCATTTAGAGTAGAAGAGAACCAGAGTGTGAAAACCATATGGAGATTAAAGTGCCTCTCCAATAGCTCCCAATGACATTTGCTGGATATGTTTGCAACATAGTCCTATGTAATGACTTTAATGAAATAGCGTACTTTACACATGGATTTTGTGCAAACTGAATTAAAGGAAACCTTGGCATTTTGTTTTTCTTACAAATATCCTGAGCATGAACTTATTGGAAAAAGAAGCTCTGGGGCTTTCAGGACCTTGCATACTGTGGATAACTTTTGGTCCTACTGTTCAGCATATAGTTCAGAATTCATTTCCTGAGAAGGTGACCTGGAGAGAGGAAAGCCAGCTGTTTCCCAGAAAAGGATTAAAAATGGCAGCAAGGTTAGATTCTAGTATCAGTATGAGAATAATAGAAGCCATGTTCTGATAGTTACCATCTTACTATAAAACTCAGGTTGCACATATTGCTGCCTGTTGTATATCGTATGTTGAGTATGATCAAGAGGCAATGGGTATAGTGAAAATAAAACAAGATCTGGGTTGTGAATCTAGCTCTTCTACTTACTTGTTTATGTAGATCTCAGTTGCCATATCTGTGACATGAGGTTAATAATACCATGTTATCTTGCAGGGCTGTGATGAAAATCAGTTGAGATCATCTATGTGAAAGCACTTAACAGAAATCCAAAGGCACTTGATGAATGAAATGATTTTTTAAACCATTAAGGAAGACTCAGAAATATAATGTGATCTATACATATGTTTGTCCCTTCATTAAATGAACTCATCAAGAGTTTAAATATGTACCAGATGATCACCTGTTATGCAAGTCACCGTAGTTTGCACATAATTCAAAGTTTATAATTCCTCTCGAAGCGACTTTCTGCTTCCAATCAAAGCTCAAGAATTCCACCTAAAAATGTTTTTCTGCTCAAAAGCTCTTTTTTATTACTTCCATGTTTTGAGCCTTGTTCCAGAAAGCTGAGGTTTCTCCGGGTCTGACCACTAATCAGTGAGGCATTGTTGCCTCTTTCTTCAGTGCTTCTAGCTGGCCTACTGATAAGCTCCCTAGGTGAGGATATACTACATTAAAAAATGGTGCCCAAACAACAGCTTTAAGCGCCTGCTAGATCTCTGTTCTTCCAGAAGTCTCTCTCCACCTATCTCTCCACTAAAGATGGACTTAAAACTAAAAGATTGTGAATTTTGGTATAGTCTCCATGGCCAGGTCCCAGGGCTGCTGGACTGGGACATGGGGAATGAGTTATTTCTGCCTTGTACCACAGACCAGTGCCCTTTAGCTGAGCAGATCCTTGCCAAATACAAAGTCCAAGTAATTAAGCCCCCAGAGATGCCTCAGAAGAGGAGACCCAGTCCTGATGAAGATGGTCCTCACTGTGAACCCAATCTGTGGATGTGGGTGGACCCCAATATCTTGTGCCCCCTTGGCAGCCAGGAGGCCCCAAAACCCAGTGAAAAAGAGGATCTGACAAGCATTTCTCCTTTCCCTCAGCCCCCATTAAAAGATGAAGAGTCTAACTGCTCAGAGGACAAAGTGGTAGAGTCTCTGCCATCTTCCTCCAGTGAGCAGTCTCTTTTACAGAAGCAGGATGTCTATTCCCCCAGTGAGTTTGAGCTCACAGAAGAGGAGGCTGAGGAACAAGAGGACAACTCCCTCCTGTCCCCTGAAAGGAAGTGCTTCCAGAGTCAGAAGCTACGGCAAATCAACAGCCAAGTGAAGTCCTGGCAACGGCCCCCTCTCAATTGTAGCCACCTTATTTCCCTAGCATTAAGAAACAGCCCCCACTGTGGCCTCAGTGTGCAGGAGATCTACAGTTTCACCCGACAGCATTTCCCCTTTTTCTGGACAGCTCCAGATGGCTGGAAGAGCACCATTCATTACAATCTCTGCTTCCTGGACAGCTTTGAGAAGATGCCAGACAGCCTTAAGGATGAAGATAATGCAAGACCTCACTCTTGCCTTTGGAAGCTCACTAAGGAGGGGCACCGCCGCTTTTGGGAGGGGACTCGTGCCTTAGCCTCTGCTCAAAGGGAGAGAATCCAAGAGTGCATGAGTCAGCCAGAGTTGTTGACCTCTCTCTTTCATCTTTGAAATACCACTGCTCCCTTTTTGGAATACTGCCTTCCTTACTGTGCTTACTTATCCCCTGACTGATATTCATTAATCTCTAAACTTACCCAGCCTGGTTGGTGCCAAGCCTGTCTTTAGCTACTCTTACAATAATAGTGTTAAGTAAAGTTAGAGGTGGGTACACGGGAAGCAGAACTTAAATCAAGGTGGAGAGTCATGGAAAGTCACACAAGGAGAGTGGTTGCTGTTCCACATATTGAGCAAAGGAAGGAAATCCTAGAAACAATGGCATGGAAACTAAGGAAAGAAGGATGTGTTTTGTGAAAGAAAGGAATTTTGTTTGTAGAGAGTATTTTCACACATTAAAGTGAACAGTGGAATATAAAGCATAAAAGGCAGGATGGAGCCAAGCCATGGAGAACCTCGAGTGCCATGTGAAGAGAATTTGACTTGTGATGGAGAATCAAGTTTCCTCCTCTACCATTCATCAACTACATCTCCTTTTTAAGTAACCCATTCCATCCTTCAGAACCTCACTTTTCTATTTCTGGCCCTGGACTTCTAAGCCTTGTTTCTTTGTCATCTAATTCTAATATTAACAAATAATCCTGAACAGCTACTTTTAGTTTGTATGTTGAACGTCCTTTGAAATATTCCTGTATTAACCCCAAGCCTTTTGATGATAAAGGTTTGTTTTTCATTCTTTTTAGTTCTCAAGATGTTATTGAAGACATGCTAATGCGTCAAGGTCCATCTTAGATGTTGAGGATAAAAAGCTGAGGGATACTAGTGGGAGACATATTTATAATGTAAATATGATAAAACAGATGTGAGAAATTGACATGGAAGTGGGGAGACATTCTTCCTGGGAAAGACATTAAAGGCATTGGAAAAAATACATTTTGAGCTAGTTTTGAAGAATAAATAGAAATTTGCTGGACTGGTAAACTGAAGTAGAGGCATTACAGAGGCAACAATGTGAAAAAAATGGATGGAGTGTTTTGGGGGGATAGCATGAAGTTCAGTGTGTCTTAAATACATGAGGACCATGAGTGACTAAGAGAAAATTATTAGGTGTTTGGACTTGTGGGTTTTTGGGAGCCAAGAGGCATCAGTGGTGTTTTGCTAAAAAACAAACAAACAAGAAAAGAAACAAACCAGCAGCAACAACAAACATTTCAGCATTTGTTTTTCTAATTTCAAAATTATCTTTAACATCTTTTCTATGCAAATAAACTTTTGTGTGCCAGATTTAAGAATAGCTTTTTGCCTTCAATGTTATTAAAAAATATCCAGGAGAAAATAGATTTTTAGGTATAAATTTAGTTGCAAAACCTTCATAATGGGGGTACAAAAATGCCTGTAAGTTACAAAAGCATTTAATTCAACATAACTGTAACTCTTTTGAAAGTTTACATTTTTTCAATGAACTATTATAGCTCATACAAAATTGTATATTTGCTAAATCACAAAACAACATTTGCAAACAGTATTTTTTGAAAAGGAATTGTAAATGTTACTTCTGTATCATAAGGCAAAGACGAAGTTAACAGAATACCTTGGAATTAATAAAATATTCTGCATATGAGTAGTCACCATTTGCTTCTCATTTTTCTCCCAAATTAACACTTACTAGTAAAAGAGCTGGATGTGAAATTAATGAGACTATTTTTATCACAAACTACACTTCTAATATACCTAGTCTGTGAATTTTTCAAACAAGACAAACTTTCATTTTTAGAACTAAACCTGCATTTTTCTGCTGCAACCTAGTACCTTTGAGTTTTGAACTCTTTTCAGTATTTTCTGATCCTTATTTCTGCTCTCTGGTTGCATGAAAAAAAAAGCAGTGGCTGGACATGGTGCTTCTTCAGTAACCTCAGATGATCCAGATATACCTTCAGAGGAACATTTTTTAAAAAAATTATAAATTGCTGTAATCGAGTGCAAAATAAAGGAAACTTGAGTTGCTTTATTCAGCTTTCAGTTTCTGGGAGGCTTAAGAGTCATAAGAATTCTGGATAACAAAAGAAAATAAGGCTGTGCTTATAGAGTTTGTTCTGCCATATTTTTTCTTAATGATTGCTATTTTATTATTACCTTTCCTGTTACATGTGACGTACACATCAGGTGTTAAAAGGTACAGTACATTCTACAACTGAGCACCATTTTCTGTAACTGAACAGGCAAAGAAATGACACCAAACATCTGCATCTGGCTAAAAATAAACATTAAAATGATGAAAAAATGGCTAAAAATAAACACTATTAAATCACATCTAATATTTGATACTACATGATTCAATACAGCTATAAATACAATTATACAAAATATGTTAACATCAAAGAATACAACTAAAATTAAGACAGCAAACAAATCCTATATAACTTCTTTAAATAGGAAAATACTTTTGAAGTATGCACGTAGCTGCCCATTCTTTTAAAGAAAATCTACTGCAAGCAAAGCTATCAACCTCCAGAAAAATCACACATAGCATTACTAAGCATATCCCCAAAAAGTGTACAATATGTGCATTTGGAAAATATAATATTTTAAAAATTGTAAACAACAGGTGAACTTCATATTTATAACAATGTGAAAAGAAGTCCCATTTTTAACACTGTTGTATAAATAATTGTCTTTATGTGAAAAGACCAAATCTACATTTGATTGGTGTACCTGAAAGTGACGGGGAGAATGAAACCGGTTGGAAAACACTCCTCAGGATATTATCCAGGAGAATTTCCCCAACCTAGAAAGGCAGGCCACATTCAAATTTAGGAAATACAGAGAACACCACAAAGATACTCCATGAGAAGGGTAACCCGAAGACACATAGTGGTCAGATTCAACAAGGTTGAAATGAACGAAAAAATGTTTTTTGTTTTGTTTTGTTTTGTTTTTACAATTAAAGGCATTTATTGAGAACGTTATTTACACAAGTCTCCACAGCCTGTACTTTGGGTAGATTATTTTAATCTCCACCATTAGCCCTATGAGGTAGGCATTGTTTTTTTTTTTTTTTCTTTTTTTCTTTTTTTTGATTATACTTTAAGTTCTAGGGTACATGTGCACAATGTGCAGGTTTGTTACATATGTATACTTGTGCCATGTTGGTGTGCTGCACCCATCAAATCGTCAGCACCCATCAATTCATCATTTACATCAGGTATAACTCCCAGTGCCATCCTTCCCCCCTACACCCTCCCCATAATAGGCCCCGGTGTGTGATGTTCCCCTTCCCGAGTCCAGGTGATCTCATTGTTCAGTTCCCACCTATGAGTGAGAACATGCGGTGTTTGGTTTTCTGCTCTTGTGATAGTTTGCTGAGAATGATGTTTTCCAGCTGCATCCATGTCCCTATGAAGGACATGAACTCATCCATTTTTATGCCTGCAAAGTATTCTATGGTGTATATGTGCCACATTTTCTTAATCCAGTCTGTCACTGATGGACATTTAGGTTGATTCCAAGTCTTTGCTATTGTGAATAGTTCCACAATAAACATACTTGTGCATGTGTCTTTATAGCAGCATGATTTATAATCCTTTGGGTATATACCTGGTAATGGGATGGCTGGGTCAAATGGTATTTCTAGTTCTAGATCCTTGAGGAATCGCCATACTGTTTTCCACAATGGTTGAACTAGTTTACAATCCCACCAACAGTGTAAAAGTGTTCCTATTTCTCCACATCCTCTCCAGCACCTGTTGTTTCCTGACTTTTTAATGATTGCCATTCTAACTGGTGTGAGATGGTATCTCATTGTGGTTTTGATTTGCATCTCTCTGATGGCCAGCCAGAGAAAATGGTCGGGTTACCCACAAAGGGAAGCCCATCAGACTAACAGCAGAACCATAGGCAGAAACTCTATAAGCCAGAAGAGAGTGGGAGCCACCTTCTAAAAGAAAAGAGTTTTCAAACAAGAATTTCATATCCAGCCAACCAAAGCCTCAAACTAAGCTGAGAGATTTTGTCACCACCAGGCCTGCCTTACAAGAGCTCCTGAAGGAAGCACTAAACACAGAAAGGAACAACCGGTACCAGCCACTGCAAAAACATGCCAATTTGTAAAGACCATCGATGCTATGAAGAAATTGCATCAACTAATGGCCAACACAAACAGCTAACATCATAATGACAGGATCAAATTCACATATACCAATATTAACTGATGACTCAAGACCCCTCAGTGTGCTGTATTCAGGAGACCTATCTCAAGTGCAGAGACACACATAGGCTGAAAATAAAAGGGTAGAGGAAGATCTACCAAGCAAATGGAAAGCAAAAAAAAAAAAAAAAAAAAAAAAGCAGGGGTTGCAATCCTAGTCTCTGATAAAACAGATTTTAAACCAACAGAGATAAAAAGAGACAAAGAAGGCCATTACATAATGGTAAAGGGAACAATTCAACAAGAAGAGCTAACTATCCTAAATATATATGTACCCAATACAGGAGCACCCAGATTCATAAAACAAATCCTTAGAGACCTACAAAGAGACTTAGACTCCCACACAATAATAATGGGAGAATTTAACATCCCACTGTCAGTATTAGACAGATCAATGACACAGAAGGTTAACAAGGATATCCAGGAATTGAACTCAGCTCTGCATCAAGCAGACCTAATAGACATCTACAGAACTCTCCATCCCAAATTTACAGAATATACATTCTTCTCAGTACCACATCGCACTTATTCCAAAATTGACCACATAGTTGGAAGTAAAGCTCTCCTCAACAAATGTAAAAGAACAGAAATCACAACAAACTGTCTCTCAGATCACAGTGCAATCAAATTAGAACTCAGGATTAAGGAACTCGCTCAAAACCACACAATTACATGGAAACTGAACAACCTGCCCCAGAATGACTGCTTGGTAAATAACAAAATGAAGGCAGAAATAAAGATGTTCTTTGAAACCAATGAGAACAAAGACACAAAGTACCAGAATCTCTGGGACACATTTAAAGTAGTATGTAGAGAGAAATGTATAGCACTAAATACCCACAAGAGAAAGCAGGAAAGATCTAAAATTGACACCCTAATATCACAATTAAAAGAACTAGAGAAGCAAGAGCAAACACATTCATAAGCGAGCAGAAGGCAAGAAATAACTAAGATCAGATCAGAACTGAAGGAGATAGAGACCCAAGAAACCCTTCCAAAAATTGATGAATCCAGGAACTGGTTTATTGAAAAGGTCAACAAAATTGGTAGACCACTAGCAAGACTAATAAAGAAGAAAAGAAAGAAAAATCAAATAGATGCAATAAAAAATGATAAAGAGGATATCACCACCAATACCACAGAAATACAAACTACCATTAGAAAATACTATAAACACCTCTATGCAAATAAACTAGAAAATCTAGAAGAAATGGATGAATTCCTGGACACATACACTCTCCCAAGACTAAACCAGGAAGAAGTTTAAGCACTGAATAGACCAATAGCAGGCTCTGAAATTGAGGCAATAATTAATAGCCTACCAATCAAAAAAAGTCCAGGACCAGTTGGATTCACAGCTGAATTCTACCAGAGGTACAAGGAGGAGCTGGTACCATTCCTTCTGAAACTATTCCAATCAATAGAAAAAGAGGGAATCCTCCCTAACTCATTTTACGAGGCCAGCATCATCCTGATACCAAAGCCTGGCAGAGACACAAAAACAACAAAAAAGAATTTTAGACCAATATTCCTGATGAACCTCGATGCGAAAATCCTCAATAAAATACTGGCAAGCCGAATCCAGCAGCACATCCAAAAGCTTATCCTCCACGATCAAGTCGGGTTCTTCCCTGGGATGCAAGGCTGGTTCACCATATGCAAATCAAGAAACATAATCCATCACAAAAAAAGAATCAGCAACAAAAACCACATGATTATCTCAATAGATGCAGAAAAGGCCTTTGACAAAATTCAACAGCACTTCATGCTAAAAACTCTCAATAAACTAGGTAGTGATGGAATGTATTTCAAAATAATAAGATCTATTTATGACAAACCCACAGCCAATATCATACTGAATGGGCAAAAACTGGACTCATTCCCTTTGAAAACTGGCAAAAGGCAGGGATGCCGTCTCTCACCACTCCTATTCAACATAGTATTGGAAGTTCTGGCCAGGGCAATCAGGGAAGAAAAGGAAATAAAAGGTATACAATAAGGAAAAGAGAAAATCAAATCGTCCCTGCTTGCAGATGACATGATTGTTTATTTAGAAAACCCCAGTGTCTCACCCCAAAATCTCCTTAAGCTGATAAGCAAATTCAGCAATGTCTCAGGATACAAAATCAATGTGCAAAAATCATAAGCATTCCTATACACCAATAACAGATAAACAGCCAAATCATGAGTGAACTCCCATTCACAATTGCTACAAAGAGAATAAAATACCTAGGAATCTAACTTACAAGGGATGTAAAGGACCTCTTCAAGGAGAACTACAAATCACTGCTTAACAAAATAAAAGAGGTCACAAACGATGGAAGAACATTCCATGCTCATAGATAGGAAGAATCAATACCCTGAAAATGGCCATACTGCCCAAGGTAATTTATAGAATCAGTGCCATCCCCATCAAACTACCAATGACTTTCTTCACAGAAGTTGAAGAAACTACTTTAAAGTTCATATGGAACCAAAAAAGAGCCTGCATTGCCAAGACAATGCTAAGCAAAAGAACAAAGCATCATGCTACCTGACTTCAATCTATACTACAAGGCTACAGTAACCAAAACAGCATGATACTGGTACCAAAACAGAGAGACCAATGTAACAGAACAGAGGCCTCAGAAATAACAACACACATCTACAACCACCTGTCTTTGACAAACCTGGCCAAAACAAGAAATGGGGAAAGGATTCCCTATTTAGTAAATGGTGCTGGGAAAACTGGCTAGCCATAGGTAGAAAGCTGAAACTGGATCCCTTCTTTACACCTTATATAAAAATTAATTCAAGATGAATTAAAGACTTAAATGTTAGACCTAAAACCATAAAAACCCTAGAAGAAAACCTAGGCAATACCATTCAGGACATAGGCATGGGCACGGACTTCATGACTAAAACATCAAAAGCAATGGCAACGAAAGCCAAAATAGACAAATGGGACCTAATGAAACTAAGGAGTTTTTGCACAGTAAAAGAAACTACCATCAGAGTGAACAGGCAACCTACAGAATGGGAGAAAATTTTTGGAATCTGACAAAGGGCTAATATCCAGAATCTACAAAGAACTTAAACAAATTTACAAGAAGAAAAGAACCCCATCAAAAAGTGGGCAAAGGACATGAACAAACACTTCTCAAAAGAAGACATTTATGCAACTTCATCATCATTGGTCATCAGAGTAATGCAAATCGGAACCGCAATGTGGTATCATCTCACACCAGTTAGAATGGTGATTACTAAAAAGTCAGGAAACAACAGATCCTGGAGAGGATGTGGAATAATAGGAACACTTTTACACTGTTGGTGGGAGTGTAAATTATTTCAACCATTGTGGAAGATGGTGTGGCGATTCCTCAAGGATCTAGAACTAGAAATACCATTTGATTCAGTGATCCCATTACTGGGTATATACTCAAAGGATTATAAATCATGCTACTATAAAGACACATGCACGCATATGTTTATTGTGGCACTCCTCACAATAGCAAAGACTTGGAACCAACCCAAATGTCCATCAATGATAGAGTGGATTAAGAAAATGTGGCACATATACACCATGGAACACCATGCAGCCATAAAAATCGATGAGTTCATGTCCTTTGCAGGGACATGGATGAAGCTGGAAACCATCATTCTCAGCAAACTATCACAAGGACAGAAAACCAAATGCCACATGTTCTCACTCATAGGTGGGAATTGAATAATGAGAACACTTAGAACACAACAGGGAACATCACACCCTGAGGCCTGTCATGGGGCATGGGGTAGAGGGAGGGATAGCATTAGGAGAAATACCTAATGTAAATGACAAGTTAATGGGTGAAGCAAACCAGTATGGCACATGTATACGTATGTAATAAACTTGCACGTTGTGCACATGTACCCTAGAACTTAAAGTATAATAATGACAATAAAATGGTATAGAAACATGAAAACAAATTGTCTTTTGATGTGAAGTTCATAAATTGTCCTCCTGTTGGGACCATACTTTATAAAAACACTGTGTTTTTGAAATGAGATTAGAGAGCAAGATAGAGCATCTTAGCAATGTCACTAAAGGGTTTTTTTTTTTTTTAATGAGTATCTCATCAAAATATGTCCCTTACATGTGTAGGATTCATTTTTCAAATTCTTCTTAGAAGTAATATACAGGAGGGGCGGAGCAAGATGGCCAAATAGGAAGAGCTCCAGTCTCCAACTCCCAGCGCGAACGACACAGAAGACCAGTGATTTCTGCATTTTCAACTGAGGTACTGGGTTCATCTCACTAGGGAGTGCCGGACAATCGGTGCTGCCAGCTGCTGCAGCCTGACCAGGGAGAGCTGAAGTAGGGTGAGGCATCGCCTCACCTGGGAAGCACAAGGGGGAAGGGAATCCCTTTTCCTAGCCAGGGGAACTGAGACACACAAAACCTGGAAAATCGGGTAACTCCCACCCCAATACTGCATTTTAAGCAAACAGGACACCAGGAGATTATATCCCAAACCTGGCCGGGAGGGTCCCACGCCCACGGAGCCTCCCTCACTGCTAGCACAGCAGTCTGTGATCTACCGGCAAGGCAGCAGCGAGACTGGGGGAGGGGCGCCCGCCATTGCTGAGGCTTAAGTAGGTAAACAAAGCCGCTGGGAAGCTCGAACTGGGTGGAGCTCAGAGCAGCTCAAGGAAACCTGCCGGTCTCCATAGACTCCACCTCTGGGGACAGGGCATAGCTAAACAACAACAACAACAACAACAACAACAAAGCAGCAGAAACCTCTGCAGACGCAAATGACTCTATCTGACAGCTTTGAAGAGAGCAGTGGATCTCCCAACATGGAGGTTGAGATCTGAGAAGGGACAGACTGCCTGCTCAAGTGGGTCGCTGACCCCTGAGTAGCCTAACTGGGAGACATCCCCCACTAGTGGCAGTCTGACACCCCACACCTCACAGGGTGGAGTACACCCCTGAGAGGAAGCTTCCAAAGTAAGAATCAGACAGGTACACTCGCTGTTCAGCAATATTCAATCTTCTGCAGCCTCTGCTGCTGATACCCAGGCAAACAGGGTCTGGAGTGGACCTCAAGCAATCTCCAACAGACCTACAGCTGAGGGTCCTGACTGTTAGAAGGAAAACTATCCAACAGGAAGGACACCGACACCAAAAGCCCAACAGTACGTCACCATCATCAAAGACCAGAGGCAGATAAAACCACAAAGATGGGGAAAAAGCAGGGCAGAAAAGCTGGAAATTCAAAAAATAAGAGAGCATCTCCTCCTGCAAAGGATCGCAGCTCATCAACAGCAACAGATCAAAGCTGGACGGAGAATGAATTTGACGAGATGAGAGAAGAAGGCTTCAGTCCATCAAACTTCTCAGAGCTAAAGGAGGAATTACGTACCCAGTGCAAACAAACTAAAAATCTTGAAAAAAGAGTGGAAGAATTGATAGCTAGAGTAATTAATGCAGAGAAGGTCATAAACGAAATGACAGAGATGAAAACCATGACACGAGAAATACGTGACAAATGCACAAGCTTCAGTAACGGACTCGATCAACTGGGAGAAAGAGTATCAGCGATTGAGGATCAAATGAATGAAATGAAGCGAGAAGAGAAACCTAAAGAAAAAAGAAGAAAAAGAAATGAACAAAGCCTGTAAGAAGTATGGGATTATGTAAAAAGACCAAATCTACATCTGATTGGGGTGCCTGAAAGTGAGGGGGAAAATGGAACCAAGCTGGAAAACACTCTTCAGGATATCATCCAGGAGAACTTCCCCAACCTAGTAGGGCAGGCCAACATTCAAATCCAGGAAATACAGAGAACGCCACAAAGATACTCCTCGAGAAGAGCAACTGCAAGACACATAATTGCCAGATTCACCAAAGTTGAAATGAAGGAAAAAATGTTCAGGGCAGCCAGAGAGAAAGGTCGGGTTACCCACAAAGGGAAGCCCATCAGACTAACAGCAGATCTCTCTGCAGAAACTCTACAAACCAGAAGAGAGTGGGGGCCAATATTCCACATTCTTAAAGAAAAGAATTTTCAACCCAGAATTTCATATCCAACCAAACTAAGTTTCATAAGTGAAGGAGAAATAAAATCCTTTACAGACAAGGAAATGCTTAGAGATTTTGTCACCACCAAGCCTGCCTTACAAGAGACCCTGAAGGAAGCACTAAACATGGAAAGGAACAACCAGTACCAGCCATTGCAAAAACATGCCAAAATGTAAAGACCATCGAGGCTAGGAAGAAACTGCATCAACTAACGAGCAAAATAACCAGGTAATATCATAATGGCAGGATCAAGTTCACACATAACAATATTAACCTTAAATGTAAATGGACTAAATGCTCCAATTAAAAGACACAGACTGGCAAACTGGATAGAGAGTCAAGACCCATCAGTCTGCTGTATTCCGGAGACCCATCTCACATGCAGAGACATACATAGGCTCAAAATAAAGGGATGGAGGAAGATCTACCAAGCAAATGGAGAACTAAAAGAGCAGGGGTTGCAATACTAGCCTCTGATAAAACAGACTTTAAACCATCAAAGATCAAGAGAGGTAAAGAAGGCCATTACATAATGGTAAAGGGATCAATTCAACAGGAAGAGTTAACTATCCTAAAGATATACATGCCCAATACAGGAGCACCCAGATTCATAAAGCAAGTCCTTAAAGACTTACAAACAGACTTAGACTCCCATACAATAATAATGGGAGACTTCAACACTCCACTGTCAACATTAGACAGGTCAACGAGACAGAAAGTTAGCAAGGATATCCAGGAATTGAACTCATCTCTGCAGCAAGCAGACCTAATAGACATCTATAGAACACTCCACCCCAAATCAACAGAATATACATTCTTCTCAGCACCACATCGCACTTATTCCAAAATTGACCACATAAGTGGAAGTAAAGCACTCCTCAGTAAATGTACAAGAACAGAAATTATAACAAACTGTCTCTCAGACCACAGTGCAATCAAACTAGAACTCAGGACTAAGAAACTCAATCAAAACCGCTCAACTACATGGAAACTGAACAACCTGCTCCTGAATGACTACTGGGTACATAACGAAATGAAGGCAGAAATAAAGATGTTCTTTGAAACCAATGAGAACAAAGATACAACATACCAGAATCTCTGGGACACATTTAAAGCAGTCTGTAGAGGGAAATTTAGAGCACTAAATGCCCACAAGAGAAAGCTGGAAACATCTAAAATTGACACTCTAACATCACAATTAAAAGAACTAGAGAAGCAAGAGAAAACACATTCGAAAGCTAGCAGAAGGCAAGAAATAACTAAGATCAGATCAGAACTGAAGGAGATAGAGACACAAAAAACCCTCCAAAAAATCAATGAATCCGGGAGTTGGTTTTTTGAAAAGATCAACAAAATTGATAGACCGCTAGCAAGACTAATAAAGAAGAAAAGAGAGAAGAATCAAATAGATGCAATAAAAAATGATAAAGGGGATATCACCACCGATCCCACAGAAATACAAACTACCATCAGAGAATACTATAAACACCTCTATGCAAATAAACTAGAAAATCTAGAAGAAATGGATTATTTCCTGGACACTTACACTCTTCCAAGACTAAACCAGGAATAAGTTGATTTCCTGAATAAACCAATAGCAGGCTCTGAAATTGAGACAATAATTAATAGCCTACCAACCAAAAAAAGTCCAGGACCAGATGGATTCACAGCTGAATTCTACCAGAGCTACAAGGAGGAGCTGGTACCATTCCTTCTGAAACTATTCCAATTAATAGAAAAAGAGGGAATCCTCCCTAACTCATTTTATGAGGCCAACATCATCCTGATATCAAAGCCTGGCAGAGACACAACAAAAAAAGAGAATTTTAGACCAATATCCCTGATGAACATCGATGCAAAAATCCTCAATAAAATACTGGCAAACCGGATTCAGCAGCACATCAAAAAGCTTATCCACCATGATCAAGTGGGCTTCATCCCAGGGATGCAAGGCTGGTTCAACATTTGCAAATCAATAAGCATAATCCAGCATATAAACAGAACCAAAGACAAGAACCACATGATTACCTCAATAGATGCAGAAAAGGCTTTTGACAAAATTCAACAGCCCTTCATGCTAAAAACTCTCAATAAATTCGGTATTGATGGAACGTATCTCAAAATAATCAGAGCTATTTATGACAAACCCACAGCCAATATCATCCTGAATGGGCAAAAACTGGAAATATTCCTTTTGAAAACTGGCACAAGACAGGGATGCCCTCTCTCACCACTCCTATTCAACATAGTGTTGGAAGTTCTGGCTAGGGCAATCAGGCAAGAGAAAAAAATAAATGGTATTCAGTTAGGAAAAGAAGTCAAATTGTCCTTCTTTGCAGATGACATGATTGTATATTTAGAAAATCCCATCGTCTCAGCCCAAAATCTCCTTAAGCTGATAAGAAACTTCAGCAAAGTCTCAGGATACAAAATTAATGTGCACAAATCACAAGCATTCTTATACACCAGTAACAGAGAAGCTGAGAGCCAAATCATGAATGAACTTCCATTCACAATTGCTTCAAAGAGAATAAAATACCTAGGAATCCAACTTACAAGGGATGTCAAGGACCTCGTCAAGGAGAACTACAAACCACTGCTCAGTGAAATAAAAGAGGACACAAACAAATGGAATAACATACCATGCTCATGGATAGGAAGAATCAATATCGTGAAAATGGCCATACTGCCCAAGGTTATTTATAGATTCAATGCCATCCCCATCAAGCTACCAATGAGTTTCTTCACAGAATTGGAAAAAACTGCTTTAAAGTTCATATGGAACCAAAAAAGAGCCCGCATCTCCAAGACAATCCTACGTCAAAAGAACAAAGCTGGAGGCATCACACTACCTGACTTCAAACTATACTACAAGGCTACAGTAACCAAAACAGCATGGTACTGGTACCAAAACAGAGATATAGACCAATGGAGCAGAACAGAGTCCTCAGAAATAATACCACACACATCTACAGCCATCTGATCTTTGACGAACCTGAGAGAAACAAGAAATGGGGAAAGGATTCCCTATTTAATAAATGGTGTTGGGAAAATTAGCTAGTCATAAGTAGAAAGCTGAAACTGGATCCTTTCCTTACTCCTTATACGAAAATTAATTCAAGATGGATTAGAGAGTTAAATGTTAGACCTAATACCATAAAAACCCTAGTAGAAAATCTAGGTAGTACCATTCAGGACATAGGCATGGGCAAAGACTTCATGTCTAAAACACCAAATGCAACAGCAACAAAAGCCAAAATTGACAAATGGGATCTCATTAAACTAAAGAGCTTCTGCACAGCAAAATAAACTACCATCAGAGTGAACAGGCAACCTGCAGAATGAGAGAAAATTTTTGCAATCTACCCATCTGACAAAGTACTAATATCCAGAACCTACAAAGAACTCAAACAAATTTACAAGAAAAAAACAAACAACCCCATCAAAAAGTGGGCAAAAGATATGAACAGACATTTCTCAAAAGAAGACATTCATACAGCCAACAGACACATGAAAAAATGCTCATCATCGCTGGCCATCAGAGAAATGCAAATCGAAACCACAGTGAGATACCATCTCACACCAGTTAGAATGGCAATCATTGAAAAGTCAGGAAACAACAGGTGCTGGAGAGGATGTGGAGAAATAGGAACACTTTTACACTGTTGGTGGGATTGTAAACTAGTTCAACCATTATGGAAAACAGTATGGCGATTCCTCAAGGATCTAGAACTAGATATACCATATGACCCAGCCATCCTATTAACGGGGGTATATACCCAAAGGATTATAAATCATGCTGCTATGAAGACACATACACAAGTATGTTTATTGTGGAACTATTCACAATAGCAAAGACTTGGAATCAACCCAAATGTCCATCAGTGGCAGACTGGATTAAGAAAATGTGGCACATATACACCATGGAATACTATGCAGCCATCAAAAAGGATGAGTTTGTGTCCTTTGTAGGGACATGGATGCAGCTGGAAACCATCATTCTTAGCAAACTATCACAAGAACAGAAAACCAAACACCGCATGTTCTCACTCATAGGTGGAAACTGAACAATGAGATCACTTGGACTTGGGAAGGGGAACATCACACACTGGGGCCTATCATGGGGAGGGGGGAGGGGGGAGGGATTGCACTGGGAGTTATACCTGATGTAAATAACGAGTTGATGGGTGTTGACGAGTTGATGGGTGCAGCACACCAACATGGCACAAGTATACATATGTAACAAACCTGTACGTTATGTACATGTACCCTAGAACTTAAAGTATAAAAAAAAAAAGAAGTAATATACAAAGGAGAGGCATATTTATTCCCAGTGACACTCCTGGAAGATGTTTCCCATGTTCGAGAAGGGTCTTTTCTCGCTTCACTGGTGGTTTTTGGCCTTAGCATGTGTTAAAATGTGAGATTTCAGGTAAGTTGACTGAGCAAACTTATTACAACCAACGAAGGGGCACACATGGGTCTTGTCTCTGGCAGATTCACACTTGTATACCCAAATTGAAGTCCAGGGGAAAGCATTTCCCAGAAAGGGGGGCCAAGATGGCCAGATAGGAACAGCTTCGTTCTGCAGCTCCCAACGAGACCAACACAGAAGGCGGGTGATTTCTGCATTTTCATCTGCGGTACCCAGTTCATCTCATTTGGCCTGGTTAGGCAGTGGGTGCAACCCACGGAGGGTGAGCAGAAGCAGGGTGGGGCATCGCTTCACCTAGTAAGAACAAGAAGCCCAACACCTCCCTCTCCCAGCCAAGGGAAGCCATGAGGGACTGTGCTATCTGCCCAGGTAACTATGCTTTTCCCATGGTTTTTGCAATCTGAAGATCAGGAGATTCCGTCATGTCCTTATGCCACCAGGGCCCTAGGTTTCAAGCACAAAGCGGGACAGCTGTTTGGGCAGAGCGAGCTGCAGGTTTTTTGGTGTTTTTTGTTTTGTTTTGTTTTTGTTTTTTTGTTTTTTGTTTTTTTTGTACTCCGGTGGTGCCTGGAACCCCAGCAAGACGGAACCGTTCACTCCCCTGGAAAGGGGGCTGAAGCCAGGGAGCCAAGTGTTCTCGCCTAGTGGTGAACTGCAAGCGAAGAACCACTGGCTTGAAATTCTCACTGCCAGCACGGCAGTCTGAAGTTGACCTGGGAAAATAGAGCTTGGTGGAGGGAGGGACAGCGCCATTAATGAGGCTTTAGTAGGCGATTTTCCACTGACAGTGCTAAGGAAGCTGGTAGGACTGGACTGGGCAGTGTCACCACAGTCCGGCAAAGTGGCTTAGGCCAAACTGCTTGTCTAGATTTCTCCACACTGGGAAGGGCATCTCTGAAGGAAAGGTAACAGCCCCAGTAAGGGGCTTACAGATGAAACCCACAGTTCCCTGGGACAGAGCACATGGGGGAAGAGGAAGCTGTGAGTGTAGCTTCTGCGGATTTCATCTTTCCTGCCAGCCGGCTCTGAAGAGAGCGGCTAATACTGATAGGTGGGACTCTCCCAGCACAGCACACCAGCTCTGCTAAGTGACAGACTGCCTCCTCAAGTGGATCCCCTACTCCTGTGCCTTCTGACTGGGAGAGACTTCCAAACAGGGGTCAACAGACATCTACAGAAGAGCTCCGGCTGGCATCAGACTAGTGCCCCTCTGGGATGGAACTTCCAGAGGAAGGAGCAGGCAATGATCTTTGCTGCACTGCAGCCTCCAATGGTGGTACCCAGGTGAATAGCATCTGGAGTGGACCTCCAGCAAACTGGAGCAGACCTGCAGAAAAGGGCCTTGACCGTTAGAAGAAAAACTAACAGAAAGCAACAACATCAACATAAAGGACTCCCACAGAAAAACTGCATCCAAAGGTCATCAGCCTCAAAGATCAAAGGTAGATAAATTCAAGAAGATGAGGAAAAACCAGTACAAAAACACTGAAAATTCCAAAAACCAGAGTGCCTCTTCTCCAAATGATCACAACTCCTCTCCAGCAAGGGCACAAAACTGGATGGAGAATCAGTTTGACAAATTGACAGAGTAGGCTTCAGAACCTGGATAATAACGAACTGCTCTGAGCTAAAGGAGCATGTTCTAATTCAATGCAAGGGAGCTAAGAACCTTGATAAAAGGTTACAGGAACTGCTATCTAGAATAACCAGTTTAGAGAGGAACATAAATGTCCTGATGGAGCTGAAAAACACAGTATGAGAACTTCGTGAAGCATACACAAGTATCAATAGCGGAATCGATCCAGTGGAAGAAAGGATATCAGATATTGAAGATTAACTTACTGAGATAAGGTGTGAAGAAAAGATTAGAGAAAAAAGAATGAAGAGCAATGAACAAAGCCTCCAGGAAATATGGGAATATGTGAATAGACCAAATCTATGATTGATTGGTGTACCTGAAAATGACAGGGAGAATGGAACAAAGTTGGAAAACACACTTCAGGATATTATCCAGGAGAAATTCCCCAAACAAGCAAGACAGGCCAACATTCAGATTCAGGAAATACAGAAAATACCACTAAGATACTCCTTGAGAAGATCATCCCCAAGACAAATAATCATCAGATTCTCCAAGGTTGAAATGAAGGAATAAATGTTAACGGCAGCCAGAGAGAAAGGTCAGGCTACCTACAAATGGAGCCCATCAGACTAACAGCAGATCTCTCTGCAGAAACCCTACAAGCCAGAAGAGAGTGGGGGCCAATATTCAACATTCTTGAAGGAAAGGATTTTCTACCCAGATTTACATATCCAGCCAAACTAAGCTTCATAAGTGAAGGAGAAATAAAATCCTTTACAGACAAGCAAGTGCTGAGGGATTTTGTGACTACTAGGCCTGCCTTACAAGAGCTCCTGAAGGAAGCACTAAATATGGAAAGGAAAAACCAGTACTAGCCACTGCAAAAGCATACCAAATTGTAAAGGCCACTGACATTATGAAGAACAAGCTTCAAGTAATGTGCAAAATAACCAGCTAGCATTATGATGACAGGATCAAATTCACACATTACAATATTAACCTGAAATTTAAATGGGCTAAATGTCCCTATTTCAAAAGTCCTAGACTGGTAAATTGGATAAACAGTCAAGACCCATCAGTGTACTTTATTCAGGAGACCCATCTCACATGCAAACACACACATAACCTCAAAATAAAGAGATGGAGGAATATTTACCAAGCAAATGGAAAGCAAAAAAAAAAGAAAGAAGCAGTGGGTTCAAGTCTATCTCTGATAAAACAGGCTTTAAAACAGCAAACATCAAAAAAGACAAAGAAGGGCATTACATAATGGTAAAGGTATCAATGGAAGAAGAAGAGCTAACTATCCTAAATATATATGCATCCAATACAGGAGCACCCAGATTCATAAAACAAGGTCTTAGAGATCTAGGAAGAGACTTAGACTCCCACACAATAATAGTTGGAGACTTTAACACCTTACTGTCAATATTAGACAGATCAACAAGACAGAAAATTAACAAGGATATTCAGGACTTGAACTCAGCTCTGGACCAAGTGGACCTAATAGACATCTACAGAATTCTCCACCCCAAATCAACAGAATATACATTCTTCTCAGCACCACATCTCATTAAATCCAAAATCGACCACATAGTTGGAAGTAAAACACTTCTCAGCAAATGCAAAATATGGAAATCATAACAAACAGACTCTCAGACCACAGTGCAATACAATTAGAACTCAGGATTAAGAAACTTACTTAAAATCGCACAACTACATGGAAATTGACCAACATGCTCCTGAAGGACTATTGGGTAAACAACGAAATTAAGGCAGAAATAAAGAAGTTCTTTGAAACTAATGAGAACAAAGAGAGAACGTACCAGAATCTCTCGGACATGGCTAAAGCAGTAAGAGGGAAATTTATAGCACTAAATACCCACATCAGAAAGCTGGAAATATCTGAAATTGACACGTGAACATCACAATTAAGAGAGAAGCAAGAGCAAACAAATTCAAAAGCTAACAGAAGATAAGAAATCACTAAGATTAGAGCAGAACTGAAGGAGATAGGGACACGAAAAACTCTTCAAAAAATCAATGAACCTAGGAGCTGGATTTTGAAAAGGTTAAGAAAATAGACCACCAGCCAGACCAGTAAAGAAGAAAAGAGAGAAGAATCAAATAGACACAATAAAAATGATAAATGGTTTATCACCATAGATCCCACAGAAATACAATCTACCATCAGAGAATACTATAAACACCTCTATACAAATAAACCAGAAAATCTAGAAGAAATGGGTATATTCCTGGACACATACACTCTCCCAAGACTAAACCAGGAAGAAGTCAAATCCCTAAATAGACCAATAACAAGTTCTGAAATTGATACAGTAATTAATAGCCTATCAACAACAACAACAAAAATGCCCAGGACCAGATGGATTCACAGACGAATTGTACCAGAGGTACAAAGAGGAGCTGGTACCATTCCTTCTGAAACTATTCCAAACAACAGAAAAAGAGGGACTCCTCCCTAACTCATTTTATGAAGCCAGCATCATCCTGATACCAAAATCTGGCAGAGACACAACAGAAAAAGAAAATTTCAGGCCAATATTCCTGATGAACATTGATGCAAAAATCCTTAATAAAATACTAATGAACCGAATCCAGCAGCACATCAAAAAGCTTATCTACCATGATCAATTTGGCTTCACCCGTGGGATGCAAGGATGGATCAACATATGCAAATCAATAAAAGTAATCCATCACACAAACAGAACCAATGACAAAAACCACATGATGATCCCAATAGATGCATAAAGTTCTTTCATAAAATTCATCATCCCTTCACGTAAAACCTCTCAATAAACTAAGTATTGATGGGACATATTTCAAAATAATAAGAGCTGTTTATGACAAACCCATACCCAATATCATACTGAATGGGCAAAGGCAGGAAACATTCCCTTTGAAAACCAGCACAAGACAAGGATGCCCTCTCTCACCACTACTATTAAACATAGTATTGGAAGTTCTGGCCAGGGCAATCAGGCAAGATCAAGCAATAAAGCATATTCAAATAGGAAGAGAGGAAGTCAAACTGTCTCTGTTTGCAGATGACATGATTGTATATTTAGAAAACCCCATCGTCTCAGCCCAAAATCTCCTTAAGCTGATAAGCAACTTTAGCAAACTCTCAGGATACAAAACCAATGTGGAAAAATTACAAGCATTCCTATACACCAACAACAGACAAGCAGAGAGCCAAATCATGAGTGAACTCCCATTCACAATTGCTACAAAGAGAATAAAATACCTAGAAATACAACTTACAAGGGATGTGAAGGACCTCTTCAAGGAGAACTACAAACCACTGCTCAAGGAAATAAGATGGGACACAAACAAATGGAAAAACACTGCATGCTCACGGATAAGAAGAATCAATATAGTGAAAATGGCCATAATGCCCAAAGTAATTTATAGATTCAATGCTATTCCCATTGATCTACTATTGACTTTCTTCACAGAATTATAAAAAAAAAAAACCTTTAAATTTCTTATGAAACCAGGAAAGAGCCCATATAACCAAGACAATCCTAAGCAAAAAGAACAAAGCTGGAGGCATCATGCTACTTGACTTCAAACTATACTACAATGCTACAGTAACCAAAACAGCATGGTACTGGTACCAAAGCAGTTATATAGACCAATGGAACAGAACAGAGGTCTCAGAAATAACACCACATATCTACAACAATCTGATCTTTGACAAACCTGACAAAAACAAGCAATGGGGAAAGGATTCTCTATTTAATGAATGGTGCTGGGAAAACTGGCTAGCCATATGCAGATAACAGAAACCGATGTCCTCCTTACACCTTATACAAAAATTAACTCAACTTGAATTAAATACTTAAATGTGAATCCTAAAACCATAAAAAGCCTAGAAGAAAACTTAGGCAATACCATTCAGGACATAGGCATGGGCAAAGGCTTCATGAATAAAACACCAAAAGCAATGGCGACAAAAGCCAAAACTGACAAATGGGATCTAATCAAACTAAAGAGTTTCTGCACAGCAAAAGAAACTACCCTCAGAGTGAACAGGCAACCTACAGAATGGGAGAAAAGTTTTGCAACCTACCCATCTGACAAAGGGCTAATATACAGAATCTACAAGGGACTTAAACAAATTTACAGGAAAAAAAAAAAAACCATCAAAAAGCAGGTGATGGATATGAACAGACACTTCTCAAAAGAAGACGTTTATGTGGCCAACAAACATATGAAAAAAAGCTCATTATTACTGGTCATTAGAGAAATACAAATCAAAACCACCATGAGATACCATCTCACACCAGTTAGAATACCAATTATTAAAAAGTCAGGAAACAACAGATGCTGGCAATGCTGTGGCAAAATAGGAACAATTTGACACTGTTGGGGGGAGTGTAAATTAGTTCAATCATTTTGGAAGACGGTGTGACAATTCCTCAAGTGTCTGCAACCAGAAATACCATTTAACCCAGCAATTCTATCGATGGATATATTCCTGAAGGAATATTAATTATTCTACTTTAAAGACACATGCACAAATATGTTTATTGCAGCATTAATTACAATAGCAAAGACTTGGAACCAACCCAAATGCCCATCAATGATAGACTGGATAAAGAAAATGTGGCACATACACACCATGAAATACTATGCAGCCATGAAAAAGAATGAGTTCATGTACTTCGAAGGGAAGTGGATGTAGCTGGAAGCCATCATTCTCAGCAAACACAGGAACAGAAAACCAAAGACCACATGTTCTCACTCATAAGTGGGAGATGTACAATGGGAACACATGGACGCAGGGAGGGGAACATCACACACCAGGTACTGTCAGGGGATGGGGGACAAGGGGTGAGAGAGCACTAGGACAAATACCTAACTCATGCCGGGCTTAAAACCTAATTTACGGGTTGATAGGTACCTTGTATGTTGTTGGTAGGAATGTAAAATGATATAGCTGCTGAGGAAATCAGTATGGGAGTTACTCAAATAATTAAAAATAGAATTACTAGATGTTTCAGCAGTTTCACTTCTGGATACATACACCAAAAAGAACTAAAAGCAGGGACTCAAAGAGCTATGTGTATATCCATGTTCATAGTAGCATTATTTACAATCGTCTAGAAGTAGAAGCAAACCAAGAGTTCATCAAAGAATGAATTGATAAACTAAATGTGGTATATAAATAACAATCAAATAATATTTAGTCTTAAAGAAGAAGGAAATTCTGACACACACTATAACATGGATGAAACTTGAGGACGTTATGCCGAGTGCAATAAGCCAGTCAGGATAGGACAAATGCTGTATGATTTCACTTATATGGTGTATTTAGATAAGTCAAATTCGTAGAGACAGAAAGTACAAAGGTGGTTGCCAGGGGCTAGAGAGAAGCTAATTAATAAGTATGAGTTTCAATTTTGCCAGATAGTGTTCTGTGAAAAGATGATGGTGATGGTAGCAAAACAATGTGAATGTACTCAATGTCACTGAACTGTATACATAAAAATGATTGATGTTAAATTATATATTATGTATACTTTACCATAATTTAAAAAATAAGAAATGAATGAACAATTTTTACAGAGAAAAGCATCTTGAGATACCAACTCTAATAATCCTGAGACATACCATGAATATACCAAACATATAGTTAGAATATACCCAAAATTAATAAATCATAAGTGAAGAGATTCAGTTAATCTGGAATAGGTTCATATATTAATAAACAAATAACAATATGCTATTGCTATATAATGTCAAGTAAAAAAGCACCAGGATTCTGGTAAATAGAAAAATATGATGGAGAGTGAGGGCATTAACAAATCTCTAGAAACTTCTCATACGGCATACAATTCTAAACTATTTATATTAACAACTTTAGCCACACACAGGCTGTGGGTAAAGTTGTTAATATAAATAGTTTAGGAAGACCTAGCAAAGCTTCTGATCTGACAACTCTTTCCAGACAACTCATCAATAGTAACATGTAAAATAAGCACAATTATTTATAGCACCTCTCTTTCTATGATGTAAATGAATACGAATTTTACGTGCAAAAAATACCATGAAAGTTTTATTTTACTTTATTTGACGTTTAGGATTCAATGTTGAAAAGATGCAAATTAAAAGTTTTCAGATTTGAACACTTAAGACAGGAATTGGATCATGAGTGCCTGAGAAACTGCACTTTGCCATTCATTTCAAAGTGACAGTAAAACAGTTAAAAATAAAACAGAAGGTAACATGATCATTAAAAATATTAGCTCTTTGTTTTGTTTGCTTAAATAATCAGGGGCATAAGAAAATCAATATATCCCATAGAAGATTATTTTGGAATACACAGAATCTTTGCTGTCTATTCAGAATACACTGAACAACAACAATCCTTTATATTATAGGTGAAGGCACTTAACTGTAACCAAGAAGACATGGTCTTCAAAATTGAACAAACTTCGCTAATATTTTAACATGTTGTATAACTTTTCAAACTCATGTATTATAAACCAAAATACATGAAATTCACTCTGAAGATTTGTGTTTCATTCAAGTCTTTCATATTCTGAAACAAACTAATAATTTATTTTAGGATTGATCTCAGTGAATCCACAAGGTCAGAACCAATTTTATAATATTACCAAAATGTTATTAATATGTATTGCATTCATGATTCATCATTGCTCTCTTCAAGTAAACCAATAAGCAAATGCAAACTATTACTTTTTTTTAATTTATTTTTTATTATCATTATACTTTAAGTTCTAGGGTACATGTGCATAACGTGCAGGTTTGTTACATATGTATACTTGTGCCATGTTGGTGTGCTGCACCCGTCAACTCGTCAGCACCCATCAACTCGTCATTTACAACAGGTATAACTCCCAATGCAATCCCTCCCCCCTCCCCCCTCCCCATGATAGGCCCCGGTGTGTGATGTCCCCCTTCCCGAGTCCAAGTGATCTCATTGTTCAGTTCCCACCTATGAGTGGATTAAGAAAATGTGGCACATATACACCATGGAATACTATGCAGCCATAAAAAAGGATGAGTTTGTGTCCTTTGTAGGGACATGGATGCGGCTGGAGACCATCATTCTTAGCAAACTATCACAAGAACAGAAAACCAAACACTGCAAACTATTTCTGTTAAAATTTTTGAGATAGTAAAAATATCAATACTTGTAACCCACAAAACAGCTCTCTTGGGTCCTCAGTAAACTTGACAAGTGCAAAGGGGTTTGGAGACCAAAAAAATATTCTTTTAGAACAAAACTACTCTTTTCCTTAAAAAATAGAAACGTTCACACAGTTGCATTTCTATAAAAATGTTGCTCATAAGTAATATTTATTCACATAGTAATTATACCTTTTTCCAAAGTAACTGACTTCTATGTAACAGAGAAAACTATGTGATGGGTAATTGTGAACTGTCTGTCACACAACAGCATTTTGCAGCAGATTAGCAGAGCTTGTTGGGGGGAATAAAACAATCCTTCCAACAAAAGACCTCCAACACAATTTGTCAGTGAGTATGCATTATAGGTTTATACATATATAAAGGCAGCATGAAAATGTCTATAAAATCTGCATACAACTTCACACAAATTTATGTCTGTAGTAAAGTGGAAGAAAGAACAATACAAATAATTAAAATTTTCTCCATGAAATACAAATGACACACCTTGATGACTGTCTTTTGTATACCTTGTTAGAGAGTTCAATTTGGAGGTATGTATTTACAGTTCCAAAAGTCAGAAGGTCCATGAACTTACATTGTAAAATTCAAAGTTTGGGCACCTTATTAGGTCTATTATGTCAAGGAGACATACTAAAAAGAGGAGGGTGGAGAAGGAATGGCCTTCCTCCTCTTAATTAGACAAAACTTGATCATCTTACCCTTATAATTTGAGAGCTTGGTCATTTTGCATCCATAATTTTCCCTTTTATTAACAGTTTATATTAACATAATTTTTAAAATTATTGTCATTGTCCTATCTATGTTTCTCTGTGCTATTTTCAATCATCAAAATATCCATCAAGTCCATAGGAAAATACAAAGAAAAGCAATTATCAGAACTACAAAAGAATGAATTTAAAAATTATATAATCTGAATATGACATCAAAGCTTTCTATATGAGTGACAGTAAGCTCATTAGAATAAATCTTTTTCTGGTAAGTTCATTACCAATGTCAGATATTCTAAAAAATTTAAGTTTCAAAGTCCTTTGTGTGAGTCTCTGGTATTTTTGAGGTACTGTCTTCACATGAAAAGCATAAATCTAGTTGAGTTATTTCACCTTAATAGTAGTATGGGTGATAAAAAAAATCTGTATGTATGTTTATTCCCAGTGTGGTGGCAGTCCTTCTTCTTCAGAATGCTTTTTTATAGATGACATCTCTTGATTGATATGGATGAAAGATTTCTTCTGATTAATCTTTCCAGTTTCTTGTAATTTTATTTCTTAGGGTTGTGAGAGGAGAGAGAGAAGCCTTTTTAAGTATTGGCATGGTTATGAAAGGATTCAATTAATGTAGACATGGAATATGGTCTCAGGCCCATATTCACAGGTCTGCCAAATATAAATCCTAATTTTTAACAAGGCTAGTGACAAAGGTTTAAGGCACATTAACCCAATATGTTACTGAATTGTAGCCAATGAGTTGTGCTTTTTCTTTGAATTTGATTATGTTTTTCGGATGAAGGATAAGAAATATACTCTTACAGGAATTTGCAAACAATTACATAATTAGTAGATAACAGTGAAAACAAAATGACTTCCTCTGTCTGATTCAGTATGCTTAATTCTCTAAAAAACGGGAATTATTTATAACAAAATCACCTTTACCCATACTTTGAACATCAGTCTTTGGAGAAGTTTGGGCCATGTCAACACCATATAAACCATAACAAAATAGAAGCTTTTACCTTCCACAGAGGCTGCATACGTCTGCTACTAGTTTCCTGGTAAAGTTTTGTAGGGAAAGAAGAAATGTTTTCCTCTACCCTCTTAGGTTTATTACCTGGGTTCCTGCAAGTTAAACTGACAAAATACAGATTAATGGAAGAAAAGGCTTGTACATTTCATTTGATGTGCATATTTTTCATCTGTGACAATGGGAGGTGTTTTATAGAAAAGAAGAAATCCCTGAAGAAGTAGTTAGGCCTGAGACAATATATACCATTTTAACAAAAGCAACGAGTTGTTGACATGTGATAAGACAAAGGAAAAGGAGTTTGGGGCTTCTAGGGTGGTAATTTGTGGAAAGGTAAATATATGAAAGAAAATACTGGAACATAAAGGCTATTTAGTAAGTTTTGTTATGTAAACTCAAGTCAGTGTCATCTTCAGTGAAAAGAATCTAGTAATAGTTATCTCCAGTGATTAAGAGGTATTCTTCCCTTTCTGGTATGTGAGAGGGGAGAGAGGGAAACTTTCACAAAGGGAAATGTTTGTCCTACCTTTAAGCACAAAAACAGAAAGTGAAAGTAGAAAGATTTTCCTGTCTGGTGTTTCTCCACTGCTTTCAGTTCAAAATAATTCTTATGCCAAAGTGGCATGTTTTGGAGTAGCATACTCTGATGCCTTTTAGTTTCTTAGGAAAAAAAAAAAAAAACCCATATAATTTATGAGAACATAGGGGCATAAGAAACTAACCATCCCATAAGATTTATCCAGAATTAAGCCCATTTGGAGGTTGTATAGACTAGCCTACAACCTCTGGATATCAGAGCTGGGCAGAAAGAGTGAGAGAATGTCATGTCTCCATTGAATATTGAAGTAAACATAGGAAGCAGCAATGTGATTATTAAGACATTCTAGGCTGAAGAAAGAGTGTGCAAAAGCAACAGCGAATGAAAAGGAGTGAGACTCTTTTACAACTTGCAAGTAGTTTAAGAATGTTTGGGTTAGGAGACATGAGGAAAGTAGTGATGGTAACTGAGGCTGTAGAGGTAAACAGGGCCAAATCTTCAAAGGCATTGTAAGTCATCTTATTTTGAAGGCAATGGGGAGTCATAGAACAATTTGAAGCAGGATAGTGTAGCATGTTAGAAGTATCAAATATTACACCCAGAAGTATGAGTCTACTAGTAGTTCTACAGTTGTAGGTCTTACATTTAAGTCTTTAATTCATTTTAAGTTGACTTTTGTATATGAAGTATGGTATGAGTCCAATTTATTCTGTATGTGGATATCCAGTTTTTACAACACCATTTTTAAAAGAAATTGTTCTTTCCCCATTGTGTGTTCTTAGCACTTTTGTCAAAAATCAGTTAACTGTAAATGTGCAGATTTATTTATGGACTCTCTCTTCTGTTCCATTGGTCTGTGTCCATCTGCCATGATTGCGAGGCCTCCCCAGCCATGAGGAACTGTGAGTCCATTAAACTTCTTTTTATTTATAAATTACTCAGTCTCAGGTATGTCTTTATTAGCAGTATGAGGATCAACTAATACACAAGAGAAATACATTTTGGAGATCTATTGTAAAACACGATGACTATAGTTAATAATAATGTATTGTATACTTGCAAATTGCTAAGAGAGCAGATTTTAAATATCCTCAACACCAAGAGATGATAACTATGGGGGTGATACATATTTTAATTAGCTGCATTTAATTATTCCACAATTTATACATATATTGAAATGTTAAATTGTGCCCCATAAACATATGCAACTTTTATGTCTCAATTTTAAAAGGTTGAGAGAGAGAGAAAGAGAGGCACAGCAAGATGGCCAAGTACATGGCTCCACCAATCATCCCCACTGTAAAGGCACTAATTTAATAACTATCTGCACAAAGAACAGCACCTTCATAAGAACCAAAAGTCAGGTGAGCACTTACAGTACCTGCTTTTAACTTCATATCACTGAAAAACATACATAAGAGAGTTAAAAAGATAGTCTTGAATCCCCACACCACTCCTCTTCCATACCACTGCAATGGCTGCATGACAGAGAAGGAAACTGTGCACTTGGGCAAGGGAGAGTGCAGGAATTGTGAGATATTGCATTGAACTCAGTGATGCCCTGATACAGCTAAAAGCAAAACCTTGCAGAATTCAGTGACACCCACCCACAGAGGGAGTATTTAATCCAGCCCTAGCCAGAGGGAAATGATTCAACCCAGTAGTCAGAACTTGAGATCCAGCAAGAGTTGTTACCATGGGTCAAAGTGTTCTGGGGCTCTACATAAACTTGAAAAGCAGTCTAGGCAACAGGACTGCAAGTCTTAGAAAAGTCCTGAACTGGACTTAGAGCCCATGGACTTGTGAGGCACAAAACCTACTGAGGCACCACTTGGAGTGGCTAAGGGACTGTTAACATCACACTTCTTCCAACTGCGAGTAATGCAGCTCATGGCTCCAATAAAGACCCTTCCCTCTGTTTGATGAGAGGAGAGGAAAAGTGGGAATGACTTTGCCTTGCATCTTGGATACTACCTTAACCACAACAGGATAGGGCACCAGTCAGAGTCATAAGGCCTCCATTCCAGGCCCTAGCTACCAGATGACATTTTTTAGGCACACCCTGGACCAGAAGGGAACCTGTTGCATTGAAGGAAAGAACCCAGTCCTGCCAGCATTTATCATCTGCTAATGGAAGAGCCCTTGGCCACTGAATAACCAGTAGGGACACAAAGGTACTACTTCAAAAGCTTTGATAAGCCTCTGAGACATTCTGGCTTCAGGTGAGACTAGTCACATTACCAGCTGTGGTGGCTATGGGGCAAACATATAATGGCACTCCAATACTTCTGGCAGCAGGCTTTTAAGTGGAAACCTTACAGGCCAGGAGAGAGTGGGATGACATATTTAAAGTGCTAAAAGAAAAAAACCTCTTATCCTATATTAGTGTACCTGGTAAAAATATTCTTCAAGCATGAAAAAGAAATAAAGACTTTCCCAGATAAATAAAAGCTGAGGGATTTCATCAATACCAGATCCTTCTTACAAGAAATGCTAAAGGGAGTACTTCAATCAGAAAGAAAAGAACATTAATGAGCAACAAATAATCACCAGAAGGTCCAAAATTTCCTGGTAATAGTAAGTACACAGAAAAACAGTGAATATTATAACACTGTAACTGTGGTGTGTAAACTACTCTTATCGTAAGTGGAAAGACTAAACAATGAACCAATTAAAAATAATAACTACAATAACTTTTCAAGACATAATCAGCACAATAGGAAATAGAAACAAAAAATAAAAAGAGAATGAAGTCAAGGTGAGTTTTTTAATTAGTTTTCTTTTTCATTGTTTGACTATTTAAAGAGTGTTACGTTGTTATCGGTCTAAAACAATGGGTTATAAGATAGTATTTGCAAACCTCATGGGAACCTCAAACCAAAAACATACAATAAAGACACAGAAACTAAAAACCAAGAGACTAAATTATATCACCAGAGGAAATCATCTTCATTAGCAGAAGATGAAGAGAAGAAAGAAAGAAAGAAAGAAAAGAAAGAAAGAAAAGAAAGAAACGAAAGAAAGAAAGAAAAGAAAGAAAGAAAGAAAGGAAGGAAGGAAGGAAGGAAGGAAGGAAGGAAGGAAGGAAGGAAGGAAGGAAGGAAGGAAGGAAGGAAGGAAGGAGAGAGAGAGAGAGAAAGAGGAAGAGGAAGAAGAAGAAGGATGAGGAGGAGGAAAGGAAGGAAGGAAGGAAGGAGAGAGAGAGAAAGAGAAGAAAGAAAAGAAGGAAAGAAAGAGAGAGAGAAAGAAAGGAAGAAAGGAAGGAAGGAAGGAAGAAAGAAAGAAAGAAAGAAAGAAAGAAAGAAAGAAAGAAAAGAAAGAAAGAAAGAAAGAAAGAAAGAAAGAGAGAGAGAGAGAAGACCACAAAACAACAAGAAAACAAATAACAAAATGGCAGGAGTAATTCCTTACTTATGAATAATAACATTGAATGTAAATAGACTAAGTTCTCCCATAAAAAATACATAGACTAGAAGAATGGATAGAAAAACAAGACCAATCGATCTTGCTTACAAGAAACACACTACACCTAGACCCCAATAAAACAAGAGCAGGAGACTTCAACACTGCACTTTCGGCATTGGACAGGTCTTCCAGACAGAAAATCAACAGAAAAACTTCAGATTAATCTGCACCGTAGATCAAATGGAGCTACTAGATGTTTACAGAACATTTTGTCCAAGAGCTGCAGAATATAAATTCTTTTCCTCAACATATGGATCATTCTCAAGGATAGACTATCTATTGGTACACAAAACAAGTCTTTTCTTTTTTTTCTTCTTTTTTTTTTTTTTTTTTTGACAGAGTCTCGCTCTGTCGCCCAGGTTGGAGTGTAGTGGTGTGATCTCAGCTCACTGCAAGCTCCACCTCCCAGGTTCACACCATCCTACTGCCTCAGCCTCCTGAGTAGCTGGGACTACAGTCAACCCGCCACCCACACCCCAGGTAATTTTTTGTATTTTTAGTGGAGACAGGGTTTCACTGTGTTTGCCAGGATGGTCTCAATCTCCTCACCTTGTGATCTGCCTACCTCGGGCTCCCAAAGTGCTGGGATTACAGGCATGAGCCACTATGCCCAGTCCAAAACATTAAAAAAAAAATGGAAACAATATCAAGCATCTTCTCTGAACACAATAGACTAAAACTAGAGATTAATAACAAGAGAAGAAAAGAAATAATAAAGATCAGAGCAGAAATAAATAATATTGAGATTAAAAAATACAAAAAAATTAACGGAACAAAAAGTTGGGTTTTTTTAAAGCTACACAAAATTGACAGATCTTTAGCCAGACTAAATAAGAAAAAAACACAGAAGATCCACATAAATAAAATCAGAAACTAAAGAGGAGACATTACAGTGATACTGCAGAAATTCAAATCATCATTAGTGACTACTATGAACAAAAAATATGCCAATAAATTGGAAAATGTTGAAGAAATAGACAAATTTTGAGATACATACAATGTACCAAGATTGAACCAGGAAGAAATCAATAATCTGAACGGACCAATAACAAATAACAAGATAAAGCCATAATAAAAGTTCTCCCAGTAAAGAGAAGCCTGAGACCTTGTGGCTTCACTGCTGAACTCCACCAAACGTTTAAAGAAGAACTAATATTATACCAATCCTACTCAAACTATTCCAAAAATTGGAAGATGAGGGAATACCTCTCAACTCATGCTATGGGGCCAGTATTATTCTGATACTGAAACCAAAGACACATCAAAAACTACAGGCCAATATCGCTAAAATATATTTATGGAAAAAGTTTAACAAACATTAGCCATCCAAATTCAGCAATACATTAGAAAGATTATTTGCCATGCAACATCAATTCATGATTTTAAAAACCCTAAAAAAAACTGAAGATAGAAGAAACATACCTCAACATAACAAAATCCATATAGAGGTGCGGGGCCAAGATGGCCAATTAGAAGCAAAGACACTCTGAGGCTCTGATTAAAAAAAAAAAAAACAACAACCATAATAAGCATGTGAAGCCTGCACAGGCAGCCAAGGTATTCAGGTTGTCTCATCAAAATTGACTAGAAGGCTGGCGTGACTCAGGGAGGTGGTGAGTGAGCATGCTATGCAGCCGGGAAAACTGTGATTTTTCCACAGAACTGTGCAACCCATGGATAGGAAGATCCCACTCCTAAACTCATACCACGAGGCCCTAGAGTCCCAACTCAGAAATGCACAGATACTTACAGTCTCTCAGCTGGAATCTGCTTAAGCCTACTGAACTTCCAGGGGGAGGGGCGACCAGCACTTGCTGCAGCTGCCTGCTTTCTAAGCCCTTTGAGTTCCTTGGGGACAGCAGCCAGTACTGGGACTCACACCTGCCTAACACACTAAGCTCCCTGGATGGGGGAAAGGAGGCACCCATTTGATAGCTCCAGGCTGCACTTTTCCCCTGCTGGAGCCAGGGAGCCTGGACGGCTTGGTCCAAAGATTTGTCCCTACAAGCCAACACACCAACTGTGGCAGTCTGTGGCCAGAGTGCCTCTTCAGGCCTAACCCTGACCCATCCTCCTCAGTGAGTGGGGCTTCCCTGGAGGATCTCCAGTAACTCCAACCAGAGGCTCAGGGACAGAATTTAGATCTCCCTGGGCCTGAGCCCGTAGAGGGAGGGGTGGCCACAGTCTCTGTGGACCAGCAGACTTAGCCTCTCTTTCTGGTAGTTCTGAGGAATCTAGGCAACCCAGACAAGTGGGTTTCCCCATTGAAACATACCCTCTCCAACAAGGGACAAAATGCTTTGTTAAACAGGTCCTGTTCCCTGTGCCACCAAACTGGGTGAGACCCTCCAACAGGGGTTCTCAGACACCCTATACAACAGCGATCCTACTGGCATTATGTTGGTGCCTCTCGAGGTCACAAGTCCCCAGAAGAAGGAGCAGGCACCCATATTTGCTGTTCTCCAGTCTCATTGAGAGACATATCCAGGCACAGAGGCTAATCAGATGAATAAGGACTGAAGTGAATGCCAAGCAAACTGAAGCAGCCCTAAATAAGAAGGACCTGACTATTGAAAGAAAAACAAGAAGACGGCAGAATAAAAACAGCTCCAATCTGCAGCTCCCAGCGAGATCAAAGCAGAAGGTGGGTGATTTCTGCATTTCCAACTGTGGTATGTGTCTTATCTCATTGGGACTTGTTAGACAGTGGGTGCAGTGCACGGAGGGTGAGCTGAAGCAGGGCAGGGTGTCACCTCACCTGAGAAGTGCAAAGGGTAGGGAAACTACCTCCCTTAGCCAAGGGAAGCCATGAGGGACTGTGCCTTGAGGAATGGTGCATTCTGGCCCAGACACTACACTTTTCCCATGGTCTTCACAACTTGCAGAACAGATTCCCTCAGGTGCCTACACCACTAGGGCCATGGGTTTAAAGCACAAAACTGCGCAGCCATTTGGACAATCACCGACCTAGCTGCAGGAGTTTATTTTTCATACCCCACTGGCACCTGGAATGCTAGTGAGGCAGAACCACTCACATCCCTGGAAAGGGGGCTGAAGCCAGGGAGCTAAGTGGTCTAGCACAGCAGATCTCACCCCCACAAAGCCCAGCAAGCTAAGATCCACTGGCTTGAAATTCTCACTGCCAGCACAGTAGTCTGAACTCGACCTGGGACACTAGAGCTTGGTGGGGGAGGGGGGGTCATCTGCCATTACCAAGGCTTGAACAAGTGGTTTTCCCCCTCACAGTGAACAAATCTGCCTGGAAGTTCAAACTGGGTGGAGCTCACAACAGCTCAGCAAAGCCACTGTGGCCAGACTGCCTATCTAGATTTCTCCTCTCTAGGGAGGGCATCTCTAAAAAAAAGCCTGCAGCCCCAGTCAGGGGCTTATAGATAAAACTCCCATCTCCCTAGTACAGAGCACCTGGAGGGAGGCGAAGCCATGGGTGTAGCTTCAGCTGACTTAAATGTTCCTGCCTGCTGGCTCAGAAGAGAGCAGTGGATCTCCTAGCACAGTGCTCAAGCTATTGAGAAACAGACTGCCTCCTCAAGTGAGTCCCTGAACCCCATGCCTCCTAACTGGGAGACACTTCCCAGCAAGGCTCGGCAAACATCTCAGACAGCAGAGCTCCTGCTGGCATGTGGCAAGTGTCTCCCTGAGACGAAGCTTCCAGAGGAAGGAACAGGCAGCAATATTTGCTGTTCTGCAGCTTCTGCTGGTGACACCCAGGCAAACAGGGTCTGGAGTGGACTTGCAACAAATTCCAACACACCTACAGCAGAGGGGCCTGACTGTTAGAAGAAAAACTAGCAAACAGAAAGGAATAGCATCAACATCAACAAAAAGGACATCCACTCAAAAATCTCAGCCAAAGGTTACCAACAGCAAAGACCAAAGGTAGATAAATCCATGAAGCTAAGGAGAAACCAGTGCAAAAAGGCTGAAAATTCCAAAAACAAGAACACCTCTTCTCCAAAGAATCACAACTCCTTGCCAGCAAGGGAACAAAGCTGGATGGACAATGAGTTTAATGAATTGACAGAAATAGGCTTCAATAAGTGGGTAATAACAATCTCCTCTGAGCTAAAGGAGCATGTTCTAACCCAATGCAAGGAAGCTAAGAACCGTGAAAAAAGGATGGAGGAATTGCAAACTAGAATAACCAGTTTAGAGAAGAACATAAATGACTTGATGGAGCTGAAAAACACAGCACGAGAATATCGTGAGTCACACACAAGTATCAATAGCCAAATCGATCTAGTGGAAGAAAGGATTGAAAATCAACTTAATAAAATGAAGCAAAAAGACAAGAGTAGAGAAGAAAGAATGAAAAGAAACAAACAAAGCCTCCAAGAAATATGGGACTATGTGAAAAGACTAAACCTATGATTGATTGGTTTACCCGAAAGTGACAAGAAGAATGGAAACAAGTTGGAAAACACTCTTCAGGATATTGTACAGGAGAACTTCCTCAACCTAGTAAGATAGGCCAACATTCAAATTCAGGAAATACAGAGAACACCACAAAGATACTCCTTGAGAAGAGCAACCCCAAGACACATAATCATCAGGTTAACCAAGGTTGAAACAAAGGAAAGAATGTTAAGGGCAGCCAGAGAGAAAGGTGGGATTTCCCAAAAAGGGAAGCCTGTCAGATCTCTGCAGAAATCCTACAAGCCAGATGAGAGTGGGGGCCAATATTCAACACACTTAAGAAAATAATTTTCAACCCAGAACTTCATATCCAGCCAAATTAAGGTTCATAAGTGAAGGAGAAAAAAAAAACCTTTACATACAAGCAAATGCTGAGAGATTTGGTCACCACCAGACCTGCCTTACAAGAGCTCCTGAAGGAAGCACTAAATATGGACAGAAGAAACTGGTACTAGCCACTGCAAAACCATACCAAATTGTAAAGAAGATCAACACTATGAAGAAACTGCATCAACTAATGGGCAAAATAACTAGCTAGCATCAAAATGACAGGATCAAATTCACACATAACAATATATATATTTCTTAATGTTTTAAGAAAGTTTATGAATTTTTGCTGGGCTGCATTCAAAGCCATCCTGAGCCACATGCAGACTGCAGGCCACAGGTTGGACAAGGCTGGTTTACACCTTAAAATTTAGGGTAATCAACACTTTGTAGTTTGATATTACTTCTTTTTTATATATATACTTTAAGTTCTACGGTACATGTGCACAATGTGCAGGTTTGTTACATATGTATACATGTGCCATGTTGGTGTGCTGCACACATCAACTCATCAGCACACATCAACTCGTCATTTACATCAGGTATAACACCCAATGCCATCCCTCACCCCTCCCCTCTCCCTATAATAGGCCTGAGTGTGTGATATTACCCTTCCAGAGTCCAAGTGATCTCATTGTTCACTTCCCACCTATGAGTGAGAACATGCAGTGGTTGGTTTTCTGTTCTTGTGATAGTTTGCTGAGAATGATGGTTTCCAGCTGCATCCATGTCCCTACGAAGGACACAAACTCATCCTTTTTTATGGCTGCATAGAATTCCATGGTGTATATGTGCCACATTTTCTTAATCTAGTCTGTCACTGATGGACATTTGGGTTGATTCCAAGTCTTTGCTATTGTGAAGAGTGTCACAATAAACATACATGTGCATGTGTTTTTATAGCAGCATGATTTATAATCCTTTGGGTATATCCCCGGTAACGGGATGGCTAGGTCAAATGGTATTTCTAGTTCTAGACCCTTGAGGAATCACCACACTGTTTTCCACAATGGTTGAACCAGTTTACAATCCCATCAACAGTGTAAAAGTGTTCCTATTTCTCCACATCCTCTCCAGCACCTGTTGTTTCCTGACTTTTTAATGGTTGCCATTCTAACTGGTGTGAGATGGTATCTCATTGTGGTTTTGATTTGCATTTCTCTGATGGCCAGTGATGAAGAGCACTTTTTCATGTGTCTGTTGGCTGTATGCATGTCTTCTTTGAGAAATGTCTGTTCATATCCTTTGCCCACTTTTTGATGGGGTTGTTTTTTTTTTTTTTCTTGTAAATTTGTCTGAGTTCTTTATAGATTCTGCATATTAGCACTTTGTTAGATGAGTAGATTGCAAAAATTTTCTCCCATTCTGTAGGTTGCCTGTTCACTCTGATGGTAGTTTCTTTTGCTATGCAGAAGCTCTTTAGTTTAATTAGATCTCATTTGTCAATTTTGGCTTTTGTCGCCATTGCTTTTGGTGTTTTAGACATGAAGTTCTTGGCCATGCCTATGTCCTGAATGGTATTACCTAAGTTTTCCTCTAGGGTTTTTATGGGTTTAGGTCTAATATTTTAGTCTCTAATCCACCTTGAGTTAATTTTCATACAAGGAGTAAGGAAAGGATCCATTTTCAGCTTTCTCCTTGTAGCTAGCCAATTTTCCCAGTACCACTTATTAAATAGGGAATCCTTTCCCCATTTCTTGTTTTTGTCAGGTTTGTCAAAATCAGATGGCTGTAGACGTGTGGTATTATTTCTGAGGTCCCTGTTCTGTTCCATTGGTATACATCTCTGTTTTGGTACCAGTACCATGCTGTTTTGGTTACTGTAGCCTTGTAGTACAGTTTGAAGTCAGGTAGCGTGATGCCTCCAGCTTTCTTCTTTTGACTTAGGATTGTCTTGGCAATGCGGGGTCTTTTTTGGTTCCATATGAAATTTAAAGCAGTTTTTGCCAATTCTGTGAAGTAAGTCATTGGTAGCTTAATGGAGATGACATTGAATCTATAAATTACCTTGGGCAATATGGCCATTTTCACAATATTGATTGTTTCTATCCATGAGCATGGTATGTTCTTCCATTTGTTTGTGTCCTCTTTTATTTCACTGAGCAGTGGTTTGTAGTTCTCCTTGAAGAGGTCCTTGACATCCCTTGTAAGTTGGATTCCTAGGTATTTTATTCTCTTTGAGGCAATAGTGAATGGGAGTTCATTCATGATTTGGCTCTCAGCTTCTCTGTTACTGGTGTATAAGAATGCTTGTAATTTTTGCACATTGATTTTGTATCCTGAGACTTTGCTGAAGTTGCATATCAGCTTAAGGAGATTTTGGGCTGAGATGATGGGGTTTTCTAAAGATACAATCATGTCATATGCAAACAGGGACAATTTTATTTCTTCTTTTCCTAACTGACTACCCTTGATTTCTTTCTCTTGCCTGATTGCCCTAGCCAGAACTTCCAACACTATGTTGAATAGGACTGGTGAGAGAGGGCATCCCTGTCTTGTGCCAGTTTCCAAAGGGAATGCTTCCAGTTTTTTCCCATTCAGTATGATATTGGCTGTGGGTTTGTCATAAATAGCTCTTATGATTTTGAGATACGTTCCATCAATACCGAATTTATTGAGCGTTTTTAGCATGAAGGGCTGTTGAATTTTGTCAAAGGCCTTTTCTGCATCTATTGAGATAATTATGTGGTTTTCATCTTTGGTTCTGTTTATATGCTGGATTACGTTTCTTGATTTACATATGTTGAACCAGCCTTGCATTCCAGGGATGAAGCCCACTTGGTCATGGTGGATAAGCTTTTTGATGTGCTGCTGAATCGGGTTTGCCAGTATTTTATTGAGGATATATGCATCGATGTTCATCAGGGATATTGGTCTAAAATTCTCTTTTTTTGTTGTGTCTCTGCCAGGCTTTGGTATCAGGATGATGTTGGCCTCCTAAAATGAGTTAGGGAAGATTCCTTCTTTTTCTATTGATTGGAATAGTGTCAGAAGGAATGGTACCAGCTCCTCCTTGTACCTGTGGTAGAATTCAGCTGTGAATCCATCTGGTCCTGGCCTTTTTTTGGTTGGTAGGCTATTAATTATTGCCTCAATTTCAGAGCCTGCATTGGTATGTTCAGAGATTCAACTTCTTCCTGGTTTAGTCTTGGGAGAGTGTAAGTGTCCAGGAAATTATCCATTTCTTCTAGGTTCTCTAGTTTATTTGCGTAGAGATGTTTATAGTATTATCCAATGGTAGTTTGTATTTCTGTGGGATCGGTGGTGATATCCTCTTTATCATTTTTTATTGCATCTATTTGATTCTTCTCTCTTTTCTTCTTTATTAGTCTTGCTAGTGGTCTATCAATTTTTTTCATCTTTTCAAAAAACCAACTCCTGGATTCATTGATTTTTTGGAGGTTTTTTTTTTTTTTAATTTTACTTTAAGTTCTAGGGTATATGTGCACAACGTGAAGGTGTGTTACATATGTATACTTGTGTCATATTGGGGTGCTGCACCCATCAAATCATCAGCACCCATCAACTCGTCATTTACATCAGGTATAACTCCCAATGCCATCCTTCCCCCCTACTCCCTCCCCATAATAGGCCCTGGTGTGTGATGTTCCCCTTCCCGAGTCCAAGTGATCTCACTGTTCAATTCCCACCTATGAGTGAGAACATGCGGTGTTTGGTATTCTGTTCTTGCGATAGTTTGCTAAGAATGATGTTTTCCAGCTGCATCCATGTCCCTACAAAGGACACAAACTCATCCTTTTTCATGGTTGCATAGTATTCCATGGTGTATATGTGCCACATTTTCTTAATCCAGTCTGTCACTGATGGACATTTGGGTTGATTCCAAGTCCTTGCTATTGTGAATAGTGCCACAATAAACATACGTATGCATGTGTCTTTATAGCAGCATGATTTATAATCCTTTGGGTATATATCCAGTAATGGGATGGCTGGGTCAATTGGTATTTCTAGTTCTAGATCCTTGAGGAATCGTCATACTGTTTTCCACAATGGTTGAAATAGTTTACAATCCCACCAACAGTGTAAAAGGGTTCCTATTTCTCCACATCCTCTCCAGCACCTGTTGTTTCCTGACTTTTTAATGATTGCCATTCTAACTGGTGTGAGATGGTACCTCATCGTGGTTTTGATTTGCATTTCTCTGATGGCGAGTGATAAGGAGCATTTTTTCATGTGTCTGTTGGCTGTATGCGTGTCTTCTTTTGAGAATTTGGAGTGTTTTTTGTGTCTCTTATCTCCTTCAGTTCTGCTCTGATCTTAGTTATTTTTGCCTTCTGCTAGCTTTTGAATGTGTTTGCTCTTGCTTCTCTGGTTCTTTTAATTGTGATGTTAGGGTGTCAATTTTAGATCTTTCCAGCTTTCTCTTGTGGACATTTAGTGCTATAAATTTCCCTCTACACACTGCTTTAAATGTGTCCCAGAGACTCTGGTATGTTGTATCTTTGTTCTCATTAGTCTCAAAGAACATCTTTATTTCTGCCTTCATTTTGTTATGTACCCAGGAGTCACTCAGGAGCAGGTTGTTCAGTTTCCATGTGGTTGAGTGGTTTTGATTGAGTCTCTTAGTCCTGAGTTCTAGTTCGATTGCACTGTGGTCTGAGAGACAGTTTGTTATGATATCTGTTCTTTTACATTTGCTGAGGAATGCTTTACTTACAACTATGTGGTTAATTTTGGAATAAGTTTGATGTGGTGCTGGGAAGAATGTATATTCTGTTGATTTGGATTGGAGAGTTCTGTAGATGTCTATTAAGGCCCTTTGGTGCAGAGTTAGTTCAATTCCTGGACATCCTTGTTAACTTTCTGTGTTATTGATCTGTCTGATGTTGACAGTGGGGTGTTGAAGTCTCCCATTATATTGTATGGGAGTCTGAGTGTCTTTTTACATCTCTAAGGACTTGCTTTTTTAATCTGGGTGCTCTTGTATTGTTTGCATGTATATTTAGGATAGTTAGCCCTTCCTGATGAATTGATCCCTTTACCATTATACAATGGCCTTCTTTGTCTCTTTTGATCTTTGATGGTTTAAAGTCTGTTTTATCAGAGACTAGGTTTTTTTTTGTTCTCCATTTGCTTGGTAGGTCTTCCTCCATCACTTTATTTTGAGCCTATGTGTGTTTCTGCATGTGAGATGGGTCTCCTGAATACAGCAAACTGATGGGTCTTGACTCTTTATCCAATTTGCCAGTCTGTGTCTTTTAATTGTACCATTTAGTCCATTTACATTTAAGGTTAATATTGTTAACACATAACAATATTAACCTTAAATGTAAATGGGATAAATGCCCCAATTAAAAGACAAATGGGATAAAGAGTCAAGACTCATTGGTGTGCTGCATTCAAGAGACCAATCCCATGGGCAGAGACGCACATAGTCTCAAAATAAAGGATAGAGGAATATTTACCGAGAAAATGGAAAGAAAAAAAAAGCAGTGGTTGCCATCTTTGTATCTGATAAAACAGATTTTAACCAACAAAGATCAAAAAATAAAAAGAAGGCATTACATGATAATAAATGGATCAATGCAACAAGAAGAGCTAACTATTCTAAGTATATATGCACCCAATAGAGTAGCAAACAGATTCATAAAGCAAGTTCTTAGAGACCTTCAAAGAGACTTAGGCTCCCACACAATAATAGTGGGAGACTTTAACACACCCACTGTCAATATCAGACAGATCAACAGGACACAAAATTAACAAGGATATTCAGGACTTCAACTCAGCTCTGGACCTCAGAGTTCTAATAGACATCTACAGTAGTCTCCTCTCCAAATCAATAGAATATACATTCTTCTCAGCACCCCATCACACTTATTCTAAAATAGAACACATAATTCGAAGTAAAACACTCCTCAGCAAATGCAAAAAATGGAAATCACAGCAAACAGACTCTCAGACCACAGTGCAATTGAATTGGAAGTCAGAATTAAGAAACTCACTCAAAACCACACAACTACATGGAAACAGAACAAATAGCTCTTGAATTACTACTGGGTAAATAACAAAATTAAGGCAGAAATAAATAAGTTCTTCAAAACCAATGAGAACAAAGACACAATATACCAGAATCTCTTGGACACAGCTAAAGCAATGTGTATAGGGAAATTTATAGCACTAAATGCCCACAGGAGAAAGCTGGAAAGATCTAAAATTGACACTCTAACATCACAATTAAAAGAAATAGGAAAGCAAGAACAAACAAATTCAAAAGCTAGCAGAAGACAAGAAATAACTAACATCAGAGCAGAACTGAAGGAGATAGAGACACCAAAAATCCTCCAAAAAAATCAATGAATCCAGAAACTGGACATTTGAAAAAATTAACAAAATAGATAGACTACTAACCAGAATAATAAAGAAGAAAAGAGAAGAATCAAATAGACACAATAAAAAATGATAAAGGGAATATCACCACTGATCCCACAGAAATACAAACTACCATCACAGATTACTATAAACAACTCTACACAAATGAACTAGAGAATCTAGAAGAAAAGGATACATTCCTGGACACACACACCTTCCCAAGACTAAACCAGGAAGAAGTCAAACTCCTGAATATACCAATAACAAGTTCTAAAATTGATGCAGTAATTAATGGTCTACTAACCAAAAAAAGTCCAGGACCCAAAGGATTCACAGCCAAATTCTACCACAGGTACAAAAAGGAGCTTGTACCATTCCTCCTGAAACTATTCCAAACAATGGAAAAAGAGCAAGTCCTCCTTAACTCATATTTTTAGGCCAGCATCATCCTGATACCAAAACCTGGCAGAGACACACACACAAAAAAAGAAAATTTCAAGCCCATATTCCTGATGAACATCGATGTGAAAATCCTCAATAAAATACTGACAAACCAAATCCAGCAGCACATCAAAAAGCTTATCCACCACGATCAAGTTGACTTCATTCCTGGGATACAAAGCCGGTTCAACATATGCAAATCAATAAATGTAATCCATCACATAAACAGAACGAATGACAAAAACCATGTGATTATCTCAATAGATGCAGAAAAGGCCTTCAATAAAATTCAACACTCTTTCATGCTAAAAACTCTCAATAAACTGGGTATTGCTGGAACTTATCTCAAAATAATAAAAGCAGATGACATGATTGTATATTTAGAAAATCCCATCATATCAGCCCCAAATCTACAAGCATTCCTGTACACCAATAATAGCCAAACAGAGAGTCAAATCATGAACTTCGATTCACAATTCCTACATAGAGAATAAAATACTTAGGAATACAACTTACAAGGGATGTGAAGAACCACTTCAAGGAGAACTACAAACCACTATTCAAGGAAATAAGAGAGGACACAAACAAATGGAAAAAAGTTCCCTCCTCATAGACAGGACGTATCAATATCACAAAAATGGCCATACTGCCCAAAGTAATTTATAGATACAATGCTATCCCAATCAACCTACCATTGACTTTCTTCACAGAATTGGAGAAAAACTACTTTAAACTTTATATTGAACCAAAAACAAGCCCACATAGCCAAGAAAATGATAAGCAAAATGAACAAAGCTAGAGGCATCACGCTATCTGACTTCAACCCATATTACAAGTCTACAGTAACCAAAACATCATGGTACTGGTACCAAATCAGATATATAGACCAATGGAACAGAACAGAAGTCTCAGAAATAATTCTACACATCTACAACCATCTGATCTTTGAAAACCCTAACAAAAACAAGTGACGGGGAAAGGATTCCCTATTTAATAAATGGTGTTAGGAAAATGGCCTAGTCATATACAGAAAACAGAAACTCAATCTCTTTCTTTTACCTTTTACAAAAATTAACTCAAGATGGATTAAAGACTTAAATTTAACACCTAAAAACATAAAAACCCTAGAAGAAAACCTAGGCAATACCATTCAGGACATAGGCATGGGCAAAGACTTCATAACTAAAACAACAAAAGCAATGGCAACAAAAGCCAAAATTGACAAATGGGATATAATCAAACTAAAGAGCTTCTGCACAGCAAAATAGACTATCATCAGAGTGAACATGCAACCTAGAGAACTGGAGAAAATTTTTGCAATCTATCCATCTGACAAAGGGCTAATAACCAGAATCTACAAGGAAATTATGCAAATTTACAAGAAAAGAAAGACAACCCCATCAAAAAGTGGGTGAAGGATATGAACAGACAGTTCTCAAAAGAAGATATTTGTGCAGCCAACAAACACATGAAAAAAGCTAATTATCACTGGTCATTAGAGAAATGCAACTTAAAACCACAATGAGATACCATCTCACGCTAGTTAGAATGGCAATTATTAAAAAGTAGGAAACAATAGATGCTGGAGAGGATGTGGAGAAATAGGAACACTTTTACACTGTTGGGGGAACTGTAAACTGGTTCAACCATTGTGGAAGGCAGTGTGGCAATTCCTCAAGGATCTAGAACCAAAACTACCATTTTACCCAGCAATCCCATTACTGGGTATATGTGCAAAGGATTATAAATCATTGTACTATAAAGACACTTGCACACATATGTTTATTGCAGCACTACTCACAACAGCAAAGACTTGGAACCAACCCAAATGCTCATCAATGTTGGACTGGATAAAGAAAATGTGCCACATACACACTATGGAATACTATGCAGCCATAAAAAATGATGAGTTCATGTCCTTTGCGGGGACATGGATGAAGCTGGAAACCACCTTTCTCAGTAAACTAACACAGGAACGGAAAACCAAACACCACATGTTCTCACTCATAAGTGGGAGTTGATCAATGAGAACACATGGACACAGGGAGGGGAACATCACACACCAGGGCCTGTTGGGGAGTGCAGGGCTAGGGGAGGGATAGCATTAGGAGAAATACCTAATGTAGATGATGGGTTGATGCGTGCAGCAAGCCACCATGGCACGTGTATACTTATGTAACAAGCCTGCACGTTCAGCACATGTACTTAAAGTATAATTTAAAAAAAATAGTGAAAGAATTCTGTGACCAAATGTGTGGTTTTATTCCTCCACAAACCAAGCAAGCAATGAGTTTCCCAACACATACCTGTTGGGTGTCCTCTCATTCAATTCTGAGACAATCTACCTAGAGATAGTCTCAGATTGTACAGGTTGACACACAGACCCACAATATGGCCCCCAAGTTCTAATGCCAATTGCAAGCACTAGGATGTTTTACCTGTGCTTCTGACACACCAGCTATAAATTGGATTTCACATGACTTTTATTCGGGTTCAATTAATTTGCTACATCACCTCACAAGACTCAGGGAAACATGCACATTTATGGATTGATTAAAACAGGATATTAGAAAGGATGCAGATAAAGAGATACATGAGATAAGAAACGGGGGAAGAGCAGGGAGCTTCCATGCCTTGTATGGGCATGTTGCCCACCATGTGTTCAGCTAATCAGAAGCTCTCTGAACCCTGTACTTTTGGGTTTTGATGGAGGTTTCCGTTATTGATTAAACTGTTGGCCTGCCATTGATGATCAAATTAACCTTCAACCCCTCTTCCTTCCCTGAAGGTTGGGGTTGGGGTTGAAAGTCAGAACCCTTAGCCACGCCCAAGATGGCCGAATAGGAATAGCTCCAGCCTCCAGCTCCCAGCATGAATGACACAGACGATGGGTGATTTCTGCATTTTCAAATGAGGTACCGGGTTCATCTCACTGGGGCATGTCAGACAGTTGGTACTGGTCCATGGGTGCAGTCCAAACAGCAAGAGCTGAAGCAGGGTGAGGCATCGCCTCACCTGGGAAGCACAAGGGGGAAGGGAATTCCGTTTCCTAGCCAAAGGAAATTGAGACACACAACACCTGAAAATTGGGTAACTCCCACCCTAATACTGCACTTTATCAAGGGTCCTAGCAAATGGCACACCAGCAGATTGTATCCCACACCTGACCCAGAGGGTCCCACACCCACAGAGCCTCCCTCATTGCTAGCACAGCAGTCTGAGATCTAACTGCAAGGCAGCAGGGAGGCTCCGGGAGGGGTGCCTGCCATTGCTGAGGTTTAAGTAGGTAAACAAAGCCACCAGGAAGCTCGAATTGGGTGGAGCCCACCACAGCTCAAGGAGGCCTGCCTGCCTCTGTAGACTCCACCTCTGGGGACAGGACATAGCTAAGCAAAAAGCAGCAGAAACCTCTGCTGATGTAAAAGTCCCTGTCTGACAGCTTTGAAGAGAGCAGTGGTTCTCCCAGCATGGAGGTTGAGATCTGAGAACGGACAAACTGCCTGCTCAAGTGGGTCCCTGATCCCTGAGTAACCTAACTGGGAGACATCCCCCACTAGGTGCAGACTGACATCTCACACCTCACACGACTGGGCGCACCTCTGAGATGAAGCTTCCAGAGCAAGAATCAAACAGCAACACTCGCTGTTCAGCAATACTCTATCTTCTGCAGCCTCCACTGCTGATACCCAGGCAAACAGGGTCTGGAGTGGACCTCAAGCAAACTCCAACAGATCTGCAGCTGAGGGTCCTGACTGGTAGAAGGAAAACTAACAAACAGAAAGGACACCCACACCAAAACCCCATCAGTACATCAAAATCATCAAAGACCAAAGGCAGATAAACCACAAAGAAGGGTAAAAAGCAGTGCAGAAAAGCTGGAAATTCAAAAAATCAGAGCACATCTCCCCCTCCAAAAGAATGAAGCTCATCACCAGCAATGGAACAAAGGTGGATGGAGAATGACTTTGATGAGTTGAAAGAAGATGGCTTCAGTCGATCAAACTTCTCAGAGCTAAAGGAGGAACTACGTAACCAGCACAAAGAAACTATAAACCTTGAAAAGAGATGTGACGAATGGCTAACTAGAATAACCAATGTAGAGAAGTCCCTAAAAGAACTGATAGAGATGAAAACCATAACATGAGAACTACGTGACAAATGCACAAGCTTCAGTAACCAACTCGATCAACTGGAGGAAAGAGTAACAGTGATTGAAGATCATATGAATGAAATGAAGTGAGAAGAGAAGTGTAGACAAAAAAGAGTAAAAAGAAATGAACAAAGCCTCCAAGAAATATGGGATTATGTGAAAAGACTAAATCTACATCTGATTGGGGTGCCTGAAAGTGACGGGGAAAATGGAAACAAGTTGGAAAACACTCTGTAGGATATCATCCAGGAGAACTTCCCCAATCTAGTAAGGCAGGACAACATTCAAATTCAGGAAATACGGAGAACACCATACAGATACTCCTCGAGAAGAGCAACTGCAAGACACATAAATGTCAGATTCACCAAAGTTGAAATGAAGGAAAAAATGTTAAGAGCAACCAGAGAGAAAGGTCTGGTTACCCACAAAGGGAAGCCCATCAGACTAACAGTAGATCTCTCGGCAGAAACTCTCCAAGGCAGAAGAGAGTTTCTCAGGACTAAGAAACTCAATCAAAATCGCTCAACTACATGGAAACTGAACAACCTGCTCCTGAACGACTACTGAGTACATAACGAAATGAAGGCAGAAATAAAGATATTCTCTGAAACAAATGAGAACCAAGATACAGCATACAAGAATCTCTGGGACACATTTAAAGCAGTGTGTAGAGGGAAATTTATAGCACTAAATGCCCACAGGAGAAAGCTGGAAAGATCTAAAATTGACACTCTAACATCACAATTAAAAGAACTAGAGAAGCAAGAGAAAACACATTCAAAAGTTGGCAGAAGGCAAAAATAACTAAGATCAGAGCAGAACTGAAGAAGACAGAGACATAAAAAAATCCTCCAAAAAATCGATGAATCCAGGAGGTGGTTTTTTGAAAAGATCAACAATATGAATAGACCGCTAGCAAGACTAATAAAGAAGAAAAGAGAGAAGAATCAAATAGATGCAATAAAAAATGATAAAGGGGAATATCATCACTGACCCCACAGAAATACAAACTACCATCAGAGAATACTATCAACATCTCTACACAAATAAACTAGAAAATCTAGAAGAAATGGATAAATTCCTGGACACATACACTCCCCCAAGACCAAACCAGGAAGAAGTTGAATCCCTGAATAGACCAATAGCAGGCTCTGAAATTGAGGCAATAATTAATAGCCTACCAACCAAAAAAAGTCCAGGACCAGATGGATTCACAGCTGAATCCTACCAGAGGTACAAGGAGGATTGGTACCATTCCTTCTGGAAGTATTCCAATCAATAGAAAAAGAGGGAATCCTCCCTAACTCATTTTACGAGGCCAACATCATCCTGATACCAAAGCCTGGCAGAGATACAACAAAAAAAGAGAATTTTAGACCAATATCCCAGATGAACATAGATGAAAAATCCTCTATAAAATACTGACAAACCGAATCCAGCAGCACATCAAAAAGCTTATCCACCATGATCAAGTGGGCTTCATCCCTGGGATGCAAGGCTGGTTCAACATACGCAAATCAATAAATGTGATCCAGCATATAAACAGAACCAAAGACAAAAACCACATGATTATCTCAATAGATGCAGAAAAGGCCTTTGACAAAATTCAACAGCCCTTCATGCTAAAAACGCTCAATAAATTCGGTATTGATGGAACGTATCTCAAAATCATAAGAGCTATTTATGACAAACCCACAGCCAATATCATACTGAATGGGCAAATACTGGAAGCATTCCCTTTGGAAACTGGCACAAGACAGTGATGCCCTCTCTCACTACTCCTATTCAACATGGTGTTGGAAGTTCTGGCTAGGGCAATCAGGCAAGAGAAAGAAATCAAGGGTAGTCAGTTAGAAAAAGAAGAAGTCAAATTGTCTGTTTGCAGATGACATGATTGTATCTTTAGAAAACCCCATCATCTCAGCCCAAAATCTCCTTAAGCTGATAAGCAACTTCAGCAAAGTCTCAGGATACAAAATCAATGTGAAAAATGACAAGCATTCTTATACATCAATAACAGGCAAAGAGAGAGCCAAATCATGAATGAACTCCCATTCACTATTGCCTCAAAGAGAATAAAATACCTAGAAATCCAACTTACAAGGGATGTCAAGGACCTCTTCAAGGAGAACTACAAACCACTGCTCAGTGAAATAAAAGAGGACACAAACAAATGGAAGAACATACCATGCTCATGGATAGAAACAATCAATATTGTGAAAATGGCCATACTGCCCAAGGTAATTTATAGATTCAATGTTATCCCCATCAAGCTACCAATGACTTTCTTCACAGAATTGGCAAAAACTGTTTTAAACTTCATATGGAACCAAGAAAGACCCCGCATTGCCAAGACAATCCTAAGTCAAAAGAACAAAGCTGGAGACATCATGCTACCTGACTTCAAACTATACTACAAGGCTATAGTAACCAAAACAGCATGGTACTGGTATCAAAACAGAGATATAGACCAATGGGACAAAACAGAGCCCTCAGAAATAATACCACACATCTACAGCCATCTGATCTTTGACAAACCTGACAAAAACAAGAAACGGGGAAAGGATTCCCTATTTAATAAATGGTGCTGGGAAAATTGGCTAGCCATGAGTAGAAAGCTGAAACTGGATCCTTTCCTTACTCCTTATACGAAAATTAATTCAAGATGGATTAGAGACTTAAATGTTGGACCTAAAACTATAAAAACTCTAGAAGAAAACCTAGGTAATACCATTCAGGACATAGGCATGGGCAAAGACTTCATGTCTAAAACACCAAAAGCAATGGCAACAAAAGCCAAAATTGACAAATGGGATCTAACTAAACTGAAGAGCTTCTGCACAGCAAAAGAAACTATCATCAGAGTGAACAGGCAACCTACAGAATGGGAAAAAAATTTTGCAATCTACTCATCTGACAAAGGGCTAATATCCAGAACCTACAAAGAACTCAAACAAATTTACAAGAAAAAAACAATCCCATCAAAAAGTGGGCAAAGGATATGAACAGACACTTCTCAAAAGAAGACATCATGCAGCCAACAGACACATGAAAAAATGCTCATCACCACTGGCCATCAGAGAAATGCAAATCAAAACCACAATGAGATACCATCTCACACCAGTTAGAATGGCAATCGTTAAAAAATCAGGAAACAACAGGTGCTGGAGAAGATGTGGAGAAATAGGAACACTTTTACACTGTTGGTGGGACTGGAAACTAGTTCAACCATTGTGGAAAACAGTATGGTGATTCCTCAAGGATGTAGAACTAGAAATACCATTTGACCCAGCCATCCCATTACTGGGGATATACCCAAAGGATTATAAGTCATGCTGCTATAAAGACACATACACACTTATGTTTACTGTGGCACCATTCACAATAGCAAAGACTTGGAATCAACCGAAATGTCCATCAGTGACAGACTGACTTAAGAAAATGTGGCACATATACACTACGGAATTCTGTGCAGCCATAAAAAAGGATGAGTTTGTGTCCTTTGTAGGGACATGGATGCAGCTGGAAATCATCATTCTCAGCAAACTATCACAAGAACAGAAAACCAACCACCACATGTTCTCACTCATAGGTGGGAATTGAACATTGAGATCACTTGGACACAGGGCAGGGAACATCACACACCAGGGCCTGTAAGGGGATGGGGGAGCTGGGGTAGGGATAGCATTAGGAGAAATACCTGATGTAAATGATGAGTTGATGGGTGCAACAAACCAACATGGCACATGTATACCTATGTATCAAACCTGCACGTTGTGCACATGTACCCTAGAACTTATAGTACAATAATAAAAAAGGAAATTAATTCTGGACAAAAAAAAGACTATAACCTTCCTAAGAATACAGTTGAGTCTTCTTCAGTAGGCTCTTGGAAATAGACTAAAAACTACTTTTCAATGTGAATGGTCTAATGGAATGGTTCAGCAGTGTAGAGTCAAAAACATTTAGGTAATTTCTTCCCTAAATATGAAGTGCTTCCTTGAAATTCAGAAGTTCTTCTAATTAACCATCAGCAATTTAGAAAATATGTGTAAAAAATACTTACGTCGACTACTCACGAATTAGGACGTTATGGTCTTTGAACTTTAAATCATATCATCTGATGTCTCAAGGCAGAAACCTGTAACCTATGATATGATTACAGGTGATTCTATCATATGTGCCTTCAATCTAATTACACACAGTAGCTCATGAAGACTAACAGGAAGACAGGGGTCATAATTAACACAGGCATCTTACACCCACCTTCAGCATCACTGACCTACATGTATGCTCCCTACTACATCGGTCACAGAAACCTGACAGTCTCTTGCCATTTTATTATTCAGTCATTCAAGGGTTCACTGCAGAAAGCGTTTAAAATGCAATTATTCTTTAAGAGCCAGAGAAATCAGAATTTAACAAAATCCAAGGATAGTCATTTACGTCTCCAAACAGGAAAAAAAAAAACATCAAGCAGGTTGCCCGCTCATTTCTTAGGAACCACGAAATCTCAACTCAGATATTATAACTGGAGGGAAACTGATTGTTATGAAAAATCATATCTTTGTGTTATATCCAACAGAACATGAAAACACAGAAATCAACCTTGAAACAGATTTTAATGTATCTGATTTGCATCTACTATTTTCAATAATAGAAAAAGATGGGTGTAGAATTTATGGAATTCACCCAAAATCTCACAAATTATGTTAGATCTGATACTAGAACCTCCTTCAGTACTCAGCATATTTCACACAAAGTAGTATTACAAATGTATTATGTATTTATTAAAAGCGGAAATTAGAAAATAATCTGAAAATTTTTCGCTCTTGGTTATAGTCACAAGTAAGAAAATGCTTTCATATTTGATGATTCAATACAGCTTTGACCCAATTTGTTTCTGTATCTGATAGTGTTTAAGTCTTCCAGTCAGGCATATGGGGTAGGAACAACTTTTCAAGGAAAGCCTGCATTTGAATTGTGTTTTAAAGGGGCAGTAATGTTCTCTCTTTTTGTTATCAAAAGTATAATATTGTGAAAAACAGAAAACACATAATTTTGCCTCTTAATGGATAGCATACCTCCTTCTGGCGTTTTAAATTGCTCTAATTTTGGCAGAATTTTCTCCTGGACATCAGTACCATCTCTGCATTCATCCCAGTCTTTGACTGAGACAGTTCCTGGAGATCAATTTCCAGGTCAGGCACTAAAAAATACAAAGGTTATTGATTAAAACGGGCAAACAAGAAAGACAAAAAAGGAAATGATAGTATTCTTTTCCTCAGTGTTATGAAATAAAAGCCTGTGGACTACCGTGCTAATAAATGTCATGTAAAGATGTCACACCTTTATTTTCCTGTATTATAAAATCTTATATTAAATGACAATCTGAGGATAAATCACACCACACCTACATTTCCCATATTTTACCATTGTGTATTATGAACAGTGAATATCGACTAAGAAATCTGAAGTCTGCCTGAAGTCTGGATAGAATTTTAATCATAAATGAAATGTAATTTTCTAAAGGATTAGAACAATGTATTGGCCTGCTTATGAGAAATCTTACAATTGGACACCCATTCCTTGTTGAGGTAACTTGAAAATTATTTGGATAAAGTTAATTAACTTTATGCTTAGGTTCAAGGGCCCTATATGTAACTTTGTATAAATAAGTCACATTTAGAATAATGTACCAAAATAACAGGAAAGTAACTGTATTCCAGTGAGGGCATAGGAAATTGAGTGCAAAGAAATTAGTGGTCATCGTTGACAGTCATATTCTGGAAACCTCTTAACAATGAATTGCTAAAATAATCCACGTCCCAAATTCTGCCAATGTTTAGTGTGAAAATGGTATCCACTGAGTAAACAACTTCTGATTCAGGATAAACTTATGGTACTTTGAGTTTTCTAATTATGAAAGTGCTTCAGCAACTTTTAAAAGCCCCTTCAAAATCATACTAATATAGCTACCTGTATGCCAGTATCTTGAATTAGCCACCTTTTACCAAACATCTTGAAAAAATACCAATCAAAGGATACCACTCAAAGAGTGGCTGTCATTTATTGAGCTGTTTTCTGGAGTTGCTATTCTGCTTCATTGAACTGTGTTTTGTCCTGAGCCCAATACTGAAGTACCTTACAGTACACACACATTCGAATAATAAGTATCTTAAGCAAAACCACTGACCTTTTCTTATTACAACATGGATAACACAAACCTTGGGACAAAATATGAATTTTGTCTCCATAAGTCAAGTGTTCTTGGTAAACCTCAATCCCTGAGCCTCAATTTTCTTATTTATAAAATGGGGCTAACATTCCTATGCAAATGGGCTTTATTCAGGGTGTTACAAGGTAGGATGACTTGGCACTCTATATGCTATTAAAGGGTGTTTATAGCACGGTTGACGCAATGACTTAGAAGATCATAAAACAACATTCTAAGAAGAACACATTAAACTAGTGAAATACTGCATATGTTTATACATAAAATTAAACTGCTTAGTCTGATTTAGCAAGGACTGTATTTTCAAGCATACAAAATACATCATGAAGAAAAAGAAAAGATTCATTATATTCAGGGACTGCATGAAGCTGCAAACTATACTGTTCACTTTTCCAGCCAACTTTCAGCAAGTGTTTGAGATCCTTTCCTAATGTTTTCTTTCCTCCCGTTACTGGTCATGACGTAAGGCATGATGCACACGTAGGTCTCCTCCCCACTGTAGACATTCTTTCTTTCCCTTCCCAGCACCATGAATCTCAGCTGCACCCTGATCTCTCTCCTGACCAGGTGTAGGATCCCAATTTTCAGTTGGTGGTTCTTCTTGTTGAGGGTCCTCATCACTGTGCTCCTGGGATCATGGTTGTGTGTGTACAAATAAAAAGTTTTGTTGTCAATATATGTCAATAATGTAAATATATAGAATACATAGATATTTCTGATCATAAGTAAGTCTAAAGACATTTCTCCAACACTATTCCATATACCTATCCTTCATAAAGTTATTCTTCCCACAGAGAGGTTACTCTAAGACAGAATTACCCTCAAGGGCTTTGGAAGGTGATTTAATCTATGTTGAGATGGATGTGTGCAATCTGTTATGAATAAGCATACGGAGGAAGTCATGGGCAAAATCTGGGGAACACAAGGTTATCCATCCAGGCAAAACCAGAAAGTACGCCAGGCACAGTGGCTCAGGCCTGTAATCCCAGCACTTTGGGAGGCCGAGGCAGGTGCATTACCTGAGCTCAGGAGTTTGAGACCAGCCTGGGAAACACAGTGAAACTCTGTCCCCCATCTCTACTAAAATACAAAATGAAATTAGCCGGGCATGGCGGTGTGCACCTGTAGTCCCAGCTACTCGGGGAGATGAGGCAGGAGAATTGTTTGAACCCGGGAGGCAGAAGTTGAAGTAGCTGAGCCTGGGCAACAGAGCAAGACTTCGTCTCCAAACACACACACACACACACACACACACACACACACACACATATACAGCAACAGACATAATCCTCTTGGATCAGTCTTTCCTTCATGAGATGCCATGATCTTTTTTTGTCAGCTTGGAAGACCTTTAACAGTGTATGTATACTAGTTCAACAACACTATCACAAAAAGAAATGTCTGTTAATAGAAAACAACGAATGTTAAAGCACTCACAAGCATAGGCCCAATCAGCTCAGGAGTTTGTAAACTTCATCTTGGTCTAGGCCTACATGTTGATCTTCCTCACCAGATTATATTTCACTCTGCAAAGAGAATACAAAATACTGTGATTGGGAAAATGCACTTGACAAGATAGCTATATTTGAGCACTTCCATGGCCAAATGTTAACTTGTTATTTTTTTAAAGTTTGGAAATACTTTGAAGGTAAGTCCCAGGGCAAGTATAAGTTTGTGTGCCTTCTGAATAGAATTCTTGCACAGTCACTTAAGGTGGCGAAGCTAGCAAAGTAATGCCTTAAGGCTCCTGGCAAGAGACACTGGATATCTCTGATGTGGTTTAAGGCATTTCTGGGACTCAGATACCTCCAACAGCACCTGCAACACGAGCCCCATTTTAACCCTATCCCCTCCGTGCCAAGGCGCTCCTGCCTCCCTAGTTGTGGCCCTGACAAAAAAGAAGGCCCATGGCTGTGGTGCCACATGAAAAGGATGAAGACCTCCAGGCCCTTCTCCCTCTGAGTCTCCCTCCCCCTGACAACCCTCTGGAAGCGCACTGGCTTCTCCTCACTCTCACTCACACTTCAACTCCCAGTTGGATTGGACTGTGGACCTACCTGCTGCTTCTCAGTAGGAGAGAAAGAATCCAGACCTCAGGAACTTGACCCCACAGCTCCGAGGCATTCACCACGTGGGCGAAGAGATAGAGTAGAAGACACCCAGTGAACACGTGCACTGAGGTGGGCGCCCAAAGAGCATGCGCAGTGAGATGTGTGCGTGCCTTAAGTGTTGTGGTGTCCCTCCTTGTCCCCCCCTCCCCCCGCTCTTTCCTCTATCCCTTCCTAGGACCCCACTAAGGACTTTGAAATCCATCCTCCCTGTGTGACTTTTTTTTCATGCCTCTGAGACTCAAATATCTCAATATCACCGTTCAAAACTCACTCCATGTTCACCTGACCCTCCTCCCTTCTACGGCCCTTGTTCCTCCCTTGTCCAGGCCCTCAAGGGAGCAAGTGCATGGTGGTGTCACTGATCTCTAGTAGAAGGATGAGGATCTCTATCAGGCCATGGACCAAGTGGCCCAACCCATAGGAAGTCTGCCCACTTTCCCTCACATTCACTCACACTCAACTTCTGGTAGAACTGATCTGTGGACATATGTGTTATAGTTAGCAAGAAATAAGTCACAATGTTTCCTTCCACAGCTCTGCAGGGACAGAAGGCAGATAGCAAGGACCACGGGGAACAGGAATTTGCATAGGAAGGGACATGCACACTGAGCCAGAGACTTTCAGGGAACACCAGAGTTTTCCCTCTGTCGCCGTGATAGCAGCAGCCACTGCCATCATACTGGCTGCAGCAGGGAGGCCCAGCCAGGGCTGCATGCTCTGTGGAGCCAGCAAAAGCCAGGGACAAGTGGGATCCCCACCTTTTACGAGTTGAGGAGGGAGCCTCTGGGTGCCTCTGCAGCCACCCAAACTGCAGCTGTGGACTCAGAATTCCCACTCCATAGAGCAGGCAGGAGCCCTGCCCTCCTGGGCGGGACTGCAGCCACCCAAATTGTGGCTGCAGCTCCAAGCCTCCCTGTGCTCTTTGGGGGACAATGAGCAGGCAGGATCCCTGCCCTCCTGGGTGCAATTGTAGCCACTGGATCCATGGTTGTAGACCCAGGGGCTGGGGACAAGTGGGAGTCCCAACCCTTCAGAGTTGGCGGGTCAGGAGCTCCTTGGGTGCAGTTGAAACTCCCCTCCCAGAGGCAGGACCCAGGTGTGCCTGCAACCTGCACTCTCTGAAACCCGGGAAGGTCCCCACTGTCCCCGCAGACTCAGAGGTATCTGCTCCCACTACTTGGTCCCTCCCTGCTCCCAGCACCCACTCTGATTTCAGAGCAGGTTGTGGGCTGAGCCCCTGCACTGTCACAGCTCAGCTGGGCTTGCACATGGGCAGGTCAGCACTGGAATACCAGCCCCCTGCCACCTCATACCCCTCCAGAATTTCGGTGCCAAGAAACATGAGAGGGGAAGCCAAGAGAGTGCTGAGGGCAGCTGGGCAGTGGCCTGCAGGTGTGAGCAGTCTGGACACCATGGACTTCAGTGGGAGGCAAACAGGATCCAGAGCAGAAGGGGGTGGTCCTAGGTAAGTTCCCACCTTCAGGCCAGGGATGGGCCAGGCTGCTAATCCCAGAGACCAGAGTGTGGACTTGTGATGCCTTTTCTGGGTACACTCATGGACTAATGTACATGCACTTTCTCCCCTCTGAGGTCCATAAATGCCTGGAACTCAGCCAGAGCAGAGCAGAGGATGGAGAGACAATGGGACAACCAGCTGCAGAGACGAGCTACCCTCTCCAGGGCCTCCTCTCTGCTGAAAGCTGCAGATGTTTGAAAGACCTGCCTGCAGAGAGGAGACACACTCTTCAGGGCCTCCTCTCTGCTGAGAGCTGAACACTTGAACTGACAACCTGCCTACAGAGGAGCTACTCACTGGGATCTCCTCTGAGCTGTTCTAATACTCAATAAAGCTCCTGTTTGTCTTGTTTACCCTTCACTTGCTTGCATGCTTTATTCTTCCTGGATGCATAACAAGAACTTGAACAAAGGCGCCACCAGCCACAGAGGTTTCCAGCCAGAAAAATTGACTCCCCAAAGATCCCATAACACCCGTACCCACATCCACAGGGCATTTTTTTAGTAAAAATAAAGGGACTTAAAAGAGCTTTTCCTTCTTTGCCCAATCTCTTGCATTGAGAAACACTGGAAACACACAGTCCCATGTCATCCTTATTGGAGGATGTATTTCTTTTGTGACAGAAATAAGGAATTTTATGTCTGTATTTACATATGCTTTTTTCTAAGGATGTTACTCTGTTGCCAAGGTGGAGGGCAGTAGGATGACCACACCATTCTATGCAGCCTCCAACTCCTGGGCTCAAACAATCCTCATGCTGCAGTCTCCCAAGTGGGTGGTACTACAGGTGTGGACACACCTGGGCAATTGATTCATTTATTTTTTAGAGAGTGGTCTCACTATGCTATCAATGCCAGTCTCAAATTCCTGGGCTCAAGCAATCCTCCCACCTTGGCCAATTTTTATACATGATTTGATTAATGACTTTTTTCTGTGGTTCTGGGTTTTCTGCCATGCTTCCAGTAATGTAACAATAAAAGATCTTACATGGCAGTAATTCTACTGCATTTCTAAGGAGACTAACAATTATTACACGTCAGATTTTATGTCACCATTATGCTTGAATGACACATTGACCAAGATATAAAATGAAAGATTCTGAGATTTTGATATTTTTAACAAATCAACTTGATAAATACACAATCATGGAATATCAGGAAAATTCTCCCCGTGAAGCTCATGTAGGATAGGCGAGCCCCAAAGTTGGAGCTTATTCCAGGAGAGTTCCTGACTTTGCCTCAGAGAGAATTTAAGCATGAGCTGGTAATGTTAGACAGCAATACTTTTACTGAATAGTACTGTTCCTTTCTGAACAGGGGTAACCCACAGGCAGTGAGTCAGCAGGCAGCAACCTATGGGCTCTTGACAACCGTATTTATGCTCATTTATACCCACTTTCAATTCCATGTAAATGCAGGAGTGGGTTAATGCAAATTGAAGGATGAATTATTTAGAACTGTCTAATAATGCAGGGGGCAGAGGAGGGTGAACTTCTGGTTCATTGCCATGGCAGTTGTAAACTATCATGGCGCTGGTGGGAGCATAATGTGCTAGTGAGCAATGAGGGCAGCTAAAGATTGCGATCATCTCTATCTGTGGGTTCATGTGGGTTCCTTCACCCTATCCTGTGGGGACCATGATTTAAGTCCTATCAGGACCTGGAATTAAGTCTTGTGTGTTTTCTACTTCAAAACTACAAGAGAATGCAGGGTTTTCTTTCTCATTAAAATCAGGTGTCCCTTTAATCATCCCAAGCATATTTTTTATTGCATGCAATCATTCAAAGTTTGCTTTTTCACAAATGCTTAGCCTAAATCTTCTATTGAGCTTCAGTTTCAGCTTAGGATGTTTAGGAAGACCCAGCAGCTAAATTATATGCCAATAAGATTGGCATCCCCATACTACTTTGGCATCCCTATACTACTGGCATCCCTATACTACTTTGTGATTCTGATCGTTCTTATGTGACCATCATATCTAACCAATAACACTTGGTTATTCAGTACTATATCAGTACTATAAACAAGCCATAACATTTGGAGTCATGGTTATCATGTGAACTTCCTCCTTCAATAATAGGTAATATTTTATGATGTAACTTTGAATAAAAATCTATTTATATGCTTAATATTTTGATATACTGCTAGTCAGTGAAGGTACAAATGTATATTAATCATAGAGTAATAATCTGCCATAAGTAATGATGATTGTAAAAACTCCTAATATTATGTATAGAAACAAAGAATAGTCTTTCAGATGAGTAGTTAAGAAATAGATTGAAAGTTCAATAAAAAGAGAGTATACATAAGCTAGAAAATATCTGGAAGAATGTTATATTCTTCTTGATTAGACCCATGTTTATATAAATGTATGCATTATAACATAAATATGTCTTTACATTGATACAAATTCTTGGTAAAGATAGTGAAAAACATTCATTTGTATCAAGTTTTTAATTTTGCTTGTTGAAAAATTACAAAACACAGAAAATCATAAACAAAAACTTCAGCAATGGGAGATTTACAAAAGTGCCCATTTAACTGCAGCATTATGAAGAATATCCATGGATATTCCTTGTTTATTCAAAAATAAGTGTTTTCTAATTTGATGGAGAAAGTTTCAATTCAAATTTTGCTTTATTTTTCATTCTGAAATTGCTAGAAGGTGCATAAGTGTTTCTATATCTTTATAGTTTGAACTGTTTTGGTGTTAATTTTTCATTTTATTATTATATTTATTCATCATGTTATATCCATACTATTTTAAATTTTTTCATCTCAAAAGTTTTTGTGTGGACAAAGAATGTTAACTCTGTCACGTTATATAAAGAAGAATTTTTCTGTTGACATATTGTTTCAAAATTGTTGATGACTTTTATTATTTTTTCTTCTTTAAAAACGTTTACTTAACAACTAATAATTATACATATTTATGGGAACAGTGTGATAATTTGATATATGTATACAACTTAAGATATGAGTGAGTTATAAAAGGGACTGGATAGACATGCAACAAATGGTTTACCTCACACCGTGAAATTGTGGCTGTTAGTTTATATTCTGCTATTCCATATTTTACAATTTTCTATAAAAAGCACCTACTACTTTTTGATCAGAAAAGAAATAGTATTTTACATCAAGAAAATTAATATTAAATTCCTTTAGAGAGGATATACAATCACATATCTTTGATAAAATAAATGGTAATATGCTATTTACTTTATTATGGTGAACTTCTGGTTCATTGCCATGGCATTTATAAACTGTCATGGCGCTGGTGGGAATGTCCCATGCTAATAAGCAATGAGGGCAGCCAGAAATCACCCTCACGGTCACCTGCTGGTTCCTGCCAGTTTCACTATCTGATCCTGTTTGGATCCGATCCTGTTTTAGTCAGTAGGGTTATGACCAGAAAACAAGTCCTGCTGGTCTCCTACCTCACATGTATGTTTCTGTATTCACATGAGCCTTGGGCCAAGTTTCCCCTGACTGAAACCATGGTATCATAAAGCTGGATGATTTCTTGAGAGGATATAGTAAGATGAGAAAGTAATCCATACTTTTCAGTCTGTGAGTAAATAAATTAAATAATGGATGAAAAATGTATACAATAATGCAAAGCAGAATAATACATATTAAATTAATATGAGGTTGCAGCAAACTTTTCTTTATCAGGCCCAATAATAAATATTTCAGTCTTCGTAGGCCATGTAGTTTCTGTGTCATGTTGTTGTGTTTTTTAGAAATAATACTTTAAAATGTAAAAAGAAAAAAAAATGCTTATCTCAAGAGCTATGCAAAAAAAAGCCATAGGCTGGATTTAGCTTTCCAGTCACAGACGGCTAGCCCCTGGATTATCTTTAATTCAAATACTTGAATACTGTATTTTTGTACCAGTAGTCAAAATATTAACAAAGGAGAGTTATACCCAAAGTAAGATTTTGAAAGTCTCAAGAGAAAGTCACTCTAGCCCTGAAAATGAGAAAAAGCCTAATAATCTGTAAGAATATAGGGGGTTTTTAAGATCATGATCTAAAAAAAGATCATCAAGGTAACAAGGCAGCCATAGAAACTTATACAAAAGGGTGACTAGTCCCTCTAAGGAGAGATGAGGCACAAACTCTGGCAGAGCATGTGTGGAAGAAGTGCCAGTCATAAGAGTGGGTAAGAAGGAAACAACTGAAAATGTAACAAATTCATAAAGGCCAAACACAGGCACTTGAGAGAGCTGGAATCCCTGGAAGTCTCAGAGACAAGTGGAATTCACATCCACAGGCAGAGTGAGATACCTTTCTCAAAAAATAATTTTTCTGAGTTTATAACACTGAATTAAAAAGCAAGAACGAAAATAACAGATGCTGGTTAGTTTGTGTAGAAAAAGCAACACTTGCATCCTGTGAGTTGGAGTATAAATTAGTTCAACCATTGTGGAAAGGAGTGTGGCGATTCCTCAAAGACCTAAGAATAGAAATACCATTTTGACGCAGCAATCCCATTGCTGGGAATATACCCAAAGGAACACAAATCTTTCTATTATGAAGACACATGCACATGTATGGTCATTGTAGCACTATTCACAATAACAAAGACATGGAATTAACCTGAATGCTCATCAATAGTAGACTGGATAAAGAAAATGTGGTACATATACACCATGGAATACTATGCAGCCATTTTAAAAAGCAAGGTCATATCCTTTTCAGGAACATGAATGGAGCTGGAGGGCATTATTGTTAGCAAACTAATGCAAGAAATTAAAAATAAATACCACAAAATCTCACTTATAAGTGGAAACTAGATGATGAGAACTCACGGACACATAGAGGGGAACAACATACACTGGGGCCTATTGGAGGGTGGCGGGTGGGAGGAGGGAGAAGATCAGAAAAATACTTAATGGGTACTGGGCTTAATACCTGAGTGATGAAATAATCTGTACAACAAACACCTGTGACACAAGTTTACCTAGGTAGCAAAAGTGCACATGTACCTCTCAACCCAAAATAAAAGTTTCAAAAAAAATCACAAAAAATTGTGAAATATTCTGATCTTCCTACTGAGAAAAAAAATCAGTTCATTTCTTTTTATTAAGGAAGGAAGGAAGGGAGGGAGGGAGGAAGGAAGGAAGGAAGGAAGGAAAGGAGGGAAGGAAGGAAGGAAGGAAGGAAGGAAGGAAGGAAGGAAGGAAGGAAGGAAGGAAGGAAGGAAGGAAGGAAAGGAGGGAAGGAGGGAAGGAGGGAAGGAAGGAAGGAAGGAGGGAAGGAAGGAAGGAAGGAAGGAAGGAAGGAAGGAAGGAAGGAAGGAAGGGAGGAAGGGAGGGAGGGAGGGAGGGAGGGAGGGAGGGAGGGAGGAAGGAGGGAAGGAAGGGAGGGAGGGAGGGAGGAAGGAAGGAAAAGAGGGAAGTAAGGAGGGAGGGAGGAGAGAAGGAGAAGAAAACAGAAAAGAAAAACAGGGCTGAAAAATGTGGCTGTCTCTATCCGATGAGCAGGCACTTTGAGCAACTTGAGTGAGAAGTAACATAAATCAGAGGGTCACAAACAGACTTTCAAAAGTTATTCTGGCTGGTTTTTCTGAGTGATTCAATCCTGCCATGGGCTCCATTGAATCCGTGTATTGTCCTGAAGGGCACCTCTTCCCTGGATTAACAGCCCAGCTGAGGACCAACAGAGACTGGCTAGTTTAGGAAAAAAAGGAAAAGAAAAATACAGAAGACCAATATTTCCCCTTCCCCCATGATATTGTTCTCCTTTTTACATTTCCCACTCAATCTACAGAAGGATATTTGAACACCAAAATGTCAAAGCTAAGAGAGCTCTGAGAGATCATCCAATATAGTGGTTTTTCAAAGAACTTTTAGCAACAGAACACTTTTGTAAAATGAAATTTTATCCAAAACCCTATTGCAGAAAAATGGGGGGATAGAATGATATTTTTATACAAATATATCACTTTAGTTTCAAGTTATCTTTCTATAAAGGCTGTCAAAGAGTTTGATTGAGGTTCTTTTACAGAACCTAACAAATTATTCTGTGGATTTCTGCATAACACTTGAGTTCCATGTTAACTTCTGCATCTAATTTTTTGGTAGTATAATTGTTGTGGCACAGCTGCAAGATCATCTTGATTTTTACAATATATTTATCAGTAATCCGTATCTTGAAAACACCCCACTTTAAAAATAAGTAAGTTATAAGTAAAGGATAGAAGAAGATATAACCCCACAAATATGAATCAAATAAAAACTGGAGGTATTAAATTAATACCTCACAAGACACACTTTATAGTGGAGATTATTACAAAGGACAAAGTGGGACATTACATAATAATCATAGAGAGATGCATTGATTCAGACGACAGAAACACCATGAGTATGTATGCACCTTCGAAATACATGAGGGAAAAACTGATACATCAGAAAGAAGAAATAGACACGTACTCATTTATGGTAGAAGACTTCAACACTCCTCCCAGCAATTGGTAGGAAATGTGTACAAAAACAAAAACAAAAACAAAAACAAAAACCCAGGCTATATAAATACAAAAGGCTTAAACAACATTATCAAACAACTTGGCCTAATTGATATTCATAGAACAACAGCAGAATGCACATTCTTCTCAAGTGCTCATGGAATGTTCACCAAGATAAACCATATTATGGGCCAAAAAACAAATTTCAACAAATTCAAAAGGAGTGAAATCTTATAAAGCATGTTTTGTGACCACAAAAGGATTGAAATAGAAATTAGTTGTAGAAAGATACCTGGAATCCATGAAATATTAGAAATTAAACTACACTTTTAAGTAATGCAGTGATAAAAGAAGAAATTGTAGGGAAAATTTTAAAATGAAAACGGAACATATCAAACTTCGCAAGATGAAACTAAAGCATAAGGGAAAATGTATACCATTCAATACATCAGAAAGGAAGAAAAGTCTTAAATTGGCCAGGAGCGGTCAGACGCGGTGACTCACACCTGTAATCCCAGCACTTTGGGAGGCTGAGATAAGAGGATTGCTTGAAGTCAGGAGGTCAAGACCAGGCTGGTCAACATAGGGAGACCCTATCTCTAATTTATTTTTTAAAAAAGCATCATAGAACTAAATGTAAAAGCTAATGTTACAACACTTGTAGAAGAAAATGTATGAGGATCTGTGGCATCATGTCAGACAAAGATAGGATACAAAAAGCACAAATTATGAAACAAAAAATTCATACTGTTTTTAAATTTATATACATATGTCCTATCATTATCCAGTGACTACTTACTTCTCAAAGCATTATACAAACCAAATGAAGAAGTCACTAGAGGTATGATTGCCTAGAGAAATTTCCATGCAGATTTTTCCTACAAGCTCATGATGACTAAACCCCACTTAGGTTCCACATTACCCTTTAAGGAGAGCTGAATATTCATTACGCTTAAAAAAACAAAAAGCAAAAAACAAAACAAAAACAAACAAACAAAACAAGAAAAAAGCTATGCCCTCCCCCAAGCCCCACAGACTCAATCCTTGAGTCCCTGAAGAGCTGAAGAGATAATCCAAAGATCAGTCAAGGGGTCAAAGGTAGCCTTGAAGTTGTATCTCTGGAACACGCTCCAGGAAAATGTGGAAACAGCAAATATTAACGGCAAAAAAATAACAGCTAGAATTGATTGGAAACTTACTATATGCCAGGAACTGTTCTGACAACTGTACTTGTCTTCACATAGTCAGTGCTCTAAACTGCCTGCAAGAAGTAGACGACTTTACTAGTACTATTTCTGAAGAACTAATGGAGAAAGGCGGCAAGAGATGTTAAGTAACATTTTCAGTGTCACCCAGCAGTGAGCAGTGGAGCCATGTGGTTCAGAGGCATCATGAACAAGTAGGATACCCCCAGCAGGACATACATTCGTTAGGCAGGAGCTGGCCAACGCTCCCAATATGGCCTCCCACTGTGCGACGTTTCCCTCTAGGGTTCCTTATCCAGTCCAAACAATTCATTTGCGTCTTTGGCTTAGGGGAACTGTCAGAAGGCAATCAGTTCAGGGTAGTCATTGACACCAGCTCCTCCACTTCAAAAGCATGGATGACATCCCCAGGTGTTATGCCTGGGATGTTCAGGAGCTGGGTTGCCCCTGCTGTCCCATAGTCGCAGCTGTGTTAGGTGTGATCTTCCGTTTAGTATTCAGTGTGATTTCAACCTTGGCCGCAGCGTATGACTGTGGGCTCCTCATAGGCAGAGAGACCCACCATCTGTGCTGTCATTGAGTACCTCTGATTCAGTGTCATACTGTGAGACTAGGGACACAGTGCTGACACAGTGCTGATCTTACTTTTGCTGTGTATGCAAGCACTCAACCACTTGGATCAATTTGGACTCATTTTCTTCTTACTGGCCAAATATATGGATATGTGACAAGGCAAACTAACAACAGCACTGGTGAACCTTGTAGCCCTGTTAGCCACAATAGGGCTGTTTAGGAACTGCTTGAGCAATTGACACACTATTTTACTGAATCGTGTGTAGTGTTGCCTGGCCAGAATATTGACTAATTCCTTCTGGCATCACACAGAGCAAGAAGCACAGTTTTCAGCATGTACCATTGACTTAGGTTTGGCCTTTTCACAGTTGGGTATTCACAAACAGACTTTAGAATTCATTCTACATCTGATACAATTAATTAACATATTTATTACATCAAATAAGTTTTGGAAGTCAAATGCATTTTAAAAGGTAACTTGGTATTTTTACTTGCATTTCAAAAACAGTTATTACTTAATTATAGATGTAGTTGTAAAGGTAAATTGAATGAAAAAATAAATTTTGAAGAAAAAGCAGAAATATAACTAGTAAACTAAATTTGTCTGCAATGTAATGCTTGCTTCCTATATTATTTCATTTATTCTTCACAGCAAGTATTTAGTGTAAATATTCTAATTTCTACTTTAGAAATGGGGAGGTGGTCCCACAGGATATATGTATCTTGTCCACCATCTCAAGACCAGTGTGTGAGAGGCAGGATAGAAACCCATGGCTATTTCATGCCATAGCCTATAAAAAGACAGTGTAGCTAAGACCCGAGTCCTCTCTCATCAGCAAGTTGCCCTGGTTACTTTCCCCTGTCTACTACCTAGGCCCTCATTCTTTCATCCAGCTCTGCAGCCTAGGAACTTCTCACATACTTTGTGGCAAATGGGATCCCCTACATTTAATCTCACTTTTTATTTGAATCCTAGCTTTTCAGTCCTTTTGGATAAGAAAATATTTTACAATCTCTGTAATAGAGAGAAATAATTGCTGATTATAATTTCCTTCCCCTCCTTAAGCAGTATGGATTGTGAGTAGGCCCGCAGAATTCTCTCTGTGTATATGAAGATACAAATGGAGCTCAGAGTTGAAATTCCTGTATTACGTATAGTAAGAGGGGTATCAGGCTGGATCTAGGAAGCTTCAGGGGCTTCTGAATGAGATGTGGTGACTGTCAGACTGATGGAGTTTTCTGTAGATGAAAAATAAGGTTTGCATGTAATACTATGCAGCCATAAAAAAAGAATGAGATCATGTCCTTTGCAGGGACATGGATGAAGCTGGAAGTCATCATCCTCAGCAAACTAATATAGGAACAGAGAACAAAACACTGCATGTTCTCACTCATAAGTGGGAGTTTTCACTCATTAGGTAGGGGAGCGAGAGCATTAGGACAAATATCTAATGCATGTAGGGCTTAAAACCTAGATGACGGGTTGATAGGTGCAGCAAACCACATGGCACATGTATACCTATGTGACAAATCGGCACATTCTGCACATGTATCCGGAAACTTAAAGTAAAATTTAAAGAAAAATGAAAAATGATTTAAAGAGGAAGCAGAATTTCTTTTAGAAATACAGAAGAGGAAGCTTAGCAGTCTAACTACATTAAAGAAGGCTTCATAGAGAAGGTAACACCTGAGCAGAATAAGGGAGAGTAAATGGGAGTTACTCAAGTTAAGAAAGAGGGGTAAGCACATTCCAGGCAGAGAAGACAATATATATACAGACAGGGAGGAATAAAATAGCATTGTGTGTGGATGAGAAGTATGAGCAGTCCTTGACAATAGAATGTAAAATGAAAGGTGGAAAGTGGCGGTGATTGAAACTAGAAGGATCATAGGAGGGTGGGAAAGAGAGGAAATTTTGTATGTCGTGTTGAAAACTTGGAATATATCATACAGAGATATAAAATCAGTGCTAAGTTTTGAGTGATGGGGTTCAGGACACACTACCCCAGAATATGGGGATATTTAGAAAACAGTAGAAACAGGAAGGTAACTCTCACCTTCCCCCAACTCTTCTCTCCTGAAGCAGGTCATAAAACCCTCATTTGACAGGTGCTGTCTCTATACCCAGAGGAAGTGAACATCTGTGTATCTCTAAAAACAGAAGGTCACTGACAGCAATCTAAACAAACAAGCATAGCTGAGTTCTCCCCAGTTAACTATCATTAGATCATGTGTTTTTATCCAATTATACTTCATCACTATCCACTTCTCTATCAAACCTAGAATAAATATACACAAGTTTTCCTGTTTCTTTGTGTTTTCCTTTTCCTATGTAAAACTTATATTAAATAAATGTGCATGCTTTTCTAAAAAAAAAAAAAAAGAAAAGAAAATGAGGTTTGGTGCTTCTCCTTCCCTGGATTTTAATAACTTTTAAGGAAAGGTCAGATGTGTTTTCAGGAGATGTTGTGACATTTTCCATAGGAATTGAGGCATCAGTTCTTCTCTCCGTGTTCCCACAAACTATTCCAAATGACTTTAGTATTCAAGTTATATTGTTCTGTAGCACAGTAAAATAGGTATGTTATCATTACTTTTTAAAATGTTTTTGTACCAATGGTTTCATCTCGGAACGTCTGTTAGCTCTATGTGTCATATTTTGGAAAACCACTCCTTCAATAAAAGAAAAAAGTCTTTTATCTTTAACAATGAAAAAATATACATTTTATATATTACCACAGATTTATATAAAAATGAGATTACCACTAAAGTCAACATATACAACACCAGTTCTACATTCAATGCTATCAGAAGCATTTGCTTTGAGAAAACGCAGACTGTGAACTTAGAACTCGAATCCCCATATCTGCTTTTTACTAGAGTCATTTATTGTTAATTTTATGAAAACTCTTAGTCACCTTTTTAAAGGATTAAATGAGGTCAGAAACAATGAAACGTAGCTCAGAGAAGTGGCTAATGGATAACACATACTCTATAAATGTGACTTATTATTATTCCTGTTTTTCTTAAAGAACTCAATAAATGGAGCTATTGTCGTAACTATACACACCTTTGGTTAGTCAACCCATTCACAACCGCATACCACAGATCAAAATCATGTAGGCAGGCCCAGCACGGTGGGTCACACCTGTTATCCCAGGATGTTTGGAGGCCAAGGAGGGAGGATCACTTGAGCTCACGAGTTCAAGATCAGCCTGGGGAACATAGCGAGAACTCATCTCTTTAAAAACTTATGTAGGCAAATTAACAGAATGGCTACTTTTAACTTTTTTTTATACAGAGGTTAATATCAGTACAGAAAAAGGAGAGGTAGTTTTCAGAGTGACAGCATCATTAGAGGCATTACTGGAGGAAAGACCGCCACCTTATAATATTGGGAGCCGAAAGCCTGAGGATTGTGACCAACTCAGCATTCCACTGGAGGCTATATGATCAAACAGCAAACTGCACCTGCCACCAGAAGGTATGCTGAGGGAAGTCACTCCTTGGTGCCATGCTCCTTGAGGTTATCTAATGGAGCATCTGAAGCCTACTGTTCAAAGAATGCAGTCATGGAGGCCTGCACTAAGTCAAGCAGCTGACTGACAACCACTCCCTTCTCCCTATCTCCTTTACTCAATAAATATGAAGGGTCTAGAAGCTCAGGGCCCTTGTTCACTAAAAGCAAGGAGCCCCTGATCCCTTCTTCAAAACATACTGTTTTGTCTTCATCTTTATGCCCATGTTCATCCTTCTTTGTTCAGTTCGGCAAGGTCTGCAGCATTATAAAGTTCAAAGGCATGGGAACCTAGAGCTGCCCCTTCTGCCTTTCTTTTAAGTAGGGTCCAAAGGTAAAAAGGAGATTCAATCCAGAAACAAAAAAACATGGTAAAGGCTATCCCCAAGTTATTCAGTCTTGTAGAGATTTCAGTTCCAGAGAATAGAAAGAGGACTTATATCCCAATTCATTTCATGAAGCTAGTGTAACCCAGATACCAAAGTCCAAAGAGAGAATACAGATGCCCCTGACTTGTGATGCTTCCACTTAAAAATTTTCAGCTTTACAATGGCAGATAAAAGAAATGCATTCAGTGGAAACAGTACTTTGAGTAGCCATATAACCATTATGTTTTTCACTTCCAGGATCGTATTCAATAAATTACATGAGATATTCAAAGTCATGATAAAATAGACTTTGTGTTAGATGATTTTGCACAACTATAGGCTAATGTAAGTGTTCTGGGCACATTTAAGGTAGGCCAAGCTAAGCTATGATGTTTGCTAAGTTAGGTATACTGAATGCCTTTTCACCTTACAAAATTTTTAATAAATGATCAATTTATTGGGACATAATCCTATGATAACTTGAGGAGCAGCTGTACATAAAATAAAAATATAGGCTAATGTCACTTCTGAGAACACACATACAAATCCTAAACCAATTAATGATACATAGATTATTCAAAAAAGATAATGTGTCATGACCCAGTGTTCCCCCTAGGAATGCAAAGTTGGTTTAAACATAGCAACTTACCAATGTAATTCATAATGTTAACAGATTAATAAAGGAAAAAGTCCTGTAATAATCTACATGGATGCATTACAAGTGCTTCATGAAACTCAACATATATTCAAGATAAATAGTCTTAGCAAAGGGAAAATAGAATGGAACTTCTTATTCTAATAAAATATATCTATTTTAAAAAGCACAGCAAACATGGTAATATGTTAAAAAAAAATTTCCAATACCTACTAGGCATAAGAGAAGGATGGCCACAATTACTGGTCCTAATCAGCACTGTATTGGGTGGGTCTGTCCGATGTTGTAAAATAGGAAAAAGGAAAAAGTATACTGTTTGAAATGTCAAAAACAAGCTGTTGTTATTCAAAGATGATATGATTGTATATGTTGAAAATCAGAAAGGATTTAGAGATAAATTTGGAATAAGGATATTTAGCAAAGTTACTTCATAGAAAACCAATATACAAACATGAAACCTGTTGGTTGAATGGAAGAAAAAAGTGTTTTCTCTGTTCTTGCCCTACAACCAGTAACATGAATGACTTCTGTGACCAAATACATGGGGAGCTTTTCTCCACACACCAAGCAAGCAATCAGTTTTGCAGCATACACCAGCTGGGTATCTTCTCATTCAACTCCAATAAGATGTACCTGGAGATAGCATCAGATTGCACAGGTTGAGGGCTCAGTTCCACAAGAGGGCCCTGCCAGTTGCCTCAAGCCCTGGGTTGTTTTACTGTGTTTGTGACCTACCAGCTATAAATTGAATTTCCCATGACTCCTACTTGGGTTCAATTAACTTGCTAAAGCATCTCACAACTCAGGGAAACATATACGTTTATGGGTTGATTAAAATAGGATATTAGGGCCGGGAGCGGTGGCTCACACCTGTAATCCCAGCACTTTGGGAGGCTGAGGCAGGCAAATCATGAGGTCAGGAGATGGAGACCATCCTGGCCAACATGGTGAAATCCTGTCTCTACTAAAAATACAAAAATTAGCCAGGTTTGGTGGCACGTGCCTGTAGTACCAGCTACTTGGAAGGCAGAGGCAGGAGAATCACTTGGACCTGGGAATTAGAGGTTGCAGTGAGCCAAGATCACACCACTGCACCATTGCTCTCCAGCATGTCGACAGAGTGAGACTCCATCTCAAAAACAAAACAAAACAAAACAAAACAAAAAACAAAAACAAAACAACAACAACAAAAACAGGATATTAGAGAGGACGCAGCTAAAGAGATGCATAGGATAAGGAATGGGTTAAGGGGCAGGGAGCCATGCCCTCTATGGAAATGCTGTCCTCTGTGTGCACAGCTACCCAGAAGCTCTCTGAACCCTGTCCTTTTGGGTTTTCATGGAGGTTTCCATGATGTAGATGTGATCAATTAAACCACCGGCTGACCATTGGTAATCAACTTAACCTTCAGCCCCTCTCCCTTTCCTGAAGGTTTGGGGTGAGACTAAAAGTCCCAGCCCTCTAATCTCCCATCATAAAGCTACCAAGGGGCTGCCAGGCATCAGCCAACTCATTAGCATACAAAAAGACATCACTTTGTGGAGATTCTAAAAATATTAAGAGTTGTATACCAGTATAGAGGGTAGAGGACCAAATATATATTTATGTATTTCATAATATCACAAGTGTGTATACCAGTGTAATAAGAATACAAATTTTCAAAAATGATACTTTTCCTATTTTTTTAAAGCAGAGTCTCACTCTGTCACCCAGGCTGGAGTTGCAGTGGCCTGAACATAACTACCTGCATCCTCGACCTCCTGAGTTCAAGAGATCCTCTCACTCTAACCTCAAGAGTAGCTAGGACTAACGCTACATGTGTACATGCATACATTCATGCATTCATTCATTTATTTTTGGAGTGAGGGGATCTCACTATGTTGCCCAAGCTGGTGTCAGTTTCCTGAGCTCAAGAAATCCTCCTGCCTCAGCATCCCAAAGTGCTGAGATTACAGGCTTGAGATACCACACTAGGCCACCATTTTCAATAGTTTCAAATATTTCGGAATAAAATGAACAAAAGATGTGCAAGACTTCTTTGGAGAAAGCTGCAAAAGTTTATTTCGATATTTTTAAGTCAAATATCTTAGATAAGAACAGTTCATGTTGTTTCAGCTTGTCTTCGTTGAAACCTGTGGTTGCCTGTCACCTATAATAGAAACATAACAGGGGGGAATATTAGTAGCAGAACTGTATTCAGATGACATTAAAGGTATGCGAAGGACACGAAAGTTTTGGTTTTATACCATGGGCTGAAACCAGAAGCCTAAGAATAACCTGATGGCTAACATTCAGTTAAACCTCTGCACAGACTTGAAGATAGTCTTCCAAGCATATACATTAGCAACATTTTTAAAACACCCTGCTTTCTGTAGTTTAAGGAAACCAAAAACTGTCTAACTTCAGAACACATTAAATCAAGTGACCTATTAAAAGGTGTTCGAAAGTGAAAAGCAAACATTGTATATAGTTTTAATAAAAATATAACCAACACACAACAAACCTAAGAAATAAAAGGAATTTACAAACAATGTATAATGTAATGTAATGTTTTGGCTTGAAATAATAGCCTGGATATTCAACAAGCTCCTGGGAAACAGTTAATGTTACATTAGGAATTGCGTAAGTGCAGTGAATGGAAAGCCCAGTACTGCATTTGTTTTTTCTCTGTTGCACACAAGTGCAAAAATATTGCTTGGGGCTAGTTTGCCTTCTGTGGTCTTTCAGGTATGGTAACCATTTGTCCAAGATTTTCACCTGATATCCTGATATCAATATGAAGAGTCTCTCTTTTTACACTTGAAAGTATTCCCATTGGTAAAATAAATTACATGGTCAGATTCAGTTTATTCTATCACTATTATTTTTAACATCAAAATGGGAAAGAGGCATACACCATGAACAGTGGGGCAAAAAAAAAAAAAAAAAAAAAAAAAGAAAGAAAGAAAGAAAGAAATGGAGGGAGAGGAAAATAGAAAAGGAGAGCCAAATATCTAGAAAAGCCAAATAATTGTTTCTAAAAGTTAAGCATTTTTGAGGGATAAGTGGTAAGTTTCAGAAGTTCTTCCACAGTCTTTATGATGTTTAGATATTCAGCTATTACTGGAATAGATTAACTTATGTGTGTGTCTCTAGCATATCAATCATTTCATTCATATTTTGAAAATATTAGAGTTCAAGAAGGTATTCACTTTCAATTATACCATATATTCAGTATCTGTTAGGGTCTTGTTCATATTCCATGCTGAGCATTTTCCATTTTCCATTTTCCATTCTCCATTTTCTTACTGTATTCACAGATACTTTTCAAAAGAACAATCTTTTAAATTTATTACTTTTGGATTACATTTCCTCTTACTAATGATTCATAGCTGTCTCCTATTAAGTACCTCTTTCCTTTTCCCTTAGATTTATTCTATTGTTCTTTATTATTTTCATTTTTTATTATTTTCCTTTCTCATGTAATTTGCTAACTATTTTAACAAGATAATTATTTAAGACTATAAGATTCCTAAGAATGCAACTGAGGCTTGTTCAACGGGCTCCTGGAAATAATTGAAAATTATCTTTCAATGTAAATAGTCTAATGGAATGGTTCAGCAGTGTAAAAACATTTAGGTAATTTCTTCCATAAACATGGAATGCTTCCTATAAATTCAGAAGTTCTTCTGATTAACAGTTGCCAATTTGAAAAATGTGTGGAAAAGATACTTTCATCAAGCAAGTTGCCCACTCATTTTCTCTTTCTTTCCTTCTTTCCTCCCTCCCTCCCTCCCTCCCTCCCTCCCTCCTTCCTTCCTTCCTTCCTTCCTTCCTTCCTTCCTTCCTTCCTTCCTTCCTTCCTTCCTTCCTTCCTTTCTTCTTTCTTCTTTTTCTTTTTTTTTGACAGAGTCTCGCTCTGTCGGCAGACTGGAGTGCAGTGGTGCGATTTTGGCTCACTGTAACCTCTGCCTCCCGGGTTCAAGCCATATTCCTGCCTCAGCCTCCCGAGTAGTTGGGACTATAGGCATGCACCACCATGCCCAGCTAATTTTTGTATTTTTAGTAGAGACGGGGTTTCACCATGTTTGCCAGGATGGTCTCGATCTCTTGACTTTGTGACCTTGTGATCTGCCTGCCTTGGCCTCCCAAAGAGCTGGGATTACAGGTGTGAGCCACCGTGCCTGGCCTGCCCACTCATTTTCTTAGGAACCATGAAATCTCAACTCAGATATTATAACTGGACTGAAACTGATTGTTATGAAAAACAAATCATATCTTTGTATTCCATCCAGTAGAACATGAGGATACAGAAATCAACTTTGAAACAGATTTTAATATATCTGATTTGCATTTACTATTTTCAATAACAGCAAAAGATGGATGTAGAATTTATGGAATTCATCCAGAATCTCACAAATAATGTTAGAGCTGGTACTAGAATCTGCTTAAGTTGCTCAAGATATTTCACACAAACTGGTATTAGAAATGCATTATGTATTTTTTAAAAGCAGAAATGAGAAAAGAATCTGAAAATTGTTAGTTGTTGGGTATAATCAGAAGTAAGAATATGCTTTCATATTTGATGATTCTATATGGCTTTGACACAATTTGTGTCTGTATCTGACAGTGTTTAAATCTCGTAGTCAGGCAACTGGAGTCTGAACAACCTTTCAAAGAAAGTCTGCATTTGAACTCTGATTTTAAAGGGGTAGTAATGTTCTCTCTTACTATCGAAAGTATAATATTGTGGAAAACAGAAAGCATATAAGTTTGCATCTTAATAGATAGCATACCTCCTTCTGGCATTTTAAATTGTCTGATTTTGGCAGAATCTTCTCCTGGTCATCAGGACCATGTCTGCATTCATCCCCAGTCTTTGACTGAGACAGCTCCTGGAGATCAGCTTTCAGGTCAGGCACTTAAAAATACAAAGGCTATCAACTGAAGAAGGCAAACAAGAAAGATAATGATAATATTCTTTTCCTCAGTGTTATGAAATAAAAGGCTGTAGGCTACCGTGGCAATAAATGTGATGCAAAGATGTCCCACCTTTGTTTTCCTGTATTATGAAATCTTATCTTAAATGACAATCTGAGGAAAAATCAGACCACACTTATATTTCCTATACTTTACCATTGTGTATTATAAACAGTGAGTATCAGCTATCCAGGAAATCTGAAGACTGCCCAATGGATAGCATTTTAATCATAATGTAAATGTAATTTTCTGAAAGATTAGATGAATGTACTGGTGAGCCTATGACAAATCTTACAGTCCTGACACTCATCACCTGTTGAGGTAACTTGAACATTTTTTGGTTAAAATTAAACAAACTTAGGTCCAAAGGCCCTATATGTAACTTTCCATAAATGAATCGCATTCAGAAAAAAAGTACCAAATATAACAGCAAAATCACTGTCTTCCACAAGAGTACAGGAACTTGAGTGAAAAAAAAATTAATGGGTATTGTTGACAGTCATATTCTGGAACCCCCTTAACAGTGAATTGCTAAAATAATCCATGACCCAAGTTCTGTCACTGTTTAACTTCAGAATGCTATCTGTTGAGGAAATAATTTCTGTTTCATGATAATCTTATCGTACTTTGAGTTTTCTAATTATCAAAGTTTAAACAACTATTAAAAAGTCTCTTAAAAATATACTAATACCTGTATGCCAATGTCCTGAACTATCCAGCTTTTACCAAACATACTGTCAAAAATGCAGAGCAAAGGAAACAGTGGCTGTCATTCATTGAGGTCTTTTCTGGAGTTGCTATCCTGCTTCACGGAACTGTGTTTTGTCCTGAGCCAATACTGAAGTACCTTGCAGTACAGACACATTCAAGCATGAACATTTTAAGCAAAATCATTCATGTTTTCTAACACAGATGGTAGGAAGAACACAAACCTTGGAATGAAACATGAATTCCTTCTCCACGAGTCAAGTGTTCTTGGTAAGCTCCCATTTCAGAGCCTCAGTTTTCTTATTTATAAAATGGGACTAATATCCTTATGCAAATGGACTTTATCCAGGGTGTTACAAGGTAGGGTGACTTGGCATTCTACATGCTATTAAAGGGTGCATACAATACTGTGGACACCACAGCTGAGAAGATCAGACAACATTCTAAGAAGATCAAACTAGTGAAATTTTATACACCACATTAAACAGTTTCATCTGATTTAGCAAGGACTGTATTTTCAAGCATGCAAAATAAACCTGAAAGAAAAAGAGAAGATTCATTGTATCCAGGGACTGCATGAAGCTGCAAACTATACTCTTCACTTTTCCAGCCAACTTTCAGCAAGTGTTTGAGATCCTTTCCTAATGTTTTCTTTCCTCCTGTTACTGGTTTATGGCAAAATGTATGACACACATATAGGCCTCTTCTACCCACCGCCCTCCCGCCCACCATAGATAATATTCCTTCCCTTCCCAGCACCTTGAATATCAGTTGCACCCCTGATCTTCTCTCTCCTGACCAGGTGTAGGAGGATCCCGACTTTCCTCTTGCTGTGGTTTCTCATCACTAGGCTCCTGGAACGAGAGGTGTGTGTGTGCAGATAAAAAGTTTTGTTATCAATACATTTCAATAATATAAATATACAGAATACATAGATATTTCTGATCATGAGTCTAAAGACATTTCTCCAACACTCTTCCACATACTGATACTTCATAAAGTTACTCTTCCCACAGAGAGGTTACTCTAAGACAGTTACCCTCAAGGGCCTTGGAAGCTGTTTTAATCTATGTTGGGATGAATGTGTGTAATCTTTTGCAAATAAGCATGAGAAGGAAATAATGGGAAAAAAATCTGGGGAACACACAATCATCCATCCAGACAACAAAAGAACTTAATTCTCTTGGATTAGTTTTTTCTTCATGAGATGCCATGATCATTTTTATAGCATGGGAGACCTTTATCGGTGAATCTATACTGGTTCAACAACAATTACAAAACATATTTTTGTAACAACAAGTTACAAAAATAACTTTTTGCTAATAGAAAACATCAAAGGTTAAGACACTCACCAGCAGAGGCCCAATCAGCTCAGGAGGTGGTACACTTCTCCTTGGTCTAGGCCTATATGTTCATCTTCCTCGCCAAATCATATTTCACACTGCAAACAGAATACTGTGAATTGGTAAACGCACTTGAAAGGACAGCTGTATTTGACCACTTTCATGACCAAATGTTAACTTGTCATTTTTTAAAAGTTTATGAATACTTTCAATCTAAGTCTCAGGATAAGTGTAAGTGTGTGCCTTCTGAATGCTTGCAAAGCCACTTAAGTTGGTCAAGCTAGATGAGCAATGCCTTATAGCTTCTGGCAAAAGACACAGGATATTTCCGATGAGGTTTGGTTTCACAACCGAACTCTCCTCCATGGAGGCATTTAGGAAAATACAGCCAGAGAATTAAAACTACAGTGACCACGGCTTTTGTCATACACCCATTTGCTAGGCCCGTTGCCCCCCCAAAATCAAGTTTTGTTGGAATGCAGAGCCCCGCCCATTCAAATCTCCACAGTGAAGTTGAGAAGTTGCCACACAGCACTGGGCCCTCTTCACTGTACACCTCTGCCAGGCGCTCTGCAGACTTCAAGGCCACAGTCACCAACCTGCAGCGCTCCCAGTTCCCTTCCTTAATGCCCACCCCTCTCCTTCTTGGGTCGCCATGGAGGAGTCTGGAATCTGTCCTCTGTCGAGGGTTTCAGAGACTCAGATACTTGCCTCAGCATCCCCAGCACTCACCCCATCTTCATCTAACCCCTATCAACTACTCAGCCCACCTTCTTCCCTCGTTCTGACCCCACCACAACAAGGTCCACATTGGTGCCACCTCACGAGGAGAAGGACGAGCACCTTGAGACCCTTTGGCTTCTGAGGCCACGTACCACCCTGCCCCACACTCCAGACGGCCGCTGGCTCCTCCTCACTCTCATTCACACTTCAAGCCCTGGGAGGACTGGCCTGCGGACCTACCGGCTGCGTCTCAGCAGAACAGAAAAAGTCCTGACAACAGGAATGCGACCCTCACACCTTCACAGCTCCCTGGCGTTCACCACATGGGCAAAGGGGCCTATGGGAAGATGCCCAGTGAACATGCGCAGTGAGGTCAGTGCCTGCCCAGTGGGCTGTGGCGCCCCTCCTCGCCCCACCCCGTCTCGCGCTGCGCAGTCCTCTGCCCTCTCCCAGGTTCCCACTGAAGACTTCGGAATGTGTCTTCTGTGGGCGGTTTCATATGCCTCTGGGACTCAAATACCACAAATAGTTTCCCCCTTCAAGACTCACTCCATGTTCTCTAGGTCTTCCTCCCCTCTATGGCCCTCCTTCCTCCCCTGTCTGGGATCCCCACGACAGAAACGCCATGGCTGCATCTCGCCGCCTGTTAGGAGGACGGGAACCTCAAGGCCCTTCCCGGTCAGCGGCCATAGACTGCACCTGCGGGCTCCTCCTCACACTCTCACACGTCAAATCTGGGAAGACTGATCTGCGGACCTACTGCCTGACTCCTAGCCAACAGCATAGAAGGAAGTCACGATGTCTCCTTGCGCAGCTCTGCAGGGACAGAAGGCAGACAGCAAGGCACATGGACAAGAGACTTGGGCAGCAAGGTGCGTGCACACTGAGTCAGGCACATGCAAGGCCAGCTGGGGTTTTCCCTCTCTCCCTCGGCCCACATCCCTAAAGTGTTTGTAGTAGAAGGAAAGGGACTAAGAGGCTTTGTTCTCTCTCTTGCCCTACCGTTCTCATGCATCCAGAAACACTGGGAACACATAGGTGACAGTCCCATGTCACCATTAGTGGAGGATGTGGTTCAGAAAGACCTTTTGTGACAGAAATAAATTACTTTAATAACTATGTTTATACATGCTTTTTTTTTTCATTTATATATGCATGGGTGCCTGCCATGTTGCAGGAAATATCTGGGATGCTGGAAATGTGAAGACCAACGAACCACACGTGGTCTGTACCATGGAGGCTACCACACTGTGGTGGGGAAGACAGACAGTTAAACAGAAGAGCAGTTGAGCTGCAATGGAGAAACACGGGGAATAGACCCAGGGGAGTAAAGAACAATTAATGTAGTGGCCAAGAAGCAGGGTGAAACAACACAGTTTCTCAAGAAGATAATATTTTTCCATTGCCTTTGCACCTCTTTTGAAAATGAGTTTATCATGTCTGTGAACCTATTTCTGGACTCCATTCTGGTTTGTTGATTTTTCCCCAGTACCACGTTCTCTGGGTTACTATAGAATTAACATGACTCTTGATATTAGGTAGTATGAGTTCCCCAAAGTTATAGTTCAGAATCGCTTTGGTTGTTCTGGTTCATTTTCTTTTCTATATAATTTTGAAAACTGACTCCAGTGAAGTGGATTGTATAAATTCATGCAGTTTCCCTTTGAAGGGCAGCAGATCAATGTGTTAGTGGCTACAGGAGGACATGGGGGAAGAAGGTGAGTTCCCCCTTAGCTTGGGGAATTATCCCATTTAGAGGGAGCAGTTGGTAGTTCAGGAGAGAGGAATGATCACTGCAGGAGCAAAACCCCTGAGAAGGTGAGAGGCATAGGATCCTGAGCTGAGGTGAGGGACTGGCATCAGTTAGGAGCATTGTATGCAGAAGGGCGATGGAGAATGCCACGGCAAGCATGGGCAGACTGGGTTTGGGAAGCTCTAAGAGTTCCCAGCAGATCGCTTCTCTCCTCTGAATGCATCATTATGGGAGGTCATTCAAATGGAAGAGAGTTTGTAGCATTGTGTAGGTGTTTATATAACTATAGAGAAAGTTTCTGTCATCTCAGAGAATACATCCATCATCATTAACAGAATATTCCTAGAAATATGAATGTTGAAGGTGCTTCTGGTGAGCTCTCAGACAGGAATGGGGAACACGTTATTGGAAACGTGGACACACAATCCTTGTAAGAAAGTGGCAGAGAATTTGGCTAGATTGCATTCTCTTAGATGCAGAGTAGAACTTGTAAGTGACGAAATTGCATATGTAGCTAAGAACATTTCTAAGCAAAGTATTGAAGTTGTGGCCTGGTTTCTCCTCGCTGCTGGTTGCAAAATGCAAGGGAGGAGAAATAAATCAACGACAGAATTGCTGAGCAAAAAGGAATCAGCCCTTGATTATTTAGAAGACTCTCAGCCTATCCAGATAGCAAGCTCTGGAAATAGGGCCAAGGGTGTAGTGGGAAAATTGATTGCTAAAGAAATGAGGTATATGAGTCATGGATCCAGTCAACCATCTCAGCAGAATGCAGGGAAGGAGATGCATTTATCCAGGAAAGATCTATGGAGGACCCAGGGACTGTTGGCATGGACGCCATTAATTGCATCAGAGGCCAGCACGTTTTGGGGATTTTATACCAAAAGAAGCACAGCCAGCCTGGAATGAAAGGAACAGAAATGGGACAAAATAAAGGAAGAGTGACTTTGAGGCTAGAGCTACAGATGCAGAGGCTGGCAAGCTGCCACTGCCTCTGTAGGCCCAGAGAGCAGCGACCTGGGGGACAGGAATCCAGACACTTCCTCCTGAGCTCCAGATGGCAGAGCCACCTCCTCGATTTCAGGGAACAGGGCTTCTGCCCAGGGTCGAGGGAGCAGGGCTAACACTCAGGTCCAAGAGGGCAAAACTGCCACCACAGTAGGCCCAGAGGACACAGCATCAAGCCAAAGAGGACCATTCTGAAGCCTTAAAATCTCATGGAATTTACCCTGCTAGGTTTCAGACTTGCTTGTTCCCCATGACTGCTTTTCTTCTTCCATCTTCTCCATTTTGGAATGGGAATGTTTCTCCTGTGCCTGCACCTTCAGGCTACTTGAAAGCAGATAACGTCTTGTCTGGTTTCACAAGTTCACAGATGGAAAAAATTTTGTCCCAGGATACAACATACTCTGAATCTCACCCTTTCCTGATTTTGATTATATTTGAATGATATTTGGGATTTAAAGTTGATGCTAGAAAGAATTTTGAGGATGTTGAGATGAAGTGAATGCATTTTAGATGTGAGAGGACATGAATTTTGAGGTGCCAGATGGTGGATTTTTATGTGTTAAATCATGCCCCCTTCAGAAATTTATTCAGACATAAATCATAGATACTGTACTGTTCCAGACCACCACAATAAACAAGTCACACACATATTTTTTGGTTTCCTAGTGCATATAAACGTGATGTTTATTGTATGTTTTCACTCATAAGTGGGAACTAAGCTATGTGGATGCAAAGGCATAAGAATGATACAATTGACTTTGAGGACTCAGGGGAAAGGGTGGGATGGGGGTGAGGGATAAAGGACTACAAATTGGGTTAAGTGTTCACTGCTCGGGTGATGGGTGCACCAAAATCTCACAAATCACCACTAGAGAACTTACTCATATAACAAAATACCACCTGTTTCCCAAAAACCTATTGAAATAAAATATTTTAAAAATAATAAAATAAAATAAAAGTGATGTTTACACTACACTACAATCTGTTAACTGTGCAATAGTATTATGTCAAAAAAAGTACAATGTATCAAGCTTTTTGTGTATGTTTGCTACCTTGATTGGAAAATACTGTATTGCTAAAACATGCTAAAGATCACCTGAGCCTTCAGTGAGTTTTAACTTTTGGACTGGTAGGGGGTGTTGTCTGGATGTACATGGCTGCTGACCGACTAGGGTGCTGGTTTTTGAAAGTCGGGTGGGTGTGGCAATTTATTTTCTTTTTTATTTACTTTTTAACAAGCCAATACTACATGGAGGGCTATGGCAATTTCTTAAAATAAGACAACAATGAAATTTCCTCCACTGATGGACCCTTCCTTTCAAGAAAGATTTCTCCACAACAGGCAATGCTGCTTGATAGCATTTTACCTACAGTAGAACTCCTTTATAAATTACAGTCAGATCTCTCAAATCCTGCCATTACCTAATCAACTCATCCTTTGCTGTCATTTCCACAGCGTTCAAAGCATCTTCACCGTGAGTAGATTTCACCACAAGAAACTACTCTCTTCATTCATCCATAAGAAGCAACTCCTCACAGGTTAAAGTTTTATCATGAGATGGCAGCAGTTGAGTCACCTCTTCATGCTCCACCCTTGTTCTCTTTCTGTTTCCACCATGTTGGCAGGTACTTCAGCCACTGGAGCTGTGAACCCCTCAAAACCAGCCATGAGGGAATACACGGTCTGCTGTCATTATGAGGAGTTTTCTCCACGTGTCACTTAGATCCAATTAGTCCATGGTGCCATTCAGTTCATCTATATGTTGCTGACTTTTTTCCATTGGTTCTGTCTGATTTGATTATGTATTTTAAAGCTTTGTAGTTGAGTTCTGTGCAAAAAAAGAGGTAATATAGCAGGTCTGAAACTACTATCCTTAGAAAGGCCAGCTTGCAAGACTGGCCCTTGCCTGGCATCTGTGAACTTGATTTTGGGAGGTTTCCCACCATTCTCCATCTGATAAGAGTGGTTTACTCTTCCAAAACTGTTTGTTCAAGCAATGTGTTTTATGTTGAACATCAGCCTCCCTTCTAGGAATCTGAAATGTTATTGCCTGCTAGGCAGAGAGTGCCTATGTGACCAGTCCCCAGTAAAAACCTGGGGCACTCAGTTTCTAATGAGCTTCCCTGTAAAATGTAGATAACATTTTACACATGTTATCATGGTTCATTGCTGGAGAGACAAATTGTGTGACTCCATTGGGAAAGGACTCTTGGCAGCTTTTGCTGGTTCCCAACAGACTTTGCCCAGTGGTCTTTCCCCATTACTGATTTAGCTCAGTATTCTTTTGCTGTAATAAGTCTTAACCATGAGCACACCTATTCATTGGGTCCTCATAGGCAATCACTGAAAGTGAGGGTGGTCTTGGGGATCCCTGACACACTGGCAGCAACAGTGTGATTCACCAGCAAGACCCTGACTCACTAAAATATGATGAAAGCCTTCTTTGAATAAAGAATGAAGAAGCAGACATGACGAAGCTGTACTGGGAGACTGTGGATTTGCCCCTAATAGGAAGCAGCAGCCAAGCTGTTGTCTGTTGTGAAAAATACACGTACTCACAGCATTTCACAGTAATCCCTCCAACGGCAAGAGAGTTGGCCCACTGGATCCCTGAGCCGCTGTTCTATGCTGAATAATGCGGTGGCGGGGGTGGGGGGGTGCAGCAGGGGGAAGGTGCAGCCAGGTGCTGCCTTTGGCTTTTGTTTTCTCCTTCAGGCAGGAGGAGAAAGTACTCAAATGTTGCCAAAGCTGAGTTTTGAGTAGACAAAAATCCTGAAAGTTTGATTGCTCTTTCCTCCAAGTGGGAGAGAAAACATCGGTTTTCTGGGCTGGAGTAAAGACTTAGATAAAGGAAAAAAATGGAAGGGGCAAACAGGCCAGGTGCAGTGGTTCACACCTACAATCCCAGCAAATTGGGAGTCTGAGGCAGGACAATCACTTGAAGCCAGGAGTTTGATACCAGCCTGGACAACATAGTGAGACCTCACATCTGCAAAATTTTAAAAATTAGCTGAGCATGGTAGCACCCATATGTAGTCCCAGCTACTCAGGAGGCTGAGGTGGGAGGATCACTGAATCACAGAAGGTTGAGGCTGCAGTGAGCTGTTATCATGCCACTACCCTCCAATCTGAGCGAGGCAGCAAAGCTCTGTCTCAAAAAAATAAATTCATTGGTGACGTAATAAAAGACCAATGATACTAATATTTTCTGAGCTAAATGATGAGAAGATGGTATCAATTTACTCAGATCCAGAGTCAGAGGAAATGGACAATGGGGAAATAGAGTGGAGTGTGGAGGGGAGGTGAAGGTGTGCAGGGCAGGGAGAGAGGTCTGCAGCAGACAGGGGCAAGGAATAATGGGGAAGAGCAGAAAGCAGAAGTTCAGAGATGTGAGAATAGAAGCTCACACTTCTGGATACTTACTCTAAGCCATATGTTTTAGTGTTTCTCTCTCTCTCTCTCCCCCCCCACTTATATATATATATATATATATATATATATATATATATATATACACACACACACACACTATATTTTAAATTATATATATATATATATATATCAGTCACTTAGTGCTCACAGCAACACTGTCAGATGTGTGTTACTAATGTTATCATCTCTTATTATAGAACAGGAAACCGAGACACATTAAGAGACTAAGGAACTTACCCAAAGTCACCTTGCCAGCGAGGGCAGAGTCAGATTGGTACCCAGGCTGGTGAGGGGTATACAGACACATGCAATCCGACCCTGACACTCTAAAATGTGCCGCAGTGTGGAATGGTCCTCCAGATCACAAGACAGGTGAAAGTGTCCAGCAGTATTTATGAGATGACATTATCTGTGTGTGGATTGAACATGAGGTCTCTTGAGTGTATTCGATAATACAGGGTGATGAGTCAATACCAGGAAAGCACAAATGCAATCTCTGGTCCATATTAAGCTTTCTGTGTTTGCTACCATGGATTTTAGCAGCAACATCCCTGTCACTGTCATTATGGGAAATAGCTTTGGTATATTAAACAAAACAACAGATGCAGTTTATTATTATTATTATATTTTAAGTTCTGGGATACATGTGCAGAATGTGCAGTTTTGTCACATACACGTGCCATGGTGGTTTGCTGCACCTATCAGCCCATCACCTACATTAGGTATTTCTCCCAATGCTATCCCTCCCCTAGCCCCCCACCCCCCGACAGGCCCCAGTGTCTGATGTTCCTCTTCCCGTGTCCAGGTGTTCTCTTTGTTCAACTCCCACATATGAGTGAGAACATGCAGTGTTTTATTTTCTGTTCCTGAGTTAGTTTGCTGAGAATGATGGTCTCCAGTTTCATCCATGTCCCTGCAAAGGACATGAACTCATCTTTTTTTATGGATGCATAGTATTCCATGGTGTATATGTGCCCCATTGTCTTTATCCAGTCTATCATTGATGGACATTTGGGTTGGTTCCAAGTCTTTGCTATTGTGAACAGTGCTGCAATAAACATACATGTGCATGTGTCTTTATAGTAGAATGATTTATAACCCTTTGAGTATATACCCAATAATGGGATTGCTGGCTCAAATGGCATTCCTGATTCTAGATCCTTGAGGAATCACCATACTGTCTTCCACAATGGTTGAAATAATTTACACTCCCTCAAACAGTGTAAAAGTGTTCCTGTTTCTCCACATCCTCTCCAGAACCTGTTGTTTCCTGAGTTTTTAACGATCACCATTCTAACTGGCATGAGATGGTATCTCATTGTGGTTTTGATTTGCATTTCTCTAATGACCAATGATCATGAGTGTTTTTATGTATCTGTTGACTGCATAAATGTCTTCTTTTGAGACGTGTCTGTTTATGTCTTTTGCCCACATTTTGATGGGGTTGTTTGTCTTTTTCTTATAAATTTGTTTAAGTTCTTTGTAGATTCTGGATGTTAGTCCTTTGTCAGATGGATGGATTACAAAAATCTTCTCCCATTCTCTAGATTAGCCTGTTCACTCTGATGATGGTTTCCTTTGCTGTGCAGAAGCTCTTTAGTTTAATTAGATCCCATTTGTCAATTTTGGCTTTTGTTGCCATTGCTTTTGGTGTTTTATTCATGAAGTCTTTGCCCATACCTATGTCCGGAATGGTATTGCCTAGGTCTTATTCTAGGGTTTTTATGATTTTAGGTCTTATGTTTAAGTCTTTAATCCATCCTGAATTAATTTTTGTGTAAGGTTCAAGGAAGGGATCCAGTTTCAGTTTTCTGCATATGGCTAGCCAGTTTTACCAACACCATTTGTTAAATAGGGAATCCTATTTCCACCGCTTGTTTTTGTCAGATGTGTCAAAGATCAGATGGTTGTAGACGTGTGACGTTATTTCTGAGGCTTCTGTTCTGTTCCATTGGTCTATACAGCTCTTTTGGTACCAGTGTCATGCTATTTTGGTTACTGTATCCTTGTGGTATAGTTTGAAGTCAGATAGTGTGATGCCTCCAGCTTTGTTCTTTTTGCTTGGGATTGTCTTGGCTATACGGGCTCTTTTTTGGTCCCATATGAAATTTAAAGTAGTTTTTTCTAATTCTGTGAAGAAAGTCAATGGTAACTTGATGGGGATAACATTGAATCTATACATTACTTTGGGCAGTATGGCCATTTTCACCATATTGATTCTTCCTCTCCATGAGCATGGAATGTTTTTCCATTTGTTTGTATCCTCTCTTATTTCCTTGAGCAGCGGTTTGTAGTTCTCCTTGAAGAGGTCCTTCACATCCCATGTAAGTTGTATTCCTGGGTATTTTATTCTCTTTGTAGCCATGGGAATGGGAGTTCACTTATTATTTGGCTCTCTGTTTGCCTATTATTAGTGCATAGGAATGTTTGTGATTTTTGCACATTGATTTTGTATCCTGAGATTTTACCGAAGTTGCTTATCAGCTTAAGGAGATTTTGGGCTGAGACCATAGGGTATTCTAAATATATAATCATGTCATCTGCAAACAGAGAAAATTTGACTTCTTCTCTTTTTATTTGAATACCCTTTATTTCTTTCTATTGCCTGATCGCCCTGGCCAGAACTTCCAATATTATGTTGAATAGGAATGGTGAGAGAGAGCATTTTTGTCTTGTGCCACAATAAAACCGATTTCTTTGAGAAATTGCCAAGCTGCTTTCCACAATGGCTGAACTAATTTATATTCCCACTGGCAGTGTATAAGCAAGCGTTCCCTTTTCTCTGCAACCTTGTCAGCATCTGTTATTTTTTGACTTTTATTATAGCCATTCTGACTGGTGTGAGATAGTATCTTAATGTGATTTTTCATTTGCACTTCTCTAAATGATTAGTGATGTGCATTTTTTCATGTTTGTTGGCTGTATGAATGTCTTCCTTTGAAAAGTGTCTATTCAGATCCTTTGCCCACTTTTAATGGGGTTGTTTGTTTTTCACTTGTAAATTTGTTTAAGTTCCTTATAGATTCTGGATAGTACACCTTTGTCAGGTGCGTCATTTGCAAATATTTTCTCCCATTCTTTAAGTTGTCTGCTTCTTGATTATTTCTTTTATTGTGCAGAAGCTCTTTAGTGCAATTAGGTTCCACTTGTCAACTTGTGTTTTTGTTGAAATTGCTTTTGGAATCTTTGTCATTCAATAAAGTTTCATGATACAAAATCAGTGTACAAAAATTAGTAGCATTTCTATACACCAATAACGTCCGAGCTGAAAGCCAAATCAAAATGCAATTCCATTCACAATAACCACAAAAAATCATAGGAATTTACAGCTAATCAGGGAGGTGAAATATCTCTAAAACAAAAATTACAAAACACAGCTGAAGGAAATCAGAGATGACATAAACAAATGGAAAAACATTCCGTGTTCACCGGTAGGAGTATCGATATTGTTAAAATGGCCATAATACCCAAAGCAATTTACAGATTCAATGCAATCCTATCAAACTACCAATTACATGTTTTACAGAATTAGAACAAAGTATTCTAAAATTCATATGGAACCAAAACAGAGGTGGAATAGCCAAAGCAATCCTAAGCAAAAAGAACAAAGCTGGAGGTATCACACTATCTGAATTCAAACTATACTACAAGGATACAGTAACCAGAACAGCATGGTACTGGTACAAAAACAGACACATGGACCAATAAAACAAGTTATGGAGCCCAGAAATAAAGTCACACACCTACAACCATCTAATCTTCAACAAAGCTGACAATGACAAGCAATGAGGAAAGGACTCCTTATTCAATAAATGATGTTGGGATAATGGGCTAGCCATATGCCAAAGATTGAAACTGGACCCCTTCTTGGCACCATATGCAAAAGTCAACACAAGGTGGACTAAAGACTTAAATATGAAACCTAAAACTATGAAAATCCTAGAAGAAAACCTAGGAAATGTCATTCTTGATATAGGCCCTGGCAAAGATTTCATGATAAAGTTTGGATTTCTTTTTCAGACAGTTTGCTATTTCATTGTAGACACAATACTAATTTTTGTACATTGATGTTGTATCTTGCAGCTTTTCTAAATACACTAATTAATTCTAATAGTTTTTTGGTGGAGTCTTTATGGTGTTCTATGTGTATGATAGTATTATCTACAAACAGGAATTATTGGCCTTCCTCCATTGTAATTTAAATGCCTTGTATTTCCTTTTCTTACCTAAATGCTCTGACTAGAACATACAGTACTATGTTGAATCAAGTGATGAAAATGGGTATCCTTGTCTTGTTCCATATCTCAGAGAAAAAGGTTTCAATTTTTTTCCCATTCAGTATGGTGTTATCTGTAAATTTGTCATTTATGGCCTTTATGGTATTGAGGTATGTTTCTACTGTACCTAGTTTTTTTAGGGTTTTTATTATAAAGATATGTTGAACTTTAATGCTTTTTCAGCATCTTAAAATGATGTCATCATTTTTGTCCTTCTGTTAATGTGATATATCAGATTTATTGATTTTCTTTTTTTAATATACTTTAAGTTCTGGGTTACATGTGCAGAACGTGCAGTTTTGTTGCAATGTTATACATGTGCCATGGTGGTCTGCTGCACCCCTCATCCCGTCACCTACATTAGGCATATCTCCTAATGTCATCTCTCCCCTAGCCTCCCACCCCCTATAGGCCCCAGTGTGTGATGTTCCCCTCCCTGTGTCCATGTGTTCTTACTGTTCAACTCCCACTTATGAGTGAGAACATGTGGTGTTTTGTTTTCTGATCTTGTGATAGTTTGCTGAGAATGATGGTTTCCAGCTTCATCCATGTCCCTGCAAAGGACATGAACTCATCCTTTCTTATGGCTGCATAGTATTCCACAGTGTATATATGCCACAATTTCTTTATCCAGTCTATCGTCAATGGGCATTTGGGTTGGTTCCAACTCTTTCCTATTGTAAATAGTGCCAAAATAAACATACATGTACAAGTGTTTTTATCATAGAATGATTTCTAATCCTTTGGGTATATGCCCAGTAATGGAATTGCTGGGTCAAATGGTATTTCTAGTTCTAGATCCCTGAGGAATCGCCACATGGTCTTCCACATGGTTGAACTAATTTACACTCCCACCAACACTGTAAAAGCAATCCTATTTTTCCACAACTTGTCCAGCATCTGTTGTTTCCTGACTTTTTAATGATTGCCATTCTAACTGGTTTGAGATGGTATCTCATCGTGGTTTTAATTTGAATTTCTCTAATGACCAGTGATGATGAGCATTTTTTTATATGTCTGTTGCTTGAATAAATGTCTTCTTTTGAGAAGTGTCTGTTCATATTCTTTGCTCATTTTTTGATGGGGTTGTTTGTTTTTTTCTTGTAAATTTGTTTAAGTTCCTCATAGATTCTGGCTATTAGCCCTTTGTCAGAAGGACTCCTTCTGTAGGTTGCCTGTTCACTCTGATGATAGTTTATTTTGCTGTGCAGAAGCTCTTTAGTTTAGTTAGATCCCATTAGTCTATTTTAGCTTTTGTTACCATTGCTTTTGGTGTTTTAGACATGAAGTCTTTGCCCATCCCAGTGTCCTGAATGATATTGCCCAGGTTTTCTTCTGGAATTTTTATGGTTGTAGTTCTTATGTATAAGTCTTTGAACCATCTTGAGTTGATTTTACTATAAGGTGTAAGGAAGGGGTCCAGATTCAGCTTTCTGCATATGACCAGCTGATTTTCACAACACCATTTATTAAATAGGGAATCCCGTCCCCATTGCTTGTGTGTGTCAGGTTTGTCAAAGATCAGGTAGTGGCAGATGTGTGGTATTATTTCTGAGGCCTCTGTTTTGTTCTATTGGTCTACATATCTGTTTTGGTACCAGTACCATACTGTTTTGGTTACTGTAGCCTTGTAGTAAAGTTTGAAGTCAGGTAGCATGATGCCTCCAGCTTTGTTCTTCTTGCCCTGAATTGTCTTGGCTATGCGGGCTCCTTTTTGGTTCCATATGAACTTTAAAGTGGTTTTTTCCAGTTCTGTGAAGAAAGTCATTGGTAGCTTGATGCGGATGACATTGAATATATAAATTACTTTGGGCCGGAAGGCCATTTTCACGATATTGATTCCTCCTATCTATGAGCATGGAATCTTTTTCCATTTGTTTGTGTTCTCTCTTATCTCCTTAAGCAGTGGTTTGTAGTTCTTAAAGAGGTCCTGCACATCCCTTGTAAGTTGGATTCCTGGGTATTTTATTCTCTTGATAAGCAATTATGAATGTGAGTTCACTCATGATTTGGCTCTCTGTTTGTCTCTTATTGGTGTATAAGAATGCCTGTGATTTTTGCACATTGATTTTGTATCCTGAGATTTTGCTAAAGTTGCTTATCAACTTAAGAAGGTTTTGGGCTAGGACAATGGGTTTTTCTAAATATACAATCATGTCATCTGCAAACAGGGACAATTTGACTTCCTCTCTTCCTATTTCAATATGCTTTATTGCTTTCTCTTTCCTGATTGCCCTGGCCAGAACTTCCAATACTATGTTGAATAGGAGTGGTGAGAGAGCGTATCTTTGTCTTGTGCTGGTTTTCAAAAGGAATGCTTCCAGTTTTTGCCCATTCAGTATGATATTGGCTGTGGGTTTGTCATAAATAACTCTTATTATTTTGAGATGCATTCCATCGATACCTAGTTTATTGAGAGTTTTTGGCATGAAAGGCTGTTGAATTTTGTCAAAAGTCTTTTCTGCATCTATTGAGATAATCATGTGATTTTTGTCTTTGGTTATGTTTATGTGATGGATTACGTTTATTGATTTGTATATGTTGAACCAGCCTTGCAACCCAGGGATGAAGCCGACTTGATTGTGGTGGATAAGCTTTTTGATGTGCTGCTGGATTCGGTTTGCCAGTATTTTATTGGGGATTTTCTCATCAATGTTTATCACGGATATCGGACTAAAATTCTCCTCTTTCTTGTGCCTCTGCCGGGCTTTGGTATCAGGATGTTGCTGGCCTCATAAAATGTGTTACAGAGGATTCCTTCTTTTTATGTGTATTGGAACAGTTTCAGAAGGAATGGTACCAGCTCCTCTCTGTACCTCCGGTAGAATTTAGAGGTGATTCCGTCTGGTCCTGGACTTTTTTTGGTTGGCAGGCTATTAATTATTGCCTCAATTTTAGAACATATTATTAGTCTATTGAGGCATTCAACTGCTTCCTGATTTTGACTTGTGAGGGTCTATGTGTGCAGGAATTTATACTTTTCTTCAAGATTTTCTAGCTTATTTGTGTAGAGGTGTTTATAGCATTCTCTAATGGTAGTTTGTATTTCTGTGGAACGGTGATGATATCCCCTTTATCATTTGTATTGCATCTATTTGATTCTTCTCTCTTTTCTTCTTTATTAGTCTTGCTAGTAGTCTATCTATTTTGTTCATCATTTCAAAAAATCAGCTCCTGGATTCATTGATTTTTGAAGGGTTTTTTGTGTCTCTGTTGCCTTCAGTTCTGCTATGATCTTAGTTATATCTTGTCTTCTGCTCGCTTTTGAATTTGTTTGCACTTGTTCCTCTAGTTCTTTTAACTGTGATGTAAGGGTGTCCATTTTAGATATCTCCTGCTTTCTCTTGTGGGCATTTAGTGCTATAAATTTCCCTCTACACAATGCTTTAAATGTGTCCCAGAGATTCTGCTTCATTGTGTCTTTCTTCTCATTGGTTGCAAAGAACATCTTTATTTTTCCCTTCATTTCATAATATACCCAGTAATCATTCAAGAACAGGTTGTTCAATTTCCATGTAGTTGTGTGGTTTTGAGTGAGTTTCTTAATCCTGAGTTCTAACTTGATTGCACCGTGGTCTGACAGACAGTTTGTTGTGGTTTCTGCCAGTTTACATTTGCAGAGGAATGTATTTTTTTTTTTTTATACTTAAGTTCTAGGGTACATGTACACAACGTGCAGGTTTGTTACATATGTATACATGTGCCATGTTGGTGTGCTGCACCCATTAACTCGTCATTTACATTAGGTATACCTCCTAATGGTCTCCCTCCCCCCTCCCCCCTCACCTCAAAAGGCCCCAGTGTGTGATGTTCCCCTTCCTGTGTCCAAGTGATCTCATTGTTCAATTCCCACCTATGAGTGAGAACATGCGGTGTTTGGTTTTCTGTTCTTGCGATAGTTTGCTGAGAATGATGGCTTCCAGCTACATCCACGTCCCTACAAAGGACACGAACTCATCCTTTTTTATGGCTGCATAGTATTCCATGGTGTATATGTGCCACATTTTTTCAATCCAGTCTGTCACTGATGGACATTTGGGTTGATTCCAAGTCATTGTTATTGTGAATAGTGCTGCAATAAATGTACGTGCGCATGTGTCTTTTTGCAGCATGATTTATAATCCTTTGGGTATATACCCAGTAATGAGATGGCTGGGACAAATGGTATTTCTAGTTCTAGATCCTTGAGGAATCACCACACTGTTTTCCACAATGGTTGAACTAGTTTCCAATCCCACCAACAGTGTAAAAGTGTTCCTATTTCTCCACATCCTCTCCAGCACCTTTTGTTTCCTGATTTTTTAATGATTGTCATTCTAACTGGTGTGAGATGGTATCTCACTGTGGTTTTGATTTGCATTTCTCTGATGGCCAGTGATGATGAGCATTTTTTCATGTGTCTGTTGGCTGTATGAATGTTTTTTTTGAGAAGTGTCTGTTCATATCCTTTGCCCACTTTTTGATGGGGTTGTTGTTTTTTTTCTTGTAAATTTGATTGCGTTCTTTACAGGTTCTGGATATTAGCCCTTTGTCAGCTGAGTAGATTGCAAACATTTTCTCCCATTCTGTAGGTTGTCTGTTCACTCCGAGGGTAGTTTCCTTTGCTGTGCAGGAGCTCTTTAGTTTAGTTAGATCTCATTTGTCAATTTTGGCTTCTGTTGTCGTTGCTTTTGGTGTTTTAGACATGAAGTCCTTGCCCATGCCTATGTCCTGAATGGTATTACCAAGGTTTTCTTCTAGAGTTTTTATGGTTTTAGTTATAACATTCAAGTCTCTAATCCATCTTGAATTAATTTTCGTATAAGGAGTAAGGAAAGGATCCAGTTTCAGCTTTCTATTTATGGCTAGCCAATTTTTCCAGCACCATCGATTAAATAGGGAATCCTTTCCCCATTTCTTGTTTTTGTCAGGTTTGTCAAAGATCAGATGGCTTTAGATGTGTGGTATTATTTCTGAGGGCTCTGTTCTGTCCCATTGGTCTGTATCTCTGTTTTGGTACAAGTACCATGCTGTTTTGGTTTCTGTAGCCTTGTAGTATAGTTTGAAGTCAGGTAGCGTGATGCCTCCAGCTTTGTTCTTTTGGCTTAAGATTGTCTTGGCAATGCAGGGTCTTTTTTGGTTCCAAAGGAACTTTAAAGCAGTTTTTTCCAATTCTGTGAAGAAAGTCATTGGCAGCTTAATGGGGGTGGCATTGAATCTATAAATTACCTTGGGCAGTATGGCCATTTTCAATGTTAATTCTTCCTATCCATAAGCATGGTATTTTCTTCCATTTGTTTGTGTCCTCTTTTATTTCACTGAGCAGTGGTTTGTAGTTCTGCTTGAAGATGTCCTTTACATACTTTGTAAAATGGATTCCTAGGTATTTTATTCTCTTTGAAGCTATTGTGAATGGGAGTTCATTCATGATTTGACTCTGTTTGTCTGTTACTGGTATATAAGAAAGCTTGTGATTTTTGCACATCGATTTTGTATCCTGAGACATTGTTGAAGTTGCTTATCAGCTTAAGGATATTTTGGGCTGAGACAATGGGGTTTTCTAAATATACAATCATGTCATCTGCAAACAGGGACAATTTGACTTCCTCTCTTCCTATTTCAATACGCTTTATTGTTTCCCTTACCTGATTGCCCTGGCCAGAACTTCCAGTACTATGTTGAATAGGAGTGGTGAGAGAGCGTATCTTTGTCTTGTGCTGGTTTTCAAAAGGAATGCTTCCAGTTTTTGCCCATTCAGTATGAATTTGGCTGTGGGTTTGACATAAATAACTCTTTTTATTTTGAGATGCATTCCATCAATACCTAGTTTATTGAGAGATATGGCATGAAAGGCTGTTAAATTTTGTCAAAGGCCTTTTCTGCATCTATTGAGATAATCATGTGGTTTTTGTCTTTGGTTCTGTTTATATGCTGGATTACGTTTCTTGGTTTGTGTATGTTGATCCAGCCTTGCATCCCAGGGATGAAGCCGACTTGATTGTGGTGGATAAGCTTTTTGATGTGCTGCTGGATTCGGTTTGCCAGTATTTTATTGAGGATTTTTGCATCGATGTTCATCAAGGATATTGGTCTAAAATTCTCTTTTGTTGTTGTGTCTCTGTCAGGCTTTGGTATCAGGATGATGTTGGCCTCATAAAATGAGTTAGGGAAGATTCCCTCTTTATCTATTGATTGGAATAGTTTCAGAAGGAAAGGTACCACCTCCTCCTTGTACCTCTGGTAGAATTCAGCTGTGAATCCATCTGGTCCTGGACTGTTTTTGGTTGGTAGGCTATTAGTTATTGCCTCAATTACAGAGCCTGCTATTGGTCTATTCAGGGATACAATTTCTTCGTGGTTTAGTCTTGGAAGAGTGTAAGTATCAAGAAAATTATCCATTACTTCTGGTATTCTAGTTTATTTACATAGAGGTGTTTATAGAATTCTCTGATGGTAGTTTGTATTTTTGTGGGGTCGGTGGTAGTATCCCCTTTATCATATTTTTATTGCATGTATTTGATTCTTCTCTCTTTTCTTCTTTGTTAGTCTTGCTAGTGGTCTATCCATTTTGTTGATCTTTTCAAAATCCCACCTCCTGGATGCATTGATTTTTTGGAGGGTTTTTTGTGTCTCTATGTCCTTCAGTTCTGCTCTGATCTTGGTTATTTCATGCCTTCTGCCAGATTTTGAATTTGTTTTCTCTTGCTTCTCTAGTTCTTTTAGTTGTGAAGTTAGGGTGTCAATTTTAGATCTTTCCTGCTTTCTCTTGTGGGCATTTAGTGCTATAAATTCCCTCTACACACTGTTTTAAATGTGTCCCAGAGATTCTGCTTTGCTGTATCTTTGTTCTCATTGGTTTCAAAGAACATCTTTATTTCTGCCTTTGTTTCATTATGTACCCAGTAGTCATTCAGGAGCAGGATTGTTCAGTTTCCATGTAGTTGAGCAGTTTTGATTGAGTTTCTTAGTCCTGAGTTCTAGTTTGATTGCACTGTGGTCTGAGAGACAGTTTGTTATAATTTCCGTTCTTGTACATTTGCTGAGGAGTGCTTTACTTCCAATTATGTGGTCAATTTTGGAATAAGTGTGATGTGGTGCTGAGAAGAATGTATATTCTGTTGATTTGGGGTGGAGAGTTCTGTAGATGTCTATTAGGTCAGCTTGGTGCAGAGTTGAGTTCAATTTCAGGATATCCTTGTTAACTTTCTGTGTCGTTGATCTGTCTAATGTTGACAGCCGGGTGTTAAAGTCTCCCATTATTATTGTATGGAGTCTACATCTCTTTTTAAGTCTCTAATGACCTGCTTTATGAATCTGGGTGCTCCTGTTTTGGGCACGTATATATTTAGGATAGTTAGCTCTTCCTGATGAATCGATCCCCTTACCATTATGTAATGGGCCTTCTTTGTCTCTTTTGATCTTTGATGGTTTAAAGTCTGTTTTATCAGAGACTAGTATTGCAACCCCTGCTTTTTTTTGTTCTCCATTTGCTTGGTAGATCTTCCTCCATCCCTTTATTTTGAGCCTATGTGTTTCTCTGCCTGTGAGATGGGTCTCCTGAATATAACAAACTGATGGTCTTGATCCTTTATCCAATTTGCCAGCCTGTGTCTTTTGATTGGACCACTTAGTCCATTTACATTTAAGGTTAATATTGTTATGTGTGAACTTGATCCTGCCATTATGATATTAACTGGTTGTTTTGCCCATCAGTTGATTCAGTTTCTTCCTAGCCTCGATGGTCTTTACATTTTGGCATGGTTTTGCAATGGCTGGTACCGGTTGTTCCTTTCCATGTTTAGTGCTTCCTTCAGGGTCTCTTGTAAGGCAGGCCTGGTGGTGACAAAATCTCTAAGCATTTGCTTATCTGTAAAGGATTTTATTTCTCCTTCACTTATGAAACTTAGTTTGGCTGCATATGAAATTCTGGATTGAAAATTCTTTTCTTTAAGCATGTTGAATATTGGCCCCCACTCTCTTCTGGCTTGGAGAGTTTCTGCCGAGAGATCTGCTGTTAGTCTAATGGGCTTCCCTTTGTGGGTAATCCGACCTTTCTCTCTGGCTGCCTTTAACAGTTTTTCCTTCATTTCAGCTTTGGTGAATCTGACAATTATGTGTCTTGGAGTTGCTCTTCTCAAGGAGTATCTTTGTGGCATTCTCTGTATTTCCTAAATTTGACTGTTGGTCTGCCTAACAAGGTGGGGAAATTCTCCTGGATGGTATCCTGCAGAGTGTTTTCCAACTTGGTTCCATTTTCCCCATCACTTTCCAGCACACCAATCAGACATAGATTTGGTCTTTTCACGTAATCCCATATTTCTTGGAGGCTTTGTTCATTTCTTTTTACTCTTTTTTCTCTACACTTCTCTTCTTACTTCATTTCATTCATTTTATCTTCAATCGCTGATACTCTGTCTTCCAGTTCATCCACTCAGTTACTGAAGGTTGTGCATTTGTCACATAGTTCTTGCGTCATGGTTTTCATCTCTATCAGTTCTTTTAAGGTCTTCTCTGCATTGATTATTCTAGTTATCCATTCATCCATTCTTTTTTCAAGGCTTTTAGTTTCTTTGCACTGGTTACGTAGTTCCTCCTTTATCTCTGAGAAGTTTGATTGACTGAAGCCTTCTTCTCTCAACTCGTCAAAGTCATTCTTCATCCAGCTTTGTTCCATTGCTGGCAATGAGCTGCATTCCTTTGGAGGGGGAGATGTGCTCTGATTTTTTGAATTTCCAGTTTTTCTGAACTGCTTTTACTCCATCTTTGTGGTTTTATCTGCCTTTGGTCTTTGATGATGGTGACGTACTGATGGGGTTTTGGTTTGGGTGTCCTTTCTGTTTGTTAGTTTTCTTTCTACCAGTCAGGACCCTCAGCTGTAGGTCTGTTGGAATTTGCTTGAGGTCCACTCCAGACTCTGTTTGCCTGGATATCAGCAGCAGAGGCTGCAGAAGATAGAATATTGCTGAACAGCGAGAGTTGCTGTCTGATTCTTGCTCTGGAAGCTTCGTCTCAAGGGTGTACCCAGCCCTGTGAGTTGTGAGGTGTCAGTTGATCTGCACCTAGTGGGGGATGTCTCCCAGTTAGGCTACTCAGGGGTCAGGGACCCACTTGAACAGGCAGTCTGTCCATTCTCAGATCTCAACCTCCATGCTGGGAGAACCACTGCTCTCTTCAAAGCTGTCAGACAGGGACTTTTACATCTGCAGAGGTTTCAGCTGCTTTTTGTTTAGCTATACCCTGTCCCCAGAGGTGGAGCCTACAAAGGCAGGCAGACCTTCTTGAGATGCAGTGGGCTCCACCCAATTCGAGCCTCCCTGTGGCTTTGTTTACCTACTTAAGCCTCAGCAATGGTGGGTGCCCCTCCCCCAGCCTCACTGCCACCTTGCAGTTAGATCTCAGACTGCTGTGCTAACAAGGAGAAAGGGTCCGTGGGCGTGGGACCCTCAGGGCCAGGTTTGGGATATAATCTCCTGGTGTGCCGTTTTCTAAGACCCTCGGTAAAGTGCAGTATTAGAGTGGGAGTTACCCGATTTTCCGGGTGTTTGTGCCTCAATTTCCCTTGGCTAGGAAAAGGAATTCCCTTCTCCCTTGCACTTCCCAGGTGAGGTGATGTCTCACCCTGCTTTAGCTCTCGTTGGTCGGGCTGCACCCGTGGACCAGCATTGACTGTCCAACACGCCCCAGTGAGATGAACCCAGTACCTCAGTTGAAAATGCGGAAATCACCTGTCTTCTTTGTGGCTCATTCCGGGAGCTGGAGGCTGGAGGCTGGAGCTGTTCCTATTTGGCCATCTTGGGCGCTCCCCACTGAGGAATGTTTTACTTCCAATTATGAGGTAAATTTTAGAATAAGTGTGACTTGGTTCTGAAGAAAATGTATATGCTTTTGATTTGGGGTGGAGAATTCTGCAGATGTCTATTAGGTTACCTTGGTGCAGAGCTGAGTTCATGTCCTGGATATCCTTGTTAACTTCCTGTCTGGTTGATCTGTCTAATATTGACAGTGGGGTATTAATGTTTCCCATTATTATTGTGTAGGAGTCTAAGTGTCTTTGTAGGTCTCTAAGAACTTGCTTTAATTATCATGGTGCTCCTGTATTGGGTGCATATATGTTTAGGATAGTTAGCTCTTCTTGGTGAATTGATCCCTTTACCATTATGTAATGGACTTCTTTGTCTCTTTTGATGTTTGTTGGTTTAAAATCTGTTTTATCAGAGACCAGTATTGCAAATCCTGTTGTTATTATTATTATTATTATTATTATTTTGCTTTCCATTGCTTGGTAGATCTTCCTCCATCCCCATATTTTGAGCCTATGTGTGTGTCTCCACGAGAGATGGGTCTCCTGCATACAGCACACTGATTGGTCTTGACTCTTTATCCAATTTGAGAGTCTGTGTCTTTTAATTGGGGCATTTAGCCCATTTATATTTATAGTTAATATTGTTAGGTGTGAATTTGATCCTGTCATTATGATGTTAGCAGGTTATTTTGCCCGTTATTGATGCAGCTTCTTCATAGCATCAATGGTCTTTACAATTTGGCATGTTTTTGCAGTGGCTCCTACTGGTTGTTCCTTTCCATGTTTAGTGCTTCCTTCAGGAGGTCCTGTAAGGCAGTCATGGTGGTGACAAAGCTCTCAGCATTTGCTTGCCTGTAAGGGTTATGTTTCTCCTTCACTTATGAAGCATAGTTTGGCTGGATATGTAATTTTGGGTTGAAAATTCTTTCCTTAAGAACGTTGAATACTGGCCCCCACTCTCTTCTGGCTTATAGGGTTTCTGCAGAGAGATCCACTATTAGTCTGATGGGCTTCCCTTTGTGTATAACCTGACCTTTCTCTCTGACTGCCCTTAATATTTTTTCCTTCATTTCAGTCTTGGTGAATCTGACAATTACGTGTCTTCGGGTCACTATTCTCAAGCAGTATCTTTGTGGTGTTCTTTGTATTTCCTGAATAAAATGGTGGCCTGTCTTGCTAGGTTGGGGAAGTTATCCTGGATGATATCCTGAAGAGTGCTCTCCAACTTGGTTTCATTCTCCCCATTATTTTCAGGTACACCAATCAAACGTAGATTTGGTCTTTTCACAGAGTCCCATATTTCTTTGAAGCTTTGCTTGTTTCTTTCCACTGTTTTTTTCTGTAATCTTGTCTTCTCACTTTATTTTATTAATTTGATCATCTGTCACTGATATCCTTTCTTCTGCTTGATCGAATTGGCTATTGAAAATTGTGTATGCTTCATGAAGTTCTTTTATTTATTATTATTATGCCTTAAGTTCTAGGGTACATGTGCATAACGTGCAGGTTTGTTACATATGTATACTTGTGCCATGTTGGTGTGCTGCACCCATCAACTCTTCAGCACCCATCAACTCGTCATTTACATCAGGTATAACTTCCAATGCGATTCCTCCCCCAAACCCCGTGATAGGCACCGGTGTGTGATGTTCCCCTTCCCGAGTCCAAGTGATCTCATTGTTCAGTTCCCACCTATGAGTGAGAACATGCGGTGTTTGGTTTTCTGTTCTTGTGATAGTTTGCTAAGAATGATGGTTTCCAGCTGCATCCATGTCCCTACAAAGGACACAAACTCATCCTTTTTTATGGCTGCATAGTATTCCATGGTGTATATGTGCCACAATTTCTTAATCCAGTCTGTCACTGATGGACATTTGGGTTGATTCCAAGTCTTTGCTATTGTGAATAGTGCCGCAATAAACATACGTGTGCATGTGTCTTTATAGCAGCATGATTTATAATCCTTTGGGTATATACCCAGTAATGGGATGGCTGGGTCATATGGTACTTCTAGTTCTAGATCCTTGAGGAATCGCCATACTGTTTTCCATAATGGTTGAACTAGTTTACAGTCCCACCAACAGTGTAAAAGTGTTCCTATTTCTCCACATCCTCTCCAGCACCTGTTGTTTCCTGACTTTTTAATGATTGCCATTCTAACTGGTGTGAGATGGTATCTCATTGTGGATTTGATTTGCATTTCTCTGATGGCGAGTGATGATGAGCATTTTTTCATGTGTCTGTTGGCTGTATGAATGTCTTCTTTTGAGAAATGTCTGTCCATATCTTTTGCCCACTTTTTGATGGGGTTGTTTGTTTTTTTCTTGTAAATTTGTTTGAGTTCTTTGTAGGTTCTGGATATTGGCCCTTTGTCAGATGAGTAGATTGCAAAAATTTTATCCCATTCTGTAGGTTGCCTGTTCACTCTGATGGTAGTTTCTTTTGCTGTGCAGAAGCTCTTTAGTTTAATGAGATCCCATTTGTCAATTTTGGCTTTTGTTGCCATTGCTTTTGGTGTTTTAGACATGAAGTCCTTGCCCATGCCTATGTCCTGAATGGTATTACCTAGGTTTTCTTCTAGGGTTTTTATGGTATTAGGTCTAATATTTAAGTCTCTAATCCATCTTGAATTAATTTTCGTATAAGGAGTAAGGAAAGGATCCAGTTTCAGTTCTACTTATGGCTAGCCAATTTTCCCAACACCATTTATTAAATAGGGAAACCTTTCCCCATTTCTTGTTTTTCTCAGGTTTATCAAAGATCACATGGCTGTAGATGTGTGGTATTACTTCTGAGGACTCGGATCTGTTCCATTGGTCTATATCTCTGTTTTGGTACCAGTACCATGCTGTTTTGGTTACTGTAGCCTTGTAGTATAGTTTGAAGTCAGGTAGCGTGATGCCTCCAGCTTTGTTCTTTTGACTTAGGATTGTCTTCGTAAGAGAAAGAAATAAAGGGTATTCAGTTAGGAAAAGAAGAAGTCATATTGTCCCTGTTTGCAGATGACATGATTGTATATTGAGAAAACCCCATTGTCTCAGCCCCAAATCTCCTTAAGCTGATAAGAAACTTCAGCAAAGTCTCAATATACAAAATTAATGTGCAAAAATCACAAGCATTCTTATACACCAGTAACAGACAGAGAGCCAAATCAGGAATGAACTTCCATTCACAATTGCTTCAAAGAGAATAAAATACCAGGGTTCCAACTTAAAAGGGATGTAAAGGACCTCTTCAAGGAGAACTACAAACCACTGCTCTGTGAAATCAAAGAGGACATAAACAAATGGAAGAACATACCATGTTCATGGATAGGAAGAATCAATATCTTGAAAATGGCCATACTGCCCAAGGTAATTTATAGATTCAATGCCATCCCCATCAAGCTACCAATGAGTTTCTTCACAGAATTGGAAGAAACTGCTTTAAAGTTCATATGGAACCAGAAAACAGCCCGCATCTCCAAGAAGTTCTTGTATTGTAGTTTTCAGCTCCATGAGGTCATCTAAGGTCTTCTCTACACTGTTTATTCTAGTTAGCCATCCGTTTAACCTTTTTTCAAGGTTTTTAGCTTCCTTGCATTCGGTTAGAACGTGCTCCTTTAGCTCAGAGAAGTTTGTTATTACTGACCTTCTGAAACATACTTCTGTCAACTCGTCAACGTCATTCTCCATCCAGTTTTTTCCCTTGCTGGTGAGGAGTTGTGTTCCTTTGGAGGAGGAGGCATTCTGGTATTTGGAATTTTCAGCCTTTCTGCTCTCATTTCTCCCCTTCTTTGTGGTTTTATCTACCTTTGGTCTTTGATGATGGTGACCTACTGATGGGGTTTTGGTGTAGACGTCCTTATTGTTGATGTTGAGGTTGATGCTATTCCTTTCTGTTTCTTAGTTTTCCTTCTAACAGGCCCCTCAGCTGCAGGTCTGTTGCAGTTTGCTGGAGGTCCACTCCAGACCCTGTTTGTGGGGTATCATCAGCGGAGGCTGCAGTACAGCAAATATGGCAGAAGAGTAAATATCGCTTCCTGATCCTTCCTCTGGAAGCTTCATCCCAAAGGGGCACCCACCTGTATGAGGTTCTGTTGGTCCCTACTGGGAGTTGTCTCCCAGTGAGGCTACATGGGGATCAAGGACTCACTTGAGGAAGCAGTCTGTCTGTTATCGGAGCTGAAACACTGTGCTGGGAGAACCACTGCTTTCTTCAGAGCTGTCAGGCAGGGAGGTTTAAGTCTGGAGAAGCTGTCTGCTGCGTTTTTTTCAGATATGCCCTGAGCCCAGAGGCCTTGCTGAGCTGCAGTGGGCTTTACCCCATTCGAGTTTCCCTGCTGCTTTGTTTACACTGTGAGCATAGAACCGCCTACTCAAGCCTCAGAAATGGTGGGCATGTCTCCCCCTGCCAAGCTCCCGCATCGCAGGTAGATCTCAGATTATGGTGCTAGCAGTGAGCAAGGCTCCGTGGACATGGGACCTGCCGAGTCAGGCATGGCAGGGGATCTCTTGGTCTGCTGGTTGTGAAGACCATGGGATAAGCACAGTATTTGGGCAGGAGTGTACTGTTCCTCCAGGTACTGTCACTCATAGCTTCTTTTGGCTAGGAAAGGGAAATCCCTTGATCCCTTGTGCTTCCTGGATGAAGCAATGCCATTCCCTGCTTCAGCTCACCGTCCGTTGGCTGCACCCACTGTCCAATGAGTCCCAATGAGATGAACCAGGCACCACAGTTGGAAATGCAGAAATCACCCATCTTCTGCATTGGTCTAGTGGGGAGTTGTACATCACAGCTGTTCCTATTTGGCCATCTTGAAAGCCACTGGATGTAAATCATTTTTAAGTCAGGTGGGATGATATCTCATTGTAGTTTTGATTTGCATTTCTCTAATCAATGATGTTGAGTACGTTTTAATATGTCTTTTTGCCACGTGCATGTTTTTTTGAGAAATGTCTATTCAAATCTTTTGCCCACTTTTTAATTGGCTTGCTACATTTTTTTCTTGTACAGTTCTTTGAGCTTTTCCTATATTCTCATTATTAATCCCTTGTCAGATAGGTAGTTAGCAAATATTTTCTCCAAATTTGTGAGGTATCTCTTCATTTTGTTGATGATCTCCTTTCTGGTTCAGAAGCTTTTTTTAAAAAATTAATTAATTAATTAATTAATTATTATTATACTTTAAGTTCTAGGGTACATGTGCATAACATACAGGTTTGTTACATATGTATACTTGTGCGTTGTTGGTATGCTGCACCCATCAACTCGTCAGCAACCATCAACTCGTCATTTACATCAGGTATAACTCCCAATGCGATCCCTCCCCCCACCGCCGTCCCCATGATAGGCCCCGTTGTGTCATGTCCCCATCCCGAGTCCAAGTGATCTCATTGTTCAGTTCCCACCTATGAGTGAGAACATGCGGTGTTTGGTTTTCTGTTCTTGTGATAGTTTGCTAAGAATGATGGTTTCCAGCTGCATCCATGTCCCTACAAAGGACACAAACTCATCCTTTTTGATGGCTGCATAGTATTCCATGGTGTATATGTGCCACAATTTCTTAATCCAGTCTGTCACTGATGGACATTTGGGTTGATTCCAAGTCTTTGCTATTGTAAATAGTGCTGCAATAAACATACGTGTGCATGTGTCTTTATAGCAGCATGATTTATAATCCTTTGGGTATATACCCAGTAATGGGATGGCTGGGTCATATGGTACTTCTAGTTCTAGATCCTTGAGGAATCGCCATACTGTTTTCCATAATGGTTGAACTAGTTTACAATCCCACCAACAGTGTAAAAGAGTTCCTATTTCTCCACATCCTCTCCAGCACCTGTTGTTTCCTGACTTTTTAATGATCGCCATTCTAACTGGTGTGAGATGGTATCTCGTTGTGGTTTTGATTTACATTTCTCTGATGGCCAGTGATGATGAGCATTTTTTCATGTGTCTGTTGGCTGTATGAATGTCTTCTTTTGAGAAATGTCTGTCCATATCATTTGCCCACTTTTTGATGGAGTTGTTTGTTTTTTTCTTGTAAATTTGTTTGAGTTCTTTGTAGGTTCTGGATATTAGCCCTTTGTCAGATGAGTAGATTGCAAAAATTTTCTCCCATTCTGTAGGTTGCCTGTTCACTCTGATGGTAGTTTCTTTTGCTGTGCAGAAGCTCTTTAGTTTAATGAGATCCCATTTGTCAATTTTGGCTTTTGCTGCCGTTGCTTTTGGTGTTTTAGACATGAAGTCTTTGCCCATGCCTATGTCCTGAATGGTACTACCTAGGTTTTCCTGTAGGGTTTTTATGGTATTAGGTCTAATATTTAAGTCTCTAATCCATCTTGAATTAATTTTTGTATAAGGAGTAAGGAAAGGATCCAGTTTCAGCTTTCTACTTATGGCTAGCCAATTTTCCCAGCACCATTTATTAAATAGGGAATCCTTTCCCCATTTCTTGTTTCTCTCAGGTTCGTCAAAGATCAGATGGCTGTAGATGTATGGTATTATTTCTGAGGACTCGGATCTGTTCCATTGGTCTATATCTCTGTTTTGATACCAGTACCATGCTGTTTTGGTTACTGTAGCCTTGTAGTATAGTTTGAAGTCAGGTAGCGTGATGCCTCCAGCTTTGTTCTTTTGACTTAGGATTGTCTTGGAGATGTGGGCTCTTTTTTGGTTCCATATGAACTTTAAAGCAGTTTTTTCCAATTCTGTGAAGAAACTCATTGGTAGCTTGATGGGGATGGCATTGAATCTATAAATAACCTTGGGCAGTATGGCCATTTCCACGATATTGATTCTTCCTATCCATTAGCATGGTATGTTTTCCCATTTGTTTGTGTCCTCTTTTATTTCACTGAGCAGTGGTTTTTAGTTCTCCTTGAAGAGGTCCTTTACATCCCTTGTAAGTTGGATTCCTAGGTATTTTATTCTCTTTGAAGCAATTGTGAATGGAAGTTCATTCATGATTTGGCTCTCTGTTTGTCTGTTACTGGTGTATACGAATGCTTGTGATTTTTGCACATTAATTTTGTATCCTGAGACTTTGCTGAAGTTGCATATCAGCTTAAGGAGATTTTGGGCTGAGATGATGGGGTTTTCTAAAGATACAATCATGTCATATGCGAACAGGGACAATTTTACTTCTTCTTTTCCTAACTGCCTACCCTTGATTTTTTTCTCTTGCCTGATTGCCCTAGCCAGAACTTCCAACACTATTTTGAATAGGAGTGGTGAGAGAGGGCATCCCTGTCTTGTGCCAGTTTCCAAAGGGAATGCTTCCAGTTTTTTCCCATTCAGTATGATATTGGCTGTGGGTTTGTCATAAATAGCTCTTATGATTTTGAGGTACGTTCCATCAATACCAAATTTATTGAGCGTTTTTAGCATGAAGGGCTGTTGAATTTTGTCAAAAGCCTTTTCTGCATCTGTTGAGATAATCATGTGGTTCTTGTCTTTGGTTCTGTTTATATGCTGGATTATGTTTATTGATTTGCGAATGTTGAACCAGCCTTGCATCCCAGGGATGAAGCCCACTTGATCATGGGTGTAAGCTTTTTGATGTGCTGTTGAATCCAGTTTGCCCGTATTTTATTGAGGATTTTTGCATCGATGTTCATCAGGGATATTGGTCTAAAATTACCTTTTTTTGTTGTGTCTCTGCCAGGCTTTGGTATCAGGATGATGTTGGCCTCATAAAATGAGTTAGGGAGGATTCCCTCTTTTTCTATTGATTGGAATAGTTTCAGAAGGAATGGTACCAGCTCCTCCTTGTACCTCTGGTAGAATTCAGCTGTGAATCCATCTGGTCCTGGACTTTTTTTGGTTGGTAGGCTATTAATTATTGCCTCAATTTCAGAGCCTGCTATTGCTCTATTCAGGGATTCAACGTCTTCCTGGTTTAGTCTTGGAAGAGTGTAAGTGTCCAGGAAATTATCCATTTCTTCTAGATTTTCTAGTTTATTTGCGTAGAGGTGTTTATAGTATTCTCTGATGGTAGTTTGTATTTCTGTGGGGTCGGTGGTGATATCCCCTTTATCATTTTTTATTGCGTCTATTTGATTCTTCTCTCTTTTCTTCTTTATTAGTCTTGCTAGCGGTCTGTCAATTTTGTTGATCTTTTCAAAAAACCAACTCCTCGATTCATTGATTTTTTGGAGGGTTTTTTGTGTCTCTATCTCCTTCAGTTCTGCTCTGATCTTACTTATTTCTTGCCTTCTTCTACCTTTTGAATGCGTTTTCTCTTGCTTCTCTAGTTCCTTTAATTGTGATGTTAGAGTGTCAATTTTAGATCTTTCCTGCTTTCTCTTGTGGGCATTTAGTGCTATAAATTTCCCTCTACACACTGCTTTAAATGTGTCCCAGAGATTCTGGTACGTTGTATCTTTGTTCTCATTGTTTTCAAAGAACATCTTTATTTCTGCCTTCATTTCGTTATGTACCCAGTAGTCATTCAGGAGCAGGTTGTTAAGTTTCCATGTAGTTGAGCGGTTTTGATTGAGTTTCTTAGTCCTGAGTTCTAGTTTGATTGCACTGTGGTCTGAGAGACAGTTTGTTATAATTTCTGTTCTTGTACATTTGTTGAGGAGTGCTTTACTTCCAATTATGTGGTCAATTTTGGAGTAACTGCGATGTGGTGCTGAGAAGAATGTATATTCTGTTGATTTGGGGTGGAGAGTTCTATAGATGTCTATTAGGTCTGCTTGCTGCAGAGATGAGTTCAATTCCTGGATATCCTTGTTAACTTTCTGTCTCTTTGATCTGTGTAATGTTGACAGTGGAGTGTTGAAGTCTCCCATTATTATTGTATGGGAGTCTAAGTCTCTTTGTAAGTCTCTAAGGACTTGCTTTATGAATCTGGGTGCTCCTGTATTGGGTGCATATATAATTAGGGTAGTTAGGTTTTCCTGTTGAATTGATCCCTTTACCATTATGTAATGGCCTTCTTTGTCTCTTTTGATCTTTGATGGTTTAAAGTCTGTTTTATCAGAGACTAGTATTGCAACCCCTGCTTTTTTTTGTTCTCCATTTTCTTGGTAAATCTTCCTCCATCCCTTTATTTTGAGTCTATGTATGTCTCTGCATGTGAGATGGGTCTCCTGAATATACCAGACTGATGGGTCTTGACTCTCTATCCAGTTTGCCAGTCTGTGTCTTTTAATTGGACCATTTAGTCCATTTACATTTAAGGTTAATATTGTTATGTGTGAACTTGATCCTGCCATTATGATATTAACTGGTTGTTTTGCCCGTCAGTTGATGCAGTTTCTTCCTAGCCTCGATGGTCTTTACATTTTGGCATGTTTTTGCAATGGCTGGTGCCGGTTGTTCCTTTCCATGTTTAGTGCTTCCTTCAGGGTCTCTTGTAAGGCAGGCCTGGTGGTGACAAAATCTCTAAGCATTTGCTTATCTGGAAAGGATTTTATTTCTCCTTCACTTATGAAACTTAGATTGGCTGGATATGAAATTCTGGGTTTAAAATTCTTTTCTTTAAGAATGTTGAATATTGGTCCCCACTCTCTTCTGGCTTGTAGAGTTTCTACTGAGAGATCTGCTGTTAGTCTGATGGGCTTCCCTTTGTGGGTAACCCGACCTTTCTCTCTGGCTGCCCTGATCATTTTTTCCTTCATTTCAACTTTGGTGAATCTGGCAATTATGTGTCTTGGAGTTGCTCTTCTCGAGGAGTATCTTTGTGGCATTCTCTGTATTTCCTGGATTTGAATGTTGACCTGCCCTACTGGGTTGGGGAAGTTCTCCTGGATGATATCCTGAAGAGTGTTTTCCACCTTGGTTCCATTTTCCCCCTCACTTTCAGGCACCCCAATCAGACGTAGATTTGGTCCTTTTACATAATCCCATACTTCTTGCAGGCTTTGTTCATTTCTTTTTCTTCTTTTTTCTTTTGGTTTCTCTTCTCGCTTCATTTCATTCATTTGATCCTCAATCGCTGATACTCTTTCTTCCAGTTGATCGAGTCGGTTACTGAAGCTTGTGCATTTGTCACATATTTCTCGTGTCATGGTTTTCATCTCTCATTTCGTTTATGACCTTCTCTGCATTAGTTACTCTAGCTATCAATTCTTCCACTCTTTTTTTAAGATTTTTAGTTTATTTGCACTGGGTACGTAATTCCTCCTTTAGTTCTGAGAAGTTTGATGGACTGAAGCCTTCTTCTCTCATCTCGTCAAAGTTATTCTCCGTCCAGCTTTGATCTGTTGCTGGTGATGAGCTGTGTTCCTTTGCAGGGGCGATGCTCTCTTATTTTTTGAATTTCCAGCTTTTCTGCCCTGCTTTTTCCCCATCTTTGTGGTTTTATCTGCCTCTGGTCTTTGATGATGGTGACGTACTGATGGGGTTTTGGTGTGGGTGTCCTTCCTGTTTGTTAGTTTTCCTTCTAACAGTCAGGACCCTCAGCTGTAGGTCTGTTGGAGATTGCTTGAGGTCCACTCCAGACCCTGTTTGCCTGGGCATCAGCAGCAGAGGCTGCAGAAGATAGAATATTGCTGAACAGCAAGTGTACCTGTCTGATTCTTGCTTTGGAATCTTCCTCTCAGGGGTGTACTCCACCCTGTGAGGTGTCGGGTGTTGGTCTGCCCCTAGAAGGGGATGTCTCCCAGTTAGGCTACTCAGGGGTCAGGGACCCACTTGAGCAGGTAATCTGTCAGTTCTCAGATCTCAACCTCCGTGTTGGGAGATCCACTGCTCACTTCAAAGCTGTCAGACAGAGTCGTTTGCATCTGCAGAGGTTTCAGCTGCTTGTTGTTGTTGTTATTGTTGTTTAGCTGTGCCCTGTCCCCAGAGGTGGAATCTACAGAGACAGGCAGGACTACTTGAGCTGCTGTGAGCTCCACCCAGTTAGAGCTTCCCCAGCAGCTTTGTTTATCTACTTAAGCCTCAGCAATGGCGGGCGCCCCTCCCCCAGCCTCACTGCTGCCTTGTGGCGAGATTGCAGACTGCTGTGCTAGCAATGAGGGAGGCTCCGTGGGCGTGGGAACCTTCCAGTCTGGTGTGGGATATCGTCTCCTGGTGTGCCCATTTGCTAAAATCCTTGGTACAGCGCAGTATTGGGGTGGGAGTTACCCGATTTTCCAGGTGTTGTGTGTCTCAGTTCCCCTGGCTAGGAAAAGGGATTGCCTTCCCCCTTGCGCTTCCCAGGTGAGGTGATGCCTCGCCCTGCTTCAGCTCTCGCTGGTCGGGCTGCAGCAGCTGACCAGCACAGATTGTCAGGCACTCCCTTGTGAGATGAACCCAGTACCTCAGTTGAAAATGCAGAAATCACCTGTCTTCTGTGTTGCTCGCGCTGGGAGTTGGAGACTGGAGCTGTTCCTATTCGGCCATCTTGCTCCACCCCCCGGTTCTCTTTCTTACCAATAAATATCATTTGTGGCTTTTTCCCCCAGAATAGGGCACATTCATTGCAGTAAAAGTTGTTCAGGCAGATATCCTCTCTCCTCAATGATTTTCTTAATGGTGTCTGGGACCTCTGTGTCTGTTGATTGCCAGAAGCTGCTTCTCCTGCTATCTTAACATTTTAGAAGGCAAACCTCTTTCTAAGTTTATCAAGCCATTTATTACTGGCATTAAATTCTTCAGCTTCAGGTCTTTCACATTCTTTTTGCTTTAAGTTGTCAGATCATATTGAAGTCTGTAGGAATGCAATGCTTATAGCAACACAGCACCCAAATAAAAAGTGTATTTTCATTACAATATAAAAAAGTATTTTGCAAAAGGTGCAAGGATTTCATGCGTGCTGGCATAGCTCCAGCAACGACTTCATGAAATTTCTTTTCTTTTTTTAATTTTTACTGTGGTCTTTACACTGGATTTATTAATCTTGAAATGGTAGGCAACCATAGCTTCAGACCTCAATCTATGGTACACATCAAACAAGTCAACTTTTTCTTGTAATGTAATTACTTTTCTATGTTTCTTGGGAGCACTTCCAGCATCACTAGTGGAACTTTGTATAGGCCCCATGTCATTATTCAAGGTTTACAACTAAAACTGCCTTTGTAAAAATTATATCAGTGAGAAAATTATGGCAGCGAGGAAGATCTGATCTAGCCAACTCTCCTCTGGCCTTTAGCCTTCAAACTGCCAAGCTAGCTTTGGAAAACATCTAGGTTATAGTTTAAATGATAATTGCCCTTCACCAAAACTCAACTGCCTTTGTAAACCTAATGAGAGACCACTAGGCTAGGAGAAGGAAAGGAGCCTGAATTCTGCTAAGGTGTAGACATAAAAGATTGCCAGCCATTATTCCAGAGATCACAAGATAACATCACTAATGTGGAATCTAAGATTGGCCTTTTGAGATATCTTTTCAGGTTTTGTGTATGTCTGGAACCCATGGCTCCACATGGACTCACCAAATGATGGTTCTTGTGGCCCTATCCAGAAGAAATTCAGCCTGAAGAAGGATCATTTCCCACACCCCTGTAATTGCACCCCAACCAATTAGCAGCAAACAACCATTTCCCAGCCACCTCCACCCCTTCCCCCAAACTGCCTTGGAAAAACCCCTAACCTAGGAGCCTTCCAGGAGATTGATTTGAGTAATAACTCAGTTTCTGATGTGGCATGTCAATTCAACTTTTTCTTTATTGTAGTGCTGTGGTCTTTGTGCAGTGGGCAGGAAGAACCTGTCAGGTGGTTACACAATACTGCAGTAAACACGATTAAAAAAAAATAAGTGAGAACTCTGACAGATCACTTTTTACTTTGTTAGCCAATTTTCTGGAGAGATAAACTCCTTATGCAGAGATAATTAGTGTCACAGGGCATTTTAAGTGATAAAACACTTGAGCCCACTGCAAAGACAACAAGAGGTGACTATGAAATTATTATAGTAGTACAGTATTGTAACACAGCTAATTTTATGCAGATATGATTTGATTCTGCATCTTTACATTTGTTTACATTTCTCTCAACTGAGAATGGTGTCATGTTTATCTGATCTTTGACTCACCTGACAAAAACAAGCAATAGGGATAGGATTCCCTATTTAATAAATGATGTTGGGAAAACTGGCTAGCTATATGCAGAAAACTGAAACTGGACACCTTCCTTGCACCTTGTACAAAAATTAACTCAATGTGAATTATAGACTTAAACATAAGACCTAAAACCATAAAAACCCTAGAAGAAAACCTAGGTGAAACCATTCAGGATATAGGCATGGACAAAGACTTCATGACTAAAACAACAAAAGCAATGGCAACAAAAGCCTAAATTGACATATGGGATCTAATTAAACTAAAGCGCTTCTGCACAGCAATAGAAACTCTCATCAAAGTGAACAGGCAACCTACAGAATGGGAGAAAATTTTTGCTCTCTATCTATCTGACAAAGGGCTAATATCTAGAATCTACAAGAAACTTAAACATATTTACAAGAAAAAAACAAATAACCCCATCTAAATGTGGGCGAAAGATATGAACAGACACTACTCAAAATAAGATATTTATGCAGCCTACTAACATATGAAAAAAAGCTCATCATCACTGGTCATTAGAGAAATGCAAATCAAAACCACAATTAGATACTATGTCACGCCAGTTAGAATGGCAATCATTAAATAGTCGGGAAACAACAGATGCTGGAGAGGATGTGGAGAAATAGGAACACTTTTACACTGTTGGTGGGAGTGTAAATTAGTTCAACCATTATGGAAGACAGTGTGGTGATTCCTCAAGGATCTGGAACCAGAAATACTGTTTGACCCAGCAATCCCATTACTGGGTGTATACCCAAAGGATTATAAATCATTCTAATATAAAGACACATGACACATACATTTATTGCAGCAGTATGCACAATAGTGAAGACTTGGAACCAACCCAAATGTCCATCAATGATAGACTGGATATAGAAAATGTGGCACATATACAATATGGAATATTATGCAGCCATAAAAAAGCATGTGTTCATGTCCTTTGCAGGGACATGGATGAAACTGGAAACCATCTTTCTCAGCAAACTATCACAAGGACAGAAAATCAAACACCACATGTTCTCACTCATAAGTGGGATTTGAACAATGGGAACACATGGACACAGGGAGGGGAACATCATCATACACTGGGGCCTGTCTAGGCATTGGGGGCTAGGAGAGGGATAGCAGTAGGATAAATACCTAAAGTAGATGATGGGTTGATGGGTACAGCAAACCACCATGGCATGTATATACCTATGTAAAAAAACTGCACATTCTGCACATGTACCACAGAACTTAATGTACATTTAAAAAAAGACAATAACACAATTCACAAAGAAATTTGGTTACCTCTGTGACATACAATGATTTTATGTAACAATTATAATTATTAATAACATACACAAAGTCATATCAGAATTATAGTTATCCATAATTTCAAAACATGCCAAAAACACATTTATAGGGAAATACAGCCCAAAGAAAACCAAATACCATTTTGTATTTGATAATGCTTCCTGTATAACTTTTATACCAAATAAGCCAAATGTCACTATTGCATTAGTGCATTATTGATGTCAAACCCAATTTTATTTTATTTTATTTCATTTTATTTTACTTTATTTTATTTTTTAACATACTTTAAATTCTGGGATACGTGTGCAGAAGATGCAGGTTTGTTACATAGGTGTATATATGCCATGGTACTTTGCTGCACCCATCAACCCATCATCTAGGTTTTAAGCCCTGCAAGCATTATGTATTTGTCCTAATCCTAGCCCTCTCCTTGCCTCCCACCCACCAACAGGCCCTGGTATGTTATGTTCCCTCCCCTGTGTCCATGTGTTGTCATTTTTCAGCACCCACTTATGAGTGAGAATATTTGGTGTTTGATTTTCTGTTCCTGTGTTAGTTTGCTGAGAATGATGCAAACCCAACTCTTAATAAAACTTTATAGACAAATATAATCAATCTTAATCAGTTTGACCATAAGGTAAGATTTTCATAAACCTTTTAAAACCTTTACAAATTTTTGTTTAAGAGCAGATCATAAGCATGTTTTTGCTCTAAGAAAAACCTGTTGCGCTTTTATTCCAATGCTAAATTTACAGAAAAACTGAATAATACCCTTTAATTTTAGGCAATGTCCACATACAGAATCTCTTTTACAATTAGTTTTATTAGTTTTTCATGAACCTTCCACAACTTGCTTAAACCTTTAGCTTTATCATAACTTAAAACAATCCTTTAACCCTTTAGGAAAAAAAAAATCCACGTTCCCATGACTTTTTATAATTAATTAATTAATTTATTTATTTATTTTTAACCAAAAACACAATTCACTTTCCTTACAAGTCTTACATGTAGGACTGTTTCTTTAATAGTCTTCATTATGTGTTACAATGTTAAGTTTGGCAATTTTTATATTCTATGAAAACCTTGGTAAGTTTGGGATTTTAATTATGTACTAGGTGTGGAGCCTAGGACTCAGACAGAAGTGTAGATAAGGTATGACTCTCTCTAGTCTCTAATTTTATGTGTCTCAGGCCTTACCTAGCTGTAAAACAGGCAAGTTTTACAGTTAAGAGTCACAGTGGCATTTTATGAAGTATTTAGGAGGGCTAATCACCTTTAAATTGCACATTTCTTGCATAAATTCTCTTTGACAAATTCTTTCATGACTTATACAGACCATCTATGACATGCTTGGACTTTCTGACTTGTCCTAAACATTGCTCTTGTCAAACAAACATTCATTTTATTTTAGGACAAGAATTTACCATACAACACCCTTTGTTTTAGAAAATGTCTTTTCTTTATAATCTTCTTTGTATAGCTAAGGAGCATGGCTAATTCAACTTGCACCCAGGCCTTATCTAGAATCTAATGTCCAAGCTAGGTAAATTGAACAATTTTTAAAAGTCAAAGAAGCAGTTTATGGCCTTAAAGCATTTAGCAAACTTAATATCTAACCTGCTTAATTTAGACCAAATGCTTACATTTTAGAAGATATTTTTATTTTACCAATAACCTTTAAAACTGTCTTTATTTCCCAAAGATTAAGTTGCATGAACTAAATAAAAAGCATTACACTTTTACTTTTCTGACAAAATATTTAATTTAAGCTCTTATTATTATTAAACTCATTAATTAAAACTTTTATATTAAACACACATAACACATATAACTACACAGACAGACAGAAGATAAACGACTCATTCCGCAAACCAGGAATTAAAACCTGAACCTGGGCTACTATTGTAAAAAGAAAAGCATGGCCACATTGTTTCAATGTCAAGTTTCCAAGGACATACAAGGCAAGAGGGAAACCTCATCCAGTTTTTTTCAGGGAACTGTAGCAAAGTTTGTAACCAGTTTTCTGGGCCATCTTGGATAGTGGGCTCTGGGGTCCTAGGCCCATGTTCTGTCCTAAGGTACCCCTCCTTCATGACAGAACAATACAGAAAGACACATGAAGAACACCAGAATTGCTACAGCTCAAGACTAGCCTAACAAATCCTCATAAATCCTTTTTATCCATTAATCAAACATTACACAGGCAATAAACAGTGATTTTTACCATTCTTTCAACTGGTTTGCATAGAGACAGAGACAGAGAGAGGGAGGGAGGAAGGGAAAGAGAGAGAGAGAGGCCAGGAGTCTGAGTTGTAAGAAATTCTTGCCCTTTTGCCAGCATCCCAGGCTTCTGTGTTTCCTTTCCCTGATTCAACCTGGTGAACCAGTTTGCTGCACCATAGCACTGGGGGCCAAGTTGCAACACAAAGGAAAATTATCATTTTCTGTTCTGGCCAGAGCAAAATACATATGACAAAACGTAGACATTAGCCACTGTGCTTATCACCCAAAATCAAACTGGCAAGGCCCAAACTTGCCCCTGATTGGGCCCCATCATCATTAATCCAACCTCTGACCAGGAGTTTCAACTCGTGGTCTCTGGGCAAGACAGTCACCCTGAGTAATAGAAAAGATAGGAAAGAGAAAGGAGAGAAAGAAAAGTATTGCCTGTGGCAGGGTGGGGAAGGCGAAGAGCGCAGGGAGGTGAAGTGAAAGACTTATCCCTTGCAGCCACACTGAATCAAAAGTTCAGATGGCCACTTTTCGATTGTGAAGGGATATTTTCCAGCAGTCCCATCAGCTCTCAACTTTCCCCTTTTTGAGAAGAAAAAGGCTCCCCATATCCCACTGTCCTGTACATGCCTAATCCTGTCACCCACAGCAAAAGCTGCAAGGCAGATTATTCCAAAGAGAATAGCAGTTAACATTCTGTAGTGCCAAACCCATTCTTAGCCAAAAGGGAATTTACTGAGAGGAGCCTCTAACCCTCTAAGTCTTAGAAGGGACCCTAACCCTCCTAGGTTGGGCCTCTAACCCAAGGTTGGTCAAGTGTCCTTGCCTTTTATTAAGAGGGGCCTCTAACCTACTCTGTCTTATGAGATACTCTAACTCCTCTAAATTAGGCCTCTAACCCAATCGCATCCTTTACCTGGGTACTCCACCACTTACCCAAAATGGGACAATCAGTGCTGCAGTTTATTTCCTTTGAGTTGGAGTGTTTCTTCAGTATCATCCCTTTGAGGTTTGCCAAAAAGATGTTACTGGATCCTATCACTTGCCCAAAGTTAGCCTTTGGGTTAGGTGTTTCTGCAGTATAGTCCCTTTGGTGGTTGCCAGAAAGATGTTACTGGAAAGGGGTCCTGATCCAGATCCCAAGAGAGGGTTCTTGGATCTCTCACAAGAAAAATTCAGGACAAGTCCATAAAGTGAAAGGAAGATGTTAGGAAAGTAAAGAAATAAAAGAATGGCTACTCCATAGACAGAGCAGCCCCAAGGGGCACTGGTTGCCCATTTTTATGGTTATTTCTTGATGATATGCTAAACAAGGGGTGGATTATTCATGCATCCCCTATTTAGACCTTATAGGGTAACTTCCTGACATTGCCATGACATTTGTAAGCTGTCATGGTGCTGGTGGGAGTGTAGCAGTGAGGGCAACCAGAGGTCACTCTCGTCACCATCTTTGTTTTGGTGAATTTTAGCTGGCTTCTTTAATGCCACCTGTTTTATCAGCAAGGTCTTTATGACCCGTATCTTGTGCTGACCTTGTATCTCATCCTGTAACTTAGAATGCCTTGTCTGGGAATGCAGCCCAGCAGGTCTCAGCCTTATTTTACCCAACCCCTACTAAAGATGGAGTTGCTGTGGTTCAAACACCTCTGACAGTTCAGGTTTTTCTACCTAGGTAATGGTTCCCAGGGAGGCTTCTGCTCATGGAATTTTGCTCTGGAAACTTGTCATTATCTGTATTTGCCTCTCTCCCCAATTCTGGCAGCAGCTGTTTGTCCTGTGGCCTCACTTCTCTAAAGGATTTAAGAATAATTGTTGATTTTTCAGTTTGTTCGTTTTTTTACTTATTGTTAACATGGAGTGTTGACTTCTAAGCTCCTTATACCTAGGATTGGAAACTGAAAGGCCCGACCTTAAGTTTTCATCAATCAAGTCCTTAAATCTTGTTAAATAGAACACTTTGTGACATTTTAAGCCATGATGTGGGAATGGGGAGAAAAGAGTTGCTAGCAGTATGTAGGCGTAAACTTAAGGTGCTCTGGGAAGTAGCAGTGAGCTATGGAAAAAGAGGAAGAAGGGAAGGGTGGAGTAGGAGAAGGGCAGGCAACTTACAAGTGACAGTTTGAGTACTGGAGACTCAGGAGCATGTTTGCAGATACAGGTAACTAGATTGAATTTAGGGCGTAAAAGGAAACTTATTAAAGGATTTGTTGGGGGCCTGTATTACTTTTTCTTGCTGAGATGGATGGTTAAAAAAATATACGTGTTGGGATCTAGACAAACAGAATGCTGACGTTCGTGTGTATATAGTGGAGCTGAAGTGTTAAGACAGAAGCATCTGACAGGCAGTGGAACCTGAAATAGAGTGATGTTTGTATCCCTGTTGTCCAACACAGTTCCTGGCGCTGAATGGCTGCTCAATAAACATTTGTTGAATGAATGTGTGAGTAATAGAGTTTAGTTCACTCTTTCTGAAAAGAACCTATAATTAAAAGTTTAAAAATTAATTCTACAAAAATAAAAAGTGACCTCTGCTTCCTATGTATGTAAGGTTTCTTTTTTAAGAATAAAAACGTGAAAAATAAGTAGCCAAAGGTACCTGGGTAGAAACCAGAATCTTAACTGATAGACTATATAGTATCAACAAAAAGAGTCAAACTCTGGAAAATATTTGATGAGATTTATTCTGAGCCAAATAGGAGTGACCATGGCCTGTGACAAAGTCCTCAGGAGATCCTGAGAACAAGTGCCCAAGGTGGTTGGGGAGCAGCTTGGTTTTATACATTTTAGGGATACAAGAGGCTTCAGTCAAATACATGTAAGAAATACATGGGTTTGGCCCAGAAAGGTGGGACAACTCCAAGTGGGGTAGGAGGGGGGGCTTCCAGCTTATAGGTAGATTGAAAAAATTTCTGGTTGACAATTGGTTGAGTTTAAAGAACTGGGATCAATAGAAAGGAATGTCTGGGTTAAGATAAGAGGTTGTGGAGACTAAAGTTTAATCATGCAGATGAAGCCTGCAGATTCAGAGAGAATAGAATGTAAATGCTTCTTATCAGATCTAAAGGTCTGTGTTGATGTTAAAGCCGGAGAAATACAATGAGGCATGTTCGATCCCTACTTCCTGTCATGGCCAGAAAGTCTCTCAGGTTACATTTTTAAAGAGCGCCCTGGCCGAGGTGAAAGTACATTCAAATGGTTGAGGAACCTTGGTATTTTATTTTTGATTTACAATAGGAATGCATTGCACATTGGCCCTATTCACCATTATTTGGAATCTATACTTATTTGATTTAGTTCCTCAATCTTTTTCCACTACCTTTCTTCCATTCCCCTCCTCCTATCCCTATTCCTCCTTTTTCCTCTTCTCCTTACCCCTCTATTCCTTCCCTCTTTCCCATCTCCCCACTTCTCCCCCTTTTCTTCTTCATCCCTCCCCTCCTCTCCCCTTCTTTATCTGTTCCTTCCTCTTCTTACTTCTTGCCTCTTGGCACTTTGAGGCAACTACCAGCAGTTCCTTATGAAGCTTGTGAGGTAGTGAATGTGGGTAGAGAAATATAGCTGATAAGTTGCTATAGGCCAGATCTTGAAGGTCCTTGTGTTGACACACTTTTTCCTTAAGTTATGGGAGGATTTTAAAGTACAGAAGTAGTCTCCTCTGATTTGTGGTTTAAGAGAGTACTTAAGTTGAGGTTGCAGTGAGCCATGATTGTGCCACTGTACTCCAGCTTGGGTCATAGAGCAAAACCCTGTCTCAAAAACAACAACAACAACTACAACGACGACAATAAGAAATTTTATCACACCTTTAATCCCAGCACCTTGGGAGGCCAAGGCGGGCAGATCCCTTGAGACCAGGAGTTTGAGTCTGGCAACAAAGTGAGACCCCAGTCTCAACAAAAACTAATTAATTAATTAATTAATTAAAATAAAGGATCACTTGAGCAGCTTTTAGGGAGGATGGATGGTTTGAAGGAGGGGGAAAAGGATACTGGCAGCAACAGGGAGACAGTAAATTTTTTTTTTTAACTTGCTTTGTTGCCCAGGTTGGAGTGCAGTGGCACGATCTTGGCTCACTGCAACCTCCGCCTCCTGAGTTCAAGTGATTCTCTTGCCTCAGCCTCCTGAGTAGCTGGGATTATAGGTGCGTGCCACCACACCTAGCTAATTTTTGTATTTTTAGTACAGATGAGGTTTCACTATGTTGGCCAGGCTGGTATTGAACTCCTGACCTCAGGTGATCACCCCACATTGGCTTCCCAAAGTGCTGGGAATACAGGCGTGAGCCACCGTGCCTAGCCGAGACAGTAAATTTTTATAAAAGAGTGGTTTAAGGGGCCAGTTTGGCTGGTGAAGCCTGGGGGCAGTAGGTGTTGGAAGACATATTTAAAAGCTGCCTTTAGAAAGCAAGCACATATTAATTACATCAAATTTTTGGGGGGATGAGATGATTAATGAAGATCAACTCACTCACTCCCAATCCCTTCGGAGCTGCCACTGTGGGAAAATCACTTAGCAGGCTATTGTGGATGTCTAGGCCAGAGATTATGATAGCTGGAATAAAAAGAGCAACAGTAAGAATAAGAGCAGGCAGACAGTAGAAAACAGACTGATCATGACCTGGTCTCATTGACACATATGGAGGACAGTGAATCTAAAGTGACTTCCTGATTTTGGACTCAGGATCTTTCATCAGACAAGGAAAGCCAGATGGAAGCTTGTTTGGGGGTAGTTGGTTGGAAGGAAACAAAAGATTAGCTAGTGATAGAGTGAAGGATCACTAATCCGTGTAGAATAACTTTTTTCTTGAGGCAAGGCAGTTGTGGAGAAAACAAATCACACAGGACCTCAAGTGGAAAGTGTGGGAGCAGACAGTGTAACTGCTCAATGGGTTCACCTTGCCTGCCGCTTAGACAGAGCTGATTATCAAGACAGGGGAATTGCAATGGAGAAAGAGTAATTCATGCAGAGCCACCTGTGGGTGAGACTGCAGTTTTATTATTCAAATCAGTCTCGGGGCATTGAAACTTTTAAGAATAATTTGGTGGGTAGGGGCTTGGGAAGTAGGGAGTGTTGACTGGTTGAGTTGGATATGGAATCATAGGGGGCTCTAAGTGAGTTTTTCTTGCTATCCTCTGTTCCTGGGTGGGTTCACAGAACTGTCTGGGCCAGATTACTGGTCTGAATGCTGTAAGTGAAATGGGGAAAGTTCCCCTATCCTCCTTGCAGGGCATGCCACAGGGGGAATGGCTCGCTTCTTCAGAACCTCTAGGGGGAGTATGCAGACAGGCAGGCTGTGGGGCTCTGACCCCATGGCAACATCTAGGGGTGAAAATAACATTTGGGTGGGAAGGCAGGAGTGCCTATCCTCACCTAGGTCCCTGGGCACAGACTCGAGGGTGGAGCCCTAGCCAGGGACCCGCCTTTCTCTGCCCAGCACTTCCCTACCCTGCTCGTGTATCACAAGCTGGTGCATCAAAATGCAGGGTCTGCAAAATATATCAAACAGTGATCTTAGGTTTTACAACAGTGATGTTATTCCCGGGAGCGATCTGGGGAGGTTCAGACCCTTGCAACTGGAGGCTGCATGGCCCCTAAACTGTAATTTCTAATCTTGTAGTTAATTTGTTAGTCCTGCAAAGGCTGACTGGTTCCCAGGTAAGAAGGTTTTTTTTTGGGGGGGTGGGTGGGAGGAGACGGAAGGGCTATTATTAATTTTGTATCAGAGTTAAACTATAAACTAAATTCCTTCCCAAGGTTAGTTCGGCCTATACACAGGAATGAACAAGGACACCTTAAAGGTTAGATGTAAGATAGAGTCGGTTAGGTCTGATCTCTTTCGCTGTCATAATTTCCTCAGTTACAGTTTTTGCAAAGGCAGTTTCAATAATAGTACCCTTCTCTTCCTTCCTTCCCATTTTTTCTTCTCAAAGTAATATATGTACACAGTTATGTATAAATAATACATGTAGTATATCATATATATTAATTATAAATCATATAATTAACAAACTACACATGTATTAAAAATAGCATCTATAACATATTAAGTATTAATTGATTATATTAAATATAATTGTCATATTATCTTATTATATATCATTTATACATTGTAGAAACATATATAGCACAGAAGGGCTTCAGATAAAAAATAATAGTCCCCTGATATATCACATCCTTAACCCTACCCCACTCTCCAAAAGCAACATCTTTGAACCCCTTTGGGCATTTTTCCTGGTGTGCATACCCCTACCAGTAGTCTTTCTGTTATCAATTCTAGACTTTACTTATTTATAGATGGGGTCTCGCTACGTTGGCCACGTTGGTCTTGAACTCCTGACCTCAAGTGATCCTCCCTCCTCAGCCTCTCAAAGTGCTGGGATTAGAGGCATGACCCACCACCCCCTGCCCTAGACTTTATTTATTGACTTCTTACTATGGTATTTTCTGTACTTCCTGTTTTAAACAAGTGGGAAGATGAATGCGTGTGTTAAAATTCCTGATGAATCCCTGGTTTCAGCAATAACGATAATTTATACAGCACTTGCTATGTGGAAGACAGAGTTCTTAGCGCTTTGGATGTATTAATCATTTAATTACAAACTCGATTGCAAGAATCAATAAAAAGCAGGAAGGCAAAGAATGCTGAGTCTTCCCCGTCAAAAACCATTACCGGTAACCAGCAGTAAAAGAGAGAAGCTCAGAGGCACTGAAATTGCCAGCGGCTCCTTTAATTCTCCATAGCGGATGAGTGGTGCCAGGCCCACCCACACGAAACAGGCTGAAGGCTCCCAGCGCCCTACCCCGCCCGAGGCGCGGAGCCTGAGCCAAGGCCACGTGACGATGACAGACGGCACTCTGGCTTTCCCGGAGCAGTCTCTATGGTATTCTTCCCAGCCCACCCATCCCTTTGGTAGCGTCAGTCACGTGAGAGACTCCGGGTTTACGGCAGATGCCCACGTGATCCTGGCCTGCAGTGGGGTGGCTGCGGTGAGATACCTGGGTTCCTGAAGGGCGAGCGGTTAGGTCGTAACTACCGCCTCCGCTGGCCGACTCTCCGAGCGGCCGGGCTCCGAAGCAACGAGCCAACTCAGGCTTTCACCGCTTAGTGCCTACGGCACGGGTCAGCTCTTTCTGCCTCCTCCGCCTTCGCGGTCCTCACCTCTTTGCGGGTGAAGTTACCTTTGGGTTGCCAGACCTTGGGGCCTGAGGCCCAAACTCGGGACGAACCCCAACCCACCTCTCTTTTCCTGTCATTCTCCAACTCTTACTTTGTACCACGGAATCACTTGGCCTTAGAGCTAGCTAGCTCGGCTGTGCCTTGAGGCCAGGTTTGGGGAGATAAAGGTAACCGTGGGGAAAGTGGCCCCCCAGTGGACAAAGGCGGAGGCAAGAATAGAGCAAGCCTGAGGGCCATAGGGATGAGAATACGCGGTTGAGGGGTGAAAAAGAAAACAAACAACAAAAAACCCTAAAGACTACTGAAGATTTAGAAGGGACTGGAAAGGACTTGTTGCGCAATGGAAGAATCTGACTCTGAGAAAACGATGGAGAAAGAAAATCTGGGGCCGAGAATGGATCCACCACTAGGGGAACCGGAAGGATCGCTTGGGTGGGTGAAGGGTATTATGTCAAACTTGGAAGTGGGGGTGTTCAAATTGAAGAGAGTATTGTGAATTAGAACACTTCTCCCCACCCCCCCCATGATAAATTGCTTTGATTTACCAGTAATGTAATGTTGATTTGTATTATGCTTTGGACGATAGGATAAACTGGAAAGCGAATTGGTGCTAACTGGGCAGAAACAACCCTTGGGAAGGGGCTGATACTCCTGGTGGTGGTGCTGGGGGAGTGTTCTAATTAAAGCAGTTCTGAGTTGCTTTGAATTATCAGTAAAGGAGATTTGCTGTCACCAGGTTGGGGATGGAAAGACTAGGAAGAAGATTTGCATTTCCAGGTCAGAGACCAGTGGCTTGAGGGTGCTTTCTGTGCCAATTTGTACTTGAATTTGAGACTTATGTTATATCTACTTTGTGCCTGTGATGAGTGAAATAGGGCTTGGAAGGACAGCTGAAGGACTAAAAAGATACTTCCAGATTTTAAAATTAGGAGGCTGAATGCTTTTTATAAATAGAGGATATTCAATATTCAGTCCTCAAATAGAGGATATCAATATACTCTATTTTTTAGAAATAGAAGATATTGTTTGATTAAAGCAGCTGCATTGTTTTGATTAATTTAAGATGATGAAAAATTGAATCTTGAATTTTAATGACTGATTTGTATTCCTAAATACATCTTCCTAGGAGTTCTCTCTTGAACTTCTACTTAGGAGATAGGGAGCATACGCACAGTTTTATAATTTAGGAAAATGAGGCCTCTATTCATCTCAGGTCCCACACAGCTGTACTCAGCTGTTGTACTAAACATGCTCTTTTGTACCTCCGTGTTTATTTATATTTCATTAATTTCAATTTCTAAGGGAATTGGATCATAGAAACTGTTTTTTGGTTTATATCTGCAGATGGGTGCTACCAAATACAGCCATGAAGAAAAAGGTAAGACGTGTTAGATACATCAAAACCATGAAGGTAAAGGTAAGAAGTTGATATTCAGGAAGTTTGTGATATATATACACCACCTTTTCTGGACTATTGCAGGAGCCTTCTATGTGGTCTCTCTGACTCTCTTCCCCTTGTATGCTATCTGGTTTAATTTTTCTAATATGAAAATCTGACTGAGTCATCTACATACTTAAGAACCTTTAGTAACTTCTTTAAGCCCGTGGAATAAAATCCAAATGATTTCATGGTCCTTTAAAAATCTGTTCCTGACCAAACCCTCTGCCACACTTACACACCCTTTCGCAGCCATACAGAATTTATTGTTCTCCAGATTTACAAATTAATTTGCACTTTGTGTAAGCCATATACCACACACCATACAGGCCTCTGTCTGCACATTTATTTTTAATCTAACTCAAATGTTACCACTATAAGGTCTTCTGTGAGTTCTTCAGATGGAATTGGACACACCTTCCTTTGTGCTGTCATAGTACTGTGCCCTACGTTGGGATTTAGGCAGAATTGCTAAGAGTGCAGCTCAAGCTAATTTCTTAACCTTTTGGGGCTTCAGTTTCCTAATTTGTAAAATGGTAGTAATAATATTAACTGTATCATAGGATTGTTGTGACGTTTAAGTTAGTAAATGCCTGTAGAACACTTAGATCAGTACCTAACATGATTAGCCTTGGTAAGTCTTTCATAGGCAATTAAAAGAGGTACATTGTATAAATTAATAACTGAAGGAAATGTACCATATTTTGCCTTAGCTTCATCTAATAATTCAGTTCTGTAACTACAGTTTGCTAAGGGAGTGTTCTTGATGAGCCTGTCTGAAGTTGCTTTCATCGAGAATGCCTAAAAATACCAGAAATTTCTACATGATTAAGAACAAAAATTAGTTTGATTTAATCATTCTGCGTTGTATACATGTATCAAAACATCGCGTTGTACCTCCTAAATATATTGTTTTTCAATTAACATTTTAAAGAACAAAAGCAAACTTTTTGTGGCAACTTTAGACTGGCTCAGCAGTGACATTTTCTTAGTGAGATAAAGTTATGTAGCTAAAATTGTTAGATTAAATCAAGCCTGAGTGTAGTATATTTCATCAATACTCCTTATATTTGTAATTAAAATTTTAATAAAATATCTTGGGATCGAAGGTAGAATATAGATTCCCTTCATTTGAAAAGCAAGGTAAGGCTGAGCACGGTGGTTCATGCCTGTAATCCCTGCACTGTGGGAGACTGAGGTGGGCGCATCGCTTGAGGCCAGGAGTTCAAGATCAGCCTGGCCAACATGGCAAAACCCTGTCTGTACTAAATGTACAAAAAAAATTAGCTGGACGTGATGGTGCATGCCTGGAATCCCAGGCATGGGATGGCTGAAGTGGGGTGGCTGAGGCACGAGAATCACTTGAACCTGGGAGGCGGAGGTTGCAGTGAGCCGAGATCATGCCGCTGCACTCCAGCCTGGATGATAGAGCGAGGCTTGGTGGGATTGTAAACTAGTTCAACCATTATGGAAAACAGTATGGCGATTCCTCAAGGATCTAGAACTAGAGGTACCATATGACTCAGCCATCCCATTACTGGGTATATACCCAAAGGATTATAAATCATGCTGCTATAAAGACACATGCACACGTATGTTTATTGTGGCACTATTCACAATAGCAAAGACTTGGAATCAACCCAAATGTCCATCAGTGACAGACTGGATTAAGAAAATGTGGCACATATACACCATGGAATACTATGCAGCCATGAAAAAGGATGAGTTTGTATCCTTTGTAGGGACATGGATGCAGCTGGAAACCATCATTCTTAGCAAACTATCACAAGAACAGAAAACCAAGCACCGCATGTTCTCACTCATAGGTGGGAACTGAACAATGAGATCACTTGGACTTGGGAAGGGGAACATCACACACCGGGGCCTATCATGGGGAGGGGGGAGGGGGGAGGGATTGCATTGGGAGTTATACCTGATGTAAATGACGAATTGATGGGTGCTGACGAGTTGATGGGTGCAGCACACCAACATGGTACAAGTATACATATGTAACAAACCTGCACGCTATGTACATGTACCCTAGAACTTAAAGTATAATAAAAAAAAATAAAAAAAAAATAAAAAGAAAGAAAAGAAAAGCAAGGTAATTGGAACTATATTTCATAAATTCTAGATTTGAAAGGACTCTCAAAAGTCACTTTACTAAATTCCCTTTTAGTATAAGAGTATACAACATCTTTGACAAGTGCTCTCTGTGTGAGATGCTGATATTGACGGGAAGGCTGCTTACCTTCATGAGGCTACCCTTGCCCTTGGACAATTCTCACTGTCAGATACTCTCTTGCTTTATATATTTGTTTTGATAACTTGCTTGTCCTTTTGATGTACATACTTGGAGCATCTGTTATATGTTAGGCACTGGAGGTATGAGGGGACTCTCTCTCCCCTTGCAGAGCTCAGAGTCTTCTGAGAGAGAGGGACAGACCCCCCCCAAATAAGTAACTGCAGTGCATTATAGTCTTTGCAATGAAATAACAGTGCCATGGGAGGACAGAGGTGAGGTAAGACACTTAAGTCAGCCTAGAGCATTGGACTCAGAATATGTTCTTGCAAAAATGATTACTGAACCAAGTCTTGAAGGGTAACTGCAATTTAGCTGAAGGAAGGAGGAGAATGGATAGTTTACTGGCAGATAGTACTGTGTGAAACAATGGCACAGATGCAGGACCTTCCAGAGGGTTGGGAGCAATCAGAGGGACTACCAGCAGTTCAATTAAGTGTGGCTGTAAGCTAAAACTTTCAGGCCAAGAGGGACAGGAGATGAGGGATGAGAAGTAGATAGACTAGATCAAGGAGGGTCTTATATGTAGTCTGAGGACTTCATCCTGCAGGCCATGGGAAGCTTATCAGTGACAGATTGGATTAAGAAAATGTGGCACATATACACCATGGAATACTATGCAGCCATAAAAAAGGATGAGTTTGTGTCCTTTGTAGGGACATGGATGCAGCTGGAAACCATCATTCTTAGCAAACTATCACAAGAACAGAAAACCAAACACCGCATGTTCTCACTCGTAGGTGGGAACTGAACAATGGGATCACTTGGACTCGGGAAGGGGAACATCACACACCGGGGCCTATCATGGGGAGGGGTGAGGGGGGAGGGATTGCATTGGGAGTTATACCTGATGTAAATGACGAGTTGATGGGTGCAGCACACCAACATGGCACAAGTATACATATGTAGCAAACCTGCACGTTGTGCACATGTACCCTACAACTTGAAGTTTAATAATAATAAATAAATTAAAAAAAAAAAAAAAAAAAAAGAAAAGAAAAAGGAGGGATAGTAATAAATGGAACAAGAGCATAGCGGTAAGTGGAAGGGATGAGATCAAAGGCAGAGGTGGAAAGATTGACCTTGAGCAGGAGGAGGAAGAACTTTCAGTTATATTGCAATCCTCTGCTAGGTAATTCAGTTAACAAAACATTGAGTTATGATAGAACAGGGTTTAGTTTCCTCTAAACGTGGTATTTTTCTAATGTGTTTCTGAACATATTAACAGTGCATCTTAATAGCATAGATTCAGTGTAATTCTGTCACCTAAAGGATGTGTGTCCTGTGACAGGTAAGTGTCTGGCTTCTGGAATTCTAAGTATCTCTGCATTCACCCTTGGTTGGGAAGAGTTTAGTTAGTTGTGAGTATCCACAGCAGGTTGTTGGTACTGTCAGTTCAGGAAAATATCAAATCCAGGAGAGAAATAGATCCCTTTAGACTTGATTTGCTCTAGATTGCTAACTTTTTTCCTTTCCTTTTCCCTACTTTGTCCTTAGGTGCTGTTGATGGGTAAAAGTGGATCTGGTAAGACCAGCATGAGGTCTATTATCTTTGCAAATTATATTGCCAGAGACACACGTCGCCTTGGCGCAACAAGTAAGATGTTTTATCTTATTGTAAAGTCAGGTGATCTTAACTCTTAATAATCTGCATAACACACTTGTTTGCAGTAGCTTGGGGATGCAGAAAGGTTGGGGGATTTGTTATGGAGCATGTTTACCCTTTTTGCATTGGTTCTCAAAGAGGTATGGCCTAATTCCAGTTACTGCTGCTTGCTCTCTTCAGGGAGGTTCTTTTCTTTCTAGGTTGTTTATGAAGTGGATTGCCCTTATCCAACTTTTTGTTTATCCTGCTATTTCTTAAACAAGCATTGTTTGTTCGTCTTCTGGGGAGTGTTTTTAACTCTTATACAAAGGAAAATTCATAGGTATTAACAAGCATAACAGTAAAATATCCTAAGATTTTTTAAAGCAGTAGTTATACCTTGTCTTCGTTAAAAGGTAAATTACGGTGGTGGGAAGGAAAGAGGTTAACTTGATCTGTACTCTGCTACTTCTTTTCCTGGATACACATAGATGATCTCATTAGAGTTTTGGTTCTGATTTAGGGAATATATTGTTGCCTTTTATAGTTTGAGTGTTAGTATGTACTAATTGGGCTGCCATGACAGTGAATGTAGGATCCTGGGAGAGCCCTTCTGTCTCTGGGTTGTACTGCCATTTCCTTCTGCAGCATTCAAGCATTTCTGGATTCTGCTTGGTCCTTTATTTTTAGGGACAGGCCACCCACTACCCTATACAGTTCCTGAAGTTTCAAAAACAACAGCATTTTAAAAACACAGTATGTTTCAGACCCTAGGAAATAAAAGAGAAGGAAACTTCATTTCTGTTCTTATGGTGCTTGGAGTGTAAGTGTAGACTCTCATAATTGGGGCAGCTTTGATGACTAGAAAGCTATTTCTTGAATGTATTTTTTGTTGTTATTGTTTAAGATGGAGTCTAGCACTCTCTTGCCTAGTCTGGAGTGCAGTGGTGCAGTCTTACCTCCTGGGTTCAAGTGATTCTTGTGCCTCAGCCTCACGAGTAGCTGGAATTACAGGCACCCACAACCACGCCCAGCTAATTTTATATTTTTACCAGAGACAAGGTTTCACCGTGTTGGCCAGGCTGATCTCTAACTCCTGACCTCAAGTGATCTGCTTGCCTCTGCTTCTCGAAGTGCTGGGATTACAGGTGTGAGCCACCGTGCCTGACCTCTTTCTTTTTTTTTTTTTCTGTTAGCTTGTTCTCTTTCTGTTCTCTTAAGCCTCTACAAAAATTTGAGGATAGTCATTGTCTCAGTTTGTCCAAGCCATCTCTTGCCTCACAAATCTTTTTTTATTTTTTTCTTTTTGGAGACAGAGTCTTGCTCTATCATCCAGGCTGGAGTGCAGTGGCATGATCTCAGCTCACTGCAACCTCCTTCTCCTGGTTCAAGGGATTCTCCTGAATCAGCCTCCCAAGTAGCTGGGACTACAGGTGTGTACCACCACATCCAGCTAATTTTTTTTATTTCTAGTAGAGATGGGGTTTCACCATGTTGGCCAAGCTAGTCTCGAACTCCTGACCTCAGGTGATCCTCCCGCCTTGGCCTCCCAAAGTGCTGGGACTACAGGTGTGAGCCACCATGCCCGGCCATCTTGCTTCACAAATCATGTCTTCCTTAAGTTAAAAATGTCCAGCTCTTCCATCTATTTCTCATTTGACATATTTTGAAACATTTTTAAGGACTTGTTCAAACTTGTCTACATTTTTCTTATGGTACTGAGACTTGGATGCAGGTGGAGTCTGATCAGGGCAGAGTGGGCCTATCACATGTGTTATTCTGGACATTACATTGCTGTTAGCACAGTCTAACATGTGTCCTCCTTTTCTGGAGTAAGTTTTGTTATGAGGAGTCTTACCAAAAAACCCTTTCAAATATATTCAAATTCCCTTTCAAATATGTTGTTTTTAAAACACATACCCTTCTGGCTTTTGGGCAATTAATATTTTAAACCAAAGAATAAATGCTTGCTTCTATTAAATTATTTAGTTTTGTTTGTTTTAGCCCATGATATGTTCCTGTACCCTTTGTTTGTTAACTGTGAAATTCAGAACAAGTCCAATCCCTTTTTTCTCATCCATAAAAAGAGGGATTGGATCCTGTTTTCATTTTAGCTACTTATTCTCTTATCTGATATATTAGCTATATTTCCTAACTCCATGGAGTTTGTACATTTGATGAATATCTCATCTAGTTTTCATCTAAGTCATTGGTCAAAAGTTTTGGTCAGGATAATGTCCCATGGCCTGTCATGCCTCTAATTGACATCTGTAGCTCTGGCCTCTGGAAAGTCTACCTGTCCAAACTTCTCTCTGTCTTGATTTGATAGATTAAAACTTTTTTTTTTCCTTTCAAGTTAAATATTTGGGCCTAATTACCCTTATGGTTTCAGTAGATTAGAGGAAGCTAATGGTTACTGAACAACTGTTATTTGTCAGGCTTTTGTGTACTGTTTTATTTACTTAAGTTCTCATCTTAACTTCATTTTTATAGGGAATAAAGGAGGAGGTACAACTTAGAAGTTAATATCACTAAGCTAGGAAGTATCAGAGCTGGAATGTCAATCTATGCTCTTCCCTTATTCCTTATGCCACATTCTATCTAGCTTACCCTCTCCTAACAATTCCTGGCAGACGTATTTTTATTTCTGTTTTAAATTCTGCACACTTTGTTGAAGCACCTTTTTCTAGTCCAGTTGCTGTTGCTGTTTTTATATAGCTGATCAGAGTTGACTTATTACCCCGAATCCAGAGAACAGTCTTGCAACCAACATTTCAGAGCTATTCAAACTGCTTGAAATAGTTTTGATATAACCTAGCAGCCTTATTGTGAACAGAATGTTGCGAATTATATGAACCCTATACATTAAGGCAAACCATTTATTTAGCAAGTGCTTTTCTGGAACTTTTTATGTAGGAGGCACAGAGAACAGGACAGAGCTCTTGTCCTTAAGAATATCTCAAGCAGGACCTTTATTACTAATACTTTGTTAGTAATCACTGTATCTCCTTACAGGTAGTGAAAGTATACTTTAAAATACTATGCTTTAGGATATCATCATTAGCTAGTTTGTCATTGCTAAAGAAATACCTGGGTTCTACTGCTAAACTTATAGACAAGTTCAAAATACATATATAGTGCATTACTTTTTACTTGATAATCCTCTTTATGTAGTTGCTGATTTTCTTTAAAAGTAGTAAGAGTACTTTTAAAATATTACATTGATTTTAATGTTTTAGTGTTTTTCTGGTTTCTTATTGCTGAAAATAGTCCAGTTTTATTTTGTTAAACTTAGAGCCTACTGTGTTTTGAAATTTGAAGTAAGAGTACATGATGGTGATATTATTAATTTATTAGGGGGCTGCTAAAATGTGTTTGTTGGAACAGTAAACTTGTCAATAAAAATGATTATGAAGTATTTTAGTCTCAAACACTGTTGACGGCTCCAAGATTTCCTACCTTCTCAAAATTCTCTGTTCCCTTGGCTTTTATTTAATGCTCTGTTACCCTGGTTTTCTTCCATTATCTTTAACCATCCCATCTCTCTTTAAAAAAAATCTTTATCATAGTATTTTCTTCTTTCTGCCCCGTAAGTGTGTGTCATTCCCCAAAGCTCTGTTCTTGGTTCTTTTTAGTTGTTCTTGTGATAATAGGGTTTTTAGTTGTTCTTGTGATAATAGGGTAGGAAGACTAGGAGAGCCAGAAAGCCATATATGGAAGACATGAGACTAAAGAGGGAAGCAGGAAGTGGGTGGTTAGATCATAAAATGTCTTGTAAGCCAAGTTAGGTAGTAGGACCTGAGGGTAGAGAGAGTTTTAAACAGAAGAGCGATATTTTACAGGTCCCGGGGATTAGGGAAAATGTTAAAAAAAAAAAAAAAAAAAGCAACATGAGCAGATTTATATTTTATATTTTTAATTTTCAGTTTTAATTACAAAAGTAGTACTTGTGAAAAATTCAAACATTACAGACGTGTAAAAAGCCTCTTTTCTCCCTCTCAGGCCTGCTTCCTAGGGACAACCACAATTAGTAGTTTTGAGGTTATCCTTCCGGCCCTTTCTTTTCTGCGTGTATACAATTGTGCATATGCAGAGAGACATGGTTTTTTTCTGTTTAAAGAAGAATGAAAATCTGCATTTTGGAGAGAGATCACTCTATCTGTAATATGGAGGATAGATTGGAGGGAGGCAAGGTTAGAAAGAGGTTGATAAGTTAGGAATCTATTTTAGTAGACCAGGTGAGAGATGATGGGGGCTTAGTTTGGGCTAGGGTGATGGTAGTGGATATGGCGAGAAGCAAATGGATTTGAGATCTATTTAAGAGATAGAGTCAGCCAGACTTCCTGGTAGATTTAGGGAGAATGATGAGGAAAAAAGCAGACTGAAGGATGAAACTGAGGTTTTGGCTTAGGCAACTGGTTGAATTCACTGAGAGAGAGAAGACTGAAAGAGGAATAGATTTGTAGGAAGAAAGGGGAGATGATGAGCTACATATACTTGGATACATTGAGTTTGGGATACTTGTGGTTTATTCAAATGGAGATTTGTAATATATGTCAGAAAGGTAGGAGAGAAATCTGTCCTAGAGATACCTGTTTCTGAGTCATCAGTGTCCAAATGGCAAATAAAATAATACGAATAGACTAGCTTGCCTTGGGGAAGGTGGCCAAGGATGGAGTCCTGAAGAACTTCCAACATTTAAGGGACAGAAAGAAGAATAGGAATTGTAAGGGAGGATCTGCCAGAGAAGTCGTAGATATGATATCAGAGACCAAGAGAAGAGAATTTTTTGAGAAGAGAGTAGTCAACAGTGTCATGCTGCAGAAAGTAAGACAAGGACTAAAAGGTCCATTGGATTTGGTTATGGGGCCATTGGTCACTTGATGAGAATAATTTCTATGATATGGGAGTAGAAACTTGATTTCTATCCCATGTGCCCCATGTCTAAACAGTCACTGAATCCTGTCACTTCTTTTGTTATTGTCTTTCCCTTTCTCAGTAGCACTTCTTTCCATTTTTTTTTAGTACTAGACCGTATACATAGTCTTCAAATTAATAGCAGTTTGAGCACCTACTCTCTCGTAGACTCTGTTGGAAATACAAAGACATGTAAGATATGATTCCTTTTCCAAGGAGGGGGAAGTAAAGGGGAGAAGGGAAGTAGTTTGAGCACCTACTACGTGCCAGGCACTTTATGTATGATAATTCATTGAATCCTCATGGTAATCCTGTGAGGTCAATGCTATGCCCCGCCCCCCCCCCACTTTCTTTTTTAATAGAAGAGGAAACTAATACTCAGAGCTTAAGTGACTTGCCCAAGGTCACACAGAGAGGTAGAGCCATGATATTTGAGTGAAGATTTGTTCGACTCCAAAGCCCGTGCTTTTTAAAATAATGCTCTGCTGCTTACAATGTAGTTTATAAGAAGATAAAATTGCACAAAAGTTAGATAGCAGTCAATTTAAGCAACAGCTTTGAGATAGTCATAGGGGAAATATCACTGTGTGATTGATTATCACAAATTGTATAGATTATAATTCCTAGACTTTGATAAATTTTCAGGATAAAATCTTTCATTATTACTCCTTGGGATTTTTAGTGCCTGGCAGAGAGTAGATGCTTAATAAATGTTTGAATGAATTCAGAGGGAGAGATGACGGTAAGTGGGGGTAGCCAGGCAGGGCTTTTAGAGGAGGTGGGATTTAGGCTGGCTCTTAAAAGATGAATATAGTTTGAAAGAAAGATGGGGAGGGCTTTCCAGGCAGATGAACAGAGTAGGTGAAGAATAGAGGGGAGGGAAGTGTAACTCAGAGGTCGCAAACAGGCAGCCTGTATCCTGGATAAGACCTGTAGATGTGTTTTGTTTGGCCCATGTGATGTTTTCTAAAAATGAGAATTAGTTATCAACATGTAAAAGTTTTCATAAAAATATGGATTTCCCACTACTGCTGAAAAACTTAAAGGTCTGGTAACCCAGAACCCCCATTCCTGCATGGCAAAGCAACCAGAGCTGAGTAACTGATGCTCACTCTACTGTCCCATTGGGTAGATGTTTACCCTCCATTTGTGGCCAACTTTGCTCATAGACGTTTACTGCCCTGGCCCCTGTTAGCAAGTTTGCGACCCCTGGTGTAAAGTATTTTGGGGGTTGGGGAGGTAGTGGGGTTTGGGAGGACTGTGAATAAACCAAATTGGGCTGGAGTGAAAGGCTTTATTAATGTGGATCATTGGGGACTGTATAGGTAGACTGGAAGCCAAATTGTGAAGGACCTTGAATGCCTCCCCATAGGCATGGAGGAGCCATTGAAAGTGTTTTGAATGGGGAGTGACATGTTCAAAGTAGTGTTAAGAAGATGAGCTTGACAGTAGCCTGTAGGATGAAGTAAAAGTGAGTAAGGCTTTTTGGTGGGGAGGTCAGTTATGGAGCTATTGTAGTAGTGTAGACATGAGATGATAAGGGGCTTCCTTAGTGTTTGTGGTGGGTTATAAAATAAGGAATGGAATTAAGAGAGATTACAAAGGACTAGCAATGTATTGAATGTGGATAGAAGAGTCAAAAGTGGGAAAAAGTTAGGGTCATTAACTGGAAAGGAAATCAATAACAGGAGTTCATTTGGTTATGTGTTATGTTTGTTTTTTGTTACTTTTTTTTTTAATGTGTGTGTGTGTGTGAGGTTGGTGGGGGCAGGTGGGACAGGGAAGACTGATTAAATGGTATATATCTATTACATGTTGAAATTTTAACATAAGTATTGTAATTGGAGATTGTTTCTGCTCTAAGTATTAAACTACTAAAAAGTAAAATGACTTACATGAGAGCCAATTCTGTAGCTCAGGGTAGTTTAGGTGCCCACCTTGCCACTAAACCACACTAACTCAGCTGAAAATCACCTTCTTGTTGTGGCTTTGAGCATTTCACTCCACTTTGGTCCTTCTAAATTTCATGGGTTAGTGCTTTGCTTATTTTGAATTTCACTTCACCTGCTATAATTACTAGATCTGTCATATTTGTCTTCCAGTTGATGTAGAACATTCTCATGTTCGATTTCTGGGAAACCTGGTATTGAACCTGTGGGATTGTGGTGGGTAAGTACCATCTGCTTACTTGTTTGTGAAGTTGATGTCAGTAATCATGGCATCTAGCATATCAGCATGGTGAATACACCTAGACTAACTATGATTTGTAATAGATTAGATAGAAATTAGTTCAAAATTGACACTTGAGTCAATAAACATCTCTGACTTTTATGGAATTGTGAAAATGCCCTCTGTATGTGACATGTTTAAATAGCACTAATCCAAGCTCTATCTAGGTATCTGTAGTTTGGGATAGATTATTCCCTTTTGTGGAGGAATAAATTAGGTTTCTGTCTCAGGCATCCTGACACCAGTGCTGAGCTCTTAGCTGTCACACCATACTACTTTGTTCTTAGTAATAAAACATCAATAATTTTCTCCAGGCAGTCTCAATACTGTAGATCAGACACTGAGCACACATTCTCTAGCTAAGTGACCTACTTTTTGGAAGAGTAGGAGTTACCTCTTCCTCTTATGAGCAAAGTATTCACCACATATTCCATCACAAATGTACACACACTATGGATGTATGCTGATGTTGCTCCCTACCCTATGGCCATTGCATCTCTGTGCTGAAGGAGCAGTGTGCATTGCACAGTGGATAGGAGCATAGGTTTTGGAGTCAGATTGGGGTTTGCACCTCAGCTCTATTAACTGTGTTATCTTGGGTAAATCATTTAAACTCTCTGAGCCACAGTTTCTTCATCTGTACAGTAGTGAAGGCAATGGTACCAGCTCATAGGGTTGTTTTGATGATTAAGATAATTTATACAAAGTTGCATAGCAGAGTGCCTCACAAAACGCATAGATATTGTTAGCTCAGTGTATCCCAGCTTTTAGCATAGAGCCAGCCATAGAGTGGGTGCTCAGTGAATATGTGTTGAAAGAATAATGCAATAGCTAAATACTCTATAAGAAAATGACTCCATTCCTGATAGCAGATGGATCACTTAACATCCTAGCACCTATCTCCATACAAATCCTTCCTCATTATCATTGGTTCTAATTTTCGAATCCGTGTTAAGACATTAGTCCCAAGTCCCTTGCTTTTAGGCACTAAGATGTGGTGATCTTCGTTTTTACAGATAAGGCAGCTGAGGCCTGGGGAGATTATGATTCTGCTGAGTTCACACAGCTAATTAATAGCAAAGTGCAGGATAAGAACCTAGGTTCCTGATTTTTTTCTCCTACTACCGGATGCTACTGTTTTCTGCTGGCCAAGTGGTAATTGAGAGCTTCCTGGAAAGCAGCACTTAGCCTAAGGAGCAGAGAGCAACATCTACAAAAAAATACAAAAAAACTAGCCGGGGGAGGTGGCGGGCGCCTGTAGTCCCAGTTACTCGGGAGGCTGAGGCAGAAGAATGGCGTAAACCCGGGAGGTGGAGCTTGCAGTGAGCTGAGATCCAGCCACTGCACTCCAGCCTGGGTGACAGAGCGAGACACCGTCTCAAAAAAAAAAAAAAAAACAAACAAACAAACAAAAAAAACAGTTACCATTGGAGTCATTTTAATGTAGTTTAGAATATTTGACTGTTGAGTTATTCATTCAGCAAATTTTCATTGAGTACTTAACACTATTAGAAGCTGGGAAACAATGAAGAATAGTAACATACATGGAACTTGCTGTCTAGGGAAGTGAATGGTATTAATGAAAAACTCTCACAAACAAGTGTAATAACTTGTGGTAAGTGTTAGAAGTAAGAGGAATATATTGATATAAGAGCCTATGCTTAGTGGATTGACCTGTCAGGAGGCCATGGGCAGTTTCTGTGAGGAAATATGGATTGAACTGAAATCTAAAGAGACAAGCAGGGGTTAACTAGATGAAGAGGTGGGGGGTAGCATCTGAGACAGAGTGAACAGCATGTGTAAAGGCTACATAGTGGATAAACCATGTGTCACTTGAGGAATTGAGAAAAAGTCAGTGTGTTTAGAATATAAGGAGAGGGGCAGAGAAATGGATCTGGTACAGGAGAATCAGTGGGACCTGGTAAGAAACAGAAAAGGGGCTGCACCAAATGGTTGACATGCTTTGCAAACTTCTTTTGTTGGCTCAAGTTGTGCCTCAAGAGGTAAGAAGGTAAGGCCAGACTTATTTGTTATGATTTGCCCTTTAGATTGAAGCCTTAAGGTTATCTTTCACATTGATCAAGCCAACAAAAATAGGTCATAAGGAGGAGTGATTGAACTGCGGATTTGCTTACTATATATTTTTTTTCTACCAGGCAAGACACCTTCATGGAAAATTATTTTACTAGCCAACGGGACAACATCTTCCGAAATGTGGAGGTTCTGATTTATGTTTTTGATGTGGAGAGCCGCGAACTGGAAAAGGACATGCACTATTACCAATCATGCCTGGAGGCCATTCTGCAGAACTCTCCAGATGCCAAAATATTTTGCTTGGTACACAAAATGGATCTGGTACAGGAGGATCAACGGGACCTGGTAAGAAACAGAAAAAGTGCTACACCAAATGCTTGACATGCTTTGCAAACTTATTTTGTAGAGGTATAGGTTAATTTGTACCATTTTTTTCAGGAATAAAAGGTCAGCAGAAGTTTTCAAAGTAAAGTTTTGTCATTTGCTTTAACAAAACACTCTTTTAAACACATTTTCAATGATAAGGGAAAGATATTATTTATTAGTAAATAATTTTCAGAATTAGGCAAGAAATCTGTCCAAGTGATCTCACTAAGCAGCATTTATTTATTTTTAAAATATATTTGCTGCCCCAGTTTTATTGTCCTTCAAAGCAGGGAGGTAGTGTCAAGGTTAAGACCCACTAGAAGTGAGATGAAGAGAGGTTGCTGATTTCATTAGATTGACTTAGGAAACTGGTATATACCAGTTCAAGTGCCAACCACAGTGTGTTAGGCACTATGCCAGGTCCCTCATAATTGCACTGATATAGTAAATTTCTCTTTCTGACGTGGGAGTTAGTACACACAAATTTAAACCAGAGAAGGCACAGTAGCAGGTGACGTCACCAAGATAGTGGAGTAGGAGATAACCAGTCTTCATTCCCCTACAAAAAAACAAATATAGATAGCTATCCACAAACCAAAATAGCCCCGAGAAGGCTCAAAGGCCCATTATAGAAAGACATAGTAAAATGGGTAAACTCCTGCTTAGCTGTGAGACTACAGGATTGGCAAGTCATATAGTCTAGCTTCAATATAGTCTGTCTAGTTTGCTCAATATAAAATAAGAGGATTGGATTTTAAGGTCTATGCTGAAAGAGAAGATCCTTCTCTATTTCTAAGGGTATGAAACTAAGGAAAGCAGTTTTGGGATATGCTGGTCATATAGAGGAATACAGTTACTCTTTGAGTTGGAGTATAAGAATCTAAGGAAATCCTTTAATGAAAGGATGTTTTGGTAATTGCTCTGGTAAGGAATACTTCTTTATATGACTAGTTACAGGATTGCCTCCACTGTTTTAGTGTTTTGATATTTATAGGTTAGCTTATAGGCTTTCAAAACCATTTGAAGGGTTCCATATTTGACTCAGAAAACTGCTTTTGATTATTTAGTAGTCTTTTTAGTTCTTCCTCAACTTCTGTCATTAAGTATTAATTACTATTTAATACCTAATAATTAATATGGTTTTAATTGAGCATAAAATCATGTGTGTAACTTGGGTCTTGAGTTTGTGAGGGCCTTGTTACTGCGCTTGCTGTTTTGTTCTTGTTTGCTTTTAAAAATCACTTTATTTCCTAGCCAAAATTGCAGTAGAAAAACTTACAGCATTCCAATAAATGAGCTCCTTTAAACATTTAGAAGTGTTTTATTCACTTGTAATTTTGTGTTTTTTTAGTATTTTTATTTATTTTATTATTTCAGTAGCTTTGTGGTTATGTGTGGTTTTTGGTTACATGGATGAATTGTACTATGGTCAAGTCTGGGCTTTTAGTGCATTCATCACTTGAATAGTGTACATTATACCCAGTAGATAATTTTTCTTCCCTCACCCCCCACAACCTCCCCGTTTCTGTGTCTCCAGTGTCCATTATACCACTCTGTATGCCTTTGTGTACCCATAGCTTAGCTCCCACTTACAAGCGAGAATGTGCAGTATTTGGTTTTCCATTCCTGAGTTATAAACAAGAGATAGTTTGACTTCCTTTTTTCAATTTGGATCACCTCTATTTCTTTCTCTTGCCTGATTGCTCTGGCTAGAACTTCTAGTACTATGTTGAGTAGAAGTGGTGAAAGTGAGTATAATTGTCTTTTTCCAGTTCTTAAGGGGAATGCTTTAAACTTTCCTCCATTCATTTTGATGTTGGCTGTGGGTTTCTCATAAAAGGCTCTTAATATTTTGAGGTATGTTTCTTCTGTACCTAGTTTGTTGGAGGTTTTTTATCATAAAGGGATGCTCTGTTTTATTGAATGCTTTTTCTGCATCTATTAAGATGACCATATGGTTTTTGTTTCTAATTCTGTTTATATAGTGAATCACATTTATTGACTTGTGTATATTGAACCATGCTTGCATCCCTGGGATGAAACCGACTTGATCTTGGTGAATGATCTCTTTGATGTGCTGGTAGATTAGGTTTGCTAATATTTAGTTGAAGATTTTTGCATTTATGTTCATTGAGTATATTGATTTGTAGCTTTCTTTTTTTATGTCCTTTTGTGGCTTTGGTATCAGGATGACACTGGCTTTGTAGAATGAGTTAAGGAGGATTCCCTTATTGTCAATCTTTTGGGGCAATTTCAGTTGGATTGGCATCAGTTCTTTGTCTCATAGAATTTAGCTGTGAATCCATCTGGTCCTGGGTGTTTCGTTTGTTTGTTTGTTTTGTTTTGATTTTTTGGTTGGGAGATTTTGGGCTTGTTTTTTTTTTTTAACTGATTCAGTCTCACTAATTGTTAGTGCTCTGTTCAGGATTTCTATTTTTTTTTTTTTTTTCCTGATTCAAGCTTGTGTGGTTGTGTATTTCCAAGAATTTATCCATTTCCTCTAGATTTTGTACTTTGAGTGCATAGAAGTGTTCATAGTAGTCTCAGTCATCCTTTGTATTTCTGTGTTATCAGTATGATGTTTCCATTTTCATTTCTGATAGAGCTTATTTGAATCTTCTTTTCTTTATGTAGCTAGTGGTTTATTAATTTAGTTTATCTTTTTTTTTTTTTTTTTTTTTTTTTAGAGACAAGTGAACATTTATTTGTATGCCTTTCTTCCTATGTGTATTTCAGGTCTTTTTCAAAACAAGGCCCTAGGACTCTCCAGATTCAATTATGTCCTTGGGCTTGGTCAACTGCTGCAGGAGTCTTAGGGAGCCTTGTACAAATGCTAGAGTGACTCATTTACCAACATTAAACCCTAAGATAGATGCAACAAAGCAGGACTCCTTCCTCCACGGAATGTGCTGATTTCAGACGATGCAGTACCCAATGTAGAAAACACTGGAATTTTTCTTTGGAACTGGAGTGTGATGAGAGATGCTTGCCATGAACATGAACATAAGCTACTGTCTTTTCTTTTCTTTGAGACAGAGTTTCGCTTGTTGCCCAGGCTAGAGTGCAAGGGCGTGATCTCGGCTCACCGCAACCTCCGCCTGGCAAGTCTCCTGCCTCAGCCTCCTGAGTAGCTGGGATTACAGGCATATGCCACCATGCCCGGCTAATTTTTGTATTTTTACTAGAGACGGCATTTCTTCATGTTGGTCGGGCTGGTCTCGAACCCCCAACCTCAGGTGATCTGCCCGCCTCAGCCTCCCAAAGTGTTGGGATTACAGGCGTGAGCCATCACGCCTGGCCAGCTACTGTCTTTTCTTTGACCCTTCCTTTCCAGTTTTTGAAGATAAAGCAGGAAATAATCTTCTCTGAAGATACTTGATAAAAATTCCCAAAACAATTAAACACATGCTTCCACTTCATTGATAAAAATTTACCGCAGTTTGATACCTGGGTCTAGTTCAGCTGGCAGATGAGCTGATTGATGCGTTCACCCCGATAGCCAGGTGTGCCCATCTCCTTGAGGAAGCCCACTCTATTTTTGGTAGCATGTCGGGCCACTGAGAGGTGGAAAGGGCGCAAGAACCATGAGATCTCCTGGAAATGCTTCCCTGGGAAGGCAATTTCATGAATGAGATCTTCCAAGCAAATGACGCCAAACTTCCCCAGGTGCTCCTCAATCACTGTGTTGTCTGGCAGAAATGGTCTTATTCTTGACCTTGGCTTGTCCACGTTTCAAAATGAGTTCTCGGACAGACTTCAGATTTGGAAATCCCCAGGTCACATAAGGTTCCACTATACGCAGCATTTTTAGGTTCTGGGGGGTGACTTTTACAAAGACACCACTAAAAATTTTCTTTAGGCGAAGTCTTGTAATGGTTCTCTGCACCAATAAACTCACGCCATCAATCCTTTCGATGCGTACAACAAAGGCCAAGGAATGTTTGTCTGGCAATTCCAAGGCATGAGGTTTCACTTCTAGTCGTCTGAGACGCACCTTGTCACGTTTCTGCCGCCAGGAATCATGTAGGAATGATTCCAGTCGCTTAAACCTGAGCCCTTTTCCTTTCCTCTGCTCCTTCTTTGCCAAAAGTGCCTGCTTTGCCTGGGTGGCTTTGAGGGCTTGATAAGCCTTCCTCTTTTTCAGCAGATTTTCTGGAACCAAAGGGATTTTTCTTTGCTCTTCCTCCGCCATCTTTCTAGTGGTGCAGCTACTGATCATGCGCCTAGTTTATCTTTTCAAAGAACCAACTTTTTGTTTCATTGACTATTGTATTTTTTAAATTTATTTTCAGTTTTCTTGAGTTCTACTCTAACCTTTGTTATTTCTTATTTCTTTTCTTCTGCTAGCTTTGGGTTTGGCTTGTTCTTGTTTCTCCAGTTCATTGAGGTGTGATGTTAGGTTGTAAATTTGTGATCTTTTTGTCCTTTTGATGTAGGCATTTAGTGCAATAAACTTTGATCTTAGCACTGCTTTTGCTATATCCCAGAAATTTTGATAACTTGTGTCAGTATTTTCACTCATTTCAAAAACATTTTTAATCTCCATCTTGATTTTATTTTTGACCCAAAGATCATTCAAGAGTAGACTGTTTAATTTCCATATATTTGTATGGTTTTGAGAGTTCCTCTTGGAAATGATTTATGGTTTTATTCTGCTTTGGGTTGATTCGATACTTGATATGATTTTGATTTTTTAAAATTTATTAAGTCTTGTTTTGTGGCCTGGCATATGGTCTATCTTGAAAAAGTTCCATGTGCTGACAATAAGAATGTCTATTCTGCAGTGTTTCGATAGAATTTTCTGTAAATGTCTGTTAAATCCACTTGTTCTAGAGTCCAGTTTAAGTCCAGTGTTTGTTTGTTGACTTTCCGTCACAATGATCTATCCAGTGCTGTCCATGGGGTGTTGTAGTCCTCCACTATAATTGTATTGCTTTCTATCTCTTTTTCTTAGGTATAGTAGTTTCTGTTTTATTAATCTGGGAGCTCTGGAGTTAGGCGTGCATATATTTTGGATTGTAATATCTTCTTGTTGAATTGATTTCTTTATCATTGTATAATGACATTTTTTGTCTTTTTTACTGTTGTTGATTTAAAGTCTGTTTTATCTAAGAATAGTTATTCCCACTCACTTTTGGTTTCCATTAACATGGAATATTTTTCCTCCCCATTTACCTTAAGTCTATAAGCATCTTTACAAGTTAACTGGGTATCTTGCAGACAGCAGATATTTGGTTTGTGTTTTTTTCCATTCTGTCCATCTGTATCTTTTAAGTGGCACATTTAGACCATTTACATTCAATGTTAATATTGACATGTGATGTACTGTTGCAGTCATCGTGCTGCTACCTAGTTGCTTGATTTTCTTCAATGTGTTACAGTTTTATAAGTCCTGTGAAATTTTTGCATTCAAGTGTTTTCATACTGGTGCATATGATCTTTCATTTTGATATTTAGAACTCCTTTTGCATTTCTTATAGTTCTGGTCTAGTGGAGACAAATTCCATCAGCATTTGCTTGTCTGGGAGAGACTTCTTTTCTCTTTCATTTATGAAAATTGGTTTTGATAGATACAGAATTCTTGGCTGACAGTTATTCCATTTGAGGAGACTTAAAGATAGGACTCAATCCCTTTTGGCTTGTAAGATTTCTGCTGAGAAGTCTGCTGTTAGTCTGATAGGTTTCTCCTTTATAAGTTATCCAATACTTTTGTCTCACTCTTCTTAGATTTCTTTCCTTCATGTTGACTTTAGATAGCCTGATGATTTGGTAATGTCCTTTTTATAATGAATCTGCTGTGAGTTCTTTGAGCTGCTTGTATTTGGATGTCTAAATTTCTAGCAAGACCAGGAAAATTTTCCTCAAATATTTCCTCAAATGGGTTTTCCAAGTTTTTTGCTTTTTCTTCTCCCTCAGGAACACCTGTGATTCTTAGATTTGGATGTTTTATACCTAAACCCATATTTACTGGAGACTTTGTTCATTTCTTTTAATTCCTTTTTAAAAATTTTTATCTGATTGTGTTAATTTGAAAGCCTTGTCTTCAAGCTCTGAAATTCTTCTTCTACTTGGTCCAGTTATTTCTTTATGTTGGTTTTTAACTTTCTCTTAGATATCATTTAGCAACCTAATAATTAACATTTTGAATTCTTTATCTGATATTTCAAATATTTCATTTTGGTTTGGATCCATCACTGGAGAGTTCATGTGATCTTTTTGGGGGTGTTGTAGAACTCTGTTTTTGCACGTTGCCAGAATCATTTTTCTGGTTCCTTCTCATTTGGGTAGATAATTTCCTCTTATTATTTTTAAATTTATTTCTGATTTTACTGGGTTTTTAAATTTTTTTCTCCCCTTGAGGATGTGACTTTAATGGGTGTAGTGTATGGTCACCTAGCTTTGGCTCTGGGTGCTTTCAGTGTCAAAGACTGTGTATGAGCTCTTTGGTTGTACAGAATCTTTGTGCAATGGCTTTCTTAGCTGCTGGTTATAGTAGCAGTGTGCTGGGTGTGTGAGAAGGCTTACTGTCTCCTATGGGCCAGTATGGCAGAGGTCTCATGAAGCTTATCTCATTTCCCCATGGTATACATTTTGTTATTTTTGTGAGAAGTATACTGGGGAAAAAATAACAAAGTGCATACCACTGGGGAATGAGATAAGCTTCATGAGACCTCTGCCATTGAATAGTTCAGCCTTCATGCTAGTACAGGCACCCACAGGTGAAAACCAGCTGCAGCTGAAGCAGGTGGGTATATGCAGTACCCCGTTTGTGGGCAGAAGGCCCAGCCTTGACTGAGCTGGCTGGGGGAGCTCTCTGAAATGTACTGAGGTCTTTGCAAGGGGACAGAAGGGAGCCATCTCAGCTCCTCTCCCAGGCCAGCAAGAAAGCCATCTGCTTCCCCATCATGCCCTTGTCCCAGTGTTCTGGATATTCAGATCAGACAAGCACCTCTGTCCATCTGCAGGAATGCTGACATTCCGTGTAAAGAGGAATTGTGACTTTACTTCTTATGCAAGCCTGAACCCAGAAGGCACTCCTCTTGTGGAGATGTAGTCACCCTGAAGTGCTCCAGAAAGACTGTCTATAGGCACACTCATGCTGAGTTCCTGGAAGAGAAGCCCCACCTGTATCTGCAAGTGCTGGGCAAGGGGGAGAAGTTTCCTTCTCTAGGTCCCTTCGTGAGCCCTGGAGCTGCCTGACTGCTGGGGTAGAACTGCAGTTTTTCACCACTGAGCATGGCCTTGCACCTGTGCCTCTGCTGAAGGAAACTTCCCACAAGTGGAAACTTCTGGGACTCAAGGCCTGCAGTCTGGTTTCTTTTGTCCCACAGGGTGCTCCCTTGATGTGGTGCACTCCCTGCTCCCATAGGTGTGGCAGTCCCTGAGGGCCAGACTGCTGTGAATCCTGCTGCTCATCTGGTCTAGCCACCTTGTGGGGCTTCCACACTCTAAGCTGTTGCTGGGGGAATATGTGCAAAGCATCCAGTGATGTGAAGACACAAGGATTGAAGGTCCCTGAGCAAAACAAAGTCTCACAATGGGTGCACATCCAGCATGGCACCCACTGCTATAGCTCAGGTCCAGAGGGAAAGTGAAGGGACCTTGTGTTAGCAAGGTAATGCCCTTGAGGAGTCCCTAAATCACAGCTTACTCTGGTACTTGTGCTCACAAGTGCAGAGAAGCCCTCTTTGAGCTTGGATACCAGCAGTCTGCTGCAAGGGCCAGAGAGGCCAAGAGCACTCCCATCTCCCCTGTCCACAGATTACTAAGTTTCTCAGGGTTTGATCTCTGCCAGCTTCTTGTTACTTTCTTTTTTCTTTTTTGGTGTGTCACAGATTCTTCCAGTGAACTCTCTGATAAGCTCCAGCACTCTCCGCTTAACATTCAGTTTGGGCTACGATTATTCACCTGTAATTTTCGTTCTTCCTTCTGAGGAGAATTGGTCACTGATGCTTCTTATCAGCCAAGTGGAGAAGCTGTCTGATGCCTCAGGCTGTGGACAGGTCTGCAGGATGTGCAGTGGCTTAGGCTCTGCTCTGAGCTTCAGAGGGGGACAGTGTTGGGTGGATCTGGACCAAGCTGCCCTGCCCTCTGGTCTCCCAGCAGCAGGTGTAAGCACAAGCTCTGATAAGGGTAGCAGGGGAATGACATAGACTCTGAAAGATTTCCCTGGCTAAAAATAGCATTACTGTGATGGCTTTCTCAAATCCCAGCTATAGTAGTAATGTACTGGGCAGATGAATAGGCTCAAGACCTCCTGATTAGCTGGGATGGTGTAGGTAAATGATGTTAGCTGAGGTCATGCAGACGTTTTCTCCTTCTCAAGTGGTGTGTTGTTGTGTCAGCAGATGTTGTAATGGGCTGCACCAATTGGTCTCTAGCCAGGAGGTGGTATTTGCAGGAGAGAGCCAATTGCTATGGTGGCCATGGCATTTGTGCCTGGCTTATCATACCCAGGGGAAGTACTTGTGTCTCAGGCGATGGGCAAGGCCATGAAACTCCCAAAAGTCCCTGTCTGTTGTGTTATGCTACCAAGGCAGGTGGAGGGGCAAACCCAGGTTTGGGCTGGGTCAAACAGATTTGCATTCTGGCTCCTCATATGTAAGCACAAGCAGTGGTCCCAATGGGGCTTGGAGGGCAGTTCCCTGGCCACTAGGGTAATGTTCCAGGGAGAAGCACAACTGACTCTGCTGCACAAAAGAATCCACATTGGGAGAAGGAGTAGCAGGTGTCAGTGAGACCCACCCAACTCCCACACTCTTGACAAGGTGGGTCTCACACCCACAGTCTTCTGCTGGCAACGGCTAGCTGGGTCCCAGGCAGTCTGTGTTCAGAATGCAAAACTGCCCCAGGCCATAAGCCTTCCTGCTGCCTGAGACAGAAACCACGCCTTTCAGGCCTCACTTCTCCCTGTTTGTTCACAAAGCTGGGACACTTGGCTGCTGTTCCTGTGGCAAGAGCATACTTCCCACTCACCCCTCAGTTCTGGCCAAGGGAGTTTGTCCCCACTGGAGAGATTAGAGTGCAAATCTCAGTTGGGAGCTTCTCGCATCCTGTGACCACTGCCTGAGTTAGCTGTAAGGTTCCTCTATCAGGAATGGTTTCCTTCTGTCCCCACTGGGGTTTCAGGGTACATGCAAAGTACTACTGTTTTTCATATACTTGCCACTGCTCACCAGATCAACTCCAGTGCTGGGTAGGGTTAAGGTGCTCCCCTGTGGCCTGGCTTGCTCAACTCCTCAGTAGGAATGTGTATCAAGGAGACATTCTCTCCCGCTTTCATGCTCTGGAGACTCACAGTGGTCTGCCTGGCTCATGGTGTAGGTTGCTGCCCACCACTTCTTTCAAAGTGTCTGAAGTTTCTTTCAGTTTTTCTATTGAGTTCCTGTGTTCCTTCTTGGATAAAAGTTTACACTGTGAATCTCTACACACCACTCTGCTGTTTCCAAGCAGGTGAGGCCCGCTAACAAAGCCTTCAGTCTATCATCTTGGAAAAAAAAATCACTTGTAATTTTGATTAATCATCTTATTATTTTCTAAATGCGTATATAAAGATTTCCAAAGATAGATTAATATTCTTCAAGATACTTTAAGCTTAATTAAGAAAAGTATGTTCTTTATTTTATTAAAAATATAGACTTAGAAGTTTTAGGTAAAATGGTTAGTGTACTTCCCTAAATATCCATTTCAGCTAAGGTTGCTGCAAAAATAATTGTGATTTTGAACCATGAATTATTTATTTATTTATTTATTTATTTATTTATTTATTTATTATTATTATTATACTTTAAGTTCTAGGGTACATGTGCATAGCGTGCAGGTTTGTTGCATATGTATACTTGTGCCATGTTGGTGTGTTGCACCCATCAACTCGTCAGCACCCATCAACTCGTCATTTACATCAGGTATAACTCCCAGTGCAATCCCTCCCCCCTCCCCCCTCCCCATGATAGGCCCCGGTGTGTGATGTCCCCCTTCCCGAGTCCAAGTGATCTCATTGTTGAACCATGAATTTTAAATCATAACTAGGCTCAAACACATCTTTCTTAATGAAAATAGGAACCATTACAATTAGCACATTTTTGCCAACAAGAAACACATTTGTTTATTCCTGTAGCACAAAAATTCGTGCTTCAGGATTCGACAAACTCTTGGAAAGCATTTTCTGCATCCTGCTGGCTGTGGAAGTGTTTTCCCTGCAAAAGATTGTCAAGATGCTTGAAGTAGTAGTTGGTTGGCAAGAGGTAAGGTGAATATGATGAATGAGGCAAAACTTCGTGCCCAATTCCTTCTACTTTTGAAGTGTTAGTTGTGCAATGTGCGGTCGGGTGTTGTCATGGAGAATTGTACCCTTTCTGTGACTGGTGCTGGCAGCAGGTGTTGCAGTTTTTGGTGCATCTCGTTGATTTGCTGAGCGTATTTATCATATGTAATGGTTCCCCCGCGATTCAGAAAGCTGTAGTGGATCAGACCGGCAGCAGACCAACAAAGAGTGACCATGAGTTTTTTTGTGCAAGTTTGGCTTTGGGAAGTGCTTTGGAGCTTCTTAGTCCATCCACTGAGCCAATTGTCACCAGTTGTCATATAAAATCCACTTTTTGGTGCACACCGCAATCCAACTGAGAGAATCATTTGTTGTTGTTGCATGGAATAAGAGAAGACAACACTTCAAAATAATGATTTTTTTTTTTTTTTTTGCTCAGCTCATGAGCAAACCTGTTGAGCTTTTTTACCTTTCCAATTTGCTTCAAATGCTGAACAACCATAGAATGGTCGACGTTGATTTCTTTGGCAACTTCTCGTGTAGTTGTAAGATGATCAGGTTTGATGATTGCTCTCAATTGATCGTTGTCAGCTTCTGATGGCTAGCACTATGCTCTTCATCTTCAAGGCTCGTGTTTCCTTTGCAAAATATCTTGAACCACCACTGCACCATACGTTCGTTAGCAGTTCCTGAGCCAAATGCATTGTTGATGTTGTGAGTTGTCTCCGCTGATTTATGACCCATTTGAACTCGAATAAGAAAATCGCTCAAATTTGCTTTTTGTCTAACATCATTTCCATAGTCTAAAATAAATATAAAACAAACAGCAAGTAATAAGTCATTAGCAAAAAAACATAAAGCGAGAAATGGACATTAAAATGATGTCTCACATAACCACATTTACTTAAGAATGTATTCCAATATCAAATGGCAAATTTCAACAATACAAAAACTGCACCTAGTTATTTTCTTCTATGTGTGTATCTTAGGGTTCTCCAGAGAAACAGAACTAATTGTGTGTGTATGTGTGTTTATGTGTGCGCTTGTACTCACACATGCACCCATGCGTTGAAAGACAGGAAGAGACACATGCAGAGAGAGGGGTATTTATTTTGAGACCTTCAACTGATTAAATAAGGCCCACTTACATTATAGGTTGTAATCTTTACCCAAAGTCTCCTGATTTAAATGTTACTCTCATCTGAAAAATACCTTCACAGTGATATCTAGACTGCTGTTTGACTAAATGTCTGGATACTGTGGCCTAGCCAAGTTAACACGTAAAACTAAATATTACAGTCACACCCCTTGTCAACTTGGCACTCATACACATCTACGAAACCATACTTAATCTTCAAATAAAAACAATAACAAGGTCATACTTCCACTTAACATGATACAGTAATCCTGCATACAACCAAAAATGCACTAATCATTTTCCTAGAAGAGGATGTAAAGTTATTGACTAATGTTTACTCTTCTTTTACATTATAATGTAAAGTTAACAATACTTAAATATTATGACATATGATATGTTCATGATAAGGGATTAAAAGGGAAAAAATAGACATTTACTTTATATACATAGATACATGTTCATAACAAAATCAAGATGAAGTACTCTTGACAATTGCAATTCTCATTTATATATCTGGTCATGTGATTTTTAGCTGGTATTTATAACTGCCTTATTCAGTTCCTTATTACCTTTGCCCACAGCAATCACCTCAGCTTGTTGTATTATCTGGTGGGGTGACCCAAAGACCATTAGTGGACCTTCCTGAATTGGGCATTGTTGTTTTCCATTGAGTTTAATTACAGAACGTGCTATTACTAAGAGACATCCTAAGAGCTCTCCTATATTCCAGAAATACTCTTCTTCCTTACCTCTGTTGTGGAGGAGCAATCCAGCTTCCCCATGGTAGTCAGGATCAGTCAGTCCAGTCAGCATAGTAACTTCTTTCTTTGCCTGTTGATTCAGAGGCTTGAGGGACCCAAGGTGGCTGGTTGGTAGTCTTAACTTCCAGTTCAGTGGAATCACTATGTCTCCTGGTATACACATTTCTGCCTTTGGAACCGAGACCTCTAGTTTAGCAGAGCATAAGGTCACAGGGGCAAGAAACAAAAATTTTGCTAGTGGGTCACTGGAGTGAGTGGTGGCGCAGTTTCCACCCCATGAATCCTCACTATGAAATAAAAAGCACCATTTTCTGGACGCTGATTCAGAGCACATACAGCCTCCTAGAGAACCTTGCCTAGCTCTGCAAAGTATCGCAACATAGTTGGCACTGTGCATCTTCAGAAGGCCATTCGAACCAGGTATGGTGGCTCGTGCTTGTGGTCCTATCTCCTTGCGGGAGGGTAAGGCAAAAGGGTTGCGTAGCCTCGTTGAAATCCAGCCTAGGAACATAGTGAGATGCATCTCTAATTAAAACAAAACAAAAAGGCCATTCTGCCATTCTGTCAAGCCAGCTGCTTTAGGATGGTGGGGAACATGGTAAGACCAGTGAATTTCATGAGGATGAGCCCATTGCCTCACTTTATTTGCTGTGAAGTGAGTTCCTTGATCAGAAGCAATGCTGCGTACAATACTGTGATGGTGGATGAGGCATTCTGTAAATCCATGTATGGTAGTTTTGGCAGAAGAAATGCATGCAGGGAAGGCAAATCCCTATCCAGAATGTGTAATTAAGTAATCATGTCCCTTCCATGATGGGAGCAGATGAGTGTAATCAACCTGCCTCCAGGTACTTAGCTGATCAGCTTGGGAGATAGTGCCATATCAGGGACTCAGTGTTGGTCTCTGTTGCTAACAGATTGAACACTCAGTTGTGGCTGTAGTCAGATCAGCCTCGGTGAGTGGAAGTCCATGATGCTGAGACCATACATAACAACCCTGCCACCATGGCCACTTTATTCAAGAGCTCATTGGGCAGTTACCTGCATGGTTGGAGAAAGAGACTGAACAGGTCATCCTATCTACTTGGTTATTAAAATTCTCTTCTGCTGAAGTCATTCTTTGGTGGCATTCATATGAGACACAAATATCTTCACATTTTTCACCCATTGAGAAAGATCTGTTTATATACCTCTTCCACAGACCTTTTTGTCACCAATTTTCCAGTCATGTTCCTTCTAAGTCCCTGACCATCCAGCAGACCAGTGGCCATAGCTCATGAATTGGTAACTAATTGTATGTATGGCCATTTCTTCTTCCTAGCAAAATGAACAACCAGGTGGTCAAAGTTCTGCCCATTGGGAGGATTTCCCTTTACTACTTTCTTTTAGGGCTGTCCCATAAAGGGCCTGTAGTATTGCAGTTGTCCACTTCCAGATAGCACCTGTGTATCATGCAGAACTATCTGTAAACCAGTCCTGAGTTTTCTTTCTCTGTCAGCTGATTGTGGGGAACTCCCCATAAGGCCATAGTTGCAGGCTGGAAAAGAGAGGGTAGTATAGGCCGGGCATGGTGGCTCATGCCTGTAATCCCAGCTTTTTGGGCGGCCGGGGTGGGCAAATCACTTGAGGTCAGAAATTCGAGACCAGCCTGGCCAACATGGCAAAACCCCATCTCTACTAAAAATACACTAATTAGCCAGGTGTGGTGGTGTGTGCCATGCGCCTGTAGTCTGAGCTACTCAGGAGGCTGAGGCACAAGAATCGCTTGAACCTGGGAGGTGGAAGTTGCAGTGAGCCGAGACTGTGCCACTGCACTCCAGCTTGAGTGACAGAGTGACTCAAAAAAAAAAAAAAAAAAAAAAAAAAAGAGGGTAGTATAGCAGGAATGGGGACTGTGGCCATGTTCCTTACTTGTTCATCCAAGGCCTACTTGAGCCTGATCTCATATATACCACTTTAATTTAGTGATGGAGTCCTACTGTGTATGCACAACTTTATGGCTTGGTAGGTCAAGTAATACCCAGTTCATGATCAGTAGCTCAGGTCTCATGGTAACTTAGTGGCCCATGATTAAGTGCTCAGTCTATACTAAGACCTAATAGCAAACTAAGAACTGTTTCCCAAAAGGGGTATAGTTATCTGTGAACAATAGCTGGGGTTTGCTTCAATATGCTGAAGGCATGTGCTGCAATTCACGTATGAGGGCTTGCCAGTGACTCCAAATGGCATCCCTATCTGCCATTGACACTTCAAGCACCATTGGATGTGCTGGATCGTATGACCCAAGTGGAAAGCAGCTTGAATAGCAGCCTGAACCTTCTGTTCTGGGACCTACTCAAAACTATCAGGTTTTTGGGTCACTTGGTAAACGGGCCAGAATAACACAGCCAAATGAAGACTGTGTTGCCTCCAAAATTCAAAGAGGCTTACTAGATGTCGTGCCTCTTTCTGGGTTGTAAGAGGGGCCAGATGCAACAACTTAACCTTCACCTTAGGAGGGATATCTCTCCATACCACTGCACCCCTCAAAATTTCACTGAGGTAGAAGGCCCCTGAATTTTTGTCAGATTTCCTATCCCCTGACGTGCAGCTATCTTACCAGTAAGTCTAATGTAGTTGTTACTTCTCGCTCATTAGGTCCCATCAGCATAATGTCATCAATATAATGGACCTGCCTAATATCTTATAAAAGGGTGGTCAAGATTCTTGTGAAGGTGGTCAAGATTCTTGTGAAGCAAATTATGACATAGGACTAGAGAGCTGATATACCCCTGCAGCAGGACAGTGAAGTGTATTGCTGGCCTTGCCTGCGGAAAGCAAACAACTTACAGTGTACTTATGGTGGACCTTAATAAAGACAGGTATGGAGAAAAGAGCATTTGTTAGAAAACCAGCTGCATACAGGTACCAGGGGATATGTTAATTTGCTCAAGCAATGAAACCACATTTGGCACAGCAGCTACAATTGTAGTCACCATCTAGTTAAGTTTATGACAATCCACTATCCAGGAGTCATCTTTCTTCTACACAGGCTGAATAGGAGATTTGAAGGAGGATGTGGTGGTAATCACCAACTCTGCATCTTTCAAGTCTGATGGTGGCACTAACCTCTGCAATCCTTCCAAGAATATGCAATATTGTTTTTGGTTACCATTTACCTAGGTAGAGGCCATTCTAATGGGTTCCACCTGGCTTTTCCACCACAACAGCCTACACTACACAGGTCCAGAGACCAATGAGGGATTCTGCCAGTTGTTGAGCATGTCTGTTTCAATTATGTACTCTGGAACAGGAAAAATAACCCACAAGAAGGTTGCAAGGACCCACTGGGCCTACATGAGACAGACCTGAGCTAAAACTCCATTGATTACTTAATCTTTATAAGGCCCTACTTTGACTGCTGGATCACAGTTACATTTTAGGTCTCCCTGGAATTAGGGTCAATTCAGAGCTAATGCTCAGTAGTAGATTATTTCCTTTTCCCTAACGCACAGTCACCCTGGTAAAAGGCCACATAGGTCCATTTGCAGGAGGCTGGGAGGAAGATTAACAGTATAAATACTTGGCAGTGTCCTTCCTCAAAGGGACCCAGGCTCCCCTTCATTCAAGGGGTGTGGGTTTGTAAACTGGTACAAGTCTGGGTATTGATTGAGAAGCTGTGACTCTCCAATTTAATAATTCAAATTAAATTTTTTATCACTTGACCTAGAATTCTTCCACATATACAGATCAAGTAAAAATTTAGTAGACTTCCCATCCATTTCACTTCTAGGAACATCATGATAACTAGCCAACACCATAGGTCTCTACGAGTCAGACTATTCTGATTAATGCTTTGACTCTGCTTCAGTTATGGTACTATGCCCACCTTGTCTTTGGTGATTAAGTGCCCCCACTTGGTTCCTGCCATTCTAGGATCCAACTACTCCCATTGCATTTAGGTTTCCCAATTCAGTGGCAGCAGTTCCCACTGAAAGTTCTAGCCTGCTGAGAAGAATGATCACATAACTGGGGAAAGAAGCTGGGGCTGCCCTCACAACTTTATTTTTCATAGTCATGATGAAAGAAAGGTGTGTCTTCTGGAACCTCGCAGGTTTGGTGAGTAGGCCTTAAATAAATCTGTTAATACTTGAACATTACAATGTCCCTAAAGCCTCTTTTTTTAATGAATCTCTTCTTCTAGAGTATACCAAATCAGTTCTGGCATTTTAACTTCATGTCGTTTAGGCCACCTTTTGGTCCATGTTTCATCCAACCGTCCAAACAAACTGTTAAAGCTCTTTCTTACCCCATGGGCTGCAACATTAAGTGTGGAACCTCTGCTTAATGAGCTCCTATCAGTAAATTTAGCCTGATTCAACTTTATATTTTTTCCACTGTTTTCCCATACCTTTAATACCTATTCCCATACATATTTCCTTGGTTTTTGTCTGTAAATTGGAGAAATTATGTAGTTCTTTGGAGTATAGCATAATTCCTCATGGGTCATACTTCACACCTCACCTTTAGGAGCCTGCTGAGACTTGAACTAGTTATAGGTCTAGAAGCAAAGAGGGGTAGTGGAGGTGAATCAGTAGTGTCTTGCATGGCAGATACCTCAGAGGAGACCATTGCAGTTTTCTCAGGCCAAATAGAGTTAATCTAAGATATGGATGAGTGGCTGCTTCTACTGGCAAAGAAGACTGAGAATTTAAGGGTTCAATTTTGCCAGCTTCATTAGGATCTTCCCAAATAACCTCCATTCCAAATTTTAGAATCCTACTTCTTCTTGGTCAATGCCCTCACTTTATTAGCAGATGCCCTGTGAGGTTGTGAATTCAGTTTGCATTGTAATTCATCCACTTAAAGGATGAGATTCTGAGTTTGGTTTTCATCAGTCTCAGCTCTGCAGCTATAGGGGTTAAGAGGTTTTTTTCAGGGCAGTCATAGAAACTTTCTGGTCATTTATAAAGTACTTACACTGATAATTCAGATCTCTGAGCTCATCCTTTCTCTCCTTTATTCAGCACACTTAGGATCAGCCAGCCAATCTCATATTTGTTATTTTGACAAAAATGTTCAAAATTTTGTATGTGGTCACCTGGAACCTTGCCTCTTAAAACTATTTTATTAGGAATATCCAGTGGTGGTATTTTGTGTATCTCTGCTGCCACATCACACTATAGATGATCAGTACTCTCTTTTCTACTGGAAAGAGAGTCATTAGGGCCTTTAAATCTAATCAGATTAGAGAACCAACCCCAGAACCAATTTAGAAAACTCATCCTTAAGATTATTCTCTAGAATCACTCTCAGTACTAAAGTCTGTGTTAGGGTTCTCCAGAATAACAGAATTAATAGAATATGTGAATATACATATACATACATATATATGTGTGTACGTGTGTGTGTGTGTGTGTGTGTGTGTGTGTGTGTGTTTAGGGAGAGAGATTGAGAAAGACTGAGATTGATTTTAAGGAACTTTCTCAACTAATTGTAGAGACTAGCAAGTCCAAAATTTGCAGGGCAGGCTGACAGACTGGAGACCCGTGGAAGAGTTAATGTGGAGTTAATTTTGTGGTTCAGGTTAGAAAGCAATCTGGAAGCAAAATTCTTTTTTCTTGGGGAAATGTCAGGCTTTTTCTCTTAAGGCCTTCATCTGATTAGATGAGGCCCACCCACATTATACAGAATGAACTACTTTACTCAGAGTCTACTGATTCAAATGTTAATCTTAACTAAAAACTGCCTTTACAACAACATACAGATTGGTGTTTAACCAAATGTCTGGGTATCATGGCCTAGCTAACTTGACACATAAAATTAGCCATCCCAGTGTGTATGTACATATTTAACAATAATCCACTGACTCCTGGGAAAATATCAGTGTATATATGTTTATATAGATATTTTTCCATATGTATATATGTGTCTGAGAAAGATATATACAAGGGTTAAAATATTTTCATTTATATATTCTTGGTATGTGTATAACTATCTTAAAATGACCCAGATTTGGTGATTTGGAGTGTTTGATGTATTAAGACTCCTCTGTATGATAAGCTTTATTTATAAACATAGTGCTCATAGTGAGTATTTAGCATAAGCAGGATAGGCCTGAAGAATTCTAGCTATTGCACTTTTAGACCTGACCTGAAACAATTTCTGCCATCCTAGTTTGTGAAATAGACATACTTAAAATTCCTCTTAGAAAGGAACAAAAAGCTCCTGGTTAAAATATGATAAAATAACTACATCTTAGCTTGAAAGATGAGAACTATTATATGTTGATCAGTATGTTGGGCTTTTTAATTTAGATTTTTAAAGAGCGAGAAGAAGATTTGAGGCGTTTGTCTCGCCCATTGGAATGTTCTTGTTTCCGAACATCTATCTGGGATGAAACCCTCTATAAGGTGTGTATGTCTCCCTGAGTTCCCTCATTTTAAGAGCATGAAAAAAAACCTAGAAGGATGTTAACAAAACTGAAAGATTTTAAACTATTTCATAGCCATCTAGATTTGTTGTACTAAAAAGAAAAATAATCTGCAACAAATTGTTTGAAGAATATCAAACTTAATATTAAGAGACTTGGGTTTTGATCTTAGATTGGGTCGACATAGCTACTGAGTCACACTGAATTAGCCAGTTTGGTGATGATTAATTTGGTACTGGTCTTTGTGATAGCAGAGGTTTTACTTACTGGCCATCATCCATTTTGACCTGTTGTGGTCTCAATGCTGATTGGAGTTGTATCTAGTATTCAGGTACTTCTACATGATATAAGCTAGTCTGTCTAAGTTTGGATGGCAATAAAATGACAATATTTAGGAAAGAGATTGGAGAAGGAGTCTTAGAATCAGACATGTTATGCCTAGCATATGGTATAATAGCTTCAACTTTCATGCCAAATTGGAGACGAGCATTCTTTCAACCAGAAGTACTGTTCCCATTTCTGGAATGGATACCACACTGCTTACACTTATTATGGAGGTTGCAACAATAGCTTTGTTATGGATGAAGCTGAAATTACCTTATTGGCACATAGGCTCCTTATTCTGATTCCTCCCTTTCTCCTACTGATCTGGTTATTTGAAGGACTAGGTCCTTTTGGATCCTCCTATAGTTAGCCCTTTCCTTCAGACTGCTTCTGGTATCCATTGACAAGTCTGACTCTGGGTAGGAAAGCACCCTTCTCTGTCACTGGTAGCTAGAGCTTCAGTATCAACGGCATCTGACAAGTATCTACAACCAGAAGCACAGAAACCTGACGTGGCAAGGAGAAAAACCATTGGACTTTAAAATAGCCATTGCTTTTTTTTTTTTTAACTAATTCATTTTCCCCAATATTATGTTGACCTAGCCTCACTCTAATAACAGATCATTTTGAGATACCTGTCTAGGAAATACTGTTCTAGATTAATATGGGCCGAATTTCTCTCAAAGCCTTATTCCCATAGAACAGGTAACCGTGAATAAGGATGGACATGACGCACTGATAAGAACCAACTGCGGTGTGAAGGATGGCAATACATAACACGACCAAAGACAATTGGCTAATCACAACACTGCTGTGAGTGACAATGTCTCTGCTGTGGTTAGCTTTGGTGCCTTCTCCAAGGTAAATTCAGCAGTGACATTAACACCGACCTGGGAACTTGGAACCTGAACCCTCATGCCTAAGTAATAAAACTAATTGGAACAGAGACATGGCACTTCTATCTCTTACATCAATGTTGCATAGAGCTGACTTAAATTTTTATATTAAGTTTTATTCAACAAGCACTCATTACATACCTGCTTGATGCTGTTGGATACACAAATGACTAAGACCAGGTTCCTGCCCTCTTGTAGGGGAGAGAAGAACAAAGTACACCTTACCAGACAAATTGGAGTCAGAGTGAAGGAAGTATTATAATGAAAATACAAATAAAAGAGCCTATAAGAATAGAGGGAGAGTGTGGTTAATTTCAACTGCTTACATTAGTCATACTCCTGGATGAAGTCAGTTTTAGGCAAAAACACAGTAGATCATTTTGAATTCAATTGGATCAATAACTTATGCAGATAACAACAAACCTTTGGGAATGATAATGCCACTAGTTTCTCTTTTAATGGTATATTATTCTATTGAGGGGAGGGGCCATTTGTCTATGTGGCTCTGCTACTTTCATTAAATTGATTCTTAGGTATATGTTAAATATAGCATAATTAGGTTCTGATCTTTAGAGAAATCTACACTGTTGGGCTTAAATATTTGTGACTAGATTAGGAGCTTTTTAACAGAGTAGATCATATTTTTCAACTTTTTTCCTAAGGCAACATGATGGCATTAAATATTTGTTTGCTTTCAATTATCAATGGAAATAAGTTTCTCCAGCATTTTACAAAACTGTTTGAACTTAAAAAAAAATTCAACTCAAGGATAAAAATCAGATACTAGCTTCATTTTCTCATTTCATTTGTGTTATATCATATTTAATGTCAGTATTTGTTTGGGACTGGATTATCATCATATTTTGCTGTCCACATGTTATAGTGTACTTACTAATTTCAAAGGTCTGGGACTGACTAGCTGTTAATAATAGTACACTGTGTTTCTGTTCTGTTAGGCTTGGTCCAGCATAGTTTATCAGCTGATTCCCAATGTTCAGCAGCTGGAAATGAACCTAAGGAACTTTGCTGAAATTATCGAAGCTGATGAAGTACTTCTGTTTGAGAGAGCTACTTTTCTGGTAAGAACTTTCTGCTTTGCAGATGTACTTCACACTGTACCTTCTTTGTTTTCAGCAGCAGAGAACAGCATGTCACTACTTTCACGAAGAACCTTCTTCCCTCTTGTCAACTTCAGCATGTACAGCCTTATTTATAAAATAGTATTGTCAGCAAGTGACCTGAAAGAAGGAAGCCCTTTGGTGTGTAGCTCTTTAGAAGTTAATGAAACTTAGATTTTTGCAGGTATTTCTTATTAGTGAGTTCAGATTATTGGCTGGGTGCGGTGGCTCACACCTGTAATCCCATCACTTTGGGAGGCCGAGGTGGGTGGATCACCTGAGGTCAGGATTTTGAGACCAGCCTGACCAACATGGAGAAACCCCATCTCTACTAAAAAATACAAAATTAGCCAGGTGTGGTGGCACATGCCTGTAATCCCAGCTATTCAGGAGGCTGAGGCAGGAGAATCGCTTGAACTCGGGAGGTGGAGGTTGTGGTGAGCCGAGATCGTGCCATTGCACTCCAGCCTGGGCAACAAGAGTGAAACTCTGTCTCAAAAAAAAAAAAAAAAAAGAGTTCAGATTCTTTATGCTAATCACTGTTCATTTATGTTAAAGGATTCCTATTTCCTGTGGACTTTTATTATGAAATGTGGCATATTTTCCTTTTGAGAAAACTCACATCCTATCCTTTTCTCTAAAAGACTCATTGAAAACTTTTAATGTAGAAGAAACGTTATGGTCATCTCAGTGATATAGTTAGGAGTTCACATGAAGAAGTGGAGAGGGAAAGAAGCATGTTGGTATTTCTATTTTTCTTGTAAATTGAGCTTAGCAACTATATTAGAGCCTACTGTTTGTATAACCCTGAAAGGGGGATGCAAAAACCAGTATTGTATTTGTAAATACATTTTAAAAATAGCAATAACAGAAACTAATTTAAGATGTCACAACACACTGCATAAGTAATTGCTAATTAGCCTTGGTAAATGTAACTCTAAGAGTCTTTCCCAGTAAATAATTTGTTTCTGGGCCCTGCCAATGCTTGGTGATTTTAGAAACAATACTTAATCTCTAGGGGCTTGTTTTCCTTCTACAAATATCTAGATCGTAGATTTATTGTGCAGATGAAAATGGGACACAGGAACATTGAGCACCTAGCAAGCCTTGGCATTTAGCTGGCAAACTATTAAATATTGATTCCTTTTGCTACTATAGCAACAGGGCAGAGAATCTAAAGTACAATTTTCCCCTCTTCCTTTGTGGAAATATTATTTGTAACCCCAAGAGTATTTGGGAGCCATCCTTCTAGCTGGTATAGATGGGGCAAGGAGTCCTAATTAGAGTATCTTTCTGTCTCAGCCCACTGACAGAGGTCACTTGCTTGGAATTGTGCTACCCTGAGCCTGTTTTTCCTGCTAGTGTGAGTAACCATGAGCAAGAAAGCTATTCTGTCTTGATGTACGTGGCAGGACCGAAACCTGCTTCAGCAGTATTCCCCTACTATGTCTGCCACACATGGTTGTAGAGGTTAACCTAATATAAGCTCCCTGTTCCTCACTAATAGTAACAGGTAGTTTTTGTTTCTCTTGGGACCAAGTTTAGATGTGACTGAACATTTTCACTGAACGGGGTGAAGTCAAGCAAGGGGGATTTGTTCTTCCACTGGTATAGAAATTATGTTTTGAAATTTTCACATTGTCTCATGGAATTTCCCTGTGAGTTTTCTTCTGGTGAGTGACTCAGTTTTGCTTCCTACTAGACACTCTGCATCTGCATATTCAGCCTATAGGTAATACTTGTGTGGTTTTATTAAAATGTGAAAAAGTTAGAAAAGTATTTTCAGCTGGTGTGGATGTCCATCCTGCATAAGTTCATTTGTAAATAGTCCTCAGGGATTGGAATCAACCAGTTACGCTTTTAAAATATAATTCCAAAAGCTATTTGGTTAGCTTGGGCTTTTTAAAAATTAAACACGTGAAGTATACCTCAAGAACAGCTAGGAATTTTTATGTTTTTCTTTTTGATTTGTACTTTTTAAAAATCGAAGACTATCATGTGAAATATTGAAATAAAATGAATATTTAGTGATTAAAGTTAGAAAAAATAGCAGTGAACCAAAATAGGCAATACGTAAATGATTTAATAAAATTATAACCAAACGGTACTAGATGGGCCATCTGAATAGACGTTGAAATCACACAGAATGTTGGTAAGATACAGGACAGAGGAAAAGAGACAATAAGCCAGGTGCCAAGTCTACTCTACCCTAAAAACCAGTGACCAAGGGACTCACAAATGTCTGCTTTGAGGAGTAGCAGAGGATGATATGACTATTTTGCATGGATTCAAAGGACAATATTCTTTTTCATAGGTAATTTCTCACTATCAGTGTAAAGAGCAGCGTGATGCCCATAGATTTGAGAAAATAAGCAACATTATTAAGCAGTTCAAGCTGAGCTGCAGGTAAGAGATCTTGTATGAATGATCTGTTAATCTCTTGAAAAAATTATTGTCATTTTTTAGAAGTTCAAGTAACTATAGTTAACTGTACTTCTATATTCAGAATAGTTCCTTCAATCAAAGAGAAAGCTAAATTCTAAGGGGCCTCCAGTTGACTGAAGTGCAGGTCCTTGTCCTTTAATGCAAACTCAGCTGGTACAGAAGCATATGAAAAATATCCAAACAGAATATCTTTTTGAGATGATTGATACTATTTGGGAAGAAACAGAATATCCAAGAGAGTTTTGAAAAAGAAGAAGGAAGGAGCATTTGTCTTACTGAATACCAAAATTTAGTCTAAAACTACTACTTTAAGTATTTACTATTTAACTGAATTAAAATAGGTACTGATTCAGAAATGGTACAGAAAAGACAGTCTAGAAATGTTTAATCATGTTGTGTCAGCCATTGTTAAATAAAATTTGAATCATAGCATTGCGAATCTAGGAAAAAGGAATGGCTGAACACCATAATTTAGCAAAGATTTAATAATCAAAATCCTTACCCTGATAAAAGTTTGATTCCAGAACAGCAGGAGTAAGCTTACTCTCTATGCCTTAGCACACTTTGAGACTTTCTGGAATGTTTATGCTAACATTTTGAAGAAGAAATAACCAATGACAAGCAAATATAGTTGCCTTGTTTGTTTTCAAAGAAAAAAGATCATTTCTTGAATTTAAATGTAACACTGAAAAGATGTAGGCTTTAATCTCAATGATAAGGAAATTTCAACTTAAGATGCTTATTAAATGTTGAAGAAGTCTTCTGAATATGATTTTAAACATGGATCTAGGTCTAAGCCAATTTTCATTTCACAGTCAGTTTCAAGTGCTTTAGGCAGATGTGGTGGCATGCACCTCTGTAGTCGCAGCTACTTGGGAGGCTTAGGCAGGAGCCTAAGACTTGAGCCAGGATTTCAAGGCTGCAGTGAGCCATGATGGCACCACTGCACTCCAGCCTGGGTGACAGAGCGAGACTCTGACTCATAAAAAAATAAATTGAAATTGAAAAAATTTTAAAAATCAAGTCCTAGCCCACTTTTGTCCCAGTTACTTTTCAAAACATGTTAAATTCAGTATAAGAGTTTCCTTGGAAAAAATAGAGTTAGTGATTAACAATCTTAATGAAGTGGTGAATTGAGGTATAATGCTATAAAAAAGATGTTTAACATAAATGATAAGAGCTTGTTACAGTGTTATTATTTCATTCTTTAACCACTTTTCTTCTTTTTCCTATAGCAAGCTGGCTGCCTCTTTCCAGAGTATGGAAGTCAGGAACTCTAACTTCGCTGCTTTCATTGACATCTTTACATCCAACACTTATGTGATGGTTGTGATGTCTGATCCATCCATTCGTAAGTTTAAACTTAGCTGACCTAGCTTCAAAGCCACATATTCTTTAAACAATTGTCCCAGAGGTAGTACCTTATTAGATACTTAAAAGCTGTTTTATAGTGGAGATGATTACACAACAATGTGAGGGCACTTAATCCCAATGAACTGTATGCTTAAAAATAATTTAAATGATAAACTTTGTGTTATGTATACTTTACCACAATAAAAAAAACTATTTTAGTACTAGTGGTAAATAGTTTTTATTTAATAGACTTATATTTTAAAGCTTAAAAATAATTTACCCTCTAGTGTATTACGTTTTTCTTCATGGGAACTTCAAAAAGCAAGTCACTAAATCCAAGAATTTTAAAGAAAAGAGAACCCAAATACATGATTTGTGCTGCATCTGGTATAGATTTTTAAAAGACTAGTCAATCTAAGCTCTTAAACTATTAAATGACAAACTATTTTATATGTCATTGCATATTCCTATGTACCATATTCTCATATTTCTGTTATGGGCATGAAGGGGTGTTTGATGCTTCCATACCATAATAACCATGACTATCACAACCATTGAAATAAAGGTTCTTGCAGTATTTTTCAGGATGGTCCCAGAGTTTAAATTAATTTCTCATTCATCGGCTTTTGCTACTTTAAGTTAATATTAAAATATAACATAAATTTATGGGTTTTATGTTGTTAGCTCCAAACCAAAAGATTTTGGAAATTTATTTTGTAAATTTTGTGTTTAGAATATGAATAAATCTTCTGCTTATTCAGAAAAATTAAACCTTGATAACTTGGGACCTCCTATTCCTGTATGTTCTCTGACATACATTGAGGGATTTGGCTCTCTTTTGTTTATGTGTTTTACTAGTCAGACATTCCTTTGGCTGCCCATACTTAATTCTGTTGGGTGTTTCCGCCCCCACCCTCAGCTTCTGCAGCTACTCTGATCAACATCCGCAATGCCAGGAAACACTTTGAAAAGCTGGAAAGAGTGGATGGACCAAAGCAGTGTCTTCTCATGCGCTAAACATTGATGAATGTTGTTTCACACAAAAATTAAAAGTTTCCTAATTAATGTATTCATATATGTAGGCTCTGAAATGTTGTGATGCTTATTGCTTCTGTATTTCTTCTCTACTCCCTAGTCTTAATGTTAAACCTTGAATGCTATTAACTTAAATAGCCATTGAGGAGTTAGAAGATGAATTGTTCATGAAGTTGGTGTTACATAAAAGTAGGTGATATGTAAGTTTTCTGATAACAAGGTTCTAATAGTGTTTAAATGTACTGGCAACCTGGTTCCAATAGTTGTGTTTGCCAAAGCCTTTCTCAGCATCATCTTGTATTCCTTATCAGACAGTAAGTAACCTGTAAGTTTGGAGTATTACTGTTTTCTCAGCATGCATTAAAAATATTCCTTAACTTCAATTGTAAATAAACTTTTGCTGTTAGGGATTTCAGTGTCTATTTTTCTTTTCCCTGTTTCTTCAACTTTGTCCTAAGAAACAGTAAAGGAATTTCACAGTTATCCTAGGTGAAGGGGACCTTCTGGTTGGGAAGGCACAAAATAAAGTTGGATGGGAAGAATGTAGCCAGATTATGGCCTTAAAGCGAGCCAGAAGAATTCAGATATAAGACATCTAAATGTGATAGGATATAGGAAAGCATTGTGGGCCTTTGAGCAAGGGAATTATGTGAAAGCAATTTTGAAAGAAAGTTAAGCTAGACCATATGTACTGACTGATGGCAGCTGGGGAAACTCTGGTAGTAATCCATGCCTGAAGTGTATTGAAAGTCTATTCAGGATGCAGCTGGAGAAGGAATGCATAAAAAGTGGGGGGAGAAATAGGATTTATGAGGTCCAGGAGTGGTTAATTAGGTGTAATTTCCATAACACTTAATGAGATGTACCTTCATTATTCTATCAAGCAGTATTAAAACCTTTTTCAAGCTGGCAGTTGGCTTTAATTTTGTCCCCTAAGGAAAAAATGAAGCACGGTGAACTGTGAGAAATGGAGTGTGATATCACAAAGCCCTAACCTTTTCAGTTTCCATTTGCAGGAAAATAGAAGACAGAACCATTTAGGGAATCTACAGCACCGTTGACAGTAGACTCATCCCATTTCTCCTTCTCCATGTCATAAAGGAACTTCTTCTAAACCACTGGTCTCTCACCTTTTCTCACCTTAGTTTAATAGTTCCAGTTGAGGGATAAGTAGAGTTTTCACTGAGCAACAAAAAACATGTTTTTTTTTTTTTTTGCTACATGACCTGCATTATGTAGACTAAAATTCTCAACTTGTAAAACAATTTTATGGGAGTATTTCTATCAACAGCTGTGTTAATCTTCTGCAGAAGGAGAGATTTAAGTATTCCAGAGTCTTTATCCTATTAGCATCTAGGAAAATGAAAAGAGTTCAGGAAAGTGAAAAGAGTCATTGAACAGGGGTATATTCTGTGACTAGTAATGAAGTGGGATTCACTTCTAAATCAGACATTCACACTACTTGAATGTGTTCTTTTTAAGGTGGATAGATATTGATACATATAGAGACATTAAATTAGATGAGCCCAGAAAAATCATAAAGTTATATCTTTATCCTATTTGCCCTTAGTTCATTCAATCCCTGCTCAGATTATAGTTATAACTTGGACATGGATGTTTTGAAAGTTTAGACAAATGAGGTTCTGATTAGACTTAATCCTTCTTATGGTGATGGCCAGATAGCTGTCTTTGTCACTGAAGGCAAAAGAGTTTTGAGATATATATTTATCCAAAGATGCAGTCACTTTGAAACAGAAGTGGAATCAGGTGGATGGTGAAGGCATGCACACAGAAACAGATGGAGAATAGAAATCAAAATTAGAGATGAAATGAAATGATACAATGAAATAATGCTTTTTATAGGCCGTGTTAACTATGTCAGTAGGATAGGGCAGTGGGTCTCAAACTTGAGCATGCATCAGAATCACTTGGAGGGGGACTTATTAAAACAGATTGCTGCCCCACCCCAAAAGTGTCAGATTCAGCAGGTCTGGGGTGAGGCTCATGAATCTACACTCTTCACACGTTGCCAGATGATGCTGATCCTGCTGGTCCAGGGACTACACTTTGGAAACCACTGCTTTAGGGAAGAAAAGAGGAAATGTAGACATGGAAACAAGTATGGGAAAAACATGTGTTCACCACTTTGGCAATAATGAAGTGAAGGCATTATACCAAGTATGATATATATATTTTAAACCACTGATTCTCAAAGTGATCTGTAAGTTTGAGAAGCACTGTTGTAGACAAAAGCAATGCCTGGCAAGCTTCTGTTTCATAAGTAATATGTTCATGTGGAAACCCTTGCTAGTATAAAGAGACTATGGGTACTGATTTGTATCGGGACGACCTAGCTTGTTGCAGTTTCATCCAGCTTTATTTGCTAACTCAATAGGATACCAAGAAGAGTTAGGTGGATTGCCAAATGAAAACGGTGCTATCCTTTAGTTGAGTACTTACCAAGTGTCAGTGCTTTATAAGGATTATCTCAGTTAATCTTCACAAGAACCCCATGGCATAAGTACTATCACTGTCTCCATTTTGAAGATGGGGAAACTGGTCTCAGAATAAGAAACTTGCTAATAGTTATTGTAGTAATGGCAAAGCTGGGATTTGAATTCAGTGTAACTCCGGAGCTCATGTACTTAATCTTAACCTTGAAGTTATATGGCCTTCCTGAATGTAAGGGCCTATTCAGAGTGGAGAGTATGAGGTGCACCCAGATGTGGTACCTCACTGTGAGATTACCACTATTTGGCTACTTTGAAATAGTAAAGCAAATGCTCGTGAACCTATCTTACTCCTGGTTTTACTGCAGCATAGGAAGCCTTACCACAGTAGGCAGTACAAAGCAGTCACCAGGAAAACAAAGCAAAAACCCCTCCAGCTTGAAGGATTTAGGTCAAACCTAAACCGTTTTTTAATATTTAGAAGTTTTGTCCCTGAATTGGGTTTCTGTAAGCAGTTATAGCCTCTACTTCTCTGGGGCCATTTATTAATAAAAATAGGAGGGAGAAAGTGTGTAACTTTATAACATTTTTAGGTCTCTCCCAAGAGTGCCTTGCATAGGCCAGTTTAATATTTCCTGCTTAAATTCCTGACTCTTCATTATAAAGCAAGAATTGGTTAGGGCCCTCCTGTAGCCCTCACTAACAAAATTTCTGGCCTCATTAATTTAGTCAAAAGATATTTTTTCAATACTTACTATGTTTCAGACACTGTTTTTGAAGCCCAGGATATGAGAGTGAACAAAATAAAGCCCTTGTACTCATGGAGTTCATATTCTAGGAAGAGGAGACAGACAACCAATTAAGTAAACATAATATATTAGGAAAGACAGATATATGAAGAAAACTTAAGCAGTAATGTGGGAAGGGGCTGGGGCAGGCAGAATAATGGCCCCATGGAGGATTACATCCTAATCCCTGGACCTATGAATATGTTGCATGGCAATGAGGAAGTCAGGTTGCAGATGGAATTTAGGCTACTAATCAGCTGCCCCCAACATAAGGAGATCATCCAGGTTTATCCAAATGGTCTAATGTAATCATAAGGGCCCTTTAAATGTGGGAGAGGGAGGTAAGAGAGTCAATGTCAGAATGACTTGCTGTGAGAAAGAGTCAATTTGCTGTTCTTTGCTTTGAAGATGGAGGTAGGGGGCCATGAGCCAAGAAATGTGAGCAATCACACTAGAAACTGGAAAAGGCAAGGAAACTGATTCTTACCTAGAATCTCAAGAAAGAAACAGAGCCCTGCTGACGTCTAGATTTTAGCCCAGTGAAACCTACATCAGACTTCTGATATCCAGAACTATAACATAATAAATTTTTATTGTTTTAAGCCACTAAGTTTGTGGTAATTTGTTAGAGAAGCAATAGGAAACTATATTAATCAGGGTTCTCCAGTGAAACAGAACCAATAGGGTGTGTGTGTGTGTGTGTGTGTGTGTGTGTGTGTGTGTGTGTAAAACTGTATTAGAAATTGGCTGACATGATTCTGGAGGCTGAGAAGTCCAAAGATCTGCAGTCAGCAAGTTAAAGACCCAGGAGAGCCAATGATGTAGTTACAGTCTGAGTCCAATGGCCAGAGAACCAGGAGAACTGATAATATAAGTTCCCGTTCAAAAGCTGGCAGGCTTGAGACTCAGAAGGAACCAGTGTTTCAGTTCAAGTCTGAATGCAGGAAAAGACTGATGTCCTGGCTCAAGGCAGTCAGGCAGGAGAAATTCCCTCTTACTAATGGGAGAGTCAGCCTTTTTGTTTATTCAGGCCTTCAGCTGATTGGATGAGGCCCACCCATATTAGAGAGGGCAATTGCTTTACTCGGTCTACCCATTCAAATGTTGGTCTCATCTAAAAACACCCTGACAGACACACTTAAAATAATATTTCACTAGATATTTAATCTGGGCACCTTGCAGCCTAGTCAAGTCAACATGTAAAATTAACCATCAGAGAAACTAAAACAGGGATTTATTTAGTTAGGGAGATCAGAGATAGCCTCTAACATGAGATGACATCTGAACAAAGAACTGAATAAAATGTGAGAGCCATGTGTATAGCACGTTTAAAAAAAAAAAAAAAAAAAAGACATATTAGGCAGAGAAAACAGCAAGTACAAAGTCCCTGAGGTGGGAGGATTCTCAGAATATTAGAGAGGCAGCAGCAAGGCCAATGTGGAGGTAAGAGTGGTAAGAAGAATAGGAGATTAAGGTGAGGAATTAGATAGACATGGGGTGGGAGAGAAGACTGTGTAGGACCCTTTAATCAAGTGTAAGGATGTTTGTGTTTACTACCAGTAAGATGGGAAAGCCACTAGAAAGTTATGAGCAGAGGGGTGATGTGATCAGACTTACTTTTTAAAAAAGATCACAGCTAAAGAATAGACAATTCGGAGATAAGAGTAAAAGCAGGGAGACCAGTGAAGAAGCTATTGTGATATGTAATATTAGGTATCAACTTGACTGGATTGAGGGATGCCTAGCTATCTGGTAAAGTATTGTTTCTGGGTGTGTCTGTGAGGGTGTTGCCAGGAGAGATTGACACTTGAGTCAGTGGACTGGGAGAGGAAGACACCTTCAGTGTGGGTGGGCACCATCCAGTCGGCTGCCAGTACTGCTAGAACAAAGCAGGCGGAAGAAGGGGGATAAAAGCAGCTTGTTTACTGAATCTGCTTGTTCTCTTGCTTCCCATGCTATGCCCGATGCTTGGCTTCCTTTCCTCCTGCCCTGGGACATCAGACTCCAGGTTCTTTGGCCTTTGGACTCTAGAACTTGCACCAGCAGCTTCCCAAGGGGCTCTTGACCCTTTGGCCTTAGGCTGAGGGCTGCACTGTCAGCTTCCCTGGTTTTGAGGCTTTCAGACTTAGACTGAGCCATGCTACTGGCTTCTGTCTTTCCCCACCTTGCAGATAGCCTATTGTGGGACTTTACCTTGTAACTGTGTGAGCCAATTTTCCCTAATGTGCTCCCCCATGTGTGGGGGGAGCATATATACACACATGAGGGAGCATATGTATGTGTGTATACACATATACACAGGGGAGTACGTGTGTGTGTGTGTGTGTGTGTGTATCTCCTGTTGTTTCTGTCCCTCTGGAGAACCCTGACTAATACAGCTATTAAAGTAATAAGTGAGAGATGATGGTGGCTTGGCTTGGGTCAGAATGGTACCAGAGGAAGTGATGAGAAGTGGTAGGATTCTTGCTAAGTTTCTAATGCCACATCAACAGGGTTTCTTAATGAAGTGTGTAGGAGAAAGAGGAATCAGATAACTTCAACGTTTTTGGCTAGAGCAACTGGATTAATGAAGCTGCCTGAAACTGAGAATGTTGAGGGAGAACCTGGCTTAAGGAAGAAAACAAGGCTTGGGAGTTTTGCACATGGTATGGTAAGCTTGAGATACCTGCAATACACAGATGGAGTTGCTGAGTATGAGTATGAATATGAGTATGATGCATGAGTGTCAAACTCAGAGGAGAGGTTGAGCTACAGATTCAAATTTAGTTTTGACATTGGATGAGATAAACTCAACGGTGAGTGTAGATAAAGAAAATAAATAGTTATTTAAAATTTATAAAGAAAGGAGGAAATAGCTTGCCACAAGCATTAGAATAGATAGCTGATGTAGAATCTCAGACTCTTGAACATATACAGTTGTGCGCCACATAATGACATTTTGGTTACACAGATCACATATATGATGGTAGCTTCCTAAGACTATAATGGAGCTGAAAAATTCCTATTGCCTAGTGGCATTGTAGCCATCTAACATTGTAGCATGACACATTACCTGCCATTGTGTTATAATTGCCTACAATATTGAGTACAGTCACATGCTGTACAGGTTTGTAGCCTAGGAGTGATAGGCTATATTATATAGCCTAGGTGTGTACTAGGCTATACCACCTAGGTTTGTATAAGTATACTCTATGATGTTTGCACAATAACAAAATTGTCTAACGACCCATTTCCCAGAACATATCATCATTAAGCAATGCAAAACTATATTGTCATTTTCTGAAAAAGAGAGGGATTGAAATGGATAACTCCTTAAGCTTACTTTCAGGCCTGTATATGTCCTTAATATTGAGTGGCTGAATGCCTACAACAAGAATAGCAAATAATATTTACTGATCTGTTAAGACGTGCCAGGCATAGGATCTAATTGTTGTTACATGTATTCACTCACTTAACTGTCACAGCAGCCCTATGAAATGGGTATTGTTATTTCTTTATTTTGTATGAAGAGACCAATTTGTACTTTAATCAAAAATCTCTCAACTTATAATAATTCTGTCTTGTGAATATATTTTATAGTTCTCACATTAGTTTCTCATACATTGTCTTTTTTGTTCTTCCCAAGAATCTTGTGAAATGGATAGGAAAGGTAGTAGCACAGTTTTATAGATAAGGCAAGTGAGCATCAACAAGGTCGTGATTTATCCAGTGTCACAAATTAGTGAAGAGCGTAGTTGGCACTTAAACCCAGTTCTGATTCCAAGCCAGCCTCACCTATACCTTCCATACAAACTTGCTCTAAGACAGCACTGTCCAATAGAGGTCTCTGTGATGATGGAAATGGAAATTTTCTAATCTGTGCTGTTCACTATGGTAGCCACTCAGCACATGTGGCTATTGAACACTTGAAATGTGGCTAACAAAACTAAGCAAATAATTTTTTATTTAATTTTAATTAAATTTAAATGAATATAGCCAGATGTGACTAGTGGCTGCCATGTTGGACACTGCAGCTGAAAAATATGAATAATCATTAGCAAATGAAGATTATATGAAAATATTACTAAGGAATTCCACATCTCTTTGTGTCACAAATAGACACTGATGAATTTTTTCCAACTGTTTCAAGAAGAGTTAATCCTGTATTGTACTATTTCAAAATACAGAAAAGGATGCTGTGCTGTCTAGCTTGATGAGACAAATAAGGTTTGATCCCCAAACCTCAAAATAACTTTACCACAAATGAAAATTTCAGGCTGATCATAACTTATGAACATCAGTCATTCTAAATAGACTTGGCAAACCACACATTGCAAGTATTCCACATGATCATCAAGTAGAAATTTCAACTTAAAATTGTTATAACAGAGTGGTTATTTAAAATATATAATAAATATATTTATTAAAATAAATTTATATAGAAAAAAACACCAAAAGGACAAATAATGTATGACACACGTAAAAGTTAAGAGTAGGTAAACAATCTAAATGATCACCTCTGTTTAATATCCAAATTTTACTTGACAGTTTACAAATTAAAACAAATGCTTACTCCAGGACCCTCAGTAGTTGCGATAGGCAGTCTCCACGCATTTGTGTTTTCCCTTCCCCTTAAGTGTAGACTGGATTTAGTGACTCTCTTCTGACAAACAGAATTTTGCAAAAATGATGAGATGTCACTTAGATTAGGTTACAAAAAGACTGTGGCTTCTGTCTAGCTTACCTTTTCTTGCATGTTCAGCATTAAGAACTGAGGAACTGAGGATGGCCTCTGACCAACAACTAGCAAGAAGCTGAGACCCTCGGTCCAGTAGCTCACAAGGTTGTTGAATTCTTCCAATAACCACATAAGTGAGCTTGGAAGCAGATCCTCCCTCGGTATAACCTTCAGATAAGACCACAGCCCCAGCCAACACCTTGATTGCCAGATTGTAAGAGGTCTTGAATCCTTGAGGCAGAGACACTCAGCTAAGCCTCACCTAGTTTCTTGACCTGCAGAAACTGTGAAATGATAAATGCTTATTGTTTTAAGCCATTCAGTTTTAGTGTAATTTGTTACACAGAAATAAAAACTAATATACTAGGGAAATCAAAGATGCACTGGCTTTGCTTCAGCCTCATTAGGGAGCTTCCTTTCAAGTAGGGGAGAATGCATGAGGTGATACACAAAGTAGATCCTGAAGTAGAAAAAAATGCATTGCCTGTGCAGCTATCAAAAATACATTTTAAGGTACTATTATGTAGCATTCAAATGCAAAAAATGACAGGGCTATTGTCAGCATATTGCTGAAATATACTTTGCATATTGCTGAAAGCTCCAAATCGGTCCTTTCTGACAAGGTATCTGGCAAAAATAATATTACAAAATTTTTCTTACCCTTTGATGTGGTGATGATTCCTTTTTGGCAAGATATCCTAAGAAAATACCAAAAGTATATGTGGTTTTAGAGGGAAAATTTTAAAAATATGACTAATGCTGCATTATAAATAATAGCAAACAATAGGAACATTTCAAATACCTAACAGTGGATTAAAGATGTACATCTGATGCAGCAACTTAATGAAATACAGTAGAGTATCATATTGTCTAGGATTAAACCCAAAATGGAGTAGCTTAAATAAGACTTTTTTTTTTCCTCAAATATTAGAAGTTTGGAGATAGATCCTCTAAGACTTGGCTGTATGGTAAAATCAGAGACTCAGGCTCCTTCTAGCTTGTTGCTTTGTTATCTTTAAAAGGTTACCTCATGGTCCAATATGGCTATTTAAACTCTAGCCATCACATCCACATTTCAGCCAACAGAATATTTTACACTTCCTGAAAACCACATACAGCACTCATTCATATCTTACTGTCCAGAATCTAGTCACACAATCATATGTACCTACAAGGGAGATTCAGAAATGTCATCTTTTATTTTATTTATGTATTTATTAAGACGGAGTCTCACTCTGTCGCCCAGGCTGGAGTGCAGTGGCACAGTCTCAGCTCACTGCAACCTTCGCCTCCTGGGTTCAAGCGATTCTCATGCCTCAGCCTCTGAAGCAGCTAGGACTACAGGCACGTGCCACCACACCCAGCTAATTTTTGTATTTTAGTAGGGGTGGGGTTTCACTGTGTTGGCCAGGCTGGTCTCAAACTCCTGACTTCAAGTGATCCACCTACCTCGGCTTCCCAGAGTATTGGGATTACAGGAGTAAGCCGCTATGCCTGGCTGCCATCTTTTAGTTAGGTACATTGCTTCCCCAAATGAAATAATGTTTTGTTACTAAGGAGCAAGGGAAGAATGGATGTTGTTGTAGGAAAATAGATTTTGCCACAAGCGGCTGCTTATAATTATGTCTATGGATTGAGTTGATAAATGGAGATACACATAGCTGACTCTTGGCATTTATGAGGGGGTGTCATCAGAGATCTTAAAAATTCTAGAACTGTAAAAGTGAAAATGTTGATTTAAGTGCCTGGCTATTTTCTGGAATCATTTCTGTTGAGTTATGTATTTCCTATGCTTTGTCTCAAAACACAAGTTAATCCCTTTCAATTTTGATAAGAGTGCTGCCTATATAACAACAAGTACAGAGAAAAAAAAAAGATTAGGGATTCTGGTTATTTTTAAGAGGGGAGGGTGACTTGCTTTTGTATAATTCAAATTTGTACCAGAGGAAAATGACCAGTTACTAAGTCTTAGACTTTCAGGGAGTTGAAAGTACTAATTACACCTAAGTGTATACACTGAAAAAGATCAAAAGATAACTTGCATAATTATTTTTAAAAGCCATCGTTATTAAGTTGCTAACTTATTTATAGTTTTATTAAAAAATAATTATGTTTCCTCAACTCTCATTCATTCCTCTACCTACTCCATTCTGGCTTCTGTCCTCACCATTCCACCAAAATAGCTCTTGTTAAGATCACCAGTGCCATCCATACCATGAAATTCAATGGACACGTTTTAGTATTCATCTTCTTTGACTATTAAAGCAATATCTGGCTCTGGTGAGCATTCACTTTTTCTTTTTTTTTAAATTTTTTTTTTATAGTTTGTAGGGTACATGTGCACAACATGCAAGTTTGTTACATATATATACATGTGCCATGTTGGTATGCTGTACTCATTAATTCATCATTTACATTAGGTATTTCTCCTAATGCTATCCCTCCCCCATTCCCCCAACCCACGGAAGGCCCCCGTGTATGATGTTCCCCACCCTGTGTGCAAGTGTTCTCATTGTTCATTTCCTACCTATGAGTGAGAACATGTGGTGTTTGGTTTCTGTATGCTCAGAATGATTTCCAGCTTCATCCATGTCCCTGCAAAGGACATGAACTCATCCTTGTTTATGGCTGCATAGTATTCCAGGGTGTATATGTGTGACATTTTCTTAATCCAGTCTATCATTGATGGACATTTGGGTTGGTTCCAAGTCTTTGCTATTGTGAATAGTGCCACAATAAACATACGTGTGCATGTGTCTTTATAGTAGCATGATTTATACTCCTTTGTCTATATGCCCAGTAATGGAATCGCAGGGTCAAATGGTATTTCTAGTTGTAGATCCTTGAGGAATCACCACACACAGTGGTTGAACTAGTTTACACTCCCACCAACAGTGTAAAAGCATTCCTATTTCTCCACATCCTCTCCAGCACCTGTTGTTTCCTGACTTTTTAATGATTGCCATTCTAACTGGTGTGAGATGGTATCTCATTGTGGTTTTAATTTGCATTTCTCTGATGACCGTGATGATGAACTTTTTTTCATGTTTGTTGGCCATGTAAATGTCTTCTTTTGAGAAGTGTCTGTTCAGATCCTTTGCCCCCTTTTTGATAGGGTTGTTTGATTTTTTCTTGTAAATTTGAGTTCTTTGTAGATTATGTATATTAGCCCTTTGTCAAATGGGTAGATTGCAAAAACTTTCTCCCATTCTGTAGGTTGCCTGTTCACTCTGATGGCAGTTTCTTTTGCTGTGCAGAAGCTCTTCAGTTTAATTAGATCTCATTTGTGGCTTTTGTTCTTTTGTTGCCATTGCTTTTGGTGTTTTAGTCATGAAGTCCTTGCCCATGCCTATGTCCTGAATGGTATTACCTAGGTTTTCTTCTAGGGTTTTTTATGGTTTCAGGTCTAACATTTAAGTCTTTAATCCATCTTAAATTAATTTTTGTATAAGGTGTAAGGAAGGGATCCAGTTGCAGCTTTCTACATATGGCTAGCCAGTTTTCCCAGCACCATTTATTAAATAGGGAATCCTTTCCCCATTTCTTGTTTTTGTCAGATTTGTCAAAGATCAGATGGTTGTAGATGTGTGGTGTTATTTCTGAGGCCTCTGTTCTGTCCCATTGGTATCTATCTCTGTTTTGGTACCAGTACCATGATGTTTTGGTTACTATAGCCTTGTAGTATAGTTTGAAGTCAGGTAGCATGATGCCTCCAGGTTTGTTCTTGTTGCTTAGGATTGTCTTGACAATGTGGGCTCTTTTTTGGTTCCATATGAACTTTAAAATAGTTGTTTCCAATTCTATGAAGAAAGTCATTGGCAGCTTGATGGGGATGGCTTTGAATCTACAAATTACCTTGGGCAATATGGCCGTTTTCATAATATTGATTCTTCCTATCCATGAGCATGGATTCTTCCTATCCATGAGCATGGAATGTTCTTCCATTTGTTTGTGTCCTCTTTTATTTCGTCAAGTAGTGGTTTGTAGTTCTCCTTGAAGAGGTCCTTCACTTCTCTTGTAAGTTGGATTCCTAGGTGTTTTATTCTCTTTGAAGCAGTTGTGAATGGGATTTCACTCATGATTTGGTTCTCTGTTTGTCTGTTACTGGTGTATAGGAATGCTTGTGATTTTTGCACATTGATTTTGTATCCTGAGACTTTGCTGAAGTTGCTTATCAGCTTAAGGAGATTTTGGGCTGAGATGATGGCATTTTCTAAATATACAATCACGTCATCTGCAAACACGGACAATTTAACTTCCTCTTTTCCTGATTGAATACCCTTTATTTCTTTCTTCTGCCTGATTGCCCTGGCCAGAACTTCCAATACTATGTTGAATAGGAGTGGTGAAAGAGGTCATCCCTATCTTGTGCCAGTTTTCAAAGGTAATGCTTACAGTTTTTGCCCATTCAGTATGATATTGGCTGTGGGTTTGTCATAAATAGCTCTTATTATTTTGAGATACGTCCCATCACTACCTAGTTCATTGAGAATTTTTAGCATGAAGGGCTGTTGAATTTTGTCAAAGGTCTTTTCTGCATCTATTGAGATAATCAGGTGGTTTTTGTCTTTTTTTTATTATTATTATACTTTAAGTTCTAGGGTACATGTGCATAACGTGCAGGTTTGTTACATATATATACTTGTGCCATGTTGGTGTGCTGCACCCATCAACTCATCAGCACCCATCAACTCGTCCTTTACATCAGGTATAACTCCCAATGCAATCCCTCCCTGCTCCCCGCTCCCCATAATAGGCCCCGGTGTGTGATGTCCCCCTTCCCGAGTCCAAGTGATCTCATTGTTCAGTTCCCACCTATGAGTGAGAACATGCGGTGTTTGGTTTTCTGTTCTTGCGATAGTTTGCTAAGAATGATGGTTTCCAGCTGCATCCATGTCCCTACAAAGGACACAAACTCATCCTTTTTTATGACTGCATAGTATTTCATGGTGTATATGTGCCACATTTTCTTAATCCAGTCTGTCACTGATGGACGTTTGGGTTGGATGGTTTTTGTCTTTGGTTCTGTTTATATGATGCATTGTTTATTGATTTGCATATGTTGAACCAGCCTTGCATCCCAGGGATGACGCCAACTTAATCATAGTGGATAAGCTTTTTGATGTGCTGCTGGATTTGGTTTGCCAGTATTTTATTGAGGGTTTTTGGATTGATATTCATGAGGGATATTGGACTAAAATTCTCTTTTTTGTTGTTGTGTCTCTGCCAGGCTTTGGTGTCAGGATGATGCTGGCCTCGTAAAATGAGTTAGGGAGGATTCCCTCTTTTTCTGTTGATTGGAATAGTTTCAGAAGGAATGATACCAGCTCCTCTTTGTACCTCTGCTAGAGTTTGGGTGTGAATCCATCTGGTCCTGGACTTTTTTTGGTTGGTAGGCTATTAATTATTGCCTCAACTTCAGAGCCTGTTATTGGTCTATTCAGGGATTCAACTTCTTCCTGGTTTAGTCTTGGGAGGGTGTATGTGTCTAGGAATTCATCCATTTCTTCTAGATTTTCTAGTTTATTTGCACAGAGGTGTTAGTAGTATTCTCTGATGGTAGTTTGTATTTCTGTGGCATCAATTGTGATACCCCCTTTATCATTTTTTATTGCATCTATTTGATTCTTCTCTCTTTTCTTCGTTATTAGTCTTGCTAGCAGTCTATCTATTTTGTTGATCTTTTCAAAAAACCAGCTTCTGGATTCATAGATTTTTTGAAGGGTTTTTTTGTGTCTCTATCTCCTTCAGTTCTGCTCTTAGTTATTTCTTGCCTTCTGTTAGCTTTTGATTTTTTTTTGCTTTTGCTTCTCTAGTTCTTTTAATTGTAATGTTAGGGTGTTGATTTTAGATCTTTCCTGCTTTCTCTTATGGGCACTAAGTGCTATAAATTTCCTTCTACACACTGCTTTAAATGTGTCCCAGAGATTCTGGTATGTTGTGTCTTTGTTCTCATTGGTTTCAAAGAACATCTTTATTTCGGCCTTCATTTCTTTTTGTACCCAGTAGTCATTCTGGAGCAGGTTGTTCAGTTTCCATGTAGTTGTGTGGTTTTCAGTGAGTTTCTTAATCTTGAGTTCTAATTTGATTGCACTGTCGTCTGAGAGATAGTTTGTTGTGATTTCTGTTCTTTTACATTTGCTGAGGAGTACTTCCAACTATGTGGTCGGTTTTGGACTAAATGTGATGTCGTGCTGAGAAGAATGTATATATTCTGTTAATTTGGGGTGGAGAGTTCTATAGATGTCCATTAGGTCTGCTTGGTGCTGAACTGAGTTCAGTTCCTGGATATCCTTGTTAACCTTCTATCTCATTGATCTGTCAAATATTGACAGTGGGGTGTTAAAGTCTCCCATTATTTTTGTGTGAGAGTCTAAGTCTCTTTGTAGGTATCTAAGGTCTTGCTTTATGAATCTGGGTGCTCCTATATTGGGTGTATATATATTTAGGATAGTTAGCTCTTCTTGTTGAATTGATCCCTTTCCCATTATGTAATGGCCTTCTTTGTCTCTTTTGATCTTTGTTGGTTTAAAGTCTGTTTTATCATAGACTGGGATTGTAATCCCTACTTTTTTTTTTGCTTTCCATTTCCTTGATAGATCTTCCTCTATCCCTTTATTTTGAGCCTATGTGTGTCTCTGCATGTGAGACGGGTCTCCTGAATACAGCACACTGATGGGTCTTGACTATCCAATTTACCAGTCTGTGTCTTCTAATTAGGGCATTTATCCCATTTACATTTAAGGTTAATATTGTTATGTGTGAATTTTATCCTGTCATTATGATGTTAACTGGTTATTTTGCCCATTAGCTTATGCAGTTTCTTCCTAGCATTGACGGTCTTTACAGTTTGGCAAGTTTTTCAGTGGCTGGTACTGCTTGTCCCTTTCCATGTTTAGTGCTTCTTTCAGGAGCTCTTGTAAGGGCAGGCCAGATGGTGACAAAATCTCTCAGCATTTGCTTGTCTGTAAAGGATTTTATTTCTCCTTCACTTATGAAGCTTAGTTTGGCTGGATATGAAATTCTGGGTTGAAAATTCTTTTCTTTAAGAATGTTGAATATTGACCCCCACTCTCTTCTGGTTTGGAGAGTTTCTGCCGAGAGATCTGCTGTTAGTGTGATGGGCTTCCCTTTGTGGGTAACCTGACCTTTCTCTCTGGCTGCCCTTAACATTTTTTCCTTCGTTGCAACCTTCGTGAATCTGACAATTAGGTGTCTTGGGGTTGCTCTTCTCGAGAAGTATCTTTGTGGTATTCTCTGTATTTCCCGAATGTGAATGTTGGCCTGCCTTGCTAGGTTGGGAAAGTTCTCCTGGATAATATCCTGAAGAGTGTTTTCCAGCTTGGTTCCATTCTCCCCGTCACTTTCAGGTACACCAGTCAAATGTAGATTTTGTCTTTTTACCTAGTCCCATATTTCTTGGAGGCTTTGGTTCGTTTCTTTTTACTCTTTTTTCTCTAAACGTCTCTTCTCACTTCATTTCATTAATTTGATCTTCATTCATTGATACCCTTTCTTCCACTTGGTTGAATCAGCTACTGAAGCTTGTGTATGTGTCATGTAGTTCTTGTGCCATGGTTTTCAGTTCCATCTGGTCATTTAAGGTCCTCTGTACACTGTTTATTCTAGTTAGCCATTGTCTAACCTTTTCTCAAGGTTTTTAGCTTCCTTGCGATGGGTTTGGACATCCTCTTTTAGCTCAGAGAAGTTTGTTATTACTGACCTTCTGAAGCCTACTTCTGTCAACTCGTCAAAGTCATTCTCAGTCCAGCTTTCTTCTGTTGCTGCCAAGGAGCTGCTATTCTTTGGAGGAGAAGAGGCTCTCTGGTTTTTAGAATTTTCAGCTTTTCTGCTCTGATTTCTCCCCATCTTTGTGGTTGTATCTACCTTTGGTCTTTGATGATTGTGACCTACAGATAGGGTTTTGGTATGGATGACCTTTTTGTTGATGTTGATGCTATTCCTTTCTGTTTGTTAGTTTTCCTTCCAGCAGTCAGGTCCCTCTGCTGCAGGTCTGTTGGAGTTTGCTGGAGGTCCACTCTAGACCCTGTTTGCCTGAGTATCACCAGTGGAGGCTGAAGAACAGCAAATATTGCTGCCTGATCCTTCCTCTGGAAGCTTTGTCTGAGAGGGGCACCTGGTTGTATGAGGTGTCTGTCAGCCCCTACTGGGAGGTGTCTCCCAGTTAGGCTACATGGAGGTCAGGGACCCACTTGAGGAGGCAGTCTGTCCATTCTCAGAGCTCAAACACTGTGCTGGGATAACCACTGCTCTCTTCAGAGCTCTCAGACAGGGACGTTTAAGTCTGCAGAAGTTTCTGCTGCCTTTTGTTCAGCTATGCCCTGCCCCCAGAGGTGGAGTCTACAGAGGCAGGCAGGCCTCATTGTGCTGCCATGGGCTCCACCCAGTTCAAGCTTCCCAGCCACTTTGTTTACCTACTCAAGCTTCAGCAATGGCGGATGCCCCTCCCCCAGCCAGGCTGCCACCTCACAGTTCCATCTTGGACTGCTGCACTAGCAGTGAGCAAGGCTCTGTGGGTATGGGAGCTGGTAAGCCAGGTGCAGGAAATAATCTCCTCATGTGCTGTTTGTTAAGACCATTGAAAAAGCGTGGTATTAAGGCGGGAGTGTCCCAATTTTCCCAGTACAGTCTGTCACGGTTTCCCTTGGCTAGGAAAGGGAAATTCCCCGACCCCTTGTGCTTCCCGGATGAGATGATGCCCCGCCCTGCTTTGGCTTGCCGTCCTTGGGCTGCACCCACTGTCCAACCAGTACCAATGAGATGAGCCACGTACCTCAGTTGGAAATGCAGAAATCACCCATCTTCTGCGTTGATCACGCTGGGAGCTGCAGACTGTAGCTGTTCCTATTCAGCCAACTGAGCACTCACTTCTTTTTGGAACACTCTGTTCCCTTTCTTGATAGCATAGTTGCCCCCACCTCTTTGGCTGCTCTTGTCAGTATCCTTCGCAAAAAAGAAAAGGCCTCTCTCAGCTGTACTGTTTACCTAGACAAGTTTATATGCTTCAAATTCCATTATATGCTAAGCCTTCCAAATGCCTATATGATCTCTACAACTGCCTATGTAATATGTGCAAATGCTATCATGGTATCTCCACTAGGATTATCTTCAGGGCACCTCAAATTTTCCAAGTCTGGAAACAAATCCATGATCATTCCCTAAAATGTTAATATCAAGTGATCATACAGGTTTACCATTATGGAACAGAGTCTAGCAGGGGCTTTGTTAATGTGCATTAGGAGGCTGAATTAATTAATTAAAGGTGTATTATACCTTTATGCAATGCTGAAGAAGGAGAGCATGGAATGTAGATGAGGTGCATTACTAATGATTTGTGTTGATGTTCCTACCAGTTTGATAGGATGGGGCATCGGATGGGGTGCTCTTTTATTTAAAGAAAATAAAAGATATATGACATTTCTTACGTATCTAACTTTGTGGAATAAGATTCATACCTATGACATAATTATACATTCATTAATGTGATTATTTGATTAAAATCTATCTCTTACATTTATCTGTGTGCTTGATAAGTACAGGAATTATGCCTGTTTTGCTTACTGTTGTATCTTTAGTACTAACATAGTGCCTAGCAAGTAGTAGGCTTTCAATAAATGTTCAATGCACAATTAGTGGTCTGTATTTTCTGCTGTGTATTCTATTGTGCACTCAAGTGTAGTCTGATTTACCCTTACTCTTTATCCAAACATATATGCCTCCATGACTTTAAAAAGTGAAATTAGACAAACCTGGCCAGAGAATAAGTAACACCAGACATATTCTCAGACTACTTTGTGAAGCATGGGGGATGCTGAACCTGTAGGGAGAAACAGAACCTATTCATTTAGAAGAGCCATTTGTTGCCTAATCTTGTTCTTTTGCAGTTTGTCATTCTCAGTTTTGGTTCCTGGTTTTTGTGTTCTGTCAGATAGTCAGCTTCAAAAAATTATGTCCAAAATCAGAACAAAAAAACACGACAAATGGAAGTTGTCGAGGCTTGGCCCTAGTAATGCATAAACATTTGACTGTGTGAGGATTGGAGGGCTACTAAAACAAGGATTATATGGTTTACTCATTGATAACCTCAGCAAAGTGACTAGAAAAACTGGAGGCACTTATGAAGTACAGGAGGAAGGCAGAGAATAGACTGAGTACCTGTTAGAAACAGCTGTCCCAATAGACAGCAGTCAGGAAAGGGCTGGGGCTGGGAAATGCATTGTGATAGACTGGCTCTTTATGTCTTTTGGAGTAGGCCATGGCTTACTCTTTTTTAAAAAAAGCACTAGGATCTCTCTGTGTTAACATTACTTCGCATTTCAAGGCTTCCAACTGATCTTACAGATAAGTCACCTGTTCTGATCTGGGCCTTCTTTTGGTTCTGTGCTATCCCTTTGGGCTTGCTCAGACAGAGGGAGGTGCTGATGGTCCCAGCTCTTGGATGTTGTGCAGTCCTGGACATTCTGACCAAGTGCTTTGTGCTTTGTGAACCCAGAAAATCTGAGACAGGTCTCAGTTAACTTAGAAAGTTTATTTTGCCAAGGTTGAGGATACACCCATAACACAGCCTCAGGGAAACCTGAGGCATGTGCCCAAGGTGGTTGGGACACAGCTTGGTTTTCTACACTTTAGGGAGACATGAGACATCAATCAATATATGTAAGAAGTATATTAATTTGGTCTGGAAAGGTGGGACATCTTGAAGCAATGGTAGAAAGACTGGAAGCTGGGAGGGTGCTTCCAGATCACAGTTGAGACACAAATGGTTGCATTCTTTTGAGTTTCTGATTAGCTTTTCCAAAGGAGGCAACCAGATATGCATTTATCTCAGTGAGCAGAGGAGTGACTTTGGATAGAATGGGAGGCAAGTTTGCCCTAAGAAGTTTTCCAGCTTGAATTTTCCGTAGTGATTTGGAGGGTGCAAGATACTATACTTTCACAGCTTCTGCTGAGGATTGTCCTTTAAGTCCTTTCAGCAAGAATGGACAAACCTTGTGGCCATTCAAGGGACAGGTAAATATCACCTGAGAACCTAAGAAAATGCATTTCTGTGTCAGTTCCCAAGCTCAGTGTGCCACTTGGAGGGCCAAGGCATCATGGTTTCAAATTCCAACATTGCTACTTATATGCTATGGGATTCTGCCTAAATCTTTAGATCTCTCTGCAGTTCAGTAAAACACTTTTCTGTATATTTTTTCCTGGATCCCTAATGACCATGTTCCACTCCCTTTTAGATACTTTTCAGTGTGTCTGGCAAGGTATATAGGGATCAATATTTGGTGTGTATCTGCATGTAAGAGAGGTCTATAATCCCTTTAGCAAATGCACACAAACACACTCATACACACATGTTTATAATACCTGCATAGTAATTATAGAATTACTGTAGTATGTTTAGTAATATCCTGAGGCAATGTGTTTTAAAAGGCTGTCATCTAATTGACCAAGGAAGTGATTTCCTCTATTCCATTCCCACTGTCTTGTGAACCAGGGACCAGCTTTGTCATGGGCATCCATGTGAAGAGACTACCAAACAGGCTTTGTGTGAGCAACATGGCTTATTTCACCTGGGTGCAGGCAGGCTGAGTCCGAAAAGAGAGTCAGTGAAGGGAGATAGGGGTGGGGCCGTTTTATAGAATTTGGGTAGGTAAAGGAAAATTACAGTCAAAGGGGGTTGTTCTCTGGTGGGCAGGGTTGGGGGGTCACAAGGTGCTCAGTGGGGGAGCTTTTGAGCCAGGATGAGTCAGGAAAAGGAATTTCACAAGGTAATGTCATCAGTTAAGGCAGGAAGAGGCCATTTTCACTTCTTTTGTGGTGGAATGTCATCTGTTAAGGCAGGAACCAGCCATCTGGATGTGTACGTGCAGGTCACAGGGGATATGATGGCTTAGCTTTGGCTCAGAGGCCTGACAAGCTTCTCACTGCCAAACAGAAAGATCTAGAAAAGCAACTGGAGTGTGGGCTGAGAGAGTGGTGATCAGTCAAGAGTCAGTGTGATTGCCACGTAATATTTCTCATTCCAGATACAAATTCTATGCATTATGCCTTATGTGTGGGGAATGGTGATCTGGCCTTAGCCTGACTCCCCTGGGCAAACAATATAAGGCTCCCATCTGGAAACCTTGATAGGTTGCTTCAATGGGGCTGTGCTGGGAAATTTAAGTAGGAGCAGTGATGGGAAGGAGAACTAACATTTATTTCATAAGCAAATATGTGATTTCATTTTATCTTCACAACAATCCTATGATATAGGGATCTTAAATATCTCCCATTTTAAAGATGAGAAAATAGAAGCTCAGAGAGGCAGAGTAACTTGCGCCAGGTCACAGAGCCATAAAGTGAAATTCCAAACCATATCCTTCCAAATCCAAAACCTGCGTTATTTCTCTTATGCTATTTGGCATAAAAGTGTAGGAAGGAAAATGGTTAAGAACAATGACTCTGGGGATGGATTGCCTAAGGCTGAATAGATGTGTGATGTTGGCAAGTCACTTCACATCTCTTGGTTTTAGCCTCATCTTAAAATGGGGACAATAACTACCTACTTCCTAGGGTAATTTGAGGATTAAAAGAGTTAACACAAGAAAAGTACCTCCAGTGCCTAGAGTAAAATATGCAAGCTATTTATTATCATCCCACAGTGCTTTGGAGCTCCATCCCTCCGAGTATGCTGGTAGCACAGGGCTCTCACATTCCTGGCTCTTGCCCTCACATCTATAGCCTGGGGCCTCTTTAGCAGGGATTGTCTACTGCTAAAAGAAATAAGGCATTTTCCTGGTAGCCTGCAGTGAAACTTTTATTGAAGTATCAGCTTATCTAATTGGCTTTTAATATTACTCAGTTCAGCTTCTCAAGAGAAGAAGTTTTTAGTGCTGTGGGGTCGCTCTCACTTAAGGAGGGGCATGGTAAATGGACAATTTGGATATAAAAGCAGCTTAATTTTTTTTTTACTTTTATTTTAGGTTCAGGGGTACATATGTGGGTTTGTTATATGGGTAAACTTGTGTCACAGGGGTTGGTTGTACAGATTATTTCATCACCCAGGTACTAAGCCTAGTACTCAATAGTTACCTTTTCTGATCCTCTCCCTCCCCCAACCCTCCACCCTCAAGTAGGCCCCAGTGTCTGTTGTTCCCCGCTTTGTGTCCATGTGTTGTCATCATTTAGCTCCCACTTATAAGTGAGAACATGTGGTATTTGGTTTTCTGTTCCTGCATTAGTTTGCTAAGGGTGATGGCCTCCAGTTCCACCACAGAAATTTAATACACAGAAATGAACATTCCTTGAACAAAAATCTTTGCCTATCTAACTGTACCTTCTTAGTGCAGATTTCTTGAAGTGAAATGGCTGGATCAAAGGATAGAAACATTTTTAAAGCTCTTTAAATTTAGTATTAAATTGCTTTCCAGGCAAATGATATCCCCACCAACACATAAGAAGATCATGAACCTGCCTATTCAATGACACCTCCATAAGCCATAGTGTTATTTAAAATGCTTCTTCTGAAAGAAATCATAGATGGCACAAACAAATGGAAACACATCCCATACTCATGGATAGGTAGAATCAATATTGTGAAAATTACCATACTGCCAAAAGTAATCTACAAATTCAATGCTATCTCCATCAAAATACAACCATCATTCCTCACAAAATTAGAAAAAAAATTCTAAAATTCATATGGAAGCAAAAAAGAGCCCACATAGCCATAGCAAGACTAAGCAAAAAGAACAAATCTGGAGGCATCATACTACCTGATTTCAAACTACCCTATAAGGCCATAGTCACCAAAACAGCGTGGTACTGGTATAAAAATAGGCACATAGACCAATGGAACAGAATAGAGAATCCAGAAATAAACTGAAATACAGCCAACTGATGTTCGACAAAGCAAACAAAAACATAAACTGGGGAAAGGACACCCTTTTCAACAAACGGTGCTGGGATAATTTTCTAGCAACACGTAGGAGGATGAAACTGGATGCTCATCTCTCACCTTATACAAAAGCCAACTCAAGATGGATTAAGTACTCAAACCTAAGACCGGAAACTATAAAAATTCTAGAAGATAACATTGGAAAAACCCTTCAAGACATTGGCCTAGGCAAGGATTTAATGACCAAGAACCCAAATACAAATGCAATAAAAACAAAAATAAATAGCTGGGATCTAATTAAACTAAAGAGCATTTGCATGGCAAATCTTCACAATCTATACATCTGACAAAGGACTCATATCCAGAATCTACAACGAACTCGAATCGGTAAGAAAAAAAGCAAACAATCCCATCAAAAAGTGGGCTAAGAACATAAGTAGACAATTCTCAAAAGAAGATATGCAAATGGCCAATAAACATATGGAAAAATGCTCAACATCACTAATGATCAGGGAAATGCAAATCAAAACCACAGTGTGATACCACCTTGCTCCTGCAAGAATGGCCATAATAAAAAAAATTAAAAAACACTAGATGTTGGCGTGGATGCGGTGATCAGGAACACTTCTGCACTGCTGGTGGGAACATAAACTAGTATAGCCACTATGGAAGATAGTGTGGAGATTCCCTAAAGAACTAAAAGTAGAACTACCATTTGATCCAATAATCCCTCTACTGGATATCCACCCAGAGGAAAAGAAGTCATTATTTGAAAAAGATACTTGCACACACGTTTACAGCAGCACAATTCACAATTGCAAGATCGTGGAACCAACCCAAATGCCCATCAATCAACAAGTGGATAAAGAAACTGTGATATATATATATATTTTATATATAGATATATGATGGAATACTACTCAGCCATAAAAAGGAATGAATTAACAGCATTTGCAGTGACCTGGATGAGATTGAAGACTATTATTCTAAGTGAAGTAACTCAGGAATGGAAAACTAAACATCGTATGTTCTCATTGAAATGTGGGAGCTAAGCTATGAGGACACAAAGGCATAAGAATGATACAATGGACTTTGGGGACTTGGAGGGAAGAGTGATAGCGGGGTGAGGGATAAGACTACAAATATGGTGCAGTGTATACTGCTCGGGTGATGGGTGCACCAAAATCTCACAAGTGACCACTAAAGAACTTACTCATGTAAACAAATACCAGTTGCACTGCAATAACTTATGGGAAGAAAATATTCTGTGGTATTTAGTTCCCTTAGTGAAAGTCAAAAGCGTGAAGTCACAACTTTAAATGTCAACATTTATACCACACCCAAAATTATGTCTTTTGCAAGTATTTAAAATTATTTTAAACATTTTTAGATGTCGACCTAAAAATATATGAGGGCCTGTATAGTCTGCAAATTTTTTTTGTAATGGTTCTCATCCTTGCATTCACATTGGAGTTTCCTGGGGAGCTTCGGAACTTATGAATGACTGGGTCCCATTTCCAGAGTTTCTGATGGAATTGATATGTTTTACAGCCTGAGCACCAGAAGTTTCTATAGCTCCCCAGGTAAATCTAATAGCTAAAGTAGAGAGCTCTGGTTTTAGGGTGGGTATGTGAGCAAAAATTTGTAAAGACTATATTTTACAGAAATGCCTTTTTGTCACTTCTCATCCCAACCCCATTCATGGAGGCAGTCACTCAATGTCAAGATCCTGGCCTCATTAGTCCGCTGCAGTTTCGGTCTCCAGGTGCTCCAAGTACTCGTGAACATAATTCTTGAGCCCCTGGACTAGGGTTTTCTCATAGTACTGCCTTTTGTTCTGAAGAGAAGCATCAAAAAAGGTCATCATCTAGGCCATTACCTTTCCAAGATCTTAAGACAGAATCTTTCCCTCAAGCAGAGGACTGACTTTTATTTCTTGTTTTTCTAACACATCACCTACTACCTATCCTCAATCATGGGCTTTGTACAGTAACTGGCATCCTTATATTTCCCTGGATCCTCCCAAAAGAAATGGGATTTTTAAGTTTAATTTAATTTTAAATTAAAACTTCTTTGCCAAAAATGTCTTATATGCCCATGCCATGAGAATGAAAATATAATAAAACTAAATTGCCTTCACAGATCTGTTCCTAGCAACCCATTTCTTCTTCAAGGAGGCAACTCCTATTAATAGTTTCTTACGTACCCTTCCAGAGACACTTCATACATTTACATTTAGTTATGCATAAGTGTCATTTTTCAACTTTAGTTTTTATTTTTGCACAAATAATGTCACACCATACACACTTCCCTGCACCTTGTGGCTAGTTTCATATCAGCAATAGACATCTTAGTTTCTTATATGAATCTTAGCATATTAACTCTGGTCTCTTTTGCACTTCTCACCTCCTCACGATCCAGTTTAATGGTTAGCTTCTCTGTCTAATGCCTAAGGCCAACCAATGCGAAATGAAACCCTACAATAAGTGACTTTTTGTGTCTGGCTCAGTGTGAAGTGAGTTTATACTATGCTGCATCTCTGGTATTGTGCTGTGGTACATGTGGTCCCACACCTGATTCAGCTCTATGAAAAAGGAGAATGAGACTGAGATCTGTAGTATTCTGAAGCAGATTTTCAAGAACTATTTTCCTGTTCCTCTCTTGTGTCTTAGTTGTTGATCTCTTCACACAAGTGAACTTCTAATTGCTCTGTTTTTTTTTTCTCTTTATTAACAACTATGTGTTTGGCTGTTTTCTCCGTGCCAGGTCCTATGCTAAATAATTTGCATGCCATTATGTCTTCTTTTGCATATATATGTGAGCTGAGTTGTGTTAAATTCCATTTCACAGATGGGAAGATTAAGGCAGAAAACAAGTAAATCACCTTTACTTTGCTACAGCAAGTAAGTGGTAGAACCAAGATTTGAACTAAGAGGGTCTGGCTCCAGTCAGACCTTAATCAGGATTTTTTTTTTTTTGGCATTTTAGTATATCCAGCGTGCAAAGACGCAAGAAAACAGTATGCAGTAAGCCAACATAAATGTGTAATCCTGAGATTGGAATCCTTAATCTGCAGATACATTTGAAAGTTTTATTGCAAGGAATTGAGTTTCTACCTAAAGATGAGATTGAGGTTTAAGGTGGGTAGAAAAGGTTTAAATAGCCATTGCTCACAGGGTGAGAGAACCATCTGGGGAAAAGTTGGAGATTTAGTGGGCATAATACTTACTAAATAGTTACCTGTATATTACCGTAGCGGTTCTTCCCTAGTGGTTTCCCTCCCAACCATGCTCTTCTACACAGGATGTTAGCAATCCACCATCACATAGAGGAAATATGAGTTATCAATTTAGTAAATGATTATTTAATACTTATGACACATCAGGCACTAGTGTCAGTGTATATACATTGGCATGCTGAACCAGAATGAAAGGCCAGCAGGAGGGCCACTGTGTAGAGGAGAAATCTGTTGGAAGTGACCAATGATCACTTCATCATTCCCCCAGGTGTCTGCTGCACTAGGATGGGCCTTTGCTTTGCTTTCAGTGAGCGTATCAGGAGGCAAAACTTACTTCATTGTTAAGTTGACACGTGTTCTTATTGAGGAAGAGCAGCTTCTACTAATCGGCTGAGGTCACAGTCATGCTCTCTGAGAGATGACCATTTATTCTGAGTCATTCTTCTCTGTGTTGATATACTCTGCATGTGTGCATTCTGTGTTCTCTTTGCCAGGAGGAAATGGATGTGGGAGAGGCATCCAAAACCTTAGTCTGGTTCTCAATGCATTCAATGGTCTGGTGGCTGCATTCACTTCCCTGCTTAAAATAATAGTTAATACTTATTGAACATTCACTCTGCCAGGCATCTGGTTAAGCACTTTATCTGGACTATGTCATCTATTCTGCTCCAGGAAACCTTTGATGTTGATGCTACTATTATCCTCTATTTCTATATGAGATACGAAGAGGCTATATTCAGGGTTCCAGAGCAACAGAGCCAAATAGGATATATGTGTATAGATATATGTGTATACGAAAGGGAGGTTATTAGGGAGAATTGGTTCACATGATTACAAGGTAAAGTCCCACAATAGGCCACCTGCAAGCGGGGGAAGAAAGAAGCCAGTAGTGGCGCAGTCTGAGTAAAAAAGCCTCAAAGCCAGGGAAGCCAACAGCGTAGCCTTCAGTCTGCAGCCGAAGGTCTGGGAGACCTCTGCAAGCCACTGGTGCAACTCCCGGAGTACAAAGGCTGAAGAACCTGGAGTATAATGTCCAAAGACAGGAGGAACAGAAGCAAGCGTCCAGCACGTGAAGCCAGAAAACTCAGCGAGCAAGCTTATCCCACCTTCTTCCACTTGCTTTGTTCTAGCCATGCTGGCAGCTGATTGTATGGTGCCCACTTACATCGAAGGTCTTCCTCTCCCAGTCCAGCGACTTAAATGTTGATCTCCTCTGGCAACACCCTCACAGACAAACCCAGAAACAATACCTTACCAACCATCTAGGCATCCCTCAATCCAATCAAATTGACACCCAATATTAACCATCACAGAGACTAAACCTTTTATATTTGATAGCCAATAAAATGGCAGAGATGGAATTTGAATCTAAGAAATTTATATGGAGCCTGTGTACTTAACCATGTCTTGATACTACTTCTCAAATCCACAGATGTTTTTCCCTTACACCAACCAGTCTCCTGACCATGGCCTATAAGATCTTATGTGATCTGGCTTCTACTTCTTCAACATCATCTCTTACCATTTTCTTCTCTATTCATTCTGCTTCTGCCATAACTGGCCTTGCTAATTTTAACATATCAAGCTTATTCTTACTTTAGGATCTTTGTTCTAGCTGTTCCTACTTTAATGTTCTTCCCATGACTTGTTTATTCTCATTATTCAAGTCCCTGTTCACGTTACCACATCAGATATCTTCTCCATGAACACCTCATCATAACTACTTCTATCTCACCCCCATTACCGCTCTACCATAGTATCTTGTTTTAATTTCTTTATAAAACTTATCATTACTTGAAATTATTATTTATTATTATTATTTTGAGACAGAGTCTCGCTCTGTTGCCCAGGCTGGAGTGCAGTGGTGCAATCTTGGCTCACTGCAAGCTCCGCCTCCCAGGTTCACGCCATTCTCCTGCCTCAGCCTCCCAAGTAGCTGGGACTACAGGCACCCGCCACCATGCCTGGCTAATTTTTTTGTATTTTTAGTAGAGACGGGGTTTCACCATGTTAGCCAGGATGGTCTCGATCTCCTGACCTCGTGATCCGCCCGCCTCGGCCTCCCAAAGTGCTGGGATTACAGACATGAGCCACTGCGCCCAACCTACTTGAAATTATTATTTTATTTATTTGATAATTTTCTGTTGGCTCTCACTAGAATTGTAGGTCCACATGAGTGCAGGGACCTTGTTCACCACTGTATCCACAGCATCTAGAACAAAATCTGTCATACAGTAAAGGACTCAGTAAATACTTGTTTAATGAATGAACAAACCCTACAAACATTTATTCAACACCTTCTACATGCCATGCCAGATACTGGGAATACATAGATTGGATAGGACATGGACTTCGAAATTTCTGCCATTGAAATTTCTGTGGTTTTACAAGAAAGGCAGACATTACACCAGAGAGTGAGCAGCATTGTGCTAGAAGGAAACAGAAAGCTCAGAGGAGGGACGTTTACTGCAGCCTGGAGGCATTGAGAAAGGCCTCCAAGAGAGGGGGGCTTCTGAGTTACATACTGAGGACTAGGTCAGTGACACCTAGAAAAACGAGAAAATAAGGGTATTCCAAGCCAAGAGACCAGCATACTGGTAAGAAGAGTCCTGGAGGTGTGAGACATCATGTTGCTTTAAGAAACAACAATATGATTAGAGTGAAGTGAGATAGTGAAAAGACACGCCCTCCAATTTTCTGCTTGACTCACACCTACTGCTGTTTAAGACTCAGTTTGAATGACACTGCCACAGTGAATCAGGCTTTGCCCTGTTCCACCCTTATTCCTTTAGCATCCTATACTTCTATTTAACATAACCCCTACCTTACATTATTAGAATGATTTTCCTTTTCACTTTGGTATTTCTCACTGGAGTGCAGCTCCTTGAGAAAGAGGTATGTGTGACTCATTTATGTGCCCTCTCTACACTTAGTGCCCAAATGGTGCTATTTGAGCTAATGAACATAAAATAAATAATGGTCATGGATTCAGCAGTTAAGAATAAGATTTTCATTAAATAAAAATAGTTCTGATGACAAAAAGGGGGAAAAATTAGAAAACCACTGCACTAAAGCTCTCTCTACAAAGACAGTTTTCCTGAAAAGCTATTCACCATGATATGTGGACAAATCCAGGAAGACTATGTGAAGTAATGGTTAAGATAATAGGCTTTGCATCAAATAAATATTTATTTTCTAATCCTGGCTCTGCCTTAATTGAATTTAGGCAAGTTCCTTAACCCTTTAGATACCCCAGTTTCCTAGTCTGTTGAATTGGTATCTACCTCACAGGGTTGTTGTATGGATTACACAGGATAAGGCATGTAAAAATGTTTCACACCAGCATTTGGCACATAGCAAATGTGCAATAAATGCTTGTTTCTTTTATTATCATCCTCATGCTCATCATCTATGGCATAAAGAAGTGTTTATTGTGTTAATCTTAGCTCTTATATAGAACAGCTTTTTCCCAGATGGCAATATTTGGAAAGAATTTGCCTTTGAGGTCTGATTTGTACTTCTTTTTCACTTCCTCAAGGGGGCCTCTGATAGATGCAATAACCAGAAACTGACCAAGCAAGGGTAACAAGGAGTAAGGAGTGAGAAATAGACTGAAAAAGGAGTAGGTTAGTAGGTTAGGAATAGGAGAGAAATAAGCTTTTCTGGGAGCCTATGTAGCAGGGAGGCACAAAATAAGACAATGAGAGAGCAGATTTAATGGACGTGTGAAAAGAGACTAGAATTAAAGGCCTGCACAATTTACCTAGAATGAGCAAAAGAACTAGTAAGAAATATTTCTTAGTCTTTCTCATTGTAAATAATTTTATTTTATTGATAAAATACTAATTAAAATGTACACAAATATGTTTATTTCAGGTGCTGATTATTATGGTAAAGTGTTGGAAACAATATAGAAGTTCAACTGTAGAATTTATTAAATTATCCTTCACATCTGTAGGAACAGTAATGTACACACATTTGTTTGTGTGTGTGTGTGTGTGTGTGCACAACAAGGCTGTTTATTTCACCTGGGTATAGGCGGGCTGAGTCCGAAAAAGGAGTCAGCAAAGGGTGGTGGGATTATCATTAGTTCTTATAGGTTTGGGATAGGCATACAAAGTACATTCTTAAGGGCAGGGGAGAATATTATCAAGTACCTTCTTAAGGGTGGGAGAGACTATATCGAATTAGTTAGGGTGGGGCAGGAACAAATCACAATGGTGGAATGTCATCAGTTAAGGCTATTTACACTTCTTTTGTGGATCTTCAGTTGTTTCAGGCCATCTGGATGGACACGTGCACGTCACAGGGGATATGATGGCTTAGCTTGGGCTCAGAGACCTGACATTCCTGTTTTCTTATATTAAAAAGAAAAACAAAACAAAATAGTGGTGAAGTGTTGGGATGGTGAAGTTTTTGGGGGGTGGTATGGAGAGATAATGGGCGATGTTTCTCAGGGCTGCTTCGAGCGGAATTAGGCACAGTGTAGGAACCTACGGTGGGGGAGATTAAACTGAAGAAAGATTTGGGGGTAAGAGGTGATATTGTGGGGCTGTTAGAAGGAGAATTTGTCATATAGAATTATTGGTGGTGACCTGGATGCAGTTTTGTATGAATTGAGAAACTAAATGGAAAACACAAGGTCTAAATAAAAGAAGGAGAAAAATAAGTATTAAAGGATATAAGAATTGGGAGTACCCAGGACATCCAATTAGACAGTGTCCAAGGGGGTTCAACATAATTATTTGCTTGGTTGGTGAGTTTTGGGGCTCTATCCTTCAGTTTTTTTGTTTTGTTTTGTTTTGTTTTTTTATATATATACCAAGCCAGATTGATTTAGGTAAAAACAACACTCTTTGTTTAAAAATGTACAGAGTCCTCCTTTTTCAGCAGTGAGTAAATCGAAGCCTCAGTGATTTTGGAGGAAAGAGAAATGCAAAGCCAACAATTGTTTGTTAAAGAAGGATTAGAAACAGCTAGGAGAGAGTGAATGAGATGGATAGTGTGGTGGAGAGAGCTGGGGAGAGGTAAAGTGTGGCATAAGAACAGGAACGAGAGTAAGAAAGTATAAAAGTAAAGAATAGGACTTCATCAGGGTGAAAGTATTGGAGTGTCCTGTCAGCAAAGATCATCTATCCACTCCAAGAGGGAGTCAAGAGTGGCAGACTGGGGATAGATTTTCATGATGGAAAGGAAATAAGAGGTTTTATAGGTGGGCTAACAGCTTGTAACCTACATGGAAGAGGTCATGAAATGATGACAGAATAGAGTGGGCCTGTGAGGCTAGTGGGAGAGTTTTTTTTTTTTTTTGGTCTAAGAACCATCTGCCTTGAGTGGAGAGGGATTGATAGGTGGAAACTTCATTTAGAGAGTAAATAGGAGTGACCAATGAGAAGGAGAAAAACTGGCCGTGAGGGACAGAAGTTGGAACGCTAGCTGCTGCTTTAGCTACCTTATCAGCATAAGCGTTGCCCTAAGCGATGGGATCTGATGCCTTTTGATGGCCCTTGCAGTGAATGACTCCAGCTTCCTTTGGAAGTAAAGTGGCTTTAAGAAGAGTTTTTATTAAGGAGGCATTAATGATGGAGGACTCTTGTGTAGTGAGGAAATTTCTTTGTGTCCATATAACAGCATGGTGGTGCAGGATATGGAAGGCAAGTTTAGAGTCAGTATAAATATTGATGCATAGTCCCTTTGCAAGAGTGAGAGGGCCCGAGTTAAGGCAGAGAGTTCAGCTTGCTGAGAGGTAGTGGAGGAGGGCAGAGCAGTAGCCTCAATGATAGATGTGGAAGATACTATAGCATGGCCTGCCTTTGCTGGTGAGTGGCGATTAGGGCTGGTGGAACTGCCATCGATAAATCAAGTGTGATCAGGGTGAGGAACAAGAAAGAAGGAAATATGGGGAAATGGAGTGAAAGTCAGATGGATCAGAGAGATAGTCATGGGGGTAAGGTGTGGTATCCGGAATAATGTGGGAGGCTGGATTGAAGTCTGGGCCAGGAACAGTGGTACTTGTGGGAGACTCAACAAAGAGTGGGTATAGCTGAAGGAGCTGGGGGGCAGAAAGTATATGCATCAAGGGTGAGGAAGAAAATAGATTTTGAAAGTCATGGGAACTGTAGAGAGTAAGTGGAGCATAGTTTGTGATTTTGAGGGCCTCTAAAAGTATTAAAGCAGCGGCAGCCACTGCACACAGACATGAGGGCTAGGCTAAAGCAGTAAGGTCAAGTTGTTTGGATAGAAAGGCTACAGTGCACAGTCCTGGCTCTTGTGTAAGAATTCTGACCACACAGCCCTGTATTTTGGCTGTGTGTAATGAAAAGAGTTGGGATGAGTTAGGGAGAGCTAGTGTGGGAGCAGCCTTTAGGACTGTTTTTTAAGGAATGGAAAGGGGAGTAGGGAAAGGATTTAGGATTTATGGGGTCAGCTAGGTTTATCTAGAACAGAATAATGGGTTGTGGAGTGAGGTATTGAGGATAGCAGAGTATATGGGTTTGGCACCACAGGGTGGATAGGAAAACAATTTGGTTGATAAGGTGCTGATCCTGAACAAACTTGTAAGACTTGTCTGGTTTTTGGACAGGTAAAATGGGGAATTGTAAGGAGAATTTATAGGCTTTAAAAGGCCATGCTGTAACAGGCAAGTGATAACGGGCTTTAATCCTTTTAAAGTGTGGTGGGATAAGGGTGATTAGGTTTTAATGGGATGGTAAGGGGTGCATGATTGGTCACCAAGGAGGGAGTAGAGGTGTCCTTTACTTGTGGATTAAGGTGGGGAGATACAAGGGGAGGATATGAAGGAGGCTTTGAGCTGGGGAAAAGGGCAGCAATGAGGTATGGTTGTAGCCTAGGAATAGTCAGGGAAGCAGATAATTTAGTTAAAATGTCTCGATCTAATAAGGGAGAAGGGCAGGTGGGGATAACTAAAAAGGAGTGCATAAAGGAATGTTGTCCAAGTTGGCATCAGAGTTGGGGAGTTTTAAGAGGTTTAGAAGCCCGGCCATCAATACCCACAACAGTTATGGAGGCAAGGGAAACACGCCCTTGAAAAGAAGGTAATGTGGAGTGGATAGCCTCCATATTGATTAAGAAGGGGATGGACTTACCCTCCACTGTAAGGGTTACCCAAAGCATCTGTGATGGTCCTGTAGGCTTCTGAGGCAATCAGGCAGTGTCAGTCTTCAGCTGCTAAGCCAAGAAGATCTGGGAAGAAGTCAGAGAGCCTTGGGCCAGAATTCCAGGGTCTCTGGGAGTGGCTGCCAGCTGAGTTGGACAGTCCAGTTTCCAGTGGGGTTCCGTACAGATGGGACATGGCTTAGGAGGAATCCCAGGCTGTGGGCATTCCTTGGCCCATTGGCCAGATTTCCGACACTTGAAGCAAGATCCTGGGGGAGGCGGTCCTGGAGGAATGCCTAGCCCCTGCGGTTTAGGCGTTTTGAAATTCTTGTGTGCTGGAGATATGGCTGGGGTTTCTCTTACAGCGGAGGCAAGTAATTGCAACTCTTCCCAATTATTGTACACCTTGAAGGCGAGGTCAATTAAGTCCTGTTGTGGGGTTGAGGGCCAGAATCTAATTTTTGGAGCTTTTTCTAATGTCGGGAGTGGGTTGGGTAATAAAATGCATATTGAGAATAAGGTGGCCTTCTGGCCCCTCTGGGTCTAGGGCAGTAAAGCGTCTAAGAGTTGTTGCCAAACGGGCCATGAACTGGGCTGGGTTTGTATATTTGATGAAAAAGAGCCTAAATGCTAACTGATTTGGGAGAGGTTGGCTAAAGAAAAAGGGGCATTAACCTTGACTATGCCTTCAGCTTCAGCCACCTCTTTAAGGGGAAATTGTTGGGCAGGTTGGGGAGGGCTAGTTGTGGAACGAAACTGTAAGCCAGACTGGGTGGGAGGAGGAGAGGTGATAGAAGGATTATAGGGTCGGGGAGCGGAGGCTTAAGAGTTGGGACCTGGCTCGGCCTGGCGAGGAGCAGCCTGGGGAGAAGGGGAGAGGTCAGATGGGTCTGTAGAAAAGGAGGATTCACAGGACTCAGAGCTTGGGGTGGAGACTGAAGGAATAGAGAGGAGAGAAAGAAGAAAGATTTGGGACGAGTCTCACTGGGAGCAGAGACTAGGGAGGGACCAATGTGTAAAAGAATGTCTGGACGTCAGGCACCTCAGACCATTTGCCCATTTTATGACAAGAATTATCTAGATCTTGTAGGATGGAAAACTGAACGTGCCATTTTCTGGCTACTTGGAATCATTGTCGACTTTGTATTGGGGCCAAGCAGTGTTGCAGAAGAAAATAAGATGCTTAGGTTTTAGGTCAGGTGTGAGTGGAAGAGGTATTAAGTTTTTGAGAACATAGGCTAAGGGAGAAGAAGGAGGAATGGAGGGTGGAAGGTTGCCCATAGTGAAGGAGGTAAGTTTAAAGAGAAAGGTAGAGACATGGAGAAGGGGGTGGTGAGCAGCCCTGGGCTGCAATGTGGGTGAGCAGCCAAAGCAGACGTCCTTGCAATTGACTTGCCACCAAGGGAATGTGGGTGAATAACCAAGGCAGGTGTCCCCATGGTGATCAGACACCAATGGAATGTGGGTGAATAATCAGGCAGGCATCCCTGCAGTGATTAAACACCAAGGGAAGACTGTCTTCCCGAGTCCGTGACTGGTGCTGGAGTTTTGGGTCCACGGATAAAATGTGTCTCCTTTGTCTCTACTAGAGAGGAAAAGAACTGGAATTGGAAGGATGGGGAGATTGAAGGGTAGCAAGAGAGGTTGGAGAAGAGAGTGAAAAGACCGCTTACCCAATTTAAAATTGGTGAGCTGTTCCTTGGGCTCGTTGGTCTGAGGACCCGAGGTGGATCTCCTCACGGAGTGAGAGTGACGACAGGGTACAAGTCTCCCGAAGGAGTCCTCCTGTCCTGGGTCTTCGGCACCAAATGTCACACGCATCCATGTGAAGAGACCACCAAACAGGCTTTGTGTGAGCAATAAGGCTGTTTATTTCACCTGGGTGCAGGCGGGCTAAGTCCGATAAAGGAGTCAGCCCACACATTTCTTAATATGAAGTAGTGTTCAGTATGTAAATTATTAAAGAAAAAGATTACATAAGTGTATATATCGTATATTCACATCTATTTATAAGTTTATACATATATACATAAAATAGTGTAGCTGGATACACAATAAATATTTAAAGGCTGTGGGATTATGAATGTTGTTTCCTCTAACATTTACATATACTTATGTTCTAGTTTCTCTAAAATAATTTGTATTAATTGTGTCATAAATATTTTTATTAACAGTTAACATTTATTGAGTGTCTAATGTGTGCCAGACACTACATATATCTTTTAATCCTCACAGTCACCCTGGTAAGTATTATCTGTCCTCCCACCCCCTGCATTATACAGATGATGAAATAAAGGCTAACAGTGACTTGGGCAAGATCATGCGGCTAGGATGACTGGAAACTGAAACCAAATCTGTCTGGCCCAAGTCCGTGCATTTACCCACAGCAATACTGCCTTTCCTGGTTAGCTCATCATGTCAGAACCTGGAAAAAAAATAGCTGTTCCAACTGTCAGAATGTTATACCACAGTGGTTTATGTAATAACCTTGTTTTGTTTATTTTTCTAGCAGAACACTTTCTTCAAATGAAAAGTTATGTAACAGGCTCTCAATAAGTGCTTATTCAATTTTCCTTGAGATACTCCTACTCTGATCTCCTAAACACGAGTTCATGTGCCTCCCACAAAGCTGAGATCGCAATGGCTCTTGTTACTTGTGCTTTCTCACATCTCTCCTGGGAAATGTTGGCTTATCCCATTAGGATGGGGTCTTGAACCTGAGGATGATGAAGTGTCAGCAAGTCTAGGACCACAGGAATCCCTGCCATCTCCACAAGGACTGTTGTTATTTTTGAAAGAATCTCCCATGTAAACAGAAGAAGCCTTGGTATTTAAACACTAGTGTCATATAACCAGATTGCTAGACCTTGTGAAAAATGGGCTTCTGTGAATTCTGTTTTGCCTCATTATATTTTTCTGACTACACTCTGCCCTTCCTTGTTTAAATCCAGTATACTGCCAGTAATTTGAATTAGCAATCTCAGTAGTGAATGAAGGAGGAGAACGGTGTCATCATTGAAGTGGAAACAGTGTGAGGGGTTGCCCAGCTGAACATCATTAGTTTGATGCTTTTTCTACCCAGCTTGGTGAAGTCCCTGTTGTCATGGTTCCTTTGTGAAAGTTCTCTCACCCTCATAATTACACATGCCTCATTGCCTACCGTACTTGTGAATGGAATACAAGGCCCTCATATCTGCTTCATGCCTCATACCAGTTTCCTCTAATGCAATACCCTTGCCTTGAGTTTTACATTCTGTATCACAGAGCATTTCTTTCTTTCCTTTTCCTTCCTTCCTCCCTCCCTCCCTCCCTTCTTTCTTTCTCCCCTCCCCTCCCCCCCTCCCCTCTCACCTCCCCTCCCCTCCCCTCCCCTCTCCTCTCCTCTCCCCTCCCCTCCCCTACCCTCCCCTCTCCTCTCCTCTCCTCTCCTTTCCTTTCACAGACTCTTACTCTCTTGCCCAGGCTGGAGTGCAGTGGTGCAATCTCGGCTCATTGCAATCTCCGCTTCCCGGGTTCAAGCAACTCTCCTGCTTCAGCCTCCCAAGTAGCTGGGACTACAGGCACAAGCTGCCATGCCTGGCTAATTTTTTTGTATTTTAGTAGAGACGGGGTTTCACTGTGTTGCCCAGGCTGGTTGTGAACTCCTGAACTCAGGAAATCTGTCTGCCTCGGCCTCCCAAAGTGCTGGGATTATAGGCATGAGCCACTGGGCCCAGCCATCACAGAGCATTTCTAACTTTCTGTGCACTCATTGTGGGCTTCTGTCCATGCTGCTTGTAATGCCCCTCTTCTCACTTTTACCACCTTGCTAACTCATTTATTTTTCTTTTTTTTTTTTTCTAAAATAGATATATAAAGGTGGAGTTGTTGGATTAAAGAAAGTGAACAATCTTATTTGATTTCTACAAAATCAACTTCCAAAAATGCTTAACCGAATTGGATATGTGCCAATAACATATGACAGTAACTGTTTTTCCTCCTCTACCAATATTACATTTCACTAATTATGTAATTTTTGTCGGTCTTATGAGAGAAATGTGGTATTTCATTGTAGTTTTGATTTGCTTTTCTCTGGTCTCTACTAAGGTGGAATTTTTAAATTTTCTTATTTGGCTATCTGTATTTCTTTTATGAATTGTCTGTTCATATACTTTACTTATTTCTATGAGATTGTCTTTTTCTTATTTAATGTAGTCTTTCTTTGTGTTTTTGGTATTAAGATTTGGCTGTAGTACATGTCACAAATATTTTCAATGAGTCTGTGGTATGTGGCATTTTATTTGTATGTATGGGTATATACAAGTTAATTCTGAAGTTGTCAAATGTATAAATCTTTTCATCATGGTGTCTATATTTTACATCTTCCTTAGGCTGACTGTCCTTATGCCAAAGTTTATTAGATTATTAGAAAGTTATCCTTTATTTTCTCCTAATCTTTTATACTTTTGTTTTTTATGTTTACTTCTTTAAAACTTTGGAATTCATGTGTGCTTATAGTGTGAGGTTAATATCTAATCTAGGGGATGGGAATTCAACAGTGAAACAGATAAAAGTTACTGACCACATACAGTGGGAATTATGGTGAGTTTTTTCTTTGATTATGCATTCATTTCTAATTCACTTAAATATTATACCTTCCTCAAGACAAATACCATATGATCTCACTTATATGTGTAATCTAAGAAAGTCAAACTGATAGAAGTAGAGAGTAGAATGGTGGTTACCAGAGACTAGGGGTTGATACTGGGGAGAGATTGATCAAAGCATACAAAATTTCAGTTACACAGGAAGAATAAATTCAAGAGATCCATCATGGTACAACATGGTAACTATAGTTAAAAACAATGTATTGTATAGTTGAAAATTACAAAAAGAGTAGATTTTAAGTGTTATTACCAAAAATAAATATTACATCTTCTTGATATGTTTTAATATCTGGTGGGGCAAATTTTCCCTCATTGTTCATCTATACAGTCACATGTTGCTTAACAACAGGGATGCATTCTGAGAAATGTGTCAGTAGGCAATTATGTTATGTGACCCTCATAAAGCGTATGTACACAAGTCTAGATGGAATAGCCTACTACACATCTAAGCTTTATGGTACAGCCTATTGTTCTACGCTACAAACCTGCGTGTTATCGTACTGAATACGGTAGGCAATTGTAATGCAATGGTATTTGTGCATTTAAACATATCTAAACATAGTAAAAATATAGTATAAAAGTTAAAAAATAGTACACCTGTATAGGGCACTTACCATGTATGGTATTAGCAATCTGGAAATTGAACTGGAAGAACTGGAAGTTGCTCTGGGTGAGTCAGTGAGTGAGTGGTGAGTAAACATGAAGGCTTAGGACATTCTACACACTATGGTAGACTTTGTAAATACTATACATTTAGGCTACACTCAATTTATGAAAAAATATTTTTCTCTTCAATAATAAATTAACTTTAGCTCTCTGTAAGAATTTTACTTTATAAACTTTTTAATTTTTTTAACTTTTTGACTCTCCTGTAACAACACTTAGCTTAAAACCCAAAACACTGTATAGCTGTCCAAAAATATTTGCTTTCTTTATACCCTTATTCTATAAGCTTTTCTTATTTTAATTTTTTTTATCTTTAAAACCTTTTTTTGTTAAAAACGAAGGCACAAACACACACATTAGCCTAGGTCTACACAGGATTAGGGTCATCAATATCACTATCTTTCACCACCACATCTTGTCCCATTGGAAGGTCTTCAGGAGCAAAAACATGCACGGAGATGTCATCGTCGATGACAACAATGCTTCTTCAAGAATGTCTCCTGAAGTACTTGCCCAAGGCTCTTGAGAAGGTATCACTCTTCAGAAATATGTCTATGATGATTTACTTTTTTGTCTCTTTTTTTTTTCATCATAAATTTGTAAGTAGATAGAGCACCATGTACATCTTTCTCTCTTTTCAAAATCTTTAATGAGTTCGTTGAAGTTTGCAAGAGCTTATGATAAACCTTTCACTGTGGATTTTCTTGAGGATTCTTTTTCTTTTTATTCTCCTGCAGTTTCCTTTTCTGTTGCCTCTTCTGAAGCTATGCATTTCTGTTCCAGTTCTAATAACTCCTCATTACTCAGTTTTTCAGGAACCACTCTAGGAGCTCCTCAGTGTCATCCTCATCCTCATCCAAGTTAAAGTTTCTTGCTATCTCAACTCTAGCCTTGTTGATTTTTACAGCCTCCCCATTCTTGGAAAATCCTTTGAAGTCATAGATGAGCCTCTTGAGTGTCTTCTTCTAGATACCATACATACACTCCTTGGTGACATCATCCCAAGCCCAAGCAAAGTTACTGATGCAGTCATAGATGTTATAATCCTTCTAGATTTGCACCAGTGTCTTCTCAGTGTCTTCCTTAGCTGAAACCCATGTGACCTGGCTCCTCAATGAAATACTAGCAAACTGAGTCCAAACACACATCAAAAATATAATACACCATTATCAAATGGATTGTATTCCAGGGAAGCAAGGATGATTCAACATACTCAAATCAGGCCAGGTGCGGTGGATCACACCTGTAATCCTAGCACTTTGGGAGGCCACAGCAGGAGGATCGCTTGAGCTCAGGAGTTGAAGACCAGCCTGGGCAACAAAGTGAGACCTTGTCTCTAAAAAAAAAAAAAAAAAGAAAGAAAAGAAAAAACATACTCAAATCAATAAATGTAATTAATCACATAAACAGAATAAAAGACAAATAAAACCATATAATTGTCCAGGTGTGGTGGCTCATGCCTGTAATCCCAGCACTTTGGGAGGCTGAGGTGGGAGGATCACTTGAGCCGAGAATTTGAGACCAGACTGGGCAACATGATGAAACCCCGTCTCCACAAAAAAAATACAAAAATTAGCCAGGCATGGTGGCACATGCCTGTAGTCCCAGCTGCTTGGGAGGCTGAGTTGGGAGGATGGTTTGAGCCCCGGAGGAGGAGGTTGCAGTGAGCCGAAATCACACCATTTCACTCCAGCCTGGGTGACAGAGCCAGTTCCGGCTCAACCAAACAAACAAACATATAATCATCTTAATGGATGCAAAAAAAGCCTTTGATAAAATTTAGCATCCCTTCGTGATAAAAGCTCTCAACGAACTAGGTAAAGAAGGAACAGACCTCAAAATAATAAAGGGTATATAGAACAAACCCACAGCCAACATCACACTGAATGGGGAAATGTTGAAGGCATTCACCTGAGGAACTGGACAAGAAGATGCCCACTCTCACCATTTCTATTCAAGATAGTACTGGAAGCTCTAGCCAGAGAAAGCAGGCAAGATAAAGAAATAATAGGCATCCACATTGGAAAAGAGGAAGTCAAATTATTGCTGTCCACTGCTGACATGATCTTATATCTAAAAAACCCTAAATGCTATACCAAAAACCTTTTATATTTACCAAGTTAATTCAGTAAAGTTTCAGAATAGAATATCTATGTACAAATGTTAGTAGCATTTCTATACACCAATAATGACGAAGCTGAAAACCAAATCAAGAAGGCAATACTATTTTCAATAGCTATAAAAAATATACCTGGGAATATATTTAACTAAGGAGGGGGAGGATCTCTACAAGGAAAACTACAAAACACAGATGAAAGAAACTGTAGATAACGCAAAAAAGATGGAAAAACATCCCATGCTCATGAATTAGAAGAATTAATATTGTTAAAATGATCACACTGTCCAACACAATCTACAGATTCAATGCAATCCCTATAAAAATGTCAACATCATTTTCCACAGGATTAGAAAAAAAAATCCTAAAATTTACATGGAACCAAAAAGGAGGCTGAAACCAAAGTAACCTAAGCAAAAGAATAAAGCTGGAGGCATCACATTACCTGACCTCAAATTATACTACAAGGTTACAGTAACCCAAACAGCCTAGTACTGGTATAAAAACAGACACATAGATCAATGGAACAGAATAGAGAACCCAGAAATAAAGCCACATATATACAACCAACTGACCTTTGATAAAGTTGACAAAAACATACTGGGTAAAGGACATCCTTTCAATAAATGCTCCTGGGAAAATTGGATATCCATATGCAGAAGGATGAAGCTGGATCCCTATCTCTCACCATATACAAAAATTAACCAAGATGGATTAAAGACTTAAATATAAGACCTGAAACTATAAAAGTCCTAGAAGAAAACCCAGGAAAAACTTCTGGACATTGGCCTAGGTGAAGAATTTATAATGGAGACCACAAAATCAAATACAAGAAAAAGAAAAACAGACAAATAGGACTTAATTATACTAATAAGCTTCTGCATAGCCAAAGAAATAATCAATAGAGTGAACCGATACTCTGCAAAATGAGATAAAATATTTGCAAATATCCATCCAACCGGGAACTAATATTTACTATTTATAAGGAACCAACAGAAACAACCCCATTAAACAGTGGTCAAAGGACATGAGTAGGCATTTTTTCAAAGAAAACGTACAAATGGCCCATGAACATATGCAAAATGGTCAACATCACTAAACATTACAGACATGCAAATTAAAACCACAATGCGATATCATTTTATACCAGTAAGAATGGCTATAATTAGAAAAGACAAAAAATAACAGATGTTGGTGAGGATGCAAAGAAAGGGAAATACTTATACACTGTTAGGAAATTCACATTAGTACAGCCTGTATGGAAAACAGCATGGAGATTTGTCAAAGAAGTGAAAATTGAACTACCATTTGATCCAGCAATCCCTCTACCAGGCATATACACAAAAGAAAAAAAGAGTCATTGTATCAAAAAGATAACTGACTCATACATTTATCAAAGCACTGTTCATAATAGCAAAGATATGGAATCAAACCAAGTGTTCATCACTGGATGAGTGGATAAAGAAAAAGTGGCATATATATACCCAGTGGAATACTATTCAACCATAAGAACAATGAAATATCTTTTGCAGCAACATGGATGGAACTGGGGGCCATTATCTCAAGTGAAACAGCTCAGAAAACGAAAGTCAAATATAAATTTTCACTTATAAGTGGGAGCTAAATAATGTGCACACAATGACAGAGTATGGAGTGATATACATTGGAGACTGGAAAGTGGGGATGGAAGGACAGAGGGTAATGAGAAATTACTTAATGAGTACAATATATGTTATTTGGGTGATGGATACACTAAAAACCAATACTTCCCCACTACTCAATGAATGCATGTAACACAATTGCACTTGTACCCCTAAATTTATACAATTTTTTTAAAAAGATAAACATCATGAAAGTTAACAGGACTGACCGAAGTTGGAGAAAGATCAATGCAGTGGCTAAGAAAGCAGATTTTGTGGTCAGACAAATCTGACTTAGAATCCCATCATAACCACTTACTTTCTGAGTGACCTTAGACAAACTTACTTAAGTGTTTGTACCTAAATGTCCTAACTGCATCTAATTTCATGGAACATCATTACTATGTTTAAGAAAATAGGCTGGAGGCGGTAGCTGGCGCCTGTAATCCCAGCACTTTGGGACGCCCAGGAGGGTAGATCACCCGAGGTCAGGAGTTTGAGATCAGCCTGGCCAACATGGCCAAACCCCGTTTCTACTAAAAATACAAAAAATTAGCTGGGGGTGGTGGCGGGTGCCTGCAATCCCAGCTACTCAGGAGGCTGAGGCAGGAGAATTGCTTGAAGGTGGGAGGCGGAGACTGCAGTGAGCCGAGATCGCGCCATTGCACTCCAGCTTGGGCAACAAGAGCGAAACTCCGTCTCAAAAAAATAAAAACAAAATAAACAAACAAAAAAAAGACTACATTAAACTAGAAAAATATCAGTATACATCGCATAAAGCAAGGCTTATCATTTCTGTGAAACTTTTGCTGTGTGTATGTCTGTGTGTGTTTGGTTTTGATGTGAAATGTTGTTTTTACATGTATTATATTCAGTTTGAAAGCCTCTGTTGTAGTTACAGGATAAGTAATCTGAAAATGTGGTGGAAAGGGAATTTGCAAATAAAGAAGAGTTGGGAGAGACATTGCAGACAGAATGGACATGCCTTGGTGATTGACTGGATTGTAGGGAGGGATCATTAAGGCAAAAAAAGGAGGAAATGAATATTATCGTGAGCTTCAACTGGGTAATGTGATGATTATTCTTTTTACAAAAATGGGACTATATGGTTGCATTCCACTAAGATGGCTCTCAGAATTGCAGCTGACAGTGAATAACATTGACTTATATGATTCATTTACCTCCTGCTTAGTCTCTTTGTCTCTAGACTCTCCCTCTTATTTCTTTCTTATGACTGATTAGGTGGATTTAATGTTCTGAAAGCATGGTACTCAGAGTCTCAGCTCTGCTCTAAAACTCTACATGATTGTCTACTGTCTGAATTATTTGGGATCATGGCCTTCATTACCTATTTCAACTAAGTAGAATATCTTTGTTATAATAAGTGGGGTCTAAAATGTTATACTGAAATCAATGCAAGATCAGAGCCTTGAATTTAGTCGCTCTTTAAGTAGGGAGTTTACAGATAATTTTACTTTTAAGAAAATCTGCTTCTTCCAATTACTCACCTTAAAACCACCTGATTTGTCAGGTGATGGCAGCAAAGAGCTGGTTACCTGAGAAACACTCTGGGTCCTCAAGTGCCTGACTACTGACTGTTTAACTTTTATAAGCATAATTATCTCATGTAAACTTCATAAGTATTCTGATGTAAATACTATTCTTCTCTCAATTTTACAAGTGATGAATTGGAACAAATAGAATTCAGGTACTTTCTCAGGTCACAAAGCTAGTTATGGTGGAGTCAGAATTTGAAGTCTGTATAAATCAGAATCCTGGTTCCTTCTACTACATAACTTATCTTCTCTGGATGCAATAACATACAGCTGAGTAGCCTCAGGCAAATTTGTTCTAACTTCTCAGAATCTGTATCATTATTTGCAATATTGGGTTAATACTTTAAAGGTGTGAGAATTAAATAAAATTATAGGTATAAACCTCTTAGTACCTGCTAAGTGTTAAACAAATCTTACTCCTCTTTTATTTCCTCAAGGAAGAAAAGATAAACAATAAATTAGTTGGTCAACATAGTCATATGCTGTAAAAAGATTGAGTCAGCATCAGCTACGACCTAGGAATAGTCTGATATGGTTTGGATCTGTGTCCCTGCCCAAATGTCATGTCAAATTGTAATCCCCAATGTTGGAGGTGGGGTCTGGTGGAAGGTGTTGGACAGTGGGGGCAGTTTCTCATGATTGGTTTAACACCATCCCCTTGGTACTGTTGTGATAGTGAGTTCTCACAAGATCTGGTTATTTAAAAATGTGTGGTGACACATCCCCGCTCTCTATTCCTCCTGCTCCTGCCATGTAAGACACCTGCTTCTGCTTTGCCTTCTACCATGAGTAAAAGCTCCCTGAGGCCTCTTCAGAAGCAGATACCACAGTGATTCCTGTACAGCCTGAAGAATCATGAGCCAATTAAACCTCTTTTGTTTATAAATTACCCAGTCTCACATATTTCTTTATAGCTGTGTGAGAACGTAATAACACATAGACTCAGTTTGTATGCTGGCAATTCGAATTTTAATTTGGCAATTAAGTTGCATTGGAGTGGAGGAGGCAGAAGCCACATCCACTGGACATGAAGAGTGGACAGTGATAAAGGAAAGAAGTGATGCAGAGAAGAACAATAAGATGGCAGCAATGTCCAGGGAAGTATTTCTTTTCATAACTCCTTAAAAATGTCATACTTGGCCTGGTCTTATCCCAAAATAAATTTCTTAGAATGTCTGACCAACAGCTTCTGAGTGAAAGATTGCCTAGTATATATTTTGAATACCACATATATGCTCTTCTTGAGACTGGGAAGACTGAGCTCAGTGTAGAAGAGAAAGCAGACAATTATTCATCACATCAAAACAGGAAACTGAATTTATTTCAAATGGCTCAGTTGGAAACAACTAAATTTTAATAGCTCCCTTCATTGTAGCTTCAGAGTAACAAATACAATGTCCAACATTTATTGATTACTTACCATATATTAGGCACACTTCTAGCATATATTTAACTCTAATCCTCAAAACTTCCATTAATTAGGTTATATTATGGATGATAAAACTGAGGCACAGAAAGGTTAGGTTATTTGCCCACAAGTCACATGGTTAGTGAGAGACAGAACTGAGACTTAAGTCCAAGGCAGTTTATTGTGTCCCACTATCCTCTACTGCTGTACTGCTAGAATAACGGAAAAGATCTTAGAGAAGGAGATGACTGGATGACTGCACCCTGTATAGCTCAGGAATGTCAGATTAAAGTGAACAGATCTGGACAGACACATTATCTCTAGATGAGATTGAAGCCAAATCTGTCTCACAGTATTGAGGCTGATTTAGCTCAAGTTATTTTCAATTTCCTTTCATATGTTCAACAAGCCTTTACTGAAGATAGTCTGCTTGCAAGAAAGATCTCACTAGGCTGGAAACTCCTTGAGGGAATAAACGTGTCTGTTTAGTTCCTCCCTCACTGACTCCGCACAACATAGTACAGTGCCTGACATGTCACAGAATCCATGATGAATCAGTGAAAAAGGCTTCTGCTCTAGATGGTCTCTGTGCTAGAGAGAGAGAAAGAGAGAGGAGAGAGAGAGAGAGAAACAGAAAGAAATGCTTGCTGCATTAACTGAGATTGAGGATACATCTAGCTCTAGTTAATAGCTTTTAGATTTCTGTGTAGTCACTTTTTTTACATTGTCAGTTGGAACGGGTAGGTTAAAGTGCTTGAGCCTGCAGCTTGATGATTTTCTAAGCCGGATTTCTACGGTACCTCTTGAAACTTTCAGCAAGACAAAAGCATTTTGTAGCTGGGGGCATTTGAGGATAACATCAGTTCATTTCATGCTGAGGCAAGACACATAATCTGAGGCAGGACACGTTGTCTTACTCTGAGACTGTTCTCTGGTAAGGAAAAGATGGCCAAAGTTATGCATGCTTCATACTGTTCCACTCCAGACAGTTTCTCTGCCTTCAGCCATGCTTTCTTAGGCAGAGCCCTTGGGGACTAGAGTCTGAAACCCCCAAAGGAAGAAAGTTGGTCTTTCTTCTGCTTCATACTTAATGGAGTAGGTGGGGTACAACTTTCAGTGGCTCAGATTGGCAAGAGCTACATGTGTCTGAACATGGAAAATACAGTGATTGTTCTCTAAAGTAACCTGGTGTAGAAGTAAAAAGATTAGCATTAAAGTCAAACAGACCAACTTTACACTTTCTAGATGCATTATTTTGAATAAGTCTCTTAACCTCTCTGAGCCTCAATTTCCTCATCAATAAAATGGTAACACCACCACCACACCAGCTTCACAAGGCTGTGAGGAGAAAGCGATGAAATAATGTATCTAAAGCTCCCTAACAATGCTTGGCACATATTTGGTACTCAATCACAGTAGATATTAATACTATTAATAAAAACTGATCCAGTTGTAGATCCACAGAGAGATGAATCTGGAACACCTGGCTCAGAAAGATGCTAAGGAGAAGATGGCTTAATTAACTCCCCAGAAACTGAAACTCTGGACCATCAAAATGTCATCAGGCATTGGAGTCTCTACAAATACCTGGCCACAGTGAACCTGGGAAGGGTCAACAGAAAGCTCCATGGTCATGCCTTCCTAAGGATTCATTTAAGCAGAGATACTCCTTGTGGTACTGAGGGAACTTAGTGCTGAGATGTCCCTGGCTGTCTGCGGCTTTCCTTGGAGACCTGGCTCTATGTGATAGCCCTAGTGGTAATAGCTTCTTTGCCTAATCTGGATCCATCCCTATCCAGTCTCTGCCATACCTGGCTCCTGGCTGGCTTATCTACCACCCGATCTGAACCCTAGTTCTGTATCCACCCTTATTAGTCATTCTGGTCCCAATGTCATTCAAGATTTCAACTTAATTCAGTATCCTGCCAGAGTAATAATGATAATAACTGCTATTTGGAGAGCACCCACTATGCATGAGGCATTTTATTTACATTATCTCATTTCATCCTCATAGTAACTTACTTAAGAAAACTCTCAGATGATCCTTACCTTTCAGATATAAATGCTGAAATGTTTATGTATGAAAGGATAGAAAGTGTGGAATTTGCTTCCAAATTTTCTGGAGGTCTGTAGGGCGTGGGTAGGTATATAGATGAAACAAGAGAGACTGTGACTTGATAAGTATTAAAAATGACAAGTACAAGGGAGTTCATTATATTATTCTACTTTTGTATTTATATTTGAAACTTTCCATTATAAAAATGTTTTAACAATTAACAGAAAAGCAAAGCAGAGACACATGCGTGCATGCACACACACACACACACACAATCCCCAAACAAAAATCCTCTCAGATGACCTCTCATCACACTTAGAACACATTCATAATTTTTTATAAGACATAAAAGGACTAACATGACCTATTTTTTTTAATCTCACCTCCTACTACTCTCCTCCAGGCCTTCTGAATTCTATCCACAGTGTTCTCCTTGCTATTCTTTCAACGGCCTTGCTCTGCATCAGGGCTTTGGACTTGATGTTCCCTCTACATGGATCACTCCTTTCTCAAATATTCACATGCCTTGCTCTTTTGTTATTTACCTAAATGTCACCTCATCATAGAAATATGTTCTGACCATGAAAAATACTCCATTCCTCTCATTACTCTCTAACCATTTACCCTGTTTTTCTATTTTTAAAAAAATTCACTATCTGAAACAGTAATAAACATTTTTTTTTGTTTGTTTATGTTTGGTCTATCCCACTAAAAGTTGACTTTTCTTAGGATAGGGACTTGGTTTTGTTCACTGTTATAGCCTAAGTACCTAAAGCAGTACCTAGACTATAATGGTTCTCAAATATTTGTTAAATGAATTTAATCAAATTATAAGTAATTGCCATAGCCCTTAAATGAAACACCAGGAAATGTTACTGCCAGACTAAAGTGAGATATGTGTTTAACATAGGCAGGGTAATTATTTAGTTTCCCACCAAGCCACCATTCTTCAAACATTAGTTCAGCATTTTGGAAATGATAATATATTTTCTTACTAATACATTTTTTATGTCTCTGAATTTCAAAACAAATTAGTACTTATTTATTATATGTGATTTTCTAAAACCAGACAACTTCTTGGGAAACATTTTTAAAGCTCTAACATTCAGCTAATAAAACAACTTTATTTTTAAATGATAAACAGTATATAACATGCACTATTTGGTCACAGAATTCCATCTGACTTGGACTATCGACTTTAGACAACTGTCAGTTGATTGATAATCCAGCTTGTAATTGCACTATGCAACTTGGAAGTGTGTCGCAAAATTATTCAGCAGAGATTAATCAATTGTTGATAAAATGTGAGCTCTTTTTAATGTTCAATTTCCATTTGAATGTGCACTCTAGTTTAGCAATAGGTAGTAGTAGAGAGACCAATTCACATTTTACTAGTTAAAAGTCTCATGCTGAAAACTGAGTTGTCTAAAATCACCTTTATCATGTATCTCAGTGACACTGCAGTGCTCATATAGATCTGGCTTTGGTAAGGTAATATACAGCATGCAGTCATGAGGTCTAAAACTGTGATAGAGCCCTAAGAAACAATTTTTGATAATGATGGCAATTGCAGCCCATCTGGAGTGGCTGATACTAAGATGCTGGCTGCAGCAGGGAAGGTGCAGCTGGGTCTGTGTGCTCTGGGGAGCCAGCAGGGGGCTGGAAACAGGAGGGAGCCCTGAATTCCCAGGCATAGCTGCAGCTGCCCAGCCGCAACTCCAGATCTAGGCATCCCTGCACTCTCAGGGGCCTGGGAAGCCCCCTGCCCCTGCAGGCTTGTGCCTGCTCCCACTCCCTGGTCTCTCCCCACTCCCAGTGCCCATTCTGGGGTGGAGCAAAGTTGTGGCCAAGCCCCGGTGGTGTTGCAACCTGACTGGGTGTGCACACACTCAGAACAACACTGACATGCCATCTCACTGCCACCTTGGCCCCTCTGGACTTTGGGTGCCGACAAGCATGGAAGGGAGGCTGAGGAAGGGCTGAAGGCAGCTTGGAATGGGCTTTCAGGTGCTCCTCAGTATGAACAGCCATGTCGATGGAGGCAAGAGGCAGACAGGCTCCTGGGAGGAAAGGGATGGGTCCCTGGTTAAACTCCACCTTCAAGTCAGGGATGGCCTGAAGCTTGGGGGCCAGATTGCCAGTTATAGGTGGAGTCCATGGCCCAGAGTGAGAATTTATGGTGCTTTTTCTGGGCCCACCCATGGCCACCCATGGACCAATCAGCACACACTTCCTCCCTTCTGAGCCCATAAACACCCCAGACTCAGCCAGACTTAGCCAGATGTTGGGACCACCAGCTGTGGAAAGGAGCTACCACTTTGGGTCTCCTCTCAGCTGAGAGCTGGACACTTGTTGGGACAATCGGCCTGCAGAAAGGAGCTACCCACTGTGGTTCTCCTGAGAGCTGTTCTGTCACTCAGTGAAGCTCCTCTCCACCTCACCACCTTGCTCACCCTCCAGTTGTCCAAGTACCTCATTCTTCCTCGATGTGGGACAAGAACTCGGGACCTGCCAAATGGCAGAGACTGAAAGAGCTGTACCACAGACAGGGTTGAAACATGTACCCCCACACTCACCATGTGGGTGATGAGGAGAGAAGTGCTGTGGCCCTTCAAGAAGCCCAGACCTAGGGGCTCCCTGAGCCAGGGCTGTGACACCCTCTTTGGGGCTCTGCAGTCCTAGGCATCTCCAAGCTTCCAGGTGCCACTGCGTTCCCCTTGTCCAGATGTGGGTGCCTGCAGCAGAAGCTGTGTGTGGTACATCTGGTCCAGTCACAGCCTCACATGGAGCTTGCACCTGTGCTGGCGCCTGAAGCTGCCTGCCCCACCACAACAGCTGGTGTGCCTGGCTGTATGCAGTGGCTGGATCCTGCACTTGCTTGCCCACACTCCTCTTGCCACTTAGTGCCTGGTTCACCCTTGGTGCATGTAGGATATGGGCCAGTAGCATAAGCCAAGCACAGCCTGCTGGGCTGAGTGGGTGGAACAAGCCCAGCAGGCAGGAGCAATACTCAGGCAGAAGGCACCATTGGTCACAGAGATTTCTGGCTGGTGAAGCGATATCCCAGGGATTCTGTGACAATAATATATGGGGCAAGGAAGGACTCCAATTGTACCCCCCCAAAACTGAGAAACTTTGCCTCGGGCTTCAACTTTTTCTATCTCCATTCTCATTCTGAATTCATATGATCAACAGCTATTTCTCGAGGGTAGATCATATGAAATCTTTAACTGTCACCACACTGCTACTACACTTGAGTCCTCAATTATCTCTTTTGCCATTGGGAACTGCTTTCCTGCCAACAGCAGCTTTTCTATAGTCACAAGCTGTAGTGTTGAGAAAAAAGGATTGAACTATACTTGTAGTCAAAAGACCTGGGTTTTAGTGTACTGCTCAGCCAGGTAACTGAGAAATTAAGGGCAAGTCACTTAAGCCAATTAAACCTCAGTTTTTTCATATGATAATGTAGAATAATAACATCTATCTCATAGACTGTTGCACTTGCTCTTTCATTGAAATATCTATAGCACCCCCTACATTCTCTAGCATTGTGCTTACCAAGTTGTATTAAAATGAATTCTTTATATCTCCCACCACAACTTGAGTTGCTTAATGGCAGAGATGGTGGCTTATTCATCTCTGTATCCTCAAGTGCTTAGTATAGGGCCTGCCATGTAGCCAGCCCTCAAGACATGTTGTTAAGTTAATCAAAACCAGTGTAAAAAAAAAAGGCATTGAAAGTAGTTGCTTATCAGCTAAAGAAGATTTTGGACTGAGACGATGGGGTTTTCTAAATATACAATCATGTCATCTGCAAAGAGGGACAATTTGGCTTCTTCTTATCCTAACTGAATACCCTTGATTTCTTTCTCTTACCTGATTGCCCTAGCCAGAACTTCCAACACTATGTTGAATAGGAGTGGTGAGAGAGGGCATCCCTGTCTTGTGCCAGTTTTCAAAGGGAATTTTTCCAGTTTTTGCCCATTCAGTATGATATTGGCTGTGGGTTGTCATAAATAGCTCTGATTATTTTGAGGTACATTCCATCAATACCGAATTTATTGAGCGTTTTTAGCATGAAGGGCTGTTGAATTTTGTCAAAAGCCTTTTCTGCATCTATTGAGATAATCATGTGGTTCTTGTCTTTGGTTCTGTTTATATGCTGGATTATGTTTATTGATTTGTGAATGTTGAACCAGCCTTGCATCCCAGGGATGAAGCCCACTTGATCATGGTGGATAAGCTTTTTGATGTGCTGCTGAATCTGCTTTGCCAGTATTTTATTGAGGATTTTTGCATCGTTGTTCTTCAGGGATATTGGTCTAAAATTCTCTTTTTTTGTTGTGTCTCTGCCAGGCTTTGGTAGCAGGATGATGTTGGCCTCATAAAATGAGTTAAGGAGGATTCCCTCTTTTTCTATTGATTGGAATAGTTTCAGAAGGAATGGTACCAGCTCCTCCTTGTACCTCTGGTAGAATTCAGCTGTGAATCCATCTGGTCCTGGACTTTTTGGTTGGTAGGCTATTAATTATTGCCTCAATTTCAGAGCCTGCTATTGGTCTATTCAGGGATTTACCTTCTTCCTGGTTTAGTCTTGGAAGAGTGTAAGTGTCCAGGAAATTATCCATTTCTTATAGATTTTCTAGTTTATTTGCGTAGAGGTGTTTATAGTATTCTCTGATGGTAGTTTGTATTTCTGTGGGGTCGGTGGTGATATCCCCTTTATCATTTTTTATTGTGTCTATTTGATTCTTCTCTCTTTTCTTCTTTATTAGTCTTGCTAGCGGTCTGTCAATTTTGTTGATCTTTTCAAAAAACCAACTCCTGGATTCATTGATTTTTTGGAGGGATTTTTGTGTCTCTATCTCCTTCAGTTCTGCTCTGATCTTAGTTATTTCTTGCCTTCTGCTAGCTTTCGAATGTGTTTGCTCTTGCTTCTCTAGTTCTTTTAATTGTGATGTTAGAGTGTCAATTTTAGATCTTTCCTGCTTTCTCTTGTGGGCATTTAGTGCTCTAAATTTCCCTCTACACACTGTTTTAAATGTGTCCCAGAGATTCTGGTATGTTGTATCTTTGTTCTCACTGGTTTCAAAGAACATCTTTATTTCTGCCTTCTTTTCGTTATGTACCCAGTAGTCATTCAGGAGCAGGTTGTTCAGTTTCCATGTAGTTGAGCGGTTTTGATTGAGTTTCTTAGTCTTGAGTTCTAGTTTGATTGTACTGTGGTCTGAGAGACAGTTTGTTATAATTTCTATTCTTTTACATTTGCTGAGGAGTGCTTTACTTCCAATTATGTGGTCAATTTTGGAATAAGTGCGATGTGGTGCTGAGAAGAATGTATATTCTGTTGATTTGGGGTGGAGAGACCTATAGATGTCTATTAGGTCTGCTTGCTGCAGAGATGAGTTCAATTCCTGGATATCCTTGTTAAATTTCTGTCTCGTTGATCTGTCTAATGTTGACAGTGGAGTGTTGAAGTCTCCCATTATTATTGTATGGGAGTCTAAGTCTCTTTGTAAGTCTCTAAGGACTTGCTTTATGAATCTGGGTGCTCCTGTATTGGGTGCATATGTATTTAGGATAGTTATCTCTTCCTGTTGAATTGATCCCTTTACCATTCTGTAATGGCCTTCTTCGTCTCTTTTGATCTTTGATGGTTTGAAGTCTGTTTTATCAGAGACTAGTATTGCAACCCCTGCTTTTTTTTGTTCTCATTTGCAAAGGATATGAATAGACATTTCTCAAAAGAAGACATTCATACAGCCAACAGACACCTGAAAAAAATGCTCATCATCACTGGCCATCAGAGAAATGCAAATCAAAACCACAATGAGATACCATCTCACATCAGTTAGAATGGCGATCATTAAAAAGTCAGGAAACAACAGGTGCTGGAGAGGATGTGGAAAAATAGGAACACTTTTACACTGTTGGTGGCATTGAAAACTAGTTCAACCATTATGGAAAACAGTATGGCGATTCCTCAAGGATCTAGAACTAGATGTACCATATGACCCAGCCATCCCATTACCGGGTATATACCCAAAGGATTATAAATCATGCTGCTATAAAGACACATGCACATGTATGTTTATTGCGGCACTATTCACAATAGCAAAGACTTGGAATCAACCCAAATGTCCATCAGTGACAGACTGGATTAAGAAAATGTGGCACATATACACCATGGAATACTATGCAGCCATAAAAAAGGCTGAGTTCATGTCCTTTGTAGGGACATGGATGCAGCTGGAAACCATCATTCTTAGCGAACTATCACAAGAACAGAAAACTAAACACCGCATGTTCTCACTCATAGGTGGGAACTGAACAATGAGATCCCTTGGACTCGGGAAGGGGAACATCACACACCGGGGTCTATCATGGGGAGAGGGGAGGGGGGAGGGATTGCATTGGGAGTTATACCTGATGTAAATGACGAGTTGATGGGTGCTGACGAGTTGATGGGTGCAGCACACCAACATGGCACAAATATACATATGTAACAAACTTGCACGTTATGCACATGTACCCTAGAACTTAAGGTATAATAATAATAAATAAATAAATAAGTAAAAAAAAAAATAAAGTAGTTGAAGACCAATTTTTCACTTCATTTTGCTAGTGCCTGACTAAAACAATATAAATTAAACTTATAGGAATCTTTTCCCAAGAATGAGGAATCCCTCAAACTTCACTGCATTACTGCCATTACACCTCTGCACCTTGCTCTTTACCTGGATGTGTGATTACTAATATTTTCAGGCCATGACTCCCTTAGAGTAGCTGATAAAAGCCATGTACACCTGGAAAAAATGTACACATATATCCATTTTTTTTTTTTTTTTTTTTTTTTTTTAGTTTCATGGGATTTGTAACGCCCTGTAGCTCTCCGGGGATTCCAGGTTAAGAATCTCCATTAAGAAAAACTGTGTACTCACTTGAGGAGAATGAGGAAGCCTTGTGTCTTACACTGCTGTGGGCCTAAGATCTAGGTCTAAGGGCATATCATATTCAGAAGAGGCTGCTTTTCATTAAAAAGAAAAGCCTTACCGAGGACTCCCATACCCTTACTATCTGCCTAAATGATTTCTTCTTAACTCCTATATCATCAGCAAGGTGCTTCTTTCAAAGACTCTGCAAATCCTTTCAGTCTTCCTGGTATGTTTCTGCAGTAGTTCTTGGAGCAAAAGTTCACAATGTGAGTCTCCACACAATGTTCTGTCCATCCAAGTGGGAGCCGCAAGTTAATCCTGCCTCCATTTCTTTTTCCTTTTTGAGCAACTTTTTTCATTTGTTTGTTGGCCACATGCATGTCTTCCTTTGCGAAGTGTCTGTTTGTGTCCTTTGTCCATTTGTTAATGAGGTTGCCTGTCTTTAGCTTGTTGATTTGTTTAAATTCCTTATAGATTCTGGGTATTAGATCTTTGTTTGATGCTGTATTAGTCTGTTCTTGCATCGCTATAAAGAAATACCTGAGACTGGATAATTTATAAAGAGGTTTAATTGGCTCATGATTCCACAGGCTGTACAGGAAGCATAGTGGCTTCATTTTCTAAGGAGGCCACAGAAAGTTTCCAATCATGGCAGCAGGCAAAGGGGGAGCAAGACTTCTCACATGGCCAGAGCAGGAAGAAGAGAGCAGGGAGGTGCTACACATTTTTAAGCAACCAGATTTCATGTTAAATCACTCACTATCATGAGAATAGCACCAACGGATGGTGCTAAATAGACCATTCAGGATTAACCACCCCCATGATCCAATCACCTCCAACCAGGCCCCAACTCAAACACTGGGGATTACAATTTGACATGATATTTGGTGGGGACACAGATCCAAACCATATCAGATGCATAGTTTGAAAATATTTTCTCCCATTCTGTAGGTTTTCTGTTTACTCTGTTGATAGTTTCTTTTGCTGTGCTGAAGCTCTTTAGTTTAATTAGGTTCCACTTGTCAAATTTTGTTTTTGTTGCAATTGCTTTTGGAGTCTTTGTCATGAAATCTTTACTATGGTCTATGTCCAGAATGGTATTTCCTAGGATTTCTGTCTACCTTGATGGGCCAAGAAGGCTATGCTGTCTTGCTGGGCAAGTGCTAGTTCTATATCTTGAAACTTTATTGAAGTTGTTTATCAGTTCTACAAGCTTTTGGTCAGTGACTACGGGGTTTTCTAGGTATAGAATCATATTCTCTGTGAAGAAAGATAGCCTATCTTTTTCTTGCTTGATTGCTCTGGTTAGGACTTCTAGTACTATGTTGAATAGGAGTGGTGACAGTGGGCATCCTTGTTTCAGTTCTCAAGGGGAATGCTTACAGCTCTTGCCCATTCAGTGTGATGTTGGCTATTAGTTTGTCACAGATGGCTCTTGTTAGTTTGATGTACACTTTTTCAATGTCTAATTTGTTGAGGGTTTTTAACATGAGGGATATTAAATGTTATTGAAAGCCCTTTCTACATCTATTGAGATGGTCATGTCGTTTTTGTTTATACATCTGCTTATGTGAGGAATTACATTTATTGATTTGCATATGTTGAACCAAACTTCGATCCAGGAATAAAGGCTACTTTGTCACAGTGGGTTAGCTTTTTGATGTACTACTGAATATGATTTGCTAGTATTTTGTTGTGTATTATTGTGTCTGTGTTCATCAGGGATACTGGCCTGAAATTTTACTTGTTCACTTTGTCTCTTCCAGGTTTTGGTATGGGGATGATGCTGGCCTCATAGATGAGTTAGGGAGGAGTCCCTCATTCTTGCTTTAATAAAATAGTTTCAGTAGGATTGGTATCAGCATTTCATCATATGTCTGGTAGAATTCGGCTGTGAATTCATTTGGTCCAGGGCTTTTTTTCTGGTTTGTAGCTCCCTTCCTTCCTTCCTTCCTTCCTTCCTTCCTTCCTTCCTTCCTTCCTTCCTTCCTTCCTTCCTCCCTCCCTCCCTCCCTCCCTCCCCCCTCCTCCCCCTCCTCCTCCTCCTCCTCCTCCCCCTCCTCCTCCCCCCTCCTCCCCCTCCTCCTTCTCTCCTTCCTTCCTTCCTTCCTTCCTTCCTTCCTTCCTTCCTTCCTTCCTTCCTTCCTTCTTTAAATTAGTGATTCAGTTTTGGAAATTGTTATTGGTCTGTTCAAATATTCATTTTCTTTTTGCATGAGTATTAGAAGCTTATGTTTCCAGGAATTCATCCATTTATTCTAGGTTTTCAAGTTTCTGTGCACAGAGGTACTCCTGGTAGTCTCTGAGGGTGGTTTGTATTTTTGTAGGGTTGATAATAATGTCTCCTTTATCATTTCTGATTGCACTTATTTGGTTTTTCTCTCTTTTATTTTTTATTAGTCTAGATAGAAGTGTACCAATCTTAACAAAGAACCAACTTTTGGGTTCGTTGATCTTTTGTATGTCTTTTTTGCAACTCGGCTTCCTTCAGCTCAGCTCTAATTTTGATTATTTCTTTTCTTCTGCAAGGTTTGGAATTGATTTGGTCCTTATTGCTAGTTCTTCTAAGTGCCATGATAAATTGTTAATCTGATATCTTTCTGACTTTTTGATGTGGACATTTAATGCTATGAACTTTCATCTTAAAACTGTTTTAGTTGTGACTCAAAAATTCTGGCATGTTGTACTTTGTTTTCAGGAGTCTCAAAGAATATTATGCTTTCTGCCTTAATTTCATTCTTTACCCAAAAGTCATTCAGGAGAAGTTTCCTTAATTTTCATGTAATTGTATGGTTTTGACAGATCTTCTTGATATTGATTTGTATTTTTATTGTCCTGTGGTCTGAGACTATGGTTGGTATGACTTTGGTTTATTGAATTAATTGAGAATTGCTTTACGGCCAAGCATGTGGTCAATCTAAGAGGACATGCCATGCGCAGATGAAAATGTTTATTCTTTTGTTGTTGGGTGAAGTGTTGTGTAGATATCTGTTAGGTCCATTTGGACAAGTGTTGAGTTTAGGTCCTGAATAACTTTTTTAAATTTTTAATAACTTTTTATTTTTAATTTTTGTGGCTGCACAGTAAATGAATATATTTATGGGATACATGAGATGTTTTGATACAGTCATGCAATATGGATAATAATCACATTATGAAAAATGGAGCATTAATTGTTTGTGTTATATGAAAACCAATTATACTCTTTTAGTTATTTTAAATGTACAATTAAATTATTATTGACTATAGACATGATGTTGTGCTATCAAATACTAGGTCTTTTTTTAAAAAAATTATTATTATACTTTAAGTTCTAGGGTACATGTGCATAACGTGCAGGTTTGTTACATATGTATAATTGTGCCATGTTGGCGTGCTGCACCCATCAGCTCGTCAGCACCCACCAACTCGTCATTTACATCAGGTATAACTCCCAATGCAATCCCCCCCTCCCCCCTCCCCATGATAGACCCCGGTGTGTGATGTTCCCCTTCCCGAGTCCAAGTGATCTCATTGTTCAGTTCCCACCTATTAGTGAGAACATGCAGTGCTTGGTTTTCTATTCTGGCAATAGTTTGCTGAGAATGATGGTTTCCAGCTGCATCCATGTCCCTACAAAGGACACAAACTCATCCTTTTTTATGGCTGCATAGTATTCCATGGTGTATATGTGCCACATTTTCTTAATCCAGTCTGTCACTGATGGACATTTGGGTTGATTCCAAGTCTTTGCTATTGTGAATAGTGCCGCAATAAACATACCTCTGCATGTATCTTTATAGCAGCATGATTTATAATCCTTTGGGTATATACCCGGTAATGGGATGGCTGGGTCATATGGTACTTCTAGTTCTAGATCCTTGAGAAATCACCATACTGTTTTCCATAGTGGCTGAACTAGTTTACAATGCCACCAACAGTGTAAAAGTGTTCCTATTTCTCCACAACCTCTCCAGCACCTGTTGTTTCCTGACGTTTTAATGATTGCCATTCTAACTGGTGTGAGATGGTGTCTCATTGTGGTTTTGATTTGCATTTCTCTGATGGCCAGTGATGATGAGCATTTTTTCATGTGTCTGTTGGCTGTATGAATGTTTTCTTTTGAGAAACGTCTGTTGATATCCTTTGCCCACTTTTTGATGGGGTTGTTTGTTTTTTTCTTGTAAATTTGTTTGAGTTATTTGTAGGTTCTGGATATTAGCCCTTTGTCAGATGAGCAGATTGCAAAAATTTTCTCCCATTCTGTAGGTTGCCTGTTCACTCTGATGGTAGTTTCTTTTGCTGTGCAGAAGCTCTTTAGTTTAATTAGATCCCATTTGTCAATTTTGGCTTTTGTTGCCCATGCTTTTAGTGTTTTAGACATGAAGTCCTTGCCCATGCCTATGTCATGAATGGTATTACCTAGGTTTTGTTCTAGGTTTTCATGGTATTAGGTCTAACATTTAAGTCTCTAATCCATCTTGAATTAATTTTCGTATAAGGAGTAAGGAAAGGATCCAGTTTCAGCTTTCTACTTATGGCTAGCCAATTTTCCCAGCACCATTTATTAAATAGGGAATCCTTTCCCCATTTCTTGGTTCTCTCAGGTTTGTCAAAGATCAGATGGCTGTAGATGTGTGGTATTATTTCTGAGGACTCTGTTCTGTTCCATTGGTCTATATCCCTGTTTTGGTACCAGTACCATGCTGTTTTGTTTACTGTAGCCTTGTAGTATAGTTTGAAGTCAGGTAGCGTGATGCCTCCAGCTTGGTTCTTTTGACTTAGGATTGTCTTGGCAAAGCGAGCTCTTTTTTGGTTCCATATGCACTTTAAAGCACTTTTTACCAATTCTGTGAAGAAACTCATTGACAGCTTGATGGGGATGGCATTGAATCTATAAATTACCTTGGGCAGTATGGCCATTTTCATGATATTGATTCTTCCTATCCATGAGCATGGTATGTTCTTCCATTTATTTGTGTCCTCTTTTCCTTCATTGAGCAGTGGTTTGTCGTTCTCCTTGAAGAGGTCCTTTACATCCCTTGTAAGTTGGATTCCTAGGTATTTTATTCTCTTTGAAGCAATTGTGAATGGAAGTTCATTCATGATTTGGCTCTCTGTCTGTTACTGGTGTATACGAATGCTTGTGATTTTTGCACATTAATTTTGTATCCTGAGACTTTGCTGAAGTTGCTTATCAGCATAAGGAGATTTTGGGCTGAGACAATGGGGTTTTCTAAATATACAATCACGTCATGTGCAAACAGGGACAATTTGACTTCTTCTTTTCCTAACTGAATACCCTTGATTTCTTTCTCTTGCCTGATTGCCCTAGCCAGAACTTCCAACACTATGTTGAATAGGAGTGGTGAGAGAGGGCATCCCCATCTTGTGCCAGTTTTCAAAGGGAATTTTTCCAGTTTTTGCCCATTCAGTATGATATTGGCTGTGGGTTTGTCATAAATAGCTCTGATTATTTTGAGATACATTCCATCAATACTAAATTTATTGAGCATTTTTGGCATGAAGGGCTGTTGAATTTTGTCAAAAGCCTTTTCTGCATCTATTGAGATAATCATGTGGTTTTTGTCTTTGGTTCTCTTTATATGCTGGATTACGTTTATTGATTTGCATATGTTGAACCAGGCTTGCATCCCACGTACGAAGCCAAGTTGATCATGGTGGATAAGCTTTTTGATGTGCTGCTGAATCCAGTTTGCAAGTATTTTATTGAGGATTTTTGCTTCAATGTTCATCAGGGATATTGGTCTAAAATTCTCTTTTCTTGTTGTGTCTCTGCCAGGCTTTGGTATCAGGATGAAGTTGGCCTCATAAAATGAGTTAGGGAAGATTCTCTCTTTTTCTATTGATTGGAATAGTTTCAGAAGGAATGGTACCAGCTCCTCCTTGTACCTCTGGTAGAATTCAGCTGTGAATCCATCTGGTCCTGGACTTTTTTTGGTTCGTAGGCTATTAATTATTGCCTCAATTTCAGAGCCTGCTATTGGTCTATTCAGGGATTCAGCTTCTTCCCGGTTTAGTCTTGGGAGAGTGTAACTGTCCAGGAGATTATCCATTTCTTCTAGATTTTCTAATTTATTTGTGTAGAGGTGTTTATAGTATTCTCTGATGGTAGTTTGTACTTCTGTGAGGTCGGCGGTGATATCCCCTTTATCATTTTTTATTGCGTCAATTTGATTCTTCTTTCTTTTCTTCTTTATTAGTCTTGCTAGCAGTCTATCAACTTTTTTGATCTTTTCAAAAAACCAACTCCTGGATTCATTGATTGTTTGGAAGGTTTTTTGTGTCTCCATCTCCTTCAGTTCTGCTCTGATCTTGGTTGTTTCTTGCCTTCTGCTAGCTTTTGAATGTCTTTGTTCTTGCTTCTCTAGGTCTTTTAATTATGATGTTAGAGTGTCAATTTTAGATCTTTCCTGTTTTCTCTTGTGGGCATTTAGTGCTCTAAATTTCCCTCTACACACTGTTTTAAATGTGTCCCAGAGATTCTGGTATGCTGTATCTTTGTTCTCATTAGTTTCAAAGAACATCTTTATTTCTGCCTTCGTTTCATTATGTACCCAGTAGTCACTCAGGAGCAGGTTGTTCAGTTTCCATGTAGTTGCGTGGTTTTGATTGATTTTCTTAGTCCTGAGTTCTAGTTTGATTGGCACTGTGGTCTGAGAGACAGTTTGTTATAATTTCTGTTCTTGTACATTTGCTGAGGAGTGCTTTACTTCCAATTATGTGGTCGATTTTGGAATAAGTGCGATGTGGTGCTGAGAAGAATGTATATTCTGTTGATTTGGGGTGGAGAGTTCTGTAGATGTCTATTAGGTCTGCTTGCTGCAGAGATGAGTTCAATTCCTGGATATCCTTGCTAACTTTCTGTCTCGTTGATCTGTCTAATGTTGACAGTGGAGTGTTGAAGTCTCCCATTTTCATTGTATGGGAGTCTAAGTCTCTTTGTAAGCCTCTAAGGACTTGCTTTATGAATCTGGGTGCTCCTGTATTGGGTGCATATATATTTAGGATAGTTAGCTCTTCCTGTTGAATTGATCCCTTTACCATTATGTAATGGCCTTCTTTGTCTCTTTTGATCTTTGATGGTTTAAAGTCTGTTTCATCAGAGACTAGGATTGCAACCCCTGCTTTTTTTTGTTCTCTATTTGCTTGGTAGATCTTCCTCCATCCCTTTATTTTGAGCCTATGTATGTCTCTGCATGTGAGATGGGTCTCCTGAATACAGCAAACTGATGGGTCTTGACTCTTTATCCAGTTTGCCAGTCTGTGTCTTTTAATTGGAGCATTTAGTCCATTTACATTTAAGGTTAATATTGTTATGTGTGAACTTGATCCTGCCATTATGATATTACCTGGTTATTTTGCTCGTTAGTTGATGCAGTTTCTTCCTAGCCTCGATGGTCTTTACATTTTGGCATGTTTTTGCAATGGCTGATACCATTTGTTCCTTTCCATGTTTAGTGCTTCCTTCAGGGTCTCTTGTAAGGCAGGCCTGGTGGTGACAAAATCTCTAAGCATTTGCTTATCTGTTAACGATTTTATTTCTCCTTCACTTATGAAACTTAGTTTGGTTGGATATGAAATTCTGGGTTTAAAATTCTTTTCTTTAAGAATGTTGAATATTGGCCCCCACTCTCTTCTGGCTTGTTGAGTTTCTGCCGAGAGATCTGCTGTTATTCTGATGGGCTTCCCTTTGTGGGTAACCCGACCTTTCTCTCTGGCTGCCCTTAACATTTTTTCCTTCATTTCAACTTTGGTGAATCTGGCAATTATGTGTCTTGGAGTTGCTCTTCTCAAGGATTTTCTTTGTGGCCTTCTCTGTGTTTCCTGAATTTGAATGTTGGCCTGCCCTACTAGGTTGGGGAAGTTCTCCTGGATGATATCCTGAAGAGTGTTTTCCAACTTGGTTCCATTTTCCCCCTCACTTTCAGGCACCCCAATCAGATGTAGATTTGGTCTTTTTACATAATCCCATACTTCTTGCAGGTTTTGTTCATTTCTTTTTCTTCTTTTTTCTTTAGATTTCTCTTCTCACTTCATTTCATTCATTTGATCCTCAATCGCTGATACTCTTTCTTCCAGTTGATCGAGTCGGTTACTGAAGCTTGTGCATTTGTCACGTATTTCTCTGTCATGGTTTTTATCTCTTTCATTTCGTTTATGACCTTCTCTGCATTAATTATTCTAGTTATCAATTCTTCCACTCTTTTTTCAAGATTTTTAGTTTCTTGGTGCTGGGTACATAATTCCTCCTTTAACTCTGAAAAGTGTGATGGACAGAAGCCTTCTTCTCTCATCTCGTCAAAGTCATTCTCCCTCCAGCTTTGATCCGTTGCTGGCGATGAGCTGCGTTCCTTTGCAGGGGGAGATGCGCTCTTATTTTTTGAATTTCCAGCTTTTCTGCCCTTCCTTTTCCCCATCTTTGTGGTTTTATCTGCCTCTGGTCTTTGATGATGGTGACGTACTGATGGGGTTTTGGTGTGGGTGTCCTTCCTGTTTGTTAGTTTTCCTTCTAACAGTCAGGACCCTCAGCTGTAGGTCTGTTGGAGATTGCTTGAGGTCCACTCCAGACCCTGTTTGCCTGGGTGTCAGCAGCAGAGGCTGCAGAAGATAGAATATTGCTGAACAGCGAGTGTACCTGTCTGATTCTTGCTTTGGAAGCTTCCTCTCAGGGGTGTACTCCACCATGTGAGGTGTGGGGTGTCGGTCTGCCCCTAATGAGGGATATCTCCCAGTTAGGCTACTCAGGGGTCAGGGACCCATCTGAGCAGGCAGTCTGTCCTTTCTCAGATCTCAACCTCCGTGTTGTGAGATCCACTGGTCTCTTCAAACTGTCAGACAGAGTCGTTTGCGTCTGCAGAGGTTTCTGCTGCTTTTTTTTTTGTTGTTGTTGTTGTTTAGCTGTGCCCTGTACCCAGAGGTGGAGTCTACAGAGACAGGCAGGCCTCTTTGAGCTGCTGTGAGCTCCACCCAGTTGGAGCTTCCCAGTGGCTTTGTTTACCTACTTAAGCCTCAGCAATGGCGGGCGCCCCTCCCCCAGTCTTGCTGCTGCCTTGCCGCGAGATCGCAGACTGCTGTGCTAGCAATGAGGGAGGCTCTGTGGGCATGGGACCCTCCCAGCCAGGTGTGGGATATAGTCTCCTGGTGTGCCCGTTTGCTAAGATCCTTGGTAGAGCACAGTATTGGGGTGGGAGTTACTCGATTTTCCAGGTGTTGTGTGTCTCAGTTCCCCTGGCTAGGAAAAGGGATTCCCTTCCCCCTTGTGCTTCCTAGGTGAGGTGATGCCTCTCCCTGCTTCAGCTCTCACTGTTCGGGCTGCAGCAGCTGACCAGCACCGATTGTCCGGCAATCCCTAGTGAGATGAACCCATCACCTCAGTTGAAAATGCAGAAATCACCTGTCTTCTGTGTCACTCGCCCTGGGAGCTGGAGACTGGAGCTCTTCCTATTTGGCCATCTTGCTCCGCCCCCTCTAAATACTAGGTCTTATTCATTCATTTTAAATATTTTTTTTGTACCCATTAACAATACCCACTTTTCCCACAGACTCCTCCACTACACTTTCCATTCTCTGGTAACCATTCTTCTATTCTCTATCTTCATGGATTCAATTGTTTTGATGTACAGATCTCACAAATAAGTGAGAACATGTGATGTTTTCTTCCTGTGCCTGGTGTATTTCGCTTAACATAATGACCTGTAGTTCCATCCATGTTGTTACAAATGATTGAATCTTATTCTATTTTATGGCTGAATGGTTCTCCATTGTGTACATGTGCCACATTATCTTTATCCATTTGTAAGTTGATGGACACAGGTTGCTTCCAAATGTTGGCTATTGAGAACAGAGCTGCAGCAAACATGAGAGTGCAGATATCTCTTTGATATACCGGTTTTCTTTCTTTTGGGTATATATGCAGCAGTGGGGTTGCTGCATTGTATGGTAGCTCTATTTTTAGTTTTTTGAGGAACCTCCAGGCTGTTTTCCGTAGTAATTGTAGTAATATACATTCCCACCAACAATGTACATGAGTTCCCTTTTCTCCATATCCTCACTGCCATTTGCCATTGCCTGTCTTTTGGATATAAGCCACTTAACTTCAGTGAGATGATTATCTCATTATAGTTCTAACTTGCATTCTTCTGATGATCAATGATGTCAAGCACTTTTTCATATGCCTGTTTATCATTTGTATATCTTCTTTTGAAAAATGTCTATTCAAATTTTATGCCAGTTTTTGATTGAATTATTAGATTTTTTTCCTACAGATTTATTTGAGCACCATATATATTCTGGTTATTAATCCCTCAGCAGGTGAGTATTTTGAAAATATTTTCTCTCATTCTGTGGGATGACTCTTCAGTTTGTTGGTTGTTTCCTTTGCTGTGCAGAAGCTTTCTAACTTGAGGGGATCTCATTTGTCCATTTTTGCTTTGGTTGCCTGTCCTTGTGGTGTATTACTCAGGAAATCATTTTCAGGAGTCATGTCCTGGAGAGTTTCCCCAATGTTTTGCCATACTAGATTCACAGATTGAGGTCTTAGATTTTTAAGTCTTTAATTCATTTTCATTTGACTTTTGTATATGGTGAGAGATACGACTTTAGTTTCATTCTTCTACATATGGGTATCCAGTTTCCTCAGCACCATTTATTGAAGAGATGGTCTTTTCCCCAGTGTTTATTCTTGGTCCCTTTGTCAAAAATAAGTTCCCTGTAGATGTGTGAATTTGTTTCTGCGTTCTTTATTCTATTCAGTTTGTCTATGTGTCTGTTTTTATGCCAGTATCATGCTGTTCTGTTTACTATAAATCTGTGGTATAATTTGAAGTCAAGTAATGTGATTCCTCCAATTTTGCTCTTTTTGCTTAGAATAGCTTTGGCTATTCTGGGCCTTTCGTCTTTCCACATAAATTTTAGGATAGTTTTTTTTCTATTTCTGTAAAGAATGCCATTGTTATTTTGATAAAGATGCATGGAACACATGGATTGCTTTGGGTAGTATGGACATTTTAACAACTTTGTTTCTTCCAATCCATGGGCATGGAATATCTTACCATTATTTGGCAAAGAATGTATGACTAAGTCCCCAAAAACAAATCCAAATAAAAAACCAAATACAAATAAATGAGCACTAATTAAGCAAAAAAGCTTCTACACAGCAGAGGAAACTGTCAATCCAAGTAAACAGACAACCCTCAGAATGGGAGATAATATTTTCAAATTATGCATCTGACAAATATCTAATATCTGGAATCTACAAGAAACTGAGACAAATCAGCAAGAAAAAACATAATACCAGTAAAAAGTGAGTAAATATCATGAATATACATTTCTCATCTCCAAAGAAGATATACAAATAGCCTACAAAGATATGAAAACATTCTCAACACCACTAATCATCAAAGAAATGCAAATTAAAACCACAATGAGATACCCCCTTACCCAAGCCAGAATGGCCATTATTAAAAAGTTTAAAAAAATAAAACAACCCACTACCACCAAACTAGACATTGGCACAGATGTGGTGAAAAACGAATGCTTATACACTGCTGCTGAGCATGTAAATTAGTATAACGTCTGTGGAAAACACCACGGCATTTTCTCAATAAAAAGTAGATCTACCATTCAACCTAGCAACTTCACTACTGGGTATCTACCCAAAGGAAAGAAGTCACTATATCAAAAAGACACATGCATGTATGCCTATGTTTATTGCAGCACAACTGCAAAGATATAGAACCAGCCTAAGTTCTCACCAATCAAAGAATGGGTAAAGAAAATGTGGTATATACCTACACAGAATACTACTCAGCCATTAAAAAAAAAAAAAAAAAAAAAAAGTCATTTGCAGCCACTTGTATGAAACTGGAGACTATTATCTGAATCCCAGCAAGTCAGCAACAGAACAGCAAATATTGCATGTTCTTGAAGCCATGGGCATGCAAAGGCATACAGAGTGGTATAATGAACATTGGAGACTCATAAGGAGGGAGAGTAGGGTGGTGAGTGATGAAAAACTACCTATTGGGTACAATGTCCACATTTGGGTTATAGGTACACTAAAATTCTGCACCTGACCATGATAAAAATTAATCCACATAACCAACGTCCACTTGTATCTCTATAGCTATTGAGATGAAAAGAAAAATTTTAATGGTGTCTGAATTCTGGCTCAGTTGAATGCTGATGCCACCAGCCAAAATATGGAATCTGAGTGGAGATGTATAAACAAAAAGGCTTATGATGATCATTTATGTTTAACTGTATAGATCGTGTGAGATATCTATATCTAGGACTTATCTTTAGGGTATGCAGGTATAGGCATTCTAAGTAAGTGTAAACATATGAGTAACATCATGGCTAATATTTTTAACCATAGAATCATTGAAATCACTTCAAAATAGGATATCAAGCAAAAAGTATTGGACCAAAGACATAAAGCTGAGAAGCACTATCCTTAAGAATTAGGCAGAGGAGATACTTTCAGAAGACCACAGGAAATGATGGTCAAAGAGATAGAAGGATTTCCACAAAAAGTTTGTTTTCATAGAAGGAAGAAATAGTTAGAAAAAGGAGGCAATCAGTGGTATGAAATAAACAGAGGGTCCAAGTAAGAACAATATAGTACTTGTTATTTAAATTAAGAATATCAAAGTGAAGATGAATACCAAGAAGTTTGAGGAAAGCACAGGCCAATGATATAAACTTGAGATTCATGAGAGAAATGGGAGTTGAAGCTGTGAAAGTAAATGTGATCACCCAAAGATAGTGTATGGAGGGAAAAGAGCAGTGGCTTGAGGATAGAGATGTTGAAAAACCAGATTTAGGAGCCGGTACCAACATGGCTTAATAGGAACAGCTCCAGTCTACAGCTCCCAGCGTGAATGACACAGAAGATGGGTGATTTCCGCATTTCCAACTGAGGTACAGGATTCATCTCTCTGGGGCTTGTCAGACAATGGGTGCAGTGCACGGAGCGTGAGCCAAAGCAGGACAGGGCATCGCCTCACCTGGGAAGTGGGAAGCGCAAGGGGTCAGGAAATTCCCTTTCCTAGCCAAGGGAAGCCGAGACAGATGGTACCTGGAAAATTTGGACACTCCTAGGCTAATACTGTGCTTTTCCAATAGTCTTAGGAAATGGCACACAAGGAGATTATATCCTGCACCTGACTTGGAGGGTCCCATGCCCATGGAGCCTCGCTCACTGCTAGCACAGCAGTCTGAGATCGAACTGCAAGGTGGCAGCAAGGCTAGGGGAGGGGCGACTGCCTTTGCTGAGGCTTGAGTAGGTAAACAAAGCAGCCAGGAAGTTCAAACGGGGTGGAGTTCACCGCAGCTCAAGGAGGCCTGCCTGCCTCTGTAGACTCCACCTCTGGGGGCAGGACATAGCTGAACTAAAGGCAGCAGAAAATTCTAGACTTAAACCTCCCTGTCTGACAGCTTTGAAGAGAGTAGTGGTTCTCCCAGCATGGAGTTTGAGATCTGAGAACAGACAGATTGCCTCCTCAAGTGGGTCCCTGACCCCTAAGTAGCCAAACTGGGAGACACCTCCCAGTAGGGGCCGACTGACACCTCATACAACTGGGTGCCCCTCTGAGACGAAGCTTCCAGAGGAAGGATCAGGCAGCAACATTTGCCATTCTGCAATATTTGCTGTTCTGCAGCCTCTAGTGGTGATACCCAGACAAAGAGGGTCTGGAGTGGTCCTCCAGCAAACTCTAACAGACCTGCAGCTGAGGGTCCAGACTGTTAGAAGGAAAACTAACAAACAGAAAGGACCTCCACACCAAAACCCCATCTATACGTCACCATCGTCAAAGACCAAAGGTAGATAAAACCACAAAGATGGGGAGAAGCCAGAGCAGAAAAGCTGGAAATTCTAAAAATCAGAGCGCCTCTTCTCCTGCAAAGGGATGCAGTTCCTTGCCAGCAATGGAACAAAGCTGGATGGAGAATGACTCTGACGAGTTGAAAGAAGAAGGTTTCAGGCAATCAGTAATAACAAACAACTCCAAGCTAAAGTTGGATGTTCTAACCCATTGCAAAGAAGCTAAAAACCTTGAAACCAGATTAGATGAATGGCTAACTACAATAAACGGCATAGAGAAGACCTTAAATGACCTGATGGAGCTGAAAACCATGGTATGAGAACTACGTGATGCATATACAAGCTTCAGTAGCTGATTCAATCAAGTGGAAGAAAGGGTATCAGTGATTGAAGATCAAATGAATGAAATGAAGCAAGAAGAGAAGTTTAGAGCAAAAAGAGTAAAAAAAATGAGCAAAGCCTCCAAGAATTATGGGACTATATAAAAAGACCAAATCTACATCTCGTTGTTGTACCTGAAAGTGACAGGGAGAATGGAAACAAGTTGGAAAACACTTTTCAGGGTATTATCCCAGAGAACTTCCCCAACCTAGCAAGGCAGGCCAACATTCAAATTCAGGAAATACAGAGAATGCCACAAAGATACTCCTCAAGAAGAGCAACTCCAAGACACATAATTGTCAGATTCACCAAAGTTAAAATGAAGGAAAAAAATGTTAAGGGAAGCCAGAGTGAAAGGTCAGGTAACCCACAAACAGAAGCCAATCAGACTAACAGCGGATCTCTCAGCAGAAACTCTACATGACAGAAAAGAGTGGGGGCCAATATTCAACATTCTTAAAGAAAAGAATTTTCAACCCAGAATTTCATATCCAGCCAAACTAAGCTTCATAGGTGAAGGAGAAATAAAATCCTTTACAGACAAGCAAATGCTTAGAGATTTTGTGACCACCAGGCCTGCCCTACAAGAGACCCTGAAAGAAGCACTAAACATGGAAAGGAACAAACGGTACCAGCCATTGCAAAAACATGCCAAATTGTAAAGATCATCAATGCTAGGAAGAAACTGCATCAACTAACAAGCAAAATAACCAGCTAATATCATAATGACAGCATCAAATTCACACATAACAATATTAACCTTAAATGTAAATGGGCTAAATGCTCCAATTAAAAGAAACAGACTGGCAAATTGATAAACAGTCAAGACCCATCAGTGTGCTGTATTCAGGAGACCCATCTCACTTGCAGAGACATACATAGGCTCAAAATAAAGGGATGGAGGAAGATCTACCAAGCAAATGGAAAACAAAAAAAGGCAGGGGTTGTGATCCTAGTCTCTGATAAAACAGACTTTAAACCAACAAAGATCAAACGAGATAAAGAAAGCCATTACATAATGGTAAAGGGATCAATTCAACAGGAAGAGCTAACTATCCTAAATATATATGCACCCAATACAGGAGCACCCAGATTCATAAAGCAAGTCCTTAGAGACTTACAAAGAGACTTAGACTCCCACAATAATAATGTGAGACTTTAACACTGCCCTGTCAACATTAGACAGATCAACAAGACAGAAAGTTAACAAGGATATCCAGGAATTGAACTCAACTCTGCACCAAGTGGACCTAATAGACATCTACAGAACTCTCCACCCCAAATCAACAGAATATACATTCTTCTCAGCACCACATCACACTTATTCCAAAATTGACCACATACTTAGAAGTAAAGCACTCCTCAGCAAATGTACAAGAACAGAAATTATAACAAACTGTCTCTCAGACCACAGTGCAATCAAACTAGAACTCAGGACTAAGAAACTCAATCAAAACCGCTCAACTACATGGAAACTGAACAACCAGCTCCTGAATGACTACTGGGTACATAACGAAATGAAGGCAGAAATAAAGATGTTCTTTGAAACCAATGAGAACAAAGATACAACGTACCAGAATCTCTGAGACACATTTAAAGCAGTGTGTAGAGGGAAATTTACAGCACTAAATGCCCACAAGAGAAAGCAGGAAAGATCTAAAACTGACATCACAATTAAAAGAACTACAGAAGCAAGGGCAAACACAATCAAAAGCTAGCAAAAGGTAAGAAATAACTAAGATCAGAGAAGAATTGAAGGAGATAGAGACACAAAAAAACGCTTCCAAATATCAATGAATCCAGGAATTGGTTTCTTGAAAAGATCAACAAAATTGATAGACCACTAGCAAGATTAATAAAGAAGAAAAGAAAGAAGAATCAAATAGATGCAATAAAAAATGATAAAGGAGATATTACCACTGATCCCACAGAAATACACACTACCATCAGAGAATACTATAAACACCTCTATGCAAATAAACTATAAAATCTCGAAGAAATTGATAAATTCCTGGACACATACACCCTCCAAAGACTAAACCAGGAAGAAGCTGAATCCCTCAATAGGCCAAAAACAGGCTCTGAAAATGAGGCAGTAATAAAAAACCTACCAACCAAAAAAAGTCCAGGACCAGACGGATTCACAGCCAAATTCTACCAGAGGTACAAAGAGGAGTTGGTACCATTCCTTTGGAAACTATTCCAATCAATAGAAAAAGAGGGAATCCTTCCTAACTCGTTTTATGAGGCCAGCATCATCCTGACACCAAAGACTGGCAGAGACACAACAAAAAAAGAGAATTTTAGACCAATATCCCTGATGAACATCAATCCAAAAATCCTCAATAAAATAGTGGCAAACTGAATCCAGCAGCACATCAAAAAGCTTATCCACCTTGATCAAGTTGGCTTCATACGTGGGATGCAAGGCTGCCTCAACATACGCAAATCAATAAACATAATGCATCATATAAACAGAACCAAAGACAAAAACCACATGATTATCTCAACAGATATCGAAAAGGCCTTAGACAAAATTCAACAGCCCTTCATGCTAAAAACTCTCAAGAAACTAGGTAGTGATGTGATGTATCTCAAAATAATAAGAGCTATTTATGACAAACCCACAGCCAATATCATACTGAATGGGCAAAAACCAGAAGCATTCTCTTTGAAAACTGGCACAAGAAGGGATGCCCACTCTCACCATTCCTATTCAACACAGTGTTGGAAGTTCTTGCCAGGGCAATCAGGCAGGAGAAAGACATAAAGGGTATTCAGTCAGGAAAAGAGGAAGTCAAATTGTCCCTGTTTGCAGATGACATGATTGTATATTTAGAAAATGCCATCATCTCAGCCCAAAATCTCCTTAAGCTGATAAGCAACTTCAGCAAAGTCTCAGGATACAAAATCAATGTGCAAAAATCACAAGCATTCCTATACACCAGTAACAGACAAACAGAGAACCAAATCATGAGTGAACTCCCATTCACAATTGCTTCAAAGAGAATAAAATACCTAGGAATCCAACTTACAAGGGATGTGAAGGACCTCTTCAGGGAGAACTAGAAACCACTGCTCAGTGAAATAAAAGAGGACACAAACAAATGGAAGAACATTCCACGCTCACGGATAGGAAGAATCAATATTGTGAAAATGGCCATACTGCCCAAGGTAATTTATAGATTCAATGCCATACCCATCAAGCTGTCAATGACTTTCTTCACAGAATTGGAAAAAGTACTTTAAAGTTCATATAGAAACAAAAAAGAGCCCACATTGTCAAGACAATCCTAAGCCAAAAGAAGAAAGCTAGAGACATCACACTACCTGACTTCCAACTATACTACAAGCCTTCAATAACCAAAACAGCACGGTACTGTTATGAAAACAGACATATAGACCAATGGAACAGAGCAGAGCCCTCAGAAATAACACCACACATCTACAACCCTCTGATCTTTGACAAACCTGACAAAAACAAGAAACGGGGAAAGGATCCCTATTTAATAAATGGTGCTGGGAAAACTGGCTAGCCACATGTAGAAAGCTTCAACTGGATCCCTTCCTTACACCTTATACAAACATTAATTTAAGATGGATTAAAGACTTAAATGTTAGACCTGAAACCATAAAAACCCTAGAAGAAAACCTAGGCAATACCATTCAGGACATAGGCATGGGCAAGGACTTCATGACTAAAACACCAAAAGCAACAGCAACAAAAGGCAAAATTGACAAATGGCATCTCATTAAACAAAAGAGCTTCTGCACAGCAAAAGAAACTACCAACAGAGTATACAGGCAACCTACAGAATGGGAGAAAATTTTTACAATCTATGTATCTGACAAAGGGCTAATATCCAGAATACATAACGAACTTAAACAAATTTACAAGAAAAAATGAAGTAACTCCATCAAAAAGTGGGCAAAGGATATGAACAGACACTTCTCAAAGAAGACATTTATGCAGCCAACAGACTCATGAAAAAATACTCATCATCACCGGCCATAGAGAAATGCAAATCAAAACTACAATGAGATACCATCTGACATCAGTTAGAATGGCGATCATTAAAAAGTTAGGAACCAACAGATGCTGTGGAGGATGTGGAGAAATAGGAATGCTTTTACACTACTGGTGGATGTGTAAATTAGTTCAACCATTATGGAAGACAGTGTGGTGATTCCTCAAGGATCTAGAACTAGACATACCATTTGACCCAACCATCATATTACTGGGTATATACCCAATGGATTATAAATCATGCCGCTATAAAGACACATTCACAGGTATGTTTACTGCAGCACTATCCACAATAGCAGAGACTTGGAACCAACCCAAATGTCCATCAATGATAGACTGGATTAAGAAAATGTGGCACATATACACCATGGAATACTATACAGCCATAAAAAAGGATGAATTCATGTCCTTTGTAGGGACATGGATGAAACTGGCAACCATCATTCTCAGCAAACTACTGCGAAGACAGAAAACCAAACACTGCATATTCTCACTCACAGGTGGGAATTGAACAATGAGAACACTTGGACACAGGGTGGGGAACATCACATGCCAGGCCCTGTCGTGGAGTGGAAGGAGGGGGAGGGATAGCATTAGGAGGTATACCTAATGTAAATGACGAGTTAATGGGTGCAGCATACCGACATGGCACATGTATACATATGTAACAAACCTGCACATTGTGCACATGTGCCCTAGAACTTAAAGTATAATTAAAAAAAAAAAAAAGAAAAAAGAAACACCAGATTTAATGGTAATGTGCATAAATAAGAACCCATGAAGACAGAAGACAGGGAAGGGTTATCAAAACTTGGTGAGAACCTAAACAGTGTTGTGTTATAAAACCCAAAGGTGAAGGTGGTTGCAATGGGAATGTTCAGCAGTTACAAATAAGCAAAATGGTTGACAAGATGAAGATTAGGAAATATTTATTGGGTTCGATGATTAGAAGGTCGTTATATACTTTATCCAGTTAAATTTAATCACTTAACCAGCTCAATTTTAATGGAACACTGAGGTATTATACCATATTGCTGAGAATTGAAGAGAAGCTTACAATTTGTAATGCTAATACAAAAAATGCTTACCAGTATGTGAGAGTTAGAGTGGTGGGAAGACCTAAGGGCAGTGTAACAGTCAGTGTCTTGGCAGGAAATAGATCATACACTCAGATTTAGGAGAGTTTAAGTCTTCCTAAATTCTTTAGGAAGTTACTGTGCCCATACACTGAAACATAGGTGTGGGCACAGTAAGTATAGAGAAACCACAATGCATAGTAGAGTACTTCAGGCTAGTAGCATAGAAGTTGTCATTGCCATCCCTAAAATGGGTAAAGGGGAGGGAGCAGTTACTGAAATGTTAATTCAGAAAAGCTGTAAAGAAAGGGTTGTATAGCAGAGCTGTATATTTTGGTTGATAAGAGCATCCATGAAGATTTGGACCTCAGGGAGAGAGTCAGGTTAATAAATATTGCAACTTTACTTTCTTCTGTCCCTCGATTTCCAGTCAGTCGTTTCCATTGGTTGATCCAAAAATAATCCAGAAGACAAGGGGGTCTTTATAGGTCTGCTTCTAGACGCAGAGATCAGAGTGGAAAAGGGTTAAGAGTTAACATGGAGAGACAAACAGAAGATACCCAGCATGGTCTTCACTTAAATATTTGCCTAATTTTACCCTGGCTTTCTTATTGTCCTAAAGGCCAAGTACAACTACCGGGATAAAACCCAATAGCCAGAAAAATTGTGTATGGCCTCTTCTCATCAGGTTGGAGAAAGAAGGCCAGAATTGTTAGAAGCTACAACGAAACACTTAGGGTATGAGGTAGGCAGACACCTGGCTGTTGAGATGAGTGAATTTGAGGGTAAAGTTGGCAAATCGTAGGCCATAAAGGTTAAGAGAAGAGCCTATTCAAAAGGAACCAAGATGGAGACATCACACTACCTGGCTTCAAAATCTATTACAGAGTTATAGTAAACAACAGTATGTTACTGGCATAAAACAGACACATCAACCAACAGAATGGAACAGAAAGCCAAGAAATAAACTCTCACATTTATGGTCAATTGATTTTCATAAGAGTTGCCAAAAATACACAATGGAGAAAGAACAGTCACTTCAGTCAATGTTGTTGAAACAACTGGATATCCACATGCCCAAGAATACAATGATCATTCCATATCCTCAAAAGGTGCCAATTTAGCAAGAGGATATAACAATAATATGTATGCACCCAACACCAGGAACACCCAAATATATAGAGCAAGTATTAATAGATCTAAAGAAAGAGATAGACTTATCAACATCCCACTTTCAGTATTGAACCGATCACCCAGGCAAAATACCAACAAAGAAACATACTGTTAAAACTATACGCTAGATTAAAGGGGTCTAACAGACATTTACAGAACATTTCATTAACTACAGAATAAGCACTTCTTTTATCAGCACACAGAATATTCTCCAGGATAGACCATGTGTTAGGCCACAAAGAAAGTCTCAGCAAATTCAAAAAGTCAAAATCACATTGAATATCTTTTTTTTTTTTTTTTTTTTTACCACAACAGAAGAAAACTAAAAATCAATAACAAAAGGGATTTTGCAAACAGTTCGACTACATGGAAATTAAACAACATAATTCTGAATGACCAATGAATGAGTCAATGAAGAAATTAAGAAGAAAATTTAAAGTTTTTTGAAACAAATGAAAGAAAACACAACATACTCAGAATCTATGGATACGGAAAAAGCAGTATTAAGAGGGAGGTTTATAGCAATAAACAGATCAAAAAATAAAAATACTTCAAATAAATAATCTAATGGTGCACCTCAAGGAACTAGATTAGCAAGAAAAAAACAAATTCAAAATTAGTAGGGTAATAACAATAAACATCAGAGTAAAAATAAATTTGAGACTAAGAAATATAAAAGATCAATGAAACAAAATGTTGGTTTCTTAAAAAGTTAAACAAAATTGACAAAGCTTTAGCTAGACTAACAAAGAGAGAGCAAACTCAAATAAAATAAAAGATTTAAAAAATTACAACTGTCTAGACATGGTAGCTTGCATGTATAATCCTAGTGGTTTAGAAGATGGAGATGGGATGATTGCTTGAAGCCAAGAGTCCAAAACCAGCCTAGACAACATTGAGAGACCCCATCTCTATCAAAAATAAAAGCAAATTAGCTGGGCATGGTGGTAGACAACTGTACTCACAGATTCTTAGAAGGTTGAAGTGAGAGGATCGCTTGAGCCCAAGAGTTTGAGGCTGTGGTGAGCTATGATCATTCCAGTACACTCCAGACTGGGTGACAGAATGAGACACTGTCTCTCAAAAAAAATTACAACTGATAAGACTGAAATACAAAAGATAATTTGAGACAATTATGAACAACTATACAACAATAAATTTGAAAATGGATAAATTTCTGGACCCATAAAACCTACCAAGATTAAACCATAAAGAAATAGAAAACCTGAACAGGTAAATAATAAGTAACAAGATAAAAGAAGTAATAAAAAGTCTCCAATTAAAGAGAAGCCCAGGACATCATGGCTTTAGTGAGGAATTCTACCAAACATTAAAAGAACTAATACAATTATACTCAAACTATTTCAAAAAATTAAAGAGGATGGAATATGTCCAAACTCATTCTATGAGGCCAGCATTACTTTGATATCAAAACTAGACAAAGATGCAACAACAACAAAATAAAACTACAGGACAGCATCTAAAATCGTCAAGAAAATAAAAGCAAATAGAATTCAAGAACACATTCAAAAGAACATTCAACATAATCAAGTGGGAATCAACCCAGTAATGCAAATATGGTTCAAGTTACGCAAATAAATAAACATGATACATCGCATTAACAGAATCAAGGACAAAAAACATACGATCATTTCAAAAATGGTGAAAAAACATTAAACAAAGTTCAACATTTTTGCTGAATGAAAACTGAACAAATCAGGTATAGAAGAAATACACCTCAAAATGATAAAGGCCATAAATGACAAATCCACAACTAATATCATACTGAACAGGGAAAAATTGAAAACCTTTCACTAAGATCAGGCACAAGACAAGGATGCCCACTTCCATCGCTTTTATTTAACATAGTACTGGAAGTCCCAACCACAGCAATTAGGCAAGGGAAAGAAATAAACAGCATCCAATTTGGAAAGGAAAAAGCCAAATTTCCTTCTGTGCAGACAACATTAATCTTATATTTAGAAAAATCTGAAGATTTCGCCAAAAAACTCTTAGAATAGACAAATTCAGTAACATTGGAGGATACAAAATCAACATACAAGGATCAGTAGCATTCATGTACACTAATAGTGATCAATTTGAAGAAGAAAATCAAGAAAGTAATCCCACTTACAATAGGGACAAAAATATCTAGGAATAAATTTAACTGATGACCTGAGAGGTATCGACAATGAAAAATACAAAACACTGATGGAAGAAGTTGAAGAAGACACATACACACAAAAAAGGAAAGATATATCACACCCATTGATTGGTTGAATTAATAATATTAAAATGTCTATACTACCAAAGCAATCTACAGATTCAATGCAATCCCTACAGAAACAGCAATGACATTCTTCAGGAAAAAAAAAAAAAAATCCTGAATTTTGTATGGAGCCACAAAAGACTGCAAATATCTAAAGCAGTCCTGAGGAAAAACAAAACAAAATAACAAAGCTGGAGTCATACCACCTAATTTTAATACTAAAAATCTATCGTAACCAAAACAGAATGGTCCTGGCACAGAAAGGTACACATACACCAAAATAGAATAGGAAACCAAGGAATAAATCCATGAATTAACAGTCACCTCATTCTCAACAAAGGCTCCAAGAACATACACTGGAGAATAAAACTAGATCCTCATTTTTCACCATATACAAAAATCAACTCAAAATGGATTAAAGGGGGGCGGAGCAAGATGGCCAAATAGGAACAGCTCCAGTCTCCAACTCCCAGCGTGAGCGACACAGAAGACCGGTGATTTCTGCATTTTCAACTGACGTACTGGGTTCATCTCACTAGGGAGTGCCGGACAATCGGTGCTGGTCAGCTGCTGCAGCCCGACCAGCCAGAGCTGAAGCAGGGCGAGGCATCACCTCACCTGGGAAGCACAAGGGGGAAGGGAATCCCTTTTCCTAGCCAAGGAAACTGAGACACACAACACCTGGAAAATTGGGTAACTCGCACCCCAATACTGCGCTTTAAGCAAACGGGCACACCAGGAGATTGTATCCCACACCTGGCCGGGAGGGTCCCATGCCCACGGAGCCTCCCTCATTGCTAGCACAGCAGTCTGCGATCTAACCGCAAGGCAGCAGCGAGGCTGGGGGAGGGGCACCCGCCATTGCTGAGGCTTAAGTAGGTAAACAAAGCCACTGGGAAGCTCGAACTGGGTGAAGCTCACAGCAGCTCAAGGAAACCTGCCTGTCTCTGTAGACTCCACCTCTGGGGACAGGGCACAACTAAACAACAACAAAAGCAGCAGAAACCTCTGCAGACGCAAACGACTCTGTCTGACAGCTTTGAAGAGACCAGTGGATCTCCCAACACGGAAGTTGAGATCTGAGAAGGGACAGACTGCCTGTTCAACTGGGTCCCTGACCCCTGAGTAGCCTAACTGGGAGACATCCCCCACTAGGGGCAGTCTGACACCCCACACCTCACAGGGTGGAGTACACCCCTGAGAGGAAGCTTCCAAAGCAAGAATCAGACAGGTACACTCGCTGTTCAGCAATATTCTATCTTCTGCAGCCTCTGCTGCTGATACCCAGGCAAACAGGGTCTGGAGTGGACCTCAAGCAATCACCAACAGACCTTCAGCTGAGGGTCCTGACTGTTAGAAGGAAAACTATCAAACAGGAAGGACACCTACACCAAAACCCCATCAGTACGTCACCATCATCAAATACCAGAGGCAGATAAAACCACAAAGATGGGGAAAAAGCAGGGCAGAAAAGCTGGAAATTCAAAAAATAAGAGCACTTGTCCCCCGGCAAAGGAGCGCAGCTCATCTCCAGCAATGGATCTAAGCTGGACGGAGAATGACTTTGACGAGATGAGAGAAGAAGGCTTCAGTCCATCAAACTTCTCAGAGCTAAAGGAGGAATTACGTACCCAGTGCCAAGAAACTAAAAATCTTGAAAAAAAGTGGAAGAATTGATAGCTAGAGTAATTAATGCAGAGAAGGTCATAAACGAAATGAAAGAGATGAAAACCATGACACCAGAAATATGTGACAAATGCACAAGCTTCAGTAACCCACTCGATCAACTGAAAGAAAGAGTATCAGTGATTGAGGATCAAATGAATGAAATGAAGTGAGAAGAGAAACCAAAAGAAAAAAAGAAGAAAGAGAAATGAACAAAGCCTGCAAGAACTATGGAATTATGTAAAAAGACCAAATCTACGTCTGATTGGGGTGCCTGAAAGTGAGGGGGAAAATGGAACCAAGTTGGAAAACACTCTTCAGGATATCATCCAGGAGAACTTCCCCAACCTAGTAGGGCAGGCCAACATTCAAATCCAGGAAATACAGAGAACGCCACAAAGATACTCCTCGAGAAGAGCAACTCCAAGACACATAATTGCCAGATTCACCAAAGTTGAAATGAAGGAAAAAATGTTAAGGGCAGCCAGAGAGAAAGGTCGGGTTACCCACAAAGGGAAGCCCATCAGACTGACAGCAGATCTCTCGGCAGAAACTCTACAAGCCAGAAGAGAGTGGGGGCCAATATTCAACATTCTTAAAGAAAAGTATTTTCAAGCCAGAATTCCATATCCAGCCAAACTAAGTTTCATAAGTGAAGGAGAAATAAAATCCTTTACAGATAAGCAAATGCTTAGAGATTTTGTCATCACCAGGTCTGCCTTACAAGAGACCCTGAAGGAAGCACTAAACATGAAAAGGAACAACAGGTACCAGCCATTGCAAAAACATGCCAAAATGTAAAGACCATCGAGGCTAGGAAGAAACTGCATCAACTAACGAGCAAAATAACCAGTTAATATCATAATGGCAGGATCAAGTTCACACATAACAATATTAACCTTAAATGTAAATGGACTAAATGCTTCAATTAAAAGACATAGACTGGAAAACTGGATAAAGAGTCAAGACCCTTCAGTCTGCTGTATTCAGGAGACCCATATCAAATGCAGAGACACACATAGGCTCAAAATAAAGGGATGGAGGAAGATTTACCAAGCAAATGGAGAACAAAAGAAAGCAGGGTTGCAACCCTAGTCTCTGATAAAATAGATTTTAAGCCATCAAAGATCAAAAAAGACAAAGAAGGCCATTACATAATGGTAAAGGGATCAATTCAATAGGAAGAGCTAACTATCCTAAATATATATGCACCCAATACAAGAGCACCCAGATTCATAAAGCAAGTCCTTAGAGACTTACAAAGAGACTTAGACTCCCATACAATGAAAATGGGAGACTTCAACACTCCACTGTCAACATTAGACAGATCAACGAGACAGAAAGTTAACAAGGATATCCAGGAATTGAACTCATCTCTGCAGCAAGCAGACCTAATAGACATCTATAGAACTCTCCACCCCAAATCAACAGAATATACATTCTTCTCAGCACCACATCGCACTTATTCCAAAATTGACCACATAAGTGGAAGTAAAGCACTCCTCAGCAAATGTACAAGAACAGAAATTATAACAAACTGTCTCTCAGACCACAGTGCAATCAAACTAGAACTCAGGACTAAGAAACCCAATCAAAACCGCTCAACTACATGGAAACTGAACAACCTGCTCCTGAATGACTACTGGGTACATAACGAAACGAAGGCAGAAATAAAGATGTTCTTTGAAACCAATGAGAACAAAGATACAACATACCAGAATCTCTGGGACACATTTAAAGCAGTGTGTAGAGGGAAATATAGAGCACTAAATGCCCACAAGAGAAAGCAGGAAAGATCTAAAATTGACACTCTAATATCACAATTAAAAGAACTAGAGAAGCAAGAGCAAAGACATTCAAAAGCTAGCAGAAGGCAAGAAATAACTAAGATCAGAGCAGAACTGAAGGAGATAGAGACACAAAAAACCCTCCAAAAAATCAATGAATCCAGGAGTTGGTTTTTTGAAAAGATCAACAAAATTGACAGACCACTAGCAAGACTAATAAAGAAGTAAAGAGAGAAGAATCAAATAGACACAATAAAAATTGACAAAGGGGATATCACCACTGACCCCACAGAAATACAAACTACCATCAGAGAATACTATAAACACCTCTACGCAAATAAACTAGAAAATCTAGAAGAAATGGATAATTTCCTGGACACTTACACTCTTCCAAGACTAAACCGGGAAGAAGGTAAATCCCTGAATAGACCAATAGCAGGCTCTGAAATTGAGGCAATAATTAATAGCCTACCAACCAAAAAAAGTCCAGGACCAGATGGATTCACAGCTGAATTCTACCAGAGGTACAAGGAGGAGCTGGTACCATTCCTTCGGAAACTATTACAATCAATAGAAAAACAGGGAATCCTCCCTAACTCATTTTATGAGGCCAACATCATCCTGATACCAAAGTCTGGCAGAGACACAACAAAAAAAGAGAATTTTAGACCAATATCCCTGAAGAACAACGATGCAAAAATCCTCAATAAAATACTGGCAAACCAGATTCAGCAGCACATCAAAAAGCTTATCCACCGTGATCAAGTGGGCTTCATCCCTGGGATGCAAGGCTGGTTCAACATTCACAAATCAATAAACATAATCCAGCATATAAACAGAACCAAAGACAAGAACCACATGATTATCTCAATAGATGCAGAAAAGGCTTTTGACAAAATTCAACAGCCCTTCATGCTAAAAACGCTCAATAAATTCAGTATTGATGGAACCTACCTCAAAATAATCAGAGCTATTTATGACAAACCCACAGCCAATATCATACTGAATGGGCAAAAACTGGAAAAATTCCCTTTGAAAACTGGCACAAGACAGGGATGCCCTCTCTCACCACTCCTATTCAACATAGTGTTGGAAGTTCTGGCTAGGGCAATCAGACAAGAGAAAGAAATCAAGGGTATTCAGTTAGGAAAAGAAGAAGCCAAATTGTCCCTGTTTGCAGATGACATGATTGTATATTTAGAAAACCCCATTGTCTCAGCCCAAAATCTCCTTATGCTGATAAGCAACTTCAGCAACGTTTCAGGATACAAAATTAATGTGCAAAAATCACAAGCATTCTCATACACCAATAACAGACAAACAGAGAGCCAAATCATGAATGAACTTCCATTCACAATTGCTTCAAAGAGAATAAAATATCTAGGAATCCAACTTACAAGGGATGTAGAGGACCTCTTCAAGGAGAACGACAAACCACTGCTCAGTGAAATAAAAGAGGACACAAACAAATGGAACAACATACCACGCTCATGGATAGGAAGAATCAATATTGTGAAAATGGCCATACTGCCCAAGGTTATTTATAGATTCAATACCATCCCCATCAAGCTACCAATTAGTTTCTTCACAGAATTGGAAAAAAACTGCTTTACATGGACCAAAAAAGACCCCGCATCTCCAAGACAATCCTAAGTCAAAGGAACAAAGCTGGAGGCATCACGCTACCTGACTTCAAACTATACTACAAGGCTACAGTAACCAAAACAGCATGGTACTGGTACCAAAACAGAGATATAGACCAATGGAACAGAACAGAGTCCTCAGAAATAATACCACACATCTACAGCCATCTGATCTTTGACAAACCTGAGAGAAACAAGAAATGGGGAAAGGATTCCCTATTTAATAAATGGTGCTGGGAAAATTGGCTAGCCATAAGTAGAAAGCTCAAACTGGATCCTTTCCTTACTCCTTATACGAAAATTAATTCAAGATGGATTAGAGACTTAAATATTAGACCTAATACCATAAAAATCCTAGAGGAACCTAGGTACTACCATTCAGGACATAGGCATGGGCAAAGACTTCATGTCTAAAACACCAAAAGCAATGGCAGCAAAAGCCAAAATTGACAAATGGGATCTCATTAAACTAAAGAGCTTCTGCATAGCAAAAGAAACTACCATCAGAGTGAACAGGCAACCTACAGAATAATTTTTGCTATCTACTCATCTGACAAAGGGCTAATATCCAGAACCTACAAAGAACTCAAGCAAATTTACAAGAAAAAATCAAACAACCACATCAAAAAGTGGGCAAAGGATATGAACAGACATTTCTCAAAAGAAGACATTCATACAGCCAACAGACACATGAAAAAATGCTCATCATCACTGGCCATCAGAGAAATGCAAATCAAAACCACAATGAGATACCATCTCACACCAGTGAGAATGGCACTCATTAAAAAGTCAGGAAACAACAGGTGCTGGAGAGGTTGTGGAGAAATAGGAACACTTTTACACTGTTGGTGGGACTGTAAACTAGTTCAACCATTATGGAAAACAGTATGGCGATTCCTCAAAGATCTAGAACTAGATGTACCATATGACCCAGCCATCCCATTACCGGGTATATACCCAAAGGATTATAAATCATGCTGCTATAAAGACACATGCACACGTATGTTTATTGCGGCACTATTCACAATAGCAAAGACTTGGAATCAACTCAAATGTCCATCAGTGACAGACTGGATTAAGAGAATGTGGCACATATACACCATGGAATACTATGTAGCCATAAAAAAGGATGAGTTTGTGTCCTTTGTATGGATGCAGCTGGAAACCATCATTCTTAGCGAACTATCACAAGAACAGAAAACCAAACACCGCATGTTCTCACTCATAAGTGGGAACTGAACAATGAGATCACTTGGACTCGGGAAGGGGGACATCACACACCGGGGCGTATCATGGGGAGGGGGGAGGGGGAGGGATTGAATTGGGAGTTATACCTGATGTAAATGACGAGTTGATGGGTGCTGACGAGTTGATGGGTGCAGCACACCAACATGGCACAAGTATACACATGTAACAAACCTGCACATTATGCACATGTACCCTAGAACTTAAAGTATAATAATAATAATAATAAAAAGAAGAAACTCAAAAAAAAACACCAAAAAAATGGATTAAAGGCTTAAATGTAGTACTTGAAAGTATGAAAATACTAAAAGAAAGTAAAAAATAAAAATAAATTAAAAAAAAAAAAAACACTGGTAAAACTGTGCAGGACATTAGTTTGGTCGAAGATTTTTTTGGGTAAGGCCTTGAAAGCACAGGCAACTATTGTAAAAATAGACGAATGGGATTATATCAAGCTAAAAAGTTTCTGCACAGCAAAGGAAACAATCAACAAATAAAGATACACCCTACAGAACAGAAGGAAATATTTGCAAACTATCCATGGGAAAAAGCCTTAACAAACAAAATATATAAGGTTATCATCCAATGTAATAGCAGAAAACCCCACATTATCTGATTAAAAAATGGGCAAAGACCTAAAGAGACATTCTCTAAGGAAGACATAAAAATGGCCAACAGATGTATGAAAACATGCTCAACATAACTCATTATCAGGAAAATCCAAACCAAAACAGTTAGAATGACTGTTATCAAAAAGACAGAAAATTACAAATGCTGACAAGATGCAGAGAAGAGGAAATCTTTGTACACTGTTGGTAGGAACATAAACTAGCATAGCCATTATGAAAAACAATATGGAGAGTACTCAAAAAAACTAAAAATAGAACTGTCATATGATCCAGCAATTCCAATGCTGGGTATAAGTCTAAAAGAAAATAAATCAGTATGTTGAAGAGATATCTGCACTCCATAGTTATTGCAGCACTATTTATAAAAAACAAGACATGGTACCAACCAAAGTATTCATCAACAAATGAATAAATAGATAAAGGAAATGTGTTATATATACACAATGGAGTATCATTCGGCCACAAAGGGATAAAATTCTGTCATTTGCAGCATCATAGATGGAACTGAAGGTCATGATGTTAAGTAAAAGAAGCCAGGCACAGAAATACAAATATAGCATATTCTCACTAATGTATGGAAGCTAAAATGGGGATCTCATGGAAGCAGAGGTTTGAATGGTGATTACCAAATGCTGGAAAGGGTAAGAGGAGGAGAGGATGAAAAGAAGTTGGTTAAGTGGTACAAAAATACAGTTAGATAGAAGGAATAACTTCTAGTATTCAAAAGTACAGTAGAAAATTATAGTTAACAGCAATTTATTGCATCTTTCAAAATAGCTGGAAGAATTGTAATGTTTCCTAAACAAAAAAAAAAGATAAATATATGAGCTGATGGATATTCCAATTACCCTGATTTGATCATTACACATTGTATACAAGTATCAAAATATCACAGTACCTCAAAAATATGTCCAGCTATTATATATCATTTTTTAAAAAGTTAGACCCTTATCTCATGCCATGTACAAAATTCAACTCAAAATGGACTAAAGATTTATATGTGAGATCTGAAACAATAATATCATTAGAAGAAAACAGGGAAAAAGCTCTATGCCATTGGTCTGGGCAAAGATTTCTTGACTATGACCTCCAGAGCACAGGCAACAAAGGCAGAAATCAACAAATGAGATTGAATCAAGCTAAACAGTCTTTGAACAGCAAAAGAAATAATGAATAGAATGAATAGACAAGCCACAGAATGAATTAAAATACTTGCAAGCCATACATCTAATAAGTAGCTAATATCTAAAATATACAAGGAACTCAATTCAATAGCAAGAAAACAACCTGATTATAACTGGGTGAGGAATGTGAAGAGACATTTCTCAAGACATACAAATAGCCAACAAATATATGAAAAATGCTCAACAGTATAAGTCATCAGGGAAATGCAAATGAAACCACAGTGAAATATCATCTCACACCTGTTAGAATGGCTATTACCAAAAGAACAAAAGATAAGTGTTGGTGGAAATGCAGAGAAAATGAATCCCTTTTTCATTGTGAGTGGGAATGTAAATTAATACAGCCATTATGAAACAGTATGGAGGTGCCAAGAAACTAAAAATAGAGCTACCACATGATCCAGCAATCCCACTTCTTCGTATATATACAAAGGAGTTGAAATAAGTGTGTCAAAAAAATCTTGATCTTTAATCAATTTAAAGGGCGGGCATGGTGGCTCACACCTGTTATCTCAGCACTTTGGGAGACCGAGGTGGGTGGATCACCTGAGGTCGGGAGTTCGAGACCAGCCTGACCAACATGGAGAGACCCCCATCTCTAATAAAAAAAAAAAAAAAAAAATACAAAATTAGCTGGGCGTGGTGGCACATGCCTGTACTCCCAGCTACTCGGGAGGCTGAGACAGGAGAATTGCTTGAGCCCGGGAGGCGGAGATTGCGGTGAGCCAAGATCGTGCCATTGCACTCCAGCCTGGACAATAAGAGCGAAACTCTGACCCCCCCGCCCCCCAAAAAAAGCTAAGATGTGGAAGCAACCTAAGTGTTCATCAACAGATAAATGGACTTTTAGCTGTGATATATATTTTTATATACATAAAAAATATATATATATAAAATAAAATACTCTTCAGACTTAACAAAGAAGGAAATCCTCTCGTTTTTGACAACGTGGATACATCTAGAGGACAGTATGCTAACTGAAATAAGCCAGGCATAGAAAGGCAAATACTGCGTGACCTCAGTTACAGGTGGAATCTGAAAAAGTTGAACTTGCAAAAGTAGAGGCTGGAGGCAAGGAGAATGGGGAAAGAGGCGATGTTGATCAAAGGGTACAAAGTTTCAGGTAGACATGAGGCATAAGCTTTGGTGATCTATTGTATAGAATAATAGCTATAATTAATAATAATGCACTGTATATTTTAAAATTGATTAAAGATCAAGATTTTAAATCTTCTAACCACAAAAAATGATAAATACATCAGGTGATAAATATGCTTAGTTAGCTTGTTTGAATATTCAACAATGTAAACATGGATAAAATATTACAATATCCACCATACATATAGACAATATTTGTCAATTAAAAACAAAATAGGCTGGGCACAGTGGCTCACTCCTGTAATTCCAGCACTTTGGGAGGCTGAGGTGGGTGGATCACTTTGAGCTCAGGCGTTCGAGACCAGCCTGGGCAACATGGTAAAACTCTGTCTCTACTAAAAATACAAAAAATAGCCAGGAGTGGTAGGGCATGCCTGGAGTCCCAGGTACTCGAGAGGTTGAGGCTGGAGAATCGCTTGAACCCAGGAGGCAGAGGCTGCAGTGAGCCTAGATTAGACCTCTTCATTCCAGCCTGGGTGACAGAGCGAGACTCCATCTCAAAAAAAATTAAAACAAGAGTAGGTCAAGTGGATGAGCCAGAAACTCAGAGATGAATTTGACACTTATGACCAATGTGAATAGACTATGTAGGAAAAGGTCACAAATGGAAATCAAGACAGGTAGAAGCAGGGTGGCAGAAAAACCATTAATGAAACCCTCCTAGGTTTTATCTGTTACCACTAAATAGTTGCTTATCCTGCAATGCAGGTTCACCTGAAAATAATGATCATATTCTACTTTCCAAGTGAACACTCTTCTTTGCCCAGGGTGAGCCTTAGACCTTAATCCTACTCTGACCACCGGGGCCCTTCTGCTTGATTTCAGTTCATATGCCCTTGTCTTCAGCTACATTATGAGAATCCCACTGCCTGTGATTCCTGGCTGAAGTGGCTCCTCCTAATTCCAGTCTCTTCCTGTTCACTCAGATCTGTGACATTCACCCCACCATTTGTCCAAATAACTGGAACCAGAAGATCTTACAGTGTTACCACCACAGTGGGATGCTCTGAATTCCCTTATATCTGTATTGCTTTTTCCCTAAAGTATTACACTAGAACTTGGCCTTAGGCCACATGCTTAGAATCAGTTTCTACTCAGGCTCTGCTGCCTGGTCCGGTTCCCTGGACCCTTTGTGACTACTCAGACTCTACTTCTGTGACAGAAATTTGTACTATCAAAAAATAACAGATACTGGTGAGGTTGTGGAGGAAAAGGAACACTTATACACCATTGGTGGGAGTGTAAAATTAGTTCAACCATTGAGGAAGATACTGTGGCTATTCCTCAAAGACCTAAAGACAGAAATACCATTTGACCCAGTAATCCCATTACTGGGTACATACCCAAAGGAATATAAATCCTTCTATTATAAAGACACATCCATGCATGTGTGTATTGCTGCACTATTCACAATAACAAAGACAGGGAATCAACCTAAATGCCCATTAATGATAGACTGGATAAAGAAAATGTGGTACATGTACACTACGGAATACTATGCAGTCATAAAAAAGAATGAGATCATGTCATTTGCAGGGCCATGGATGGAGCTGGAGGCCATTATCCTTAGCAGACTAAGGCAGAAACAGAAAACCAAATACCACATGTTCTCACTTATAAGTGGGAGCTAAATCATGAGAACACATGGACACATAGAGGGTAACACCACACACTGGGGCCTATCGAAGTGGTGGAGGATGGGAGGAGGTGGAGGATCAGAAAAATAATCTGTACAATAAACCCCCATAACACAAGTTTACCTATGTAACAAACCTGCACATGTACCCCTGAACTTAAAAGTTAAAAAAAAAAAAAAAATGGATTATCTATATAAGAAAACAGCATATGATGGGGGTGGGAGTATGGGCTCTGGAGTAACAGTGCCTGTGTTTCAAATTTGCCTCTACCTCTTACTAGTCTTGTGGTCTTGGGGAATCATTTAACCCTTCTGAACCTCACCTTCATCTTCAGAATTGAAATACTAACAGTAATTGTTTCATAGAGTTGTTATGACTAAATGAGATAAAGCATGTAAAGTCTTAGTGCAGGGCCCATCCCATAGTGAGAATTAAATAAATAATAGGATTCAAAGTCCTTACCATGACCTAAAAAGCCCTACATGATCTGACTCCTTGGATAATTCTTCAATCTAGTTTTCCATTCTCTCCCCTGCTCACTGCATCCCAGCCACAAGGGCTTATTGATCTCTTGAACACACCAATTCTTTTCCTTCTTTGATGCCTTTGCAGTGCCTTCTATCTGGAACATTTCTACTGTGTTTTCATGGTTTACTTCCTTACTTCATTCAAAACCTTGCTCAAATTGAAGCTTCATAGAGATGTAATCTGACTACAGTATCAAAATATCATTACCCATAACTCTCTCCTCTTATTCTGCTTTATTTTCATCATTTAGTCATTGTATTATTTTTACCATTTATATAATTTTTAGCATTTATTATTACTTGATATTAAAATATGTACTTATTTGATTTTGTTATGACTATCTCTCATATTAGGCTATGACTTGCATGATGGCAAGAACTTTGTTTTGTTCACTGCTGTATCCCCAGCATCCAGAACTATGCCTGGATCACAGTAGGAACCCAATGAATACTTTCCTTAATTAGCAATTTTTAAATTAATTAAGGCATCAAGAGTAACCAGGAGAGACTGAGTTATGTGATAGTAATAACTCCAGGATTTCACTGATTTAATATAACAAAAATTTACTTGCCATGCAAGCTAAATGTCCAATATATCATCTTGGGGGTTGTGCTCATCTTAGTCACTCAGAGACCTAGATGGATGGAGGTCCCTTTATGTATTTTTACAATCACTGAGACAGAGGGTGTAAGGGTACTGTGGAGCGTCTCACATTCCAGTCTGGAAATGATGTACACAGCACTTCTGTTCACCACTCATAGACCATAATTAGTTATTTGGTCCCCTTTAACCAATTTTCTATTTTCCTTATTGTCATCACTGTTGTTACCATTCAACTTCTTTTATCTGGATCTCTAGACTTTATTTATGCCTAAGTTTGACATCTGTCCCAGAGCTCATGATCTTGAGCTCTGGCCTCAGACCTAGTGTCTAAGATAAAAGTCATACTATAATTCTGCTAAGGGCATTAAGCAGCTCCTCATTAACCACTTGAAGGTCTCTGTGATTTCACATTCCACTCTCATCGCAGACACTGTCGAGACCATATATCCTAGATTTTTACAGATAGCCCTAATTCCAAATCATCTACTTTGGTTGTCCCCTCAAACAACTGAAATACTTTGAAAATTCACAAAACTCTGTGCTCAAACTACATTTCCAAAATTGTTTATTGGTTTGTCACATTATGTATTCCAAAGTAGGGTTGCAATAACTTTATGTTCTCTGTCAATGTACAAGCTTAATGTCATTGTGGGCTTCAGGCAGGGAGTAACACATTTTGTTTTTCAGGGAGAATGCTAATCTGGCATCTTTTCACAATAATCCCTTGGGAATACTTTTCCTTTATGAAACTCACTTGCCATATTCTCTGCCAGGTCTCCTAGTTGGCTACACTTTATCATCTAAGAATGGCATCAAGTTCTTGGTTTGTTTGCAAATGTATTTGACCTTCACTAAGACTAGTGAATCTTCAGTCCCTTTCAGTGCCCAGGTGGGTGAGGTTGGTGGTGAGGAGAAGAAATAGAAAGGAGGAAAGAAAGAGAAAGAGAAAATTGAAATGTGTGTTTGTGTAGGGAGGAGAGGGGTTGAATCTAGCAGGATAGTATTTAGCTCTCCTTATGATACCCTCAAAATAATTTTCAGTAAAGTCTGAAAAAAATCACACAATATTTGGAGTGTATTTCTTTTGGAGTGAAAACTGGTGAAGTGGCTAAATTCTACATTGGAGTGCTCAGGGGCGCAAAACAGAGAAAACACTTAAGTACATGGAAACCCTAATAAGAGACAGGCAAGAGAAAGTTAACTGCAGAACCAGCCGGAATTACAGGGAAGGGTGCAACTGGTATGCAGGCCAACTCTAAACAGCTCTTTCTACTTCTACATTCTAATATTCTCCCTCTGGAAGTATTCTCTTGCCCAAACTGGAGCTCTGGACTCGGTCCCTTCACCATTCTTATATCCTTCACTATTTTAGTGGTGGTTTGAAGCTTTAAGTGTAAACCACTCCCTGCATTCTGTCTCAAACTACACCCTCCTGTTTCGTCTAAATCACTGGTTCCCTCATTACTGGTTTCCATGTTTCCAGTTGCTTCACATCCAGTATGTTTCCTTGAATACTGACTCTTGAAGTGGTTAAGTAATAAAGTCCACATGCAAAATGAAAAAGCATGTAAGTTGCAATTACCTTTGGAACTACCATAACTCAACCATAATGCACAATATATATGGTTTCATAAATATAGCCCTGTTCAATAATACACATACACCAGAAGGTTTGAGAAATACTCATCAAGACTAAAGAAATGGCTATGTGCAGATGTCTAGCTATTCAAACCATATGTTTATAAGATGACCATCAAATTCCTAGTGTTGAAGTGAGGTATCTGTAAAAAATTCAAAAGTGCGCCTCTATGTGTGTTTGGAATTGTTTGTTCTTGTAAGGATTAAATGAAATAATAAAGCCATGTTTCATGTGGTGGAAGTTGGTGGGTGATTAGATTTACAAAATTTTTTTTAACTTTCATTTTAGCTTCAGGGTACATGTGCAGGCTTGTTAATATAGGCAAACTCATGTCATGGGGGTTTGGTGTATAGACCATTTTAATACTCAGATAATAAGCATTAGTACCCGATTGAAGGGGGCCAGCCCCTCCACACCTGTGGGTATTTCTCGTCAGGTGGGATGAGAGACTGAGAAAAGAAAAAAGACACAGAGACAAAGTATAGAGAAAGAACAGTGGGCCCAGGGCACCAGCACTCAGCATTCGGAGGACCCGCACCGGCACCGGTCTCTGAGTTTCCTCGGTATTTATTGATTACTATTTTCACTATCTCAGCAAGGGGAATGCAGCAGGAGAACAGGGTGAGAGTGGGGAGAAGGTCAGCGAGAAAACATGTGAGCAAAGGAATCTGTGTCACAAATAAGTTCAAGGGAAGGTACTATGCCTGGATGTGCATGTAGGCCAGATTTATGTTTCTCTCCACCCAAACATCTCAGTGTAGTAAAGAGTAACAGAGCAGCATTGCCGCCAGCATATCTTGCCTCCAGCCACAGGGCGGTTTTCTCCTATCTCAGAATAGAATGAATGTACAATCAGGTTTTATACTGAGAAATTCAGTTCCCAGGGGCAGGCAGGAGACAGAGGCCTCCCTCTTATCTCAACTGCAAGAGGCCTTCCTCTTTTACTAATCCTCCTCAGCAAAGACCCTTCACGGGTGTTGGGCTGGGGGATGGTCAGGTCTTTCCTGTCCCACGAGGCCATATCTCAGGCTATCTCAGTGGGGAGAAACCTTAGACAATATCCGGCTTTCTGGGCAGAGGTCCCTGCAGCTTTCCACAGTGCATTGTGCCCCTGGTTTATCGAGAATGGAGAATGGTGATGACTTTTACCAAGCATACTGCCTGTAAACATATTGTTAACAAGGCACATCCTGCACAGCCCTAGATCCCTTAAACCTTGATTCCATACAACACATGTTTCTGTGAGCTGAAGGTTGGGGCAAAGTTACAGATTAACAGCATCTCAGGGCAAAACAATTGTTCAGGGTACAGATCAAAATGGAGTTTCTTATGTCTTCCTTTTCTACATAGACACAGTAACAGTCTGATCTCTCTTTTCTCTATACCCGATAGTTATTTTTCCTGATGCTGTCCCTCCTTCCAACCTCCTCCCTCATGTAGGCCCCAGTGTGTGTTGTTCCCCTTTTTGTGACCATTTGTTCTCATTTAGCTCCAACTTATTAGTGAGAACATGTTGGAGTTAGTTTAGCAAACTTCCTGCATTAGTTTGCTAAAGATAATGGCCTCCAGCTCCACCCATATTCCTGCAAAGGACATGATCTCATTCATTTTTATGGTTGCATAGTATTCCATGGTGTATATGTACCACATTTTCATTACCCAGTCTACTGTTGATGGGGATTTAGGTTGATTCCCTGTCTTTGCTATTGTGAATAGTGCTGCAATAAACATACATGTCCATGTGTCTTTATGGTAGAATAATTTATATCTCTTTGGGTATACGGCCAATAATGGGATCGCCGGGTCAAACGGTAGTTCTGTTTTTAGGTCTTTGAGGAATCGCCACACTGTCTTCTACAATAGTTGAACTAACGTACCTTCCCACAAACAGTGTATAAGCATTCCTTTTTCTCCACAACCTTGCCAGCATCTGTTATTTTTTGACTTTTTAGTAATAGCCATTCTGACTGGTGTGAGATGATAGCCAATTGTGGTTTTAATTTGAATTTCTCTAATGATCAGTAATATGAGCATTTTTCAAATTTTGGCCACATCTATGTCTGCTTTTGAAAAATATCTCTTCATGTTCTTTGCCCACTTTTTAATGGGGTTGTTTGTTTTTGGCTTGTAAAACTAAGTTCTTTATAGATTCTGGATATTAGACCTTTGTCAGATGTATAGTTTGTAAATATTTTCTCCCATTCTGTAGGTTGTCTGTTCACTCTGTTGATAGCTCCTTTTGTGGTGCAAAAGCTCTTTAGTTAGGTCTCATTTGTCAATTTTTGTTTTTGTTGCAATTGCCTTTGGCATCTTCATCATGAAATCTTTGCCAGGTCTTATGTCCAGAATGGTATTTCCTAGGTTACCTTCCAGGGTTTTTATAGTTTTAGGTTCTACATTTAAGTCTTTAATTTATCTTGAGTTGATTTTGTATATAGTGTAAGGAAGAGGTCCAGTTTCACTCTTCTGCAGATGGCTAGCCAGTTATCCTGGCACCATTTATTGAACTGGAAGTCTTTTCCCTACTGCTTGTTTTTGTCATCTTTGTCAAAGATCAGATGGTTGTAGGTGTGCAGCATTATTTCTGGACTCTATTCTGCTCCATTGGTCTATGTGTCTGTTTTTGTATCAGTACCATGCAGCCTTATAATATAGTTTGAAATTGAGTGATGTGATGCCTCCAGCTTTGTTCTTTTTGCTTAGGATTGCTTTGGCTATTTGGGCTCTTTTTTGGTTCCATATGAATTTTAAAATAGATTTTTCTGGTTATGTGAAAACTGTCATTGGTAATTTGATATAAATAGGGTTGAATCTATGAATTGCTTTGGGCATTATGGCCATTTTAACAATATTTATTCTTCCTATTCATGAGCATGTAATATTTTTCCATTTTTTGGTGTCATCTCTAATTTCTTTGAGCAGTGTTTTGTTAATTTTCATTGTAGAGATATTTCAACTCCATGGTTAGCTGTATTCCTAGGTATTTTATTCTTTTTGTGGCAAATGTAAATGTGATTGTGTTCCTGTTTTCGCTCTGAATTTAGATGTTGTTGGTGTATGCTACTGAATTTTGTACACTGATTTTCTGTCCTAAAACATTGCTGAAGTTATTTACGAATTCATGGGGCTTTGGGGCAGACTATCATATTTTCTAGACATAGAATCATGTTGTCTACCAACAGGAGTAGTTTGACTTCCTTTCTTCCTATATATGAGTACGTTTTATTTCTTTCGCTTGCCTGATTGATCTGATTAGGACTTACAATACTATGTTGAATAAGACAGTTCATATTCGTCTTGTTCCTGTTTTCAACGGGAATATTTCCAGCTTTGGCCCATGAAATATAAAGTTGGCTGTTGGTTTGTCATAGATAGCTGTTATTATTTTGAAATATGTTCCTTCAATGCCTAGTTTATTTAGGGTCTTTAACATGAAGGAATGTTGTATTTTATTGAAAGCCTTTTCTTAATTTATTAAGATAATCATGTGGCTTTTGTCTTTATTTTTGTTTATGTGATGAACATATTAATTCATTTGCATATGTTGAACCAACTTTACATCCCAGGTATAAAGCCTACTTGGTTATGGTGAATTAGCTTTTGATGTGCTATTGGATACAGTTTGCTAGTATTTTGTTGAGGATTTCTGCATCTATGTTCATAAGGAATACTGGCCTGAAGATTTTGTTTGTTTGTTTGTTTGTTTGTATCTTCCAGGTTTTGATGTCAGGATGATGCTGGCCTAATGGAGTGAGTTGGGAAGAAGTCCTCCGTCCTCAATTTTTTGGAATAGTGTCAGTTGGAATGGTAGCAGCTGTTCTTTGTACATCTGCTAGAATTTGGCTGTGGATCCGTCTTGTCCTGGCCTTTTTTTGTTGTTGTTAGTAGGCTATTTATTACTGATTCAGTTGTGAAGCTTCTTATTGATCTGTTAAGGGATTAAATTTCTTCTGGGTACTTGGAGGCTTTGTTCATTTTTTAAAAATTCTTTTTTCTTTGTCTTTGTTGGACTGGGTTCATTTAAAAACCTTGTCTTCAAGCTCTGAAGTTCTTTCTTCTCCTTGTTCGATTCTATTGCTGAGATTTTCCAGTACATTTTACATTTCTCTAAGTGTGTCCTTTATTTCCTGAAGTTGTGATTGTTTTTTTATTTATGCTATGTATTTCACTGAAGATTTCTCCCCTCATATCTTGTATCATTTAAAAAATTTTTTTTCTTAAATTGGACTTCACCTTTCTCTGGTGCCTCCTTGATTAGCTTAATAATCGACTATCTGAATTCTTTTTCAGGCAAATCGGGAATGCGTTTTTGGTTTGGATCCATTGCTGGTGACCTAGTGTAATTTTTTGGGGAGTGTTAAATAACCTTGTTTTGTCATATTACCAGAATTGTTTTTCTAGTTCCTTCTCATTTGAAGGCTATGTCAGAGGGAAGATCTGGGGCTGAAGGCTGCTGTTCAGATTCTTTTGTCCCACGAGGTGCTCCCTTAATCTAGTACTCTTCCCCTTTTCCTAGGGATGTGGTTTCCTGAGAGCCAAACTGTAGTAACTGTCATTTCTCTTCTGGATCTAGCCACTCAGTAGGGCTACCAGTCTCCTGGCTGGTACTGGGGGTTGTCTGCACAGAGTCCTGTGATGTGAACCATCTTCAGGTCTCTCAGTTGTGGATACCAGCACCTGCTGTGGTGAAGGCAACACAGGAGTGAAATGGACTCTGTGAGGGTCCTTAGTTGTAATTGTTTAATGCACTAGTTTTTGCTGGTTGTCCTGCCAGGAGGTGGTGCTTTCAAGAGAGCATCAGCTGTGGTAGTGTAGGGAGGATCAGGTGGTGGGCAGGGCCCTGGAACTCCCAAGAGACAGCACTAGTTCTCCAGAAAGGGTTCTTAACCAGGCTGAAATGCCTGAAATGACAGAAACAGAATTCAGAATATTGATAGGGGTCCTCAACTATCAGGGCTGGTTGATAGGGAAGGACCATCAGGCAGGGGCAGGGTTAGGTATGTCAGAGCTCAGACTCTCCTTGGGCAGGACTTACTGTGGCTGCTGTGGGGGAGGGGGTTTGGTTCTCAGTCCAATGGAGTTATGTTCCCAGGTGGACTATAGCTGCCTCTGCTGTGTCATGCAGGTTGTCAGGGAAGTGAGGAAAAGCTGGCAGTTACAGGCCTCATCCAGCTCCTATTCAACCCAAAAGGTTGGTCTCACTCCCACTGTGAACTCCCCAGCACTGAGTTTGTTTCCAGGCTGTGGGCAAGCAGGGCTGAGAACTTGCTCCAAGCTACCAGCCTCCAGCTAAGAAACCAAGCAAGGCTTTTGTGCCTCCCTGCCTGTTGAGTCTGCACACTGGATTCACACCCCGTGAGTTCTGGCCAGGAGACTTTGAGTTCGGTTAGAATTGTTACTAAGTTCAGCTTGAAGTTTCCTTCTCCCTGTGGTCTTTTCTCAGTTCATCCAGCAATCCTCCCTAAGGAACCCTGTGTGACAAATGAGAAATGGCTTCTCTGGGGACCCAGAAAACCCACAAGGCTTTTCTCGCTGCTTCCTCTACTGTATTTTGCTCAGCTCTCTAAATTGACTCAGCTCCAGGTAAGGTCAAACCCTTTTCCCATGATCTAGACCTTCAGGTTCCCCAGTGAGAATATGTGTTCGAGGGCAGATGATCTCCTTTTCCCACTTTCACAGTTTGGGCACTCACAGTATTTGGGCTGTCTCCCACGTTCTGAAGAAGCAATCTGCTTCCTGCTTCCTTCAGAGGGTCTGTGGATTCTCTAGGATTTCCTGGTACATTCCTGCAGTAGTTCTGGAGCAAAAGTTCATGATGAGTCTGCACACGCTGCTCTGTCCATCTGAGGGGGAGCTGCAATTTAGTCTTGACTCCTATCTGCCATTTTCCCTCTCTAGTCTACACCCCTATCAATATTCTGAATTCTGTTTCTGTCATTTCAGGCATTTCAGCCTGGTTAAGAACCCTTTCTGGAGAACTAGTGCTGTCGTGTGGAGGACAGAAGACACTTTGGCCATTTGAGTTGCCAGAGTTCTTTCACTGCTTCTTTCTAATCCTGTGGATGTTCCTTTGTCTTTGGTGTAGATTGAGTACAGTCAGTAGAAATATTTTCTGGCTTTTTCCAGAGGGCTGAGGCTTTGTGCAGGGTCTTTATTTGTAGGTTTCACAGGAAGTAAGTTAGTAAAGTATTTTTGGTGTGTAAAGTTTGGGGTGTAATCCATTGTATGGCACTTAAGTGTAATGGTCAGTAGGTAGGCTCTTGTTCTGTCATGTGGCTCCTCTACATATTTTCACAGTTGCAGCTGTTCTCCCTATCAATGCTCTGAAATTGTGGGCTCCTCTCCCACCTGAGTGTTGGCTGCAGTTCAGAGCTTGGCACTTCAAGCTGCACATCACAGCTCTGGGGTAATCTCAAAGTTTACGTTCCCTCCTCAACTTGGAGGCAGCAGAGGAAGACGTGTTAACAGTGGTTGTGGCCAAGAGTCTATTGCTTTTCTCCTGGGGCTCCACTGCAGGGAGATGTGGAGCTGCAACCAATCAGTGTGATTGGCCTAGCATGGGGTGCTGTGCTGTGGGCCCTGGCCAAAAAGGGGGACCTGTTTGAGGATGAACAGGTAGGTGGTTGGGACCTGTGGGAGACAGAATGGCCTCCTCTTCTTAGGGTAACTGCAGGTTGCTGGAGGTGTAGATAAGGCACTTACAGTCTTTGCTCCTTTCCCAGTCCAAGGGCAGCAGGGGCAGTATCTCTACAGAAGCAGCAGTAGAAGGGCTTTCAGTTGCCCCTGGGAGCTATACCTTTGAGAGAAAAGGAGCTGCTGCAACGAGGAGTGTTCATCCAGCTGGTGGGGTACCCATACTGTAGGCCTGAGCTGGGAGCTCCACTTGTAGAGGAGTTGAGGGTTGGGAGCTCACAGGGAGGAGAGACTGTCTTCTTTCTGTATGGTGACTGTGGTGTTCTGTAAGCTCTGGTGTGACCCTTAGGCTCTTTATTTTTAACCCAGACCAATGGCAGTAGGAGCAGAACCACTGCTGTGATAATGACAGAGGTGTTTTGGTTTTCTCTGGAAGTCTCTCCCCACAGAAACTCAAAGCCACTACCAGTGGGTATGCTCAGTCATGGATGGGGCAGTTGTTATGTGGTCCTGAGTGGGGTCTCCACCTGGTGGAGAGTAGGTGGTGTGGGCTCCCAGTTTGGGGACACTGGAATCCTCTCCAAGTGGTGGTTGGTGCTGGAGGTGCCAGCATAGCAACTAGGCCCTTCGTTCCTTCTCCAGCCTGAGGGCAGTTAGGGTGGTACAACTGCAGCTGCAATGATGAAGAAGTTGTGAGTTGACTCTGGGATTTCCTCATAAGAGAAGTCTTCACCCACCCCTGATTGAGGTGATCAGGCAGGGGCAGGGTAGTTGCACTGGAGTCCCAGGTCAGGTGGCCCCGCCCAATGAGAAATGAGGCCCAGAATCTGTGTGGTGGACAGTCTGGCCACTTTTCTGGGTAGTGGCTGTACTGTGCTGGGGATCCACATCAGCCCTACTTCCCCCTTATACTCTCCAGAGCCCAGAAGAAGCAAAGTGAAGGCTGTGAAATGGCAAAGACAGCTGCCTGCCCCTCCTTCTGGGAGCTGAATCTCAGGGAGATGCAGAGCCTCTGCCCACCTGAGAACGCGGCAGGGGTGGCTGGAGTCCGAGGTTGGGAGGTCCCATCCAGTGAGGAGAAACAGATAAGAGACCCATGTAAAAAACAGTCTGGCCACTTTTCCACAGGGTGGCTGCACTGTGCTTGGGATCCACTCCAGTTCCTATTCACCTTAGACTCTCCAGAGACCAAAGGCAATAGCTGTGAAGACTGCAAAACAGCAAAGATGACAGCCCACTCCTCCTTCTGGTAGCTCCCTCTCAAGGGAGATGCAGATTTCCTGCTGGCCTGAGAACCCTGGTGGTTGTAGCTGGAGTCCCTTCTGGGAGGTCCTGCCCAGTGAGGAGAAACAGGATCAGGGATCCATATAAAACAGTCTGGCTGTTTCATGCTACTCCACAGTCTGGCCATGCTGTGCTGCAGATCTGCTCTAGTCCCCAATCCCCTTGGACTTTTTAGATCCCAAAGGCAGCAGTAGTGAAGGCCAGGAAACAGCAAAAATGGTACCCGCCCCTCCTTTTGGGAGCTCCATTTCAGGCAGTTGCTGTGCTGGTACTGGCTGGAGTACACAGGCAGTGCATGGCTGGAATCCTAGTTCAGTGGGTCTTATTCTGCAAGATGCCATGGAAGCAAGGCTGCTCAGCACCCTGGACTCAGCCCCTTTCCTGGGGTTGCATAAGACAGGCTGATCTCCCTCTTTGCTGGAGCTGCAGCGGCTGTTGCCAGGATGCCCAGGGATCAAGAGCTTTCAAGACTTCATGTGTGTCTGAGCTGCAGCTCTGCCAGGACTCCACGTATCTCTGTCTGACTGAAAGCCCTGTTGGAGTGGATTCATGAGGGTATCTCCTGATCTCAGGGTTGCAACGATCTCTGGAAGAAATATGGGTCCTCAGGGTCTTGCAAGAGTGATTAGATTTTAAAGTCAAGGGTAAATTAAGTGTTGGTGTGACTATTTTGTATAATTAAATTTCAGTTAAGTGAGGAGTGCCCTCTTTCCTGTTCCAAATCTCCACATGCTCGCTTCTGCCTTTCCCCATGCCCTTCTCCATTGAATTCCTCTCTATGATCTGACCCTTTCCTTTGGATCCATTACTACAGCCTGTGCTCATTTTCTCAGGCCCAGTCCTTGTAATCCAATCTCCTGATAGCACCTACCTGCCTGAGCCTAGTCCCACTATGTACTCTGACTCCACTTTGGCTTCTCACTTTACTCTAAGACCCTATGACCTAAACTCTGCCATTAGTCCAAAGGCTCTGGAAGTTCTGGCCAGAGCAATCAGGCAAGAGAAAGAAATAAAGGGTATTCAAATAGGAAGAGAGGAAGTGAAATCGCCTCTGTCTGCAGATGACACGATTGTATATTTAGAAAACCCCATAGTCTCAGCCCAAAAACTCCTTAAGCTGATAAACAGCTTCAGCAAAGTCTCAGGATACAAAATCAGTGTGCAAAAATCACAAACATTCCTATACACCAATAACAGACAAGCAGAGAGCTAAATCATGAGTAAACTCCCATTCACAATTGCTATAAAGAAAATAAAATACCAAGAAATACAACTTACAAGGGACGTGAAGGACCTTTTCAAGGAGAACTACAAACGACTGCTCAAGAAAATAAGAGAAAACACAAACAAATGGAAAAAAATTCCATGCTCATGGATAAGAAGAATCAATATTGTGAAAATGGCCATACTGCCCAAAATAATTTATACATTCGATGATATTCCAATGAAGCTATCTGTGACTTTCTTCACAGAACTAGAAAAAACTACTTTAAATTTCATATGGATCCAAAAAAGAGCCTGTATAGCCAAGATGATCCTAAGCAAAAAGAACAAAGCTGGAGGTAATTCTACCTGACTTCGAACTATACTACAGTAACCAAAACAGCATGGTACTGGTACCAAAACAGATATATAGACCAATGGAACAGAACAGAGGTTTTAGAAATAACGCCACACATCTACTACCATCTGATCTGTGAAAACCTGACAAAAACAAGCAATGGGGAAAGGATTCAAATGGTCCTTATCCTCCTCCCTTCCCTCCACCCTTAAGTAGGCTCTGGTGTCTATTGTTCCCTTCTTCGTGTCCAAATGCACAGTGTTTAGCTCCCACTTATAAGTGAGAATATGCGATATTTGGCTTTCTTTTTCTGTTTTAGTTTGCTTTAGTTAGGATAACTAACTAAAGGATAACTAATCGTGTCCTGCAAAGAACACGATTTTGTTCTTTTTTATGGCTATGTAGCATTCCATGGTATATATGTACCACACCCACACTTTCTTTAACCAGTTTACCATTGATGGCAATTAAGCTGATGCAATGTCTTTGCTATTGTGAATACTGCTGTGATGAACATATGTATGCATGTGTCTTTTTGGTAGAATTATTTATTTTCCTTTATGCTGGGTAAGACGGTAGTTGTCTTTTAAGTTCTTTGAGAAATTTCCAACCTGCTTTCCACAATGGCTGAACTAATTTACATTCCAACCACCAGTGTGTAAGTATTCCCTTTTCTCCACAACTGGCCAGCATCTGTTCTTTTTTGATTTTTTAAAATAATAGTCATTCAGGCTGGTGTGAGATGGTATCACACTGTGGTTTTGATTTTCATTTCTCTAATTTTTAGTGCTGTTGAGAATTTTTTCATATGCTTGTTGGCTGCGTGTATGTCTTCTTTTGAAAAGTGTATGTTCATGTCATTTGCCTGCCTTTTAATGGGGTTGTTTTTTGCTTCTTAACTGGTTTAAGTTCTTAATAAATTCTGGAAATTAGACATTTGTCAGATGCAAATACTGCAAATATTTTCTACCATTCTGTAGGTTGCCTGTTTACTCTCTTGATAGTTTCTTTTGCTGCACAGAAGCTCTTAAGTTTAATTAGATAACTTTTGTCAATTTTTGCTTTTGTTGCAATTCCCTTTGGCACCTTTGTCATTAAATATTTGCCCATTCTTATGTTCAGCGTGGTGTTGCCTAGGTTGTCTTCATAGGTCTTTATAGTTTCAGGTTTTACATTTAACTCGTTAATCCATCTTGAGTTGCTTTCTCGAAGGTCAGATGGTTTTAGGTGTGTGGCATTATTTCTGAGCTCTCTGTTCTGTTCCCTTGGTCTGTGTGTCTGTGTTTGTACTAGTGCCATGCCATTTTGACTACTGTAGCCTTGTAGTATAGCTTGAAGTTGGGTAATGTGATGCCTCTAGCTTTGTTCTTTTTGCTTAGGATTGCCTTGATTATTTGGACTCTTTTTTGGTTCCAATATGAATTTTAAAAGTTATTTTCTAGTTCTGTGAATAATGTAATTGGTAGTTTGATAAATACAGCATCGAATGTGTAAATTGCTTTGGGCAGTGTTGCCATTTTAACTATATTGATTATTTCCATCCATGACCATGGAATGTTTTTCCATTTTTTTCTGTCATCTATGATTTCTTTGAGTAGTGTTTTATAAGTCTCATTTGTAGAGATCTTTCATCTACCCGGTTAGCTGAATTCCTAGGTATTTTATTTTTTTTGTGGCTACTGTGAATGGGATTACATTATTGATTTGGTTCCCATCTTGGATTGTGTGTGTGTGTGTGTGTGTGTGTGTGTAGATATGCTGGTGATTTTTGTATATTGATTTTGTATCATGAAACTTTTCTGAAGTTGTTTATCAGATCATGGAGCTTCAGGGCAGAGACTAGGTATTTTCTAGGTACAGAATCCTATTGTCTGCAAACAGGGATAGGTTGACTTCCTCTCTTTCTGTTTGGATGCCTTTCATTTCTTTTTCTTGTCTGATTGCTCTGGTCAGGACACCCAGTACTATGTGGAACAGGAGTGATGAGGGAGGACATCCTTATATTGTTTAAGTTTACAAAAGGAATGCTTCCAACTTTTGTCCACCCAGTATGATGGTGGCTGTGGGTTTGTCATAGATGGCTCTTGTTATTTTGAGGTATGTTCCTTCAATGCCTAGTTGTTTGAGGGTTTTTAATATAGAGGGATACTGAATTTTATTGAAAGCCTTTTTCTGCATCTATTGAGATAATCATGTGGTTTTTGTTTTTTGTTCTGTTCATGTTGTGTATCACATTTATTAGTTTGTGTATGTTGAACCAATCCTGCATCCCGGGGTTAAAGCCTAGTTTACCATAATGGATTATCTTTTTGATGTCTTGCTGGATTCTGTTTAGTAGTAGTTTGCTGAGTATTTTTGCATCGATGTTCATTAAGCATATTGGCTTGAAGTTTTTTTTTTTTTTTTCTGTTGTGTCTCTGCCAGGTTTTGCTATCAGGATTATAGCATAGTTTTGCTATGAGCTGGTCTCATGGAATAAGTTAGAGAAGAGTTCCTGCTCCGCAATGTTAAAGAATAGTTTCAGTAGGAATTATACCAGCTCTTCTTTATGAATCTGGTAGAATTTGGCTGTGAATCCACTTGGTCCTGGAATTTTCTGGTTGGCAGGCTTTTTATTAGTGATTGAATTTTAGAATTCATTACTAGTCTGTTCAGGGAATCAATAATCTTTCTGGTTAAAACTTGGAGGGTTGTATTATTCCAGCAATTTATCAATTTCTTCTATGTTTTCTAGTTTGTGTGCATAGAAGTGTTTATAGTAGCAGTGTCTGAGGGTTTTTCTGTATTTCTGTGGGGTCAGTGGTAACATCCCTTTTGTCATTTCTGATTGTGTTCAATTGGATCTTCTCTCTTTTTTCTTTTTAGCTACCTATCTATCTTATTATTTCTAAAGGCAAACTCCTCTAGTAGTTGTTCTTTTGTATGGTTTTTCACATCTCAGTTTCCTTCAGTTCAGCTATAATTTTGTTGATTTCTTGTCTTTTGCTACCTTTAGGGTTGGTTTGCTCTTGTTTCTCTAGTTGTGATGTTATGTTGGTAATTTGAGACCTTTTTAATTTTTGATGTAGACATTTAGTACTATGAATTTCCTGCTTAACACTGTGTTAGCTGTGTTTCATAGATTCCAGTATGTTGGGTCTTTGTTTCATTAGTTTCAAATAATTTCTTGATTTATATCTTAATTTTGTTATTTAACCAAAAGTCATTCATGAGAAGGTTGTTTAATTTCCATTTAGTTGTATGATTTTGAGCCATTTTCTTCCCATATTGAGCTTTATTTTTACTGCACTGTGGTCCAAGAGTATGGCTGGTGTGATTTGGAGACTCTGAAACTGAGGAGAGGGCAGGAGGCCCCAACCTCCTCTCTGCAGACTGGGCAATATGGGGATAATAAAATCCAAGGGCTGTGGGAAAAACTAAAGTATAATCCAGGCATATGCCACTCTTAGAGATAAGCCTGATCTAAAGTAGTAGTTTAGAATATGTTATTGGTATTTGTGAGAAGCAGCTGTACTCGTTATATGGGAAAAATTGATCTTAATAGAGACAGCAATTCTATACAAGATGAAAGTAAAACAAAGTTCTACTCAAGGGAGATAGGCTTCCAAAACTTTTACCAAAAACAAAACAAAACAAAAAAAACCCCACAACCCTAAGTAAATGCTTCCATCACCATCATGACCATCTCCATAGTCACTGCTATCATTGCCATGGCTACCATTAACAGAACCACAAGAACTGTATACACCACTACCATTACCATCATCAGCACCATCCCTGATAAGCCTTGGGATTCCCCTAAACCCACCAGCCAGGCCATAGGGCTGGCCTCTAAGTCAGGAAAACGACACACAGGAAAAAGAAAGATGTCAGGAATGGGATAAGTATACTATATTCCAGTTTCCTAACTCATTAGGTAGAGTTCAGAGCTTAAGCCTCCAGTTCATGATTCTTAGCCCCATATGGGAGGGAAGGGGGTTAAGGTGGGTGGCTACAGCCCAGTTATCTCCCAGGTTGTCAGGTTCTACATACTCTTCTGGCACTGGGTTCCAGACAGCCATTGTATTAGTTCTTTTTCACGGTGCTGATAAAGACATATCGAAAACTGGGAACGAACAGAGGTTTAATTGGACTTACAGTTAAACACGGCTGAGGTGACCTCAGAATCATGGCAGGAGGCAAAAAGCACTTCTTAAATGGCAGTGGCAAGAAAAAACTGAGGAAGAAGTAAAAGTGGAAACCCCTGATAAACCCATCAGATCTTGTGAAACTTATTCACTATCACAAGAATACCAAAGGAAAAACCAGCCCCTATGATTCAATTACCTCCTCTGGAGTCCCTCCCACAACACAGGAGAATTCTGGGAGATAAAATTTGAGTTGAGATTTGAGTGGAGACACAGTAAAACAATATCATTCTGCCCCTGGCCCCTCCAAATCTAATGTCCTCACATTTCAAAATCAATCGTGCCTTCCCAAGAGTTCCCCAAAGTCTTAACTCATCTCAGCATTAACCCAAAAGTCCACAGTCCAAAGTCTCATCTGAGACAAGGCAAGTCCCTTATGCCTATGAGCCTGTGAAATCAAAAGCAAGCTAGTTACTTCCTAAATACAATGGGGGTACAGGTATTGGGTAAACACAGCCATTCCAAATGGGAGAAACTGGCCAAAACAAAACGGTTACAGGGCCCATGCAAGTCCAAAATACAGTGGGGCAGTCAAATGTTAAAGCTTCAAAATGATCTCCTTTGACTCCATGTCTCACATCCAGTTCACACTGATGCAAGAGGTGGGTTCCATGGTCTTGGGCAGCTCTGGCCCTGTGGTTTTGCAGGGTACAATCTCCCTCCTGGATGCTTTCACAGGCTGGCATTGAGTGTCTGTGGCTTTTCCAGGTGCATGGTGCAAGCTGTTGGTGGATCTACCTTTCTGGGGTCTGGAGGATGGTGGCCCTCTTCTCACAGCTCCACTAGGCAGTGCCCCAGTAGGGACTCTGTGTGGGGGCTCCAACCCCACATTTCTCTTCCACGCTGCCCTAGCAGAGGTTCTCCATGAGGGTCCTGCCCCTGCAACAAACTTTTGCCTGGGCATCCAGGTGTTTCCATACATCTTCTGAAATCTAGGCGGAGGTTCTCAAACCTCAATTCTTGACTTCTGTACACCCACAGGCTCAACAACACGTGGAAGCTGCCAAGGCTTGGGGCTTCACCCTCTGAAGCCACAGCCCACGCTCTACATTGGCCCCTTTCAGGCATGGCTGGAGAGGCTGTGATACAAGATACCAAGTCCCTAGGCTGCACACAGCACAGGGACCCTGGGCTTGGCCCAGAAAAACACTTTTTCCTCCTGGGCCTTTGGGTCTGTAATGGGAGGGGCTGCCATGAAAGTCTCTGACATGGCCTGGAGACATTTTCCCCATGGTCTTGGGGATTAATATTAGGCTCCTTGCTACTTATGCAAATTTCTGCAGCCAGCTTGAATTTCTCCCCAGAAAATAGGGTTTTCTTTTCTATCACATTGTCAGGTTGCAAATTTTCTGAACTTTTATGCTCTGCTTCCCTTATAAAACTGAATGCTTTTAGCAGTACCCAAGTCACCTCTTGAATACTTTCCTGCTTAGAAATTTCTTCCACCAGATATCCTAAATCATCTCTCTCAAGGTCAAAGTTCCACAAATCTCTAGAGCTGGGGCAAAATGCCACCAGTCTTTTTGCTAAAGCATAACAGGAGTCACCTTTGCTCCAGTTCCCAATAAGTTCCTGATCTCCATCTGAGACCACATCAGCCTGGACCTTAATGTCCATATTGCTATCAGCATTTTGGGCAAAGCCACTCAACAAGTCTCTAAAAAGTTCCAAACTTTCCCAAATATTTCTGTCTTCTTCTGAGCCCTCCAAACTGTTCCAACCTCTGCCTGTTACCCAGTTCCAAAGTTGCTCCCACATTTTCCGGTATGTTTTCAGCAACAACCCACTCTACTGGTACCAGTTTACTGTATTAGTTCATTTTCACGCTGTTGATAAAGATATACCCGAGGCCGGGCACGGTGGCTCACACCTGTAATCCCAGCACTTTGGGAGGCCAAGGTGGGCAGATCACGAGGTCAGGAGATCGAGACCATCCTGGCTAACATGGTGAAACCCTGTCTCTACTAAAAATACAAAAAATTAGCCAGCTGTGGTGGTGGGCGCCTGTAGTCCCAGCTACTCGGAAGGCTGAGGCAGGAGAATGGTGTGAACCTGGGAGGCGGAGCTTGCAGTGAGCTGAGATAGCACCACTGCACTCTAGCCTGGGTGGCAGAGTGAGACTCCATCTCAAAAAAAAAAAAAAAAAGAAAAAAGAAAAAAGAAAAAAGACATACCCGAAACTGGAACAAAAGGAGGTTTCATTGGACTTACAGTTCCACATGGCTGGGGTGGCCTCAGAATCATGGTGGGAGGCAAAAGGCACTTCTTAGATGGTGGTGGCAAGAGAAAAAGGTGAAGAAGCAAAAGTGGAAACCCCTGATAAACCCATCAGATCTCGTGAGACTTATTCACTATCACGACAACAGCATGGGAAAGACCAGCCCCATGATTCAATTGCCTCCTCCTGGGCCCCTCTCACAACACATGGGAATTCTGGGAGATACAATTCAAGTTGAGATTGGGGTGGGGACACAGCCAAACCATATCAGCCATAAACTATTACTAGCCCCAAATCATCCTTCTTGTTAATGAGAAGGAAACTTCTACTATTCTTATTGGATGGGCCCTTACTGGTTCCAGTAATGCTGGTCAGTACAAAGAGTGATCACAAACAGTTTGAGTGAGGCTGGGGAAGGCAAGAGATAACCCAGTCTAAGATAATTAATCTCTCAACATGGAGATTTCAAAACACATGAATTCCACAATTTGTCCCCAACAAGTGTCATAGTACTTTTGGGTTGAGGGAAGCTGCTAGGTTACACTCACTGAAATAAATAAAATAAAATGCTATGTTCCACAAAAAAAGATGCCAGAAGTTCTGTGTCCAAGCCTAAAGTAGAACACATTGGAAAAAATCCTAGGCCAATCAAGAGATATCCAAAACTGTCATCCTAAATAACAGAGAGATGTTCTCCAAAATAAAATAATACTTTCACGGGAATATACTGCAGTGGGAATTTGCATTCCATAATAAAACCATATGAGTTTTCAGGGAGGTAAAGGAAGAAAGTGGGTTTTTTTTTTTTTTAAATGATTGCTTTGAGATAACTATCCTTGGTTACAAGGATCAATAACAAGAATGGCACCAGCCTGAGGTTAGACAGGCAGTTGCTGGGCAGATATCATTTCAGAAGCATTTTCTTTTTAAGTTTGTGATGGTCTTTGTGCAACGTTTTGGCTTTTGCAGAGTCTTTTGTAATAGTTTTTGTTAGCAGGCATTTGTGCATGAGAGCCATCCCTTTATTCCTTGGCTCTATTTGTCAGGCTTCGTTTGTTAGTTTGTTTGTGTTTGTATTTTTTTTTAAAAAAAACATAAATGACTCTATTATGATTCTGACAATGTACAAAACCAAGTTATGCCAGAAATCATGATTTTGGGGATGCCATATGTAGATTGGTTAAACCGAATGTTAGAAGTCAGGATTGTGCCAGAAGTTCAGCTCAAGGATGTTACAAAAACAATTCAACCCCATAGAGGGCTGACAGAAACATAGCCAGATAGCAACCAGATATGTTGTTGGAAGTCACGGTGGAATTTCTTTCCAGGTTCCAGTACCCTAGAGAAAAACAAGAAAGCCCATGGGATAATTGAAGAGCAGTGTGGAGCTTAGGGCAAGTGGTGAAGATCCAGGCATGCTGTAGCCCTTCTGCCTTTAAGCACAGGCCAGTCATGTCTGTTCCACTGCCAAGTTTACTGTATTCAGGAGAGTGGCACAGCCTGCAGATACCTGTGGGTATATCTACAAGAGTTGGGACAGGAGTTGCAGCATGGTAAGGGACAAAAATAAAATTCTGCCCAAGTGAGGAAGAGGGCTATCATAATAACACATGCACATATAAAGGTGTTTCTGTGCACTGAGTAGATTAAAATAACATTAGAATTTGTCAATGTATACATTTACAGTTGGAGCCTAGAAGCTATATACATTTGGTCACTAGAACTGTGACAATGAGTTCTGGTACAGTATATATGAAACATGCAACAGAACCCTTTGTTGTTAGTTTAAGCTAGTCAAGAAGACTTCTAGAATTCTCAAGAGCAAAAAAAAAAAAAAAAAAAGAACTGGGCTGGGCACGGTGACTCACGCCTGTAATCCCAGCACTTTGGGAGGCCGAGGAGGGCGGATCACGAAGTCAGGAGATCGAGACCATCCTGGCTAACACGGCGAAGCCCTGTCTCTACCAACAATACAATGAAATACTATTTCAATCCTAAATTTCCTTGTGAGCAGTAACGACATGATTAAGCATGTAGCCCCGAAATGAGGTTACCTGGGTTCAAATCCTGGCTCTATTGTTTGTTAATAAATGCTTCTAGGAGATTATTTAAATTTTGGGACTCAGTTTCCCTGTCTGTAAATTGGAAGATAATAATGATAATACTTCACAGTTTGTGGGTTTCACTTAGAAACCAGGCCTTGGCACATAGAAAGTGCCATATAAATATTAGTCATTGTTATCAATATCACAGAGCATAGTTTGGTGGGAAAAGTTTCTCTTGATTTCGCCATGAATCAGGAAGCTAATTTGGGTTTGAAATTATTGAGTCCCCTAAAGGTTAAACTGATCACTTCTCCTCTGTGACCCAGCCTAGTTTAGGTAGGTAAACCTCACTCATCTCTCCCTCCATCAGAAGACTCATCTATCATACTGCTGTGTCATTTTCTATTTACTTGTCCAAGAGCCTGTAAAAACCATGATGGTAAGGTTTTTGTCTTGTTTATCATTTAAGCCTACCTGGCAAATAACAGATCCTCAATTAATTATATACTGACTAGATGTATGTACATTCAGTTAACTTCTTTGCTTCATGGTTGCATTGAAACTAACTTGAAAACAGAATGAAAAACAAAAACCACATGGTTATCTCAATAGATGCAGAAAAGGCATTCAGTAAAATTCAACACTTCATGTTAAAAACTCTCAATAAATTAGGTGTTGATGAAATATACCTCAAAATAATTAGAGTCATCTATGACAAGGCCATAGCCAACATCATACTGAATGGGCAAAAGCTGGGAAGCATTCTCCTTGAAAACAAGCTCAAGACAAGAATGCCTTCTCACCATTCCTGTTCAATGTAGTAATAAAAGTCCTGGTCAGCACAATTAGTCAAGACAAAAACATAAAGAGCATCTAAACAGGAAGAGAGGAAGTCAAAGTACCCCTGTTTGCAAATTATATGATCCTATATGTAGAAAACCCAAAAGTCTTGGCCCAAAAGCTCCTTAAGCTGATAAACAACTTCAGCAGAGTCTCAGGATACAAAATCAATGTGCAAAAATCACTAGTACTCCTGTACACCAACAACAGTCAATCTGGAATCTGAAAGCCAAATCAGGAACACAATCCCATTCACGATTGACACAAATAAACAATACCTAGAAATACAGCCAACCAGAAAGGCAAAAAATCTCTACAAGTAGAACTCCAAAACAATGCTCAAAGAAATCAGGGATGAAATAAATTCAAAAACATCCCATGCTCATGTTTAGGAAGAATCAATATCATTAAAAAGGCAATACTGCCCAAAGCAATTTATAGATTCAGTGCTATTTCTATTAAACTACCAATGACATTCTTCACAGAACTAAAAAAAAAAAAAAAAGAAAAAAACTATTTTAAAATTCATATAGAACCAAAGAAGAGCCCGAATAACCAAGGCAATCTTAAGCAAAAAGAACAAAGCTGGAGGCATCATGCTATCTGACTTCAAACAATACCACAGGGCTACAGTAACCAAAACATCATGGTACTGGTACAAAAACAGATACATAGAGCAATGAAACAGAACAGAGAACCCAGAAATAGAGTATAAGTCATACACCTACAACTATCTGCTCTTTGACAATCCTGACAAAAAAAAGCAATGGGGAAAGGACTTCCTATTCAATAAGTGGTGCTGGGGTAACTGGCTAGCCATATGCAGAAGATTAAAAATGAACCCCTGGCCGGGTGTGGTGGCTCACGCCTGTAATCCCAGCACTTTGGGAGGCCGAGGTGGGTAGATCACAAGGTCAGGAGATCGAGACCATCCTGGCTAACACGGTGAAACCCCGTCTCTACTAAAAATACAAAAAATTAGCCAGGCGTGGTGGCGGGCACCTGTAGTCCCAGCTACTTGGGAGGCTGAGGCAAAAGAATAGTGTGAACCCGGGAGGTGGAGCTTGCAGTGAGCTGAGATCGTGCCACTGCACTCCAGTCTGGGAGACACAGCGAGACTCCGTCTCAAAAATAAAATAAAATAAAATAAAATAAAAATGAACCCCTTTCTTACACCATATCAAAAACTAACTTGAGATGGATTAAAGACTTAAATGTAAAATCCAAAACTATAAAAACACTGGACCAGATAACCTAGACAATACCATCCTGGACATACCAATGGGCAAAGATTTCATGACAAAGATGTCAAAAGCAATTGCAACAAAAGCAAAAACTGACTAATGGGATTTAATTGAAACAAAGAGCGTCTGCAAAGCAAAAGAAACTATCACCAAAGTGAACAGAATAAAAGAAAATATTTGCAAACTATGGATCTGACAAAGGTCTAATATCCAACATCTATAAGAAACATAAATGGCCGGATGTGGTGGCTCACACCTGTAATCCCAGCACTTTGGGGGGCCGAGGTGGGTGGATCACAAGGTCAGGAGTATGAGACCAGCCTGGCCAATATGGTGAAACCACATCTCTACTAAAAATACAAAAATTAGCTGGGTGTTGTGGCATGCGCCTGTAGTCCCAGCTACTCAGGAGGCTGAGGCAGGAGAATCAGTTGAACTTGGGAGGTGGAGGTTGCGCTGAGCTGAGATTGCACCACTGCACTCCAGCCTGGGCGACAGAGCAAGACTCCGTCAAAAAAAAAGAAAAAAAAAAAAGCATAAACAAATTTACAAGAAAAAAAACACACAGCCCTATTAAAAAGTGGGCAAAAAACATGAATAGGCAGCTTTCAAAAAAAGACTTACATGTGGCCAAAAAGCATATGAAAAAAGATTAACATCACTGAGCATTAGAGAAATGCACATTAAAATCTCAATGAGATATCATCTCACACCAGTCAAAATGGCTATTAAAAAGTCAAAAAGTAACAAATGCTGGTGAGGTTGTGGAGAAAAATAAACACTTATACATCGCTGGTGTGCAGGTAAATTAGTCGAACCATTGTAGAAGACAGTGTGGCAATTCCTCAAAGACCTAAAAACAGAAATACCATTCGACCCAGCAATCCCATTACTGGTTATATACTCAAAGAAATATAAATCATTCTACCATAAAAAGACACACGTGCATGTTCATTACAGCACTATTCACAATAGCAAAGACATGGAATCAACCTAAATGTCCACCAATTGTAGACTGGATTAAAAAAAATGTGGAACATATACACCATGGAATATTATGTAGTCATGAAAAAAGAATGGGATTATGTCCTTTGCAGGAACATGGATGGATGGAGGCTATTATCTTAGCAAACTAATGCAGAAGCAGAAAAACAAATACCACGTGTACTCACTTATAAATGGGAATTAAATGATGAGAACACAAGGACACAAAGGAGAACAACATACACTAGGGCCTATTGAAGGGTGGAGCATGAGAGAAGGGAGAGAATCAGGAAAAATAACTAATGGGTATTAGGCTTAATACCTGGGTGATGAAATAATCTGTACAACAAACCCCCATGACACAAGTTTACCTATATAACAAACCTGCACATGTACTCCTGAATTTAACATAAAAGTTATAAAAAATAAAGATAGAGGAGGAAAAATAAAGTAACATTAAATTATTAATCTCTTATTGACGAAAAGAGTCAAATTCTGCAAAATATTTGAAAAGATTTATTCCAAGCCAAATATTAGTGACCATGGCCCCTGACACAGCCCTCAGGATATCCTGAGAACATGTACCCAAGGTGGTCGGGGTGCAGCTTGGTTTTATACATTTTAGGGAGACATGAGACTTTAATCAAATACATTTAAGAAATACATTGGTTTGGTCCATAAAGGTGGGACAACTTGAAGTGGGGGCTTCCAACTTATAGGTGGATTGAAAAATTTTCTGGCTGACAATTGGTTGCGTTTATCTAAAGACCTAAGATCAACAGAAAAGAATGTCTAGGTCAAGATAAGAGGTTATGGAGACCAAAGTTCTTATTTGCAGAGGAAGCCTTCAGATAGTAGGCTTCACAGAGAATAGGTTATAAGTGTTTCTTATGGGACTTAAGGTTTGTGTTGATGTTAATGCCGGAGAGGTATAACGAGGCCTGTTTGACCCCCCACTTTCCCTCATGGCCTGAAACAGTCTTTCAGGTTAAACTGTAAAAGAGCCCTGGCTGAGGAAGAAGCCCATTTAGATGGTTGGAGGGGCCTTAGAATTTCATTTTTGGTTTACCCTCTTTAGGCATGGGACTAAGTTATATGATCTCTCCTCTACCATATGGATTAGGCCATTTTTTAAGCATTAGCCCTGGCTAGTGGATACCCAGAGGTAAATTGGGAAATCACATGACACTAATGCTACTGAAAAATAAGAATACTCAGTGCATTGGCTGTGAGCCAAACCACAGTAATGTCTCTTTTCTAAGAACGAAGCAGGCAGAAACTTAAATAACTAACCTAGGAAAGTGATTCTCAAAGTGAAGTCTTCAGGCCATCATCGTCAGCATCATGTGGGAACTTCTCAGAAATGCAAATTCTTAAGGCCCACTTTATATGTGCTTTATCAGAAACTCTGGGAATGAGATCCAAAAACTTGTGGTTTAGTAAACTTTCCAGGTGACTCTGATGCATGCTCAGGTTTGATAACCACTGACTTAGACCAACATTGTTTAGGTGTCCTTAAAATATATTCTGCTTGTTACAGTTGTCTAAATTGCCTATATTTCAGGCCTGGGTATAATTTTTTTCCAGGCCAGTTTCTTTATGACATACTCTAACCTAACCCCTCATGCCATAAATACTCATAAGAAAAAGGGCACTAGGTGAGACTATAAATGTAGAGAAACAGCAAAATTACGCAGGCCTTCCAATTTTCTTTCTAATTATTTCCCTTTATTACTAATCTTGTGGGCATCTTACGGCTGGCTATTATTAGAGACAGGCAGTTTAATATACAGTTGTGAACTCCAAATATCTGAGACAGATCTCAGTCAATTTAGAAAGTTTATTATGCTAAAGTTAAGTATTCACCTGTGACACAGCTTCAGGAAGTACTTAGACATGTGTCCATGGTGGTCGGGGGGTACAGTTTGCTTTTATACATTTTAGGGAGACATGAGACATCAATCAATATGTGTAAGATGTACATTGTTTCAGTCTAGTTCCAGTAAGGCAGGACAACTGGAAGTGGGGGCTTCCAGGTTAGAAGTCGATAAGAGACAAAAGGCTGCATTCTTTTGAGTTCTTGATCAGCCTTCCACTGAATACACAATTTAGTGTGGCTCAGTAAATCTGTATTTTCTACATAAATAATAGGGGAGAAGAAGCAATCAGATATGCATTTGTCTCAGGTGAGCCTCAGAAGGATGACTTTGAATAGAATGGGAGGCAGGTCTTCCCTAGGCAGTTGCCTGCTTGACTTTTCCTTCTAGCTTAGTGATTTGGGGGTCCCAAGATTTATTTTCCTTCCACACAGTAAAGAGTAAAGTCTTCCAAGTTAGAGAGATTTGGGTGTGAATTTCTGTTTCCTGGCTCTCAGCTGCTTAATTGTGTGCAAATTCCAGAATTTGAGTTGTGCTTTTTCCTAGCTGCTTCACAAAAGCTGCTGTGAATATTAAAGGAAAATTAAAAACAAAGTTGAAACCAGTGACATATGGTCACTGGTTTCTACATATGGAATGCGGCATATTCTAATCTCCTGAGGGCCACCAGGAAAATGAACACTAAGGTCTAAGAGGCACCAAGAATAGCTGGCCAGAGTAATTGGTGAGGATTATTTCCTATATGAGCCCAGCCTGTGAAGACTAAAAGAGGTGTCTATTCCATTCAATGCACAGAAGCCAACAGAGTCAAGAAAAATAAAGAAACAGGAAGATATTCTCCAAATAAACAAACAAGATAAATCTAAAGAAACTGACCATGGAGAGATGGAGATATGTGATTTACTTAAAAGGAAATTCAAAATAATGGTCATGAAGAAGCTCACCTAGTTTAGGAGAGAATCACAGGGACAATATAAGAACTTCAACAGAAAGACAGAAAATATTTTTAAAATATCAACAAGAAATTACAGAACTAAATAATACAATAACTGACAAGTAAAATTTAATACAAGGTTTCAACTGTAGACTAGATCAAACAGAAGAAAGGGTCAGTGAGCTCGAAGGGAGTTCATTGGAAATCATCCAGTCACATGAGCAAAGAAAAAAAAAAAGAATGAAAAAGTGAAGATAGCTTAAGGGACTTATAGGACATATGGAAGTCTCAGTAGAAGAAAATAGTAAAGGGCAGAAAGCATATTCAAATAAATAATGGCTGAAAACTTCCCAAACCTGGGAAAGAAAAAAAGACATCCAGATCCAAAAAGCCCAAAGGACACTAAACTAGAGGAATACAAAGAGATCCACAGTGAGAGACATTATAATCAAATTCTTAAAACTTAAAGAGAGAATTCTGAAAGCAACAAGAGAAAAGTAACTTGTTACCTACAAGATAACCCTCATAAAACAATCAGTGTTTTTATCAGTAGAACCTTGCAGGCCAGAGGGAGTAGGTGGGTTGATAGATTCAAAGTGCTAAAAGGAAAAAAAGAGAAAAAAAAAAAACCTGCCAGGCAATAATACTACAATTGGCAAATATGTCTTTCACAAAGGCAAGAGAGGCAAAGACTTTCTCAAACAAAAGTTGAAGGAGTTTACTACCACTAGACCTGCCTTGCAAGAAATTCTAAAGTGAATTCTTCAAGTTAAAGCAAAAAGATACTAAACAGAAATGTGAGAGCATCAAAAAGTATAAAACTTGCTGGTAAGGGTAAATACATAGACAAATAGAGGGAATACTGCTTTACTATAAAAGTAGTGGGTAAATTATGCTTAATTCAATTATAAAAGTCAAAAGACAAAACTATTAAAAATAGTTATAAGTAAATTATGTTAATGGTTACACAATATAAATGATTCTAAATTGTGACATTCTTGACCTATAATGTGGGGTAAAGAAAGGTAAACATGTAGAGTTCCTCTACACAAGTGAAGTTAAGTTGTTATCAGTGTAAAATAGACCACTGTAAAACTACCGTACTTTATGTAAGCTCGTTGTTGATCATAAAGAAAATACTTACAGAAGTTACATATGCAAAAATAAAAAACAAAACCTATCGACACAATAATAATAATAATAATAAAGACAGCAAAAGAGGAGAAAGGGGACACATGAACTGTAAGACAAACAGAAAACAAGGAACAAATAGCAATAGTAAGTATTTTCTAATCAATGTAAATGTAAATGGATTACACTCTCTTATCAAAAGATATACAATGGCCGAATGAATTAAAAGTAAAGAGTTGGAAAAAGATATTCTACGCAAAGGAAAGCAGGAGAGGCTATATGTATATCAAACAAAATAGACTTTAAAAACGTTTTAGAGACAAAGACAGTAATTGTGTAATGATGTAAGAGTCAATTTGTAGCAGGACAAGCAGCAGACAAAACTCCTCAGACACTGAGTTAAAGAAGGAAGGGGTTTATTCGGCGGGGGGCATCGGCCAAGACTTCAGTCTCCAGAGCCCAGCTCCCTGAATGAGCAATTCCTGTCCCTTTTAAGGGCTCACAACTCTAAGGAGGTGCACGTGAGAGGGTCGTGATTGATTGAGCAAGCAGGGGGTACGTGACTGGGGGCTGCATGCACCGGTAATTAGATTGGAACAAAACAAGACAGGGATTTTCACAGAGCATTCCTATACAATGTCTGTAATCTATAGATAACAGAACCAGTTAGGTCAGGGGTCGATCTTTAACTACCAGGCCCAGGGTGTGGTGCTGGGCTGTCTGCCTGTGGATTTCTTTTCTGCCTTTTAGTTTTTACTTCTTCTTTCTTCGGAGGCAGAAATTGGGCATAAGACAATATGAGGGGTGGTCTCCTCCCTTAAATTCAATAAGACATAATAATTTTAAATATATATGCACCCACCATTATAGCAATTAAATATATGAAGCAAATATTGACAGATATGAAAGAAGAAACTGACTGCAATACAGTAATAGTAGAAAACTTGAACACTCCATTTTCAATAATGGATAAAACATCCAAACAGAAAATCAATTAACAAATTGTAGACTTGAATAACACTACAGACCAAATGAACCTATCAGACATAGACAACACTCTCCACCCAACAGCAGAAGAATATACATTGTTCTCAGCACACATAAAACATTCTTCAGGATAGATAACGCATTGGGCAACAAAATAAATCTTAGCAAATTGGGAAGTCTGAAATTATACCGAGTATCTTTTCTGACCACAGTGGAATCAACTTCAAAATCAGAACAGTAAGAAAATGGGAAAATTCATAAATACATAAAAATTGACAAGATTTTGAAAAACCATTCAGTCAGAGAGGAAATCAAAAGGGAATTAAAAGAGTGTCTCAAGACAAATGAAAACAAAATTACTACATACCAAAACCATACAGAATGTAGCAAAAGCAGTATTAAGAGGAAAATCTGTAGCAATAAATGCCTACATTAAAAGGGAAGAGAGATCTCAAATAAACAATCTAACGTTACACATCAAGAAATTAGAAAAAGAAATGAAAACTAAGCCCAAAACTTAGCAGAAAGGAAATGAATAAAACAAATGAGAGCAGAAATAAATAGAAAAAAAAAATCAACAAAATCAAGGTCTTCCCCGCCCACCCGCCCCCCGCCGCTGAGACTGAGTCTTGCTCTGTCACCCAGTCTGGAGTGCAGTGGTGACATCTCGGCTCACTGCAGCCTCCGCCTCCCAGGTTCAAGCAATTCTTCTGCCTCCGCCTCCCGAGCAGCTGAGATTACAGGGGCCTGCCACCACGCCCAGCTAATTTTTGTATTTTTAGTATGTTTTACCATGTTGGCCAGGCTGGTGTCGAACTCCTGACCTCATGATCTGCCCGCCTCAGCCTCCCAAAGTGTTGAAATTGTAGGAGTGACCAAGATCTAGTTTTTCTGAAAAGATAAAATTAACAATCCCTCAGCTAGTTTAAGAAAAAAGAGAAGACTCAGATAAATAAAATCAGATGGTAAAGAGAAGGCATTAAAACAGAGGCCTTAGAAATAACAAGGATCACAAGAGTGTATTATGTACAATTATATGTCAACAAATTTGATAAAATAAGTAGATACATTCTAGAAACAGGAAACCCACCAAGACTGAAACAATGAATAGATATAAAGCCTAAGCAGACAAATAACAAGAGATTGAAATGTTAATAAATACTGCCTAACCAAAAAAATCACAGGAACAGATGGTTTCATGGGTAAATTCTACGAAATACTCAAAAAACAATTAATACCCAAGCTACGTAAAGCCTTAAAAAACACATAGAAGAGGAAACACTTCAAAACTCATTTTATAAGGCATCATTTTCATATGAAAGCCAAAGACACCACAGAAAACAAATCTAGAAGCCAATATCTGTGATGAATATAGATAGAACAATTCTCAATAAAAGAGTAGCTAACTTGGGCCGGGCACGGTGGCTCACGCCTGTAATCCCAGCACTTTGAGAGGCCCAGGCAGGTGGATCACGAGGTCAGGAGATCGAGACCATCCTGGCTAACATGGTGAAACCCTGTCTCTACTAAAAATACAAAAAATTAGCCAGGTGTGGTGGCGGGTGCCTGTAGTCCCAGCTACTTGGGAGCTGAGGCAGGAGAATGGCATGAACCTGGGAGGTGGAGCTTGCAGTCAGCAGATATCGCACCACTGCACTCCAGCCTGGGTGGCAGAGTGAGACTCCATCTCAAAAAAAAAAAAAAAAAAAAGACTGGCTAACTTAATTCAAAAGTATATGAAAAAGGTTATATGACATAAATAAGTAAAGTTTTCCCAGAGAAGCAAGGCAAGTTCAATATATGCAAATCAATCAATGTAATGTAACATAATATAAACCAAAAACCATGTAATAATCTCAATAGACACAGAAAAAGCATTTGACTGGGTTCAACATCCATTTATAATAGAAAACTGTAAACAAAGTAGGTATAGAAGAAACTTACCTGCACATAATAAAGGATATTTATAAAAAGTTCACAGTTAGCATCTTAATCAATGAGGAAAAACTGAAAGCTTTCCCTCTAAGATCTGGTTGAAGGCACTTGCCAGTTCTATTCAACAGATCATTACATATCAACATAGTAAAAGCTGGGAAGTCCCACCAGAGCAATCAGATAAAGAAAGAAACAAAAGTCATCTAAATCAATAATATAAACATTCGATTAACACGTATTTTATATATTATTTGTATCATATACTGTTATTTTACATTAAAATAAGCCAGAGGAAAAAATATTATGAAAATACTAAACAAGAGAAAATATATTTACTATTTATTAAGTGGAAATGGATCATCATAAAGGTATTCATTCTCATCTTTACAATGAGTAGGTTGAGGAAAAAGAAAAGGAGGGACTGATCTTGCTGTCTCAGGGGTGGCTGAAATGAAAGAGATGGGATAGGTGGAAAAGGAGACAGGAGAGGCATGCACACTCAGTGTAACTTCGTGAAAATACATTGTAATTCCTGCCTGACATTTTTGCTTTTTCATTTCTCTGAAAATGTTTCTATACAGTACCAATATTTTCCCAACATTTGTTTTAATTTCAGTGCCCATATCATAGAAGGTTTCATGTTGTAAATGAAGTCAAAAGCTGTATTGAATAATCAGAACCTTCATACCAGCTTGTCTAATGAAGTTTTGCTTTCTGGCACTGCCTCTTATACATCTTCTTCCTCATCATCTGCTGTTGGTTCAGATGCACGCAACTCTATCAAGTTGTCTTCTGTTAATTCTTCTGGTATGGTGTGTATTCCCTCCTGAATTTTTCCAAGATCCCTATCTTGAAACCCTTCACTCCCCATCTTTTTTTGCCACATTCACAATCTCTTTCATAATTTTCTTGATTGGCTCTGTTGTAAATTCTGTGAAGTCATATACAACATCTCAAAACAGTTTTTTTTTTTTAAAGTAAGAATTCATTGTTTCAGCCTTGATCATTGTCACAGCTTTTTAAAATATATATAACAATGTTTAAATCTTCAATAGTGTAATCCTTCCAAATTTTTGTGATCTTCTCTGTATTGAGGTTCTCTCACAGCGTTGACAATCCTTTCCACGGAGTACTATGTGTAATAAGCCTTAAAGTTTCTTATGATTCCCCTAGATCTAGAGGCTGAAATAGAGATGTTGTGTTTGGGAGAAGGTAGACAACTTCAATGCCTTTGGTGTTGAATTCATGGGGTTCTGGGTGGCAATAGGCGTTGTCCAATATCAAAAGAACTTTAAAAGGCAGCCCCTTAGTGGCAAAGTACTTTTTGATTTCAGGGACAAAGCATTAACGGACCCAATCTAGCAAAACAGTTATTTTCAAGGCTTTCTTGTTGTACAACAAAAGTCTGGCAGTTGGTGTTTATCTTTTTTCTTCAAGGCCTGGGATTAGCTACTTTATAGATAAAGGCAGTCCTGATAATAAGCCTGGTTGCATTTCTACAAAACAGCAGAGTTAGCCTATCTCCTTTTGCCTTAAATCCTAGTGTTCACTTCTCTTCCTTACTGATAAGCGTCATTTGTGGCATTTTCTTTTTCCAGAATAGGGGACTTTTATCTGCATTAAAAATATATTCAAACAGATAATCTTTTTTTTCTCAACGGTTTCCTTAATATCATCTGGGAACTAGCTTGCTACGTTTTGTTCAGCATAAGTTGCTTTTCTTGTTATCTTGAAATTTTTCAAGCCAAGTTTTTTTTTCTAAATTATTGAACATCTTTTGCTAACATTAAATTAACCAGCTTTAGATCTTTCACTTTCCTTTTGCATTAAATTGTCATATAATGACTTCACTGTTTCTAGAATCACACTGAAGTCTACAGGTATGGCTTATAGCAATCCTACACACACATGAAAATTGCATTTTCAACAACAACAGAAGGATATTTCACAAAAAGTGCAAGGTTTTTGAACCTTCTCACATAGCTGCAGCAATGGCTTTACAAATTTCCTTTACTTTTTTTACAAAGGTCTTTACACTGAATTCACTATATGGCATGTATCAAGCAACTCAACTTTTTTCTCATAATGTCATGACTTTTCTCTTCTTGAGAACACTTCCAGTATCACTAGTGGCACTTCATATGGGTCTCATAGTGTTTTTTAAGGTAGGCAGTATTGCACTAAACACAACAAAAAGTACATGAGAATTGCAATAGATCACTTTTTACTGTGATACACAATTTAGTAAACAGAAAAATTGTCATGTGAAGATGATTAGTTCACACAGCACTTTAAGTGGATACTTGTAACATTTAAGCTTACCACAAAAGCAAGAAGAAGTGGCTACAAAATTATTACAGCAGTACAGTATGTACTGCAGTTAATTTTATGCAGTTATGATTTAATACTGTCTTTGTTTACAATTCTCTGAACTGAAAATGGCATTATGTGTGTTAATGTGCATACGATTTGATAAATCTTAACTTTTTAATAATAGATTTGTGTATATTTTATGGTGGAAAATGATAAAATACACTAGTATCAACATATATTTTATGGATTTATGGCATACCTAACTTTTTCTTAATTTTTAAAATATTTCTAGGCTATGCAGTTCATTTGCAAGACTTTTTTAAATTGTCACAAATCTCCAAAAAGTTTCCAATATATTTATTGAAAAAAATCCACTTGTAAGTGGACCCCATGCACTTGAAATCTGTGTTGTTCAAGGGTCAACTGTATAGCTACTCTTGCTCTCTTTTGGTTTCCATTTACATGAAATATCTTTTTCCATTTTTCATTTTCAGTCTGTGTGTATCTGATATGGTTTGGATTTGTGTCCCCACCCAAATCTCATGTCAAATTATAATCCCAAATGTTGGAGGAAGGTCCTGGTGGCAAGTGATTAAATCATGGGGGCAGATTTCCCCCTTGCTGTTCTCATGGTAGTGAGTAAATTCTCAGGAGAGCTGGTTGTTTAAAGCTGTGCAGCACCTCCCACTAGGCCCTATTGTTCCTGCTCTGGCTGTGCGAGTTGATGTGCCTGTTTTCCCTTTGCCTTCTGCCATAATTGTAAGTTTTCTGAGGCCTCCCCACCTGTGCTTCCTGTAGAGCCTGTAGAACTGTAGGACAATTAAATGTCTTTCCTTTATAAAATACCCAGTCTCAGGTATTCATTTATAGCAGTGTGAGAATGGACTACTAATACACTATCTTTTTTTTTTTTTTTTTTTTTGAGATAGATTCTCACTCTGTCGCCCAGGCTGGAGTTTAGTGTCATGACCTTAGCTCACTGCAACCTCCGCCTCCCAGGTTCAAGCAATTCTCCTGCCTCAGCCTCCTGAGTAGGTGGGACTACAGGCATGTGCCACCACACTGAGCTAATTTTTTTTTGTATTTTTAGTAGAGACGGAGTTTCACCATGTTAGTCAGGATGGTCTCGATCTCCTGACCTTGTGATCTGCCCTCCTTGGCCTCCCAAAGTGCTGGGATTACAGGCATGAGCCACTGCGCCCAGCCCTAATACAGTATCTTTATAAGTGACATGAGGCTCTTGTAGACAGCACAGAGTTGGGCCTTAATTTTTATCCAGTTAGCCACTCTATGTCTTTTGGTTGGAGAATTGAATCCATTTACATTTAAGGTAATAATGAGTAGATAAGGACTCACTACTGCTATTTAGCTAAATGTTTTTTAGTTGTTTCCTAGATCTCTTGTTTCTTTCTTCCTCTCTTGCTGTCTTCTTTTATGGTTAAGTAATCTTCTCTTCCATGCTTTTTATTTTGGGTGTATTTATATAGTTTCTTGCTTTGTGGTTATGATAAGGCTTACAACAAACCTCTTCCAGTCATAATAGATTATTTTAAGGTGATAAAAACTTAACTTTGATTGCAAGAATATCTACACTTTTACTCCACTCCCCTCCAACATTTTGAATTTTTGATGTCACAATTTATATGTTTTTCACTGCATATCCCGTAACAAATTATTGCATCCATTATTATTTTAAAAATATGCTTGTCTTTTAACCTTCATACTAAAGATATAAGTGATTTACACATGGCCATTACAATAAAAATGTCTCATGAATTTTCCTGTGTAGTAAATTTTACCAGTGAGTTTTATATTATCAGATGTTTCCATGTTACTCATTAGCATCTTTTTCTTTAATCTTGAACAACTTACTTTAGCATTTCTTGTAAGACAGTTCTGGTGATGATGAACCTCCTTGGCTTTACTTTGTCTGGGAAAATCCTTATCTCTCCTTTATTTCTGAAAGGGAGCTTTGCCAGGTACAGTATTCTCAGTTGGCAAGTTATTTTTTTAATTTTTCCTTTTGCACTTTGAATATATAATGCCTCTCTCTCTTTGCCTCTAAGATTTCTGCTGAGAGGCTTGATAGCTGCATTGGATCTTCATATATATATATATACACACACACACATATATATATATGTGTGTGTGTGTATATATATATATATGAGAGAGAGAGAGACAGTTTTGCTCTATCACTCAGGTTGAAATGCAGTGATGATCACAGCTCACTGAGCCTCCAACTCCTCGGCTCAATTAATCCTCCTGCCTCAGTCTCTAAGGTGGCTGGGACTACAGGCACATACCACCATAACCAGCTAATTTTTGAATTTTCTGCAGAGATGGGGACTTGCTATGTTGCCGAGGCTGGGCTAGAACTCCTGGCTTCAAGTAATCTTCCCACTTCAGCCTCCCAAAGTGCTAAGATAACAGACATGAGCCACTTTACCCAGCCCCTTATATGTTATTTGCTTCTTTTCTTTTGATGCTTTCAGGATCCTCTTGTCAGGCAATTCACAAATCTCCATTTCTTTTGTGTCTGTCACTGGCACTTTATTTTGTCCCTTTGGTGATGTCAGGTTTCCCTCATTGTTCTTGACTTGTGTGGTCATGCATCACTGTTTGCACACAGAGTAAGTATGGTGCTTGCTGTCTTCACAGGGTGGCTTTGTCTGAGAAAGCCCTTCAATTGTCAAATCTTCTCGAGGTTCTGGGCAGGCTGTCTGGTGTGGTCCCCAAACCCAGGGCTCCTAGAATGGCATGGCACTGGGAGGAGCCCGAAGCCCAAATCCATTGCAGCTGGCATGGCACTAAGGAAGACCTAAAGCCCATGCTGCTGTGGCTGGATGGCACTGAGGCGCCAGAAGCCTGGGGTTTGCTGTGGCTTACACAACACTGGGATACAACTGAAGGTGGCACAATGCTGGTACAGGTCAAATGCCCAGAGTCACTATAGCTGTCTTAGTGCTGGGGCATGCCCAAGGCTAGGGGTGTTGAAATTTATATAGAGCTGGGGTGAGCTGGAGATCAATTCCACCATGCAAGCCTGATGCTTGTGGATGCAGGGTCCTGTCTGGCACCAGAAAGGGTCTGAAAGCTTCATGTGTGGTGCCAGCCTGGAGTCTAGGGCTGTAGGGGGCTGTCCAGTGCTGGGTTTTACTATAGCAGGCCCAGTGTAGAGTCCATTGCAAAGTCTTGTGCTTACTTCCACTTCCCTCCCTTTTCTCCAGTTAGACTATATTTCTCTCTGTGCTGTGACGCCTGGAGTTGAGAATGGGATGACATGGATGATGTTAAACTGTCCTGCCTACCATCTTCAATGCATCATTTCTTATTATTGTGCCACATCCAGGTACTGTAACCTCTCAGCTGGTTTCCTGAGCTCTGGTAAAAGTAGTTTCGTGCAGAAATAATTGTTTAAATTTATGTTTCTGTAAAGTGACAATTGCTGAAAAGTCTAACTCTGCCATCCTTCTCTGCTGCTTGGATTACACTCTGGGTGTATTTACTGCTACACAATTTTGTCTCATCTGTAGGTTTCCGTATTCACCACACATTCATGATACAAAACATTCAGTAGTGGGGTTTTTAGCCACTCCAGCAAAAGTTCTACAGACAGGGCTCTGATCTCTCCCTAGTATGAAGCCCCTGAGGGGAGGGGTGGCTGCCATTTCTACAGTTCAGTAGACTCAGCTGTTCCAGCCTACTGGCTTTGGAGAATACAAATGGTCCAGACAAGGAAGGGTCCTCCACAATGAGGCACAGCTGCCTTGCCAAACTCTGACCAGACTGCTTCTTTAAGCAGGATCCCAATCCATTCCTCCTCACTGGGAAGAAGCTCCCTGTGGGGGCTTCAGCCACCCCAGTCAGGGATCTACTGATAGAGCTCTGTTCTCTACCTGGGATGGAGTTTTTGGGGGGAGGTGCAGCTGCCATCTCTACAGTTCAGTTAAATCAGTCTAGTCAGCTGGCTTTAGAGAATACAAATGGTCTGGACAAGGTTGGGTTCCCCCAGTGAAGCACACATCTCTATCTAAAAGCAGTGAGACTGCTTTTTTAAGCAAGTCTCTGATCCTGTTCCTCCTCACTGGGTGAGACCTCCCAACAAGAGTCTTCAGCCACCTCCTACAGGTGCATGCGGGCTGGCAACATGCACCTGTAGGAGGTGGCACCATGGATCAGAGCTTCCAGAGAAAAGAGCTGGCTGCCATCTTTTCTGTTTTGCAGCGTTCACTGGTGATAATTCCAGGTATGGGATAACCAAGGCAACTAGGGATTGGAGCAAATCCCCAGCAATATGTGGTAGCCCTATGGTAGAATGACTTGAATGTTAAAAGAAAAACAAACAAAAAACAACAACATCAACAAGAAAGATCCCCAAAAACCCGAAACAAAGGTGAGTAACTTCAAAAATTAAAGACAGATAAACCCAAAAAGATGAAAAACAATCAATCAAAAACGCTGAGAACTCAAAAACCCAGAGAGACTCTCCTCCCCGAAATGACCGCAATACCTCTCCAGCAAGGGCACAGAACTGGGCTGAGGCTGAGATGGATGAACTAACAGAAGTAGGTTTCAGAAGGTGGATAATAGTGAACTTTGCTGAGCTAAACAGGCACGTTGTAACCCAATGCAAAGAAGCTAAGAATTATGATAAAGCAATATAGGATCTGATAATCTGAATAGTCAGTTTAGAGAGGAACATAACTGATCTGATAGAGCTGAAAAACATAACACAAGAACTTCACAACGCAATCACAAGTATTGATAGCAGAATAGACCAAGCGGAAGAAAAACAATCTCAGAACTTGAAGACTGTCTTTCTGAAATAACAAGGCAGACAAAAATAGAGAAAAAAAAAGAATAAAAATGGGAATGAACACAATCTCCAAGATATATGGGATTACATAAAGAGACCAAACCTATGACTGACTGGGGTACCTGGAAGAGATGAGAAGAATGGAACCAAGTTGAAAAACATACTTCAGGATATCATCCAGGAGAACTTCCCCAACCTAGCAAGACAAACCAACATTAAAATTCAAGAAATGCAGAGAACCTCAGTAAGATACTCCATGAGAAGATCAAACCCAAGACACATAATCATCAGGTTCTCCAAGTTCAAAATGAAACAAAAAATGTTCAATGTAACCCAGAGTGAAAGGCTAGGTCACCTACATAGTAAAACCCCTCAGACTAATAGTGGACCTCTCAGCAGAAACCCTACAGACCAGAAGATATTAAGGGCCAATATTCAACATGCATAAAGAAAAGAATTTCCAAACCAGAATTTCATATCCAGCCAAAGAAAGCTTCATAAGCAAGGGAGAAATAAGAACATTTTCAGACAAGCAAATGCTTAAGGAATTCATTACCATCAGACCTGATTTGCAAAAGCCCCCTCAAAGAAGAAAAAAAAAAAAACCTACAATTATCAGCCACTACAAAACAAATTATACACAGACCAGTGACACTATGAAGCACAAAATAAGTCTGCAAAGTAACCAACTATCATGATATAATAACCAACCATCATAACAGGAACAAATTCACACACAACAATACTATAAATGTAAATGGCCTAAGTGCTCCAATTAAAACACACAGAATGGCAAGCTGGATAAAGAGCCAAGACCCATTGGTATGCTGTCTTTAAGAAATCCATCTCTCATGTGAAGAGGCACACAGGCTCAAAATATAGGGATAGAAGAAAATTTACAAAGCAAATGCAAAACAGAAAAAAGCAGGGGTTTCAATCCTCGTTTCTGATAAAACTTTAAACCAAGAAAGACCAGAAAAAAAAAGACAAAAAAGAGGATTACATAATGGTAAATGGTTCAATTCAACAAGAAGACCTATCTATCCTAAATATATATGCATGCAAAACAGGAGCACCCAGATTCATAAAGCAAGTTCTTAGAGACCTACAAGAAGACTTAGACTCCCCCACAATAATAGTGGGGGTACTTAAACAGCCCAATGACAATATTAGATCATCAAGACAGAAAATTAACAAAGGTATTCAGGACCTGGACTCAGCTCTGGATCAAGTGGACATGATAGATATCTACAGATCTCTTCACCCCAAAACAGCAGAATATACAATATTCTCATCACCACATGGCATGTTCTCTAAAGTTTATCACATAATCAGAAGTAAAACACTCCTCATCAAATGCAAAATAACTGAAATCATAATAAACAGTCTCTCAGACCACAGCATAATCAAATTAGAACTCAAGATTAAGAAATTCACCCAAAACCACACAACTACATGAAAATTGAACAACCTCCTCCTGAATGACTCCTGGATAAATAATAAAATTAAGTCAGAAATCAAGAAGTTCTTTGAAACTTATGAGAACAAAAACACAATGCACCAGAATCTCTGTGATACAGCTGAAGCAATGCTAAGAGAGGGAAATTTATAGCACTAAATGCCCCCATTGGAAAGCTAGAAAGATCTCAAGGTAACAACCTAACATCTCAACTATGAGAACTAGAGAACCAACAGAAAAGAAATCCCAAAGGTAGCAGAATCAATAAATAGGCAAGATCAGAACTGAACTGAAGGATATAGAGATACAAAAAAGCTCTTCAAAAAATCAGTGAATCCAGGACCTAGTTCTTGGAAAAAATTAATAAAAGAGACAGATTTCTAGCTAGACTAGTAAGGAAGAAAAGAGACAAGAATCAATAAACACAATCAGAAATGATAAGAGGGATATCACCACTAACCCCACAGAAATACAAACAACCTTCAGAGAATACTATAAACACCTCAATGGACATAAACTAGAACATATTGTAAAAATGGATAAATTCCTGGACACATATACCCTCCAAAGACTGAACCAGAAAAAAATTGGATCACTGAATGGACCAATAACAAGTTCCGAAATTGAAGCAGTAATAAATAGTCTACTAACCAGCAAAAGCCCGGGACCAGATGAATTCAAAGCTGAATTCTACCAAAGGTACAAAGAAGAGATGGTACCATTTCTACTGAAACTATTCCAAAAACTTGAAAAGAATGAACTCCTTCCTAACTCATTTTATGAGGCCAGCATCATCCTAATACCAAAACCTTGTAGAGATACAAGAAAGAAAGAAAACTTCAGGCCAATATCCTTGGTAAACATCAATGTAAAAATCCTCAATAAGATAGTGGCAAACCAAATCCAGCAGCACATCAAAAAGATTATTCACCATGATCAAGTTGGCTTCATCCCCAGGATGCTAGGTTGGTTCAATATAGGCAAACCAACAAATGTGACTCATCACATAAACAGAACTAAAGACAAAAACCACATGATTATCTCAATAGATGCAGAAAAGTTCTTCAATAAAATTCAACATCCCTCTATGTTAAAAACTTTCAATAACACAGGCACTGAAGGAACATACTTCAAAATAATAAGAGCTATATAAGACCAACCCACAGCCAATATCATACCGAATGGGCAAAAGCTGTTAGCATTTCCCTTAAAAACAGGAACAAGGTATGCCCTCTCTCACCACTCCTATTCAACATAGTATTGGAAGTTCTGGCCAGGCCAATCAGGCAAGAGAGAGAAGTAAAGAGTATTCAAATAGGGAGAGAGGAAGTCAAATTATCTTTGTTTGCAGATGACATGATCCTATATCTAGAAAACTTCATTGTCTTGGCCCAAAAGCTTCTTAAGCTGATAAGCAACTTCAGCAAAGTCTCAGGATACAAAAGCAATGTGCAAAAGTTGCTACCATTCCTATACACTAACAATAGGCAAGCCAAAAGCTAATTCATGAGCTCCCATTCACAATTGCTGTGAATACCTAGGAATACAGCTAACAAGGGAAGTGTAGGACCTCTTCTTACAGAACTACAAACCACTGCCCAAGGAAATCAGAGAGGACATAAACAAATGGAAAAACATTCCATGCTCATGGACAGGAAGAATCAATATGAAAATGCCCATACTGCCCAAAACAATTTATAGTTTCAGTGCTATTTCCATTAAACTACCATTGACATTCTTCACAGAATTAGAACAAAAAAAAATAAAATAAAATTCACTAAAAAAGATCTCCAATAGCCAAGACAATCCTAAGTAAAAAGAACAAAGCTGGAGGCATCACGCTACCTGACTTCAAACTATACTACAAGGCTACAGTAACCAAAACAGCATGGTATTGCTGCAAGAACAGAAACATAGACCAATGAAACAGAATAGAGAACTAAGAAATAAGACTGTCTACCTACACTGTCTGATCTTTGACAATCCTAACAAAAACAAGCAATGGGGAAGAATTCCTTATTTAATAAATGGTGCTGGGAGAACTGGCTAGTTATGTGCAGAAAATTGAAACTGGACCCCTCCCTTACACCATATACAAAAATCAACTCAAGATGGGTTAAAGACTTAAATGTAAAACATAAAATTATAAAAACTCTAGAAGAAAATCTAGGCAATACCATTCAGAACATAGGCACAGGCAAAGATTTCATGATGACAATGGTAAAAGCGATGAAAGCAAAAATTGACAAATGGGATCTAATTAAACTAAAGAGCTTCTTCACAGCAAAAGAAACTATAATCAGGGTGAACAGAAAACCTACAGAATGGGAGAAAATATTTTCAAACTATGCATCTGACAATGTTCTAATATCCAGCATCTATAAGAAACTTAAATTTACATGAGAAAAAACAAACAACCCCATTAAAAAATGGGCAAAAGACACAAACATGCACTTATCAAAAGAAGACATACATGTGGCCAACAAGCATATGAAAAGAAAGCTGAATATCACTGATCATTAGAGAAATGCAAATCAAAACCACAATGACATACCATCTTACACCAGTCAGAATGCCTATTAAAAGTCAAAAAATATCAGATGCTGGTGAGGTTGCAGAGAAAATGGAACACTTATACACTGATATTGTGAGTGTAAATTAGTTCAACAATTGTGAAAAGCAGTATGGCAATTCCTCAAAGAGATAAAAGCAGAGCTACCATTTGACCCAGCAATCCTATTATGGATATATACCCAGAGAAATAGAAATCACTCTACCATAATGATACATGAACATGAATTTTCATTGCAGCACTATTCACAATAGCAAAGACATGGAATCAACCTAAATGCCCATTGATGACAAATTGGATAAAGAAAATGTGGTACACACACATGATGGAACACTTTGCAGCCATGTAAAAGAACAAGATCATGTCTTTTGTGAGAGCATGGATGGAGCTGGAGGCTATTATCCTTAAGAAACTAATGAGGGAACAGAAAATCAAATACCACATGTTCTCAATTATAAGTGGGTGCTAAATGATGAGAACTTATGAACACAAACAAGAAAACAGTGGACACTGGCTTCTACTTGAAGGTGGAAGATGGGAGGAGGGAGAGGAGCAGCAAAGATAACTATTGGGTACTAAGCTTAATACCTGGGTGATAAGATAATATTTACAACAAACCCCCGTGACACGTGTTTACCTATGTAATAAGCATTCACATGTACCCCCAAGCCTAAAATAAAGGTTAAAATAATGGTGAACCAGTCTTACATACCTTAAATAAGTCCTATTTGGTTGTGGTGTATTATTACATTTGTTCATTCCTGGATTCAATTTTTTGTGGCTAAATTCACAGGACATATTGATCTGTAGGTTTCTTTTTGTGTGTACTATCTTTTATTTTGGTAGCAGGATAATACTGGCCTCACAAAACAAGTTGGGGAATGTTTTTCTTCTTTTATCTGGAAGAGATTGTGTAAAATTGTTGTTTATTCTTTAAGTGATTAGTAAAATTCTCCAGGGACACCATATGGGTCTGCAGATTTGCTTTTTGTAGAAATTTCATTATATATTAAATTTCTTTAATATTTATGAGGCTATTTATTTATTTTCTACTTTTTCTTGGTTGTTTTTACAGTTTGTGGTTTTAGAAAAATTGTTCCTTTTATTTCAAAGGAGCAATTGTCAAATATTTGGCCATGAAGTTATTCTTAGCATCTCCTTAACATCCTTTTAATGGCCGTAGGATCTTTAGTGTTATTTCTCATTTTATTCTTCATATTGTCAATTTGTGTCTTCTTCCTTTTAACTTCTATAAATCTTTCTAGAGGATTATCAGTTTTATTTTGTTCGATGAATCAACTTTTGGTTTCATTAATTGTCTATTTTCTTATTATAATGTTATTGATTGCTACTCTGATTTACATTATTTTTTCTCTCTGCTTCGATTTTTTTTGTTCTTTTACTTGGTTTTTGAGGCAGAAATTTTGATTTTTTATTTGAAAACTTCATTTCTAATGTAATCATTAAGTGCTATAATTTTTATTTCAATTTTGACATATTACAACATGCTATATTTTAATTTCATTTAATTCTCTGTGTTTTTTGCACTCCTCTTTAATCATAGATTATAGGCTTGTATTATTTAATTTCCATGTGTCTAAAGACTTTTCTGTTGTCTTTCCTTTATCAATGTTATTGTTTGATTCTATTACTTTCCGTATAATTTCAGTTATTTTAAGTTTGTTGAGATTTGTTTTGTGACCCAGAGTATGGTCTATCTTGGTGAATTTTCCACAGACACTTAAAAATAATGTATTTTGCTGCTGTATGGAGCATTCTATATGTCAATTATGTACTGTTGGTTGATCATGTTTGGTACTTCTATATCCTTGCTGATTCTCTGCTTAGTAACTATATCAATTTCTGAGAGAAGGTAGTGAAGTTTCCCCGTATAATTGTGGATTTGTCTATTTCTTCTTTTATTTCTATTAGTTTTGTTTCTTACATTTTGAGACTCTTGTTTGGTGTACACACATGTGGGATCATTATGTCTTTATAGTAGATTGATTATTTTACTTTTATGAAATGCCCTCTTTGTCTCTAGTAATTTTGTTTGTCCTGACATCTACTTTGTCAGATATCAGTATAGCTGCTTCTGCCTTTTTTTGGTTAATGTTTGCATTGTATGTCTTTTTTCATCTGTGTTAGTTTCCTAGAGCTGCCATAACTAAATACCACAGATTGAGTGACTTTAAACAACAAAACTTACACTCTCATACATACAGACATACTCTGCAATTCTAAAATCAAGATGTTAGTAGGGTTGTGCTCTTTATGAAAGTTCTAGGGAAGAGCTCTTACTTGCCTCTTTTAGATTCTGGTGGTTGCTGGCAATCCTCAGTGTTCCCTGGATTGTAGATATATCACTCCAATCTCTGCTTCACCTCACATGGCCTCCTCCTCTGTGTGCCTGTGTCTAAACTTCCTTCTACTTGTGAGAGCACCAGTCATTGGATTAAGGTTCACCCTAATCAAGTATGACTGCACCTTGACTTGATTACATGTGAAAATACACTATTTCCAAATAAGGTTACATGCATAGGTTCAGGTTCTGAGGTTTAGAACTTCAACCTATCTTATTGTGAGACACAATTCAGCCCATAACACCATCCTTTTACTTTCGACCTACCTATGCTGTTGAATTTGAAGTGAGTTTCTTATAAACAGCATACAGTTGAGTATATGTTTTTTTGTTTTTCAATCTACTCTGCCTATCTCTATGTTTTGATTAGTGCATTTAGGCAATTTACTTTAAAGATAATTCTTTATATGTTAACACTTAAGTCTGCCATTTCATTGCTTGTTTTCTTTTTGTTTCATCTGGTTGTCATTTTTCTGGCCTTCCTGTGGGCTAATTAAACTTTTTTAAAGGATTCCATGTTGATTTATTTATAGTCTTTATGAGTGAATCTATTTGTATAGTTTTCATAATGGTTGTTTAGAGTAATAACATATACATATGCCACTTACCACAGTCTACTGACATGAATATTTTACCACTTTGAGTAAAGTGAAAACTTCATGTTCATTTAGATAGCTTTATCCCCACTTTTAAATATCATTACCTTATCAGATGGCATCATGAATTTTATCTAATCATCAAATATGAATTCTAAAACTCAAGAGGAAAAGAATAATCTGCTGTATGTACTCATATTTCTGCTCATTTTGTTATTCCTTCTTCCCCACTGATGCTCCAAGGTTCTTCCTTTTATTATTTCCTTTTGGTTTGAAGTATTTTCTTTAGCCATCATTAAAGGTACATCTGCTAGAAACAAATTCTTTTAGTTTTCCTTCGAGAATGTCTTTGTTTTCTCTTAATTACTAAATAATAGTTTGCCAGATACATAAATTATGGTGTATTAGTATGTTATTGCATTGCAATAAAGAACTACCAGAGACTGGGTAATTTGCAAAGAAAAGAGGCTTAATTGACTCACAGTTCTGTAGGTTGTACAGGAATCAGGGCTGTGGAAGCCTCAGGAAACTTACAATCATGGTGGGAGGCAAAGAGAAAGCAGGCACGTTTTACATTGAGCAGGAGAAAGAGAAAGACGGAGGCGGTGCTACACACTTTTAAACAACCAGATCTCATGAGAACTTACTATCACAAGAACAGTAAATAGGAAGTACACCCACATGATTCAATGATCCCATGATCCTGCCAAGCCCCTCCTTCAACATTGGGGATTATAATTCGACATGAGATTTGAGTGGGGACACTGAGCCAAACCATATCACATAGTTAGCAATTCTTTTCTTTTAGCACTTGAAAAATACTAAAGCATTACTCCTTTGTAGTCTCTATGGTTTTGGATGTGAAGTTCACTATCACTTGAATTAGTGTTCCTCTATACGCAATATGTTCTTTCTCTCTGACTTCTATCAAGGTTTTTTTCTTCGTCTTTAGTTTTCAGAAATTCAATCAAAATGTTGTCTTGACATGTAAATTTTTGGGCTTTTCATGTTTGGGTTTCATTTACTGTTTAAATCTGTAGGTTGATATCTTTTGCCAAATATGGGAAGTGTTTGGACATTATTTCTTCAAATACTCTTTCAGCTACACTTGCTTTTCCACTTTCTGGAATGCTTATGATACAAATATTGAAATTTTGGTATTGTAGAGGTTCCTGAGGCTGCATTCATGCACTTGTGTGTTTTTGTCTATTTTATCTTTGTTTTCCATGTTGGGTAAGGTCTATTTTTCTGTCCGCAGGTTCACTGATTCTATCTTTTGCCATATCCTTTTTACCACTGAGCCCATCCAACTCACTATGTTTTTTAAAAATTCTGCTATTGAGGTACAAGGAGGAGCTGGTACCATTCCTTCTAAAATGATTCCAATCAATAGAAAAAGAGGGACTCTTCCCTAACACATTTTTTTGAGGCCAGCATCATCCTGATAGCAAAGCCTGGCAGAGACACAACAAAAAAAGAGAATTTTAGACCAATATCCCTGATGAACATCGATGCAAAAATCCTCAATAAAATACTGGCAAACCAGATCCAGCAGCACATCAAAAAGCTTATGCACCATGATCAAGTGGGCTTCAACACTGGGATGCAAGGCGGGTTCAACATACGCAAATCAATAAACGTCATCCAGCATACAAACAGAACCAAAGACAAAATCCACATGATTATCTCAAGAGATGCAGAAAAGGCCTCTGACAAAATTCAACAGCCCTTCACATTAAAAACTCTCAATAAATGAGGTAATGATGGGACGTATCTCAAAACAATAAGAGCTATTTACGACAAACCCACAGCCAGTATAATACTGGGTAAAAACTGGAAGTATTCCCTTTGAAAACTGGCATGGGCAAAAACTGGAAGTATTCCCTTTGAAAACTGGCATAAGACAGGGATGCCCTCTCTCACCACTACTATTCAACATAGTGTTGGAGGTTATGGCCAGGGCAATTAGGCAGGAGAAAGAAATAAAGGGGATTCAGTTAGGAAAGGAGGAAATCAAATTGTCCCTGTTTGCAGATGACATGATTGTATATTTAGAAAACTCCATCATCTCAGCCCAAAATCTCCTTAAGCTGATAAGTAACTTCAGCAAAGTCTCAGGATACAAAATCAACGTACAAAAATCACAAGCATACCTATACACCAATAACAGACAAACACAGAGCCAAATCATGAATGAACTCCCATTCACAACTGCTTCAAAGAGAATAAAATACCTAGGAGTCCAACTTACAAGGGATGTGAAGGACTTCTTCAAGGAGAACTACAAACCACTGCTCAAAGAAATATAGAGGACACAAACAAATGGAAGAACATTCCATGCTCATGGATAGGAAGAATCAGTATCATGAAAATGGACATACTGCCCAAGGTAATTTACAGATTCAGTGCCATCCCCATCAACCTACCAATGAGTTTCTTCACAGAATTAGAAAAAAAAACTGCTTTAAGGTTCATATGGAACCAAAAAAGACCCCGCATTGCCAAGACAATCCTAAGCCAAAAGAACAAAGCTGGAGGCATCACGTTACCTGACTTCAAACTATACTACAAGGCTACAGTAACCAAAACAGCATGGTACTGGTACCAAAACAGAGATATAGGCCAATGGAACAGAACAGAGCCCTCAGAAATAACACCAGACATATACAACTATCTGATCTTCAACAAACCTGACAAAAACAAGAAATAGGGAAAGGATTCCCGATTTAATAAATGGTGCTGGGAAAAACTGGCTAGCCATAAGTAGAAAGCTGAAACTGGTTCCCTCCCTTACACCTTGTACAAACATTAATTCATGATGGATTAAAGACTTAAATGTTAGACCTAAACCCATAAAAACCCTAGAAGAAAACCTAGGCGATACCATTCAGGACATAGGCATGGGCAAGCACGTCATGTCTACAACACCAAAAGCAATGGCAACAAAAGCCGAAATTGAAATATGGGATCTAATTAAACTAAAGAGCTACTGCACAGCAAAAGAAACTACCATCAGAGTGAAGAGGCAACCTACAGAATGGGAGAACATTTTTGCAATTTGTCCATCTGACAAAGGACTAATATCCAGAATCTACAAAGAACTCAAACAAATTTACAAGAAAAAAAAAAACCATCAAAAAGTGGGCAAAGGATATGAACAGGCACTTCTCAAAAGAAGATTATTTATGCAGTCAACAGACACATGAAAAAATACATATCATCACTGGCCATCAGAGAAATGCAAATCAAAACCACAATGAGATATCATCTCACACCAGTTAGAATGACGATCATTAAAAAGTCAGGAAAAAACAGGTGCTGGAGAAGATGTGGAGAAATAGGAACACTTTTACACTGTTGATTGGACTGTAAACTAGTTCAACCACTGTGGAAGACAGTGTGGAAATTCCTCCAGGATCTAGAACTAGAAATACCATATGACCCAGCCATCCCATTACTGGGTATATACCCAAAGGATTATAAATCATGCTGCTATAAAGACACATTCACTTGTATGTTTATAGCGACACTATTCCCAATAGCAAAGACTTGGAACCAACCCAAATGCCCATCAAGGATAGACTGTAGTAAGATAAAGTGGCACATATACACCATGGAATACTATGCAGCCATAAAAAACAATGAGTTCATGTCCTTTGCAGGAATGGGGATGAAGCCCAAAACCATCATTCTCAGCAAACTAACAGAGGAACAGAAAACAAAACCCCGCATGTTCTCACTCATAAGTGGGATTTGAACAATGAGAAGACATGAACACAGGGAGGGAAACATCACACACCAGGTCCTGTCGGCAGTGACAGGGGGACTAGGCGAGGGATAGCATTAGGAGAAATACCTAATGTAGGTGACGGGCTGATGGGTGCAACAAACCACCACGGCACGTGCATATCTATGTAACAAACCAGCACGTTCTGCACAGATATCCCAGAACTTAAAGTATATATAAAAAATAAAACAAGTAAACATATAAAACTCACTATATGTGTGTGTATATGTGTGTGTATATATATAAACCCAATACTGGAGCACCCCGATGCCACTGAGGGACCAAGATGATTGGCACACTCCTAATGCATCATCAGAGTGAGGAGAAGAAAGAAACAGTAGCTAGCAAGAGGGAGGAAGCGGGGCTACTCCACACTGGGACTTGTTCCTGGCCGCCAATAACTCTGGAATGCATGAGTTGAACTGGTAAAAAAGCAATCTGTTTTCTCTCCATAGGTTTCTCGAATGCCAGCAGAAGGAGACCTCTCAACCACCATGGACACTCGAGTTGGCAGGGAGAGCTGCTTAAAGAAGTGGTAAGGGTAGCAATCCAGCTGAGTTGAAGCCTAGAGAGTTTCATGCAGCAGCATCTGTGGTGGAGCAGAGGCAGAGACAGCCATTACCCAGGCTTGACTTGCTCCCATAGGAGACGTTAGCCCTAGAGGAACTATTAAACCTTAACTCTCCAGGGTGTTCTTGTCCACCAGATGGGGCTGGTCTGACATCAGCATCCCTTAATTTCCTGGCTTCTCCAATTGGCCCCAGCCTAGTCACACTTGTGCAAAGTAGCCTTGAGTGCCCTGGGGACCTGCATCATGGCTTCTGTGCTGGTGAAACATTTCTGACTGATGGAGAGCTCCAACAGTGCTGCCTCCATGGCCACACAAGAGTCTTTCTGCTACCTCCCCACAACGCAGCTTCTCGTGGGCCAACAGCAACCCCGCACATCACTTTGATGACAAGTGTGTACAGGGGCATGTTTGCTTTCCTTGACCTGTCAGTGCACCTCTATGCATGTACCCTACCCTTCCACTGCTACAGCAAATATACAGACCACCGCCCTCTCCCCACAAACCACCACTGCAGTCAGAGTCTTGGTAGGCACAGAATCAGCAAGCCCCACCCTTGCACCAACAATGTCACAGGAGAAAAACTAAGCATAAAGAACAAGGAATTCTCCATCCTGAGCAACCACCCATATCTGTGGCACAAAAAGAATGCACACAGACCTATACCCCCTAGAGCTCCACCCCCATGCCAACACCACTACCATCATGACCCTTGCAAACAAGGACCCCCTGGCCCCAAGCCTAACTACCTTCACCACTGTGATGAACACTCACATACAGGCAGTCCTCAAAGCGCCTGTTAGCACCCTGCCACAGGTGACAAGTGTGCACCCTGCCAGACTGCTGCTGTTGCTGGCACATGCGAAAACGAACAGATTCTTTGGCAACCACATTACAAGACACTTTGGCTGACACCACCCATCAGAGTCTAGTGACCAGCTGTTGGAGAGCACCTTGGACCCTCAGTGCAGTGAATTTCAAACATCAGAAAGACAGAGAACAACGTTGGGGCCTGATACAAGGCCCCCAGAGTAAGAGCAAATGGTACAAGAATTCAAAGTAGAGTGTCGGTCTCCTAAAATCTTCCAGAAATGAAGCCATTTGGCTTAAGTGACTTCATACCACAATCAAACCATAAAGGGCATAAATAAAATACAAGAAAAAAAATTCCAAGTTCAGCAACTTTGACCAAAAATTTAAAATTAAAAAAAAAAACATAAACCCATAAAGATGAGAAAACCAGCACAAGAACCCTGACAACTCAAAAGGCCAGAGTGCCTTGGTCCTCAAAATGACTGCACCACCTCTCCAGCAAAGGTTCTGAACAGGACTGATGGCTGAAATGACAGAAATAAAATTCAGAATATGAATAAAAAGGAAGATCATTGAGATGCAGGAGTACATCAAAACCCAATCTATATCAGCTAAGAATCAAAGTAAAATACTATAAGAGCTGAAAGACAAAATAGCCACTATAGAAAGAAATGTAACTGAACTAATAGAGCTGAAAATCACATTACAAAAATTTCATAATGCAATCACAAGTATTAATAGGAAAATAGACCAAGTGGAGGAAAGAATCTCAGAGCTTGAAGACAGGCTTTCTGAAATAAGACAGCCAGACAAGAAGAGAGAAAAAAAATTAAAAAGAATGAACAAAATCTCTGACAAATAAGGGATTATGTAAAGAGACCAAATATTTCACTGAAGTCCCCGAAAAAGATGGAGAGAGTGGAAGCAACCTGGAAAACATATTTCAGATTGTCATCCATGAGAACTTCTTCAACCTAGCTGGAGAGGCCAAAATGCAAATTCAAAAAATGCAGAGAATTCCAGTAAAATACTTCTGAGGAAGATCATCCTCAAGCAACATAATCATCAGATTATCCAAACACAAAACAAAAGTAAAAATGTTAAAGGCAGCTAGAAAACAAGGTCAGGTCACCTACAAAGGGAAGCCAATCAGAAAGACAGTGAACTTCTCAGCAGAAACCCTACCGGAAAGCCAATATTCAACATTCTTAAAGAAAATAAACTCCAACACAGAATTTCATATATGGCCAAACCAAGCTTCATAAGCAAAAAGAAAATAAGATAATTTTCAGACGAACAAATGCTAAGAAAATTTGTTACCATCAAACCTACCTTAAAAGAGCTCCTGAAAAAGTCACTAAATATGGAAAAGAAAGCCCATTACCAGCCACTACGAAAACATACTGAAATACAGAGGCCAGTAACAATATAAAACAACCACATAAACAAGTCTGAAAAACAGCCAGCTAATATCATGTTGACAAGATCAAATTTACACATATCAATATCAACCTTGAAGGTAAACAGGCCAAATGCCCCAATTAAAAGGCACAGAGTAGTAAGGTGGATTAAATGCCTAGACCCGTTGGCAAGCTGTCTTCAAGAAACCTATCTCAAATGAAATCACACACATAGACTTAAAGGGATGCAGAAAAATTTACCAAAGAAATGGAAAACAAAAGAAAGCATGAAATGCAATCCTAATTTCAGGCAAAACAGACTTTAAACCAACAAATAACAGAAAGGACAAAGAAGAGCATTACGTGATGGTAAAGGGTTCAATGAAACAAGAAGACCTATTATACATATATATGCACCAAGCATAGGAGTACTCTGAACCATAAAGCAAGATCTAAGAGACCTTCAAAGAGATGTAGACTCACACACAGTAAGAGTGGGAGACTTCAACACCCCGCTCAGCATATTAGAAAGATCATCAAGGCAGAAAATTAACAAAGATATTCAGGACCTAAATTCAGCACTAGCTTAGCTGGACCTGATAGATATCAACGAAACTCTCCCCTCAAAAACAGTAATAAATTCATTCTTCTATGTCCATATAACAAATACTCTAAAATCAATCACATAATCATAATTTTAAAAGTCCTAAACAAATGCAAAAGAACACAAATAATAACAACCAATCTCTCAGACCACGGCACAAACAAATAAAAAACCAGGACCAAAAATAATCACTCAAAACCATACAATTACATGAAAATGGAATAAACTGCTCCTGAATGACTTTTGGATAACTAATGAAATTAAAATAGAAATCAAAACGTTTCTTCGGACTAATGAGAATAAAGATACAACATCCCAGAATCTCCAGAACACAGCTAAGGCACTGTTAAAAGGAAAATTTATAGCACTAAATGCCCATATTGAAAAGTTAGAAAGATCTCAATTTAACAACTTAACATCACAACTGGAAGAACTAGAGAACCAAGAAAAAGCCAACCCCAAAGGTAGCAGAACACAAGAAATAACCAAAAATCAGAACTGAAGAAGATAGACACGAAAAAGCATTAAAAGATTAACTCAAGGAGTTGGCTTTTCGACATAAAATAATAAAATAAGTGCATAGCTAGCTAGAATAAAGAAATAGGGAGAGAAGATCTAAATCAACACAATCAAAAATTACAAAATGGATATTACCACAAACCCCACAAAAATATGAATAAACACTAGACAGTATAATAACCCACAATGCATACAAATAAAAAGATATAGAAAAAGACACATGAATTCCTGGACACATACACCCTCCCAAGATGAAACGAGGAAAGAATTCAATCCCTGAACAGACCAATAATGAGCACCAAAAGTGAATCACTAATAAATAGCATACCAATTTAAAAAGGCACAAGACCAGATGGATTCACAACTAAATACTAACAGATATACAAAGAGGAGCTGGTATCATTCCGGCCAAAACTATTCAAAAAAAGAAAACAGAAACAAAAACAAAAGCAAAAAACCAAAACAACAAAGAAAAGACTTCTCCCTAAATCATTGCATGATCCTGACATCAAAACATAGCAAGGAAACAACAACAAAAAAACCACCCCAAGTCAATATCCTTGATGAAAATTGATGCAAGTATCCTCAACAAAATACTGACAAATTGAAGCCAGCAGCACATTAAAAAACTTATCCACCAAGATCAAGTGACATTTTATTCATAGGATTCAAAATTGGTTCAACATACACAAATCAAAAAATGTGATTCATCAATACTGTGAAAATGGCCAAACTGACCAAGGTAATTTATAGATTCAACGCCATTCCCATCAAGCTACCAATGACTTTCTTCACAGAATTAGAAGAAACAACTTTGAAGTTCATATGGAACCAAAAAAGACCCTGCATTGCCAAGACAATCCTAAAGCAAAAGAACAAAGCTGGAGGCATCAAACTACCTGACTTCAAAGTATACAACAAGGCTCCAGTAATCAAAACAGCATAGTACTGGTACCAAAATAGAGATATAGACCAATGGAACAGAACAGAGCCCTCAGAAATAACACCACACATCTACAACCATCTGATCTTTGACAAACCTGACAAAAACAAGAAATGGGGAAAGGATTCCCGATTTAATAAATGGTGCTGGGAAACCTGGCTAGCCACATGTAGACAGGTAGAACTGGATCCTTTCCTTACACCTTATACAAACATTAATTCAAGATAGATTAAAGACTTAAATGTTAGACCTAAAACCATAAAAACCCTAGAAGAAAACCTAGGCAATACCATTCAGGACATAGGCATGGGCAAGGACTTCATGTCTAAAACAGCAAAAGCAATGGCAACAAAAGCCAAAATTGACAAATGGGATCTCATTAAACTAAAGAGTTTCTGCACAGCAAAAGAAACTACCATCAGAGTTAACCGGCAACCTACAGAATGGGAGGCAATTTTTGCAGTCTACTCATCTGACAAAGTCTAATATCCAGAATCTACAAAGAAATCAAACAAATTTACAAGAAAAAAACAAACAACTCCATCAAAAAGCGGGCAAAGGATATGAACAGACACTTCTCAAAAGAAGACATTTATGCAGCCAACAGACACATGAAAAAATGCCCATCATCACTGGCCATCAGAGAAATGCAAATCAAAACCGCAATGAGATACCATCTCACACCAGTTAGAATGAGGATCATTAAAAAGTCAGGAAACACCAGGTGCTGGAGAGGATGTGGAGAAATAGGAACACTTTTACACTGTTGGTGGGACTGTAAACTAGTTCAACTGTTGCGGAAAACAGTGTGGCGATTCCTCCAGGATCTAGAACTAGAAATACCATTTGACCCAGCCATCCCATTACTGGGTATATACCCAAAGGATTATAAATCATGCTGCTATAAAGACACATTCACACATATGTTTACTGTGGCACTATTCACAATAGCAAAGACTTGGAACCAACCCAAATGTCCATCAATGATAGACAGCATTACGAAAATGTGGCACATATACACCATGGAATACTACGCAGCCATAAAAACCTGCACGTTGTGCACATGTACCCTAGAACTTAAAGTAATATAATAAAAAAGACAATATACTCAGCATTTTTCAAAGGCATTTTTATAATTAAATCCTGTTGCTACTGGTTATTTAATTTATAACTGATATGGTGTTTTGCTGAAGAATATTGAACATGTTGCATTACATAAAAATCACAATCCAATGTGTATTCAACAAAACAGAAATGTCACATCTAGTATAATACAAATTTAAGAAATGTATGCAATGTACTTACTACAATATAAATAAAATTCTTACAAAACCCATGATATAATTTAGGTTAAAAAGATTCCTTTAAACAATGGCTTCGTTTCTTGCATATAGTGTCTAATAGTTTAAAGTATTTTTACTTCAGGAAAGCATGAGAATTCTCTTTATGCCTTTATTGTCAATACACTTTTTGTCAGTTTCTAAAAAAAGAAAAAGGATGAGTTCATGTCCTTTGTAGGAACATGGATGAAGCTGGAAACCATCATTCTCAGCAAACTATCGCAAGGAGAAAAGACCAAACACTGCATGTTCTCACTCGTAGGTGGGAATTAAACAATGAGAACACTTGGACACAGGAAGGGGAACATCACACACCAGGGCCTGTTATGGGGTGGGGAAAGAGGGGAGGGATAGCATTAGCAGATATACCTAATGTCAATGACGAGTTAATGGGTGCAGTACACCAACAAGGCATATGTAACAAACCTGCACATTGTGCATATGTACCCTAGAACTTAAAGTATAATTTTTAAAAATGTGATTCATTATATAAACAAAACAAAAAACAAAAACCAAATTATTATCTCAATAGCTGTAGAAAAGCTTTTTAATAAAACTAAACACTGCTTCCGGCTTAAAATTCTCAATAAATTAGGTATTGAAGAAACATGCCTCAAAATAATGAGAGCCATGTATGACAGACCCAGAGCCAACACCATAAAGAATGGGACAAAGCTGAAAGCATTCTCCTTGAAAACTGGTGCAAAACAAAGGCGCCCTCTCTCATCAATTCTATTCAACATAGTATTGGAAGTTCTCAGCAGAGCAATTAGGTAAGAGAAATTAAAAAAAAAAAAATCCAAATAGGGAGACAGGAAGTCAACCTACTCCTGTGTCCAGATGACATAATCCTACATCTAGAAAACCTTGTGGTCTCAACCCAAAAGCTCCTAAAGCTGATAAACAACTTAAGCAAAGTCTCAGGATAAAAAATCAATGTACAAAAAATCACAGGCCAGATGTGGTGGCTCACACCTGTAATCCCAGCCAACTGGGAGGCTGAGGCAGGTGGATCACTTGAGGCCAGGAGTTCGAGACCAGCCTGCCCTGGCCAACATGACAAAATGCTGCCTCTACTAAAAATATAAAAATTAGCCAGGTGTAGTGGTGCATGCCTGTAGGATCATCTACGTGGGAGAATGAGACAGGAGAATCACTTGAAGCCGGCACGTGGAGTTTACAGTGGACTGTAATCATGCCACTGCACTCCAGCATGGGCAACAGAGTGGGACTCCATCCCCACACACAAAAAAGCACTAGAATTCCTTACACACCAACAACGGTAAAGCTCAGAGGTAAATCAAGAATATGCAACCCCAGTCACAACTGCTACAAAAAAAAATATGAAATTACTAGGAACATGACTAACCAGAAAAGTGAAAGATCTCTACAAAGAGAATGCAAGACACTGCTTAAAAAAAAAAAAAAGAGAGAGAGATGACACAAACAAATGGAAAAACATTTCATGCTCATGGATAGGAAAAATGATTATCATTAGAATGGTAAAATTGCCAAAAGCAGTTTCAGGATTCAATGCTATTACTATCAAACTACCAACGACATTCTTCACAGAACTAGGAAAAACTATTTTAAAATTCATGTGAGAGCTCAGATTAAGATGGCGGATAAGAGGCAGGACTAGCGCTTGAAGGCCTGACATTGGGTCCAGAGTAGGCTCAGAGGTGGGCGCCTCTCAGCAGTCGCTGTGGCTGCAGCTACCTTCTCATGGCCATGGCTGTGCTCCTCTAGCCTTTCAGCGGCCTCCCCCTGAGCTGCAGTTTGGACTTCCTCCAGCGGCTGCTTGCCTTGCCTAGCGGGTTTTTCCACCTGGGGGCAGACAGCGCCCAGCTGGCACCATGGCTAGGACCATGAGCAGTCCCAAGCAACCACAGTGGGAGAACGGTGCACGACATTTTCCCATTCATTGTAAAAAGAAACACAAGATAGAGGAGCAGGAGGAGGAGGATTGCCTGCTTAAAGTTCATATGGAACCAAAAAAGAGCCTACATCTCCAAGACAATCCTAACTCAAAAGAACAAAGCTGGAGGCATCACGCTACCTGACTTCAAACTATACTACAAGGCTACAGTAACCAAAACAGCATGGTACTGGTACCAAAACAGAGATATAGACCAATGGAACAGAACAGAGTCCTCAGAAATAATACCACACATCTACAGTTATGTGATCTTTGACAAACCTGAGAGAAACAAGAAATGGGGAAAGGATTCCCTATTTAATAAATGGTGCTGGGAAAATTGGCTAGCCATAAGCAGAAAGCTGAAACTGGATCCTTTCCTTACTCCTTATACGAAAATTAATTCAAGATGGATTAGAGACTTAAATGTTAGACCTAATACCATAAAAACCCTAGAGGAAAACCTAGGTAGTACCATTCAGGACATAGACATGGGCAAAGACTTCATGTCTAAAACACCAAAAGCAATGGCAGCAAAAGCCAAAATTGACAAATGGGATCTAATTAAACTAAAGAGCTTCTGCACAGCAAAAGAAACTACCATCAGAGTGAACAGGCAACCTACAGAATGGGAGAAAATTTTTGCAATCTACTCATCTGACAAAGGGCTAATATCCAGAACCTACAAAGAACTCAAACAAATTTACAAGAAGAAAACAAACAACCCCATTAAAAAGTGGGCCAAGGATATGAACAGACATTTCTGAAAAGAAGACATTCATACAGCCAACAGACACATGAAAAAATGCTCATCATCACTGGCCATCAGAGAAATGCAAATCAAAACCACAATGAGATACCATCTCACACCATTGAGAATGGAAATCATTAAAAATTTAGGAAACAACAGGTGCTGGAGAGGATGTGGAGAAATAGGAACACTTTTACACTGTTGGTGGGATTGTAAACTAGTTCAACCATTATGGAAAACAGTATGGCGATTCCTCAAGGATCTAGAACTAGATGTACCATATGACCCAGCCATCCCATTACTGGGTATATACTCAAAGGATTATAAATCATGCTGCTATAAAGACACATGCACCCGTATGTTTATTGCGGCACTATTCACAATAGCAAAGACTTGGAATCAACCCAAATGTCCATCAGTGACAGATTGGATTAAGAAAATGTGGCACATATACACCATGGAATACTATGCAGCCATAAAAAGGATGAGTTTGTGTCCTTTGTAGGGACATGGATGCAGCTGGAAACCATCATTCTTAGCAAACTATCACAAGAACAGAAAACCAAACACCGCATGTTCTCACTCATAGGTGGGAACTGAACAATGAGATCACTTGGACTCGGGAAGGGGAACATCACACACTGGGGCCTATCATGGGAAGGGGGAAGGGGGGAGGGATTGCATTGGGAGTTATACCTGATGTAAATGACGAGTTGATGGGTGCTGACGAGTTGATGGGTGCAGCACAGCAACATGGCACAAGTATACGTATGTAACAAACCTGCATGTTATGCACATGTACCCTAGAACTTAAAGTATAATAAAAAAAAAAAAAAAAAAAAAAAAAAAAAAAAAAAGGAAAAAAAGATAATTGAAGCAGAGCTCTGTGCTGGTCATAATAACTGAATTCTTTGTGCATGCCAAGATGTAGAGGGGTGTGGAGTGTGGAGTAAAGCCATGCACTAGTGGACTTTCTCTACCTCGAATATTAGATTCTATTTGTGAAGAAATAGATGAGACGACTGGAGAACCAGTGTGAAGTTGCCTGAAGTAAGCTTCAGGAGATTGAAGACAGGATAATTGATGAAGAAGTTGAAGCTCACAGAAATGTTAACCACCTCCGTAGTCTTCTCCTTTCTGATACTATGAAAACAGGTTTGAAGAAGGAATTTCATGAACTTTACAAAAAAAAAAAAAAAAAAAAAATTGAGTCTATGAGCCATCCTTCCATGGAGCTTGTTCTCTAGAAACCCCTCACTGAACTCCTTCCCAATGAGCCAAAGCCATCCTCTAATGCTAAGAACTATACAGGAGAGAGCCAAGCTAAGCATGCAGCTGCTGGCATTGCCTTCTCTCAGAGAACTGAACTGTTCTTGGAACTTCGGCACACAGGGATGTCTCCTTATAATGGTTTGGAGATAGCTACTAGCACAGAAGCAGAGATGGAACTCTAGAAACCAATTTATACACTAAAGTCGTCAAATGTTAGGAGAATCCTGTGTTCATTTATGAGCCTATTTGCATAGTATAGGGACTTGCAAGTTTTATGAAATGGGTGTAATAATATCTCCACCTGTGATTTGGGGTGGGACTCTCATTTTGGGTAGACATTTATTGAATTCAACTTTTTGCCAAGAAAGTTTGTCTCAAAGGAAACACAGTTTTCAGTGGGACTTATTGAAGAAATGTTGGATTACAGTCTCTTCAAAGGTAAGTATAGAAGCTATATGTGTAAGGGTGACTTAAATCATATGCCACATTGTCTAGACTATTCAGACACTTAGAGAATATTCTCCTTGAATTAAAAAGGATGATTAAGAAAGAAGGATGCTCCTACTACAACTGTGCCCTGACAGTTAAGTCACAGTTTAGTCTGTAGATACAAGCTGTTTACAGTGGCGACTATATATAATGGGGGAGAAGGAGGGAAGACGGCGGTAGCTTAAGCCTGTTGCTAAGAAATTTAATAAAGGCCCTGAAACTTGTAAATTAGTTGTCAATTCAATATAGCTCTGTTGAATAAATAGCCAACAGCATGTGGCTCTCCTCTTTGCCTCTGAAAATGCAATGAAAATACAGAGAAAAAGTTTTTCCTTCAAGGCTTTTTGCCTTGTGCCATTGTTGCTCCTTGGTTTCCCATGCATAATTGATAAGCCCAGTTATTCAGTAATGTTTACAAATTAATTAACTTTGAATGATAGCTAAAAGATTATGAGGTAACCCAAGTGCAAATTATGTATGGGATAAGCATCCTTTAGCGCATCCTAAGGAATGCTTTGTCAGCTAAACCCAGTATTGATAACTTTAGTAATTAAAAAAAAGTTATACTTATATTAGGAAGTTGTTTTAAAATGTTAATTTAGAGAACAGTGAAATTGAAAATGTAGGAGCAAATGACATTGAGGTTTACTGACATAGCCAATTTGACTGGTGCTTAGACTATTGTGCAGTAGGCCTAAATAGTAGTGGACAATTGCTTCCTGCTAGCAGAAAGCCTTCATCTTATTGAGTACCTAAGCCAGGTTCCAGGTGTCCTTTGTAGATAGCCAAGTTTGAAATTTTTAGTTTCTCAGGCAGAGCTCTTCTGTGTGGTAGGGACTCACAGGGCAAAGTAAAATTACAATTCCTTTACTGCTACAGAATATTAACTATAGGTTACTAAATGAGTGCTACGGTATAATACTGGCCCTCCCTTCACACAACAGGACACCACCCCAGTTTTGTTTTGTTTTCTGGGTTTCCTCCCCCTTTGTAAGCAGGCACGAGATACCATTTGTAGAATAAAAAAATGTTTTATGCCACATAAAGGTGAAATTTTAGAAACTACATTCCAGGCATTTTGAAACCCTTACTGAAATGTCTCCTGTTGTTACAGATGGCATAGAAGTCACAAGTCTATTAACTGGTCTATTAAATGTTCTACACCATTCTACAGATGGCGTAGAAGTCACAAGTCTATTAATTGTTGCTTCTTTGGCCTCTTCCTGCTTTCTCTTTCTGTTTGGATAGTCAGGAAAAGATTTAATGTTTAATATTTAAACAAAATATTTGATGTCTACACAGTAAAAGTATTCAAACTTCACACCACTATTGAAAGCAGTTGGAAACCAGATAATAGTTTCTTAATCTTATATTTAGAGATGAATGTAAACTGTATTCTTTTGAAATGTGCAAGTGTTTGATTCATGCCATTTGATAAACTCGTGCCTTGTAGTCATTGTTTAATGGAACCAGCTTGTAAAGTTTGTAGCCTTAAATAAATCTCCACGCTAAAAAAGTGTGCTCTAGTGCAACACAAAAACATGAAGTGACTGCCCAGAGGTGGAGTTAGTGTTAAAGTGGGAAGGGAGATGACACATTTCCCAAGAAGGACCCGAAACACACCAAGATTGTCTTCTACAGGAATTGTTTGGGAGGCCTCTGAGTAAAGGTCTTATGATGAAAAGGGAGCAAAGAGGCCCCCAAACAAAGCTCTGATAGTACTGGTAAATATAGGAGAGAATTAAGATTCTGTTAATTAAAATCCAAACAGAGCTTATTTGAGGAGTCAAGTTACCTGATATAATTATTTCTTGGAACTTTGGCACGCAGGGATGTCTCTTTATAATGGTTTGGAGATAGCTACTAGCACAGAAGAGATGGAACTCTAGACACCAATTTATACACTAACTGGAATAACCAGTTTAGAGAAGAACATAAATGACCTGATGGAGCTGAAAAACACAGCAGGAGAACTTTGTGAAGCATACACATGTATCAATAGCCGAATCAATCAAGCAGAAGAAATGATACGAGATTGAGGATCAAGTTAATGAGATAAAGTGTGAAGACATGATTACAGAGAAAAGAATGTAAAGAACAAAGACTCCAAGAAATATATGACTATGTGAGATGGTAGTTTTATCTTTAAGTCCCTGACTGGGGCTGCTGCCTTTCTTTCAGAGATGCCCTGCCCATAGAGGAGGAATCTAGAGGGGCAGTCTGGCTGCAGCGGCTTTGCTAAGCTGTGGTGGGCTCCATCCAGTTCTATAATTTCCATTTTAATAACTTCTAATTCTTTGCTATAATTTTCTATTTTTTTCATTTGTCTCAAGATAATTTATAATTAATTATTGAAGCTTTTTTTTTTTTAAATTGTTGCCCAGGCTGGAGTGCAATGGCGTGATCTCCACTCACTGCAACCTCCGCCTCCAGGGTTCAAGCCATTCTTCTGCCTCAGCCTCCTGAGTAGCTGGAATTACAGGTGCTCGCCACCATGCCTGGCTAATGTTTTTGTATTTTTAGTAGAGATGGGGTTTCACCATATTGGCCAGGCTGGTCTCAAACTCCTGGCCTCAAGTGATCTGCCTGCCTCAGCGTCCCAAAGTGCTAGGATTACAAGTGTGAGTCATGGTGCCTAGCCTGAAGCATTTTTCTAATGGCTTCTTAAAAATCTTTGTTAGATAAATCTAAGTCAACATCTCAGTGTTGGCATCATATCTATATTGTCTTTACTCATTGAAGTTGTGGTTTTCTTGGGTTTTGATACCACAAGTTATATTTGATTACATCCTAAAGTTTCGTGTATTATATAAGGAGACTCTGGGTCTCATTTAAATTTTTTATTTTAGAAGGCAATTGTCCTGTTTAGGTTTAGCATGTTGGTCCTGGCTTACTTTTGTTGGCTGAGGTTATAATGACAATTTAAGTGCAGAGCCTTACTGGTGGTATTTTGATTGATTTGGTACTGTCTGGGCTTCCATTGATTTCAGCTGCTGCTGCTTGGGATGGTAGAGTGGTTTCCCCAGGCCAGGTCCCTGAATATCTCTAGTTTTCTGGAAATCTTCAGGTGGAAAAGGGAGTCTCATATTGCATGGTCAAAGATGCCTCCTTGGCAGGTAGTTGTAGCAAAAACTGCCTGCCCCCTCACCACCACCACCACCAGTGTGGGTAGTGGAGTGCATTTCCTGAGCCAGACACTTGTGGTGAAATTCCACTATTTGTGTCTCTTCGTTACATTTAAGTCAATATCTCAGTGTTGGTACCTCTTGATTGTCTTTGTTCATTCAAGTTGTGATTTTCTTGGCTTTTGAGATTACAAGTGATTTTTTATTACATCCTAAAATTTTAGGTTACAATGACAATGCTGTCTTTAGGCATGTGAGGGGAGTGTTAGGCCTGCAGGATTCAAGAAAAATCAGATTGCCTTGTCTGACAGTCTCAGAGTGAAGAGAATCTCAGTACACATGGGTAAAAATAGGCCAGTAAGGGTGGGCTGTTTTGTGACTGGGTCTCTCTTGTTGGTTAGGCCTGCCCATGTGGGTATCTCTCAGCAGTCTCAAGACCTTCAGGGAAGGAGAGCACTTTCCCTGATCTCTTATATTTAGTAGGACTCCCAATGTATCTTCCACCTTGCTGGTGCTGTGAGAAAGATTACCTTTGGATCCAAATAATGAATGATCCCACTTGGGCTGTCTTTTGTTTCTAGGTAAGGAGGTCAGGAAATGCTGGGTCTGGGTCACCTTCTTCAATTGTGGGGTTGGGGGCATAAGATGCCTAGGTGGTATGTTGTTTCTTCATTCCTGAGATCACAAACCAGTTTACGTTTTTCCTACAACCTTCTTACCACGTAGTACTCATTTGAATGTCTCTTGCAGTATTTCATGGGTTTATAATTCCACTTAGTGGGTTGGAGCAGGAAGAAATGGTTCTATGCCATCTTGTCCAGACTGAAAGTTCTCCAGGCATTTAATTTTTAGCAGGACATACTTAGAGACTTCATGCTTTAGAATGAAAGGTTGGATTTCTAATGGCAAGAGTTCCATGTACCGGTGGCTACTTGGCAGTATTGAGTACTGGAAAAACTATTCTCTCCCATAGAGAAAGGCCGTCTTTTAACCAAATGACAGAGCAGTTACCATACTCCCTGTGGGCTCACTGATTCTCAAGATGAAGGAGAGAGCAAGGGGCAATTTATTGAATTTTTCCATAAATGTTTTATTGATGAAGTTCTAATTATAATTTGATATGGTTATTATTAATTTAGCTGAATACATTTTTTGTAATACAGGTTTACTATTGAGCAGAATCAGAATTTTTAAAGATAATATGCCACTTAATTTGAGTTCAAAGTTAGTGTTCTTTATCATCAAAATTAATTGAAAATGTTTTGTCAATGCTGATTTGTAATGAGACTTCATTATTTGAAAATTTTCATTATTTTTCACACAGATAGGTACTGCCAAATACAGATATCAATCCATGTACCAGTGATATTTTATAACCCATTAAAAATGCTGGTAAAATATACAAAATGTAAAATTTACCATTTTAACCATTTTCAAGGCTACAATTAAGTACATTCACAATGTTGCGCTAACGCTACTCATTTTCAGAGCTTTTTCATTATCCCAAAGAGAAACGTCCCACACATTAAAAATACTTCCCATTCCTCCTTTTCCTGAGCCCCTGAAATCCTGTATTCTGTTTTCTGTTTGTTTCTATAAATGTGCTTATTTTATGCTCCTCATATAAGTAGAGTCATACAGTATTTGTTCATTTGTGTTTGTTAAAGTTTCCTCCATGTTGTAGCATGTATCAGAATTTCACTCTTGTCTAAGGCAAAATAATATTCTTTGTATGTGTATACATATTACCTTTAGCCATCCATCAAGGAATATTTGGGTTATTTCACTTTTAAACATTTTATTTCTACTGTATCTATTTAAGGTGTGCAACATGATGCTTTGATATATATATGTAATTAAATATGTAATTACTATGGTAAGCCAATTTGCACATCTATCATCTCACATACTTGCCTTTCTTTTTTTGTATTGTAAGAGTACCTAGGATGGCTGGCAAGATGGCCAAATAGGAACAGCTCTGGTCTGCAGCTCCCAGCAAGATCAACGCAGAAAGTGGGTGATTTCTGCATTTCCAACTGAGGTACCCGGCTCATCTTATTGGGACTGGTTAGACAGTGGGTGCAGCCCATGGAGGGCGAGCAGGAGCAAGGTGGGGCGTCGTCTCACCCAGGAAGTGCAAAGGGGCTGGGAACTCCCTCTCTTAGTCAAGAAAAGCCGTGAGGGACTGTGCCCTGAGGAATGGTGCATTCCGGCTCAAATATTACACTTTTCCGAAGGTTTTCACAACTTGCAGACTGAGAGATTCCCTCCGGTGACTATGCCACCAGGGCCCAAGCACACCAGGGTTTCAAGCACAAAACTGGGTGGCCATTTGGGCAGAGATTGAGCTAGCTGCAAGAGTTTCTTTTCATACCGTAGTGGTGCCTGGAACACCAGTGAGACAGAACCATTCACTCCCCTGAAAAGGGGACTGAAGCCAGGGAGCCAAGTGGTCTAGCTCAGTGGATCCTACCCCCACAGAGCACAGCAAGCTAAGATCCACTGGCTTGAAATTCTTGCTGCCAGCACAGCAGTCTGACGTCAACCTGTGACACTCCATCTTGGTGAGGGGAGGGGCGTCCACCATTACTGAGGCCTGAGTAGGTGAATTTCCCCTCACAGCATAAACAAAGACGCCAGGAAGTTCAAACTGGATGGAGCCCACCGCAGCTTGGTAAAGCTGCTGCAGCCAGACTGCCTCTCTAGATTCCTCCTCTCTGGGCAGGGCATCTCTGAAAGAAAGGCAGCAGCCCCAGTAAGGGACTTTTAGATAAAACTCCAATCTCCCTGAGACAGAGCACCTGGTGGAAGGGGTGGCTGTAGGCACAGCTCAACAGATTTAAATGTTCCTGCCTGCCAACTCTGAAGAGAGCAGCAGATCTCCCAGCACAGCACTTGAGTTCTGCTAAGGGACAGACTGCCTCCTCAAGTGGCTCCCTGACCCCCATGCCTACTGACTGGGAGACACCTGCCAGCAGGGGTCGACAGACACCTCATACAGGAGAGCTCTGGCTGGCATCTGGCAGTTGCCCCTCTGGAAAAAAGCTTCCAGAGGAAGGAACAGGCAGCAATCTTTGCTGTTCTGCAGCCTCTGCTGGTGATACCCAGGCAAACAACATCTGGAGTGGACTTACAGCAAACTCTAGCAGACCTGCAGCAGAAGGGCCTGACTGTTAGAAGGAAAACTAACAAAGAGAAAGCAATAGTATCAACATCATCAAAAAGATTGTCCACACCAAAACCCCATCCGAAGGTCACCAACATCAAAGACCAAAGGTAAATAAATCCATGAAGATGGGAAGAAAGCAGTGCAAAAAGGTTGAAAATTGCAAAAACCAGAATGCCTCTTCTCCAAAAAATCACAACTCCTCACCAAGAGGGAAACAAAACTGGACGGAGAATGAGTTTGACGAATTGACAGAAGTAGGCTTCAGAAGGTGGGTAATAGCAAACTCTTCTGAGCTAAAGGAGCATGTTCTAACCCACTGCAAGGAAGCTAAGAACATTGAAAACAGGTTAGAGAAATTGCTAACTGAAATAACCAGTTTAGAGAAGGACATAAATGACCTGATGGAGCTGAAAAACACAGCACAAGAACTTCGTGAAGCATACACAAGTATCAATAGCCGAATCAATCAAGCAGAAGAAAGGATATAAGAGATTGAGGATCAACTTAATGAAATAAAGTGTGAAGACAAGATTAGAGAAAAAAGAATAAAAAGAACAAAGACTCCAAGAAATACAGGACTATGTGAAAAGTCCACACCTACATTTGATTGGTGTACCTGAAAGTGATGGAAGAATGGAAACAAATTGGAAAACACTCTTCAGAATATTATGGAGGAGAACTTCCCCAAACTAGCAAGACAGGCCAGCACTGAAATTCAGGAAATACGGAGAACACCACAAAGATACTCCTTGAGAAGAACAACCTCAAGACACATAAGTATCACATTCACCAAGGTTGAAATGAAGGAAAAAATGTTAAGGGCAGCCAGAGAGAAAGGTCGGGTTACCCACAAAGGGAAGGCCATCAGACTAACAGCGGATCTCTCTGCAGAAACCCTACAAGCAAGAAGAGAGTGGGCGCAAACATTCAACATTCTTGAAGAGAAGAATATTCAAACCAGAATTTCATATGGAGCCAAACTAAGCTTCATAAGTAAAGGAGAAATAAAATCCTTTACACATAAGCAAATGCTGAGAGATTTTGTCACCACCAGTCCTGCCTTACTAGAGCTTCTGAAGGAAGCACTAAACATGGAAAGGAATAACTGGTACCAGCAACTGCAAAAACATACCAAATTGTAAAGATTGTCGACACTATGAAGCAACTGCATCAACCAACGGGCAAAATAACCAGCTAGCGTCATAAGGACAGGATCAAATTCACACATAACAATATTAACCTTAAATGTAAATGGGCTAAATGTCCCAATTAAAAGACACAGACTGGCAAAATGGATAAAGAGTAAAGACCCATCAATGTGCTATAGACAGGAGAACCATCTCACGTGCTAAGACACACATAGGCTCAAAAAAGAGGGATAAAGAAATATTTACCAAGCATATGGAAAGCAAAAAGAACACAGGTTGCAATCCTAGTCTCTGATAAAACAGACTTTAAGCCAACAAAGATCAAAAAAGACAGCAGAACATCAAAAAAGTTATCCACCATGATCAAGCTGGGTTCATCTCTGGTATGCAAAGTTAGTTCAACATACTCAAATCAATAAACGTAATTCATCACATAAACAGAACCAATGACAAAAACCACATGATAATCTCAATAGATGCAGAAAAGGCTTTTGACAAAATTCAATACCCCTTCACACTAGAAACTCTCAATAAACTAGTTATGGATGGAGTGTATCTCAAAATAATAAGGGCTATTTATGACAAACCCACAGCCAATATCATACTGAATGGGCAAAAACTGGGAGCATTCCCTTTGAAAACCAGCACAAGACAAGGATGTGCTCTCTCACCACTCCTATTCAACATAGTATTGAAAGTTCTGGCAGGGGCAATCAGGCAAGAGAAAGAAATAAAGCGTATTCAAATAGGAAGAGAAGAAGTCAAATTGTCTCTGTTTGCAGATGATACGATTGTATATTTAGAAAACCCCATAGTCTCAGCTCCAAATCTCCTTAAGCAGAGAAGCAACTTTGGCAAAGTCTCAGGATACAAAATCAACGTGCAAAAATCACAAGCATTCCTATATGCCAATAACAGACAGACAGTCAAATCATGAGTGAAATCCCCTTCACAATGGCTACAAAGAGAATAAAATACTGAAGAATACAACATACAAGGGATGTGAAGGATCTCTTCAAGGAGAACTACAAACCACTGCTCAAGGAAATAATAGAGGACACAAACTAAGGAAAAAACATTCCATGTGCATGGATAGAAAGAATCAATATAGTGAAAATGGCCATATTGCTCAAGGTTATTTATACATTTAATGCTATCCCCATCAAGCTACCATTGACTTTCTTCAAAGAATTAGAAAAATCTACTTTAAATTTCATGTGAAACCAAAAAAAGAGTCTGCATAGCCAAAAGAATCCTAAGCAAAAAGAACGAAGCTGGAGGCAATGCTACCTGACTTCAACTATACTACAAGACTACAGTAACCAAAACAGCATGGTACTGGTACCAAAACAAATATATAAACCAATGGAACAGAGTAGAGTCCTCAGAAATACCACCACAGAAGTATAACCATATGATCTTTGACAAACTTGACAAAAACAAGCAATGGGGATAGGATTCCCTATTTAATAAATGGTGTTGGGAAAACTGGCTAGCCATATGCAGTAAACTGAAACTGGACCCCTTCCTTACATCTTATACAGAAATTAGCTCAAGATAGATTAAAGGCTTAAGCATAAGACCTAAAACCATAAACACTTTAGAAGAAAAGCTAGGCAATACCATTCAGGACATAGGCATGGGCAAAGACTTCATGACTAAAACACCAAGAGCAATGACAACAAAAGCCAAAATTGACAAATGGGATCTAATTCAACGGAAGAGCTTCTGCACAGCAGAAGAAACTATCATCAGAGTGAAAAGGCAACCTACAGAATGGGAGAAAATTTTTGGAATCTGTCCATGTGACAAAGGTCTAATATCCAGAATACATAATGAACTTAAACAAAAGTACAAGAAAAAATCAAACAACCCCCTCAAAAAGTGGGTGAAGAGTATGAGCACTTTTCAAAAGAAGACATTTATACAGCCAACAAACATATTAAAATAAGCTCACGATCACTGGGCATTAGAGAAATGAAAATCAAAACCACAGTGAGATACCATCTCACGCCAGTTAGAATGACAATCATTAAAAAGTCAGGAAACAACAGGTGCTGGAGAGGATGTGGAGAAATAGGAATGCTTTTACCCTGATGGTGGGAGTTCAAATTAGTTCAACCACTGTGGAAGACAGTGTGGCGATTCCTCAAGGATCTAGAACTAGAAATACCATTCAACCCAGCAATCCCATTACTGGGTATATACCCAAAGGATTATAAATCATTCTACTATAAAGACACATGCACACGTATGTTTACTGCAGCACTGTTCACAGTAGCAAAGACTTGGAACCAACCCAAATGCCCATCAATGATAGGCTGGATAAAGAAAATGTGGCACATATACACCATGGAATACTATGCAGCCATAAAAAAGATGAGTTCATGTTCTTTGCAGGCATGGATGATGTTGGAAACCATCACTCTCAGCAAACTAACACAAGAGCAGAAAACCAAACACTGCATGTTCTCACTCATAAGTGGGAGTTGAACAATGAGAACACTTGGACACAGGGAGGGGAACATCACACACTGGGGCCTGTTGGGGTGTGGGGGGCTAGGAGAGGATAGCATTAGGAGAAATACCTAAAGTAGATGACGGGTTGATGGGTGCAGCAAACTTCCATGGCACATGTATACCTATGTAACAAATCTGCACGTTCTGCAAGGTATCCCAGAACTTAAAGTATAATAATAATAAAAAAAGAGTACCTAAAATGTACTGTCTTTAAAAATTTCTGGTATACAATATTATTTTTGGAGCCCTTATGCTGTACATTACATCTCTAGACTTATTCATCCTACGTAACTGCAACTCCATATCCTTTAACCTACATCTCCTCATCTCTCCTCCTCCCTTCCCCCACTGCCTCTGGTAACCAACATTCTACTGTGTGTTTCTATGTATTATACTTTACCTTTTTCTAGATGCCACATATAACAGAGACCATGCAATATTCTTTTTTCTGTGTTTGTCTTATTTCACATAACATAATGTTATCCACATTATTGCAAATAAAAAATCCTCCTTTTTAAAGGCTGAATAATATTCCATTACTTGTGTGTGTATACACATGCTACAATTATTATATTTATACATCTGTCAGTGGACACTTAGGTTGACTTGATAACTTGGCTATTGTGAATAATCCTGTAATGAACATTGGGAGTGCAAACATCTCTGAGCTGCTGATTTCATTTTGTTTGGGTATATACAGAAGAGGGATTATTGATGGGTCATATGATAGTTCTGTGGATTGAAATAATTAATATTGATAAAATGTTAATGCTGCCTAAAGCAATGTAGTTTCAATGTGGTCTTTACCAAAATTCCAATGGCATTTTTCTCACAAAATAAAAATAAATACTGTAATTACTAAAGAACCACAAAGGGCCCAAAACTGAGGACAGTATATACACTAAGTTTTTAAATATGATGACCAAGACAGCTACTAAGTGACTAATGGTTGGGTAGCACATGTAGTGTGGATAAGCTGGACAAAGGGATGATTTGCATCCCAGGTGGAAGGGAGTGGGAATGCTCGAGATAGTATGAGATTTCAACATACTACTTAGAATGCACACAATTTAAAATAAATGAATTATTTCTGGAATTTTCTATTTAATAATTGTGTGTCACAGTTAACTGTGGGTAACTGAAACTGCTTAGAGTAAAATTGTGAGTAACAGGGTATTATTGTACCTAGGATTGGAATTACTGGAATATATGGCAATTGTTTGTTTAACTTTTTGAGTTAAACAAACATGTTGTTGTCCACAGCAGCTGCACCACTTTACATTCCCACCAGCAATGCACAAGATTTCCAATTTCTCCATATCCTCACCAACATTTACTTTCCAATTTTTAAAATTATAACCAGCATAGTGAGTTTAAAGTGGTATTTCATTGTGGTCTTGATTTGCATTTCCCTTAATGAATAATGATTTTGAGCATCTTTTTATATGCTTATTGGCAATGTGTATATTTCCTTTGGAGAAATGTTTATTCAAGTCCTTTGCCCATTTTTATATTGAGTTGCTTTTTGTTGCTGTTGGTGTTTTAGGGGTTCTTTATAATTTCTGAATATTAATTCTTTATCAGATATATGATTTGCAAATGTTTCTCTCATTCTAGAGGTCATCTTTGCACTCTCTTGATAGTGTTCTTTGCTGCACAAAAGTTTTTAATTTTGATGAAGTCCAATGTATCGATTTTTTCCTTTGGTGTCATATCCAAGAAGCCATTGTAAAGTCCAATTACATGAAGCTTTTTTCTCATGTTTTGTTCTAAAAGTTTATTAGTTTTAGTTCTTATGTTTAGGCCTTTGATCCATTTTGTGTTGATTTTTGCATATAGTGTAAGATAGAAGCCCAATTTCATTCTTTTGCATGGTGTTATCCAGTTTTCCCGCAACCATTTGTTAAAAAAGCAGTTCTTTCCAAAGTATTGACTTTTAAAGGTCACTTTAAGATGACTCTTTTACTTTCTCCATGTTGATGGCTATTTTTCTTAAAATTTGTAAGAACACTTTATATATCAAAGACATTAACCTTTTGTTGCATTGCTGCAAAATTTTCACCCAATTTGTCTTTTGCCTTTTATTTTTACTTACAGTATGTGTATTAGTTTGTTCTCATGCTACTAATAAAGACGTATCTGAGACTGGGAAATTTACAGAAGAAAGAAGTTTAATGGATTTACAGTTCCCTGTGGCTGGGGAAGCCTAAAAATCATAGTGGAAGGCAAATAGGAGCAAGTCACATCTTACATGAATGGCAGCAGTCAAAAAGAGCTTGTGCAGGGAAACTCTCATTTTTAAAAACATCAGATCTCATGAGACTCATTCACTATCACAAGAACAGTGCAGGAAAGACCTGCCCTCATAATTTAACCACCTGCCACCAGGTTCCTCCCACAACATGTGGGAATTATGTGAGTTACAATTGAGGATGAAATTTGGGTGGGGATACAGCCAAACCATATCAATATGTGGTAGAATGTTTAAATTTTGTCCATAAACAAATCTGCCACTTTGTGGATTTTGCTACTGGGAAAATGTTTTAAAATAGTATTCACATTCCAATATTTAAAAAACATATTCTCCTCTGATCCTTTATAGTTTTTTTAAAACACTGTTAATGGACTTCAGATATTAATAAAATGGATTAATGATAATCCTTGGTTCTTGACACACTATTATTGGCCTATTTACATCATTTCTTTTTTAAATAATATAACAAATACATGTGAACCCATCACCCAGCCCAAAACCTAGTATATTACCAATAACTCATATCCACCTATGGTGTCTTTTCTATCCCATTCTCCTACCTCCCTAACAGAAGTATCCTGAGATTATATCAATACTTCCCTTGCCTTAAAAGGTTTTATCTTATATGTATGTATGAACAGACAATATACTGTTGACTTCTACTTGTTTTTGAACTTTATAAATTGATATTAAACCATATACTGTCTTCAAAGAATTGCTCTGTTCACTCAATTTTTGGTATTAAGATCTGTCCATTGTGTTGCATTAAATTGTAGTTAATTTTTACTTGAATAACTAATAGAAACAAGCCAGATGAACTGTGAGTATAAGAGTATATGAGTGAAAGAAAAGCATGTGTGATGGCCCTGGGATTAGAAAAAGCATACCAAATTTGAGGAATTATAGAAAAGAAGGTCGGTGACTCTGGTGTCCTGAGGCCTGGAGGAAGAGTGACAGAAGACGAGTTAGGAGAAGCAGCCAAGGGACAGATCATACAAGACCATGGTAAGGATGTAGACTTTTATCACAAGTGCATTGGAAGACATTATGCAGGGTAATGACATGATCTGGTGTGCAATTACTAAAGATTAATCTGGATACTTATAAACAGTTGATTGAGACAGGTGACAAAAATTCAATCTTGAGGTATTGCAATTATTGTCCCCATTCGACAGATGTGAAAACTAAGGCTCAAAGAAGTTAAGTAACCTTCCTTGTATTACACAGCTACTACATGACAGAACCATGATATACACAAAGGTGGTATGACTTCAGAACTTGCTTTTTTAACAGTGGTACCACATATGGATCTAGAGTTTAATGGGGTTTGGTTTTGGGATATAAATTTAGGAATTCATCGGCTTATATTTAGAGTCATAGGACTGTATGAGATCTCCTAGGGAGAGAATATAGATAGAAAAGAAAAGAAGTTTAAGGAGAAGCCCTAAGGTACTGTAATATTTAGACTTTGGTAGAAGAGGAGAAAAGAAGACTGAAAAGGAGCAGCCAGATTTTTCACATAGAAGTTAAGAGAAAAAGGCTGCTTCAAGAAAGTAGTAGTGATCAACTACTCCAATGTTGTTGAAAGGTACAGTGAGTTAAGGACTGAAAAGTAACTATTTGATTTAGCAACATGGAGGTAACTGGAGATCTTCAAAAGAGCCATTTCATTCATGAAGTCATGAAGAAGGAAGGCAGGTTGGAATGTGTTTAAGAGTAAATGGGTATTCCCAGGAAGTCTAAAGTCACCCCAGGAGATGGAAACCACAGGAAAATTTCAGACTAGAAGCCCCTTAAGGGGAACAAATGAGCCATCTAACTTCATGTGCTTGGAACCTAGCAGTTTTTTCTACGTAATGAGTGTGCAGTAATTTATTTCTTGAACTTAACTGAATTAGATGTGGCTTCTGTTCCCATCCTTAGGGAATTACATTCTAGTTGGGTAGGTAACAAAAAAATATAGCATGAGTGGATGAGGTGTTTTCTGTAAATGCAATCCAGACTACATATTAAATGTGACCTCAAAATGGGTGTATAATCATGAAGCCAAAACCATTTTGTAAGATACCTGGAAAACCACTCTTGGACATTTAGGGATAATCAAGAGCTTTCAAGTGTTGCCTTAACCAGAGGATAAATACTATATTTAACCATGTACTCTTGCCATGAACTCTTAGTCATTTCTTCTTTAGCAAGTGTTGCAAACTAAAATGCAAACACAGGACAAACTGGTAACAAAAATAAGTGAAATGTTCAGGTGAGGGCTGTAATAAGCTGACAAGATCATGGCACATCTAGAGGGGCCAGGCACTGCTGATTTCCAACAGATTGACAGCACTCTGGAAAATAGGCTTAAGGATGAAAATACAGATTTTCATATATCCCTAAATTTTTCAATGTTGATAATTTATTCAGTCAACACCTGCACAGGCACACTTGCACACATACATATGTATGACATTGCAGACAAACAAAATGTATCTGCTGGCCAAATTTAACTTATGGACTGTTGGTTTGTAACCTGTACTGTATAGCAATTTCCACAGTTTTCAGGGTTGTCTCAATTTCAACCCAGTCTTAGTTTGCTTGATGCCAAATGCTAAGCCCCTCTGCATCATCCTTGCAAATAACTCTGCCTTGATTCTCAGAAATAGTGTAAGTGTTCTCTGATGCCAAAACTATCAGAGACTCCTATAATCCCCACAAGAAATGTTTCCTAGCCCAAAGTACTTTAGTGGTCAGAGTCACTACTTTCTTAGCCATCTTCATATATGCACAGAGGAGCTTGAGAGCAGTATATTGTCCTTCATGTTTCTGTGTGAAGAAGCTGAAACTCCGCGAGGTTATGTAACTTGCCTCAAGTCACACAGCTCGGCAGAGACAAATCTGGAACTGGAGTTCTTCTCATTCCAAATTCAGTCCTCTTTCTACTACACTTCAATTGCCTTTCATATCTGGGGGTCTTGCTACTTTGCTACATGGCTGACTGAAGTCCCATGTGTAGTGCAGAGTTGAATTCAATTTAACATACCTGGAGTGCCTGTTATGTACAAAGCTATGTGGTAGTCACTGCAAAATATATGAAGATAAACAAGACACAGATCATACTCCCAAGGAGTTTATATAGTTTGGAAAGATAACACAGAAACAACTATTTGTTGTTGTTGTTGTTGTTGTTGTTTGAGATGGAGTCCCACTCTGTCGCCCAGGCTGAAGTGCAATGGTGCAATCTCAGTTCACTGCAACCTCCATTTCCTGGGTTCAAGTAATTCTCTTACCTCAGCCTCCTGAGTAGCTGGGATTACAGGCGATGGCCACTACGCCTGGTTAATTTTTTTGTATTTTTAGTAGAGACGGGGTTTTGCCATGTTGGCCAGGCTGGTCTCGAACTCCTGACCTCAGGTGATCCGCCCGCCTTGGCCTCTCAAAGTGTTGGGATTACAAGCATGAGCCACTGCATCCAGCCTACAACTAACAAAATTTTTAAACAACATGGAAATAATGGAAACACAGAAAAATCACGATGTGGGTTAGGTCTGGGTCAGCCTTGCTTTGCTCATTTTTTCATTCATTCATTCTTCCATTAACAAGTATTTATTGAGCAACTTTTTGTTAGACACATAGAAAGTATATGGCAATAAACAAGAAGTAGACATTTGCTAACATAAATAACAAAAGCGAAAAAAACGTTAGACATGGTGAAACTCCGTCTCTACTAAAAATACAAAAAATTAGTTGGGCATGGTGGCGGGCACCTCTAGTCTCAGCTTCTCGGGAGGCTAAGGCAGGAGAATGTCGTGAACGCAGGAGGTAGAGCTTGCAGTGAGCCGAGATCACCCCACTGCACTCAAGCCTTGGCGACAGAGAGTGACTCCGTCTCAAAAAAAAAAAAAAAAAAAAAAAAAGTTAGAGAAAGGGGAAATTTATTGAAAGAGTCCTTTCTTTGCCTATGGTCCACAGTGCTTAACATTGTGCTGAGAATATAACCATGGTATCTGTCAAACCTCCCTATAATATTATGCTCAGGTATAAGTAGCAACCTAGTAAGAGCTGCCTGGCATTCATGGCTCAGAGGTCCAGAGATTTGGGCTGAGTAACCTCTATGAACAGGCAGATAGTTAAGGTTAGGACACAGTGGGTATAAGCAACCAATGACATGTTAATGACAGCTCAAGACAACCCTGAAAAAAAAGATTGTTGTCCTCCTAAGTTTTCTCTTGTTGAGACTAAATAGCCCTATATTCTTCTAGTGGTGAAGGAAAATGGCTGCTTCTTATGACCCTGTATCAAGGACATAGTTTACAAAATTGCTTAAACCATCCTTCTTGCTTTATGTAATCAATCTCCTTAATTTTATTCTTCTCTTCATCTTTAAATTAAGAACATGAGTCAACCATCAGCTATGAACTGCCAACCCTAGAAGCCAACCTGAAAGCACACTTCTACTATGTCACTGCTCCAATCATGTTGCCAACTCAGCCCAGAGGCAAGATATTCAAGCAGATGTTCTAAGGAAGAATAAATAGGGAAAGTTGTTCATATCAGGTGTGTATTTCTTTCTTGTTTTCTTTTTTGGTTTGTTTATTGTTTACAAACAGATATCACCCAGATAAATCACTGATGATATTGCCTTTAATTGTTCTTTCAACAAATTTTTATTGAGTCCCTACTATATGACACCCACTGTTCAGTATGCTGTGGATAGAGCAGTGAGCAAAACAGATGATGTCCCTGCTCTTTTTGAGCTTATACTCCAGTGGGAGATTTACTTTGTCACAGAAACGAACACACAATTAAATTGTGAACTGTGCTGTGATAAAAATAAAATGAGATGAGGTCACAGAGAGTGCCTGGATTGTGGGAGCTACCTTAATCTACATGATAAGGGAAAGCTTTCCTGAGATGTGTACGATATTGGAGCCCACTATGGGCATAATCAGACAGAAGGAAAAGGAACTGCAAAGGCCTTGAGGTGAGAGAGATCTTAATATACTGGAATGAAAAGGAGGTCAGCATAGCTACAGCAATGTGAACAGGTGTTTAGAAATCAAAGAGACAGGCAGGGGACAGGTCGATCTTGAGGGCCTTGTAGATAATATAAGACAATCTGGATGCTAACTGCAATGGGAAATGACTGAAAGATTGTAAACAGAGGTGCAACCTGGTCATATTTGCCTTTTAGAAAGACTGTTGGCTGTTGAACAGATTTTAGCGGGGCAGATGTGGAAGAAGGGACACCAGTGAGGGCACTCTTCTAGACATCCATTTGGGAGATGGTGATGGCCGGGGCCAGGGTAGTAGTAGTGGAAAGGTAGAGAAATGGTCGGATGCTGAACACACTTTTAGGACAAAGCTAAAGGAATTTCCTCAATAATTGGATGAGACTTGTGAGTGTGAGAAGAATCAGGGATGGCGCCAAGATTTTTGGCCTAAGCAACCAGGTATTGTCATTAACTGAAAGGGGGAATGGCATTAAACATGATTTCTCATGGGTCATTCTGGAGTTCCAATTATACCTGTGGGATGGAACCTCAGGGCCCTTCTCTGACTCTGAGCTGCCTAGTTATGAGGTGGGGTGGTAGAAAGGACTGCTGTTTGGGGTGAATTAGAGGCATAAGGCAAATTTCTGGGATTCCCCACTCTCTCTCCCTTCCGCCTCCCCATTCTAGTAAAAAACATGGAGACTCACACAGATGAGAGACGGAGAAGACTGAGCATCCCAGGCTAGGCAGAAGGAAGAATCCCCAGAGACTCTACAGTTGTTGTAGCCACTTCAGTCCAAAGACTGCATGGGCGTGGGCGGCGCCAAGAGGGCGCCACAGAAACTTTCTTGGGGATCTGGCAGCCTAGGGAACCACTTTTACCGGAAACGAAGTAATGAAAAGAGATGGGGTGGGGCGTGGCGGGGCCTGCCCCTGCCGGAAGAAGTTTGGGTGGAGCCAAGTATTCAAGCTCCAGGACAAAGGGGGAGGGGAGGCCGCCACTAGCAAACAACCTCAGCTTCATAAACCCAGCAGAAAGGTCCGGGGTATTGGTGAAAAGGTCGAAAGGACCACGATTCTGTCCGCCCGCCTAAGTGGGACGAACAACGAAGTTGTGCGATGCAGCTTTAAAGGGGCTGGTGATTGACAGAATGTGTAGTAGTGGATGGGGTGGAGCTGCTGGGTGGGGTCGAGACTGGCAGCTGAGAGATACCAAAAGGAAGAAAAAAGAAAACCATTGCCCTTGATATCGCTAATGCCGGGGGAGGGAAGCTAACTAGAAAGTAGGGAAAAGGAAGGTTTTGACGGTTTTAGCGCTCACCTAGACTCGTTCCCCTGGCTAACACTCTTCACACTCTTTTGCCTTCCTTTGAGATAATTAAAACAGACTGTATAGCAGCCTTAGTCGGTGCCCATTCCCCCTAACTCTTCACTCAACTACGTGTGTAGTCCGAGGGAGTGAGGACCCCGGGTCCACCAGCTCAATCCCGGCCCCGCCCCGTCGGCCCTGGCCGCGAGGCTGGGAGGAGAGGATGCCTTCGGAGGCGCAGAATCCGAAAGTAAGTCCCTTTTATTTTGCCTTACCAACTGGCACCTCCCATTCCACCTTCCTTTTATCACCCTCTCTGGGCGGCGAAATAGCCTCATTCAAGGAAGACCTTTGAGGGTGGGACAGAGTGGGGTTGGTAAGAAGGGGAAGGGAAGGGAGGTGGTGCTTCAGAACCTAGGGGAGCTGCCACTGGCGGGACAGGCGCGCTCAGTTCGATGGCTGTGTGGTTGGATCCTTGATATCTCCTCCAGGTATTAGAGCCTCGACTTCCTCCCTTCTGGCATTCTTTCTTTTTTTCACCCTGCAGCAACCCTATCAGGTTGCCTGAAGCCTCTAGCTGTGAGCTAGGAGGGCTCCATCTTGCCTGGCTTCTTAAAGGGACAGTGTACTATTTAACTGAAAATTCAATTATGAGAAGAGTGGCAGCGCCTCTATGTTGGAAGGAATTTGTGCGGCGAGGACAGCTTTTTCTTACTCAGAACAGCTTCCAAACTTGATTCTCATATCCATTTGATTCTCAGGAGGTGCACCGTGGGCAGTGTTGCCAAGTCACACATTAGTTAACTGCAGCCAGTTGACTGCAGTTTTAGCTTAAAGGGAAAATTTCCGTTTTCTGAGAGGCGCCATGGCAGTGCAGATATCTTGAACAAATTCAATCATTCTACAAATTTTATTGAATGTCAGGTGCATTGCCTATGGCTGATCACGCTGCTGGGAGGTTTGTGTAAAATGTCAAGGCCATGCAGAGCGTTGTCAATGACTCCCTTTTTAACTGATTAGTAGCCTTCCCAGAATACGAAGATAAATGTTGAATTTGATTCCAACATTTACCAAACATTTCTCACATGAATGGCTCAATGGTTCACTTTTATTGTCTTCCATTCAGTACCAGGTGTCTATACGCTCAAAGCCAAGTGACTGGGAATTCCAGCTAGAAGAAATAGGAACTCAAGTCAAAATGGCATGCAAAGAGGAAAGAGCAGGAAACTTCAGTAGGAAAGCTAATGCCGCTTTGGCGTTATCCATGTCCAGTAAGGGAGATTGTTTTGGGAAGGAGGGCTTCACCATCTCCCTTCCACTGTAAAAGAAGAACTGGTGTGGCAGAAACTTGTTAGAAAGGGTCTCTCATGGACCAGTGACATCTCTTACATATTTGTCTCTCTTACGTTTCTGCACAGGGAGGGTGGAAGAACTGTGGATAGACCCTCATGATACTACACAGGTCGAAGAGATGAAAACATGTTGTTTGAGGTTTTAGGGTTTGTAGCAGGATGAGCCACAGACAAAACCTCTCAGACACCAAGTTGTGGAAGGAAAGGCTTTATTCAGCTGGGAGCATCGGCAAGCTACTGCCTTAAAATCCGAGCTCCCCGAGTGCACAATTTCTGTCCCTTTTAAGGGCTCACAACACTAAAGATTTCACATGAAAGGGTCGTGATTGCTTTGAGCAAGCAGGGGGTACATGACAGGCACTGCATGCACCGGTGGTCCGAGAGAAAAGAACAGGGCAGGGAGTTTCACGGTGTTCTTCTATACAATGTCTGGAATCTATGAATAACATCGATTTCTAAGTTATGAGTTGATTTTTAACTACTGGGTTTAGGCCAGGCAGGCCCAGGCCTGGTTTGGGGCCTGGCGTCGGGCTGCCTGTCTTTGGTTTTACTTCTTTGTTTTTTTCTTAAAACAGGTACTGAGTATAAAACAATATAAAACAATATGAGAGGGTCTCTCTGTTTCCTCAGGTTCATATTTCACTCTGTAGGTTTTTGTTTGGTCAATGGAATGCCACAGTTCCCAGTGCTCTGCAATTTCCTTTGTTTTGAGTCCCTTCCTAGTTCTTACTCAGCAGTCCAGGGTAGGGAGCTGTGACAGAGAAAGGTATCGACACAAAATTACATTGTGTTATTATATTCATTCATTCATTTGTTCATTCATTTGACAATTACATACTGAGAATCTACTCTATAACATCACCACATAAGACTCTGGGGAAAATATGCCTTCTTGGAGATTATGTTCTAATGAGGAGGTGTTGGTGGAGGGGACAAACAAAAAACAATAAACATATACGTTGAGTGGGGATAAGATGGGAGAAAGGCTACAGGGCATATGGAATTGGGATGATATTAAAGAATATATCTGAATGAAGTGAGGGAGCCAGCCATGAGAATACCTGAGGGAAGGGTGTTCTAGATAGAAGTAGCAGCAAGTGCAAAGGCATGGTATATTCAAAGAATAGTAAGAAAGTCAGTATCACTGGAGTGGAGAAGAGGAAGAGTGGCAGGATATAAGGTCAGTGAGACAGGGGGCTAGATCATATAGGAACTTGTAAAGACTTTGGCTTTTATTCTGAATAAGACAGGAAGTCATTTGTAAAAGAAAGGACCATTCCATTTGAAATTCTATTGCATTAAAGAGAATGAATCTTGAATTATTTATCTTATACAATCCAGATGGATTATGTTTTTATATTTGGGATCTAATGCTCCTTTAAGAAAAACTTAGTAAACTTATTGCTAACTTGTTCATGTCAAAAACTTAGTAAACTTATTACTAACTTGTTCATGTCAGTTAATACAATTTATTTTCATACTAACCATTGTTTTATAAAATAATTATCTGAAGAAAGTTTCAAATGCACTTGAAACTACTGTTGACAGCACAGAGGTTAGAGATGCTGACCCCACGCAGTTGAAAATCCATATATAACTTTTGATTCCCCAAAACTGATCTACTAGTAACCTACGGTTGACCAGAAGCTTTACTGATAATATAAACAATATACATTTTGTATGTTATACATATTATATACTGTGTTCTTATAATAAAGTAAGATACAAAAAAGAAAATGTTTAGAAAATCGTAAGCAAGAGAAAATATATTTACTATTCATTAAGTGGAAGTGGATTATCATAAAGGTCTTAATTCTTGCCATCTTCATGTTGAGTAGGTTGAGAAGGAAGAAGAGCTGGTGTGTGGTCTTGCTTTTTCAAGAGTGGGAGAGGTGGAAGAAAATCCGTGTATAAGTGGACCCATGCAGTTCAAACCTGTGTTTTTCAAGGGTCAACTATACCTAAATACAAAAAGTCTCTTCGATGTACTTCAAATATATTGCAATAAATTTATTAGCACTAGAAAAAGTCTCATCTGCTTTAAGAAAATATCACAAGATTTTGTAGCACTCTTTTTCAAGAAATTGTGAAAATTATTTGCTTGGAAACCTTTTTTAAAACTTTCCATCCTGCTGGCACACATGATTCCTTTTAAGTTGTGCTCTGTGCTTCCCCCAAGTCCTTCCCAGTGGGAGCTGTAAGTTTAAAACACCTCATTAGCCTCAGGTAACTCAGAAGGAGAGAAGAGTAAGAGGAATGGAATTGAGAGAAAGAAGAAAACAGCCAAGTAAGTCCAAACAGGACAATACAGTGAGAATATGAACAAGTCACACAAATACAAAGTTTTAACTTCTCTGTTCTATACATTGAAAGTTCCATTCATTTCTGACCTTGAAATTTCCACTTGTCCTTGCGACTCCCTTTTAGGGATAAGGTAGGTGTGTGTGCATGTTAGATGTGTGTGTAAAGGGAGACTTGTCGATTAGGGTAGGCTTCCCCTAAAACAATTCTTAACCTTGGCCACACACTGGAATCAGTTGGGGATATTTTTAAAATACTGATAACTTTGTCCATCGTCAGAGATACTGATGTAATTGGTTGGGGCACAGCTTGGAAGATGGATTTTTTAAAGTTCCCTAGGTAATTCTAATGTGCAGTAAAGGAGAAGTAAGCTAGTTGAGAGCCACTAGCTTAGAGTTGAGGTTCTCATAGTATGGTGCTTGGACCAGCAGCATCAGCATCACCAGGGAACCTCTTAGAAATGCAGATTTTCAGGCCCCACCTCAGACATACTGATTCAGAAACTCATACTGATTGTGGTAAAACAATCAGTATTTTTTTTTTTTCACACACCATCCAGGTGACCTGGATACACACTGAAATTTGAGGACTACTGCCTTAGAAGTTAGAGGTTCTCATTTTTTTTTCATTCCCAATACACCTAAGGAATATAACACACTCCTATTAGTAGCAGAGACTCACTGTGCCCTGTTTGTGAAAGGTGGAGAAGGAATATGCCTGTTCCCATCCCATATCAGAATCCCCATTCCCATTCCCTACCGCAGAATTTGCAATCACTGTTTTAGAGTATATGGCTTTTTAAATTTTATGCATTATTTCCATTAATTTCAGCACTCTTGTGTTTCATGCATCATTTCACTTCATCCTCACAATAATCTTGTGAGGTAGACACTATTGTATTGCCATTTTATAATTGAGAAAACTGAGGCACAGGAAAGAAAGTATCTTATCCAAGATCATACAGCTAGTAAGTGTAAGAGATCCATCCTCTCCTGTACTTTCTAAGTTGTTTCATCAGTTAGGTTCCTTCTCTCTTATTTTCTTAAATTTCTTCTTAGTCTTTGATTTTCCCACTCATTCAACCCTATCTACCTAATATTGCTAATATATATTGAAGACCTACTTTTTACCAGGCCCCTTTATTGAGCACTTTACAGGTATCAATGTATGTAATGTTCACAGCAGTCCTATTAAGTAGATAGTATTATTTTCCTCATTGTTCAATTAAGGAACTTGGGGCACAGCAAAACCAAGCAACTTGCCTAAGCTTACAGAGCTAGTAAGTGGCAGATCTGAGATTTGAACCCAAGTCTACGAAGTCTATGCCTATTATGCCATACTGCCTAATCTTAAACTTGCAAGCACATTTTTTCCCTTGTCTAAATCTTTCTTTGACAGAACTCATTTAAATTACCACTCCCATTTTTTTTTGGTGCAGTTTCCATTTAAACCATCACTGAAACTGTTCTTGCCAAAGTTACTTAAAGATCTGTCATGTTCAGTGCTCTCTCTCTTTAGATCTTTAGCCTTCTTGACTCTCTACTACATTCAAGGCTGTTGACCACTTTTTTCTTATTTAACTTCCCCCTTGTCTTTCATGACGATACTCTTTCTTAAATTTCTACCTACCTCTGACCATTTATTCATTCTCTTCTCTTGCCATTCTATAATCCTATCTGGATTATCTTGTCCACTTGAGTTTTAACTGCCATTTATATGCTGATGACTGCCTGCATCTCCAGAGTGAATGTTTCTCCTGAGCCTAGGCTATTCATTCATTAACTAGATATCTCAGTATCATACACTTAATATTTCTAAAACCCTTCACGTGTTATTAAACTCTCCACTCCTATTTCTATCTTCTGATTGACAGTGACCTAATCAACCAAGCTATAAAGCCTTAGTCATCTGTGAGTCTTCTTTTTTCTTTACCTTCTAGATTCTGCTTCTTGAATCTTTGTATCCTCTCTATCCCTACTTATGTTGTCTTTGCTTATTTTTTCATTTTATCTGACCTAGCTTATTATAATAGCTCCTTTATTGTTCTCTCTGCCTCCAATCTGTATGTCCTTTGCTATGGGTTGAATTGTGTTCCCCAATATATGTTGGAGTCTTAATTTCTAGTTTTTCAGAATGTGACTATTTGGAGACAGGGTCTTTGTAGAGATAATAAAGTTAAAATGATCTCATTTTATTTTTTTATGAGATCATTTTAACATTATTAAATTAAATGGGCCCCAATTCAATATGACTGGTGTCCTTATAAAACAGGGAAATTTGGATTCAAAGACAGACTCACACAGTGGGAATATGATGTGAAAAGACATAGAGAATACAACCATATGCAACCCAAGGAGAGGCCTAGAACAGATTCTTCCTTCACAGCCCTCATAAGGAACCAATGCTGCTGACACCTTGATTTCATACTTCTAGCCTCCAGAACTGTGGGACAATAAATTTCCATTGTTTAAGCGAACCAGTTGGTGACACTTTGTCATAGCAGCCCTAGGAAATTAATACAGAGTGGAGGGGAAAGGTTATTCCAGGCAGGAAGAATCTTACTACCAGAGGCAGGTAATGGGCACTAACATAATGTGGGTTGGAGAAGGACTGGGTAGGGTTAGAGAAAGGGTGAATTTAAGAGAACTTTTTCTTGTGGTGGTAATACATATGGAGTAAAAGCAGCGACTGGATAAACAGCAAGGTTAAAATTCTTTCTTCTAGTGTCTCAGGGAAATAGCTAAGTTTCAAAGAATATTATCTAGCTAATACCTCCTAATTGCTAAGATGGCCTATATTTTATTCCTTAGAAGGCTCAATTTAGGAATAACTCCCTGAGCTGGGAACATTTTACTGGTCAGTGATGGCATGATATATATGTAACAGACAGAGAACATGGAAAGGGGTTCAGAGTACATTTTTACAAAAATAATAACTCAAATGTGATCTGCAGCTTTGGTTTAATTAAACCTGGTCATATATATTAACCATTTCCACTTATGTAAGGCAGATGGTTTTTGAAATGGGGAAGCAGCATTCTGTTATTCATCTCATTTATTTGTTCAATATATATGCCATGAGAACCCTCTGTGTAGTCAGCTCTGTGCTACAGCCTGGGTATACAAAAATCTGAGACCTCAGTCTTGCCCTGGAGCTCAGTTGGGAGACAGACAAAACTCTAGCTAACATCTAGCATTTCTTGATTACTTAATATATGTCGTGGACCATACTAAGAAAATTCACAATAGTTATGCTCACTTTTTAGATAAGGACACTGAGGGTTAGAGAAAAGTTGAGTCAACTTCAGGAGAGGAGTTTTGGCAAACTTGCTGAGTGAGAAAGTCATTAATATGAGCAAGTAATACGTGGGTGATTTGGGGGGTTAGAGGGTCAGAGAAGACTTGCTAGAGGAGATGATATTTGAGTTTTGAAGGATAAATAGGAGTTTTCAACATACACAAGTTGAGAAAGGAGCATGGCAGATGGAAGGAACGTTATGTATAAATCATTGGAGACACCAGAGATATGCTGTGTTCAAGAAATAGTGTTTCATTATGGCTGACACATAAGTTGGTGGCAGGAAAAAGACTGGAAAAGTAGGCAGAACTCAGGAATCAACCATAGATAAGAGACTCTTATTTTTTATAAGCACGATATGAGGAACACTGTACCCGAAAGCAGTTCTTTACTATTCAGAACATTAGAGATTGCATAAACAGCTGCTTGCATTGCTATGCAGAGAAATTAGAGGGTTATTTCACGGAGGGTCAGTCAGTAAAGACCAGAAAAATTACTGGGACCAGAAGATGGACAGAAACCTTAGGACTCAAAAGTCTGCTGATCAGGGAGAAGGGATGCGACTGGTACTTTGTGGGAGTCTGGACCGGCAAAAATGATTACTAACCAGAGTAGTCAAAGCAATAATAATAATTTTAATAATAAAACAATAAAAGTACCAACTACTACTCTAAGTATTGAATTTACTATATCCATTTGATAAATGGGGAAACTCCAGTACCCCAAACCTCTGACAATATCTGTAAAGAAACTGGGAACACTACTAATAATTTGTAGAATTTGAATTTGAATGCAGATAGTTTACCTGTACAATCTACATTTTTAATCATTATGAAATGTTGAACTAACTAGTTAGTAAGACCAAAAAAGGAAATAGAATCAAAGTGAGTCAGTAACTGTGGGTCCTGTTAAGCAGTGTAATTCAATGTACAAATGGGCACATACGAAAAAGATAAAAATAGATGAAAGATCTCAGAAGTAACATGTAAGACAGATTTTGCTGACAGAGATCACAACTCAAGGGCTCACAAGCCACATTCAGGCCATAGATGTACTTGTCCTGAGCCATGTTCTTTTCAAAATTTGAATTAATTGCCAGTGTATAAAAGACAGATGATTGCACATAAAATAGGTTTGCAGTTTTCTTGAAAAACTTGAAATGTGTGGCATCACTGGGCCTATACTGCCTCATGGTAACACTTAACACAAGCTGAAGCAGCAGCTTCCCCTTTATACATGTTATTTATTCATTAATATCCTTTGGTTGCAAAGGGTGTAAACCAGCTGAAGCTAGCTTAAACACAAGAGCAATGTGACTGGATCTTAGGAATGGACTGGGTTTTGGAAATGGGAAGTTGTCAGCAACCTAAGGTGATTTTCTTTCTATGTCTTATATATGCTTCCCTTGGCATATCTGCTTATTTCTTCTCTCTTAGCAAATTATATTACACAGTGAGCAAGAGATAGCTCCCTCATCTCTCGAGTTTATAAGTTACAGTTCAGTCACATGAAAAGGTACTGGCTCTGTTTGTTCCAGTTCGCAAATCACAGGGAAGTGGACACTCACCGATTGATCAGGCTTGAGCCAGCTACTTATACCTAGATAAACCAGCTCTGGTCAGGAAGCTAGGGTCATGTAATATAAGCTATTGGCACACCTTTGGTAATCAAAGAGGAGTTATAAGGTGGTCACTATGTACAGAGCAGACACCTCCAAATATGTCCCCTGTACCAAACATTATTTTGGCCCTACCCACTTTGTAGTAACTTCTTGTGTTCTCTTGGAAGTTTTGCAGGCCACTGGCCTAGTTGATATGCTTGCCAGACTATGTCTTGCTATTTTGAGAATATGTGGGGTTGACTGTGCTCCCAGTAGCCTAGTCCTTTCCTATGGTGAATCTATTCCTATTACTGTATAAAGCAATTTGAGGCCAAAATTGCCATAATAGCCTTCTCCAATTTTCTTTTTGTACTTTGAAGCCCACAGGCTTCCTTCAGTGGCTTAAAATTATCTTATTAATCATCATAATGATCTAAAGGCCAGTGAATGAGGCCTGGTGAATGCATTCTCAAAGGGTAACAGGCCTGGATGGAAAAGAGGGAAGTCACGGGGAGAGCAGCTGATACCAATGTGCCCAGGCCTAGAGAACAAGCAAGAGTTGCATTTATAAATGTAATGCCTGGGCTTTAGAACTAGACATAGTGACAGTGATTAACTGTGTTTACCCTTTGTGGGTCCCATTACTCCCAGGAGCTTTCCAAGGTTTATGCTTCCCTGCTAAGGCTTTGGATACTTCTTGTATCAATGATTTTTTTTTCAGTGACTGTAAAGTTCCCTTCCTGACACTCCTTACTGAAGTAGCAGTTGATATTGGAAGTTTTGCCCTCAGCAAAGTTTCCTTAGAGCTGTTGTTAGAGGTTGGCTTGCAGAGATTGCTAACCTTAGACCATGTTGAGAGAGAAGCTTCTTCTACCCTCCAAAATATCAGAGTAAGCTGATGTGGCCGAAACTATCCACTTTCAAGATCCTGGGATAGATTTCTTCCAAAGGAATCCAATCTCCCTGCTCAAGTCATGCTACCTCCTCTGGAATCTGCTTTGCTTTTTATAAATAGAATAGAATTGTCCTGACTTCCTCAAGGTAAGTGTTTCTTATTTCCAGAGTGAGAGTCTACATTTTTCAAAGTGAAGTAGGAAGAACCCAGAGCCAAAATGAAGCAACTTCCTAGGAAGAGTAATTTCACTTGGAGCATTTGGAATCTAGGCAAACATTGTTTTCTTTCCCTTTCCTCTTTGATAAAGTCAGTTCAAGTTGGAACAAAGTGAATATGGGTTTCTTACTTTGGATCCCCTGTCTCCTTCATCCAATTCTTTAGTTGGCAGGTGAAGGCAGTATTTATCACAGATAGCAATAATAATTAACATTTATTGAGCAATTACTAAGTGCAAGACACCATTCTAAATTCTTGACAACACCTATGTACTAAAATGGTCATGATGGTGTGTTAAAGTTATCATGTTTAACTCAAAATAAAGTCAGGAAACATCATCCTTATAAACTGTGTAGGTTTAAATAGAGAGTGACCTTGGGAATCTTAAATTTGTATTTCACACCCTGTCATCTACTCACTCTTCTGCTAGCAGGAAATAGTACATTCATATAGTAGAAAAAGTACTCAAGCAAAAGAACTTTTTCTTGAGTATTCAAGGGGCAGAAGACAGCTGGCTTCTGAGTGCCCAGAACTGTGTTGGCCCTGTATAAAGATTATTTTGTTGAATCTTCAGTACAATTCTGTGAAATATTGCTCCCCCACCTTTTCTTTTAACAAATGAAGAAATATAGAATTAGAGAAGTTAACTAAATAACTTGCTTTCAGTCACACAGCTAGCATTTGTCATCTGGGATTTCAACCCAAAATTAACACCAGAACCCTTGCCTTTAAGTACTAGATCATACTGCTTTTAAACACATAAATTAGGAAGGGGACAGACTCAAATGTCGCAATTCTCTTTTATAAGTTTTCTTGTATTGTTTAGTAATTCAACTTCTCACTATCTTTCCTTGAGTGGAAATAAGATTAGAGAAATAACAGGAACCACAGAAAGTAAGTAGATAAAGGAAGTTGTTTCCACCTCTGGGTTCCCATAGCACTAGATTCAGCAGTCTAAATCTTAATCATGATTGTCCCGAGTGCCTAGAACATAGAAGGAACCCAGTGAATACTTGTTGAGGGAATAAGTGAATCAATGAGTTTGGGGAAATTATCTACCTAACTTGAGACTTCCTGGCAGATTACACGTCATTTTTCACGTTCCTGGTCAACTATATGTAGCTCATGCATATAGGTACCCAGACAGAGATATACATGCTCATTCAGAAATTGCCATCCAATCCTGATACATGCAAATTCATAAAGATATATCTCCACATAAATGAATACTTGGCATATTTGTTTTCTGCTGCTGGAAAACGTAGCACAAAATGGTATACAAGGCAGTGAAGAATGCCCAACATGAAGGGAAGATACCTGGTGCTCCAGGAATCCAGATTTAAGACCAATTATAGTGGATAAGATGGTTGGAAAAGACCTCAAGGAGGTGGAAAAGCTTGAAGATGAAATTGTATCAAGGGCAGAAAGGAGAGATTGGCAATTTTTGTGGGGACGAGGGATGGTCTAAAGTCAACCTGCTAGACTATAAGTTCCATGAAGACAGGAAATATGTCTGCCTTTTAAAAACATTTTAAAATTCTTGTGGGTGCATAGTAGGTGTATATATTTATGACCCCATAAATGAGATATTTTGGTACAGACATGTAATACATAATACTCACATCATGGAAAATAGGGTATTCATCCTATCAAGCATTATCCTTTGTGTTATAAACAATCCAATTATACTCCTTTAGTTATTTTAGCATCATATTCTTGGTGCCTAGTACATGGTCTGACACTTAGTAGAAAGTTGTTAATATTTGTGGTCATGATGTGTAACCTCTGAGTAGACAAGTTTGGATGAAGCACAGATTCTGCTGCCTGAGTAGTTAGAGATAAGGATAGGCTGTAAAAAGTATTTTGCAAACTTGTGACACTGATGCCCTTCAGGATGCCCCCTATTCAAATCCTATGAGTCTGAGGAAACTTTAGAGGAAAAAAGCAGTAGGCACTAGGGAGCTGAACCAAGATTGTCTTTATAAATCTATGACATCTCCCTGTCTTTCCATATATCTCCCTGTCTTTCCATGCTTCCTATCTGTGTATTTACAGATACGAATTGGGCTGCTTAATTATAAAGTACTCTCCATGTTTCTAAAATTGCAAAAATGCTTTATTTATTCAGAGTCAATTTTTAGTAGTCTGTGTATTTACTTACACACTCAATTTCCCACTTGCCATCATTCTCTTATATATTTACTTTCTTATTTGTTGGGAATATGATAATTTACTTTGCATATGGGGGCTAACAGTTGGGATCAGGCCCTAGAGTTTTAAACTAAAATATACCGTATGATACCTTTAAAAAATATCCTTAGCCTACTGTTAGTGTAGTCAGGAAGACTACTAAAACTTGACTGAATAAATACAGCATTTTTGCAATTTTAGGAACATGGAGTGTACTTTATAATTAAGCAGCCCAATTTTTTTTGTAACTCAAGGGCCAAAGAGACTAGATATTTAATTAATCAAATTTGCATTATAGTTCACTTGAAACTTCCAAAGCAAGATCACATGCTCAGACATACTGATAGACAAACCTAAGAAAAAAGTGAGTTGTAGAACGTGGAATAAAATTTCCTACAGAGAAAGGAGGTCTGTAGAAGTGCCAATGCAAAATTACGAATAGACTGAAGTACAAAGCAGACAGTAGGACAAATAGGATGAAAGTACAAATTATGGAGTCTAACCAACACTCCTTGAATATAAAAGTGATCAGGAAGAGATTTTAGAATCCAGTGGAAATATTTTCTTGGGTTAGAAAACAATTATACCTATACTCTTGTGATAACTGTAGATTTCTCAGTTTTGGCATTATTGATGTTTTAAGCAAGATAATTTTTTCCTCTGGAGGGCTATCTTGTCCATTGTAAGATGTTTAGCAGCATCCTTGGCCTCTACCCACTATATACCAGTAGCAACTCCTCCGTTGTGACAATGAAAAATCCAAATCTCTCTGTCCTCTCTTTCTTTTATCATGCATAGTGCTGCGATGAGTGTCTTGTATGTGTTTCTTTCTCCTTCTGCACATATGTGAGAGTTTTTCTAGGGCAGAGATCTAGAAGCAGACTTGAGACATGGTGTATACACATTTTCAACTTTACCAGGCTTGGCTCTTTAGTGTAAATGTTACAGTTTGGAGTTCAACCCCCCTTCCTCACCTCAGCCATTAACTATGTAGTTCCTGTTTCCCTGTATCTATTGGTATTTGGAATTATCAGATGTCAGACTTACTAATTTTCCAGTCTAGGGAGTATAAAATGGTAATGTATAGCTTTAATTCATATTTCCTTTCTAAAAGATTGTGGATCATTTCGAAGGTTGATTGATCATTCAGATTCTTTTCTTTGAAAGGTCTGTTCATTCATTTGCGTTTTTATAGTTATTTTTGGTTTTTCTCTTACTGATTTGGAATTTTTAATATATTTTGTATACTATTTTCTGATTATGTGTGTTGTAAATATTTTCCCCAGCCTGTGGATTGTCTATACTAAGAAAAGTTGCAAAGGATACAACAGAGAGTTTCTATATATATCTTTTACCCAGTTTTCCTAACTATGATACATTTGTCAAAACTAAACAGTGAACATTGATATGATACAATACTGCTAACTAAACTACATATTTTATTTGAGTTTTCTCAATATTTCCATTAATACCTCTTTTACTCTTTTGGAATCCAATACAGAATACAGATTGTATTGAGTCTTCATGTCTCCTTAGTCTCCTCTGCTCTGTGACAGTTTTGCGATCTTTTATGACCTTGACATTTTTTAATGTTAGTGTTCTAATATTTTGAAGAATGTAAATTGACTGAGTCTAATTATAATTAGACTGACATTATGGATTTTGAGTGAGAATACCACAGAGGTGAGGTGTCCTTCTCATCATGTCATATTAGGGTGTACATGATATTTACATGACTTATTACTGGAGATGTTAACCTTGACCATTTGGTTAAGATTGTCTAGATTGTCTGCTGAGTTTCTCCACTTTCCCTTTTCTTTTTTTTTTTTTTTCTTTTAATTATACTTTAAGTTCTGGGATACATGTGCAGAACGTGCAGGTTTGTGACATAGGTATACATGTGCCATAGTGGTTTGCTGCACCCATCAACCCATCACCTACTTTAGGTATTTCTCCTAATGCTATCCCTCCCCTAGCCCTCCACCCCCTGACAGGCCCAGGTGTGTGATGATCCCCTCCCTGTGTCCATGTGTTCTCATTGTTAAACTCCCACTTATGAGTGAGAACATGTGGTATTTGGTTTTTGGTTTTCTGTTCCTATATTAGTTTCCTGAGAAAGATGGTTTCCAGTTTCATCCATGTCCCTGCAAAGAACATGAACTCATCCTTTTTTATGTCTGCGTAGTATTCCATTCCATGGTGTATATGTGTTCATATCGTTCGTCCACTTTTTCATGGGGTTGTTTGTTTGTGTTTTTCTTGTAAATTGGTTTACGTTCTGTGTAGATTCTGGATATTTGCCATTTGTCAGATGGATAGATGACAAAAATTTTCTCCTATTATGTAGGTTGCCTGTTCACTCTCCTGATAGTTTCTTTTGCTGTGCAGAAGCTCTTTCATTGAATTAGATCCCATTTGTCAGTTTTGGCTTTTGTTGCCATTGCCTTTGGTGTTTTAGTCATGAAGTCTTTGCCCATGCCTATGTCCTGAATGGTCTTGCCTAGGATTTCTTCTAGGGTTTTTATGGGTTTAGGTCTTACATTTAAGTCTTTAGTCCATCTTGAGTTAATTTTTGTATAGGGTGTAAGGAAGGAGTCCAGTTTCAGTTTTCTGCATATGGCTAGCCAGTTTTCCCAGCACCATTTATTAAATAGGGAATCCTATCCCTATTGCTTGTTTTTGTCAGGTTTGTCAAAGATCAGATGGTTGTAGGTATGTGGTGTTATTTCTAAGGCCTCTGTGTCTGTTCCATTGGTCTGTATATCTGTTTTGGTGCCAGTGCCATGGTGTTTTGGTTACTGAAGCCTTGTAGTATAGTTTGAAGTCAGGTAGCGTGATGCCTCCAGCTTTTTTTTTTTTTTTTTTTTTTTTTTTTTTTTTTTTTTTTTGCTTAGGATTGTGTTGACTATATGGGCTCTTTTTGGTTCCATATGAAATTTAAAGAGTTTTTTTTCTATTTCTATGAAGAAAGTCATTGGTAGATTGATGCTGATGGCATTGAATCTATAAATTACCTTGGGCAATGTGGCCATTTCCACGATATTGATTCTTCCTATCCATGAGAATATAATGTTCTTCCATGGATTTGTGTCCTCTTTTATTTTGTTGAGCAGTGGTTTGTAATTCTCCTTGAAGAGGTCCTTCATATCCCTTGTAAGTTGGATTCCTAGATACTTTATTATCTTTGTAGCAATTGTGAATGGGAGTTCACTCATGATTTGGCTCTCTGTCTGTTATTGGTGTATACGAATGCGTGTGATTTTTGCACATTAATTTTGTATCCTGAGACTTTGCTGAAGTTGTTTATCAGCTTAAGGAGTTCTTTGGCTGAGATGATGGGGTTTTCTAAACATACAGTCATGCCATCAGCAAACATGGACAATTTGGCTTTCTCTCTTCCTATTTGAATACCTTTATTTCTTTCTCTTGCCTGATTGCCCCGGCCACAACTTCCAATATTATATTGAATAGGAGTGGTGAGAGAGCACGTCCTTGTCTTGTGCCGGTTTTCAAAGGGAATGCTTTCAGCCTTTGCCCATTCGGTGAGATATTGGCTGTGGAGTTGTCATAAATAGCTTGTATTATTTTGAGATATGTTCCATCAATATCTAATTTAGTTTTTTAGCATGAAGGGCTGTTGAATTTTATTGAAGGTCTTTTCTGCATCTATCGAGGTAATCTTGTGGTTTTTGTCATTGGTTCTGTTTATGTGACGGATTATACTTATTGATTTGCATATGTTGAACCAGCCTTGCATCCCAGGGATGAACCCAACTTGATTGTGGTGGATAAGCTTTTTGATGTGCTGCTGGATTTGGTTTGCCAGTATTTTATTGAGGATTTTTGCATCGATGTTCATCAGGCGTATTGGCCTGAAATTTCCTTTTTTCATTGTGTCTCTGCCAGGTTTTGGTATCAGGATGATGCTGGCCTCATATAATGAGTTAGGGAGGATTCCCTCTTTTTCTATTACTTGAAATAGGTTCAGAAGGAATGGAATACCAGCTTTTTTCTGTACCTGGGATAGAATTTGGCTGTGAATCCATCTGGTCCTGGGCTTTATTTTTTTGGTTGGTAGGCTATTAATTACTGCCTCAATAGACCAATTTGTTGTTGGTCTGTTCAGGAATTCGACTTCTTCCTTGTTTAGTCTTGGCAGGGTGTGTGTGTCCAGGAATTTATCCATTTCTTCTTGATTTTTTAGTTTATTTTCATAGAGTTGTTTGTAGTATTCTCTGATGGTAGTTTGTATTTCTGTGGGATCAGTAGTGATATCCCCTTTATCTTTTTTCATTTTGTCTATTTGATTCTTCTCTCTTTTCTTCTTTATTAGTCTACCTAGTGGTCTATTTTGTTAATCTTTTCCAAAAAGCCAGCTCTTGAGTTCATTGATTTTTTGAAGGGTTTTTCGTATCTCTATCTCTTTCAGTTCTGCTCTGACCTTAGTTATTTCTTATATTCTTCCTGCTTTTGTATTTGTTTGCTCTTGGTTCTCTCATTGTTTTAATTGTGATGTTAGGGTGTCGATGTTAGATCTTTCCTGCTTTCTCCTGTGGGCATTTAGTGCTATAAATGTCTGTCTAAACACTGCTTTAGCTGTGTTCCAGAGATTCTGGTACATTGTGACTTTGTTCGTATTGGTTTCAAAGAATTTATTTATTTTTGACTTAATTTTGTTATTTACCCAGAGCAGGTTGTTCAGTTTCCATGTAGTTTTGCAGTTTTGAGTGAGTCTTAATTCTGAGTTCTAATTTGATAGCACTGTGGTCTGAGAGACTGTTATGATTTCTGTTCTTTTGCATTTGCTGAGGAGTGTTTTACTTCCAATTATGTGGTCAATTTTAGAATAAGTGCAATGTGGTGCTGAGAAGAATGTGTATTCTGTTGATTTGGAGTGGAGAGTTCTGTAGATGTCTATTAGGTCCATTTTTTCCACAGCTGAGTTCAAGTCCTGAATATCCTTGTTAATTTTCTGTCTTGTTGATCTGTCTAATATTGACAGTGAGGTGTTAAAGTCTCCCACTATTATTGTGTGGGAGTCTAAGTCTCTTTGTAAGTCTCTGAGAACTTGCTTTATGAATCTGGGTGCTCCTGTATTGGGTACATGTGTATGTAGGATAGTTAGCTCTTCTTGTTGCATTGATACCTTTACCATTATGTAATGCCCTTCTTTGTCTTTTTTGATCTTTGTTGGTTTAAGGTCTGTTTTATCAGAGACTAGGATTGCATCCCCTGTTTTTTTTTCTTTCCATTTGTTTGGTAAATATTTCTCCATCCATTTATTTTGAGCCTATGTGTGTCTTTGCATGTGAGATGGGTCTCCTGAATACAACACACTGTTGGGTCTTGACTCTTAATCCATTTTGCCAGTCTGTGTCTTTTAATTGGGACGTTTAGTCCATTTACATTTAAGGTTAATATTGTTATGTGTAAATTTGATTCTATCATTATGATGGTAGCTGGTTATTTTGCCTGTTAGTTGATGCAGTTTCTCCATAGTGTCAATGGCCTTTACAATTTGGTATGTTTTTGCAGTGGCTGGTACTGGTTTTTCCTTTCCATAGTTAGTGCTTCCTTCAGAGCTCTTGTAATGCAGGCCTGGTGGTGACAAAACCTCTCAGCATTTGCTTGTCTGTAAAGGATTTTATTTCTCCTTCACATATGAAGCTTAGTTTGGCTGGATATGAAATTCTGGGTTGATAATTATTTTCTTTAAGAGTGTTGAATATTGGCCCCCACTCTCATCTGGCTAGTAGAGTTTCTGCCGAGAGATCCTCTGTTAGTCTGATGGGCTTCCCTTTGTGGGTAACTTGACCATTATTTCTGGCTGCTCTTAACATTTTTTTCTTCATTTCAATCTTGGTGAATTTGATAATTATGTGTCTTGAGGTTGCTCTTCTCGAGCAGTATCTTTGTGGTGTATGCTGTATTTCAGGAAACACTTTCCCTTTTCATTGAAGTCACTAAGTGCACCCTACACTTGGGAGAAGGGGAATATTCCCATCTTTTATGTTAATAGCACACTCTTTTTAAATTCTGTTTATGTTATTTTAATGTTTAAATGTTTTAACTATTGAGGTACTCCAATGGATGTCTTTTTCTTATGCTTTGTACATTTTTACGTCTTATTTAAGATAGCTTTCCTTGCTCTGATTTGTTTTATCAGAGTTTTCTTGTGTTTTCTTCAACATATTTACCATTTTGCTTTTCATGCTTTAATATATCTATGATTTATTTGTGCATATAGCATAAGGAAGAGGTTTAATTTTATCTTTTCCCATATGACTATATGGTTGTCCGATCACCATTTAAAACAGACAGTCCATTTCTACCCTTTATACTCAACCAAGATGTTCTAGTCTTCTCAGAACAATTTCTGCTTTAAGGTGCTTTATCAGATCTACTTACATAAGTGGTTGGCAATGTTATGAAAGCTTGTGTTGCTGAAATAAAGCTTTGCTTTTTATGGCCCAAAACAGATAATGGCAAACAAAGAGAATATTCCTGTTATATTATTTAAAATGATCAGTTATTAAACAGCCAGTTTAAGGGGATGTAATATCACCATCATGATCCATTGACCTTTAAAATTTTTAGAAAATATTTTGATTTTGAGGCATTTCTTGCAGAAATTTTGGCATTTACTGGAATTTCTGTTGAGAATTTAAAATTACTCAGCAATCATTTTTATACAGTACAGTTTTCTGTCTTCACTAATGACTGTGTGCATGCATGTGCAGAATTATGCTTTCCCACAATTTTCTCTGTCTTAGGGAGAAAAGAAGAAACAGTTGTCAGCTGTGACTTGACTGTGTGCATCTTCCAACCAGGGACTATATTCTCCTTTCTACTCACCAAGTATAACCTGTTTTTAAGGTTGCATTTCAAATTACATTACATTATTTCTACCCATGGAGAACTTTAGTGACATTTACCATATTGCCTTAATCTGAAGATGCTTTGAATTCTAAATTGCAGCATGGGTTGGTCATAGCTTTTATAAGTTTACATCAATTATAAGATAAATGTTGATTTCAGAGTTGTGAAAAAGTAAAAAACAACAAACAACGTGTATCCTAGAATTGAGGGAATATGGTGCTACTTAATCCATCCACTTAGAAATCATATACAGTTTTTTTGTAAAGTTATTTAGTGTTCTGTTTAGCTGAATGGCTTAGATCATCTACATTTACCTTTAGTCTGTAAATTCTTTTGAGGGCAGAATCTATTCTAACCACTGTATTTCTGTTACCTGTCAGAGTCATGGTATATAAAAGGTGCTCAATAAATGTTTTTAATGGGGTTTAATTAAGATTTTCTGTCTCTTCCTCTTAGCACCTATAATGAGGCTGGATATAGGACAGCCAAAGACTTATCAATAATAAAAGAATCAGGCAACTGGGGCATGGATAGAAAAAGTTAAAGATCTCAAAGATTTACAGCATTCCATCAAACATAAGCAAAGATACAGTTGTCAGAAGCAGAATGTTCAAGTGCTGAGAAGACCTGCCCCTCTTTCAGGCATCTCTTTGAATGCTGGTGTAAGTAGCACCAGACTTTGAATCAGTGAAAGTTATTCCATTGAATAGTAGCATTCACCTTTCTTCCTTTCTGGACATGGTGGTATTTAGTTGTTCTCCATTTAGTCAGCATCTGTCCCTAATGTCTACCTCCTCTATTTGAAAATATTAGTCAGTTAGCTTCTAGCCAATATCTTCAACCAATTCTTCCCTCAGAAATCACAATGTTATTCGAGCAAGGGATGATGCCATTAAGAAAAGTATCATTTGAAAATTGATCGAAATCCTCCTCGCCACACTCATTGTGTGACTCAGCTGCCTGTTCAGTTCTCCCCCTTGGTGGGGAATGGCTAGGCTACTGGGAGTTACTGAGATATTCCTGAGAAAAGCATGGAAAATAGGGTAGGAGACCACGGTAAGTTGGCTTTGTTGGAGTTAGGGTTAAATCCAACTCTTCTAGTGGCCAAATAACTTTATAGTTGAAGGGGAGCCATATGTACATCCATGAAAATAGATTGGAGTGGAGCACAGAATAATTAGTTTCATACTAATACTAATCTTACTAATACTTACCTAGCACAATCATGGTGTATAAAACGTGTTCAATAAATGTTAGCAATACTGTTAATTACTAATACTAAGGTGAATGTATAGAGAACTATGAACATTCTCATACTGTTGGTGTCAATGTTAATTGTTACAAGGACTTTGAAAATAGTTTAGCATTACTAGTAAAGTAGAAGACCTGCATAATCTATGATCCAGTAATTTCACTCCTGGGTATAGACTCTTTAAGGCCTTCCTGCTCCAAATGTGGTCCATAGACCAGCTGTAACATCGCCTGGGAGCTTGTTAGAAATGTGTAATCTCAAGCCCCACCCTAGACCTACAGAATCAGAATCTGAATTTTAACAAGATATCAAGTGATTTTTATGCACATTAAAGTATGAGAAGCATCTAGAGGAACTATTTACTTGTGAACAATGAGACTTTGTTTCAAGAATATTCTTTCTTTCAAGAATATTCATGATATCAAAAAACAGAAACAACCCAGATACCAGTCAATAGGAGAATAGATAATTATGGAATTTTGATAGCATGCATAGCTGCTAAATAATGAACTAGAGCCACATGGATAAATCTCAAAAACATAATATTAGAGTGGAGGACAAATTGCAGAATGCATATAATGTGATAACTTTTATAAGACTTAAAATATATCAGTTATACTATTTATACATATATAGTAAAAGTATAAAAACATGCATTGGAATAAAACCACCAAATATAAGGCTTAAAATGTATCAGTTATACTATTTATACATACATACTAAAAGTATAAAAACATGTATGGGAATAAAACCACCAAATTAATGATAGTAGTTACTTCTAGGATGGAGAGGAATGGGATCTTGGAGGGTTATTCATTGGCATGAAGCATATTTGTAATATTTCATTTACTTGTTTAAAAGCTTCAGCAAATATAGCAGCATGCTATCATTTGACAAACTTGAGAATTAGCTACATGGATTTTCATTATTTTATTCTTTATTATTTTTCAAATGATCTACCAGAGAGAATGATTCTAAAAGTATCATGGGCATATTAATATAGGTACCTAAGAAATACTAAACTTTTTAAAATTTTTCTCCCCTCAGTTACTTAAATAAATCATCTTTTCTTTATATGTGATCTGTGATTGATGATCATCCCCCCCCCTTCAGTATCACTCCAGTCTGGAGAATCTCTAGTCCCCAAAGTTCATCATTCATCATATATTGATTGTGAACATATTAGGTGGGTATACAGTGGTTGACAAGACAAAAAAAAGACCTTACACTCATGGAGCTTGTATTCTAGTGGTAAAAGACTTAAAAGAATCTAGTCAACAAATGCATAGCCAAGATAATTTCAGCTTATGGTCACTATTATAATGAAAATAAAACAGGATAATGAAGGTTGAGAGACTAGAATGTATATGGAATGAAGATCGTTTTGATTGGGTTGCATAGGGAAGTTTTTATATTAGGTCGTCTTTAGGCTGGTTCCTAGGATAATGGAAAAGGGTTAGACATGTGATAATATGGAAGAAGAGCATGTCAGACAGAGAAGCCAACAAGTGCAAGGCCCTGAAGTGAAGGAGCTTAGACTGTTGGAGGAATAGCTAGAAATTCAATGTGGCTGGTGCATAGTGATCAAGTAATGGAGAAATTTTATGAGGGTTCTTTAAAGCACTGAGACATTGAAACATTTTAAGCATATCAGCCTGTTGTTTGGATGCCTATGACCTGTTGGGTGACTGTGGCCCAAGAAAGAGATAATTCTTGAGCTTCGATGGTAGCAGTGGAGACAGAAAAGTAGACAGAGTCAGAATCCATTTTGGAAGTAGAGTTGACCAGACTTGTTAATGGAATGAATGCAGTGGCAAGGGAAAGAAAAGAATGGATTATTTTTAATTTTTGGCATGAGTGACAGAGAAGATGGTGGTTCTATTTACAGAGATAAGGAAGAAGGGGAGTGAATTTGGGAACTAAAATAAAGAGTTTAGTGCTGGTCATATTGAATTTGAAATGCTTATTAGATATCCAAGTGGAGGCACTAGAGCAGCATGGCTGGAAATAAAAATTTGGGAGTCATTAGCCTAGAGATGGTGTTTAACAACACAGTACTAGATTAGATTACCCAATTAAAGGGTGTACATGGAGAAGAAAAGAGATTTGAAGACCGAGTCTAGGACACCCCAAAATTTAAAAGTCTGGTAGATGAGAAGCCTTCACTGGTATTTGATTAGTGTATTCATTGGGGGAGGTGAAAGAAAAATTGGTGACTAGGTTTCTGATGACTAGCAGCTGAATTTTAACTTCAGATTTTGCTTCCTATCTTTGGTAAAATAATTAGCCACAGTGACTTCCTAATAGTTATTGGTAAGGCAGTGAAGAGGGCTTGGGCTTTGAGGAAGGAAGAAACTCTAGGAAGTGAAAACTTAAGAGGGATGCAAATGTTCAGTGTAAGGCTATGGAGGAAAGCCAATGGCTTACTGCTCTGGTTTTCATCTGCTTTCAACTTTCAGCTGCATTCTAAGTGGCTGTAATTAAAAACAACTTCTTTGGGACATTGTGTTTGCAGCTGTCTGCTTTCCCTTGAGAACTCAGGTAATCTCCGGAACCTCATTCCTAATCTACCCTGCACACATGGAGTCTGGTTGCTGGATGGGGCAGAGGTTTCAAGGGGAGCGAACCCCGATGTTTGCAGATAAAATTACGAATCGAACTCTAGGAATTGTTCATTCAACGACAAATTCACTGTTTTTGTTTTCTCCTTTTTGATAGAAATGTTCCTTCCATAGGAATAGATTCCTTGAGTGTTGGGGATCAGAGTAGAATCAAATCAAACTTTTTCTTTGAATTTTGTACCTAAGTCTAACCCCTTATGACTTTCGGTTGAGCTCTAAGCAGCCTTGCAAAATAAATACTGTATATTATAATGTAGAAGATTCTTAGGTGTGTATAAGACATGCCCCAATATTTTAAAAAACATTTCCTCTTTTTAAAAAGTATAAGTGTATTTAAAGTAGTTTCTAGAAGGATAACTTTTTCTCATGAAAATACAGTGTACATTTTTGCTAGAGGTACAATAAGATGCAGAGAAATTATTTGTGCCAATAACTCAGTCCATTATTTTACGTATTTTGCTCACTATATGGGTGTATTAGATGTTGAAAATATTTGCATACATTATTGGTGCTAGAAGTTGGGAAGTATAGCTCATATGCCAGCAAATAAGATAGTCTGCTTGCAAACAGGTTTATTTTTTAACTAGCTCATTTTCTTTTTAAGGAATACCAGTAATTAGCTGATTAACATTCTCAACCCTTTACACTCACACAAGAAGTTGTTAATGTAGAAGACAAGTCAGCAAAGTTTTTCTGTAAACGACCAATAAAACTTTAGGCTTTGCAAGCCATACGGTCTCTATTGCAACAATGCAACTCTACCCTTTTAAAGTGAAGAGTTGTATATAATACATAGACAAATAGGCATAGCTGTGTTCCAGTAATACTTTATTTCTGAAGCTAGCTACAGAGCTGGAATTGGCCAAGGTTGTAGTTTGCCCACTTCTGTTGTAGAAGATCATTTTACCTGGAATGTCTCAGACCTGATTTATTCCCAATTAAGAAGTTCTTACAATTGCAAAAAGATACTTTAAAACAGTTGTTACATATCATACCATATATATAGCATATAGCAACTGAGGATCTTTTCAACTTGTGAAAGTCACCACAGATAGTGCAGTCATGTCTAGAGATTATGGTTTAATATTTCTTTATAATCTGTTCTACCCCATAGCATTTAAGGCCACCAAGACATCACCAACAGGTTTTTGGAGCTCATTAGATCATACCATCACCACTCTTGCAATATACTGGGAGACAATTTAGTGTAGTAGTTATAAGATCAGACTTTGAAGCCACACAGTTATGAGGTTGGGTCCTAGCTCTTAATTCTTTTACCATCATGTGACCTTCTAAACGTCCCAATGTGTCAGTTTCCATATCTATAAAATGACTTCTTACATGTAAAATACAAGTACTTAGTAAGCATTCCATTGGCATTAGCTGTTATTCTAGCAATAATTATTCAGTTGTGGCATGGCATCTTTAAATAGATCATCAATGGAAAAGTCCTTTTAGGCAGTTCCCTTTTTTCATGTGTCTGGCATTTGAACTCTCAAATAACTTATCTTCTATGATACTAGTCTTAGATGAACGTCTTTTAGTCAGGCTGGAGTAACTCTTGCTTTACAGGGCAAGACAAATACATCAAGACATTGAAATTAGGCTTAAGAAAACACTGTGGTTTACGACTCAAATTAACCAATCTTATTTAGTATATTTTATTGATGAAACAACTTCTTATTTTCCCAGGCCCCATGGACAGTTGTTACAAATGCAGACTTCTCCAGGGCTTTACTGTTTTTGACCTTGTTAAACCTATATGTTTTGCCCCAAGTTGGTGGGCAGTTTTCATATGCTTTGTGTGTGTGTGTGTGTGTGTGTGTGTCTGTGATGCTTTTAAAAGAATTAGTCAACTTATTCAACTTTAGTAGAAGATGCTCTATTGGTAATAATTGGGAAGGAGTAGTTTTCTGGAGCATTTATTTGGTTTAGCTTACAGACAAGAAAACAAGAAGCACCGGGCACAGTGGCTCACAGCTGTAATCCCAGCACTTTGGGAGGCCAAGGCAGTTTGATCACAACGTCAAGAGATCACGACCATCCTGGCCAACATGGTGAAACCCTATCTCTACTAAAAATACAAAAATTAGCTGGGCGTGGTGGTGGGCGCCTGTAGTCTCAGCTACTTGGGAGGCTAAGGCAGGAGAATCGCTTGAACCCGGGAGGTGGGGGTTGCAGTGAGCCAAGATCGCACCACTGCACTCCAGCCTGGCGACAGAGTGAGACTCCATCTGAAAAAAAAAAAAAAAAGAAAAAAAGGAAAAGAAAGCAAGAACCTTTAGTTTTTGATGCTTGCAAGACTCTTCCAGCACAAATGGTCTGGAACCCATATGTTTAAGGTGAATATGGGAAAAGTTTACTTTATTACCAGGAAGTAAGCAATTAATGTTTATAAAATGCTGTATTAAAGTTTGAGTAGTATTATAATATGCCAATTATTATTATAAAGTGATGACTGTCTCCAAACTGGAGTATTAAAGCATGATTTAAAACCATCAGTTTCTTTACCTAACTAATGTAGCTTACATACCTACCTTAGTTTTGGAGCTGGAGTATTTTTGGCTCTTTATGAATACTCATTATGTCCTTCTGCAGTGTTCCAGAGCAACGCTGCCTTCCAAAGTCTGGCCACCTGCATGAGGATATCCTCAACTGAGAGTTTGAACAGATGAACATGTGGCACATCTAATGGAGAGGTGTAATGTTTCACCAAGAAGAGCTGGTTGTCATGAGTTAGTCCTGCAGAGAGCGGGAGATTTCAGAATGGCCAACAGCAATATGAGTAGTTAGAGACTCAGAGTATCAGGGAAAGCGCATTATGTAGCAGTTAAAAGCAAAGCCTCTAGAATAAAACAGACCTGGATTCAAACATTACTTCTACCACTCATTTTCCATGCTTAACCTTAAGCAAGTTGCTCAACATTTCAGAATCTCAGTCTCCTCCTCTCTAAAGGAAAGGTAATGATAATGAACCTAACTCATTGGGGGCTGTTTTGTGGATTAAATGAGCTTATGCATGAATGCTCTTTGCACAGTAACACTAGGTGATATTTATTAATCCTCCACTGGTATCACGCCCTCTATGCAAGCCCCTGGAGAAATCCTACTAATTCTGTAAGGATTATCTCCAAACCTTTCTTCATGCCCTGGTGATACTTTGAACCTCTCTTATGGCACTTTTCCTGTTTTTCTGTTTCTCACAATTATAAATATACTTGCCTAATCTCTTCCTACTAGACTGAAAGTAACTTGAGGGGAGAGATGTTGTGTATGTATCTCCCACAAAGACTAACAGAAAATCTTGCATATGGTAGGACTCAATACTTACTGAGCTGAATTAAATTGCACTAGTTTATATTTAAAATATACTTACCAATAAGTACCATCAGTTAGTGTCATGTTGTGACACTGCCATTGGTCTTTACTTCCCTTCTTTCCAGAGGTCTATCATTTGTCCTGCAGTGATAGTTCAAGGGTATCTGCCATAGAAGTGAGTTGGGAGTTCATAGAGTTTCCAGAAAGACTTTTTCTGTAACACTCACAGAAAGTCATAGAGGCCAAAATGGCAATAAGTACTGCTGGATCAATTCAATAAATATGTATTGAGGACTTGTTGTATGTAAGAGATTGTGGGTCAGGCGCGGTAGCTTACACCTGTAATCCCAGCACTTTGGGAGGCCGAGGTGGGTGGATCACCTGCGGTCAGGAGTTTGAGACCAGCCTGGCCAACATGGTGAAACTCCATCTCTACTAAAAATACAAAAATTTGGCGGGTGTGGTGGGGGGCGCCTGTAATCCCAGCTACTTGGGAGGCTGAGACAGGAGAATCGCTTGAACCCGGGAGGTGGAGGTTTCAGTGAACTGAGACCATGCCATTGTACTCCAGCCTGGGCAACATAAGAGCAAAACTCCGTCTCAAAAAAATGAAAAAAAAAAAAAAAGAGAGATTGTGATAGTTCTATGGGGATATGCAAAGCTACAGGAGACAGAAAGAATGAGAAAGAATGAGAGAGCAAGAGAGATAAATTCTGACTGGGAGAATTATTTTTGTTTCTAGGCTAGTGAAGGAGGCTTCAAGAAGTTCCAAGTCTTGGTGGCTAATGATGTGAACATATCGTATGGCTTGAGGAGGTGAAGACTGCTTACGGACCTTAAAAGATTTGGTAAAGATAAAAAAAAAATATATATATATATGAACAGTGGTTTTCTCAATCTTGGCTGCTCTTTGGAAATACCTCGGAGGGGGATGGATTAAATAGTGATAACTGGGTCCCAATCCTTAGACATTCTGATGTAATTGGTGTAGGTTACAGTTTGGACACTGGGATTGTTCTTAATTGACCCAGGTGACTCAGATGCACAGCTGCGGCTGAAAATCATGGCTTCGGAGTTGCGTTTCTTGTTTATACTCTGGCTGAGTAAGATAACAGTTAGTCCATCCATTTATATCAAGGACATTCCCTGCTACAATTTGGTAAGCTATTTATTGTAGGGAAAAATACTTTTTTGTCATTGTTGCAATTTTTATTGCCTTCATTCATTTCTCAGAGGGGAAAATTGACAATTAAGATGTGTAATGGACCATTTTTAGAGCAAAGTGAGGAGGTGACTGGAGACCATGTGTTGCCCACAAACAGAGCCTTCAACAAACGTTGAAGAGAAAAATACTTTTTAATAACAGACTCCAATCACTTATTCATTTATTTAGAAAACATCAAAAAGGACTATATTAATTTCCTATTGTTGCTGTAACAAGTTACCACAAACTTAGTGTATTAAAACAACACGAATTTATTATCTAATAGTTCTGAAGGTCAGAACGCCTAAAATCAAAGTGTTGGATACTGCATTCTTTCTGATGGCTCTAGGGAAGAATTTGTTTCCTTGCCTCTTCTGGTTTCCAGAGGCTACTCATGTTCCTTGGCACAGGGCTGCATCACTTCCACCTCTCTGTTGTCACATCTTCTCTGACCCCTGCCTTCCTCTTATAAGGACTCTTGTGATTACAGTGGACCCATTTGGGTAATCTAGGATAATTCGGCAATTTCACCTGTCTTAATCACATCTGCAAAATTCCTTTGGACATGTAAGGTAACATATTCATAGATTCCAGGGATTAGAATGTGGGCTTCTTTGGGGGAGGTCCTCATTCAGCCTTCCACAGGGATTAAAGATGACACTGGTACTATGACTGCTAATATTTACTTATGTCCTCTATAACACATCACAAATACCTAATGATTATTTATTGTGGACCAGGCCCCGTGATAAATGCATTAATGCCATTATCTCAGTTAAACTTATGATGTGGATATTATTAATATCCCCATATTTTGTATGAGAAAACTGAGGTGCATAGAAATTGTGATTTGCTCAAACTCACATAACAACTAAGTGGTGAAGTCAGATTTCAAACCCACATGAGTCTTGAGTTCAATGCCCTTATCATCATCAAAGATTACATTTTCTAGTACTTTTGACTTTAAGGGCTTAGGTATTCATTCCATAGATAAGGTAGTTATTCAAGTGTGTATCAAACATCACACTACAGGTACAGTAGTGAACAAGATGAAGTTCCTGCCTGACATCTTGGAGCTCACATTCTTGAGGAGTACATAGCAAAGTAATCAGAGAAACAAATAATGTTAAGTAGTGGTGAGTGCTGCAAGGCAAATTAAAGCCGGGTACAGGGATACAAAATGACAGGAAGTGAGGATGCCCCATTGAGCTATTGTAAATAAAGTAGTCAGAGGAACCTTCTAAGAAGAAATTACTGTGTTCATGGATGAGAATACTCAATTTTAAGATGGCATTTCTCCTCCAACTGATCTACAGCTTCACCCCAATCCCTCAAAATCCCAGGTGGCTTTTTTTTTTTTGCAGAAATTGATAAGGTGACCCTAAAATAAATATTTGAATACAAAGGGCCCAGAATATCCAAAACAAACTTGTAGAGAATTTAGAGGATTTGTATTTCCAAATTTCAAAACTTACTATAAAGTTATGTTAATAGATAGTGTGGTACTTGCATAAGGATAGACATATAGATAAATGGAATATAATTGAGCCCAGAAATAATCCCATGTGTCTATGGCCAATCAATTTTCATTAAAGGTGCCAAAACAATTCAATGGGATAAAGAATAATCTTTTCAGCAAATGGTGGTGAGATAACATGATACCTACACGTGAAAATTGGACCCCTACCTCATACCATACATAATTGTGTAAAGAGCAAAAACTACAAAATTCTTAAAAGAAAACATAAATGTAAATGTTGTGATTTGGGTTAGGCAATGCCTTTTTAGATAGGACACCAAAGGTACAAACAAGCAATCAAACTATATATATATATATATATGTCCATATATATACATATATATATTTTTTTTCTAAATTAAAAACCTTAGTGCTCCAGAAAAAGCTCAAGTGAAATAACCATAGAATAGGAAAACATATTTGCAAATCATACTATTTGTAAGAGTCTGATATCCAGAATATATAAAGGACTCTTATAACTCAGTGATTAGAAGACAGATAACCCAATTAAAAAATAGGCAAAGGATTTGAATAAACATTTCTCCAAAGAAGATAGTCAAATGGCCATATGAGAGAAAGCCTCACGTCCTTAGTAATTAGGAAAATGCAAACAAAACCACAATGAGAAGCCACTTTATACTTACCAGGGTAACCATAATAGAAAAAAATGAAAAGTAAGTGTTGTGAATGTGGAGAAATCAGTGCCTTCAAACATTATTTGTAGAAATGTAAAAAGTCTAGTCACTTTGGAAAAGAGTTTGACAATTCCTCAAACAGATGAAACTGATTTATAATGTGCCCTAGCAATTCCAAATATTGGTATCTACTAAAGAGAAATGAAAATATATATCCACACAAAGATTTACATGTGAATGTTCACAGCAGGATTAATCATAATAGCCAAGAAGCAGAAAAAATCTCAATGTTCATCACCTGACAGATGGTTAAACAAAATATAATATATCCATGCAATGGAATAATATTCAATAGTGGGCAGGATGAACCTTAAAACATTATGCTAAGTGAAAGAAGCTAGATGTAAGAAACCACATGTTGCGTGATTCTATGTATACGAAATGTTCAGAACAGTAACAGAAGGTAGATTAATGTTTGACTAGCACTATGAGTAAGAATAGGGAGGACTGCAAATGTGCATGAGGGATCTTTTTAAAGTAATGGAAATGTTATAAAATTGGATTGTGGTGAGAGTTGTACAACTTCAAATTTACTACAATTTATTAAATTATACTATTAAAGGTAGTGAACTTTATAGTACATATAACTCAACAAGGCTGTTAAAGAGGAAAAAAGGTGATATTTGAGCAGACAAATGAATGACAAGAAGGACAAGCCATGCCAAGAACCTGGGTGAAAAAAATTATAGGAAGAAAGAACAGCAAGCTAAAAAGTCCTGGGCAGGAAGGTTCTTAGAGTTTTTGAAGAATAGTGAAAATGACACTGTGACTAAAATTCTGCCTGTGTGATAGTAGTAGGAGATGAGGTCAGAGAAGAGTCAGAAGATCTGATCGTGAAGGGCCTTGTAAGCAAATGTAAAGATTCCAAGTTTTACTGTATGTGTGATGATAGCCATAAGAGGATTTTGAGCAGAGGAGTGATGTCATCTGCTTTATGTTTTTAAAGGTAACTCTCACTACTGTGTATTGAAAAAGCTATAGTGGAAGCACTTAGGAGTACATTGCCATGTTTCTGGGGTTTAAACTGGGCAAACAAAAAATGTTTTATGGGAGTAATAATTGAGTAAGAAAGTTCAGGCTGTTGAGTTAATTAAGCTCAAGTACTGATTGGGCACCCAATATTGCTCAGCATTTCGTTAGGTTCTGTACCAAGACTTTGTCTCTGATATTTAGAATTTAAGGGCTGCGAAGACAGGGACAGAGTCTTCCTTGTTCACTGCTGTATCCTTAGCTCCTAGAGTTGCACCTGGTAGGTGATCAAGAGATACTCATTACATGATTGAATAAATGAATGTAGGAGCTTTAGAACATAAATCCTACAGTGTGTTTATTTTATTCCAATGAGTTGCCAATATTTAAAAGTCAAGAAATTCCATATAAGGATAGGAATTTTCAGCTTTTATGGTGATATTGGAGCTCTATTTCTCCATCCATTTAGAGGAGATATGCCCTGACCAGTTTCAACAGTTCCCACTCAGCCGGTTCACTCACATATATTACCTATCTCATCTGTATAAGCATCATGGGACTTCTCAGCCTTCCTAATCACATGAGCCAATTCCTTCTAATAAATATCTATCTATTTTCTTTCTTTCTTTCTTTCTTTCTTTCTTTCTTTCTTTCTTTCTTTCTTTCTTTCTTTCTTTCTTTTTCTTTCTTTCTGTCTATCTGTCTATATGCTATTCTGTTTTTCTGGATAATGTTCACTAATTCAAAGACATTTTGTTTATCCATTTCTCTATAAGTGGAAATTAGGGTTGCTTCTACTTCTTGGCTATTGTGAATAAAACTGCTATGAACATAGGTATACAAATATGTCTTTGAGACTCTGCTTTTGACTTTTTTTGTATATACACCCAAAAGTGAGATTACTAAATCATGTGGTGTATTATTTTTTATTTTGGGCGGAACTTTCATGCTGTTTTCCATAAGGCTTGTACCACTGTTGGTGTACAGTCCTACCAACAGTGCATAGCGGTTCCAATTTCTCCACATCCTGACCAATACATGTTCTTTTCTGCTTTTCTTTTGATGGTAGATATTTTAATAGATGAGGTGATATTTCATTGTGGTTCTAATTTGAATCTCTCTGATGATTAGTGGTGTTGAACATCTTTCCATATGCTTATTGGTCATTTGTATATCATCTTGGAAGAAATATTTATTCAAGTCAGTTGCCCATTTGTATTTAACATTTTGTTGTTGAGTTGCAGGAATTCTTTATGGATGCTGAATATTAACCTTTTATCTGATATTTTATTTGTATTTTCTCCCATTTTATAAGTTGCCTTTTCAGTCTGTGGATCATGTCCTTTGATACGTAAGTTTTTAAGTGTGATATACTTCCATTTGTCCATTTTTGTTTTGATTGCCTATGCTTTTGGTGACATAACCAAGAAATCATTGTCAAGTTCACTGTCATGAAACTTTCCCCCACTGTTTTTTTTAGGAACTTTATAGTTTTGGGTTGTTAGGTCTTTGATCCATTTTGAATTAATTTTTGTATATGGTGTAAGATAAGGGTCCAGTTTTATTCTTCTGCATGTGGTTATTCAGTTTCCCTAATGTCATTTGTTGAGGAGACTGTCCTTTTCTCATTGAGTGGTCTTGGCACCCCTGTCAAATATCATTTAACCATATATGTAACAGTTTATATCTTGGCTCTCTGTTGTATTACATTAGTATATTTTTCTGTCTTTATGCCAGTACTACAATGTTTTTACCACTGTAACTTATATTAAGTTTTGAAATCAGGAACTGTGAAGCTTCCAAATTTGTTGTTCTTTTCGGAAATGGCTTTGACTATTCAGGGTCCCTTGAGATTCCACATGAATTTTAGGAAGAAGTTTTCTATTTCTGCAAAAAATACTGTTGGGATTTTTATAAGGATTGCATTTAATCTGTAGATTGCTTTGAGTAGTAGTGGCTTCTTAACAATATTAAGTTGTCTAGTCTATGAACATGAACACAGGATGTGTTTCCATTTATTTGTGTTTTCATTATTTTCTTTCAGCCATGTTAGGTATTTTTCAGTGCACATGTCTTTTGTCTCCTTGGTTAGGTTTATCCTTAAGTATTTTATTATTGCTGATGCTATTGTAAATGGAATTGTTTCTTTAATTTCCTTTTTCAGATTATTCACTGTTAATTGCTTGGTGATATTTTTTAAAGTTTAGTTTATAATTATGTAACTTTGGAGGTTGAGATTGAGAAAATCACAGAATATTTATATGCAGAATATTATTAAATTTATCAATTTGGGGAATAATAATGGCACATAATGAGGCTTTACTATATTCCAGGCATTAAGTGTTTATCATAAACTCATTTAATTTATAACAACCCTATAAAGTGTGTACTATTATTATTCTCATTTAACATATGAGAAAATTAATGCATGGAGAGGTTAAATAACTTTTTCAAGATTACACATCCAGGAAGCTTTAGATGCAAGAATAGAAAAATAAAATCATATTATGTTTAGCTAGATAAAATAAATTAGCTTGTAATAATTTGACACTTACTCCTTTGACTGGGTCTTAGGAATAAATTTGCTCCACTTCTGATGTAACAGATGTAAGAGAAAAAGATCAGCTAAGATTTGGCTCTTGTTCTCATGAACAGACATGCAGTATGAATAGAAGGAACTTTGAATACCAGTCACAGAATAGGACTGTCTTATAGCTATGAGACTCAGCTTAACTTCCTCATTATTTCCTTTGTAAGAGGTAAGGTAATATAAACTGGATTGGGCAGTGGAGGAGTGAGACACTGTTGCAGCATCAACCAAGTTCTGCTACAGGAGGTTTTATACGTTTAATCAGTCATATTTTATCTGAAGAAGGACTCTCAGGCTGTGAGAATCTCTCCTTGGAAACAGAAATGAGAAAATGGGGGATGTGTAATTTTTGCTATTTTATTTTCTTTTTGTTTCCTATACCCAAATAAATGGGCCTTTTCAATTTTTAAATCCCTGGTTAAGCATATTTTTACTGTTATAAATGCATGGAGATAAACTTCATTCAATCAGAATGCCCTGCCTTGTGGGATAGAGAGAACAGAAATGGAATCCCCAAAAGTTACTGAAAGTAGTCTAAAACATCTTGCAACAACAAATGAATTACTTGTTACAAATATTATAGAGAATATTTAAGCACTAATTGGAGAGTAGGAATAGATAAGGTTCTTGTCAACTCTAAGAAAATATGATTAAATATAATCATAGAAGAGAGATGGTTTGGGCAGACCCACCACTGTCCCTTCTGGTGCATGCATACAGGCAGGCCTGCAGGCACACACATGTGTGCAGACCCACCACCGCCCCACTGACATGCACATTTGTGAGGACCCCTGCCACCCTACTGATGCACATTTGCAAGGGGGATCACCACTGCCCTGCCAGAGCTCTTTTTCCGACAGACCCCATCAGACTGTTGTTGCTACAGGACTGGGAAACCCTGGTCCCACCAGTGCAGATGGTGCTTAACCTCAAGGAAGCAGAGAACAACAGGTCCCAGTCCCTCAGGGTAAGAGTATGTAGTCCAAAAGTGCTGAGCTAAGCAAGCCTTGGCTCCATGAAAGCATCTAGAAATGAAGCCAATAGACTAAAACCAAATTATGTCACATTGAAACCCTCAAGAGCATGGAAGAATATACAAATAAAAAACCACATCCAAAACACAGCAACTTTGAAGATTAAAGAAACATCAGGTCATGTAGATGATAAAGAACCAGTGCTAGAACTCTGGCAACTCTAAAAGCCAGAGTGTCTTCTTACCTCCAAACGACTATACTAGCTCTCCAGCAATGGTTCTTAACCAGAGTTAAATGACTGAAATGACAGACATACAATTCAGAATCTGGATGGCAAAGAAGCTCATCAAGATACAGGAGGTGGTTGAAACCCATTCTTAGGAACACAGTAAAATGGTCCAGGAGTTGAAAGATGATGTAGCTATTTTAAGAAAGAACCAAACGATTTTAGGAAATAAAGAACTCACTATAGAAATTTTAGAATGCAATCGGAAGCACTAATAATAAAACAGACCAAGCCAAGCAAAGAATCTCAGAGCTCAAAGACTGCTCCTTCAAATCAATGCAGTCAGAATAAAAAAAGAATAAAAATGAATGAAACCTCCAAGAAATATGGGATTATGTAAAGAGACCAAACCTATGACACATTGCATTCTTGAAAGAGATGGAAACAGAGGAAGCAACTTGGAAAACATATTTGAGGATACGGTCCATGAAATTTTTTCCAACTTCATTGGAGAGATTGAAATGCAAATTTAGGAAATGAAAAAAACAAAACAAAACAAAACAAAAAACCTTTGCAAATTACTATAGGAGGTGACCATTCCCAAGACACATAGTCATCAGATGCTCCAGTTAACAAGAAAGAAAAAAAAAATCACAAAGGCAACTAGAAAGAAGGAGCAGGTTATGTACAAAGGGGACCCCATCAAGCTAACTTAAGTGAGTCTTTCAGCAGAGACTTGCAAGCCAGAGATGTTGGAGGCCTATAATCAGCATCACTAAAGAAAAGAAATTTCAACCAAGAATCTCGTACCCCGCCAAACTAAGTTTCAAAAATGGAGAAATAAGATTATTTTCATACAAGCAAGTGATAGGAGAATTCAGTACCACAAAACCTGCCTTCAAAGAAGTCCTTGACTGGGTGCGGTGGCTCATGCCTATAATCCCAGCACTTTGGGAGGCTGAGGTGGGTTGATCACCTGAGGTCAGGAGTTCGAGACTAGCCTGACCAACATGGAGAAACCCCGTCTCTACTAAAAATACAAAATTAGCCAGTCGTGGTGATGCATGCCTGTTATCCCAGCTACTGGGGAGGCTGAGGCAGGAGAATCACTTGAACCCAGGGGGCAGAGGTTGTGGTGAGCCAAGAGCACGCCATTTCACTCCTACCTGGACAACAAGAGTGAAACTCCATCAAAAAAAAAAAAAAAAGGAACAAGACGAGGAAGAGGAGGAGGAGGAGGAGGAGGAAAGAAGAAGGAGGAGGAGGAGAAGGAGAAGGAAAAGGAGAAAAGAAGAAGAAGAGGTAGCCCTTAAGGGAGTGCTAAACATGGAAATGAAATACCAGTATATAGCACCACAAAAACACACTTAAGTGCATATCCCAATGACACTATAAAGGAATTATACAATCAAGTCTACATAACAACCAGTTAACAACCTGATAACAGGACCAGTTTCTCACATATCAGATTAACCTTGAAATTACACTGGCTTAATGCCCAACTTAAAAGGCACAGAGTATCAAGCTGGATAAAGAAGCTAGACACAACTGTATGCTGTCTCCAAGAGACCCATCTCATCTGAAATAACACCCATAGTTCAATGTAAAGGAATGGATATAGGTCTCTCAGGAAAACAGAAAGCAAAAGAGAGTAGGGGCTGTTATTCTTATTTCAGACCAAATAGACTTTAAACCAACAATGATAAAAAAAAAAAAAAAAAAAGCAATACATGATATAAAGGTTCAATTCATTCAATTCAACAAGACTTAACAATTCTAAATATGGCCCACTCTCCCTCCACTCTGTCCTATGGCTGCCCACTGCCCTCCTACTGTTCAGTGTGGCCCTGCTGCACTCCAGCCATGTCCTCTCCAGGATCCCCACTGCCTTCCACCCAGGCCTCACCACCATGGCCTCTGCCAGAGCCAGGTCCTGGTGGACCTGTGTGGAGATGGGACTTCCAGATCCCATTCTGGGAGTCACTGAAGCCTTTAAGAGGGACACCAATAGCAAAAAGATGAATCTGGGAGTTTGTGCCTACTAGGATGATAAGGGAAAGCCTTACATGCTGCTTAATGTCAACAAGGAAGAGGCCCAGATTACCACAAAAAATTTGGACGAGGAATACCTGCCCATTGGGGGACTGGCTGAATTTTGCACGGCATCTGCAGATCTAGTCCTGGGTGAGAATAGTGAAGTGTTGAAAAGTGGCCAGTTATTCACTGTGCATACCATTTCTGGAACTGGGACCTTAAGGATCAGAGCCAGTTTTCTGCAAAGAATTTTTAAACTCAGCTGGGATGTCCAAACCATCCTGGGGAAATCACTCACCCATCTCCAGGGATACTGGCATGCAGCTACAAATTTATTGTTACTATGACCCCAAGACTTGGTGTTTTGACTTCACAGGTCGTATGGAGGACATTTCAAAAATGCCATAGCAAAATGTTTTTCTGCATGCCTGTGCCCATAATCCCATCGGAGTGGAACCTCGTCTAGAGCAGTGGAAGGAAATAGCAACAGTGGTGAAGAAAAATAATCTCTTTGCATTCTTTGACATGGCTTAGCAAGGCTTTGCTAGTGGTGATGGTAACAAGGATGGCTGGGCTGTGCGCCACTTCATCAAACAGTGTTAATTTTTGTCTCTGCCAATCATATGCCAAGAACATGGAGTTATCCAGCGAGTGTGTGGGAGCCTTCACTGTGGTTTGCATAGATGCAGATGAAGCCAAAAATGTAGAGTCAGCAGCTGAAGATCTTGATCCATCCCATGTATTGTAATCCTCCCCTCAGTGGAGCCCAGATTGCTTCTAACATTCTTAACACCCAAATTTGCAAAAACAATGGTTGCAAGAAGTGAAAAGCATAGCCAGCCACATCATTAGCATGCAGACTCAGCTGGTCTCCAACCTCAAGAAGGAGGGTTCTGCCCACATCGGGCAACACATAACTGAGCAAATTGGCATGTTTTGTTTCACAGGGCTAAAGCCTGATCAGGTGGAGCAGCTGACCAATGAATTCTCCATCTACATGACAGAGGACAGCCACATCTCTGTGGCAGGGGTCACCTTCAGCAACATGGGCTACCATGCCCATACCATTCACCAGGTCACCAAGTAATAGCACTGGTGCAAGGAAGCAGAAACAACCTTTCTGTCTTCAGTCTCTGCTGTTGGGAGCTTCACACAGAGGATGACAGACGGTGGATGGTGGTGAGTAGATCATTTCTTTCAGCCGCATTGTTTAACAACACTCAGCAATTGAATGTTTCTCAGAAAAGAACATGTAATGACATAGGGCCGAGGCATCCATGGTTGGTGTCTGGAACATTGTGGCTTTAAACCAAACTCTCCCCTGTCCTTTTATCTCCCAACTTTTCTCAAAGAGTTTATACATGCAAGAAAGTCATCACACCAAAAAACCTATCAGTTATACCATTGCAATATTTCAGAAACTTTAACTGAAGGGTAATACAGTGTTGGGGTTCCTCATGGGAAACAGCACACATTGGAGGCTTTGAGAGAAGAACTGCTTCTATCATGAACAGTCAGCATTGTGTCTGTCCTCCCATGATAGAGCAACCTTAACAACAGACCATATTGCATTTTATGAAAACCAGTGAGTCTGCTGATACTACAGCAAGGAAAAAAAAAAAATGTTGTTTTCTGTCTTATTTAAGAAAAAGAGAAGGCTCTCTCTTCTCCCTTGTCATTGTTTTTTTTCTTATAGACAAAGATTTTTAACTAATGTAGATTTTCATCCCATTCTACTGCTTGATTGATCATCAACCCCATCCTGTTGGGATTTATTTAAAAATAAAGAACATAATTTTCTGCTGATACCTTACCATCACCTTTCTCAGCAAAGAGTAGTGGAGAGTAGGTAACTGCACTTTATCTCAGCATCCTCCTCAATGATTGTATATTTGTCTTCTGTTGAGATGTTGTCTCTGCCCAGTTGGACATACTCCCTTTGTTGAATGTAGTTGTGCAGTCACTCATTTCACATCATGAGTCAGGTGGCACAGGGCAATACCAGGAAATAGGATATTCTAGGCTTTATGTGCTGCCAGCTGGGATCAAACTTCACCCTTTGTAAAGAACGACCATCTGCTCTAATCATATAGACTTATTGCAGCCTGGTTTCTCTGTTACAATAAAATTACTGTAGACACTCCACCTCAAAGAATAAAAAAAGGTGAGGGTGGACCAAGATGGCTGAATAGGAACAGCTCCAGTCTCCAGCTCCCAGCCTGAGCAACACAGAAGACAGGTGATTTCTGCATTTTCAACTGAGGTACTGGGTTCATCTCACAAGGGATTGTCGGACAATCTGTGCTGGTCAGCTGCTGCAGCCCAACCAGAGAGAACTGAAGCAGGGCGAGGCATCACCTCACCTGGGAAGAGCAAGGGGGAAGGGAATCCCTTTTCCTAGCCAGGGGAAATAAGAAACACAACACCTGGAAAATCGGGTAACTCCCACCCCAATACTGCACTTTACCAAGGGTCTTAGCAAACGGGCACACCAGGAGATTATATCCCACTCCTCGCTGGGAGGGTCCCATGCACACGGAGCCTCCCTCACTGCTAGCACAGCAGTCTGCTATCTAACTGCAAGGCAGCAGAGAGGCTGGGGGAGGGGCGCCTGCCATTGCTGAGTCTTAAGTAGGTAAACAAAGCCACTGGGAAGCTCAAACTGGGTGGAGCTCACAGCAGCTCAAGGAAGCCTGCCTGTCTCTGTAGACTCCACCTCTGGGGACAGGGCACAGCTAAACAACAACAACAACAACAACAACAACAAAAGCAGCAGAAACCTCTGCAGATGCAAATGACTCTGTCTGACACCTTTAAAGAGAGCAGTGGATCTCACAACACGGAGGTTGACATCTGAGAACGGACAGACTGCCTGCTCAAGTGGGTCCCTGACCCCTGAGTAGCCTAACTGGGAGACATCCCCACTAGGGGCAGACCGACACCCCACACCTCACACGGTGGAGTACACCCCTGAGAGGAAGCTTCCAAAGCAAGAATCAGACAGGTACACTTCCTGTTCAGCAATATTCTATCTTCTGCAGCCTCTGCTGCTGATACCCAGGCAAACAGGGTCTGGAGTGGACCTCATGCAATCTCCAACAGACCTACAGCTGAGGGTCCTGACTGTTAGAAGGAAAACTAACAAACAGGAGGGACACCCACACCAAAACCCTATCAGTGCGTCACCATCATCAAAGACCAGAGGCAGATAAAACCACAAAGATGGGGAAAAAGCAGGGCAGAAAAGCTGGAAATTCAAAAAATAAGAGTGCATCTCCCCCTGCAAAGGAAGGCAGCTCATCACCAACAACGGATCAAAGCTGGATGGAGAATGACTTTGACAAGATGAGAGATGAAGGCTTCAGTCCATCAAACTTCTCAGAGCTAAAGGAGGAATTACGTACCCAGCACCAAGAAACTAAAAATCTTGAAAAAAGAGTGCAAGAATTGATAACTAGAATAATTAATGCAGAGAAGACCATAAACGAACTGACAGAGATGAAAACCATGACAAGAGAAATACGTGACAAATGCACAAGCTTCAGTAACCAACTCGATCAACTGGAAGAAAGAGTATCAGTGATTGAGGATCAAATGAATGAAATGAAGCGAGAAAACTAAAGAAAAAAAGAAGAAAAAGAAATGAACAAAGCCTGCAAGAAGTATGGGATTATGTAAAAGGACCAAATCTACGTCTGATTGGGGTGCCTGAAAGTGAGGGGGAAAATGGAACCAAGTTGGAAAACACTCTTCAGGATATCATCCAGGAGAACTTCCCCAACATAGTAGGGCAGGCCAACATTCAAATTCAGGAAATATAGAGAACGCCACAAAGATACTCCTTGAGAAGAGCAACTCCAAGACACATAATTGCCAGATTCACCAAAGTTGAAATGAAGGAAAAAATCTTAAGGGCAGCCAGAGAGAAAGGTCGGGTTACCCACAAAGGGAAGCCCATCAGACTAACAGCAGATCTCTCGGCAGAAACTCTACAAGCCAGAAGAGAGTGGGGGCCAATATTCAACATTCTTAAAGAAAAGAATTTTCAACCCAGAATTTCATATCCAGCCAAACTAAGTTTCATAAGTGAAGGAGAAATAAAATCCTTTACAGATAAGCAAATGCTTAGAGATTTTGTCACCACCAGGCCTGCCATACAAGAGACCCTGAAGGAAGCACTAAACATGGAAAGGAACAACTGGTACCAGGCATTGCAAAAGCATGCCAAAATGTAAAGACCATCGAGGCTAGGAAGAAACTGCATCAACTAACGAGCAAAATAACCAGTTAATATCATAACAGCAGGATCAAGTTCACACATAATATTAACCTTAAATGTAAATGGACTAAATGCTCCAATTAAAAGACACAGACTGGCAAACTGGATAAAGAGTCAAGATCCATCAGTTTGCTGTATTCAGGAGACCCATCTCACATGCAGAGACATACATAGGCTCAAAATAAAGGGATGGAGGAAGATCTACCAAGCAAATGGAGAACAAAAAAAAGCAGGGGTTGCAATACTAGTCTCTGATAAAACAGACTTTAAGCCATGAAAGATTAAAAGAGACAAAGAAGGCCATTACATAATGGTAAAGGGATCAATTCAACAGGAAGAGCTAACTATCCTAAATATATATGCACCCAATACAGGAGCACCCAGATTCATAAAGCAAGTCCTTAGAGACTTACAAAGAGACTTAGACACCCATAAAATAATAATGGGAGACTTCAACACCCCACTGTCAACATTACACAGATCAACGAAACAGAAAGTTAACAAGGATATCCAGGAATTGAACTCATCTCTGCAGCAAGCAGACCTAATAGACATCTACAGAACTCTCCACCCCAAATCAACAGAATATACATTCTTCTCAGCACCACATCACACTTATTCCAAAATTGACCACATAATTGGAAGTAAAGCACTCCTCAGCAAATGTACAAGAACAGAAATTATAACAAACTGTCTCTCAGACCACAGTGCGATCAAACTAGAACTCAGGACTAAGAAACTCAATCAAAACCGCTCAACTACATGGAAACTGAATAACCTGCTCCTGAATGACTACTGGGTACATAACGAAATGAAGGCAGAAATAAAGATGTTCTTTGAAACCAATGAGAACAAAGATACAACCTACCAGAATCTCTGGGACACATTTAAAGCAGTGTGTAGAGGGAAATTTATAGCACTAAATGCCCACAAGAGAAAGCTGGAAAGATCTAAAATTGACACTCTAACATCACAATTAAAAGAACTAGAGAAGCATGAGCAAACATTCAAAAGCTAGCAGGAGGCAAGAAATAACTAAGATCAGAGCAGAACTGAAGGAGATAGAGACACAAAAAACCCTCCAAAAAATCAATGAATCCAGGAGTTGGTTTTTTGGAAAGATCAACAAAATTGATAGACCGCTAGCAAGACTAATAAAGAAGAAAAGAGGGAAGAATCAAATAGATGCAATAAAAAATGATAAAAGGGATATCACCACCGACCCCACAGAAATACAGACTATCATCAGAGAATACTATAAACACCTCTACGCAAATAAACTAGAAAATCTAGAAGAAATGGATAATTTCCTGGACACTTACACTCTCCCAAGACTAAACCAGGAAGAAGCTGAATCCCTGAATAGACCAATAGCAGGCTCTGAAATTGAGGCAATAATTAATAGCCTACCAATCAAAAAAAGTCCAGGACCAGTTGGATTCACAGCTGAATTCTACCAGAGGTACAAGGAGGAGCTGGTACCATTCCTTCGGAAACTATTACAATCAATAGAAAAACAGGGAATCCTCCCTAACTCATTTTATGAGGCCAACATCATCCTGATACCAAAGCCTGGCAGAGACACAACAAAGAAAGAGAATTTTAGACCAATATCCCTGATGAACATCAATGCAAAAATCCTCAATAAAATACTGGCAAACCGGATCCAGCAGCACATCAAAAAGCTTATCCACCATGATCAACTTGGCTTCATCCCTGGGATGCAAGGCTGGTTCAACATACGTAAATCAATAAACGTAATCCAGCATATAAACAGAACCAAAGACAAAAACCACATGATTATCTCAATAGATGCCAAAAAGGCCTTTGACAAAATTCAACAGCCCTTCATGCTAAAAACTTGCAATAAATTCGGTATTGTTGGAATGTATCTCAAAATAATAAGGGCTACTTATGACAAACTCACAGCCAATATCATACTGAATGGGCAAAAACTGGAAAAATTCCCTTTGAAAACTGGCACAAGATGGGGATGCCCTCTCTCTCCAGTCCTATTCAACATAGTGTTGGAAGTTCTGGCTAGGGCAATCAGACGACAAAAACAAATAAAGTGTATTCAGTTAGGAAAAGAAGAATTCAAATTGTCCCTGTTTGCAGATGACATGATTGTATATTTAGAAAACCCCATTGTCTCAGGCCAAAATCTCCTTAAGCTGATAAGCAACTTCAGCAAAGTCTCAGGATACAAAATTAATGTGCAAAAATCACAAGCATTCTTATACACTAGTAACAGACAGACAGAGAGCCAAATCATGAATGAACTTCCATTCACAATTGCTTCAAAGAGAATAAAATAACTAGGAATCCAACTTACAAGGGATGTAAAGAACCTGTTCAATGAGAACTACAAACCACTGCTCAGTGAAATAAAAGAGGACACAAACAAATGGAAGAACATACCATGCTCTTGGATAGGAAGAATCAATATCGTGAAAATGGCCATACTGCCCAAGGTAATTTATAGATTCAATGTCATCCCCATCAAGCTACCAATGAGTTTCTTCACAGAATTGGAAAAAACTGCTTTAAAGTTCATATGGAACCTAAAAAGAGCCCGCATCTCCAAGACAATCCTACGTCAAAAGAACAAAGCTGGAGGCATCACACTACCTGACTTCAAACTATGCTACAAGGCTACAGTAACCAAAACAGCATAACACTGGTACCAAAACGGAGATATAGACCAATGGAACAGAACAGAGTCCTCAGAAATAATACGACACGTCTACAGCCATCTGATCCTTGACAAACCTGACAAAAACAAGAAATGGGGAAAGGATTCCCTATTTAATAAATGGTGCTGGGATAATTGGCTAGCCATAAGTAGAAAGCTGAAACTGGATCCTTTCCTTACTCCTTATACGAAAATTAATTCAAGATGGATTAGAGACTTAAATGTTAGACCTAATACCGTAAAAACCCTAGAAGGAAACCTAGGTAATACTATTCAGGACATAGGCATGGGCAAGGACTTCATGTCTAAAACACCAAAAGCAATGGCAACAAAAGCCAAAATTGACAAATGGGATCTAATTTAACTGAAGAGCTTCTGCACAGCAAAAGAAACTACCACCAGAGTGAACAGGCAACCTACAGAATGGGAGAAAATTTTTGCAATCTACTCATCTGACAAAGGGCTAATATCTAGAACCTACAAAGAACTCAATCACATTTACAAGAAAAAAACAAACAACCCCATCAAAAAGTGGGCAAAGGATACGAACAGACATTTCTCAAAAGAAGACATTCATACAACCAACAGACACATGAAAAAATGCTCATCATCACTGGCCATCAGAGAAATGCAAATCAAAACCACAATGAGATACCATCTCACACCAGTTAGAATGGCAATCATTAAAAGGTCAGGAAACAACAGGTGCTGGAGAGGATGTGGAGAAATAGGAATACTTTTACACTGTTGGTGGGATTGTAAACTAGTTCAACCATTATGGAAAATAGTATGGCGATTCCTGAAGGATCTAGAACTAGAAGTACCATATGACCCAGCCATCCCATTACTGGGTATATACCCAAAGGATTATAAATCATGCTGCTATAAAGACACATGCACACGTATGTTTATTGCGGCACTATTCTCAATAGCAAAGACTTGGCATCAACCCAAATGTCCATCAGTGACAGACTGGATTAAGAAAATGTGGCACATATACACCATGGAATACTATGCAGCCATAAAAAACGATGAGTTTGTGTCCTTTGTAGGGACATGGATGCAGCTGGAAACCATCATTCTCAGCAAACTATCGCAAGAACAGAAAACCAAACACCACATGTTCTCACTCATAGGTGGGAACTGAACAATGAGATCACTTGGACTCGGAAAGGGGAACATCATACACCGGGTCCTATCATGGGGAGGGGGTAGGGGGGAGGGATTTCACTGGGAGTTATAGCTGATGTAAATGATGAGTTGATGGGTGCTGACGAGTTGATGGGTGCAGCACACCAACATGGCACAAGTATACACATATAACAAACCTGCACGTTATGCACATGTACCCTAGAACTTAAAGTATAATAATAAAAAAAAAAAACTGGAAAAAAAAATTTCAGTAAAATACTGGCAAACCAATTCCAGCAGAACATCAAAAAGCTTACCCACCACAATCAATTTTGCTTCATTCCCAGGATGTAAGGCAGATTCAACATATGCAAATCGGTAAACAGAACTGAGGATAAAAACACATGATTATATCAATAGATATAGAAAAGGCCTTTGATAAAATTCAACATCCCTTCATATTAAAAATTCTCTGTAAAGTAAATATTGATGGAAGATACCTCAAAATAATAAGAACCATTTATGACAAACCCACAGACAATACCATACTTAATGAACAATAGCTGGAAACATTCCCTTTGAAAACCAGCACAAGACAAGGATGCACTCTCTCAAGACTTTTATTCAACTTAGTATTGGAAGTTCTGGCCAGGGAAATCAGGCAATAGAAAGAAATGAAGGTATTGAAATTGGAAGAGAGGAAGTCAAACTGTCTCCATTTGCAGGTGACATGATCCTATATCTAGAAAAACTCATCATCTCAGTGCAAAAGCTTCTTAACCTGATAAGCAACTTCAGTAATGTTGGAAAAATCAGTATCTTGAAAATGGCCATACTGCCTAAAGTAATTTACATATTCAATGCTATTCCCATTTAACTACTATTGTCATTTTTCACAGAATTAGATAAAAACTATTCTAAAATGTATATGGAACCAAAAAAGCAAATAGCCAAGACAATCCTAAGCAGAAAGTACAAAGTTTGAGGCATCTCGCTAGCTGACTTCAAACTATACTACAAGGCCACACTATCCAAAACAGCATGATACTGGTACAAAAACAGACACATAGACTAATGGAACAGAGTAGAGAACTCAAAAATAAGACCACCCATCTGATCTGCAATAAACCTGACAAAAACAAGCAATGGGGAAAGGATTCCTGCCCAAGGCCATGAGAGCCCACCTCTTGCATCAGCGAGACCTGGATGTGAGACATGGAGTCAAAGGAGATTATTCTGGAACTTTAAGGTTTAATGACTGCCCTTTTGGATTTCAGACTTGCATGGGGCCTGTAACCCCTTCATTCTGGCCAATTTGTTCCACTTGGAACTGATGTATTTATTCAATGCCTGTACCCGCCTTGTATCTAGAAAATAACTAACTTGCTTTCAGTTTTACAGGCTCATAGGCGGAAGGGACTTGCCTTTTCTCAGATGAGATTTTGGGCTTGTAATTTTGGGTTAATGCTGGAACAAGCTAAGACCTTGGTACTGTTGGAAAGGCATGGTTGTGTTTTGAAATGTGAGGACATGAGATCTGGGGGAATCCAAGGGTGGAATGATATGGTTTGGTTTTGTCCCTACCCAAATGTCATCTCATTGAATTGTAGTTTCCATAATCGCCATGTGTCTTGGGAGGGACCGGGTGGAAATAATTGAATCATGGGAGTGGTTTCCTTCTTCCTTTTTTTATTCCTTATGATAGTGAATTAGTTCTCATGAGATCTGATGGTTTTTTAAGGGGCTTCCCCCTCACTGGGCAGTCATTCTTCTGCTGCTGCCATGTGAAGAATGACATGTGTTCTTCTCCTTCTGCCATGATTGTAAGTTTCCTGAGGCCTCCCCAGCTATGCTGAACTGAGTCAATTCAACCTTTTTCTTTTACGAATTACCCAGTCTTGGGTATGCCTTTATCAGTAGCATGAGAACGGACTAACACTATTCCGTATTTAATAAATGGTGCTGGAAGAACTGGCTAGCCATATGCAGAAAACTGAAACTGGACCCCTTTCTTACACTTTATGTAATAACTAACTCAAAATGGATGAAACACTTAAATGTAAAACCCAGAACTATAAAAATCCTAAAAGAGAATCTAGGCAATACCATTCAGGATATAGGCATGAGCAAAGAGTTTATGACAAAAACATCAAAAGCAATTGCAAAAAAAGCAAAAATTGACAAATGGGATTCAGTTAAACTAAAGAGCTTCTGCACAGCAAAAGAAACTATCATCAGAGTAAACAGACAGTCTACAGAATGGGAGAAACTTTTTGCAACCTATCCATCTGACAAAGGTCTATTATACAAAATCTACAAGAAACTTAAATAAATTTATAAGAAAACAACCTTGTTAAAAAGTGGGCAAAGGACATGAACAGACACTTCTTAAAAGAACACATATGTGTGGCCAACAAACATATGTAAATAAGCTCAACATCACTGATCATTAGAGAAATGCAAATCAAAACCACAATGAGATACCAACTCACACCAGTCAGAATGGCCAATATTAAAAAGTCAAGAAACAACAGATGATGGCAAGACTGCGTAGAAAAAGGAATGTTTTTACACTGTAGGTGGGAATGTCAATTAGTTCAACTTTTGTGGAAGACAGTGTGGCTGTTCCTCAAAGACCTAGAACCAGAAATATCATTTGACCCAACAGTCCCATTACTGAGTATATACCCATAGGAATATAAATTGTTCTATTGTAAGGATACATGCACGCATATGTGCATTGCAGCACTCTTCACAATATCAAAGATATGCAATCAACACAACATGCCCATAGACTGGTTAAAGAAAATGTGGTACATGTACACCATGAAATACTGTGTAGCCATAAAAAGCAACAAGATCATGATTTTTTTGTTTTTGTTTTTGTCTGTTCGTTTGTTTTGCAGAGACATGGATGGAGCTGGAAGCTGTTATACTCAGCAAACTAATGCAGGAACAGAAAACCAAATACTGCAAGTTCTCAGTTATAAGTGGGAGCTGAATGATGAGAACACTTGGACATGGTGAGGGGAGGACAACATGCAGCGGGGCCTGTTGGGGAGTGTGGCAGGAGGGAAAGCATCAGGAAAATTGCTAATGGATGCTGGGCTTAATAACTTGGTGATGGGATGATCTGTGCAGCAAACCACCATGACACATGTTTACTAATGTAACAAATCTGCACATTCAGCACATGTACCCCGGAACTTAAAAGTAAAGCAAAATAAAAATAAAAATATAATTTTTCCCCATTCAACATCATGGACTTCCTGAAGTTCTCTAGACCTTGGATTAAGAAGATGTATCTACAGTACATCAGATTTGATATGTCACAAAATATATACATCTTTAGTCTGAATCACTCTCCAAGGTTGCTGTCCTAGCTTTCATTCCCACCAGCAGTATTGGAAAATTTGTATTATCTCACACACTTAAACAACCATTTATATTGTTTTCCAACTTGATGGGTTAAAATAACATCACATTTTTGTTATAATGTGAATTTCCTTGGTAACTGATGAGGCTGAACATCTTTTTGTCTGTTTGTTGGCAATTTTGGCTTTCTGATTCTGTGAACTGCCTTTGTACATTTTCTATTAGGTCATTGACAGTTTTCCAATAGGAAAATGACATAATCTCTGCCTTGCTCAATACATAGGTCTCTTGTAGCTCTAGTACTTTCTGACCTGGTTCTAGCATTTTGCTAAAAGTCTAGGTGAGTGGGTTCAAGCAAGGTAAAAGCCATACAGACTGCAGTGGAGGAAGGGTAGAATACCAACAGGGAAAAGAGTTAAGAGGTTATTTTAATAGTTAAATAGTGTATAAAAGGATAGCATCAGTGGTGGTGTAGAGAAGGAGACTAATGTAAGAGACCCCACAGGATTTTGTTTGCGGGAAAGGAAGAAAATTAGGAGCCAAAATGGAAGCCACGGAAATATTTTGAGAACGGGACAGTTTTGTCTTCTCAGTCTCTATTCCTTTTAAATAAGTAAACTCTTAAATAGCATTTTCTTTCCCAGACCATATGTGTGTATGTGTGTGTCTGTGTGTACAAACTAACAAACAGTAAGCTCTAATTGTGAATGCTTTTATGGAGCATGTGCTTCTAGAGATTCATACAGTTTCAGCCCAATTTTTGCATGCTGTTGAACCTGGGTTTTGGAACTTGGATTCAAATCTTAGCTTCAGCAGTGACGACTATGTGACCTTGGGCACATCATTTAGCCTCAATATAATACTGGCACAACACTGGCTTCTACGCAGAAGTATTGTGAGGTAAATATAAGGTAATGTATGTGAAGTATATAACATAGTGCCTGGCACAGAGTGAGTATTCAGCATATTTGTTGAGTAGATCAATCAAAATTGAGATTCCCAATGCTGAAGCCATAGAAGCTGTCATAGTAGTTTGTATTAATTTGTTTTCCTTCCATTTTAATCGTGATTTTAAATGTAATAACTTCTGGTGATAGACATAGTAATTCTTAGTTAACTAGACTGTAAGACTGATAAGAACCTGCCATTCATTTCCTATGCCAAATGAAAACTTACTAGAAACAATAACAATTCACATTTATTAGACAATATATTCATGCACTCTTAGAAGTACTTTACACTAAATAAGCCATGAATCTTCACTATAACATTATAAGATAGGAACTATTATTATCCCTATCTTATAGATGGGAAACTAAGGTATAAAGCAGTTATTTAACTTATTCAAGGTCAAACAACTACTGTGGTTCCTGAGTCTACATTTTAACTACTGTAGTCAAAGAGGAGGAGTGACCTGCCTAGGTCACTCTAGGACTTATTTCTTCTATCTAACTGTATCTTTGTACCTGTTAACAAGCCCCTCTTCATCCTCCTATCCCCATTATCCTTCTCAGCCTCTGGCAGTGACCGTTACAAACTCTCTACCTCCATCAAATCAATTGTGTAGCTTCCACATATAAGTGAGAACATGCATTTGTTTTTTGGTGCCTTTTTTATTTCACTTAACATAATTTTCTCCCAATTTTTATTAACCTTAATTTCCACATTATTAACTATAAATAAAAATATACTACTTAGAAGAAAAAAGAAACCTATCTTTGACATAGCTCTGAACGAAAGTCATAGTAAAGACTTTTGAGTGTTTTCTGTTTATGTGTATGAGTGTGTATTGAGTTGAAAGAAGAATAAAACTAGTCATAGCAGCTGAATTATGCCCTTTGGGCAAAGTTTGGTTTTCATAGAAACTAGTATGGCCTAACTCTCTGAGGGAAAAATACACACACACACACACACATCAATACGTTTTATTATATAATACATGGTAATTTACATACATATACATATTATTTTATAATATATGCTAATTTGCTATGCTATATGTATATATATTCAGTTGAACCATAAAAAATTGGCACTTTTGTAGGTAAAAATTGTTAAATATTAGCAATTCTATATGGTTACACTGGGCGTTTGTGTGTGTGTGGTTTAAAACAAATGAGAGAGTAAGAGATTGACAGGAAGAAGGGGAGGGATGTGTGTATTTGGTGTGTGTATGTCATAATAAAACTTTCAAGCTGTAGAAATCTATCTAGCTATATTTAGGAAGGATCTCAGAAAAGTGGCGAGGATACTATTTTCAACATATTTTTAAGGAATGAACTTCCACCTTCTTTAGTAGAGCTCTTTGATCATCTCAGTGATTTTAGGCTCTGAAAGCCTTTGCTTTCCAGATGTTTTGGTCATTTGTTTGGGTGGAATCCTCATATTGCTGTTTAAGTCTGTTCAATCTGCTTTGAATTCTGTATAGAATGAGAAAGGAAACAACTCATCAGCATTATAAAAAAAATAGTAACAGCCAGTTGTATATGATAGTCTCATGACTACAAAGGAAAAATTAGTATTGGATTTCACAAATATGACCAGATCTTCTCAGATAGTCATTTGATATAAAAACCAGTCCCCTGGAGATTGTTGTATGTTATTAAGCTAGTCTTCAGACTTCTTTTGGAGAATGGATCTTAACTAAACTATGGCTGCTGTTTTAGAATCTTCCTTTCAGAGAGTGCTGAGAATAAAATGCACTTCTTTCCCAGAAAATTGTTCATTGATTGTCTGTTTTAAAGATTATTGGATTATCCTCATTAACATTCAGTTGATGTATTGAGCACTTGCTCTATGCAGCAAACTCTGCAAAGACCTATGTTTTGGATATTCACAAATACTTTAACATCTCTGTGACAGATTACTGAGAGTGGACTTAATTTTTGGAATAGTCAAAAGCAGAGGTGGGTACATAAAGTTAGTGATGAGGCTTATGTGGTAAGATAAAGTCCTGAGGCTGATTTTCTTCTATGCACATACAACTTCAGAAGTAGTAGGAGACTTTAATGGTGTTTGGCTCAGAAAAAAAGAATAGTTATCCTGGGCCTATCTTGGTCCTCTCCACAAAGTCCCTGAGGAACACAAGAAAGAATGGTAAGGAAAAGGAACATAACACATAATTAGACAGACTTGTTTCCCAGAACTCTATTCAGAGAACTGTGGTAGGTCAAGCTAGATCTTATAGTTAATTTTGGAGGCCTGTGAGGCCAATTTCCTCTACCTAAACTCAAACCTTAATCTCAGAGTCTTACTTGAGAGTTGACTGCAATGTGACAGAAGGCCACTATGATAAGCTTGATTAATAAAAAGAGAATAGAGAATTGACCACAATCATGTATTGATGTGTCATGGCATTTGACCAGTCAAATAAAAGTTAGATGGGAGGCACAACAAAGTTTTTAGTTATTATATCCCTTATTCTAGAATTCTACATACACCAAATATGAAAGGAATTCTAAAGCAGCATTTTGAACATAATGGAAATCAGCATGTATTCGGCTGGAGTGATAATTCGGACAGCAATTTTATTTAGGGAAGATAAGGGCTCTGGGGGTGAAAAAGGAAGGATTGTGAAGGGCAATATAAGGCATGCTAAAGATTTTGGTGTTTAGAAACATCCTGCTACAGCAATGTGGAGCATGCTTAGAAAAGAGGAGAAACCACCAGCAGAAATACTGTCTAGAGACTTTTGTGATAAGTCCACGTGAAACAGTAGGCCTTAAACTAAGGTAGGAGACACTGGACTGTAGAGAAGCAAGTAGATTCTAAAGTTATAAATGACATGATAAATAAAAATATACTACTTAGAAGAGAAAAGAAACCTATCTTTGGCATAGCTCTGAATGAAAGTCATAGTAAAGACTTTTTAGTGTTTTCTGTTTATGTGTATGAGAGTGTATGATATGGTATCACCAGTATTTGGTTATTGATTGCTTGTGGGAGAAGAGGAAGTAAAGGTGACTCCCAGGATTCTGATTTGGGCAATGGAGTGAAGAATGGTGCCAAGGTACCAAAGGAAGAACAAGTTTTAGTCTGTGGATGCGGTATCAGACTGAAGATATTTTGTTCCAGAGTGTCTATGTTGAGGTGCTTCCGAAACATTCAGATAGATGGCCTATTGTAAATACATATATACAATACATATGGTGAGAGTGGACTTAATTTTGGGAATAAACAAGTCAAAACACATTTTTTTATTATTATTATACTTTAAGTTCTAGGGTACATGTGCATAACGTGCAGGTTTGTTACATATGTATACTTGTGCCATGTTGGTGTGCTGCACCCATCAACTCGTCAGCACCCATCAACTCGTCATTTACATCAGGTATAACTCCCAATGCAATCCCTCTCCCGTCCCCCCTCCCCATGATAGTCCCCAGTGTGTGATGTTCCCCTTCCCGAGTCCAAGTGATCTCATTGTTCAGTTCCCACCTATGAGTGAGAACATGCGGTGTTTGGTTTTCTGTTCTTGCGATAGTTTGCTGAGAATGATGGTTTCCAGCTGCATCCATGTCCCTACAAAGGACACAAGCTCACCCTTTTTTATGGCTGCATAGTATTCCATGGTGTATATGTGCCACATTTTCTTAATCCAGTCTGTCACTGATGGATATTTGGGTTGATTCCAAGTCTTTGCTATTGTGAATAGTGCTGCAATAAACATACGTGTGCATGTGTCTTTATAGCAGCATGATTTATAATCCTTTGGGTATATACCCAGTAATGGGATGGCTGGGTCATATGGTACTTCTAGTTCTAGATCCTTGAGGAATCGCCATACTGTTTTCCATAATGGTTGAACTAGTTTACAATCCCACCAACAGTGTAAAAGTGTTCCTATTTCTCCACATCCTCTCTAGCACCTGTTGTTTCCTGACTTTTTAATGATTGCCATTCTAACTGGTGTAAGATGATATCTCATTGTGGTTTTGATTTGCATTTCTCTGATGGCCAGTGATGATGAGCATTTTTTCATGTGTCTGTTGGCTGTATGAATGTCTTCTTTTGAGAAATGTCTGTTCATATCCTTTAACCACTTTTTGTTGGGTTTGTTTGTTTTTTTCTTGTAAATGTGATTGAGTTCTTTGTAGGTTCTGGATATTAGCTCTTTGTCAGATGAGTAGATTGCAAAAATTTTCTCCCATTCTGTAAATTGCCTGTTCACTCTGATGGTAGTTTCTTTTGCTGTGCAGAAGCTCTTCAGTTAAATTAGATCCCATTTGTCAATTTTGGCTTTTGTTGCCATTGCTTTTGGTGTTTTAGACATGAAGTCCTTGCCCATGCCTATGTCCTGAATGGTATTACCTAGGTTTTCTTCTAGGGTTTTTATGGTATTTGGTCTAACATTTAAGTCTCTAATCCATCTTGAATTAATTTTCGTATAAGGAGTACGGAAAGGATCCAGTTTCAGCTTTCTGCTTATGGCTAGCCAATTTTCCCAGTACCATTTATTAAATAGGGAATCCTTTCCCCATTTCTTGTTTTTATCAGGTTTGTAAAAGAGCAGATGGTTGTAGATGTGTGGTATTATTTCTGAGTACTCTGTTCTGTTCCATTGGTCTATATCTCTATTTTGGTGCCAGTACCATGATGTTTTGGTTACTGTAGCCTTGTAGTATAGTTTGAAGTCAGGTAGCATGATGCCTCCAGCTTTGTTCTTTTGACTTAGGATTGTCTTGGCAATGCGGGATCTTTTTAGGTTCCATATGAACTTTAAAGCAGTTTTTTCCAATTCTGTGAGGAAACTCATTGGTAGCTTGATGGGGATGGCATTGAATCTATAAATTACCTTGGGCAGTATGGTCATTTTCACGATATTGATTCTTCCTATCCATGAACATGGTATCTTCTTCCATTTGTTTGTGTCTTCTTTAATTTCACTGAACAGTGGTTTGTAGCTCTCCTTGAAGAGGTCCTTGACATCCCTTGTAAGTTGGATTCCTAGGTATTTTATTCTCTTTGAAGCAATTGTGAATGGAAGTTCATTCATGATTTGGCTCTCTGTTTGTCTTTTACTGGTGTATAAGAATGCTTGTGATTTGTCAAAACACATTTTTAAACTCTTACTATATTCCAGAAATAAAAGGTTTGCTCTACCTCTCCTCTTTTACCTATAAGCATAGCTGTGCTCCTGCCCTACTGAACTACTCACCATTCCAATAACACAGCACACAGCATGTTTTTCACATCACAGTACCTTTGTACATATTTTTCCCTTTGCCTCAAATGCTTCCTTTCTCTCTCTCTTCAGTCAGAATATGTATGTTTACATTCTGATTTGCTGATATTTATTGTAATATAACATACATATGAAAGAGTACAGAAATTATACATGCACAGTTCAGCAAGTTTTCATAAATTTAACATACCTGTGTAATTGGCACCAGAAATATGAAACAGATTATCATTTCTCACCCCATCTTCTACAATTATAGATTAGTACCATCTGTTTTTGAAATTTATGTGAATGAAACCATATATCTATTTATTGCTATCTATCTTATTTCATGCAACTTAAGATTTTGAGATTCATTGATGTTGTTGTATGCAGCAGTGATTTGCTCTTTTTTCATTTTCTCAGTAGTATTTCATTGTGTGATTATACCATAATTTATTTACTCTTTCTAAGATTGATGGACATTTGGGTCATGTTCAGTTTTTGGCTATTAATAATAATCATACTATTAAAATAAAAACTGTATGAGTTTTTAAGTATGTAATTTTTTTGCTACATATGTGCACACCCATTTCTGTTGATTATATATAAAGGGGTGGAATTGCTGTGCCAGAGGTTATGCATATGATTAGTTTTAGTCAGTACTGCCAAATAGATTTCCAAAGCAGTTGTACTGACCCACTCTTTTTTTTTTTTTTTTTTTTTACACAACTCCAAAAACACAGTTTTTCCCATTGAATTTTGTTGCAGTTAAATCAGAGATGTCAGAATTATGCTCATCAGGAAACACAAAGTACAGAAATATAATTTCTGTGAGTAGTTTGTCAGTGCTACTAGTAAGTACTGCTAGTGAGTGGTGTGTATGATTGATAGCTTCTAGTGAAAGTCTGGAATCCAAAGCTTGATATGTATCTGAATATATGTTTACCCCACCTTGGCACTGTGCTTTGCCGGGGGAATAGCAGGCCTTGTGCAGGTCCAAGATATTTCTCATAAACACTTCATAGCCTCATTCAGGACATGAAAATTGGGTAATTGATGTCCCAGAAATGTGTGCAGAGGAGAATAGAGCAAAAAAAAAAAAAAATGCATCTTGGAAAAAATTCAAAGCAAGTGCCAACCATATTCATCACAATTTAAACTGAAACAAAATGAAGCAAAAAACCTCACATAAAATCTGAATTTAAGAATACAGTCTGGTGTGTCATCAGTGAAAATGGAGTGAGAACCTGTAGAATATCCCTTATCTATAAAAACCAATGAGAACACTGGCCAAAAATGAAAATGTGAGAATCAATGTTTTCAGAACTCTAGAAGTTAACCAAAGGCTTGCAGAAATCCATGGATTCTTTATTCAAGAAAAATATCTGAGGCCAGGTGCAGTGACTCACACCTGTAATCCTAGCACTTTAGGAGGCCAAGGTGGGTGGATCATGAGGTCAGGAGATCGAGACCAACCTGACTAACACGGTGAAACTCCGTGCCTACTAAAAATAAAAAAAATTGACAGGGCGTGGTGCTGGCGGGTGCCTGCAGTTCCAGCTACTTGGGAGGCTGAGGCAGGAGAACGGCATGAACCCCGGAGGCGGAGGTTGCAGTGAGCTGAGATCGCGCCACTGCACTCCATCCTGGGGGACAGAGCGAGACTCCGTCTCCCCCCTCAAAAAAAAAAAAAAAGAAGAAAGAAAAAAAAAGAAAACACACACACAGAAAAAAACAAAACAAATCTGTAGCTCAGTAGGAGCATGAGCTTTTTATCATTTTTATTTGTCCTGTTCCCATGCCCTCTCCCCAGTTCCACAGTAGCCCTGAAAATCAACAGCATGCAGTCACAGCGAAAAGCAGCAACGTGGTATAACCCCTGAAGAGGGTAGAATGAGGTTGGAGCCTGTATGACAGCTCTCAGGGAGACCTCTTGTGCAAGGCTACCTTTAATAGAACTGACTAAAAGCTCTCCCAGGGTGAATAGACCATTCCATGGAGCCATTTGTCAGAAATAATCAGAGAAAATTATGTGTGTATATATATATATATATATATAAAATCTACCACCAATAATTTTATATTAGATCACAGCACCTGAGGTGGTAGGTAAGGATTGGTGCAAACATTAGGCTAACCAAAAAGCTTACAAAGAAAATATGGGGAATAAAATGTCCATAAGTGTGTTAATGGGCATGCAATATTTAAATATGTAATTTCTAGGACAATTACAACACAAAAGACGGGGAGGGAATTGAGATTTATAGGGGCAAAGTTTTTGTATATTATTGAATTTTAAATTATAAAATACAGTAATAGAAACAAGGGAATTAAGATGATATGTTGCAAAATATTTATAAGAAAGAAGACAGCAATGGAAAACAAAAAAGACATAAAACATACAGAAAACAAATAGCAAAATGATAGATGTGAATCCTATTTTATCAGTAATTATATTGAGTTTAAATTGATTAGCTACTCTAACCAAAAGGCAGAGACTAACAGAATGGATTTTTAAAAACAGTGGTCCAACCGTATGCTTTCTATGAGACACACAAAGACACAAACAGGATGAAAAAGCTATATTTTGCATATCATGGCCAAAGTGGCTATGCTAACATCAGACAAAACAGAATTTAGGACATAATTGTTTCTAGATGTAAATAAGGGACTTTTATAAGGAAAAACGGATCAATGAATCAAGATGATATGATAAATATACATTCACCTAATCTGAACCCCCAAATACAAAGGTTGTTATATATACTGTTATTCATACCTTTTTTAAAACACAAACACTCCTTTGATTGTTACAAGAGTTTGATTAATTTTTAGAGTTCTAAAAATGTTGATTTTGAGAATTACTACCAGCATTCTTATTGCTTTTATGGAAGAAAAGATTTTTGGAGGTCTCTACTCCCCTTTTTCAAAAATCTCAACTCTTAGCAGATTTTTCAGTGGATATGAAGAATGTCATTTTATCAACATGCTCTGATGCATTTATTCAGTCATCTACTGATGGACATTTATTTAGGTTGTTTCTAGTATGTTGCTAGCACAAACAGAACTCCAGCAATATCATTCTACATATAATTTTATGCAACTTTATGAGAATAGCCATACAAGTGGAATTATTTAGATCATAGGATATATACATTTTAATATTTGATAGATATATATTAGTTTTCTCTAAGGAAGCTGTAATAAATTACATGCCCACCAATTTATGAGATTGAATGTTTTCACACATTTAATTTTTTATTTTTTTTTTATATTTTTTTTAAATTTATTTATTATTATTAAACTTCAAGTTGTAGGGTACATGTGCACAACGTGCAGGTTTGCTACATATGTATACTTGTGCCATGTTGGTGTGCTGCACCCATCAACTCGTCATTTACATCAGGTATAACTCCCAATGCAATCCCTCCCCCCTCCCCCCTCCCCATGATAGGCCCCGGTGTGTGATGTTCACCTTCCCGAGTCCAAGTGATCTCATTGTTCAGTTCCCGCCTATGAGTGAGAACATGCGGTGTTTGGTTTTCTGTTCTTGTGATAGTTTGCTGAGAATGATGGTTTCCAGCTGCATCCATGTCCCTACAAAGGACACAAACTCATCCTTTTTTATGGCTGCATAGTATTCCATGGTGTATATGTGCCACATTTTCTTAATCCAATCTGTCACTGATGGACATTTGGGTTGATTCCAAGTCTTTGCTATTGTGAATAGTGCTGCAATAAACATACATGTGCGTGTGTCTTTATAGCAGCATAATTTATAATCCTTTGGGTATATACCTAGTAATGGGATGGCTGGGTCATATGGTACATCTAGTTCTAGATCCTTGAGGAATCGCCATACTGTTTTCCATAATGGTTGAACTAGTTTACAATCCCACCAACAGTGTAAAAGTGTTCCTATTTCTCCACATCCTCTCCAGCACCTGTTGTTTCCTGACTTTTGAATGATCGCCATTCTAACTGGTGTGAGATGGTATCTCATTGTGGTTTTGATTTGCATTTCTCTGATGGCCAGTGATGATGAGCATTTTTTCATGTGTCTGTTGGCTGTATGAATGTCTTCTTTTGAGAAATGTCTGTTCATATCCTTTGCCCACTTTTGGATGGGGTTGTTTGTTTTTTTCTTGTAAATGTGATTGAGTTCTTTGTAGGTTCTGGATATTAGCCCTTTGTCAGATGAGTAGATTGCAAAAATTTTCTCCCATTCTGTAGGTTGCCTGTTCACTCTGATGGTAGTTTCTTTTGCTGTGCAGAAGCTCTTTAGTTTAATTTTTTAAAACATTTATTTTACAACACTGCATACTGACAATATTTTTAATCTTTATCAATCTGATGGTGAGCAAAATGTCTTTTTAATTTTTTTTTTTTTTTTTTTTTTTTGGACATAGAGTCTCTCTGTCACCCAGGCTGGAGTGCAATAGTGCGATCTTGGCTCACTGTAACCTCTGCCTCCCGAGTTCAAGCTATTCTCTTGCCTCAGCTTCCCAAGTAGCTCGAATTACAGGCTCGTGCCACCACGCTGGGCTAATTTTTGTATTTTTAGTAGAGACAGGGTTTTGCCATGTTCGCCAGCCTGGTCTGGAACTCCCGGCCTCAAGTTATCTGCCCACCTTTGTAGTAGGGCAAGCTGTGGACAAAACCTCACAGACACCGAGGTAGTGAAGGAAGTGGCTTTAATCAGCTGGAAGCATCAGCAAGCGAATGTCTCAAAGTCCGAGCTCCCCGCATGCACAATTTCTGTCCCTTTTAAGGGCTCACAACGCTAAAGATTTTACATGAAAGGACCGTGATTGATTGAGCAATCTAGGGGGTATGTGACAGGGGCTGTATGCACTGGTAATCAGAGTGAAACAGAACAGGATGAGAAGTTTCACAAATGGCCTTCCATACAATGTCTGGAATTTATGGATAACATCAGTTGCTAGGTTATGGGTTGAATTGTAACTACCAGGTTCGGTCAGGCAGGCCCAGGCCTGGTTTTGGGTCTGGTTCCTGGCGCCAGGCTGCCTGCCTTTGGTTTCACTTCCTTGTTTCTTCTTAAAACAGGTACTAAGTATAAAACAATATAAAACAATATGAGGGGTCTCTTTTTCTCTTCTCTCATTTCCCCCCTTTGAGACTCTCACTTTTCAGTGGGAGTTCTCACTTTCATTTTTACTACTTATGTCTTCCTGTGCAATAGATTGATAGTGATTCATATAATATACTTGTGCTGAAGCATTCTGGTGAACTAAGGTAGTGATGAAGCTTTTTATCATTTGAAGAAGTACAGGTAGTAAACAAAGAGGTAGTAAGCAGGTTCCTATTACTATTATAACTTCTATTACAAGAGTTTTAAGTCCTCCTATTGCTGGGAACCAATTTCCAAACATGGCCCCAGGATGAAATCCGTGCCACACTTGAACGGGTACGTGTGCCAGTTTTGTTATATCTTTGACTATGTCTTCAACTACTTGCCCCTGATCATCTATGCGTAGACAGCAATTAATAAGGTGAATTTTTCCACAAATCCCTCCTTCAGCTGCTAGCAAGTAGTCGAGAGCTAATCTGTTTTGGTAGATAGCATTTCTCATCTGAGTCTCTTGCCGGGCAAGAACAGTCAAGGCTTGACTGGTTTTATTAGTAACAGTTTCTAAAACAGCTTGTAACCATATGATTCGGTTGAGCATGTAGATGGGGGTCCAATACCCCCACGAGCCATCTTGTGCCCAAGTGGCGGGCCCATAGTATTGTATAATTCTTTCAGGGGGCCGTTCATCATCTTTCTAGTTACCTATGGCTATGCTTTGCTTTTTGTGGGAAGCACAGACAGGGAATCCTAGGAGTTCACCTGTTTTTATGGGCAATAGGAAGAAAGATGGTTTAATAGTGCCAATTACACAACTACCTGTCCACTGATCAGGTAGCTTAGCATAGGCTCTATGCCCACATATCCAGTATAACCCAGTAGGGGCTGTCCAGTCCCAGTGGGATTCTGGGTTGGTCCAAACGGCCTGTAATCTTGGAAATTTACTTAACGGATTTTTTTCTGTGTGGTTTGAACTCCACCATGTAACTGTTTTTGTGGTACCATTATACAGTTTCTGTCCAAGACAACTAAGCTGTCCTACAGGATGAGTGAATTCTTTTCCTTCTCTAGCTATGCAATATTGTCCAATAATTGAGAATTTTAGAACCCAGAAATTGTCAGGATGGTTCTTTTGGGCTGGGAATTCATCAGGAACTGGGCCCGTAGGGACTAATTCTCAGGCTTCCCATGGCCATTGATCTCTTATTACAGTTCCGCCACAAACATAACATGAAGTGACTTTTAAAGACTGTGCTACATGCTCGGCTAACTGCAAAAACAAATTTCTAGTTTTTCCTGGAATCTCAGGTACTGGCACATTTCATTCATCACAGAAAGCCTGAAATACTGGTTCTAGAGAGCGTTTTCGAACCTCCCCTTTTATTAAGATATTTATTCTAGGATCTAGTCCCTTTCCATCAATGCCTAGAGATACATGCTCTCCTTTTTCCCACTTTGGGTCTGAGGGATTTGTAATTATTAATTCTAAAGGGTTGCAGCTTCCACTTGTGCAGGAGGGACTGATTTTTCCTTTTTGGAGCCAAACAGGATCTTTTTCATATTTTTTCCAAGTAGCCCAGATGACACAAGACCAGTATTAACACACATTTGTACATGAATTTGATTCATGGCAGATATACTTATTTCTGCTGTGTAACTCTTTTCCCAATCTAGAAAACCACATCCTATTCCTTGCTGATTGCTATTAATAGTGGCACAAGCGTCAAATTTTAGGGTTACATGTTTGAGGAACCCTCTTTCTTCTGTTCTAGCTATTACTTTATTTGTGTCACCTAGAAAAGGACCAGTCTTTAGTCTTATTTCAAATACCATGATCATGGGAGGTTCACAGGGGTCATAACACACATCACGCTGATCACCTTCTGGATTACATACTTTGTACTGTTATTATATAAACATGTTCCTTTTGGAGTTCCTAGGCACTCATAATAACTATAGAAAAAAAGATTGTTTTAACTTGTTGACCTACCTCAGTGACCTGATGTATACACTGAAAGCAATCCTCTATGTGAAAAGAAGCAGTGGAAGCTTTTACCACACAAGTCCATGTCTTAAGGAAAATAAGTACCACGATGATTTTCGTTATGCTTCAGCCGTGCGTAGATGAGTCAGCTTCAGGGTGTGACTGGAGCAGGGCTTGTCGTCCTCCTCAGGGTCGCTTTACAGGGATTGTCCAGGCTTGGTTTGGCCTCCCAGGTTTCAGTGGCTGTGGGCTTTACACGGCTGTGGTGAATCCAGACTGGGATTCCTTCTACCTTTACAGATGTGGGAGTGGTCAGGATAACGGTCTGGGGGTCCTTTCCACCATGGCCACAAAGGAAATACTTTCCAGTCCTTGATCCACACATGGTCACCTGGAGAAAAAGGGTGAACTGGGGAGAATAAGCTGACCAGGTACCTCTTATTTACCCAAGTTGAGATTGTCTGGGTAATTTTCCCCAAGGCCTGTAGCTGTCACTGTAATTCAATTTCACCTAACTCTTGGGGAGTACCCGGAAGTCCTCGCAGTATAGGAGGAGGTCTATGATATAATATTTCATAAGAGGAGTATCCTGTTTTCTTAGAGGGGGTGCACCTAATTTTAAACAATACCATAGGAAGGGTCCGTATCCATTTCCCTAAACTATTTTTGATAGTCAAATTCATTCACTCTACCTTTCCGGAACTCTGAGGTCAGTAGGCAGCATGTAACTTCCATGTGATTCCCAATACTTTTGCTGTCTTCTGTACTAAGTCAGCCACAAATGCCGGCCCATTATCTGAGCCAATCCGTAGAGGCAGTCCAAACCTAGGGACAAGATCTCGAAGAAGCACATGGGTTACTTCACGAGTTTTTCAGTTCGTGTCGGATAAGCCTCTACCCACCCAGAGTAAATACCCACTAGAACCAGTAAATACTTGTTGCCTCTGCATTTGTGCATCTCTGTGAAGTCCATGTGAAGCTTTTCAAAAGGAGCTGCATGCCGGGAGGAACAGAAGGGCCTTGCTTTGCATTGTGCTGTTGACAGGTAACGCATCACTGCGCTACTGTTTTAGCAAGAACTGGCAAGTGTGAGATGTAGAAGTATCGGCGTAACAGCTTTTCAAGTGACTCTTGGCCTAAATGGGTAGTTTCATGTACAGCCAGCACGACTGCGGCTCCCAGCAGCTGTGGCACAGCTATTCTCTCATCTGGTAACTTTATCCATCCTTCTTTTATTGTTTGTCCTCTCTCTGCCTGAAGAAAGTCTTTTTCCTCTTTAGAATAAGTAGGTACCAGATCAGGTTTTGAGGGAGTAGGGGGGCTGTGATTGATGTCTGGTAGGGAGTAGATGCTGCTTTTCGTGCCTCTGTGTCTGCTTGGGAGTTTCCTGGACTCACTGAGGTGGTAACTTGCTCGTGTCCCCTACAATGCATGACTGCCACCTTTTGGGGTTTCCACACTGCCTCTAATAATTGTAGAATATCTTGTTGATATTCTATGTCCTTTCCCTCAGAATTTAACAGGCCTTTTTCTTTATATAATGCCCCAATAATTTGAAGAGTTAGAAAGGCATATCAAGAGTCAGTATAAATGTTTACAGTCTTACCTTCACTGAGTTCTAGAGCCTGAGTTAAAGCAAAGAGTTCTGCTTTCTGGGTCGAAGTGTCCTGAGGCAATGTCTTGGCTTCAATAAAATTATCCAAGGTTACCACTGCATAACCTGCACATCTTTCTCCTCATGGGTTGATGAAGCTGCTCCCATCTGCATTTAACTCCCAGTCTACTGATGCCGATGGCTGGTCTCAAAGATCGGGTCTGCTAGAATAGACTGAGTCCAACACCTCTACACAGTTGTGTTCAACAGGGCTGTCTGATACTGGGAGGAAGGTGGCAGGATTTAGTGTATTACAGACTTCAATGGTTATGCAGGGGTTTTCACACAACAAGCTTTGGTACTTGGTTGATCTAGCATTCGTTAGCCAATGGTGTCCTTTGGTGTTCATTAAAGTTACCACCACATGGGGGGATTTATATTTAAGTTTTGCCCAAGAGTTAGCTTATCTGCTTCTTGTGCTAACAGGGCTGTAGCTGCCAGGGCTCTCAGACATGGAGGCCAGCCTTTTGAAACTCCATCTAGCTGTATTGAGAGGTAGGCCACTGGTCTTGGCCAGGGCCCCACAGTTTGAGTTAAAACTCCGACTGCCATTTTTTCTCTTTCTAACACATAGAGTGTGAAGGGCTTGGTCAAATCTGGTGGTCCCAGAGCTGGGGCTGACATAAGTTTTTCTTTTAACTTACAAAAGGCTTGCTGTTGTAGAGGCCCCCATTCAAAGGGCTCTCGGTTGACCCCCTTTGTAATCCTGTACAACGGTTTGACTAGCACCACAAAGTTTGGAATCTATAATCTACAAAACCACACAGCTCCTAGAAATTCCCTTACTTGCCTTCTGGTTTTAGGTTCCGGTAGGCTGCAGATGACCTGCTTTCTTTCTGACCCCAGGCTGTGTGCTCCCCTTTCTGAATAGTGAATCCCAGGTAGCGTAACTGCTGTCTGCAGATCTGAGCTTTCTTCTTGGACACCTTATAGCCACAGTCCTCCAGGTGCCGAAGTAGGGCATCCGTCCCTTTTGCACACCCGACTGCCATGGAGTGTCCTAGCAGAAGGTTGTCCACGTACTGGAGCAAGACACAGCCTAGGTCTTTAGCAGGAAACTTCTGGAGGTCTCGAGCCAACACCTCCCCAAGATGGTGGGGGAATTTTTGAACCCTTGGGGAAGCCGAGTTCAAGCATACTGTGTGGTGACACCTGACCCTGGGTCTTCCCACTGAAAGGCAAACAGCTTTTGGCTCTCAGGAGCTAGTCTGATGCTAAATAAGGCATCTTTCAGGTCCAGGCAAGTGAACCAGCCATCCTCAGCTGGCAGCAATCCTAACAGTGTGTAAGGGTTAGGAACTGTTGGGAGCAGAGTCATGGTAGCTTGGTTAACCAAGCATAAGTCCTGTACGTGTCGATAGTCCTTGGTCCCTGGCTTGGGGACAGGTAGGAGGGGGTGTTCCATGGAGACTGGCAAGGAACTATAATTCCAAAAGATTTCAAGTGTCTAAGATGTGCCTGTATTCCTTCAAGAGCTTCCCTGGGAACCAGATACTGCTTTTGTCTGATTGACTGGGCCCCAGGCTTAACTTCTATGAGTGTGGGGACTTGATTAATCGCCAGCCCTGGAGGACTGTCCTCTGCCCATACTCGGGGCCATCGCTTAGCTAGAGCCAGTTTTATCTCCTGACCTGGCTCGGTTAGAAAAAGCCTCCATTCTTCTCGGGGGACTGTAAGGGCCATGATAACTCCTGTTCCCGGTAACTTCAGCTATAAAGAGCCCTGTTTTGTAAAGGAAATGGTGGCTCTCAGCTTGCTAAGCAAGTCTCTCCCTAACAAAGGCAAGGGGCAGTCAAGGCATATACAGAAATTGATGAGTCACTCTGTGTCCTCCTACTGAGCAGGTCCGCCGTAGGCAGAAAACCTGCTTGGTGGAGACTCCTGTTGCTCTGATTATATTAATGGTTTTCTTAGATATGGGGGCCACCGGGGTGGTTACTACTGAGTGTTCGGCACCGGTATCTATCTAAAACTTAATGTCCTTGTGCCCTATTGTCATCCTGACCATAGGCTCCTTGGGGGCATTTGAGCCCGGTCCCCTTCAGTCTAGTAGCCCTTCGACCAGATTCAACAAAGTCCCTTCATCTTTTCTGTGGTCTTTTGCTCCACATCACCTTGTATCTCTTTTAGTTGGAGGCATTTATCTTTCGAATGTCCTATTTCTTTACAGTAGGCATATTGGTTATGCTGCAGATGTGAGCGATTGGACTGGGCATTCCTCCTAGAACCCCCCTTTTCCTGTCCCTTTGGGGGGATTCCTCTAATTGCCACAGCCAGCAAATCAGCGTTCCGCCTGGCCTGGCATTCACCCTCCTTACGGCTTTCTTGGCGGCTTGTTGCATCTCTATTTATGAATACTTGATTAGCTATCTCAAGTAACTGTGAGGTATTCATTCCTGCAAAACCAGCCTGTTTTTGTAATTTCCTTCAGATATCTTCCGCACTTGAACTAATTAAGGCCATATTAATCATACGCTGATTTTCAGGACTATCCGGATCAAAAAGAGTGTACATACGATAGGCCTCACACAGTCTTTCATAGAATTGGGCTAGGCTTTCCTCCTTTCCTTGGATGACTTCAGAAACTTTACTTACATTGGTGGCCTTTTGAGCTCCTTTTTTCAGACCTTCAGCTAATGCCTCCTGGTATCGTCTTAGCCCCACTATATCTGGTCCTTCATTCAGATCCCATTGAGGGTCCATTCCTGGCAGCTGAATTCTTATGTATTCCTGGGGATTTTGGTAATCGGCTGGGATGTGCTCTTCTAGCCATTTAGTTGCCACCTGGAGCACCCTTCGCTTTTCATCTTTGTTAAAGAGATACATGAGTAGCTGGTGGCAATCAGCCCTAGTAGGATTATGAGTCCATATAATAGTTTGGAGCAAGTCAATTAGAGCTTGAGGCTTTTCAGTGTAAGATGGAGTATTATATTTCCAATTGAGGAGGTCAGCAGAGGTGAAAGGGTGATACACGAAGGCACGCCTTTCCACCATGTGTCCATCCTCATCTACCCCAGTATATCGCTGCTCTCTCAGGGGCATTTGGATTCCAGTCTTGGGCCGTAAGCGAGCCACCAAGGGGAGGAGTTTCTCCTGCAGCTTCACTTCCTTTCTTGTCTACTCTGGGTGGTCCAGGGGCTGTGGGCTCAGAAGTAGGAGCCTCTCTGCTTGTTAAGGGGAGAGCACTGTTGGTGCCATCTCCTGCCACGAATCTTCAGGCTCTGGGTCAGACAGAACTTTAGGGGCTGGCTTCCCTTGGTAGGTAAAGCGAGAACCTTCCTTAACTAACTGTCCCTTTGCTGCTAGTATTGCTGCTGCCTGTCCCCTTAACCACCGTGGGGTGTCTAAAACCAGCTGTAACCAGGAATCTATGTATGGGAACTGATCTGGGTGTCCTGGTTTGCCAGTTACTTTGTGACATACCTTTGAAACGAGAGACCTGTCCAGGCTTCCTTCTGATGGCCAACCTACCTCTAATTCTGGCCAATCTATTTCACACAAAGTTCTAAGTTTTCCTGGAGTCATAGTGACTCCGTAGTCTTCTTTGAATCCTTTCTTGAAATTCTTTAACTTAGTTCCCAATGGAGTGGGCTTACTTTGTGCCTGACCCATGTTTTCTCAAGACAAAATATCATGGTCACACCACACACTTACCACAAAACAAAGAACAGGTAAAGAGGGCACACACACGCCTTTATCATTTATACCAAACCAAAATCAGAGTATCAAGAAATTTAAGCCAAGTCAAAACCAGAACCAACGTATCAAGCAATTCAAGTCAAGTCAAAACCAGAACAAAAGTGCCGATACAGACACACCGTGGGTGATTAGGCCACGCTTCCACTCAAATGGAGTGGGTAAGTTTCAAAGACTAGTCTTACCAAGTTTCAGATGTCTGGACTCCAAGTGCCAGTTCCTTCCTGGTGTTCAGCCACTGCATTGACCCTCCACGGGGGCCTGCCACACATTGCTCTGGTGAGGTGTTTCACCGGGGTAATTGCCTACCTGGGAGCACTCTTTGGTCGCGTCGCTCAGGCGGGCCGGAGTCCCCCGCAAGGATGCTCCGTGGGGCAGGCCTAAGCTGCCTAAGGGGCTGCCCTAGCCGTCTGTCAGTCACCTCATTTCCTGGTCAGGGAACCAAGAAATGTAGCAGGATGAGCCACGGACAAAACCCCACAGACACCAAGGTAGTGAAGGAAGTGGCTTTAATCAGCTGGAAGCATCAGCAGGTGAATGTTTCAAAATCCGAGCTCCCTGAGTGCACAATTTCTGTCCCTTTTAAGGGTTCACAACACTAAAGATTTTACATGAAAGGGTCGTGATTTCTTGAGCAATCTAGGGGATATGTGACAGGGGCTGCATGCTCTGGTAATCAGAGTGAAACAGAACAGAAAGAGAAGTTTCACAATGTCCTTCCATACAATGTCTGGAATCTATGGATAACATCGGTTGCTAGGTCATGGGTTGAATTTTAACTATCAGGTTAGGTCAGGCAGGCCCAGGCCTGGTTTTGGGTCTGGTTTTGGGTCCCATGCCTGGCGCCCGGCTGCCTGCCTTTGGTTTTGCTTCCTTGTTTCTTCTTGAAACAGGTAGTGCGTATAAAACAATATAAAACAATATGGGGAGGGGTCTCTTTTTCTCTTCTCTCACCTTGGCCTCCCAAAGTGCTGGTGATTACAGGCATGAGCCACCATGCCTGGCCATTAAATATTTGTTTTATTTGTTTTTTGTTGTATATGCCTCGAGTCTTTGATTTTTTTATTGAGGTATAATTTATATTTAGTAAAATTTATTCTTTTTATGTCTACAGTTCTTTGAAATTTGGCAATGTATACAATTCTGTAACCACCACGATAATCAAGATAAAGAACATTTCTGTCACCTGAAAAGACTCCCTTGTGCTCTTTTGTAATCAACTCCTCCCTCTGATTCCCAGCCTTTATCAACTACTGATGAGATTTCTTTCACTACAGTTTTGTTCATTATAAACTGTTATGTAAGTGAAATTATATAGTTTGTAGCCTTTTGATTCTTGCTTCTTTTACTTAACATTTTTCTTGAAATTCTTTTGTGTTGTTGTGCTTGTCAGTAATTATTGTTGTTGTTCAGTAGTTTTCTATTGTATGAATATAGCAATTTGTTTATCCATTCATCTATAGATGGACACTTCAGTAGTTTCCAATATTTAATGACTATGAATAAAGCTTTTATAAACATTTGCAGGCAAATTTTCCTGTGGACAGATTTGTGTTTGTATTTTGGGGTAGGTAAATACCTAAGAGTGGAATTACTAGGTATTATGTTAAATAAATGTTCAACTTTACTACCAACTGCCAAACGGTTTTCCAGACTGGCTTTAAAATTTCATAGTCCTACTAACAATGTATTAGAGTTTCATTGCTCCATGTCCTTGCCACCATTTGTGTTTTTAAATTTTATGATAAATTAACAAATAATAATTCTATATATTTATGTGGAACATATGATATAGATATATAATGCAATATGATTGAACTAAGTGACATATCCATCTCCTCAAATACTTATCATGTATTCTTCCTATCTAACTTAAACTCTGTACCTTTTTAGCAGCATCTCCCCATTCCCCAACCCAACCTCTGATAGCCACCATTCTACTCTCTATTTCTATGACTTAGATTATTTTATATTCAAAATAAAAGTGAGATTATTCAGTAGTTTTTTGTGTGGCTGGCTTATTTCACTTAGCGTAATATCCTCCAGGTTCATCCACGGTGTCACAAATGACAGGATTTTTTTTCCTTTTCAGTGCTCTTATTCCATTGTGCATACATACTGCATTTTCTTTATCATTTTTTTTTTTTTTTGATGGGCACTTAGATTGATTTTATATGCTGGCTATTTTGAATAATGATGCAATGAATATAGGAGTGCAGACATCCCTTCAACATACTAGTTTTTAATCCTTTGGATATATACACAGAGGTGGGATTTCTGGATCATATGGTAGTTCTATTTTTAGTTTTTTGAGGAACCACCACACAGTTTTTTATAATGGCTGTAATATTATAATTCACATTCCCACCAAGAGTGTACCAGGGTTCCTTTTTCTTCACTTGTTATCACTTGTCTTTTTTATAATAACCACCCTCACAGGCATGAGGTTATATTATATTGTGGTTTTAATTTGCATTTCCCTAATGATTAGTAATGCTGAACATTTTTTTCATGTACCTGTTGGCCATTTCTATGTCTTCTTTGAGAAATGTGTTTCAAATTTTATGTCTGTTTTAAAATAGTTAGTTGTTTCTTGCTAGTCATTTGTTTGAATACCTTACATGTTTTGAATACCTTTGTTTGAATACCTTACATATTGAATACCTTACATATTTTGTATAGCAAACCTTTATCAGATGTTGGCTTGCAAATATTTGTTCATTGTTTCCTTTGCTTTACAAAATCATTTTTGTTTGTTACAATCAGGTTTGTCTATTTTTGTTTGTGTTGCCTAAGATTTTGGAGTTAAACCCAAAGAATCATTGCCAGACCAATTTCCTGTAGTTTTTTCCACTATATTTTCTTTTAGTATTTTTACATTTTCAGGTCTTTTTAAAAAATTTTTAATCTATGGTGAGTTGATTTTTGTGTGCAGTGTGAGATAAAGGTCCAATATCATTCTTCAGCATATGGATATTCAGTTTACCCGACATCATTTATTAAAAAGACTGTCCTTTTCCCATTGTATATTATTGGCACCTTTGTCAAAAATCAATTGACTGAAAACACATGTGTTTATTTCTGGAATTTCTATTCCATTTCTTTGTGCATGTGTCTATTGCTATGCCAATACCATGCTGATTTAATTACTGTAGCTTTCTAATATAATGTGAAATCAGATAGTGCCTCCATCTTTGTTCTTTTGCTGAAGTTTGCCTTGGCTATTTGGGCTTTTTAAAGTTTTTACTTTATAATTTATTTTATTTTGTGATTGACACAGTTATGCATATTTATGGGATACATAGTAATATTTTGATACATATAGTGATAAGATCAGGGTAACTAGCATATTTATCATCTCAAACATTTATCATTTGTTTGTGTTGAGAACATTCAATATCCACTTTCTGGCTATTTGAAAAAATAAATTATTTTTAACTGTAGTCATCTTAGAGTGGGATAGAACACAAACTTATTTCTTTTATCTAGCTATAATTTTATGTCATTTAAGAAATCTCTCCCTATCCCTCATTCCTTATATGCTTCCCAGCCTCTGGTATCCTCTGTTCTACTCTTTACTTTTATGAAATCACCATTTTTTACCTTCCACATATAACTGAGAACATACATGGTTCAACGTTCAGTTCCTAGTTTATTTTACTTAACATAATATCCTCCAGCTCCATCCATGTTGCTGAGAATCCCAGGATTTTATTCCTTTTCATTGCCAAATGGTATTCCATTGTTTATGTATACCACATTTTCTTTACGTAGCCATCTGTTGTTAGATACTTAGGTCAATTCCATACCCTGGCTATTGTGAATAGTACTGCAACAAACATGGGGTAACAGATGTCTCTTTGACATACTGTTTTTATTTCCTTTAAATAAATGCCTAGTAATTGGATTACTGGATCATATAGTAGTTCTACTTATAGTTTGTTGAGAAAACTTCATACCGTTCATTATGGTGGTACTAATTTAAATTCCTACCAAGATTGTATAAGAATTTCTTTTCTCTTCCTCCTTGCCAACATATGTTATTTTTTGTGTTTTTTCTAAAGCCTCCTTAATTGAGGTGAAATGATATCTCATTGGGTTTTGATTTGCATTTCTTTGATGATTAGTGATGCTAAACTTTTTTTCATATATTTGTTCGCCATTTATATGTCTTCTTTTGAGAAATGTCTGTTCAGATCATTCACCCATTCACCCCTTTTTAATTGGGTTGTTTGGCTTTTTTGCTGTAAAGATGTTTGAGTTTCTTATATATTCTGGATGTTGATCCCCTGTCAGATAAATAATTTGCAAATATTTTATCTCATAATGTAGGTGGTATTTTCACTTTGTTGATTGTTTCATTTGCTGTGCAAAATCTTATTAGTTTGACATGATACTATTTTTAAAATTTTTGCTTTTGTCAGATAGTGTGATGCCTATGGGGAAAGCCTCCAGCTTTGTTTATACTGAAGTTTCCCTTGACTAAATGGACTTTTTAAATCTTATACTTCATTTTTAATTTATTTTATTTTTTAATTGACACATAATAATTATACATATTTATGGGGTACATAGTAATATTTTGATACATATGGTGTTTAGTGATCAGATCAGGGTAACTAGCATATTTATCATCTCATCTGTGCTTTCAAGGTTCTATTCATAAATTATTTTGTCAGAACAATTTCCTCAAGCATTTTCCCTATATTTTCTACTAGTAGTTTTATAGTTTTGTTTTTTACATTAAGGTCTCTGATCCATTTTCAGTGGACTTTTGTATAGGGTGAGAGTTGGTGGTCTAATTTTGTTCTTTCATATAGGGATATCCAATTTTCCCGGCACCATTTATTGAAAAGACTGTCCTTTCCCCAATGAATGTTCTTGGCATCTTTGTCAAAAATCAGTTTGGCTGTAGATATGTGGATTAATATTTGTGTTCTGTATTCTATTACATTGCTCTGTGTTTCTGTTTTTATGCCAGTGCCATACTGTTTTGATTACCACAACATTGTAGTATATTTTGAAGTTCAGCAGTGTGCTTCCTGCAGCCTTGTTCTTTTTCTCAAGATTGCTTTGGGTATTTAGAGTCTTTTGTAGGTCCATACATATTTTAGAATTATAAAAATTGTTTCTTTGAAGAATGTTATTGGTGTCAAGTTAGGAGTTGCATTTAATCTGTAGATTCCTTTGGGTAGTACTATCTTTTAACAATAATAAATTTTCTGATTCATAAGCATGAGATGTCTTTCCATTTTTGTATCGTCTTCATTTTTTTATCAGTGTTTTGTAATTTTTCTTGTGGAAATCTGCTACCACCTTCATTAAGTTTATTCCTAATTTTTAAAGCAATTGTAAATGTGATTGCCTTCTTGATTTTCTTTCAGCTAGTTCATTGTTCCTGTATAGCAACACTACTGATTTTTGCATTTTGATTTTTTTATTTTAAATTTTACTGAATTTATCAATTCAAATGATTTTTGCTGAAGTCTTTAGTTTTTTTCTATATATAAGATCATGACATTTGCAAACATGTACAATTTGACACTCTCTTTTCCAATATAGATATCCTTTATTTTTTTCTCTTACCTAGTTACACTGCCTAGGACTTCCAATATTATGTTGAATAAGAGTGGTGAGAATGGGCATCCTTGATTTGCATATGTTGAACCATCCTTGCATTCCTGGGATAAATCCCACTTGATCGTGGTGTATTATCTTTTTCATTTGTTGGTGGATTCCATTTACTAATATTTTGTTGATGAATTTACATCTATGTTTATCAGGAAGATTGGCCTGTATTTTTTTTATTGTTGTGTCCTTGTCTGGTTTTGATAACAGTGTTACGTTGGCCTCATAGACTGAATTAGGAAGAATTCTCTCTGCTTCAAATTTTTAGAAATAGTTTGAGAATAATTGATATTAATTTTTTTAAAAAAGTTTGGTAGAATTCAGCAGTGAAGACAGCTGTTTCAGAACTTTCCTTTGTTGGGATTATTTTTATTACTGATTCAATCTTATTACTTGTTTTTTGGACTGTTTGGGTTTTCTATTTATTTTTTCTTGGTTCAATCCTTTTTATTATTTCTTTATTTAACTTTTTTCTTTAATTTTTATGTTTACATAGTAGGTGTATATATTTATGAGATACATGAGATATTGTGATATGGGCATGCAATGTGAAATAAGCACATCAAGGAGAATGGAGTATCCATCCCCTCAAGTATTTATCCATTGTGATACAAAAAATTCAATAACACTATTGGATACAGTTGTTATAAAATGTACAATTAAGTTATTATTGACTACAGTCACCCTATTTTGCTGTCAAATACTAGGTCTTATTTATTTCTTCTAAATATTTTTTGTATGCATTAACCATCCCACCTCCCCACCACTTCCAGCCCCTCACTATCCAACCCAGCCTCTGGTAACCATCCTTCTACTCTGTTTATGAGCTCAAATGTTTTGATTTTTAGATACTACAAATAAGTGAGAACATGTGATGTTTGTCTTTCTCTGCCTAGCTTATCTCACTTAGCATAATGATTTTCAGTTCTAACCATGTTGTTGCAAATGACTGGGTCTTATTCTTTTTTTGACTGAATAGTACTCCATTGTGTATATGTACCAAATTTTTTTTATTATTATTTTATTTTAAGTTCATGGGTATATGGTGCAGGATGTGCAGATCTGTTACATAAGTAAACATGTGGCCATAGTGATTTGCTACACAGATTATGCCATCACCTAGATATTAAGCCCAGCATCCATTAGCTATTCTTGATGCTCTCACTCACCTCACACACCACCTTCTGACAGGCCCCAATGTGTGTTCTTCCCTGCCATGTGTCCCTGTGTTCTCATCATGCAGACCACATTTATGAGTGAGAACATGCCATGTTTTTCTGTTCCTGCATTAGTTTGCTGAGGATAATGGCTTCCAACTCCATACATGTCCCTGCAAAGAACGTGATCTCATTACCTTTTATGGCTACATAGCATTCCATAGTGTATATGTACCACATTTTCCTTATCCAGTCTGTCATTGATGGGCATTTGGGTTGATCTTATGTCTTTGCTATTAGTGATAGTGCTTCAATGAACATATGTATGCATGTATCTATAAGATAACGATTTATATTATTTTCAGTATATAGCCAGTAATGGGATTGCTGGGAGAAGTTGTATTTCTGTCTCTAGGTCTTTGAGGAACTGCCACACTGTCTTACACAATAATTGAACTAATTTACGTTTCTACCAACAGTGAAAAAGTGTTTCTTTTCCTCCACAACCTCACCAAAATCTGTTGTTCTTGGACTTTTTTAGCCATTCTGACTATCGTGAGATGGTATCTCATTGTGGTTTTGATTTGCATTTCTGTAATGATCAGTGGTGTTGAGCTTCTTCTTCCTATGTTTGATGGCCCCATGTATGTCTTCTTTTGAGAAGTATCTGTTGAGGTTTTTTGCCCACTTTTTAATGGGATTTTTCTTTTTCTTGTAAATTTGTTTAACATCCTTATAGACTCCAGATATTAGAGTTTTGTCAGAGGGATACATTGCAAAAACTTTCTACCATTTTGTAGGTTCTTTGTTCACTCTGATGACAGTTACTTTTGCTGTGTAGAAGGTCTTTAGTTAGATTCCATTTTTGAATTTTTGCTTTGTTGTGATTGCTTCTAGTGTTTATGTCATGAAATTTTTGTCCATGCCTATGTCCTAAATGATATTGCCTAGATTTTCTTCTAGAGTTTTTATAGTTTTGGGTTTTACAGTTAAGTCTGTAATCCCTCCTGAGTTAATTTTTGTATATGGTGTGAGGAAGAGGCGTAATTTCAATTTTCTGCCTACGGGTAGCCAGCACTCACAACACTAATTATTAAATAGGGAATCCTTTCCCCATTGCTTGTCTTTGTCAAGTTTGCCAAAGATCAGATGGGTGTAGGTGTGCAGTCTTATTTCTGAGTTATCTATTCTATTCCATTGGTTGATGTGTCTGTTCTTGTACCAGTGTCATGCTGTTTTGATTATGATAGCCTTGTAGCATAGTTTGAAGTCAGTTAGGATGATGCCCCCAGTTTTGTTATGTTTGCTTAGGATTGTCTTGTCTATTTGGGCTCTTTTTTGGTTCCATATAAGTTTCAGAATAATTTTTTTCTAGTTCTGTGAAGAAGGTAGTTTAATGTGAATAACATTGAATCTATAAATTACTTTGGGTAGTATGGCCATTTTCAATATATTAATTTTTCCTATCCATGAACATGGAGTATTTCTTTGTGTCCTTTCTGATTTCTTTGAGCAGTGCTTTTTAGTTCTCCTTGAAGAGGTCCTTCACTTTTCTTGTTAGCTGTATTCCTAGGCATTTTATTATTTTTGTATCAAATGCGAATGAGAGTTCATTCATGATTTGGCTCTCTGCTTGCCTGTTATTGGTGTTTAGGAATAGTAGTGATTTTTGCACATTGCTTTTGTAGCCTGAGACATTACTGATGTTTCTTATCAGCTTAAGAAACTTTTGGGCTGAAACAATGGGGGTTTCAAGATACAGGATCATGTCATCTGCAAACAAAGATAATTTGAGTTCCTCTCTTCCAATTTGTATACCCTTTATTTCTTTCTGTTGCCTGATTGCCCTGGCCAGAACTTCCAATACTGTGTTGAATAGGAGTGGTGGGAGAGGTCATCCTTTTCTCGTGCCAGTTTTCAAGGACAATGCTACTAAATTTTGCCCATTCAGTATGATATTGGCTGTGGGTTTGTCATAGATGATTCTTATTGCTTTGACTTTTGTTCCTTTGATACCTAGTTTATTTAGAGTTTTTAACATGAAGAAATGTTGAATTTTATCAACAGCCTTATCTGCATCTATTTATATAATCATGTGGTTTTTGTCTTTTGTTCTGTTTATGTGATTAATCACATTTATTGATTTACGTATGTTGCACCAACCTTGCGTCTCTACCATGAAGCCTACCTGATTGTGGTGGATAAGCTTTTTGATGTGCTTCTGGATTTGGTTATTTTGTTGAGAATATTTGCATCAATGTTCATCAAGAATATTGACCTGAAGTTTTCTTCCATTGTTGTATCTCTTCCAGGTTTTGGTATCAGGATGATGCTGGCCTCATAGAATGAGTTAGGGAGGAGTTCCTCCTTTTCAATTTTTTTGTAGGCTACTGCCTCAATTTCAGAACTTGTTATCGGTCTACTCAGGGATTCAACTTCCTGGTTCAGTCTTGAGAAGGTGAATGTGTCCAGGAATTTATCCATTTCTTCTAGATTTTCTAGTTTATGTGCATAGAGGTGTTTATTGTATTCTCTGATGGTTGTTTGTATTTCTGTGAGGTCAGTGATGATATCCCCTTTATCCTTTTTTTGTTTTTTCTTTTCTTTTTTGGAGACAGAGTTTCACTCTTGTCACCCAGGCTGGAGGACAATGGCATGATCTTGGCTCACTACAACCTCCACTCCTGGATTCAAGCAATTCTCCTGCCTCAGCCCCCTAAGTAGCTGGGATTATGGGTGTGCACCACCATTCCCAGCTAATTTTTGTATTATTAGTAAAGACAGGGTTTCACCATGTTGGCCAGCCTGGTCTTGAACTCCTGACCTCAGGTGATCCACCCACCCAAAGTGCTGGGATTACATGCATGAGCCACCGTGCCCGACCACTTTTATTTTTTTTTATTGTGTCTATTTGATTATTCTCTCTTTATTAGTCTAGCTAGCAGTTTATCTTTTTTTTTTTTTTCCTCCAAAAAACCTCTCCTGGATTCATTGACTTTTTGAATGGTTTTTCATGTCTCTGTCTCCTTGAGTTTAGCTCTAATCTTGGTTATTTCTTGTCTTCTGTTAGCTTTGGGATTTGTTTGCTCTTGGTTTTCTAGTTCTTTTACTTGAGATGTTAGGTTGATAAATTGAGATCTCTCTAGTTTTTGTTGTTGTTGTTGTGATGGAGTCTCGCTCTGTTACCAGGCTGGAGTGCAGTGGCGTGATCTCAGCTCACTGAAACCTCTGCCTCTCAGGTTCAAGTGCTTCTTCTACCTTAGCTTCCCAAATAGCTGGGACTACAGACGCATGCCACAACACCCAGCTAACTTTTGTATTTTTAGTAAAGATGCGGTTTCACTATGTTGGACAGATGGTCTTGATTTCTTGACCTCATGATCTGCCTGCCTCGGCCTCCCAAAGTGCTGGTATTACAGGCATGAGCCACCGTGCTCAGCCCTTTCTATCTTTTTAATGTGGGCATTTAGTGCTATAAATTTCTCTCTTAACTTCTTTAGCTGCATCCCAGATATTCTGGTTTGTTGTCCCTTTGTTCTCATTAGTTTCACAGAACTTATTGATTTCTGCCTTAATTTTCTTATTTACCCGGGTATCATTCAGGAGCAGGTTGTTTAATTTCCATGTAGTTGTATGGTTTTATGTGAATTTCTTTACATTGAGGTTTAATTTGTGTTGTGGTCTGAGAGGCTGTTTGTTATTATTTCAGTTCTTTTGCATTTGCGAGGAGTGTTTTCCTTCTGATTTTATAATGAATTTTTGAGTAAGTACCATGTAGCAATGAGAAGAATGTATATTCTGTTGATTCGAGGTGGAGAGTTCTGTAGCTGTCAGGTCCAATTGATTTAGAGCTGAGTTCAGGTCCTGAATATCTGTTAATTTTCTGTCAGTTGGGGTGTTAAAGTACTCCCACTATTTTTGTGTGGGAGTCTATGACTCTTTGTAGTTCTCTGATAAGTTGCTTATGAGTCTGGATGCTCCTGGAATGGGTGCATGTATATTTAGAATAATTAGCTCATCTTGTTAAATTGAACACTTTACCATTGTGTAATGCCCTTCTTTGTCTTTTTAAATCTTTGTTGGTTTAAAGTTTCTTTGGTCACAAACTAGAATTGCAACCCTTGTTGTTTTCTGTTTTTCATTTGCTTATAAAGTTGTCTTCTATTCCTTTATTTTGAGCCTGTGTTTGTGTTTTCACCTGAGATGGGTGATCTCTTGAAGACAGCAATCTGATGGGTCTTGGCTCTTTATCTTGCCATTCTGTGTCTTTTAGATTGTTTACACTTAAGGTTAGTATTGTTTTGTGTAAATTTGATCCTGTCATCAAGATGCTGGCTGGTTACTTTGCAGACTTGTTTATGTGGTTGCCTCATAGTATCACTGGACTGTGTACTTCAGTGTATTTTTATAGTGTCTGGTAATGGTTTTGTTCTTTCCATGTTTAGTGCTTCCTTCAGGACCTCTTGCAAGACAGGCCTGGTGTTAATGAATTTCCTCAGCATTTGCTTGTCTGAAACATATCTTATTTCTCCTTTGCTTATGGAACTTAGTTTGGCCAAATATGAAATTCTGTTTTGGAAATTTTTTTTTTTTTTTAAGAATGTTGAATATTGGCCCCCAATCTTTTCCAGCTTAATATGATAGGCTTCCCTTTGTAGGTAATCTGGACTTTCTGGCTGCCCTTAAAATTTTTTTTGCCATTACGACCTTGGAGAATCTGATGATTATGTGTATTGGAGATGATCTTCTCATGGAGTATCTTACTGGGGTTCTCTGCATTTCTTGAATGTGAATGTTTGCCTGTCTTGCTTGGTTGGGCAAGTTCTCCTGGATGATATCCTGAAGTATATTTTCCAACTTGGTTCCATTCACTTTGTCGGTTTCAGGTACGCCAATCAGTGATAGTTTCAGTGTCTTTATATGAACCCATATTTCTCAGAGGTTTTCTTCATTCCTTTTTGTTTTTTTGTTCTCTGTTTTTGTCTGCCTTGTTTCAGAAAGATTATCTTCAGGCTCTGAGTTTCTTTTCTCTGCTTTTTCTATTCTGTGGTTGATACTTGTTATTGCATTGTGAAGTTCTTATGTTGTGTTTTTCATCTCCATCAGGTCGGTTATGTTTCTCTCAAAACTGGTTATTCAGGCTATCAGCTCCCGCATCGTTTTATCATGATTCTTAACTTTTTTGCATTGGGTTACCCTATGCTCCTTTAGCTCAGTGAAGTTCATTGTTACCCACATTCTGCAGCCTACTTCTGTCAATTTAGCCATCTCAGTCTCAGCCAGTTTTGTGCCCTTGCTGGAGAGGTGTTGTGGTTATTTGGAGGAGAAGAGGCACTCTGGTTTTTGAGTTTTCAGAATTTTTCTGTTGATTCTTTTTGTCGTTGTGGCCTTATCTGCTTTCTATCTTTGAGGCTGCTGACATTTGAATGAGGTTTTTGTGGGGTCTTTTTTGTTGATATTGTTATTGTTTTGTGTGTGTTTGTATTTTTTTAACAGTCAGGCCACTCTGCCATAGGGCTGCTGCAGTTTGCTTTGAGTTCACTCTAGACCCCAGTTGCCTCACTTTCTTTTGTACCTGGAGGTATCACCAGTGAAGACTGAAACAACAAAGATGGCAGCCAGCTCCTTCTTTTGGAAGCTTCATCCCAGCAGGGTACTGACCTGTTCCTGGCCTATACACACTGTATATGATGGCTGGAGACCCCTGTTAGGACCTTTCATGCAGTAAGGAGGAATGGGTTCAGGCACCCATCCAAAGAAGCAGTCTGGTTGCTTTTTGGGAGAGATAGTGTGTTGTGTTGTGGGTTTATTTTTTGTCCAGACTGCCTGTATTCTTCAAAGCCAGGAGGCTGGAGTTGCTGAGTCAACTGAACTATAGAGATGTCCGCTTCTCATCCCACTGGGAGCTTCGTTCTATGGAGAGATTAAAGCTTTGTCCATAGAAACCTGGCTGGATTATCTGAAGGCCCTGCAGGGAGGTCCCACCCAGTGAGGAAAAATGGATTGTGCTCTCAGTTAAAGAAACAGTCTCGCCACTATCTGGCAAGGCAGCTGTGCTGCACTGTGGGAGACCATTCCTTGTCCATACCATCTTTATTACCCACAGCTGGCAGAATACAGTGGCTTAGTCAACAAAACTGCAGAGATCATGGCTGCTTCTCACCCTGGGAAGTCAGACCCATCTCAGGTAGACTCCAATCCATTGCCATTGGCTGGATGGGATTCCAAGCCAGTGAGTCTTAATTTGTGAGGTGCTGTGGAAGTGGAGCCTTCAGAATGATGCTGCCTGGCTTCCAGGATTCAGCCCCATTTCTGAAGTTATGTATGGACAGATTTCCTGCTTTGCCACTTTTTAGTTTAATTAAGTCCCATCTATTTTTGTTTTTGTTGCATTTGCTTTTAGGTTCTTGGTCATGAACTCTTTGCCTAAGCCAATGTCTAGAAGGGTTTTTCCAACATTAACTTTTAGAATTTTTATTGTTTCAGGTCTTAGATTTAAGTCTTTTGTCCATGTTGAGTTGATTTTTATATAAGGTGAGAGATGAGGATCCAGTTTCATTCGTCTACATATGACTTGCTAATTATCCCAGCACCATATGTTGAATAGGATGTCCTTTCTCCACTTTATGTTTCTGTTTGTTTTGTCAAAGATCAGTTGGCTGTAAGTATTTGGTTTTATTTCTGTGTTCTTTATTCTGTTCCATTGGTCTATGTGCCTATATTTTTACCAGTACCATGCTGTTTTGGTGACTAGGACTTTATAGTATAGTTTGAAGTTTGGTAATGTGATGCCTCCAGATATGTTGTGATTGCTTTGTCTTGCTTTGCCTATGAAAACTTTTTTTTTTCCTTCCATATGAATTATGGGATTGTTTTTTTCTAGTTCTGTGAAGAATGATGGTGGTATTTTTATGGGAATTGCATTGAATTTGTAGATTACTTTGAACAGTATGGTCATATTCTCAGTATTGATTCTACCCATCTATGAAAATAAGATTTGGTTTCATTTGTTTATCTATGATTTCCTTTAGCAGTGTTTTTGTTTGTTTTTTGCTTTCGTAGACGTCTTTCATGTCCTTGGTTAGGTATATTACTAAATATTTTACTTTTTTTGTAGCTATTGTAAAAAGGGATTGAGTTCTTGATTTGATTCTCTGCTAGGTTGCTGTTAGTGTATAGCAGAACTACTGATTTGTATACATTAAGTTTGTGTCCTGAATCTTTGCTGAGTTCATTTATCAGATCTAGGAGCTTTTTGGATGAGTCTTTAGGGTTTTCTAGGTACGTGACCATATCATCAGCAAAGATTGCTCTGGCTAGGAATTCCAGTACTGTGTTGAATAGAAGTGGTGAAAGTGGGCATCCTTGTCTCTTTCCAGTTCTCAGGGGGAATGCTTTCATCTTTTCTTTGTTCAGTATAAAGTTGGCTGTGGGTTTGTCAAAAATGGCTTTTTTACCTTAAGTTATGTCCCTTCTATGACAGTTTTGCTGAGAGTTTTCATCACAAAGTGATGCTGTATTTTTTCACATGTTTTTCTGCATCTTTTGAGATGATTGTATGATTTTCGTTTTTAATTCTGTTTATGTGGTGTATCACATTTATTGACTTATGCATGTTAAACCGTCCTTGAATCCCAGGTATGAAACCCACTTGATTATGGTGGATTATATTGCTGATATTCTGTTCAATATTGTTTGCTAGTATTTTATTGAGGATTTTTGCATCTATGATCATCAGGCATATTAGCCTGCAGTCTTCTTTTTTTGTTATGCCCTTCCCTGGTTTTGGTATTAGGATTAGGGTGATACTACCTACTCTGGTATTAGCACTTTGAAACACTTAGGTCATTTACATTCAATGTTAGTATTGAGATGTGTGGTACTATTCTATTCATTGTGCTGTTTTTTTTTTTTTTTGTCTGAATACCCTGTGTATTTTTCATTGTGTTTTTGTTGTATAGGTCCTGTGAGATTTATGCTTTAAGGAGGTTCTATTTGGGGGTACTTTTACAAGTTCTTTTAGTACCGGATTGGTAGTGTCATATTCTCTCAGCATTTGCTTTTCTGAGAAAAAAAACTATATCTTTCTTTCATTTATGAAACTTTGTTTCACTGGATACAAAAATCTTTGCTGATAATTTTTTTGTTTAAGGAGGCTAAGCATAGGACACCAATCTCTTCTAGATTGTAGGGTTTCTGCTGAGAAATTGGCTGTTAATCTAATACATTTTTAATAGGTTACCTGATGCTTTTACCTCACAGCTCTTAAGATTTTTTTCCTTTGTTTCAACTTTAGATAACCTAATGACTATGTGCCCAGGCGATGATCTTTTAGTGATGAATTTTCCAGGTGTTTTTTGAGCTTCTTTTATTTGGCTGTCTAGATCTCTAGCAAGGCCAGAGAAGTTTACCTCGATTATTCTTTCAGATAAGTTTTCCAAACTTTTAAATTTCTTTTCTCTCTTAGGAACACCAATCATTCTTAGGTTTGGACATTTAACATAGTCCCAAACTTCTTGGAGGCTTAGTTCATTTTTTAATTTTTCTTTTTTGTCTTTGATGATTTGAATTAATTTGAAAGACTTGTCTTTGAGCTCTGAGTTTCATTCTCCTGCTTATTTGAGTCTATTGCTGAGACTTTCCACTACATTTTGCATTTCTCTAAGTGTGTCCTTGATTTCCAGAAGTTGTGATTTTTTTTATTTATGCTATGTATTTCAATGAATAATTTTCCTTTCTTATGCTGTATCATATATTTTATTTATTTAAGTTGGCCTTCATTTTTATTTGCTGCCCCCTTGATTAGCTTAATAATTGACCTTCTAAATTCTTTTTCTGGCAATTCAGAGATTTTGTCATGGTTTCAATACATTGATGGTGAGTTGGTATGATCTTTTGGGGGTGTTAAAGGACCTTGCTTTGTCATCTTACCAGAATTGTTTTTCTGGTTCCTTGTCATTTGGATAGACTATATCAGAGGGAAGATCTGGGATTCAAGGGTTTCTGATCAGATTCTTTTGTCCCATGTCCAACTCCCTTGACATAGTGTTCTCTCCCTTTCCCTAGGAGTGGGGCTTCCTGATAGCCAAACTGTAGTGATTGTTTTTGCTCTTCTGGGTCTAGCCACCCAGTGGAGCTGTCAGGCTTCAGGCTGGTACTGGGGAGTGTTTGCATAGAGTCCTGTGATATGATTCATCTTCAGGTCTTGCAGTCTTGGATACCAGCATCTGCTCTAGTGGAGGTAGCAGGGGAGTGAAGTGGACTCTGTGAGTCTTTGGTTGTGTTTTTGTCTAGTGGACTGATTTTGTGTTGGTTGGCCTCCAGCCAGGATGTGGCATGTTCAAGAGCCCATCATCCACAGTCCTATAGGGAGGATGCAGACTTATCCTAGGGAAACCTGGTTAAGCATTCAGGTTTCTCAGTTGGTGGGCAGGGCCATAAAGGCCCCAGGAGATTTGACCTTTGTCTTCAGCTAGCAGGGTGGGTAGAGAAAGTCCACCAGGAGGGGGCTAGGATAGGCATTTCTGAGCTCAGCCTCTCCTTGGGTGGGGTTTGCTGTGGCTACTATGGGGGATGAGGGTGTGGTTCCCTCCCAGTCCAATGGAGTTATATTCTCAGGGAGATTATGACTGCCTCTTCTGAGTCATACATTGCCAGGGAAGTTGGGGAAAGCTGACAGTCACAGGCGCAGGCAGCCAGTGACCAGGGCTGGGAACTTGCCTCAGACCACGAACCTCCCCAGTGATAAAGCAAGCAGACTCACAGGTTTTTTTTTTTTGGCATCTCAGGGAGACTGCAGCAGTGATCCAGTTCCTTCAAAGGGTCTGTGGAATCTCTCGACTTTCCTGGTATATTCCTGTGGTAGTTCTTGGAGCAAAAGTTCACAATTTGAGTGTCCAGATGCTGCTCTGTTTGTCTGAGCAGGAGCTGCAAGCTAGTCTTACCTCTTTTTTTTCCCCCAAAACACTTAAGAAGTTGTATTGAAAAGGATAAAATACAGAAACAGCAGATTCTCATTTTAAAGTAAAATTAACAGTATCTTCCAGAACATTCCTAGAACTGAGCCATTCTTGTCACTACTGAAAGACAAAACCAAGTTTCAAATCTAAAATAATAAATGAATCTGCTGGTAAACATTCTTTTCATGGTTCTAGCCCCTACCTTAGTTGTTTTTCTAAAACTTTTATTTCTACCTTTTCAAGATGAGTAGCAGTTTTTTTAAGTGATTAATATTTACGAAAATAAGAATTTCTTCATACTAAATACAAAAACAAAAACAAAAACCACACGCACCCTACTCAAACTCAGAAAAAATATACATTTGTTCATTAAAGCTCACTTGCTTTAGATAATTGTTTTCTCTTCACACATTAGCACAATAAGCCAAAGTTTGATCCATGCTGCAAAAGCTGTACAAAATGAAAAGCCCTGTTAACTCCCTAGGGAAATCTTAAGGCAAAAGCAAAAGCAAAAACCTTATCCTACAAAAGTAAAACAAAAAGCAGAGGTGTTGGGACTATGGAGCCTGCTCAGATGAATAAGCACCACAAGGATGGAAAACAATTTTTGTACAAACAAATGTAAGAGGATAAAGTCCAAAAAAGAACATAAAACCTCAGTTATCCTACAAAAATAATTATCATATCAGGTAACCTGACTCCTCAAATAAGCTCTGTTTGGATTTTAATTAACAGAATCTTAATTCTCTCCTATATTTACCAGTACTATCAGAGCTTTGTTTGGGGGCCTCTTTGCTCCCTTTTCATCATAAGACCTTTACTCAGAGGCCTCCCAAACAATTCCTGTAGAAGACAATCTTGGTGTGTTTCGGGTCCTTCTTGGGAAATGTGTCATCTCCCTTCCCACTTTAACACTAACTCCACCTCTGGGCAGTCACTTCATGTTTTTGTGTTGCACTAGAGCACACTTTTTTAGCGTGGAGATTTATTTAAGGCTACAAACTTTACAAGCTGGTTCCATTAAACAATGACTACAAGGCGCGAGTTTATCAAATGGCATGAATCAAACACTTGCACATTTCAAAAGAATACAGTTTACATTCATCTCTAAATATAAGATTAAGAAACTATTATCTGGTTTCCAACTGCTTTCAATAGTGGTGTGAAGTTTGAATACTTTTACTGTGTAGACATCAAATATTTTGTTTAAATATTAAACATTAAATCTTTTCCTGACTATCCAAACAGAAAGAGAAAGCAGGAAGAGGCCAAAGAAGCAACAATTAATAGACTTGTGACTTCTACGCCATCTGTAGAATGGTGTAGAACATTTAATAGACCAGTTAATAGACTTGTGACTTCTATGCCATCTGTAACAACAGGAGACATTTCAGTAAGGGTTTCAAAATGCCTGGAATGTAGTTTCTAAAATTTCGCCTTTATGTGGCATAAAACATTTTTTTATTCTACAAATGGTATCTCGTGCCTGCTTACAAAGGGGGAGGAAACCCAGAAAACAAAACAAAACTGGGGTGGTGTCCTGTTGTGTGAAGGGAGGGCCAGTATTATACCGTAGCACTCATTTAGTAACCTATAGTTAATATTCTGTAGCAGTAAAGGAATTGTAATTTTACTTTGCCCTGTGAGTCCCTACCACACAGAAGAGCTCTGCCTGAGAAACTAAAAATTTCAAACTTGGCTATCTACAAAGGACACCTGGAACCTGGCTTAGGTACTCAATAAGATGAAGGCTTTCTGCTAGCAGGAAGCAATTGTCCACTACTATTTAGGCCTACTGCACAATAGTCTAAGCACCAGTCAAATTGGCTATGTCAGTAAACCTCAATGTCATTTGCTCCTACATTTTCAATTTCACTGTTCTCTAAATTAACATTTTAAAACAACTTCCTAATATAAGTATAACTTTTTTTTAATTACTAAAGTTATCAATACTGGGTTTAGCTGACAAAGCATTCCTTAGGATGCGCTAAAGGATGCTTATCCCATACATAATTTGCACTTGGGTTACCTCATAATCTTTTAGCTATCATTCAAAGTTAATTAATTTGTAAACATTACTGAATAACTGGGCTTATCAATTATGCATGGGAAACCAAGGAGCAACAATGGCACAAGGCAAAAAGCCTTGAAGGAAAAACTTTTTCTCTGTATTTTCATTGCATTTTCAGAGGCAAAGAGGAGAGCCACATGCTGTTGGCTATTTATTCAACAGAGCTATATTGAATTGACAACTAATTTACAAGTTTCAGGGCCTTTATTAAATTTCTTAGCAACAGGCTTAAGCTACTGCCGTCTTCCCTCCTTCTCCCCCATTATATATAGTCGCCACTGTAAACAGCTTGTATCTACAGACTAAACTGTGACTTAACTGTCAGGGCACAGTTGTAGTAGGAGCATCCTTCTTTCTTAATCATCCTTTTTAATTCAAGGAGAATATTCTCTAAGTGTCTGAATAGTCTAGACAATGTGGCATATGATTTAAGTCACCCTTACACATATAGCTTCTATACTTACCTTTGAAGAGACTGTAATCCAACATTTCTTCAATAAGTCCCACTGAAAACTGTGTTTCCTTTGAGACAAACTTTCTTGGCAAAAAGTTGAATTCAATAAATGTCTACCCAAAATGAGAGTCCCACCCCAAATCACAGGTGGAGATATTATTACACCCATTTCATAAAACTTGCAAGTCCCTATACTATGCAAATAGGCTCATAAATGAACACAGGATTCTCCTAACATTTGACGACTTTAGTGTATAAATTGGTTTCTAGAGTTCCATCTCTGCTGTGCTAGTAGCTATCTCCAAACCATTATAAGGAGACATCCCTGTGTGCCGAAGTTCCAAGAACAGTTCAGTTCTCTGAGAGAAGGCAATGCCAGCAGCTGCATGCTTAGCTTGGCTCTCTCCTGTATAGTTCTTAGCATTAGAGGATGGCTTTGGCTCATTGGGAAGGAGTTCAGTGAGGGGTTTCTAGAGAACAAGCTCCATGGAAGGATGGCTCATAGACTCAATTTGTTTTTTTTTTTTTTTTTTTGTAAAGTTCATCAAATTCCTTCTTCAAACCTGTTTTCATAGTATCAGAAAGGAGAAGACTACGGAGGTGGTTAACATTTCTGTGAGCTTCAACTTCTTCATCAATTATCCTGTCTTCAATCTCCTGAAGCTTACTTCAGGCAACTTCACACTGGTTCTCCAGTCGTCTCATCTATTTCTTCACAAATAGAATCTAATATTCGAGGTAGAGAAAGTCCACTAGTGCATGGCTTTACTCCACACTCCACACCCCTCTACATCTTGGCATGCACAAAGAATTCAGTTATTATGACCAGCACAGAGCTCTGCTTCAATTATCTTTTTTTCCTTTTTTTTTTTTTTTTTTTTTTTTTTTTAAGCAGGCAATCCTCCTCTTCCTGCTCCTCTAGCTTGTATTTCTTTTTACGATGAATGGGAAAATGTCGTGCACCGTTCTCCCGCTGTGGTTGCTTGGGACTGCTCATGGTCCTATCCATGGTGCCAGCTGGGCGCTGTCTGCCCCCAGGTGGAAAAACCCGCTAGGCAAGGCAAGCGGCCGCTGGAGGAAGTCCAAACTGCAGCTCAGGGGGAGGCCGCTGAAAGGCTAGAGGAGCACAGCCATGGCCATGAGAAGGTAGCTGCAGCCACAGCGACTGCTGAGAGGCGCCCACCTCTGAGCCTACTCTGGACCCAATGTCAGGCCTTCAAGCGCTAGTCCTGCCTCTTATCCGCCATCTTAATCTGAGCTCTCACATGAATTTTAAAATAGTTTTTCCTAGTTCTGTGAAGAATGTCGTTGGTAGTTTGATAGTAATAGCATTGAATCCTGAAACTGCTTTTGGCAATTTTACCATTCTAATGATAATCATTTTTCCTATCCATGAGCATGAAATGTTTTTCCATTTGTTTGTGTCATCTCTCTCTCTCTCTTTTTTTTTTTTTTTTAAGCAGTGTTTTGCATTCTCTTTGTAGAGATCTTTCACTTTTCTGGTTAGTCATGTTCCTAGTAATTTCATATTTTTTTTGTAGCAGTTGTGACTGTGGTTGCATATTCTTGATTTACCTCTGAGCTTTACCGTTGTTGGTGTGTAAGGAATTCTAGTGCTTTTTTGTGTGTGGGGATGGAGTCCCACTCTGTTGCCCATGCTGGAGTGCAGTGGCATGATTACAGTCCACTGTAAACTCCACGTGCCGGCTTCAAGTGATTCTCCTGTCTCATTCTCCCACGTAGAGGATCCTACAGGCATGCACCACTACACCTGGCTAATTTTTATATTTTTAGTAGAGGCAGCATTTTGTCATGTTGCCCAGGGCAGGCTGGTCTCGAACTCCTGGCCTCAAGTGATCCACCTGCCTCAGCCTCCCAGTTTGCTGGGATTACAGGTGTGAGCCACCACATCTGGCCCGTGATTTTTTGTACATTGATTTTTTATCCTGAGACTTTGCTTAAGTTGTTTATCAGCTTTAGGAGCTTTTGGGTTGAGACCACAAGGTTTTCTAGATGTAGGATTATGTCATCTGGACACAGGAGTAGGTTGACTTCCTGTCTCCCTATTTGGATTTTTTTTTTTTTTTAATTTCTCTTACCTAATTGCTCTGCTGAGAACTTCCAATACTATGTTGAATAGAATTGATGAGAGAGGGCGCCTTTGTTTTGCACCAGTTTTCAAGGAGAATGCTTTCAGCTTTGTCCCATTCTTTATGGTGTTGGCTCTGGGTCTGTCATACATGGCTCTCATTATTTTGAGGCATGTTTCTTCAATACCTAATTTATTGAGAATTTTAAGCCGGAAGCAGTGTTTAGTTTTATTAAAAAGCTTTTCTACAGCTATTGAGATAATAATTTGGTTTTTGTTTTTTGTTTTGTTTATATAATGAATCACATTTTTAAAAATTATACTTTAAGTTCTAGGGTACATATGCACAATGTGCAGGTTTGTTACATATGCCTTGTTGGTGTACTGCACCCATTAACTCGTCATTGACATTAGGTATATCTCCTAATGCTATCCCTCCCCTCTTCCCCCACCCCACAACAGGCCCTGGTGTGTGATGTTCCCCTTCCCGTGTCCAAGTGTTCTCATTGTTTAATTCCCACCTACGAGTGAGAACATGCAGTGTTTGGTCTTTTCTCCTTGCGATAGATTGCTGAGAATGATGGTTTCTAGCTTCATCCATGTTCCTACAAAGGACATGAACTCATCCTTTTTCTTTTTTTAGAAACTGACAAAAAGTGTATTGACAATAAAGGCATAAAGAGAATTCTCATGCTTTCCTGAAGTAAAAATACTTTAAACTATTAGACACTATATGCAAGAAACGAAGCCATTGTTTAAAGGAATCTTTTTAACCTAAATTATATCATGGGTTTTGTAAGAATTTTATTTATATTGTAGTAAGTACATTGCATACATTTCTTAAATTTGTATTATACTAGATGTGACATTTCTGTTTTGTTGAATACACATTGGATTGTGATTTTTATGTAATGCAACATGTTCAATATTCTTCAGCAAAACACCATATCAGTTATAAATTAAATAACCAGTAACAACAGGGTTTAATTATAAAAATGCCTTTGAAAAATGCTGAGTATATTGTCTTTTTTATTATATTACTTTAAGTTCTAGGGTACATGTGCACAATGTGCAGGTTTTTATGGCTGCATAGTATTCCATGGTGTATATGTGCCACATTTTCTTAATGCTGTCTATCATTGATGGACATTTGGGTTGGTTCCAAGTCTTTGCTATTGTGAATAGTGCCACAGTAAACATACGTGTGAATGTGTCTTTATAGCAGCATGATTTATAATCCTTTGGGTATATACCCAGTAATGGGATGGCTGGGTCAAATGGTATTTCTAGTTCTAGATCCTGGAGGAATCGCCACACTGTTTTCCGCAATAGTTGAACTAGTTTACAGTCCCACCAACAGTGTAAAAGTGTTCCTATTTCTCCACATCCTCTCCAGCACCTGGTGTTTCCTGACTTTTTAATGATCATCATTCTAACTGGTGTGAGATGGTATCTCATTGTGGTTTTAGTTTGCATTTCTCTGATGGCCAGTGATGATGGGTATTTTTTCATGTGTCTGTTGGCTGCATAAATGTCTCCTTTTGAAAAGTGTCTGTTCATATCCTTCGCCCGCTTTTTAATGGAGTTGTTTGTTTTTTTCTTGTAAATTTGTTTGAGTTCTTTGTAGATTCTGGATATTAGACTGTCAGATGACTAGACTGCAAAAATTGCCTCCCATTCTGTAGGTTGCCTGTTAACTCTGATGGTAGTTTCTTTTGCTGTGCAGAAGCTCTTTAGTTTAATGAGATCCCATTTGTCAATTTTGGCTTTTGTTGCCATTGCTTTTGCTGTTTTAGACATGAAGTCCTTGCCCATGCCTATGTCCTGAATGGTATTGCCTAGGTTTTCTTCTAGGGTTTTTATGGTTTTAGGTCTAACATTTAAGTCTTTAATCCATCTTGAATTAATGTTTGTATAAGGTGTAAGGAAAGGATCCAGTTCTACCTGTCTACATGTGGCTAGCCAGTTTTCCCAGCACCATTTATTAAATAGGGAATCCTTTCCCCATTTCTTGTGTTTGTCAGGTTTGTCAAAGATCAGATGGTTGTAGATGTGTGGTGTTATTTCTGAGGGCTCTGTTCTGTTCTATTGGTCTATATCTCTATTTTGGTACCAGTACTATGCTGTTTTGATTACTGGAGCCTTGTTGTATAGTTTGAAGTCAGGTAGTGTGATGCCTCCAGCTGTGTTCTTTTGCGTTAGGATTGTCTTGGCAATGCGGGGTCTTTTTTGGTTCCATATGAACTTTAAAGTTGTTTCTTCTAATTCTGTGAAGAAAGTCATTGGTAGCTTCATGGGAATGGCATTGAATCTATAAATTACCTTGGTCAGTTTGGCCATTTTCACAGTATTGATGAATCACATTTTTTGATTTGTGTATGTTGAACCAATTTTGAATCCTATGAATAAAATGTCACTTGATCTTGGTGGATAAGTTTTTTAATATGCTGCTGGCTTCAGTTTGTCAGTATTTTGTTGAGGATACTTGCATCAATTTTCATCAAGGATATTGACTTGGGGTGGTTTTTTCGTTGTTGTTTCCTTGCTAAGTTTTGATGTCAGGATCATGAAATGATTTAGGGAGAAGTCTTTTCTTTGTTGTTTTGGTTTTTTGCTTTTGTTTTTGTTTCTGTTTTCTTTTTTTGAATAGTTTCAGCCAGAATGATACCAGCTCCTCTTTGTATATCTGTTAGTATTTAGTTGTGAATCCATCTGGTCTTGTGCCTTTTTAAATTGGTATGCTATTTATTAGTGATTCACTTTTGGTGCTCATTATTGGTCTGTTCAGGGATTGAATTCTTTCCTGGTTTCATCTTGGGAGGGTGTATGTGTCCAGGAATTCATGTGTCTTTTTCTATATCTTTTTATTTGTATGCATTGTGGGTTATTATACTGTCTAGTGTTTATTCATATTTTTGTGTGGTTTGTGGTAATATCCATTTTGTAATTTTTGATTGTGTTGATTTAGATCTTCTCTCCCTATTTCTTTATTCTAGCTAGCTATGCACTTATTTTATTATTTTATGTCGAAAAGCCAACTCCTTGAGTTAATCTTTTAATGCTTTTTCATGTCTATCTTCTTCAGTTCTGATTTTTGGTTATTTCTTGTGTTCTGCTACCTTTGGGGTTGGCTTTTTCTTGGTTCTCTAGTTCTTCCAGTTGTGATGTTAAGTTGTTAAATTGAGATCTTTCTAACTTTTCAATATGGGCATTTAGTGCTATAAATTTTCCTTTTAACAGTGCCTTAGCTGTGTTCTGGAGATTCTGGGATGTTGTATCTTTATTCTCATTAGTCCGAAGAAACGTTTTGATTTCTATTTTAATTTCATTAGTTATCCAAAAGTCATTCAGGAGCAGTTTATTCCATTTTCATGTAATTGTATGGTTTTGAGTGATTATTTTTAGTCCTGGTTTTTTATTTGTTTGTGCCGTGGTCTGAGAGATTGGTTGTTATTATTTCTGTTCTTTTGCATTTGTTTAGGACTTTTAAAATTATGATTATGTGATTGATTTTAGAGTATTTGTTATATGGACATAGAAGAATGAATTTATTACTGTTTTTGAGGGGAGAGTTTCGTTGATATCTATCAGGTCCAGCTAAGCTAGTGCTGAATTTAGGTCCTGAATATCTTTGTTAATTTTCTGCCTTGATGATCTTTCTAATATGCTGAGCGGGGTGTTGAAGTCTCCCACTCTTACTGTGTGTGAGTCTACATCTCTTTGAAGGTCTCTTAGATCTTGCTTTATGGTTCAGAGTACTCCTATGCTTGGTGCATATATATGTATAATAGGTCTTCTTGTTTCATTGAACCCTTTACCATCACGTAATGCTCTTCTTTGTCCTTTCTGTTATTTGTTGGTTTAAAGTCTGTTTTCCCTGAAATTAGGATTGCATTTCATGCTTTCTTTTGTTTTCCATTTCTTTGGTAAATTTTTCTGCATCCCTTTAAGTCTATGTGTGTGATTTCATTTGAGATAGGTTTCTTGAAGACAGCTTGCCAACGGGTCTAGGCATTTAATCCACCTTACTACTCTGTGCCTTTTAATTGGGGCATTTGGCCTGTTTACCTTCAAGGTTGATATTGATATGTGTAAATTTGATCTTGTCAACATGATATTAGCTGGCTGTTTTTCAGACTTGTTTATGTGGTTGTTTTATATTGTTACTGGCCTCTGTATTTCAGTATGTTTTCGTAGTGGCTGGTAATGGGCTTTCTTTTCCATATTTAGTGACTTTTTCAGGAGCTCTTTTAAGGTAGGTTTGATGGTAACAAATTTTCTTAGCATTTGTTCGTCTGAAAATTATCTTATTTTCTTTTTGCTTATGAAGCTTGGTTTGGCCATATATGAAATTCTGTGTTGGAGTTTATTTTCTTTAAGAATGTTGAATATTGGCTTTCCGGTAGGGTTTCTGCTGAGAAGTTCACTGTCTTTCTGATTGGCTTCCCTTTGTAGGTGACCTGACCTTGTTTTCTAGCTGCCTTTAACATTTTTACTTTTATTTTGTGTTTGGATAATCTGATGATTATGTTGCTTGAGGATGATCTTCCTCAGAAGTATTTTACTGGAATTCTCTGCATTTTTTGAATTTGCATTTTGGCCTCTCCAGCTAGGTTGAAGAAGTTCTCATGGATGACAATCTGAAATATGTTTTCCAGGTTGCTTCCACTCTCTCCATCTTTTTCGGGGACTTCAGTGAAATATTTGGTCTCTTTACATAATCCCTTATTTGTCAGAGATTTTGTTCATTCTTTTTAATTTTTTTTCTCTCTTCTTGTCTGGCTGTCTTATTTCAGAAAGCCTGTCTTCAAGCTCTGAGATTCTTTCCTCCACTTGGTCTATTTTCCTATTAATACTTGTGATTGCATTATGAAATTTTTGTAATGTGATTTTCAGCTCTATTAGTTCAGTTACATTTCTTTCTATAGTGGCTATTTTGTCTTTCAGCTCTTATAGTATTTTACTTTGATTCTTAGCTGATATAGATTGGGTTTTGATGTACTCCTGCATCTCAATGATCTTCCTTTTTATTCATATTCTGAATTTTATTTCTGTCATTTCAGCCATCAGTCCTGTTCAGAACCTTTGCTGGAGAGGTGGTGCAGTCATTTTGAGGACCAAGGCACTCTGGCCTTTTGAGTTGTCAGGGTTCTTGTGCTGGTTTTCTCATCTTTATGGGTTTATGTTTTTTTTTTTAATTTTAAATTTTTGGTCAAAGTTGCTGAACTTGGAATTTTTTTTCTTGTATTTTATTTATGCCCTTTATGGTTTGATTGTGGTATGAAGTCACTTAAGCCAAATGGCTTCATTTCTGGAAGATTTTAGGAGACCGACACTCTACTTTGAATTCTTGTACCATTTGCTCTTACTCTGGGGGCCTTGTATCAGGCCCCAACGTTGTTCTCTGTCTTTCTGATGTTTGAAATTCACTGCACTGAGGGTCCAAGGTGCTCTCCAACAGCTGGTCACTAGACTCTGATGGGTGGTGTCAGCCAAAGTGTCTTGTAATGTGGTTGCCAAAGAATCTGTTCGTTTTCGCATGTGCTAGCAACAGCAGCAGTCTGGCAGGGTGCACACTTGTCACCTGTGGCAGGGTGCTAACAGGCGCTTTGAGGACTGCCTGTATGTGAGTGTTCATCACAGTGGTGAAGGTAGTTAGGCTTGGGGTCAGGGGGTCCTTGTTTGCAAGGGTCATGATAGTAGTGGTGTTGGCATGGGGGTGGAGCTCTAGGGGGTATAGGTCTGTGTGCATTCTTTTTGTGCCACAGATATGGGTGGTTGCTCAGGATGGAGAATTCCTTGTTTTTTATGCTTAGTTTTTCTCCTGTGACATTGTTGGTGCAAGGGTGGAGCTTGCTGATTCTCTGCCTACCAAGACTCTGACTGCAGTGGCGGTTTGTGGGGAGAGGGCGGTGGTCTGTATATTTGCTGTAGCAGTGGAAGGGTAGGGTACATGCGTAGAGGTGCACTGACAGGTCAAGGAAAGCAAACATGCCCCTGTACACACTTGTCATCAAAGTGATGTGCGGGGTTGCTGTTGGCCCACGAGAAGCTGCGTTGTGGGGAGGTAGCAGAAAGACTCTTGTGTGGCCATGGGGGCAGCACTGTTGGAGCTCTCCATCAGTCAGAAATGTTTCACCAGCACAGAGGCCATGATGCAGGTCCCCAGGGCACTCAAGGCTACTTTGCACAAGTGTGACTAGGCTGGGGCCAACTGGAGAAGCCAGGAAATTAAGGGATGCTGATGTCAGACCAGCCCCATCTGGTGGACAAGAACACCCTGGAGAGTTAAGGTTTAATAGTTCCTCTAGGGCTAACGTCTCCTATGGGAGCAAGTCAAGCCTGGGGTAATGGCTGTCTCTGCCTCTGCTCCACCACAGATGCTGCTGCACGAAACTCTCTAGGCTTCAACTCAGCTGGATTGCTACCCTTACCATTTCTTTAAGCAGCTCTCCCTGCCAACTCGAGTGTCATGGTGGTTGAGAGGTCTCCTTCTGCTGGCATTCAAGAAACCTATGGAGAGAAAACAGATTGCTTTTTTACCAGTTCAACTCATGCATTCTGGAGTTATTGGCGGCCAGGGACAAGTTCCAGTGTGGAGTAGCCCCGCTTCCTCCCTCTTGCTAGCTACTGTTTCTTTCTTCTCCTCACTCTGATGATGCATTAGGAGCGTGCCAATCATCTTGGTCCCTCAGTGGCATCGGGGTGCTCCAGTATTGGATTTATATATATACACACTCATATACACACACATATAGTGAGTTTTATATGTTTACATATTTTATTTTTTTTATATATACTTTAAGTTCTGGGATACCTGTGTAGAACGTGCTGGTTTGTTACATAGATATGCACGTGCCATGGTGGTTTGTTGCACCCATCAGCCCCTCACCTACATTAGGTATTTCTCCTAATGCTATCCCCCCGCAGTGCCCCTGTCACTGCCGACAGGACCTGGTGTGCGATGTTTCCATCCCTGTGTTCATGTCTTCTCATTGTTCAAATCCCACTTATGAATGAGAACGTGCAGGGTTTTGTTTTCTGTTCCTCTGTTAGTTTGCTGAGAATGATGGTTTTGGGCTTCATCCCCATCCCTGGAAAGGACATGAACTCATCGTTTTTCATGGCTGCATAGTATTCCATGGTGTATATGTGCCACATTTTCTTGCTTCAGTCTATCCTTGATGGGCATTTGGGTTGGTTCCAAGTCTTTGCTATTGGGAATAGTGTCGCTATAAACATACACGTGAATGTGTCTTTATAGCAGCATGATTTATAATCCTTTGGGTATATACCCAGTAATGGGATGACTGGGTCAAATGGTATTTCTGTTTCTAGATCCTGGAGAAATTGCCACCGTGTCTTCCATAATAGTTGAGCTAATTGACACTCCCACCAACAGTGTAAAAGTGTTCCTATTTCTCCATATCCTCTACAGCATCTGTTGCTTCCTGACTTTTTAATGATCACCATTCTAACTTGCATGAGATGGTATCTCATTGTGATTTTGATGTGCATTTCTCTAATGACCAGTGGTAATGAGCTTTTTTTCATATGTTTGCTGACCGCATAAGTGTCTTATTTAACAAGTATCTGTTCAAATCATTTCCTCACTTTTTGATGGGGTGGTTTGTTTTTTTGACTTGTAAATTTGTTTAATTTCTTTGTAGTTTCTGGATATTAGCCCTTTGTCAGATGGGTAGATTAAAAAAAAATTTCCCCTTTCTGTAGGCTGCCTGTTCATTCTGAGGATAGTTTCCTTTGCTGTGCAGAACCTCTTTAGTTTAATTAGATCCCATTTGTCAATTTTTTCTTTTGTTGCCATTGCTTTTGGTGTTTTAGTCATGAAGTCTTTGCCCATGCATATGTCTTGAATGGTATTACCTAGGTTTTCATCTGGGGTTTTTGCGTTTGTTTGTTTTAGGTCTTACATTCAAATATGTAACCCATCTTGAGTTAATTTTTGTGTAAGGTGTAAGGAAGGGGTCCAGTTTCAGTTTTCTGCATGTGGCTAGCCAGTTTTCCCAGCACCATTTATTAAATAGGGAACCCTTTCTCCATTGCTTGTTTTTGCCTAGTTTGTCAAATATCAGATGGTTGTAGATGTGTGGCATTATTTCTGAGGACTCTGTTCTGTTCCATTGTTCTATATATCTGTTTTGGTACCACTATCATGCTGTTTTGGTTACTGTAGCCTTGTAGTATAGTGGAAGTCAGGTAGCATGATGCCTCCAGCTTTCTTCTTTTGGCTTAGGATTGTCTTGGCTATATGGGCTCTTTTTTCTTCCATATGTAATTTAAAGTAATTTTTTCTAATTCTTTGAAAAAAGTCAATGGTAGCTTCATGAGGATTGCATTGAATCTATCAATTGCTTTGGGCAATATGGCCATTTTCAGGACATTGATTATTCCTGTACATGAACGTGGAATGATTTTCCATTTTTTTTCCTCCCTTATTTCCTGAGGTTTTCCTGAAGTTGCTTATCAGCTTAATGAGATTTGGGGCTCAGATGACAAGGATTTCTAAATATACCATCATATTATCTGCAAATAGAGACAATTTGATTTTCTCTCTTCCTATTTGAATACCTTTTATTTTTTTCTCTTGCCTGATAGTGCTGGCTGGAACTTTCAATAATATGTTGAATCGGAGTGGTAAGAGAGGGCATCCTTCTCTTGTGCCAGGTTTTCAAAAGGAATGCATCCAGGTTTTGCCGATTCAGTATGATATTGACTGTACGTTTCTCATACGTATTTCATATTATTTTGAGATACTTTCCATCAATACCCAGTTTATTGAGAGTTTTTAGCATGAAGAGGTTTGGAATTTTATGGAAGGCCTTTTCTGCATCTATTGAGATAATTGTATGGTTTTTGTCATTGGTTCTGTTTATGTGATGGTTTACGTTTATTGATTTGAGTATGTTGAACCACCCTTGCATCCCGGATATGAAGCCAACTTGATCATGGTGGATAAGCTTTTTGATGTCCTGCTGAATTCGGTTTGCCAGTGGTTTTTTTTTTTTAATGCAAAAATTTTAAGAGTACAGCACCATGAATTTTGCAAAGTGAACACATTATTGTAAGCATTACATTAACCAGAACATTAATACCACATAGAAACTTCTCTGTGGCCCCTCGTAATTGTTACACTTTCTACAAAATTAACCACTATTTTTTTTTTAATTTTTTTTTATTATTATACTTTAAGTTCTAGGGTACATGTGCACAGCGTGCAGGTTTGTTACATATGTATACATGTGCCATGTTGGTGTACGGTACCCATTAACTCGACATTTACATTAGGTATATATCCTAATGCTATGCCTCCCCCTACCCCTCCCCACAATAGGCCCCGGTGTGTGATGATCCCCTGTGTGCAAGTGATCTCATTTTTCAATTCCCACCTATGAGTGAGAACATGCAGTGTTTGATTTTCTGTTCTTCTGATAGTTTGCTGAGAATGATGGTTTCCAGCCGCATCCATCTCCCTACAAAGGACACGAACTCATCATTTTTTATGGCTGCATAGTATTCCATGGCGTATATGTGCCACATTTTCTTAATCCACTCTGTCACTGATGGACATTTGGGTTGATGCCAAGTCTTTGCTATTGTGAATAGTGCCACAATAAACACACGTGTGCATGTGGCTTTATAGCAGCATGATTTATAATCCTTTGGGTATATACCTGGTAATGGGATGGCTGGGTCAAATGGTATTTCTAGTTCTAGATACTTGAGGAATCGCCACACTGTTTTCCACAATGGTTGAACTAGTTTACAGTCCCACCAACAGTGTAAAAGTATTCCTATTTCTCCACATCCTCTCCAGCACCTGTTGTTTCCTGACTTTTTAATGATTGCCATTCTAACTGGTGTGAGATGGTATCTCATTGTGGTTTTGACTTGCATTTCTCTGATTGTTATTAATGATGAGCATTTTTTCATGTGTCTGTTGGCTGTATGAATGTCTTCCTTTGAGAAGTGTCTGTTCATATCCTTTGCCCACTTTTTGATGGGGTTGTTGCTTTTTTCTTATAAATTTGTTTGACTTCTTTGTAGGTTCTAGGTATTAGCCCTTTGTCAGATGAGAAGATTGCAAAAATTTTCTCCCATTCTGTAGGTTGCCTGTTCACTCTGATGGTAGTTTCTTTTGCTGTGCAGAAGCTCTTTAGTTTAATTAGATCCCATTTGCCAATTTTGGCTTTTGTTGCCCTTGCTTTTGGTGTTTTAGAGATGAAGTTCTTGCCCATTCCTATGTCCTGAATGGTATTACCTAGGTTTTCTTCTAGGGTTTTTATGGTTTTAGGTCTAACATTTAAGTCTGTAATCCATCTTGAATTAATTTTCATATAAGGAGTAAGGAAAGGATCCAGTTTCAGCTTTCTACTTATGGCTAGCCAGTTTTCCCAGCATCATTTATTAAATAGGGAGTCCTTTCCCCATTTGTTGTTTTTGTCAGGTTTGTCAAAGATCAGATGGTTGTAGATGTGTGGTATTATTTCTGAGGGCTCTGTTCTGTTCCATTGGTCACGATCTCTGTTTTGGTACCAGTACTATGCTGTTTTGATTACTGGAGCCTTGTTGTATAGTTTGAAATCAGGTAGTGTGATGCCTCCAGCTTTGTTCTTTTGACATAGGATTGTCTTGGCAATGGGGGGGTCCTTTTTGGTTCCATATGAACTTTAAAACAGTTTTTTCCAATTCTCTGAAGAAAGTCATTGGTATCTTAATGGGGATGGCATTGAATCTATAAATTACCTTGGGCAGTATGGCCATTTTCACAATATTGATTTTTCCTATCCATGAGCATGATATTTTCTTCCATTTGTTTGTGTCCTCTTTTATTTCACTGAGCAGTGGTTTGTAGTTCTCCTTGAAGAGGTCCTTTACATCCCTTGTAAGTTGGATTCCTAGGTATCTTATTCTCTTTGAAGCAATTGTGAATGGAAGTTCATTCATGATTTGACTCTCTGTCTCTCTGTTACTGGTGTATAAGAATTCTTGTGATTTTTGCACATTGATTTTGTATCCTGAGACTTTGCTGAAGTTGCTTATCAGCATAAGGAGATTTTGTGCTGAGACGATGCAGTTTTTGAAATATACAATCATGTCATCTGCAAACAGGGACAATTTGACTTCTTCTTTTCCTAATTGAATACCCTTGATTTCTTTCTCTTGCCTGATTGCCCTAGCCAGAACTTCCAACACTATGTTGAATAGGAATGGTGAGAGAGGGCATCCCTGTCTTGTGCCAGTTTTCAAAGGGAATTTTTCCAGTTTTTGCCCATTCAGTATGATATTGGCTGTGGGTTTGTCATAAATAGCTCTTATTATTTTGAGATACGTTCCATCAATACCGAATTTATTGAGAGTTTTTATTTTATTTTATTTTATTTTTATTTTTTTATTATCTTATTTTATTTGTTTTTTTATTTTTTTATTATTATTATACTTTAAGTTCTAGGGTACATGTGCATAACGTGCAGGTTTGTTACATATGTTTACTTGTGCCATGTTGCTGTGCTGCACCCATCAACTCGTCGCATGAAGGACTGTTGAATTTTGTCAAAGGCCTTTTCTGCATCTATTAAGATAATCATGTGGTTTTTGTCTTTGGTTCTGTTTATATGCTGGATTACGTTTGTTGATTTGCATATGTTGAACCAGCCTTGCATCCCCGGGATGAAGCCAACTTGATCATGGTGGATAAGCTTTTTGATGTGCTGCTGGATCGGTTTGCCAGTATTTTATTGAGGATTTTTGCATCAATGTTCATCAGGGATATTGGTCTAAACTTCTCTTTTTTTGTTTGTCTCTGCCAGGCTTTGGTATCAGGATGATGTTGGCCTCATAAAATGAGTTAGGAAGGATTCCCTCTTTTTCTATTGATTGGAATAGTTTCCGAAGGAATGGTACCAGCTCCTCCTTCTACCTCTGTTAGAATTCAGCTGTGAATCCATCTGATCCTGGACTTTTTTTGGTGTCTAGGCTATTAATTATTGCCTCAATTTCAGAGCCTGCTATTGGTCTATTCAGGGATTCAGCTTCTTCCTGGTTTAGTCTTGGGAGAGTGTAAGTGTCCAGGAAATTATCCATTTCTTCTAGATTTTCTAGTTTATTTGCATAGAGGTGTTTATAGTATTCTCTGATGGTAGTTTGTATTTCTGTGGGGTTGGTGGTGATATCCCCTTTATCATTTTTTATTGCATCTATTTGATTCTTCTCTCTTTTCTTCTTTATTAGTCTTGCTAGTGGTCTATCAATTTTGTTGACCTTTTCAAAAAACCAACTCCTGGATTCATTGATTTTTTGGAGGGTTTTTTGTGTCTCTATCTCCTTCAGTTCTGCTCTGATCTTACTTATTTCTTGCCTTCTGCTAGCTTTTGAATGGGTTTGTTCATGCTTCTCTAGTTCTTTTAATTGTGATGTTAGAGTGTCAATTTTAGATCTTTCCTGCTTTCTCTTGTGGGCATTTAGTGCTATAAATTTCCCTCTACACACTGCTTTAAATGTGTCCCAGAGATTCTGGTATGTTGTATCTTTGTTCTCATTGGTTTCAAAGAACATCTTTATTTCTGCCTTCATTTCTTTATGTACCCAGTAGTCATTCAGGAGCAGATTATTCAGTTTCCATGTAGTTGAGCGGTTTTGAGTTTCTTAGTCCTGAGTTCTAGTTTGATTGCACTGTGGTCTGAGAGACAGTTTGTTATAATTTCTGTTCTTGCACATTTGCTGAGTAGTGCTTTACTTCCAATTATGTGGTCAATTTTGGAATAAGTGTGATGTGGTGCTGAGTAGAATGTATATTCTGTTGATTTGGGGTGGAGAGTTCTGTAGATGTCTATTAGGTCTGCTTGCTGCAGAGATGAGTTCAATTCCTGGATATCCTTGTTAACTTTCTGTCTCATTGATCTGTCTAATGTTGACAGTGGGGTGTTGAAGTCTCCCATTATTATTGTATGGGAGTCTAAGTCTCTTTGTAAGTCTCTAAGGACTTGCTTTATGAATCTGAGTGCTCCTGTATTGGGTGCATATATATTTAGGATAGTTAGCTCTTCCTGTTGAATTGATCCCTTTACCATTATGTAATGGCCTTCTTTGTCTCTTTTGATCTTTGATGGGTTAAAGTCTGTTTTATCAGAGACTAGTATTGCAACCCCAACTTTTTTTTGTTCTCCATTTGCTTGGTAGACCTTCCTCCATCCCTTCATTTTGAGTCTATGTATGTCTCTGCATGTGAGATGGGTCTCCTGAATACAGCAGAGTGATGGGTCTTGACTCTTTATCCAGTTTGCCAGTCTGTGTCTTTTAATTGGAACATTTAGTGCATTTACATTTAAGGTTAATATTGTTATGTGTGAACTTGATCCTGCCGTTATGATATTAACTGGTTATTTTGCTCGTTAGTTCATGCAGTTTCTTCCTAGCCTCGATGGTCTTTACATTTTGGCATGTTTTTGCAATGGCTGGTACCTGTTGTTCCTTTCCATGTTTAGTGCTTCCTTCAGGGTCTCTTGTAAGGCAGGCCTGGTGGTAACAAAATCTCTAAGCATTTGCTTATCTGTAAAGGATTTTATTTCTCCTTCACTTATGAAACTTAGTTTGGCTGGATATGAAATTCTGGGTTTAAAATTCTTTTCTTTAAGAATGTTGAATATTGGCCCCCACTCTCTTCTGACTTGTAGAGTTTCTACTGAGAGATCTGCTGTTAGTCTGATGGGCTTCCCTTTGTGGGTAACCCGACCTTTCTCTCTGGCTGCCCTTAAGATTTTTTCCTTCATTTCAACTTTGGTGAATCTGGCAATTATGTGTCTTGGAGTTGCTCTTCTCGAGGAGTATCTTTGTGGCCTTCTCTGTATTTCCTGAATTTGAATGTTGGCCTGCCCTACTAGGTTGGGGAAGTTCTCCTGGATGATATCCTGAAGAGTGTTTTCCAACTTGGTTCCATTTTCCCCCCCACTTTCAGGCACCCCAATCAGACGTAGATTTGGTCGTTTTACATAATCGCATACTTCTTGCAGCCTTTGTTCATTTCTTTTTCTTCTTTTTTCTTTTGGTTTCTCTTCTCGCTTCATTTCGTTCATTTGATCCTCAATCGCTGATACTCTTTCTTCCAGTTGATCGAGTCGGTTACTGAAGCTTGTGCATTTGTCACATATTTCTCGTGTCATGGTTTTCATCTCTGTCCATTCGTTTATGGCCTTCTCTGCATTAATTATTCTAGTTATCAATTCTTCCACTTTTTTTTCAAGATTTTAGTTTCTTTGCGCTGGGTACGTAATTCCTCCTTTAGCTCTGAGAAGTTTGATGGACTGGAGCCTTCTTCTCTCATCTGGTCAAAGTCATTCTCCATCCAGCTTTGATCCGTTGCTGGCGATGAGCTGTGCTCCTTTGCAGGGTGTGATGCGCTCTTATTTTTTGAATTTCCAGCTATTCTGCCCTGCTTTTTCCCCATCTTTGTGGTTTTATCTGCCTCTGGTCTTTGATGATGGTGACGTACTGATGGGGTTTTGGTGTGGGTGTCCCTCCTGTTTGTTAGTTTTCCTTCTAACAGTCAGGACCCTCAGCTGTAGGTCTGTTGGAGATTGCTTGAGATCCACTCCAGACCCTGTTTGCCTGGGTGTCAGCAGCAGAGACTGCAGAAGATAGAATATTGCTGAACAGTGAGTGTACCTGTCTGATTTTTGCTATGGAAGCTTCCTCTCAGGGGTTTACTCCACCGTGTGAGGTGTGGGGTGTCAGTCTGCCCCTAGTTGGGGATGTCTCCCAGTTAGGCTACTCAGGGGTCAGGGACCCACTTGAGCAGGTAGTCTGTCCGTTCTCAGATCTCAACCTCCGTGTTGGGAGATCCACTGCTCTCTTCAAAGCTGTCAGACAGAGTCGTTTGCTTCTGCAGAGGTTTCAGCTGCTTTTTGTTGTTGTTGTTGTTGTTGTTGTTGTTGATCTGTGCCCTGTCCCCAGAAGTGGAGTCTACATCGACAGGCAGGACTCCTTGAGCTGCTGTGAACTCCACCCAGTTCGAGTTTCCCAGCCTCTTTGTTTATCTACTTAAGCCTTAGCAATGGCAGGCACCCCTCCCCCAGCCTTGCTTCTGCCTTGCTGTGAGATGGCAGACTGCTGTGCTAGCAATGAGGGAGGCTCCGTGGGTGTGGGACCCTCCCAGCCAGGTGTGGGATATAGTCTCCTGGTTTGCCCGTTTGCTAAGATCCTTGGTAGAGCGCAGTATTGGGGTGGGAGTTACCCGATTTTCCAGGTGTTGTGTGTCTCAGTTGCCCTGGCTAGGAAAAGGGATTCTCTTCCCCCTTGCGCTTCCCAGGTGAGGCGATGCCTAGCCCTGCTTCAGCTCTGGCTGGTCGGGCTGCAGCAGCTGTCTAGCACTGATTGTCGAGCACTCCCTAGTGAGATAAACCCAGTACCTCAGTTGAAAATGCAGAAATCACCTGTCTTCCGTGTCGCTCGTGCTGGGAGTTGGAGACTGGAGCTGTTCCTATTCGGCCATCTTGCTCCACCCCCTATGTGCCACATTTTCTTAATCCAGTATATCATTGATGGTTATTTGGGTTGGTTCCAAGTCTTCGCTATCATGAATAGTGCTGCAATAAACATACGTGTGCATGTGTCTTTATAATAGCATGATTTATAATCCTTTGGGTATATCCCCAGTAATGGAATTGCTGGGTCAGATTGTATTTCTAGTTCTGGATCTTTGAGGAATACCCCACACTGTCTTCCACAATAGTTGAACTAATTTACACTCCAACTAATAGTGTAAAAGCATTCCTATTTCTCGACATCCTCTCCAGTATCTGTAGTTTCCTGACTGTTTAATGATTGCCATTCTAACTGACATGAGATGGTATCTCATTGTGGTTTTGACTTGCATTTGTCTGATGACCAGTGATGATGAGCATTGTTTCATGTGTCTGTTGGCTGCATAAATGTCTTCTTTTGAGAATGTCTTCTTTTGAGAAGTGTCTGTTCATATCCTTTGCCCACGTTTTGATGGGGTTGTTTGTTTTTTTCTTGTAAATTTGAGTTCTTTGTAGATTCTGGATATTAGCCCTTTGGCAGATGGGTACATTGCAAATATTTTCTCCCATTCTGTAGGTGGTCTGTTCACTCTTATGGTAGTTACTTTTGCTGTGCAGAAGCTCTTTAGTTTAATTAGATCCCGTTGGTCTATTTTGGCTTTTGTTGCCATTGCTTTTGGTGTTTTAGTCAGGAAGTCTTTGCCCGTGCCTATGTCCTGAATAGTATTGACTAGGTTTTCTTCTAGGATTTTTATGGTTTTAGGTCTAACATTTAAGTCTTTTATCCATCTTGAATTAATTTTTGTATAAGGTATAAGGAAGGGATCCAGTTTCAGCTTTCTACATATGGCTAGCCAGTTTTCTCAGCACCATTTATTAAATAGGGAATCCTTTCCCCATTGCTTGTTTTTGTCGAGTTTGTCAAAGATCAGATGGTGGTATATGTGTGGTGTTATTTCTGAGGCCTCTGTTCTGTTCCATTGGTCTATATAAACAGTACCATGCTGTTTTGGTTACTCTAGCCTTGTCGTATAGTATGAAGTCAGGTAGCGTGATGCCTCCAGCTTTGTTCTTTTTGCTTAGGATTGTGTTGGCTATGCGGGCTCTTTTTTGTTTCCGTATAAACTATAGGGTAGTTTCTTCCAATTCTGTGAAGAAAGTCATTGGTAGCTTGATGGGGATGGCAATAAATCTGTAAATTACCTTGGGCTGTATGGCCATTTTCATGATATTGATTCTTCCTATCCATGAACATGAAATGTTCTTCCACTGGTTTGTGTTCTCTTTTATTTCGTTAAGCAGTGGTTTGTAGTTCTCCTTGAAGAGGTCCTTCACATCCCTTGTAAGTTGGATTCCTAGACATTCTTTTCTGTTTGTAGCAATTGTGAATGGACGTTCACTCATGAATTGGCTCTCTGTCTGTTATTGTTTTATAGGAATGCTTGTGATTTTTGCACATTGATTTTGTATCCTGAGACTTTGCTTAAGTTGCTTATCAGCTTAAGGAGGTTTTGGGCTGCGACTGTGGGGTTTTCTAAATATACAATCATGTCATCTGCAAACAGGGATAATTTGACTTCCTGTTTTCCTAATTGAATACCCTTTATTTCTTTCTCTTGCCTGATTGCTCTGGCCAGAACGTCCAACACTATGTGGAACAGGAGTGTTGAGAGAAGGCATCCTTGTCTTGTGCCAGTTTTCAAAGGGAATGCTTCCAGTTTTTTTTCCCATTCAGTATGATATTGACTGTGCGTTTGTCATAAATAGCTCTTATTATTTTGAGATACGTTCCATCAATACCTAGTTTATTGAGAGCTTTTAGCATGAAGAGCTGTTGAATTTTGTCAAAGGCCTTTTCTGCATCTATTGAGATAATCATGTGATTTTTCTCATTGTTTCTGTTTATGTGATGGATTATGTTTATTGATTTGCATATGTTGAACCAGGCTTGCATCCCAGGGAAGAGGCCGACTTGATCATGGTGGATAAGCTTTTTGATGTGCTGCTGGATTCATTTTGCCAGTATTTTATTGAGGATTTTCGCATTGATGTTCATCAAGGTATCGGTCTAAAATTATCTTTTGTGTGTGTGTGTGTCTGCCTGACTTTGGTATCAGGATGATGCTGACCTCATACAATGAGTTGGGGAGGATTCCCTCTTCTTTTATTGTTTGGAATAGTTTCAGAAAGAATGGCACCAGCTCCTCTTTGTACCTCTGGTAGAATTTGGCTGTGAATCCGTCTGGTTCTGGACTTTCTTTGGTTGGTAAGCTATTAATTATTGTCTCAGTTTCAGAGCCTGTTATTGGTGTATTCAGAGATTCAGTTTCTTCCTGGTTTAGTCTTGGGAGGGTGTATGTGTCCAGGAATTTATCCATTTTTTTTAGATTTTCTAGTTTATTTGCATAGAGGTGTTTACAGTATTCTCTGATGGTAGTTTGTATTTCTGTGGGATCGGTGGTGATATCCCCTTTATCATTTTTTTATTGCATCTGTTTGATTCCTCTCTTTCCTTCTTTATTATTCTTTCTGGTGGTCTATCAATTTTGTTGATCTTTTCAAAACACCAGCTCCTGGATTCATTGTTTTTTGGAAGGGTTTTTTGTGTTTCTATCTCCTTCAGTTCTGCTCTGATCTTAGTTATTTCTTGCCTTCTGCTAGATTTTGAATGTGTTTGCTCTTGCTTCTCTAGTTCTTCTAATTGTATTGTTAGGGTGTCAATTTTAGATCTTTCCTGCTTTCTCTTGTGTGCATTTAGTGTTATAAATTTCCCTCTACACACTGCTTTAAATGTGTCCCCGAGATTCTGGTACAATGTGTCTTTGTTCTCATTGGTTTCACAGAACATCTTTCTTTCTGCCTTCATTTTGTTATTTACCCAGTTGTCATTCGGGAGCAGGTTGTTTTGTTTCCATGTAGTTGTGCAGTTTTGAGTGAGTTTCTTAATCTTGAGTTCTAATTTGATTGCACTGTGGTCTGAGAGACAGTATTTTGTGATTTCTGTTCTTTTACATTTGCTGAGGAGTGCTTTACTTCCAATAACGTGGTCAATTTTGGAATAAGTGTGATGTGGTGCTGAGAAGAATTTATATTCTGTTGTTTTGGGGTGGAGAGTTTGGTAGATGTCTATTAGGTCTGATTGTTGCAGAGCTGAGTTCAGGTCCTGGATATCCTTGTTATACCTTCTGTCTCGTTGATCTGTCCAATATTGACAGTGGGGTGTTAAAGTTTCCCCCTATTGTTATGTGTAAATCTAAGTCTCTTTGTAGGTATCTAAGGACTTACTTTATGAATCTGGGTGCTCCTGTATTGGGTGCATATATATTTAGGATAGTTAGCTCTTCTTGTTGAATTTTCCCCTTTACCGTTATGTAATGGCCTTCTTTGTCTCTTTCAATCTTTGTTGGATTAAACTCTGTTTTATCAGAGACTAGGATTTCAAACCCTCCTTTTTTTTTTTTTTTTTGCTTTTCATTTGCTTGGTAGATCTTCCTCCGTCCCTTTATTTTGAGCCTATGTGTGTCTCTGCACATCAGATAGGTCTCCTGAATGCAGCACACTGTTGGTTCTTGACTCTATCCAATTTGCCAGTCTGTGTCTTTTAATTGTGGCATTTAGCCCATTTACATTTAAGGTTAATATTGTTATGTGTGAATTTGATCCTGTCATTATGATGTTAGGTAGTTATTTTGCCCGTTAATTGATGCCATTTCTTCATAACATTGATGGTCTTTACAGCTTGGTGTGTTTATGCAGTGGCTGGTACCAGTTGTTCCTTTCCATGTTTAGTGCTTCTTTCAGGAGCTCTTTTAAGGAAGGCCTGGCCTAGTGGTGACAAAATCTCTCAGCATTTGCTTGTCTGTAAAGGATTTTATTTCTCCTTCACTTATGAAGCTTAGTTTGGTTGGATATGAAATTCTGTGTTGAAAATTCTTGTTTTTAAGAATGTTGAAGATTGGCCCCCACTCTCTTCTGGCTTATAGGGTTTTTACCAAGAGAGATAGGCTGTTAGTCTGATGGGCTTCCCTTTTTGGATAACCTGACATTTCTGTCTGGCTGCCCTTAACATTTTTTCCTCCATTTCAATGTTGGTAAATCTGATGATTATGTGTCTTGCGGTGCTCTTCTCGAGGAGTATCTTTGTGGAATTCTCTGTATTTCTTGAATTTGAATGTTGGCCTGCCTTGCTAGGTTGGGGATGTTCTCCTGCATAATATTCTGAAGAGTGTTTTGTAACTTAGTTCCATTCTCCCTGCCACTTTCAGGTACACCAATCAAATGTAGATTTGGTCTTTTCACATAGTCCCATATTTCTTGGAGGCTTTGTTCATTTCTTTTTACCTGTTTTTCTCTAAACTTGTCTTCTGGCTTTATTTCATTAATTTGATCTGCAGTCACTGATACCCTTTCTTCCACTTGATCAAATCAGCTATTGAAGCTTGTGCATGTGTCACGAAGTTCTCGTGCCATGGTTTTCAGCTCCATCAGGTTACTTAAGTTCTTCCCTACACTGTTTACTCTAGTTAGCCATTTGTCTAATCTTTTCTCAAGGTTTTTAGCTTCTTTGCAATGGGATAGAACACGCTCCTTTATCTCAGAGAAGTTTGTTATTACCTACCTTCTGAAGCCTCCTTCTGTCAACTCATCAAAGTCATTCTCCGTCCAACTTTGTTCCGTTGCTGGTGAGGAGCTGTGATCCTTTGGGGGTGAAAGTTTTTTAGAATTTTCAGCTTTTCTGCTCTGGTTTCTCCCCATATTTGTGGTTTTATGTAACTTTGGTCTTTGATGTTGGTGACCTACAGATGGGGTTTTGGTGCAGATATCCTTTTTATTGATGTTGATGCTATTCCTTTCTGTTTGTTAGTTTTCCTTCTAACAGTGAGGTTCCTCAGCTGCAGGTCTGTTGGAGTTTGCTGGAGGACCACTCCAGACCCTGTTTGCCTGGGTATCACCAGCGGAGGCTGCAGTACAGCAAATATTGCAGAACAGCAAATATTGCTGCCTGATCCTTCCTCTGGAAGCTTCATCCCAGAGGGGCACCCACCTGTATGAGGTGTCTTTCCGCCCCTACTGGGAGGTGTCTCCCAGTTAGGCTACACAGGGGTCAGGGACCCACTTGAGTAGGCAGTCTGTCCATTGTCAGGGCTCAAATGCTTTGCTAGGAGAACCATAGCTCTCTTTAGAGCTGTCAGACAGGGATGTTTAATTCTGCAAAAGTTTCTGCTGCCTGTTTTTCAGCTATGCCCTGCCCACAGAGGTAGAATCTATAGAGGCAGTAGGCCTTGCTGAGCTGCAGTAGGCTCCGCCCAGTTCAAGCTTCCTGGATGCTTTGTTTACCTACTCAAGTCTCAGCAATGGTGGACTCCCCTCCCCCAGCCAGGTTGCAGCCTCACTGGTCCATCTCAGACTGCTGTGCTAGCAGTGATCAAGGCTCCATGGGCATGGGACCCACTGAGTCAGGCACTGGAGAGAATCACCTGATCTTCCAGTTGCTAAGACTGTGGGAAAAGCGCAGTGTTTGGGTGGGAGTTTTCCATTTTTCCAGGTACAGTCTGTCACAGCTTCCCTTGGCTAGGAAAGGGAAATCCCCTAACCCCTTGTGTTCCCGGGTGGGTCGACGCCCCACCCTGCTTCAGGTCACCCTCCATGTGCTGCACCCACAGTCCAACAAGTCCCAGTGACATGAACCAGGTATCTCAGCTGGAAATGTGGAAATCACCCGTTTTCTGCATTGATCACTCTGGGAGCTGCAGATCAGAGCTGTTCTTATTCGGCCATCTTGGAACAGAGCCCCGCTCCTCTTTAATTTCTTTTAGCAATGTTTGAGAGTTTTCAGTGGACAAATCTTTCACCTCCTTGGTAAAATATATTCCCAATTTTTATTTTTATTCTTTTTAATGTTATTGTAAATGGAATTTAAAAAAATCTTTTCCGTTGTTCATTGCTTGTGTGTAGAAACACAACTGATTTTTGTTTGTTGGCTTGTATCATGAAAATTTGCTGAGTTTTGTTATTAGCTCCCACAGGTTTTTAAAAAATTTTGACAGATTTTCTATATACAGGATTATATCATCTGCAGATGTAAATATTTTTACTTCTTTCTTTCTAATGCCAATGCATTTTTTTAACCCGCCTAATTGTACTGGCTATTACTTCCAGTGCAATGTTGAATAGTAGTGTTGAAAGCAGACATCCTTTTCTTATTTCTGATCTTAAGGGGAAAGGTTTTATTCTTTTACTATTAAGTGTAATTTAGCTGTGGGCTTTTCATAAATGCCTTTTATCATTTTGAGGAATTATTGTTTCTAGTTCTTGCTTTCTGGGTGCTTTTATTATGAAAGTTTATTGGATTTTGTCAAATGCTATTTCTGCATCAACTGAGAAGATTGTTAATTTTTTTTATATGTATGTGTATATATGTGGTATATTATATTGATTGGTTTCCATAAATTTGGTAGTAATGTCTCCACTTTTATTTCTGATGTTAGTTATTTGCATCTTCACCTGTTTTCTATTTATGTATTGCTTAAGGTTTGATAATGTTGTTGATCTTTTATATGAATTATATTTTGGTCTTTAAAATTTTTTTCTATTGCTTTTCTATTCCCTATTTTGTTTACCTCTGTTCTGATCTTCATTTTTCTGTTCTTCTGCCAACTTTGTGTTAAGTTTGCCCTTTTGTAGTTCCTAAGAGTGAAAAGTTGTGTTGTTTTGAGAAGTTTTATTTTTAAATTTATGCATTTGCTGCTGTAAAATTCCCACTGAGCATTGTTTTCACCATATTTTATAAGTTTTCATATGTTGTGTTTTGATTTTCATTTTCTTTGGGCTATTGTCTAATTTACTTTGTGTTTTCTTCTTAAACCAATTCGTTGTTTAAGAGTGTTTTGTTTAATTTCTTCATAGTTATAAATTTCTCAGTTTTCCTTCTGGTATTGATTTCATTGTGGCCAGAAATAATCCTTTGTGTGGTTTTGATCTCTTTACATTTATTGATACTTGTTTTGTGCCTTATAATATGTTCTAGGCTGAGCATAGTGGCTCACACTTGTAATCCCAGCACTTTGAGAGGCCAAGGTGGGAGGATCATGAGCCCAGGAATTTGAGACCTTCCTGAGCAACATAGTAAGACCTTGTCTCTACAAAGAAATAAAAAAATTCACCAGGCATAGTGGTGTGCACTTGTAGTCCCAGCTACTCAGGAGGCTTAGGTGATAGGATGGTTTGAGCTAGGGAGATTGAGGCTTCAGTCAGCTGCGATCATGCCACTGCACTCTAGTCTGGGCAGCAGAGCAAAAATTCTGTCTCAAAAAAAGAAAAAATGATCGATTTTATTCTAGAGAATGTTCCATGCTCACCTGAGAAATGTTGTTAGGTGGAGTGTTCTATATATGTCTACTAGGTTTAGTTTATAGTGTTTTCGATGTCCTCTATTCCCTTGTTGATCTTCTTTCTAAATGTTTGATTATTATTGAAAGTAGAACATTGAAGTCTTCAACTATTATTGTAAACTGTCTATTTTTCCCTTTAATCCTTTCAGTGTTTGCATATAATTTTGACTCTGTTGTTTTGTGCATGCATGTTTATAATTATTATACATTCTTGATAGATTAAGCTTTTATCAAAATAAAATGACCTTCATTTCTCATAACTTATTTTTCACTTTCTTTTTTATTTTATTTTTATTTTTATTTTAAGTTCCAGATTACACATGCAGGATGTGTAGGTTTGTTACATAGGTAAACACATGCCATCATGGTTTGCTGCACCTACAATCCATCACCTATTAAGCCCAGCATGCATTAGCTATTTTTCCTGATGCTCTCCCTCCCCCTGCCTGCCTCCCAACAGGCTCCAGTGTGTGTTGTTCCCCTCCCTGTGTCCATGTGTTCTCATTGTTCAGCTCCCACTTATGAGTGAGAACATGTGGTGTTTGGTTTTCTGTTCCTGCGTGAGTTTGCTGAGGATAATGGCTTCCAGCTCCATCTATGTCCCTGCAAAGGACATGATCTCATTCCTTTTATGGCTGTATGGTATTCCATGGTGAATATGTACCACATTTTCTTTATCTGGTCTATCATTGATGGGCATTTTGGTTGATTCCATGTCTTTGCTATTGTGAATAGTGCCACTTCTTTTAACTTAAAGTTTGTCTTTTGTAATGTTAATATAGTTACATCATCTCACTTTTGGTTACTATTTGCATGGAATAGCTTTTCTCATTATTTTGCTTCCAAATTATTCAAGTCTTTTGGCTCTAACCTAAGTCTATTGCGAATATCACATTGTTGGGTCATCCATTTTGTGCATTCTACCAGAGTCTGTTGTTAAACTGATGATTAAGTCATTTACATGTAATGTGGCTGCTAACTGGAAGGACTTCTGCTATACTGTATTTGTATCCTGTATGTCATATCTTACTTGTTTGTCAATTCCTCTAATACTGACTTTTTTTCTGTTTGATTTTTTCTAGTGTATTTTGATTCCCTTCTAATTTTGCTTCCTGTATATATCTTAGTTGTTTTTATAGTTTTCATGATGATCATTACAATAGGCATCCTAAAATTAGATCGACCTGGTTCGAATTTATGCCAATGTAGTTTCAATTATGTCCAAAATCCTTGTTCCTGTATGGCTTACTTCTTTATGTTGTTTTTGTCACAAATTATATCTTTACATGTTCTGTCTTCATTAACATGTATTGATAATTTTTGTTTCATTACTTTGTCTTTTAAATCTTATTGAAAACAAAAAGGAATTACTAACCTAATATTAATAATACTTGCTTTTATATTTATTTATATAGTCACCTTTACTGAAGTTTTTTTATTTCTTTATGTGGCTTCAAGTTACTGTCCAATGCTCTTTTATCTCAACCCAAGGGACTCTCTCTCCCATTTTATTAGGGTCCGTCTACTGGTAATGAATTTTCTCAGCTTTTCTTTATCTGGTAATGTCTTAATCTCTGCTTATTCTCGAAGAAGAGTTTTACAAATAATTTTTGTTTAATAGTTTTTTCTTTCAGGATTTTGAATAAGTCAGTCTACTGCCTTCTAACTCTTATGGTTTCTGATGATAAATCTCATCTTTAAATTATTGAGGATCACATTTATGTGTGATGCATTATTGAAGATCACTTCTTTCTTGCTCCTCTCAGGATTCTCTCTTTCTCTTGGCTTTCAGCAGTTTGATTATAATGTATCTAGCTGTGGAGCTCTTTGAGTTTATTCTACTTTGAGCTCATTGGCCTTTTTGATGTGTAGATTCAATTGTCTATCAAATTTGGTATTTTACCATTCAGAACATATGCATGGGCAAAGACTTCATGACTAAAACACCAAAAGCAATGGCAACAAAAGCCAAAATTGACAAATGGGATCTAATTAAACTGAAGAGCTTCTGCACATCAAAATAAACTATCATCAGAGTGAACAGGCAACCTACAGGATGGGAGAAAATTTTTGCAATCTATCCATCTGACAAAGGGCTAATATCCAGAATCTACAAAGAACTTAAATTTACAAGAAAAAGACAAACAATCTCATCAAAAAGTGAGCAAAGGATATAAACAGACACTTCTCAAAAGAAGACATTTATACAGCCAACAAACATATGAAAAAAAGCTCATCATCACTGGCCATTAGAGAAATGCAAATCAAAACAACAATGACATACCATCTCACGCCAGTTAGAATGGCGGTCATTAAAAAGTCGGGAAACAACGGATGCTGGAGAGGATGTGGAGAAATGCTTTTACACTGTTGTTAGGAGTGTAAATTAGTTCAATTATTGTGGAAGACAGTATGGCAATTCCTCAAGAATCTAGAACCAGAAATACTATTTGACCCAGCAATCCCATTACTGAGTATACACCCTAAGGATTATAAGTCATTCTACTATAAAGACATATATGCACATGTATGTTTATTGTGGCACTGTTCACAATAGCAAAGACTTGGAACCAACCCAAATGCCCATCAATGATGGACCAGATTCAGAAAATGTGGCACATATACACCATGGAATACTATGCAGTCATAAGAAAGGATGAGTTCATGTCCTTTTCAGGGACATGGATGAAACTGGAAACCATCGTTCTCGGCAAACTAACACAAGAACAGAAAATCAAACACTGCATGTTATCACTCACAAGTTGGAGTTGAACAATGAGAACACATGGACACAGGGAGGGGAACATCACACACTGGGGCCTGCCATGGGATCAGGGGCTGGGGGAGATAGCATTAGGAGAAATACCTAATGTAGATGATGGGTTGATGGGTGCAGCAAACCACCATGGCACGTGTATACCTATGTCACAAACCTGCATGTTCTGCACATGTATCCCAGAACTTAAAGTAAAATAAAATTTTTTAAAAAATTGATTTTTTTTGTTATTTCTTCAAATAGTCTTTCCACCCCATTCTCCCTCTTCTCCCTTTTGGACCTCCATAATGCACACGTTGTTATGCTTGAAGATGTCCCACATGACCCTTAAGGTCTGTTTATTTTTTGTCATTCTTATTTTCTGTCAGCTCCTCAGATTTGGTAAATTGCATTATCCTGTATTCAAGTTCAGTAGTTCTTTCTCCTGCCAGTTCAAATCTGCTCTGTGTCCCCTCTAGTGAAATTTTCATTCAGCTATTATACTTTTCAGTGTCAAAATTTTTATTTTAGTTCTTTTTGTAATGTGTTTTTATTGGTATTATGTTCAGAAATCCCTCTCCTGGTTTTCCGTAGCTTTTAATTTTTTAAGGTTTTTTTTTTTTTTTTTTTTTAACCTCTCTGAGCATGTTTAAGCCAGTTGATGCAGCTGGACGTGGTAGTTCATGCCTGTAATCTTAGCACTTTGGGAGGCAAAGGAGGGTGGATCCCTTGAGATCAGGAGTTCAAGACCAACCTGGCCAACATGGTGAAACCCCCATCTCTACTAAAACTACAAAAATTAGCTGGGCGTGGTGGTGCATGGCTGTAGTCCCAGCTACTCAAAGATGGCTTGAACCTGGGAGGAAGAGGTTGCAGTGAGCAGAGATCATGCCACTGCACTCCAGCCTGGGTGACAGAGCAAGACTCCGTCTCAGAAAAAAAAAAAAAAAAAGACAGTCTTTGTCTAAAAAGTTCAATGTCTGGACTTCTTTGTGGATAATTTTTGTTAATTTATTTTTTCCTGTAAACAAGCCATACTTTCGTGGTTTTTTTGTTTTTTTTTTGTTTTTGTATGCCTTGTTTTTGTTGAAAACTGGACATTTTAAATGTTATGTGGTAACTCTGAAAGTAAGAGTTTTCTCCCCTCCCTAGGTTTGCTGTTGGTGGTTGTTATGAACTGTGGACTTTCATTTGTATAGTGACTTTTCCAAACTAATTTTGCAAAATCTGTAATTATTATTTTGTGTTGTTACTGAAGTCTCCATTTTATTATCTCAGTGGTCAGACAGTGACCTGACAGGGATTTTTTTTTTTTTTAATATCTAGACAAAAACATTAAAAAGGAGAAAAAAGAAAAAAAAATGAAAAGAAAACACACACACACACACACACACACACACACGTGTCAAGTCTTCACAGATCGGTTTTGAATTTGAGAACTCCTTCAGTGCTAATATGAATGTATAGTCTGTTGTTTTGGGGTAGAGTGGGTGGAGTATTCTGTAGATATCTATCAGATCCCCTTGATCCAGAGGTGTATGAGGTGTCTGGTGACCCCTGTTGGGAGGTCTCACCCAGTCACGATGCAGGAGATCAAGCGCTTATTTAAGGAAGCAGTCTGGCCCCTTGGCTAAGCAGGTGCGCTGTGCTGGGGGGAATCCCACTCTTCTGGATTGTCCGGATTCCTCAGAACTAGCAGGGTTAAGTCCTCTGAATCGGAGACTGCGGCAGACCCTACCCCCAGGGGCTCTGTCCCAGGGAATCAGAGTTCTGTCTGTAAATACCTGGCTGGAGTTGCTAAAATTCCGCAAGGAGGCCCCGCCCAGTGAGGAGGGATGGATCCGGGTCCCACCTATGGAAGCAGTCTGGCCGTGATTGGCCACAGCTGCTGTGCTGCACTGTGGGGAGTTCCAAACCGCCCAGTCCCCTTGGCACCCACAGGGGATAAAGGCCTACTGGAGCCTCAGTGATGGCAGCCGACCCTTCCCCTCAGGTAGTCGGTCATCTTAGGCCATCTCCAGCGTGCTGCCCCTGGGCGCAATGTGAGCGGCCACCAAGAGTCTGCACAGTTCTGTGCTTGGGACCCAAGGACCTCCTCTAGTTTTTAGATATCATTCTGCTGCGAACCTTCTGGAAGATCTTGCACAAGTGCTTGTTTTTCTTTCTAAACTTCAGTGTTCTCATTTGTCAGATAAAGAGAGTTTGCAATTATGTGACCTCTTGCAGCTTTGATTTGTGGAATTCTATTATCCAGCAGGCAAAACAGTAAACATTGGGTGTGACTACCTGTGCCAAGAGGTGTGAAAAGTGGAATGGCTGGTCTCATATTGCATATGGACATAGACGTAGTTTTTTATATTGAATGCCTGGGCTAAATCAAATAACTGCCTTGTTCTTTAGTTTGCCTATCTGATATGTGAGCAGAATCAAGGACTAAGAAATATTTTAGTTAGTTGTTTTAAAAATCACATATTTCCCCAAGTTGCCTCAGGCAAAAGTGAGGGATATGTGGAGTGGTAAGAAAAAGCATTACAATTTTATACAGACCAAAGGTAGCATAATATAAAGAGTACTTAAATTGGCATCAGAAGTGTTGGCTTTTAGTTTTATTTTTTACTCACTGCGCTGACTTATATTGTGTGTGGTCTTTTCTCCACACTTCAGTTTGTCTCATCTATAAAATGAATAAATTATATAACTCACTGTTTCTTGGCAAACTTTAAACACTGAATAGTTATGGATTGATTTCCTTGAATGTATACTACATATGGGAGGAATTTTCTATTTGTGGTAAGGTTATATTTTTCTCTTAAAATCATTATTATTATTATTTTATTTATTTATTTATTTTTGGCCAGGCACACTGGCATGTGCCTGTAATCCTAACTACTCTAGAGGCTGAGGCAGGAGGACTGTTTGAGCTCAGGAGTTTGAAACCAATCTGGGCAACATAGTAAAACCCCATCATTAAAAAAAAAATCATTTTTTAGGTAAGTCCATTGAAAATATATATTAAGTAAAAAAATAGTCAAAGTCATGAAGGGGAAGGTCAGATAGTCTCTGAATTCTTTTTCTGAGACTCAAGTCCTGATTTATCTCATTCTCAAAATGGAAGCAGACACATCTGAAAAGCAGCATCTGCTGAGAATTTTTGTTATTGAGTCTGGGTTTGGCAGTTGACAGCTAAAATTTCTTTAACATGCTGGAAAACATAATCAAAAGAATCTTTATTCCCTATGCATTTTGGAGTGATGTTGTTCCCAATTAATTAGTGATAGAAGTGGACCTTACCATTCACAGGTGTAGAACAAGCAAGCTGGGAGTGCCCTCAGGTCATGAGGGCAGGCATTATGTAGTAAAATATCTTTCAGTGCACCAGCTATACCTTTAGTAAACTGATGCGGTATCTGGCTAAGTAGGGTCGAAAGCTGACATTCCCATAATAATAATAATATCATTTAGCATGTACTTGCCTTGTGTCAAGCAAGTTTGTAAGAACTTTATATGGAACATCTCATTGAATATTCATGACAACTCTATAAGGTAAATACTGTTATTACTACTTTTTTCAGATGAGAAACCTGATACACAGAGCAAGTAAGTACCATGCCTAAGGTCACAGAGCTAATAAAGAGTTAGGCTTCAAGCATCTATCTTTTCCGTCCCATGTGAAAGCTATTCCACTACTGAATTTCCCCACTAAAGTTACCAGGTACACTTTGTTAAATATGAACTTATCTAACTGATGGTCAGCTTTTGTATAGAACAACATTTCTTCCCTTAATTGACTTTTTATTCTGTGCTTTCTTAGTTCTTTGCCTTGGGACCCAGACTGCTACTGCTCTAAAGTTAAAGTTGGTACTATGTGGCATGAAACTGCTTTGGCAATCTGAGGTCTGTCATCTGGCCAAAGAGATCCTGGCTGTAAGCCTGAGTGCTCATGTGGAGCTGGACCTGGCAGGAATAGGTGTGATGAGGAGGATCCAGCCCGGGATTCTGAGAGAAAGGCTGGATCTGTTGCAATATAGTATTTATGAGAGAGAAGGTGGCCTGATGGGATCCAATGAGAAGAATTGATGAAAGAGCTAGTGAAAAATGACTACCCTCATCTCCACTCAGTTGAGAGCTAATTCTGTACTCTTCTTTTCACCCTGGTGACCTTTTCTGCCAGAAATCAGTGTTACAGCCAGAGGTCCAGAAGTTGCAAGTTCCTGAAAAGGACCTGGAAAGCTGGAGGGGGAATGGTCATGAGACAGGAGGGGCATCAGTTGGTTATAGGATTTTTTCCCCAGCTTTATTGAGGTATACTTGAGAAATAAAAAATTGTCTGTATTCATGGTGTACAGTACGATATTCATATATATATATATACATACACACACACACACACACGCACATTGTGAAATGATTCCCACAATCAAGATAATTAACATATCTGTCACCTTACAGTTACCATATTTTCTTTTTTTGTGTGTAGTGAAAACATTTAAGATCTACTCTCTTAGCAGATTTCATGTATACAATGCAATATTATTAACTGTAGTCACCATGCTGTACCTTAGCTCACTAGGCATTTGAAATGTTCTGCCTTTAAAATACCTTAGCAGTTCATAAACATTGTAACGTGTTAGAATTCTTATCCATACTTTCTTTGGTGCAATAGCATGCTTTAATAAATTCCTATTATGAGTTCTTGAGTGATCTTTCTAATAAGTTAGAACTCTTGGCCAGGCATGATGGCTCATGTCTGTAATCCCAGCTCTTTGGGAGACTGAGATGGGAGGATTACTTGAGGCCAGAAGTTTGATACCAATCTGACCAACAGTGCAAGACCCCTATCTCTATTAATTTTAAAAAAGAAAGGAAAACAAGTAGAACTCTCCAAGCCATGAAACACCTTGTAAGAACCAGAGACTTTGATATAACGGTCATAACGGTCCTAACACATTTTAGTACAAGTAACTATCCTCCCATTTCACCTTCCCCCTTATATACATTTGAACTTGCTCATGAACATTAGCATGCTCCTTTTTGAAATCAAATCTATTTAACAAACATTCCCTGAGCATCTACTCTATTGCAAGGCTTGTGCTGAGTGCTGAGCAGGAGATGCCAGTGCCTTAGAAAAAATTGAGGTTTTGCATTCACTGAGTTTTTGCATTCTATGACAAAAGCGTGATCCTGTCCTCTTACAGAATATACATTCTACCCTGGCTGCTCTGTTGTGCTCTATCATCTCTGCGGGGCGGGGGAAACAGAACCTCACCTTGCCATTGATTTCAGCTTATTCCTCAATCAGAACTGTTCATTAGGAACAATGAAACAATTCATTCTACATTCTTATTAAATATGCCACTTTCAGATACTCATATGTAAAAAGTTAAATTGTTCTGAAGCAAGACAACTGCAGGATCAACCCATTGGATCATGTTTTTGATTAACTGTCTTTTCGTGTTTCTTCAAATTCATTTATCTTTAACTGTTTAATCTAATCCATGTGTCAGTGTGGGGCAGTACTGAAGTCAGACTGCCCAAATTTTAAGTGCTAACCTCTGCACTTCTGTTTTAGTCCATTGGGCTGCTAGGACAAAGTACCACAGACTGGGTGGCTTATAAACAACAGAAATTTATTTCTCATGGTTCTGGAGGCTAGGAAGTCTAAAATCAGGGTGCCAGAATATTGGGTTTGTGGTAAGGGCCCACTTCCTTGTCCTGGTATGGCAGAAGGGGCAAGTGACCTCTCTGGGGCTCTTTTATAAGGGTGCTAATTCTATTCCATGAGGCCCTCATGAAATAATCACCTCCCAAATGTTCTGCCTCCTAATACCATCAGCTTAGGACTTAGGATTTCAACATATGAATGAGGGCAGGAAGGGGAGACAAAAATCAGACTATAGCAATTCCTAATTGTATGACCTTAGACAATTTACTTAACCTTTCTCATACTCAGCTTACCTACCCCACAGGGCTGTTGTGAGTTGCAGAGGAGCTAGTGTGTGTGTGTGTGTGTGTGTGTGTGTATCAATTAATAAAATATCTGGCACCTAGTGCTCAATATAAGTCAGCTATTACTGTTAATATGTGCTATGAGAATGGAGCTGGTGAATTCCATTAGGCCATAAACAACTCGGAAAGTCAGATAAACCTTAAATAGTCTGAAATAGAAGTTATAAATACTTGTCATTACTGTTTATATTATTTTCAAGTACATTTTATGTATCAATTTCTACGACCCTCACAGTCTTATTTTCACTTGTTTACTATAATATTTGTATGAAATAGGTAGAGTGGAGATTTTGACCTGAGTCAACTGAGGCCTAAAGAGACTAGATGATTTGTTCAGGGTCACACTTGAAAGCCCAAGTCTCCTAACTCTTAATTTCAAATCCTTCCACTACACAACAACCTATTATCTCTTAGTTTTTAGTGCAAATGTTATTGTCATTTAATCATCAATAAGCTATAATGGAAAAACTTCTGGGTGATAAAATTTTGCCAATAATAATGCTCTTCCTTCTGGCTACATCATGCAAGCTTTTTCTGAAGCAGTATACAGCTGTGCTGGTCTGAAATTTCTAATTTAGATTGTTTTTGATTGTATGTATATGCTTATTTGTTGTGTATATGTATATTTCAGTCACAAGCTTTATATAGTTCACAGAGGCTCATAGTTGGGTGGAGGAAGGGCACGATGTAGGAAGTCTCAAATGGGAGGAAATTCCTGGAGAAGGTGTAGATATAGAGAATGTTGTATGTAACTCTGTTTTGCAGGACCCAGGATAGCTTTTCTTAAATTTCTGAGGGATTCTCTTATCTGAGCCATGTAATCAAAAGTAGTTGTCACAGTTTGAAGAGAGGAGGCCTATATGTGAAAGACAGAGGGAAGAGAAATTAAAGAGACTGGTCTACTTCCCACAGAGCCTTCTTTCCTCCTACTGGGGTCCGCTTTGACAGAAGACAGCTTTTATTTCCTTTGCTAAAGTGGGAAGAGGAGGAAGAGGGTCATGGTGGGAGAATGCAAAAGTTGCCTCTGTCTTAGCTGCCTGATCCCCAAAGAGCCTAATGGGAGAGCTGAGGAGGCATCCCAGGGGAGGCCAGCTGAAGCAAGCTGGCTGTGGCACAGCAATCATCACACCAGGTTCCACTTTTATAATAATAATTATTATTATTATTTGAGACAGAGTCTCACGATCTTGGCTCACTGCAACCTCCGCCTTCTGGGTTCAAGTGATTCTCCCGCCTCAGCCTCCCGAGTAGCTGGGACTACAGGTTCATGCCACCATGACTGGCTACTTTTTGTGTTTTTAGTAGAGATGAGGTTTCACCATATTGGCCAGGCTGGTCTCGAACTCCTGACCTTGTGATCCACCCCCCTCCACCTCCCAAAGTGCTAGGATTACAGGTGTGAGCCACCACGCCTGGCCTATTTTTAGTGATTTTAAAAAAAACTTTGGGTTTTAGGGTTGTTTTCTTGTTGTTTTAATATAGTCTAGTTTCTGTAGGCTGAGTAGTTTCTCAGTTACGGAAGGGGCTGGCTTCTCCAGTGTGCCTGCAAGCAGAAGAATGGGTTGTGCAAGTTCAGGTCTCGATCTGCATGAGGTAGGATCCATAAGGTAGTATCCAAGTATTCTTTGGATACTAGAAAACTTGGAAGTCTACATAGTTAATAGTTACTCCATTTGGGCCTTTTACACTACTGGAGGGTGTTTAGAAAGGCTATATATATATCCTTCCACTACACAACAACCTATTATCTCTTAGTTTTTAGTTTAGTTTGTGTGTGTGTGTGTGTGTGTGTGCGTGTGTGTGTAGAGAGAGAGAGAGTGTGTGTGTGTGTTCTTATTGGTTCAAAACTATGTGTCTGTATATCACCAGCCTCTGTTCCTGAGGGACATTTCCCTACTGTTTTTACCTGCATTCTGGCCATTCCTACTCCCATCCTTCTTCCTATGGTTGTTTGACTACCTTGGAGGCCCTGGCGTCCCCATTCAGCATCTCATCCCAGTTTTATGTCCATGCCAGTGGGTGGCTTAGGGAGTGGAATTTAGCTTCTCCACAGTTTTCATTAGTGTCCCCCAATCGTGCCAAATAAATGTAATATTAATTATTTTAAGTGGTTAATTGATATTCTCTCAATCTTATGTCAAGTGTAAATAAAAGCATCTTTGGAAACTTTACTTGTAACTAATCTTGAATCTATGATGTAAGTCCCACAGTATGTTTGCAATGCAAATAGAGCTCCAAAACTAGTCTTTTGGTCTCCTACTTTTTTTCCAACCCAATTTCCTGCCCCTAAGCTCTTCTGATGTGGGAATTCTGGATGCCACCACTGCCTTGTCTCCTTTGTCTTGTGCCACCCAATCCCAGCCCTGATGCAACAGTGCCCAGCTTTAGGTAGAATGTCCAGGGACTTCAAGTTGCAGCCCTCTTGAAGGCTCAGGATCTCATTTTTCAGCTTTGGTAATATAGGAAGTTTTCCTCGAGTTTTTTCAACTTTTAAACAAACACTATTTCCCTCTATTCAGCTGATCTTTGTGCAGTGGCCAAGCTCTCCCTTAAGGAAGAGCCCATTCCAGGCAGCTGGCCAGGTGTCCGACTATTTTTCTGTGCTCTTGGTTCCTGCATGAAGGGCTCAAAACAGAGATGAAAGAGAAAAATGCCCCCAGTCTGAATGGCTTTACCCAATTTCCTGCATTTATACCAGCTCTCCAGAAATTCCCGTGGTCTCTTAGGCCTTGGGATGAGTGTTATTGCTAGCTCCAGAAACATGCTTTTGGTCATCCCTTCCTGCTGCCACTCACTCACCTAGGGCCTTTCCCTCTTCTTTTGTACGAAGGTGAGAGTAAAAGAGAATATGTCCCACCTCCTCCCCTTTGAGGCTCAGGGAAGCATAAATTCTGGGTTTTAGAGGGCATGTTTCCAAGTGAGGGTAAGAGTTTGACCTTGTTTGTTCTTTCTCAAGGAATCCTGCTGGCTTCTGAGCAGGGTGACTGTAGCATGCCCTGGACCTAAAGAAAACTCTAAATTCTGGGCTGAGCCTGGTGGCTCATGCCTGTAATCCCAGCACTTTGGGAGGCTGAGGTGGGCGGATCACGAAGTCAGAAGATCAAGACCATCCTGGCTAACGCGGTGAAACCCCATCTGTACTAAAAATACAAACAATTAGCCGGGCATGGTGGTGGGCACCTGTAGTCCCAGCTACTCAGGAGGCTGAGGCTGAGGCAGGAGAATGGCGTGAACTGGGGAGGTGGAGCTTACAGTGAGCCGAGATCACGCCACCGTACTCCAGCCTGGGCAATAGAGTGAGACTCTGTCTCAAAAAAAAGAAAGAAAGAAAAAGAAAACACTAAATTCAGACACCACACACATAAGGCTTCCTGCCTAAGACTGTGAAAGGGATACTCAAGAAAGGAAAAGATAAAGGGCAAAGGAAGGGGAAAGGATGGAGAGTAGGGCTGGAAAGGAAGAGGTTGGAGGAAGAACAGCCTGCAGTTAGAGAAAAGGGAGAAAAGTGAAGAAGGGAGAGGAAAGAGAACGTTTCTAAGTAGGCAGGATTGACTTGTCTGTTGGCATTACTTATTGTTTTTGGACTTGTATCCTGACTCCTTTAGTTTTCACATGGCTGTCATTTTATCAGACTGCCCTGAAAGCTCAGTTCTTCTGACCTGGAAATTCTTTTCCCAAAGACAGAGAAGAATTTTGATTTATCTTGTCATGTTTCTGCCTTATTTAGCTTTTTCAAAAGCACCCCAGTAGGGTGATTCTTGGAGAAAAGCCACATGGCCCATATTGGCTTAACTTTAGATTCAAATAAAGGCTACTTGCCACAGCCAGGGCCTGATGGCTTTCATTATTGCCACAGTACTTATGTAAGTGTGATGTGATTCATCATATACTTCAGAAAGTAGTTGATAGTGCTTAGTAAGTATGGTCATAAATAGAAAGGTCCTCATTTGAGGGAAACACTCCTACTTAATCCCAGTAAAAATCACTTCCAACTATGTGTGTGTCTTTATTGTGCAAACCCTTGCACTTATTAGATACTGAGTAAACATTTATGAAATCAGTATCTACATCTGTAAAAAGTGAATGATAGTTTATTTTCTGAACATATTTTGAGTAAAATTTCATAATTTTTATTACCATTAAGGTTGTCATTGCTTGATTATTTTCTACTCCTTATTAACTGAAATGATAGTAAAGCCATAAAGGTTTATGAAACACTCACTAGGGCTTTAATAAAATTTGTTGTGTGCCCTGCCTTGTGCCATGGGCTGTGGGAGGGATGAGAAAGAATACTCAGTGACAGTTCATGGTCTATTTGAGGAGGTAAGACTGATATATATGAAAAAGAACAAAATGTGAACAAGTTATACTTGGAAGTCAACATGCCAAAGTGAAAAAGTTTGGGAATGTGCCAAATCTGGATTCCAATCCTGGCCCTACTACTTATCAGCTGAGTATCTTTGGATGAGTGAGTTAACCTTTTTGAGCATCGGTTTATTCCTCTGTCAAAATGATGCTACCATAAAAATGGGAAATAAATGATATAAAATATGTAAAATATATGATACCTCGTATACATTTGATTATACTGATGATAGTATTAATAATACTGTTCTAATACTTTTGTGCAAACCTACTTTAAAGAGAGATGAAGGAGTTTTTTTCTGCTCTATGATAGCGGAACATTTGTAATGACTTCATGTGTTATTTTTTAAATTAAAATATTAAGTACTTTTAAATAAGGGGGAGAAAAGAAATTGAGGTTTATTAATGAAATTTTTCATTTGAGCTTCTTGCTTTAAGACTTATTCACATGATGAATTTCTATGTACCTATCCTTTTTTTTTTCTTGTAATACTACTCCATGGAGTTGAACTTGCTTTATATATATATTTCATTTTTAATAGAAAAGGGGTCTCACTATGTTACCTAGGCTGGTCTTGAACTCCTGGGCTTAAGCGATCCTCCTGCCTAGGCCTCCCAAATTGCTGGGACTACAGCTGTGAGCCACCATGCCCAGCCTTAACTTGGTTTTAATACCTCTGATTTGCCTTGCCTCACTTACCTCCTTTCTTATTTTCTTTCCTTTGGTGACTCTCATACTCTGTTCTCCCAATTCTCCCTCCTTTCCACTCCCTGCCCACCCTGAAAGACACACACACACACAATAAGTGGGTGGAGTATAAGAAGTCAAGGGAGTTGGATATAAGCATTCCTGCTTTTCTGACATCTCCAGTGTCTTAGAGAACAAGGATTCTAGAATGAGGGCTCCTCATTATGCTTCCTTTCAATATTTTTTCTCTGTGTTACTTAAGCTTTCACCCCAAGTGTGTTTGACAGAGAGCCAGTGCATTCCCCTTACTTTTTGCAATAAAAAAAAAAAACAGTTACCGATCTTGGTAGACAGAAAAGCTAAACTTATGAAAGTCTCAATTCTGGGCACAAGCCTGAAATAACCTCTAAACTCTTTAAGGTTGTAATTTATCTAGACATTGGATGGAATAAGAGATGAAATAAGAGGACTTGGGCAGAGGGCACTAATAGAAGCATAAGAGAAAGTTTGGTTTAATGAAGGGATTGATAAAAGTGATTATTTCTAAGAAGAGTGGCGAGGTTTCACTCATTAAGGAAGGAAACTTTTTATAAATAAGTTATTAATTTTATAAGTAAGTATAAAGCCTTGTTTCTATATTCTCAAGTGGCACCCAATTTAACTGACCCCTTCTCAGACGTTTCTGAAATCTACCTAACTCTGAGATGGGATGCTGTGACTATTTCCACAAATAGATGCTGAACTAAAGAATTATTTTTCCAGGGGATTAATGACATTAGTAGAAAACAGTCTTTGGTCAAATGACATCATGGGACAGTAATAATAAATTTAATGAAGCATGTTCTATGTGACAGGCACTGGTCCAACACTTCACATTTTAAATCATTATGATACACATTTTACAAGTGAGGAGACTGAGGCCAGAAAAGTTAAGTAACTCCCTTCCTGCTAGCTCAGTGTACTTCCTAGGGTTTGGGGAATGATGCGGTGAGAGTATGCATATAAAGCACCCACAGTGCCTGGTACTTATTATTTATGGTAAATTGTAGTTATTTTTATAATAGTCATTGATTTTGTTTTTGTAGTTTTGTGATTAATGGTAACTCAGTAATAGGGTTTAAAGCAGGAAGCTCAAAACAAATAAAATGTAGGCTTTGCTCTACATTTTTGTTTCTCTCTAACACTTTTTACACTCAAACATGCTATAAAATTACATTTGTTTATTGCCTACATTTTCCCACTAGAGTGCAGGCTTAATGAAGCAGGGATGTGTACCTGTTTTGTTCATCGCGGTATACAAAGTGCCTAAAACAAAGCTTCGCATATATTAGAACCTCAATCAGTTTTTGTTGAATAAATAAATTGCCCAAGGTCATACAACTTGTGAATAAGAGTCTAGTTTTGCATGCAAGCAAACTGGCTTCAGTGTCCATTCTCTTAACTGCTAGTCTATACTATCTCTTTACCTGAAGTACATGAATTGTTTATCAATTTCTGATATGCCATATAAAACATGATGCTTTTCATTCACAAGCTGCCTTTATAAACCATAGGCAATTGTGGCCTATAGAGAGAGAGGTCAGTGGAGTCTTCTGCATCACTGCCAAGGGATTTTTCTGGGAGAATTCCCAGTCTGTATCAAGTCTCTGTGGGCTAAGTTTAGCCCAGCTTATGTATACTATGGTCATTCTGGGTAAAGAAGGGTGATGTCATAAAAACTTGTGCATTTTCTTTTAAGTCTTGGCTATGGTTAAACCCAGATAAAATTATTTTTTTGTGTGTCACTGTGACCTTTTGGTGTTCATTCTCATTCCCATTTCCTGAGTCACAAGAAGAACTCTCTTAATGAAGATCAAAAGTCAGAGGAAGCTCAACTGTAGATTTCATTCAGAAATGAAAATGCACTATGAAATCTCTTCAGAAGCTTCTTTCTACACAGAGTTGATTTTAGGCTAACAGTCAAGTGGGCAGGCTTGATTCAATGACAGCTTAAAGAGCCCTGGTGTCTGAGTCACTTCAGTGTCTGCACCAGTTTTCTAGTTTTGGCCTTCATTACATTAGTATGGATTAGGGTATGATCAGCAATGCTTTTTCCACCTGCACTTTTAAGAAGTGTAAAAGGTGGGTGGTGGTACTTTTAAATTAGAAGAACAGATGTAGCAGACATCTTTTTCTTTCACTCCTCCATCCTCATAGCCTAGAGACATCAGATGCAATCCTTTGTCATTTGCATAACCTCTGAAAAAAACTTCTCAGTGTCTTTCTTAGACTACGGAGTACCTCTCAGAGGAAGACAGAAACAGCTACTCACGTGAAAATGTCCAGAGTCCTGGGGAGTGTAATGTGTCTGTCTGTCATATACTAAAGATGGAATAGATATCTTGACTTTATTTTAAAAATGGCAACTAGACAAGAGGATTCCATGTGTTCCAATCTACATGTAACAGGGCATGGATAATGTAGCCTGCTCCCTCCAACAGGTTATGAGGCCTTCAAGTCACATTTGCATTCTCTATCATTGTCTGGCATCTTTTCTAGTGGTCAGCTATTGTTTCTTATGAGAAGGTATTTCCCTGGACTATGGTGTCTTTCTGTCTGCATCACTGCCAGTAGTTAGGCCTTAAGTAAGTACTTTTTCTCCTTCTAGAATATCCATTACTCCAATTGTAAATCTGGAGAAGATAAACTATAATAGGGATAGCTCAAATCTAGTTTATGGGGAAGAATGTAGAATAGAAATACATAACAGGCTTAGGGTGTGATATACTCTCTGGCACTTACCTGTGCAGTGTTATTACTTGCATAGGATGCAAATAACTTCTCTGAACCTCAGCTATATCATGTGAAAACGGAAAAATAATTTGTACTTCCTAGGGTCTGGGGAACGATGAGATGAGAGTATGCATATAAAACACCCACAGTGCCTGGTACTTATTATTTACAATAAATTGTAGTGATTTTTATAATAGTCATGATTTTGTTTTTGTAGTTTTGTGATTAATGGTAATTCAGAAAACACTAAAATCATGTAGACTTAATCTGCTTGTAGGAAAGACGTGAGAACTGCTTATCTTCATCCATTTATCTTAACTTGTCCCAATCTTAACCTAGCCAAAGCACGACTCAGCGTTCCAATGGCTATCATTAACCTTTTCTACCCAGACTTCCCCATTTCAGTAAATTGCAGCTTTTCCTTTCAGTTGGTAAGACCAAAAACATTAGATTCATCATTGCATCCATATATAATAACAAAATCAGCGAATGCTATTGGCTCTAACCTTAAAAAACAGAATATCCTAAATCCAATCACTTCTCTTCACCTCCAGTCTACCATTCCCGGTCCAAGCTACCACCATCTCTCTTTTAGAATATCATAATAGCCTCTTAACTAATCACTCCTCATCTGTCCTTGCCCCTAACAATTTATTCTAACACATCGGCTAGAGTGATTTTTTTTAACCTAACTTAGATCAGATCACTTCTCTACTCAAATCCCTCCAGTGGCTTCCCATGTTACTCAAACTGAAAGCCAAAGTATTATACCTGACATACAAGAATCTGCATGATGTGGTCCCTGCTCCCTCTCTGACCCCATCTCCTACTCCCTGTTTCCACTCACTCACTCTATTCAATTCAGAGCAACTTTGCACTTGTTATTTTTTCTGCTTGGAATTCTCTTCCCTCCAATATTTACACGACTCACTTTCTTTCTTTTCTTTTTTTTTTTTGAGACGAAGTCTCGCCCTTGTACCCAGGCTGGAGTGCAATGGCGTGATCTCAGCTCACTGCAACCTCCACCTCCCGGGCTTAAGTGATTCTTCTGCCTCAGCCTCCAGAGTAGCTGGGATTACAGGTGCCTGCCACCAAGCCAGGCTAATTTTTGTATTTTTAGTAGAGACAGGGTTTCACCATGTTGGCTAGGCTGGTCTCAACCTCCTGACCTCAGGTGATCTGCCTGCCTCGGCCTCCCAAAGTGCTGGGATTACAGACATGAGCCACTGTGCCCAGCCTACATGGCTCACTTTCTTATTCTTTCAGGCCTCCATTCAAATAATGCTTCCCAGAGAGACCTGTGTAAAACAGCAACACATTTCCCAGCACTCTCCATCCCTTTAGTCGCTCTTAGTTTCTCTGACATGTTATATATTGTTTATTGTCCATTTTCCCTGACTAGAATTTAGCTCTATAAGGCATATTGTTTTATCAATGTATCCCAAGTACTGAACAAATGAAAAATTTACTGTATGTCTCTTATGTTATAAACACTATAACACTACAGATAAAACATGAGCTCCAGTGCTAAAGCATAGGCCAAGCACAGTTGCTTATGCTTATAATCCCAGCACTTTGAGGTGGGAGGATTCCTTGAGCCCAGGAGTTTGCGACCAGTCTAGGCAACGTGGTGAGACCCTGTCTTTACAAAAAATAAAAAAATAATAACCAGGCATGATGGTGTGTGCCTGTAGTCCCAGCTACTTGGGAGGCTGAGGCTGGAGGATCACTTGAGCTCAAGAGGTTGAGGCTGCAATGAGCTGTGATCAGGCCCTTACCTTCCAGCATGGTTGACAGAGCGAGGGCCCTGTCTCAAAACAAAAACAAAAATACTTTAAATGAAGGCTTGTTGGTAATCATTTCACATTGTGTATATGTATGAAAATATCATGTTATTTACCTTAAAATGTACAATTCATTTCAATAAAGATGGAAAATAATTATTTCATGGAAACTTGCTAAAGTAAACAAGAAATTGAGTATCTACAAAGTGTCTATATTGGCCCTCCAGAAAAAAAAAAAAAGATGAAGGCTCACAAAGAAATAATATAAGTATACAATTCCCATTATGCTCAACGCTATAATAAAGGTCTTTGCCAGGTACTGATAGGTTAGAATAGGGAGCTTGATGGCATGAAGGATGACAGTGTCATCAGGACAGTAATGCTTGAGCTGGAATTGGAGCAGAATTTTGAAGGATGAACATTCAGTAAGCAACTGAGGGGTGAAGGGTGGTGGTAAAAGTGGTTTATTGAGAAAGCATTCCAGATAAAGAGAAGAGCAAGTAAAATAATATGGATATTTAAAAGAGTATAGCAACAGATGGAGAGAAACTTTTGGGACTAGTGAATTAGGCACACATTGGGGGGGACAATTTTTGTTCATTTTTCTCAAAGGGTTTGCCTTTCTTCAGCCAATTATTAATAAAAGGATAGAGTGAATAGGAAGAGCATGTGAAATATACATTATCCCATTCACTGGAGAGGAGCTCTGATAGACTGAAAGAACTCATGATGCCTTTGAAAATTATTTGAATCATATCCTTTAGGCCTGGATTATGTTCCTGGGGTCAGTTTATCTTCTACTTTAGGTAAGGAACAGAACAATAACAAACATACTTTAGTATCAATCCTTACTTCAATTCACCAGCTTTGGATAAAATTGTGAATATATCCTTTCGCCAGAGCTTTGGCAGAGAAATCTATTATTTAATTACTTTAGAGTACCTTTGCTTGTCAACAAGAGACCATTTTATGCCCCAACCCCCAAACTCAATAGAAAAAAAGAAGAAAATAAAGAAGTATTTCCATATTTGACATAATATAGGAAGATTTCTCTTTAAATAAATGGCTTAGCATTTATCTGTTTGACTGTTTACTTCAGAGCTGCTTTTAAAGGTTTTGCACCCATCTATAAGTCAAATACTCCCTTGTAATGTACCAAATGGGATCAAAATTAAGTCAGTTTTCTAACAATGCACTCAGTCTGGATTATAAAAAGTTTCTTAAATTGGCAAATTAGATCATAAAACAAAGCAAAACAAACAAAAAGCCCACAGTGTAGCTGGTGTGCAAATGTAGCTGATGAGATTTGGATTGTCATATTGTGAGATGTTATGAACTTCTCAAAACATCATTTCTGTGAACACATGAAAATTGAGTGTCTACAATGTGCAAGAAAGTGTAATCAGGGAGAGAGAAAAAAATTACTAGTCATGTACTTTAAAAATCTTATACTGGGTTACACTTTGGGGTGGGATAAATGGGGTGCCACTGGTAAAGTTGAGCAGTGAAGATGATTCACCTTCCTATGCCTTCTAGATCTAATCAGTTACAAAATCAAAATGTCTTTAAATCTCTGTTATATCTGAAAAAATGGCAGAGAAGAGACAGGACTAAATTGCACCTCCCACTTGGACAGACAGAGCAGGGTGTGGAGACTCACCTCATGAATTTTCACTCAAAGAACTACTGCAGGAATAGACCAGAAAAGCTGAGAGAATCTACAGACCCTTTGAAGGAAGAGGATTAATCACTCCTGCAGGACCCGGGAGATAGCCCAAATACTGTGAGTGCCTAAACTGGGAAAGTGGGAAAGGGGTATTGTCCACTCCCGAACACACACGCTTACTGGGGAACCTGAAGTTCCAGATCTCAGGAGAAAGATATGACCTTAACTAGATCTGAGACAATTTAGAGAGCTGAGCGAAATACAGGGGTAGAGGAAACAGCAGGAAAAGCCCTGTGAGCCATCTGGGTCCCTGGGGAAGCCAGTTCTGACTTGTCTCACCGGGGTCCTGTGGGAGGGCTGCCAGAGGAACTGGGGAAAGATCACAGGGAAAAGGAAGCTTCCAGCTAAACTTTATAACCATTTGAAACGAACGTGAAGTCAGTCTCATGGCCAAAACTCGAGGGAGGGCATGAATCCAGTGCACAGACTCAACAGGCAAAAAGATGCAAAAGCTGTGCTTTCTTTCTCAGCTGGTAGCCTGGGGCAAGTTCTCAGCCCTGCTCACTCACTGCCTGGAAACAAACTTGATGCTGCCAGGGTAGGGCACGGTGGGAGTGAGACTGGCCTTTTGGGTTGCATGGGAGCTGGATGAGGCCTGTAACTCCTAGCTTTCCCCTTTTTCCCCTACTTCCCTGACAACCTGCATGACATAGCAGAGCAGCCATAAGTCTCCTGGGAACATTACTCCATTGACCTGGGTACCATACCCCCAACCTCCCGACCCCCACAGCAACCTCAGCAAGCCAGGCCAAGGAGAGTCAGTAGCTGAAGACAAAGGTCATATTCTCTTGGGAGTTCTAAGGCCCCGCCCACCTCCTGATTCTCCCCTATAGGACCACAGCTGATGGTCTCTTGAAATCCCCACCTCCTGGCAGGAGGCCAACCAGCACAAACCAAGTGCACTAAACAACTACAACTAAGGACCCTCACAGAGTCCATTTCACTCTCCTGCCACCTCCACTGGAGACTGAGAGACCTGAAGATGGTTCACATCAAAGCACTCTGTGCAGACAGCTCCCAGTACCAGCCCGGAGCCTGGTAGCCCTGCTGAGTGGCTAGATCCAATAGAGAAATAACACTCATTACAGTTTGGCTCTCAGGAAACCACATCCTTAAGAAAATCTGGAGAGTACTACATCAAGGGAGCACCCCGTGAGACAAAAGAATCTGAACTGCAGGCTTCAGCCCGAGATCTTCCCTCTGACATAGCCTACCCAAATGAGATGGAACCAGAAAAACAATTCTGGTAATATGACAAAACAAGGTTCTTTAACACACCCTACCCCCAATTACACTAACTCATCAGCAATGGATCCAAGCCAAGAAAAAAGTCTTGGCTAGCCTGAATTGCTGGCAAAAGAATTCAGTCAATTATTAAGTTAATCAAGGAGGCACCAGAGAAAAATGAAGTCCAAACCTTAAAATTTTTTTTAAAAAACTACAAGATATGAGGGAAGAAATCTTCAGTGAAATAGATAGTGTAAATAAAAAGCAATCACAACTATAAAAAATAAAGAGCACAAAGAAATGTAAAATGTACTGGAAAGTCTCACCAATAGAATTGAACAAACAGAAAGAAGAACTTCAGTGCTCAAACACAAGGTTTTCAAAGTAACCTAACCAGCAAAGACAAAGAAAAAAGAATTTCAAAAATGTGCAAAGCCTTCAAGAAGTTTGGGATTATGTTAAACGACCAAACCTAAGAATAAGAAAGTAGAGAACTCTAAACGTTAGGAAAACATATTTGAAGGAATAATCAAGAAAAATCTCCCTGGCCTTGCTAGAGATCTAGACATCCAAATACAAGAAGCTAAAAGAACACCTAGGAAATTTATTAGAAGAAGATTATTGCCTAGGCACATAGTCATCCGCTCATCCAAAGTCAAGACAAAGAAAAGAATCTTAAGAGCTGTGAGGCAAAAGCACCAGGTAACCTATTAAAGGAAACCTATCAGATTAATAGCAGATTAATAGCAGATATCTCAGCAGAAACTTTACAAGCTAGAAGGAGTTGGGGCCCTATCTTCAGCCTCCTTAAACAAAACAATTATCACCCAAGAATTTGTATCCAGTGAAAATAAGCTTCATAAATGAAGGAAAGATACAGTCTTTTTCAGACAAATGCTGAGAGAATTCACTACTACCAAGCCAGCAGTACAAGAACTGCTAAAAGGAGCTCTAAATTTTGAAACAAATCCCAGAAATACATCAAAACAGAACCTCTTTAAAGCATGAATCTTACAGGACCATAAACAAAATACAATTAAAAAAAAACAGGTATTCAGGCACAAACAGCATGATAAATGGAATACTACCTCACATCTCAATACTAAGGTTGAATGTAAATGGCCTAAATGCTCCACTAAAAAATGCAGAATTGCAGAATAGATAAGAATTTAACAACCAAGTATCTGCTGCTTTCAAGAGACTCACCTAGCAATAAGGACACACATAAACTTAAGGTAAAGGGGTGGAAAAAGACATTCCATGCAAATGGACACAGAAAGCAAGCAGGATTAGCTATTCTTATATCAGACCAAATAAACAATAATAAAGCAACAGCAGTTAAAAGAGACAAAGAGTGATATTATATAATGATAAAAGAGCTTGTCCAACAGGAAAATATTGCAATCCTAAATATATATGCACCTGACACTGGAGCTTTCAAATTTATAAAACAATTACAACTAGACTTATGAAATGACAGAAGGCAACACAATAATAATAGGTGACTTCAATACTGTACTGACAACAGTAGACAGGTCATGAAGACAGAAAGTCAACAAAGAAACAATGGATTTAAACTATGCACTAGAACAATGGACTTAACAGACATTTACAGAACATTCTAACCAGCAACCACAGGATATACATTCTATTCATCAGTGCATGGAACTTTCTCCTGGATAGATGATATGATACACCATAAAATAAGTCTCATTAAATTTAAGAAAGTTGAAATTATGTCAAGTACTCTCTCAGACCACAGTGGAACAAAATTGAAAATCAACTCCAAAGGAACCTTCAAAACTATGAAAATACATGTAAATCAAATAATCTGCTCCTGAATGATCATTGGATCAACAATGAAATGAAGATGCAAATACAAAAATTCTTTAAATTGAATGATAATATTGACACAACCTATCACAACCTCTGGGAAACAACAAAAGCAGTGATAAGAGGAAAGTTCATAGCCTTTAATCCCTACATAAAAAAATCTGAAAGAGCACAGATGGATAATCTGAGGTCACACTTCAAGAAATTAGAGAAATAAGAACAAAACTTAAACCCAGCAGAAGAGAAGAAAGAAAAACAAAACTCAAACCCTGAAGAAGAAAAGAAATAACAAAGATCAGAGCAGAACTAAATGAAATTGGAACAAAAAAACACAAAAGATACATGAAACAAAAAGCTGGTTATGTGAAAAGATAAATAAAATTGATAGACTGTTAGGAGGGTTAACCAAGAAAAGAAGAGAGAAGATTCACGTAACATTAATTAGAAATGAAATGGGAGATAGTACAACCAGCACCATAGAAATGTGAAAAATCATTCAAGGCTACTATGAACACATAATAATTGAACACAAAATAAAAATTTCTAGTTTACACCCATAAACTAGAAAACCTAGAGGAGATTGATAAATTCCTGGAAATATACAACCCTCCTAGCTGAAATCAAGACGAATTAGAAACCCTGAACAGTAAAATAACAAGCAGTGAGATTGAAATGGTAATGAAAAAATGGCCAACAAAACCAGTCCAGGACCAGATGGATTCACAGCTGAATTCTATCAGACATTCAAGGAAGAATTGGTACCGATCCTGTTGACACTATTCCACAAAATAGAGAAAGAGTGAATCCTCCCTAAATCATTCCATGAAGCATCAACCTAATACCAAAACCAGCAAAGGACATAACAAAGAAAAAGAAAACTACAGACTGATGTCTCTGATGAACATAGATGCAACTATTCTTAACAAAATACTAGCTAACTGAATCCAACAGCCTATCAAAGAGATAATCCGCCATGATTAAGTGGGTTTCATTCCAGGGATGCAGGGATGGTTTAACATATGCAAGTGAATAAATTTGATACACCACATAAACAGAATTAAAAACAAAAATCACATGATCTTCTAAATAGATGCAGGAAAACATTTTACAAAATCCAGCATTCCTTTAAGATTAAAACCCTCAGCAAAATCAGCATTCAAGGGACCTGCCTCAATGTAATAAAGTCCAAACCCACAGCCAACATAATACTGAAATGGGAAAAGGTGAAAGCATTCCCTCTGAGAACTGGAACAAGACAAGGATGCCCACTCTCACCACTTTTATTCAACGTAGTACTGAAAGTCCTAGCCAGAGCAATCAGACAAGAGAAAGAAATAAAAGGCATCCACATTGGTAAAGAGGAAATCAAACTGTAACTGTTTTCTAATGATATGATTGTATACCTAAAAAACCCCTAAAGACTCATTCAAATAGCTCCTAGGACTGATAAATGAATTTAGAAAAGTTTCAGGATACTAAATTAATGTACACAAATTAGTAGCTCTGCTATACACCAACAGTGATCAATCTGAGAATTAAATCAATAACTCAACCCCTTTTAAAATACCTGCAAAAAAAATACTTAGGAATATACCCAACCAAGGAGGTGAAAGACCTCTACAAGAAAACTACAAAATACTGTTGAAATAAATTGTAGATGACACAGACAAATGGAAACACATCTCATGCTCATGGATGGGTAGAATCAATATTGTGAAAATGACCATATTCAATGCAATTCCCACCAAAAATGCCACCACTGTTCTTCACAGAACTAGAAAAAACTATCCTAAAATTCACATGGAACCAAAAAAAAAAAAAATTTTGCATAGCCAAAGTAAAACTAAGCAAAAGAACAAATCTGGAGGCTTCACATTACCTGACTTCAAACTATACTATAAGGCCACAGTCATCAAAACAGCATGGTACTGGTATAAAAATGGCCACTTGGACCAATGGGACAGAATGCAAAACCCAGAAATAAACCCAAATACTTAACGGTCAACTGATCTTCAACAAAGCAAACAAAAACAAAGTAGAGAAAGGACACCCTATTCAACAAATGGTGCTGAGATAATTGGCAAGCCACATGTAGGATACTATATCCTCATCTCTCATCTTATACAAAAATCAAGTCAAGATGAATCAATAACTTAAATATAAGACGTGAAGCTATAAAAATTCTAGAGGATAACATTGGATAAACCCTTCTAGATATTGGCTTGGGCAAAGACTTCATGACCAAGAACCCAAAAGCAAATGCAACAAAAACAAGGATAAATAGGTGGAACTTCACTAAAAAGCTTCTGAAAAGCAAAAAGAACAGTCAGCAGATTAAATAGACAACCCACAGAGTGGGAGAAAATCTTCACAGTTTATACATCTGACAAGACTAATATCCAGAATCTACAAGGGGCTCAAACAAATTAGCAGAAAAAAAAAGAAAAAAAGAAAAAACAATCCCATCAAAAAGTGGACTAAGGACATGAATAGAAAATTCTCAAAAGAAGATATACAAAGGCCAGCAAACATATGAAAAAATGCTCAGCATCACTAATGATCAGGGAAGTGCAAATCAAAACCACAATGCAATACTACCTTACTCCCACAGTGCAATACAAATAAAAATCAGTACCACGAACATGTCACAAAACCATGCAATTATGTGGAAATTCAGCAACCTGCTGCTGAATGACTTTCAGGTAAACAATTAAATTAAGGCAGAAATCAAGAAATTCTTTGAAACTAGTGAAAACAAATAAACAACATACCAGAATCTCTTGGATACAGCAGTGTTAAGAGGAATGTTTATAACACTAAATGCCCACATCAAAATGTTAGAAAGATTTTAAATTAACAACCTAACATCGCACATAGAAGAACTAGAAAAACAAGAGAAAACCAATTCCAATGCTACCATACCAAAAGAAATAACCAAACTTGGTTTTAAAATGATTGAAATTGAGATGTGAAAAAACCATACAAAAGATCAACAAAACTAAAAGTTAGCTCTTTGAAGGAATGAATAAGATTGGTAGACTGCTAGATAGACTAATCAAGATAAAAGAGAGAAGATAAGAAAAAACACCACCAGTAATGACAAAGTGGCCATTACCACTGACCCCACAGAAATACAAAAAAAAAAAAAAAAAATCCTCAGAGACTATTATGAGCACCTCTATGCACACAAACTGGATGACCTCCTAAGATTGAAACAGGAAGGAATTGAAACCCTAAACAGACCAATAAAAAGCTTTGAAATTAATCAGTAATAAAAAGTGTACAAACCAGAAAAAGCCCTGGGCCAGGTGAAATCACAGCTGAATTTTACCAGATGTGTAAAGGGCTGGTGCCAATCCTACTGAAACTATTTCAAAAATGGAGAAGGAGGGACTCCTCCCTAACTCATTTTATGAGGCCAGCATCATTCTGATACCAAAACATGGCACAAGCACAACAAAAAAAAGAAAACTTTAGGCTAATATCCCTAATGAACATGGATGCAAAACTCCTCAACAAAGTACTAGCAAACCAAATCCAGCAGCTACATCAAAACGTTCATCCACCACAATCAAGTAGGCCTTATTTCAGGGATGCAAGATTGGTTAAACATATACAAATCAATATATGTGATTCATCACATAAACAGAACTAAAAACAAAAACCACATGATCATCTCAATAGATGCAAAAAAAAAAGGCTTTCAATAAAATTCAACGTCCCTTCATGTTAAAAACCTCAACTAATTAGGCATTGAAGGAAGATACCTCAAAAAAGTAAGAGCCATCTGTGACAGACCCACAGCCAACATCATACTAAATGGGCAAAAGCTGGAAACATTCTCCTTGAGAATCTGAAAAAGACAAGGATGCCAATTCTCACCATTTCCATTCAAAATAGTACTGGAAGTGCTAACCAGAGAAATAAGACAAGAAAAAGAGAAAAAAAGGCATCCAAATAGGAACAGAAGAAATCAAACTATCTCTTTTCACAGATAATATGACTTTACACCTAAAAAAGCCCATAGTCTCAGCCCAAAAGCCCCTACATCTTATAAACAACTTCAGCAAGGTTTTAGAATACAAAAATCAATGTACAACATCATTTCTACATGCCAAAAACCCCCAAGCTGAAAGCCAAATCAAAAATATAGTCCCATTCTTAATAGCCAAAGAAACCTAGGAAGACAGCTAACCAGGGATGTGAAAGAAATTTTGTACAAAGAAAATTACAAAACACTGCTGAAAGAAATCAGCAACAAGACAAACAAATGGAAAAGCATTCCATGCTCATGGATAGGAAGAATCAATATTGTTAATGTGGCCATACTGCAAACCAATTTACAAATACAATGCTATTCTTATCAAACTACCAACAATATTTTTCACATACTTAGAAAAATCTCTTTGAAAATTCATATGAAACTACAAAAGAGCTCAAATAGTGAAAACAATCCTAAGCAAAAGAACACAGCTAGAGGCATCACAATACCCAATTTCAAAGTATATTACAAGACTACAGTAACCAAAATAGTATGGTGCTCGTTCAAAAAACAGACACATAGACTAATGGAACAGAATGGAGAACCCAGAAATAAAGCAGCACACTTAAAAACATCTGATCTTCAACAGAGTGGACTAAAACAAGCAATAGGGAAAGGATTCCTTATTCAATAAATGGTGCTGTGATTAAAATTGGACCCCTTCCTTTCACCATACGCAAAAATTAAGTCAAGATGGATTAAGACTTGAATATAAAACCTAAAACTATAAACACCCTAAAAGAAAACCTAGGAAATGCCGTTCTGTACATAGCACATGGAAAAAATTCCATGACAAAGATTCCAAAAACAGTACCAAACAAAGCAAAAGCAGGCAAATGGGACCTAATTAAACTAAAGAGCTTCTGCACAGCAAAATAAACTATCAACAAAGTAAACAGGCAACCTACAAAATGGGAGAATATATTTGCAAATTATGCATCTGACAAAGGCCTAATATCTATAATCTGTAAGGAACTTAAATTAACTAGCAAAACACAAAGAATCATGTTAAAAAAAATGGGCAGAGGACCTGAACAGACTCTTCTCAAAAGAAGACATATGTGCAGCCAACAAGCGTATGAAAAAATGCTCAAGATTTCTAATCATTAGAGAAATACAAATCAAAATCACAAATAGATGCCATCTCATACCACTCAGAATGACTTTTATTAAAAAGTCAAAAAATAACTGTTGCCAGCAAGATTGTGGTGAAAAGGTAATGCTTATACACTGCTAGTGGAAATGTAAATTAGTTCAGCCACTGTGGAAAGCAGTTTGGCTATTTCTCAAAAAACCTAAAACAGAGCTACCTTTCAACTCAGCAATCCCATTAATGGGTATATACCCAAAGGAATATAAATTATTCTACCATAAGGACACACACACACCCGTATTTTCACTGAAGCACTATTCACAATAGCAAATACATGGAATCAACATAGATGCCCATCTATAGTGGACTTGGTAAAGAAAACATAATACGTATGCGTGATGGAATACTACATAGCCATAAAAAGGAACAAGGTCATGTCCTTTGCAGCAACATGGATGGAGATGGCAGACATTATAAAAAGGTAATTAATGCAGGAACAGAATACCAAATAATGCATATTCTTTTATAAGTGGCAGCTAAACATTAGGGTACATATGTACACAAAGAGGGGAATAGACACCAGGGCCTACTTGAGGGTAGATGGTGGGAAGAGGGTGAAGATCGAAAAACTGCTTATTGGGTACTATGTTTATTACCTGAGTGATGAAATAATCTCTACACCAAACCCTCGTGACATACAATTAACCCATGTATGAAACCTGCACAAGTTCTAGCTCCACATAAAATAAAAGGTGGAAAGAAAAAAATGAAAACGCTGCCCCTCCAGTAAAAAAAAAAAAAAAAAAAAAAAAAAAGTTATACCAATTTCCATACCCACCAACTGTGCATGTGCATAAAACTTTCTTCATACTCTTGCCAACACAGAGTATTATCAACTTTTTAAAAAATTGACAATCTAAGGGGCTAAAAAACATCTCATTCTGGTTTACTTTGCATTTGTTTTTTGTTTTTTGTAGTTTTTGCAGTTTTTTGTTTTTTGTAGTTTTTTTTTGAGGTGGAGTCTCACTGTCACCCAGGCTGGAGTGCAGTAGCATGATCTCTAGGCAATCCTCATGCCTCATCCTCCCAAGTAGCTGGGACCACAGGTGCATGCCCCCACACCAGGCTAATTTTTTTATATTTTTGATAGAGACAGGGTTTCAACTGTTGTGTTCAAGCTGGCCTTGAACTCCTGAGCTCAAGTGATCCGCTTTCCTTGGCCTCCCAATATGCTGGGGTTACAGGCGTGAGCCACCATACACGGCCAGCATTTGCGAACAGTTAATTGAAGTTAAGACTCAGGTCATTTATATTTTCCTATGAATTGCCTATTTATATCCTTTGTTCATTTTCTTGTGTGTGGGTAGAGAGTGGATCATATTGTGTTAGGTAAGAATTTAACTTTGTTATTCCGAAATGAATAGCTGGTTTGCCAAGTGCAATCTAATTTATTTGTAAATTAAAGATTATTTAATTAATTAAGTAATTTATTTTTTCTAATTTTATATGCCACCACATTTATCAAATACAAACCCTCATATTTTTGAAATCTCTTATTTTCTTTAATCTGTTTGTTTAATCATGTTTCATTAGCACCCTGTTTTTGTATCTGTGAATGTATGGTATCTTTTTATGTTTGGAAGAGTAAAACTGTTCATATTTATGTTGAAATTACAGTTATAGCTTAACTGGGGGAAAACTGACATGGTATTAATGCTTACTTATGTAGTTTGAGGACAGAATCAAGCACAAGTGTATCCTTAATAAGTTGTATGTGGTGATACCTTCACTACCACCTGGTGATGATACAAATGACCAAAGATCTCACCTGAAATCCTGCTCTCATGCTGGAAATGTAGCCAGAAGTTGTATGAACAATAATTCAACTATTACCAAGACTTCACCTCTCATGAATGCTATGTTTTCAGCGAAGACAAATTGCTCATTGTGGCTCGAGCACAGTCTTGTGCAAATCAAGACTTCTGTGCCTTTTGCTTGTGTTGTTTCCTCTATCTAGAGTATCCCTTCTTTTCTTTTCCCAGCAAATTTCTATTTATCTGTCAGAACTCACTTCATTCTGTCCCTTCTCTGTTACGATTTCTCTAATAGGCAATTATAATTTTTGTGGAACCTATGAAGTAAACCAAAAAACTATCTTTTTGTTTGTTATTTTTAACTATAGGATTTTATCCTTACCATTTCACTGAAATGTGCTTGTCAAGTTCGCCCATAACCTCCAAGTTATTAAATCCAGTAGTAAAATTTCAGTCCTCATCTTACTCAAAATTGTATGTAGCAAAAGATAGTTCTAGTCGTTCATTTTCTTGGAAACAGTTTCTTTATGTTACTTCTAGCTTCCTGTGCTCTCTTGGTTTTCCTCCTACCTCTCTGACTCTGGTTTCTTTACTGAATCTTCCCTATCTCATCCAACTCTAAACTTTGGAGTGATAAAAGCATCAATCTTTAGAGCTCATTTCTATGTATGCTCACTTTTTAGGTACTATCCTCCAGTCCCATGACTTCACATGCCATCTAAATGTCAACTATTCTTAAGTTGTATATACCTAGCTAAAACCATGCCCCTGAAATTATAACATATATCTAACCACCTACTTGATATCTTTACTTGAATATCTGTTAGGCATCTCAAACTTAACAAGTCCCAGACTTAAGTCTTGTTCCCTACCCTTTATCACCAAACCTACTTAACCTTCATTCTTCTCCATTTCAAATAATGACAATTCCATCTTTTCATCTGGCAAGGCCCAAAACCTTGAGGTCATCTCTTGGAAGTCTCTGTAACACTCTACATCCTATCCAACAGCATACTGAGGAAATTCTGCCTTGGAACATGATCTCAACACCTCTACCATTACAACTGTGATACAAGCTACCATAATCTCTCATCTGGATTAATGCAATAGCTGACTTAGTGGTCTTTTTGCTTGCCCCTGTCCTAAAGTGATACTTTAAAAACACGGATCAGACATTGTCACTCCTCTCTTTGTAACCTTTTGATTGCTTTCTATCTCATGCACAATAAAAGTCAAAGCCTGACCATGACCTCCAAGGCCTTATGCACTCTGGGCTTCTGCTACCTCCCTGACCTCATCTCTTGCTACTCTTCCCTTTTCTGTCTGTGCTTTTGCCACACTGGTCCCCTCACTGTTCCTGAAATGTAGCAGACATGCTCTCATCTCAGGCCCCTTTCATTAGTTATTCCCTCTGCTTAAACCATTTCTTCTAGATTGTCCTATGTCTTTCTCTGTTATCTCCTTTATGTCTCTGCTCAAATGTTACTTTCTTTAAAAAGCCTTCCTTCATTAAAACAGCAGCCCCTAATCACTCACTGTCTTTTACTTTGCTTTTATTTAACACTGTCTGACCTTAGATATTTGTTTATGTGTTTATATCTGTCTCCCCAACTTGAATGAAGGTAACACAAGGACAGGGATTTATTTTTCTTATTCACTAATATGCCCCCCAGTGTCTAGAATAGTGCCTGAGACATAGTAGGCATTCAACGAAGATATGATAGATGAACAAATGAATGAGTGGCATATGTAATAGACACCCTTATTTCATCCCACTTTCCCTTTCACATCCCTGAACTTAATTCCATTACCAAGTTTCACCCCAACCCTTACCATTCTTTACTTCCTCCCATTTCTGATCCTATGAGGTAAAAATCTCAGTGATGGGATGAGAGTCATGAATGTGTGTTATATATGTCTCTTGAAAATAAAACAGGGAGAAAGAAAAATTTTATACTTTGTTGCAACCATTTAAACAATCTTGTCAATCTTGAACTGCTTTGATAAATTCAGCGCCTGATATATAGTAGAACTTCAATAAATGTTTATTCAATGAATAATTGAATAAAAATCCACAGGGTGAAATGCATCCAAGATAAGTGTCAAGTTCTGTACTTGGAAACGTTGAGTCAAGTATGGTATTACACAATATGGGAAACCCAGAATTTGTGAAGAACAACAAGAAAAAGGGATTTCATTCAATCACTAATTTAATATGACCCAACACTGGTGATGTAACTGCCAAGATTATTCGATCAGTTGTGTACAGTTTCTTCACCAAATAGCCTGGGGCAACTGGATATCCCCATACAAAAGAATGTAGTGTATCTTACTTCTTACCATATACAAATATTAACTTAAAATAAATTAAAGACTAAAATGTAAGAACTAAAACAGTAACTCATAGGAGAAAATATAGGGGTATATTTTCATGACCTTGCATTTGGGATTGGATTTTTACATATAACACCAAAGCACAAACAATAAAAGAAAAAACAAATAAATTGAACATCATCAAAATTAAAAACTTTTATGCATCAATGGGCACTATCAAGAAACTGAAAAGGCAACCTGTAGAATAAAAGAAAATATTTGCAAATCATATATCTGATATGGGTCTAGTATCAGAATTCATAAAGAACAATTTTCTTTCGGCTGAGTGCGGTGGCTCACGCCTGTAATCCCAGCACTTTGGGAGGCCGAGGTAGGCGGATCACAAGGTCAGGAGTTCAAGACCAGCCTGCCCAAGATGGTGAAAGCCCTTCTCTACTACAAATACGAAAAAAAAAAAAAAATTAGCCAGACATGGTGGCGGGAGCCTGTAATCCCAGCTACTCACGAAGCTGAGGCAGGAGAATCGCTTGAACCTGGGAGGTGGAGGTTGCAGTGAGCCGAGATGGCGCCACTGCACTCCAGCCTGGACGACACAGAGAGACTCCTTCTCACAGGAAAAAAAAAAAAAGAGAGAGAGAGAGAGAGAAGAAAAGAAGTTTATTTGTTTGTTTGTTTGCTTTGAGATGGAGTCTTGCTCTGTTGCCCAGGCTGGAGTGCAGTGGCACCATCTCAGCTCATTGCAACCTCTGCTTCCTGGAATCAAGTGATTCTCCTGCCTTAGCCTCCCGCATAGCTGGGATTACAGGCTCACACCATCATACCTGGCTAATTTTTGTATTTTTGGTAGAGACAGGGTTTCATCATGTTGGCCAGGCTGGTCTTGAACTCCTGACCTCAAGTGATCCACCCACCTTGACCTCCCAAAGTGCTGGGATTATAGGCGTGAGCCACGGCACCCAGCCAGAATACATAAAGAACTGTAGAAAACTCAACAAAAGAAAGACAAGCCACTTAAAATATGGGCAAAGGATTTGAAGAGACATTTTTCCAAAGATATACAAATGGCCAACAAGCACATGAAAAGATGCTCAACATCACTAAGCATTAAGGAAATGCAAATCAAAGTTATAGTGTGATACTACTTCACACCAACTAGATTGGAAAATAACAAGTGTTGATGAGAATATGGAGAAATTGGAACCCTCATCCATTGATGTTGGGAAAGTAAAATGATACACCTACTGTGGAAAACTGTGGAAAATAGTTTGGAAGTTTCTCAAAAAGCTACAGTTACCATATGGTTCAGCTATTTCACTCCCAGTTACATACCCAGAATAATTGAAAACAGATGTTCAAATAAATTCTTGCACACAAATGTACATAGCACTATTCACAATAACCAAAAGGTAGAACCAACACAAATATCCATCAACAGATGAAAAGATAAACAAAATGTAATATATCCAAACAATGGAATGTTATTTAGTTATATAGAGGAATGAAATACTGTTACATACTACAACATGAATGAACCTTAAAAACATTGTGCTAATGAATGAACAGGCAACCTAGAGAATGGGAGAAAATTTTTGCAATCTATTCATCGGACAAAGGACTAATATCCAGAATCTACAAAGAACTCAAACAAATTTACAAGAAAAAAAAAAACATCAAAAAGTGGGCAAAGGATATGAACAGACGCTTCTCAAAAGAAGACATTTATGCAGCCAACAAATACATGAAAGAAAGTTCATCATCACTGGTTATTAGAGAAATGCACATCAAAACCACAGTGAGATACCATCTCACGCCAGTTAGAATGGCAATCATTAAAAAGTCAGGAAACAACAGATGCTGGAGAGGATGTGGAAAAACAGAAACGTTTTTACACTGTTGGTGGGAGGGGAAATTAGGTCAATCATTTTGGAAGACGGTGTGGCAATTCCTCAAGGATCTAGAACCAGAAATACCATTTGACTCAGCAATCCCATTACTGGGTATATACCCAAAGGATTATTACATCATTCTACTATAAAGACACATGCACACGTATGTTTATTGTGGCACTATTCACAATAGCAAAGACTTGGAACCAACCCAAATGTCTGTCAATGATAGACTGGATAAAGAAAATGTGGCACATATACACCATGGAATACTATGCAGTCATAAAAAACAAGTTCATGTTCTTTGCAGGGACATGGATGAAGCTGGAAACCATCATTCTCAGCAAACTAACACAAGAACAGAAAACCAAACACCACATATTCTCACTCATAAGTGGTAGTTGAACAATGAGAACACATGGACACAGGGAGGGGAACATCACACACTGGAGCTTGTCCGGATGTGGGGGGTTAGGGGAGGGATAGCCTTAGGAGAAATACGTAATATAGATGACAGGCTGATGGGTGCAGCAAACCACCATGGCATGTGTATACCTCTGTAACAAACCTGCACGTTCTGCACATGTACCCCAGAACTTAAGGTATAATTAAAAAAAAAAAAGAAGAAGAAGAAAAAAAAAGAGGTTAAAGATTGTCTGTGAAAAATGTTCAAGATTCTACCCAGATGGGAGGAATTTTTCAGTTTTCAAAACCTTATCTAAAACAATTCTGTTGTGAAAAAGGTTTAAAGCACATATTTTCTTTTGTTACATGAATAGAGACATAATCCTAGGGTCTCTTTAAACAGAAAGTACAATTCAGCTTTAAGTTGTACTCTAAGAACTTCCAAAATCTCAGCGCCGATAGCAGTTGCTGTTTTCCCTGGGTGAGTGTATGACTGGGAATGCCTGTAGGGAGTTTGATCAAGATTCCATTTTAGGTGGCCTGGTGGAAGAAAGAAGAAAGTATTGTAAAAAAGGAAATTGTATAATAGCATCATGTTATTAGATACATTAGAATGTGGCATATTGCACCAGTAATCATAGAATCAGGGGGAAATGGAGAGGAGAAACAGACTCTCATAGGGCAGGATTTGAAGAGAAGGCTTGGAACTGCTGCTAGTGGTGACAGAGCATAAAAGAAAGTTTTCCATTCTGTACAGGTTCTCACCTGTGCTGAATGAAATTCGACTGTAAGGAGAATTTCTGGGAAACGTTGATTCGACTATAGTGTAGTATTGTGGCATATTAAAAGGGGCTTTTAACTCTTACAGATATTTCTAGACTTGAAGTCTTACATATTTTAGAATAAAAGAAATCTTGATGGGATTTGTGCAAACAAAACAAAACAAAAAATAAAAAACATTGTGCTAATGAAAGAAACCAGTGACAAAAGGACACATATTTCATTATTTCATTTATATGAAATATCAAGAACAGGAAAACCTATAGAAGTAGAAAAGAAATTAAGAGTTGCCAGTGGGTGGGATTAGAGAAGGGTAAGCAGTGACTACTTAAATGGTATAAGGTTTATTTTTGGTGTGATGAAAACTTTTTGAAACTAAATAGAATGCCAGCATGGTGGCTCATGCCTGTAATCCCAGCACTTTGGGAGACCGAGGCAGGTGGATCACATGCAGTCAGGAGTTTGAGACCAGCCTGGCCAACATGGCAAAACTCTGTCTCTACTAAAAATACAAAAATTGACCGGCACAGTGGTGCACATCTGTAATCCTAACTACTTGGGAAGTTGAGTCACAAGAATCTCTTGAGCCTGGGGCGGCAGAGGTTACAGTGAGACGAGATCATGCCACTGCACTCCAGTCTGGACAACAGAGTGAGACTCTGTCTCAAAACAAAACAAAACTAGATAGAAGCAATGGTTGCACAACATTTTGAATGTACTAAATGTCACTCTAATTACACACTTTTAAGTAGTCATTTTTGTATTATGTGAATTTTACCTCAATAAAAATGTTTGGGCATAGGCTACATGCTGTGCACACCTCACAGATATGCATGCACACCCTCAGATATTAATAATGCACTTTTGGTATTAATTGTTCCTTGAGCGGATATTCAAAGAATGAAAAGATAATTTAAAACCCTACATAATAAAGCAAAATATGAATAACTTAAAATTAGGCCCTAATTCTTCCAAATATTCTTCCTTTTCTTTACTGTTGTGTTCTCCTACTCATAAAAGTTACAGAACTCATTAACCAACTCTATGTCTCTATTGTTGGTGAGTTTATACCATTTCTTAAGAACAAAAATACATTTGAATTTTAAAACAAAGGGTCCTCCACAAGCTTTTTTTTTTTAGAGAAATACACCATAACTATACTCTATGCTCCCTATGAAGTAGAAGTAGCAAAAGAAAAACATGATAATGGCTCTGTGGATTTTGTAAGAAATGTGTATTTGTCTGTTCTTACACTGTTAATAAAGACATACTCAAGACTGGGTAATTTACAAAGGAAAGAGGTTTAATGGACTCACAGTTCCACATGGCTGGGGAGGCCTCACAATGATGGCAGAAGATAAAGGAAAAGCAAAGGGATATCTTACATGGTGGCAGGCAAGAGGGCATGTGCAGGAGAATTCCCCTTTATAAAATCATCAGATCTCTTGAGACTTATTCACTACCAGGAGAAGAGTATGAGGAAAACCGCCCCATGATTCACTTATCTCCACCTGGCCCTGCCCTTGACACTGGAGATTATTACAATTCAAGATGAAATTTGGGTGGAGACACAGCCAAACTATATCAAAATGGAAGGCTTGCGAAATGTAAATATTGATTCATTTACCAAAGGCAGCATCTATAAGCCCGGACCCATGAAGGGCTTCATAGCCCATATAAAGGGTTTTCATTTTATTCAAAATATAATGGAAGGCTTTAGGTAAATGAAAATTAAACTGTTGGGAGCAAGAATAGAAGCAGAAAGACCAGTGAAGGAGTGGTTACATTAGTTCCAACAACAGATGTTGGGTCCTGGAACTAGAGTGGTAGTGGAATAAATGAAGAGAATGGGGCATTTTTATATGTATAATATCTGAATAGTGACACCTGATGTCTATATCTACGTCGGATATTTAGATATAAAACTCTGGAACGTAGAAGAGAAGTCAAGGATAGAAATTTAGATTTGGCGTTCATCTAATGTTATTGCATGAGATTCAAAGGGAGAGGGTATAAAGCAGAGGGTTGATATGTTCTCACATATAAGTGGGAACTAAGCATTGGGTACACATGGACATAAAAATGAGAACAATAGACACTGAGGACTACTAGAAAGGGGAGAGGGGGAGTGGGACAAGGGCTGAAAAGCTACCTATTGGGCACTATGCTCACTGCCTGCCTGATAGAATCGTTTGTACCCCACATCTCAGCATCATACAATACACCCAACTAACAAACCTGCACATATATGCCCTGAATCTAAAATAGAAGTTGAAAGTGTAAAACAAAAAAAGAAATGCAAAAAAAACAAAATTAAAAAGAAGAGTGTTGCAATGTGGGTAATGTGCAGGTTCAAAATGTCTCAAAGATAACACCTAAAAATTGAGTTATTTGCTGATGTTAAAAATTATCAAATATTTCACAAAGGTCCAGATTTCTGATTTCTCCTAGAAAATCCAAATATCTGGCAATACTGGGGCTCAAATCTCAGTAGCCCCTTAAGAACAGCCCCCTCCCAATTTTCCCTTTTAGAGTCACAGGCACACCATTTTTCTGATTCTCTAAGGCATACCTTAGAGAAACCTTTGCTTTTTTACATTTTTATTAACTTTAGAGATTCTATTAATTTTTTAAATGCTGAGTACTCCATGTAATTCAAAATATGTATTGTTAAGCGCTGGATTCACCAAATATCTTTGCTCTACTTGAATGTTGGGCAGGAGGTCCACTTGGAGTAAAGACTCAGTCTTCTCTGTTGTACATAGCCCTGGAACATGAACTGATTTTGTCTTCCTTAGCCCTAGGCTGACGGCAAGGTCATCCTGACTTAGCTATGAGTGAACAGAAAGGAGAAGGAGACAGAGCCTTTAGTGAAGGTTCCTTAACACCTTCACCTCAGATGAAGTTCATAATAGATGAATCTGGAGTTTTATTTCCAGAAAAGCAAATGTTTTTCTCCCTGCCCTAATCTTAGCCCACCACAATCCACTCCTACTGACATGGATGCTTATTTTTTAAAACTCGCAATAATTTTAAGAACTTAGATACTGCTTTGATGTCATTTTTATGTGAAAGCTATCTGAAGGCAAAGAAGCTTTGGTATTTACATTAACTCCAGCACCTGGTACAACAGCTGGCATGTAGTATGTATTTTGGCAAATGAGTAATGTGTCATCTATATCAATGAAGGAAAGGCAAGCTATCAGCGATGGATGGTTGGGGACCCCTCCACAGACCTGCTGTGTTGGATGCTCTGGGCCTATAGTTCCTTAAAAATAGTCTCTCTTTGGTTCCCATTATGCAACCTCCTGAATGCCCTCCTATCCCTGGGCTACTCTCACTAGGACTCTTTCTTCTCTTCCTCTTTATATGTCAAAAATATCTGTTTCATCCAGAATTGCAGTCATCTAAAGACTTGACTAGGATTACAGGATCTCCTTCCAAGATGTTTTACCTACATGGTTGCTGAAAGGAGGATTTATTGCTGATAATTATTATTAATCATACTAATATAAAACTGTAATAAGTTCAACAAAGAAAAATATGTTGTTATAAAATGCTAAAATGGATGATTTGCCCTCCTCAGAAGGTCAGAGAAGGCTTGACTTCTAAAGGATTAGTAATCTAGGCTAAACCAGGACAGAGCAGCATTCCAGAAAAAAGGGAACATCATAAGCAAAGGCTATATGGAGCAGGAGGGAGTATGGTAAAAATAAGAACTCAAAGAAGTATAATGTAGCTGTTGCTGAGAGAGCAAAGGAATTAGAAGCAAGTTGGGGCTGAAGACACAAAGGTAGGGCCAAACAGTGTAGGGATTTGTATGTCTTGGTAAAGACTTTGTGTTTTCTTCTAAGAGTAATGAGAAGGCCCATTTGAAAGGTTTAAGTAAGGTAGGGATGTAGTCTTTTTTTCTCACTTAACAGCATCACTCTGGCTACTTATCAAGAATACAGCTATAGATGTAATCTCTATAAGAGAATGGGGATGGAATATGAGAAGACAGTTAAGTGGTTACTGCAAGTACAGACAAGAGTATATTGGATTAAAGTAGAAGTAGAAATGAAGAGAAGTGAACAGACTTGAGAAAGATATAGAAAGTAAAATTGACAGTACTTGGTGATAGATTGGATGTGGGTGGTAGGAAGTATGAGAGAAGCGAGTGCCAGGATGATTCCTCTGATTTTTGGGCTTGTGTAACTGGGTGTGTGATGGTGTCCACACAAATATTGGGAACAGTGGAAAAGAACACAATGGGGGGCCGGGCGCGGTGGCTCAAACCTGTAATCCCAGCACTTTGGGAGGCCGAGACGGGCGGATCATGAGGTCAGGAGATCGAGACCATCCTGGCTAACACGGTGAAACCCCGTCTCTACTAAAAAATACAAAAAACTAGCCGGACGAGGTGGCGGGCGACTGTAGTCCCAGCTACTCGGGAGGCTGAGGCAGGAGAATGGCATAAACCCGGGAGGCGGAGCTTGCAGTGAGCTGAGATCCGGCCACTGCACTCCAGCCTGGGCGACAGAGCGAGACTCCGTCTCAAAAAAAAAAAAAAAAAAAGAACACAATGGGGAAAGAGTGCTGGGTGGGGGTGTGGAGATCACGAGTTCAATTTTGAACCAGTTCAGTTTGAGGTACCTTTGAAACAGCCAAGTAGAAAATTGGTTAAATGGATGTGAAATTGGTATGAGAGATCTGAGTTGAAGATATAAATGTGAATACAGTGTTCGTATACATTTGAGAATTTAAGTTCTAGGCATGCAGGAGCTCTCTTATTGGAGGGAGAAGAGAAAAGGGCCTAGAGCTGAACCATAACACACCTTGGCATTTAATGGCCCACCTTGTTAAAGCATCATGGGAATGGAGAAGTAAATTTAATCTCTAGTATGGCATATTACAAAATACAAATAATCCATTATTTTAAATTTGATTTCTTGATTGACCCAGCAATTATGTTTTATAAATTTTTACATTTTCGTTTTCTCTTATATATTTTTGTTTTTTAATTTGGAGTTTTATTATATAGTTAGAGAATATGACTGGCCTGCATTGATTTATAGTTTTAGGAATTTTCAGGGATTTTCTTTGTAGCTTAATACACAATGGGTTTTTATAAATGTTATACAGACATTTGAAAAGAATATATACTCTATTTTTATTTCTTATTCACCTGTACTTCCAGTTGTTGTCTAAATGAATTCAACAAGGTGCTGAATCTCTAACGTCTTTGTTGAATCAGATAATCTATAGGTAATTATATAAGGGGGTCATAGAGCATGGCAGATGTTACCTTCGTGTGAGATTTTCTTTGGAAGGTGGTCATTAGATATTAGAGACATAGAGAGCTTAGGCCTTGGACCTAAGCCCTGTAGACAAATGGGTCCCACTTGATGCTCTGCTGTGTAATCATAGAAGGTGGTTTTGCCAGAAGATAGTGACTTCTTTGAGACTTTCAGAAGAAGGGTTACCTGGGCAGTATAGGTCCTAGAGTTCTTTACTGCACAAAGACTTAGATAATAGTAGAGGAGGGATGACAAATACATTGTCTCGAAGTGGCACTTTTACGATATTTTCTAAAGGTAATATATTCACATAACACATTAGTTAGAGGAAGCTCTGTGGAAATAAGTGGGTGAAACTTGGGTGGGGGTGAAGATAGAGAGAGGGAAAGGTAATTAAAGGTAGTGCTTTATTTTTTACTCTTTCTAGCACCAACCTAAAGCAGAGGCTTCACCTGCGTCTCTGCACTCCTTAGATGTTAAAAGGATATGAACAGACATTTCTCAAAAGAAGACATTCATACAGCCAACAGACACATGAAAAAATGCTCATCATCACTGGCCATCAGAGAAATGCAAATCAAAACCACAATGAGATACCATCTCACACCAGTTAGAATGGCGATCATTAAAATGTCAGGAAACAACAGGTGCTGGAGAGGATGTGGAGAAATAGGAACACTTTTACACTGTTGGTGGGATTGTAAACTAGTTCAACCATTATGGAAAACAGTATGGCGATTCCTCAAGGATCTAGAACTAGAAGTACCATATGACCCAGCCATCCCATTACTGGGTATATACCCAAAGGATTATAAATCATGCTGCTATAAAGACCCATGCACACGTATGTTTATTGCGGCACTATTCACAATAGCAAAGACTTGGAATCAACCCAAATGTCCATCAGCGACAGACTGGATTAAGAAAATGTGGCACATATACACCATGGAATACTATGCAGCCATAAAAAAGGATGAGTTTGTGTCCTTTGTAGGGACATGTATGTGGCTGGAGACCATCATTCTTAGCAAACTATCACAAGAACAGAAAACCAAACACCGCATGTTCTCACTCATAGGTGGGAACTGAACAAGGAGATCACTTGGACTCGGGAAGGGGAACATCACACACCGGGGCCTATCATGGGGAGGGGGGAGGGGGGAGGGATTGCATTGGGAGTTACACCTGATGTAAATGACGAGTTGATGGGTGCTGACGAGTTGATGGGTGCAGCACACCAACATGGCACAAGTATACATATGTAACAAACCTGCACGTTATGCACATGTACCCTAGAACTTAAAGTATAATAATAATAAAAAATAAAAAAAGTCCTATACCTTGAAAAGATACTGTTTACTATGTATTCTAACTTCGCAGTGTGTACTAACACAGTTAATCCTTACTATGCCCAGTAAGCATTATACTCCTCTTCATTACACAGGAACAAGCCCAGAGAGCTTAAGTAACGTGTATGAGCTCACATAGCGTAGCATCAGAATCCAAATTCCTTAGATTGTTGACCAATATTCTCAAACTTTTTGGTCTTAGAGCCTTTCATACTTTTAAAAATCATTGAACACCCAAAGAGCTTTTGTGTATGTGAGTTACATCTATCAATATTTACCATAGTGGAAATAACAATGAGAAATTTCTAAAACATATATTTATTAAAAAATTTAATATGACATGAGTAAGCCAATAATATATGAATGTAAATAGCCTTTTTTTATGAAAAATATTACATTTCCCAAAATAAATTAGTCTTAAGAGTAACGTTACCTGGGCATGGTGGTGCGTGCCTATAGCCCCAGCTACTTGGGAGGCTAAGTCAGAATAATCACTTGAGCCCAAGAGTTTGAAATGAGCTATGATTGCACCACTGCGCTCCTGCCTGGGGAACAGAGTGAGACCCATCTCAAGAACAAAAAGAAAAAGAGTAGTTTTGCCTTATATTTCAGCAGATCTCTTAATGTCTAGTTTAAAAGAAGACAGATGGATTCTCATACCTGTCTCTGCATTCAATCGGTAGCAATTTGTTTTGGCTCAAACATATGAAGAAAATATGACTTTAAAAAGATATGTACTTAGAAAAAGAAGTATCTTTTTTTAATTTCAACTTTTATTTTAGTTACAGGAGGTACATTGTAGATTTGTTACATTAGAATATTGCATGATGCTGACGTTTGGAATACAAATCCCATCACCCTGGTAGTGAACACAGTTGCCGATAGGTGGTTTTTTAACCCCCACCTTGTGCTTCCACCCTCTAGTAGTCCACAGTGTCTACTGTTTCCAGATTTATTTCCATGTATGCTCAATACTTAGGTCCTACTTATAAGTGAGAACATGTGGTGTTTTATTTTCTGTTACTGTGTTAATTCGCTTAAGATTATGGCCTCCAGCTCCATCCATGTTGCTATAAAGAACATGATTTCATTTTTATGGCTCCATCGTATTCCATGATATATATGTACCAATTTTCTTTGTCCAATCTACCATCGATGGGCACCTAGGTTGATTCCATGTCTTCGCTATTGTGAATAGCACAGTTGCAAACATTCAAGTGCATGAAGTGCATGTGTCTTGTGTCTTTTTGGTAGAATAATTTGTTTTCATAACATTTTAAATACTTGTTTATATTCTTCTTTGATGTTACATCAAAATTTCACAAGCAGTAATTTCTTTTTTGTTTGTTCGTTTTCATTTTTAAGTTCAGGGGTACAAGTGCAGATTTGTTACATAGGTAAACTTGTGTCATGCAGGTTTGCTGTACAGATTATTTCATCACCCATGTATGAAGCCTAGTACCCATTAGTGATTTTTCCTGATCCTCTCCCTCCTCCCACCATCCATACTCCAATAGGCTCCAGAGTATGTTGTTCCCCTCTATTTGTCCACATATTATCATCATTTAGCTCCCACTTATAAGTGAGAACATGACATATTTGGTTTCCTGGTCCTGCCTTAGTTTGCTAAGGATAATGGCCTCCAGCTCCATCCATCACCCTGCAAAGGACATGATCTTGTTCTTTTTTATAGCTTCATAGTATTCCATTCCATGGTGTATATCTTTATCCAGTCTATCATTTTTGGGCATTTAGGTGGATTCTATGTCTTTGCTATTGCAAATAGTGCTGCAATAAACACATGCATGTATGTATCTTTATAATAGAATCATTTATATTTCTTCAGGTATGTACCCAGTAATGGGATTGCTGGGTCAAATGGTATTTCTGTCCTTAGGTCTTTGAGGAATTGTCACACTATCTTCCACAATGCTTCAACTAATTTACACTCCCACCAACAGTGTATAAACATTTCTTTTTCTCCACAACTGCACCAGCATCTGTTATTTTTTGACTTTTTAATGATAGCCATTCTGACTGGTGTGACATGGTATCTAACTGTGGTTTTCATTTGCATTTCTGTAGTGATAAGTGATGTTGAGCTTTTTTCATATGATTTTTGGCTGAATTTATGTCTCCTTTTGAAAAGTGTCTGCTTATGCCGTTTGCCCACTTTTTAATGGAGTTGTTTATCTCTTGTAATTTTTTTACGTTCCTTATAGATATTGGATATTAGACCTTTGTCAGATGTGTAGTTTACAAAAATTTTCTCCCATTCTGTAATTCTGTTTACACTCTTGATAGTTTCTTTTGCTGTGCAGAAGCTCTTTAGTTTAATTAGATTTCATTAGTCAATTTTTGCTTTTGTTGTAGGTGCTTTCAGGAATTATAGTTCTTTGTCACTAAACCTTTGCCCACTCCTGTGTCCTCAATGGTATTGTCTAGGTTGTCTTCCAGGGTTGTTATACTTTTGAGTTTTACATTTAAGTTTGTAATCCATCTTGAGTTAATTTTTGTATATGGTATAAATAAGGACACCAGCTTTGATCTTCTGAATATAGATACCCAGTTATCCCGGCACCACTTATTTAACAGGAAATTATTTACCCATTGCCTGTTTTTGTCAGATTTGTCAAAGATCAGATAGTTGTAGGTGTGCAGTCTTATGTCTTGGTACTCTATTCTGTTCCACTGGTCTATGTCTCAGTCTTTGTACCAGTATCATCCTGTTTTGGTTACTGTAGACGTATAGTATAGTTTGGGCAGTGCAATGCCTCCAGCTTTGTTCTTTTTGCTTAGAATTGACTTAGCTATTCAGGGTCTTGTTTGGTTCCATATGAATTTTAAAATACTCTTTTTAGTTCTGTGGAGAATCTCAATTGCAGTTTAGTAGGAATAGCATTAAAATTAATAAATTGCTTTGGGCAGTATCTGCAAAGCCAGAATCGAAGCCGACCAGGGGTGGAGGCAGTCCCCCAGCACAGCACAGTTGCTTTGCAAAAACATGGCTAGACAAGTAATTTCTTAAAGCTTGGTTGAAATGTATAATGTAAAACAATATCAGTGAGCTTTTCATAATCTGTTACATTAAAATCCATTGGTCTATCTTGCATTTTAAATGGATCTTTTTCCTATGCATGATTTTGTAATATCACCACGTTGGTGACTTAAAAAATATTGATTCACTCAGTTGTGTGGGTCTTCAAAAGGTTGTCATGTTTCATTGTACAATAACAAAAAATCTGTCTGGGCATAGTGGCTCATGCCTGTAATCCCCATATTTTGGGAGGCTGAGTTGAGGATTGCTTGAGGGCAGGAGTTCAAGACTAGCCTGGGCAACATAGTGAGACCTCATTCAAGAAAAAAATAAATTTAAAAATTAGCCAAGCATGGTTCTACATGCTGGTAGTCCTGGCTACTTGGAATGCTGAAGTGGAAGAACTGCTTGAGCCCAGGAGTTCAAAGCTGTAGTGAGCTATGATTGCACCACTGAACTCCAGCCTGGGTGACAGAGTGAGACCCTGTCTAAAAAAAAAAAAAAAAAAAAAAAAAAAAAAAAAAAAAAAAAATGCCTTATTTAATATCACTACCAATCTCTTCAGAAAAACATTTTAAGTTTTAAGAAGACTTCTGCCTCATAGAGGCAGATACAAATTTTTCAAAATTTTAACTTTTGCTTGAAAACTCAAATTTTATTTTTGGTAAACTCTCTATCAAAGACCCAAATCTGAATAATCACAATTTGCCTCCCAGTTGCTCTTTCAAGTAAAAACAGCATTCAATAAAAATAGTAGCTAGTTCTACCTATACCCCAAACAATCACATAAGTGCTTTTCTTTTTCTGAAACAACCATTGCACTTCAGTGTACAGTGTACAGAAGAAGTGCTTTTGGCCATATAGAATATTAAAAAGACTTTTACTTAATAGTTAATATTTAATAAAATTAGTACTTTATATAGTTTCATCAAGGTATTCTTAAGTGAAACTGATGTTTTTAAAACTGAAATATATGATATTCTTCTATATAACATCTACTAGTTCACTTTGCTGCTGCCTTGATTTGTGCTAAGATGCCAACAGTTTAATCAACCATTGCTCTTGCACCATCAGGACAAGTTTCAATGCAGTGAAGAAGGCAAATAATGTCTTCATATTATTGTAAAAGTATTGTTTGGCCTCATAGACCCCTGAAAGTGTCTTGGAGATCCTGGGATATGTGTAGATACATTAAGAACCACTCATGTAGCAATAGAAATGAATGGAATTTGCGCTATAAATACTGTTTTTAATGGACATGTGGCATCTACAGATGGAGTGGCATATAGTGGTATTCTGTATATGCCAACTTTAAAGGTGAGTTCCATTTTCATTCAGGGCTCTTTAGTGTCCCAAGATTTCCTGTTCATTGACACTGTAGGAAACTGTCAGATAGATTATACAGCTTTACTGTTAACTGACCAGCTAATAATAGCAGTAGGTGTTCTCTAGGAGTGTGATTTGTTTTCTGGGGAGAAATCATTTGTTAGCAGGCTGGGTTGAAGCCTACTATAGAGATGCTCCAGATGTGACAATTGCCAGGCTTTGAGAATCAACGTCTATTAATTGAGAACCCGAGAGGCCTATCCAAGGATTTCATGCTTGCAGTCAAGTGTCTACGAGTTCTGATGCATGTGTTTGGGAACATGATGTGTGTAAAAGCCATATGTGTTCCATTTTCTGGCCACTCTAAAAGGACAATGAGTGAATCTCTCCCTCATGATCTGAGACAAGAAATAATACTGCAGAAGGTAATGGAGTTGCCACATGTGACACATTGCCTTTTTTTTCTTTCTTTCTTTCTTTCTTTTGGGCAGGGGGATGGAGTCTTGTTCTGTCATCTAGGCTGAAGTGCAATGGCACTATCTAGGCTCACTGCAACCACCGCCTCCTGGGTTCAAGCGATTCTCCTGCCTCAGTCTCCCAAGTAGCTGAGATTACACAGGCCTGTGCCACCACACCCAGCTAACTTTTGTATTTTTAGTAGAGACAGGATTTCTCCATGTAGGCCAGATTGTCTCAAACTCCTGACCTCAAATAATCCGTTTGTCTATGCCTCCCAAAGTGCTGGGATTACGGTGCGAGCCACCATGCCTGGCCCACATTACTTTCTGATTTGAGCTCTTCTCCAGTACCCTGTAATCGAAGAGACTGGGAAGTGGATTAACTCTGTAGTATTGGCTGGAAGAACCCATCACTGTTAAGCTTCACTCATGACGCTTGGCTTCAAGAGAGCCAACTAGGAAACCCCCTGAGAGTAAAACAGTGAACCTGTGGACTCCAGCTAAAGGACTACTGGGGAATTACATGATTGTTGGAGTCCTATTTAATAAGAGTAGTTGATCACAATGATTGAGCCCTTACCATGACAGGCACTGTGGCTGGGCATTTGCTATGTATATTTATGTGTGGTATGTATGTGTATAATTTAATTCTCATAGTAATTTTATGAGTTGGATACTATCACCATTCTCATTTTACAGAAAATAAAACCTAAGCAAAGAAGATTAAATTACTTACCTAAGGTCACACTTCAAGTGACAGAGACAATATCCCAGTTCAGGCAATCTTTTTGTAGAACCACATTTTAAAATATACTACCTCTTGATGACCTGTGGAAGTTTTAAAGCAAAATCAAACATATATTACTTAGCAAATTTTAAATGAGCAAACCAAAGTGGAGAAATTATTTCCATCCGATATTCAGTTATTTTTAATGCTGAATTTTCATAGCAAATACCACAGGATACCCATAAAGGGAGCTATATCTCCACATATTTTTCCACCAGTGGAGATTTTTATCAGTTTGAAAGGCTGCCCTGAGGGATTTAAGGAACACAATTTTTTTCCGATAAACAATGGAAAATTGGTGAAAGTCATAAATCTCATGAAAATGTGTATTTTTCTCGATAATGTCACAATTTTAGGCAAAAGTATTTTAGGCTTCTAAATAGTCTCCTCAAAAAACTGTTAGAACTGATGAACAAATTCAGTAAACAAAGTCAACAAACAAGAATCAGTTGCATTTTCATACACTAACAATGAATTATCCAAAAAGAAATTATGAAAACAATTCTATGGACAATAGTATCCAAAAGAATAAAACTTAGAATAAATTTAACAAAAATAAAATATCTGTGCACTGAAAACTGTAAGACATTGATAAAAGAAACTGAAGGTGACAAAAATAAATGGAAAGATATCCCATGTCCATGGGTTAGACAAATTAATATTGTTAAAATGCTTATGACTTTTTACACATAAATAGAAAAAAATAGTCTTTTTTATTATTATACTTTAAGTTCTAGGGTACATGTGCACAACGTGCAGGTTTGTTACCTATGTATACATGTGCCATGTTGGTGTGCTGCACCCATTAACTCGTCATTTACATTAGGTATATCTCCTAATGCTATCCCTCCCCCCTCTCCCCACCCCACGACAGGCCCCAATGTGTGATGTTCCCTATCCTGTGTCCAAGTGTTCTCATTGTTCAGTTCCCACCTATGAGTGAGAACATGCGGTGTTTGTTTTTTTGTCCTTGCAATAGTTTGCTCGGAATGATGGTCTCCAGCTTCATCCATGTCCCTACAAAGGACATGACCTCATCCTTTTTTATGGCTGCATAGTATTTCATGGTGTATATATGCCCAAATTAGTATGGTAGCACAAAAGACCCTGAATAGCCAAAGCAATCTTGAGCAAGAACAAGCTGAAGACAACACATTTCCTGATTTCAAAATGTATTGCAAAGCTATAGTAACAAAATAGTATGATACTGGCACAAAAACTGACTTCCATACCAGTCAGAGACATGAGGCCCCCTTTCAAGGCCCTAGCTTCTGGATGACATTTCTAGCCACACTCTGCCAGAAGGGAAACTGCTGCCTTAAAGGGAATGATCTGGTCCTGGCAGGATCCATCTCCTGCTGACTAAAGAGCGCTTGATCCATGAATAATCAGCAGTAATACTCAGGTAGTAACCCATAGACCTTGGATAAGACTCAGATTTACCAGCTTCAGATAAGACTCAGCACATTCCTACCTGTGGTGGCTACAGAAAGACACTCCTTTTTTGCCTGATAAAGGTGGAGGGAAAAGTAAAAGGGACTTTGTTTTGCACCCTAGGTACCAGCTTGGCCACAGGAGGATAGAGCGGCAAGTTCGCTCTTGGGGTCCTTGATTCCAGTGAAAGTCCAGAAATGCTCTTGCATGGCATTTCTGGACCTGCCTTGGACCAGAGTGGAGCCCACTGCCCTGAAAGGTGAAGTCTCAGGACAGTCATAAGCTGACTGAAGAGCCCTTGAGCCTTAAGGGAACATAAGCAGTAGTCTGGCAGTACTCTCTGTGGACCTGTGATGGTGGTGGCCATGGAGTTAGACTCCTCTGGCTGTGCAAAGGAAAGAGAAGAGTGGGAAGGACTGTGTCTTGTGATATGAGTGCCAGCTCAGCTGCAGTATAATATAACATGAGGTGGACTTCTAAGTTTTTTTGACTCCAGTCCCTGGCTCCTGCATGGCATCTCTGGACCCACTAGGGGCCTGGGGTAACTTGCTACCCTGAAAGGAAGAACACAAGCACATCTGGCTTTGCCATCTTCTGATTGTAGTGCCCCAGGGCCTTGTGTGAACATAGGTAATAGCTAGGTACTGGCTCAAGTGGGCCTTGATTGAGACCCAGTGTTGTGCTGGCATAAGGTCTGACGAGCACAGTCTCAGTGGTCATGGCCACTGCGGTGCTTGTGTCTGCAACCCTCAGTTGCAGGTGGATCAGAACAAAGACAGAGACTTTGTTGGAAGAAAGTAAGGAAAGTACACAAGAGTCTCTGACTGGTAATCAATAGAATTTTTGTGGATCTTATTCAAAAATATCAAGATGGTACATCTGTTAGTCTAGAAAAACCACAGCATTAGTGGACTTGGAGTGCCCACTAATGCAAACATAACTTAGATCACAACCACCAAGTCCATTCAAATACCTGGAAAGCTTTCCCAAGCAGGAGGGGTATAAACAAACACAAAATGTGAAGATTATAATAAATACCTAACTCTTCAATGCCCAGAACTGACAAATATCCACAAGCATCAAGACCATCCAGGAAAACATGACCTCACCAAATGAACTAAATAAGAAACCAGGGACCAATGCTTCAGAAACAGAAATGTGACCTTTCAGAAAGAGAATTGAAAATAGTTACTTTGACAAAACTCAAAAAAGTTCAAGGTAACACAAAGAAAGGATTCAGAATTCTATCAGACAAATGTAACAAAGAGATTGAAATAATTTAAAATAATCAAGCAGAGGTTCTGGAACTAAAGTGCAAATTAGCCTAGTGAGAAAGTCATCAGTCTTTTTATAGCAGAATTGGTCAAGAAAAAGAAATAATTAGTGAGCATAAAGACAGGACATTTAAAAATATACAGTTAGAAGAATCAAAAGGAAAAAGAATTAAAAACAAATAACACCTACAGGATCTAGAAAATAGCTTCAAAAGGGCAAATCAATATTGACCTTAAAGAAGAAATAGAGAGATGGGGTGGAAAGTTTATTCAAAGGAAAAATAACAGAGAACTTCCCAAAACTAGAAAAAGATATCAGTATCCAAGTACAAGTAGGTCATAGACCACCAAGCAAATTTAACCCAAATAATCCTATCTCAAGGCATTTAATAGGCAAACTCTCAAAGGTCAGGGATTAAGAAAGCATCCTAAAAGCAGTAGGAGAAAAGAAACAACATGCACTGGAGCACCAATATATCTGGCAGCAGACTTTTCAGTAGAAACCTTAAAGGACAGGAGAGTTCATTCTTCAGTCAGAAAGAAAAGGATGTTAATGAGCATTAAGAAATAATCTGAGATACAAAACTCACTGACAATAGTAAGTCTGTAGAAAAACATAAATATTATAGTACTGTAACTGTGGTGTCTAAACCACTACATCTTTAGTAGAAAGACTAAACAAAGAATCCATCAAAAAATAACTACAATAACTTTTCAAGACGTAGACAGTACAAAAAGATATAAATAGAAACAACAAAAAGTTTAAAAGCAGGGGGATGAAGTATAGAGTTTTTATTAGTTTTATTTTTGATTCTTTTTTTGTTTATGCAAACAGAGTTTTATTAGTTTTATTATGCAAATAGAGTTTTTATTAGTTTTATTTTTGATTGTTTTTTTGTTTTTTTGTTTATGCAAACAGAGTTAAGTAGTTATTAGCTTTAGATAATAGGTTATAATATAGTATTTTTATTATACTTTAAGTTCTAGGGTACATGTGCACAATGTGCAGGTTTGTTACATATGTATACATGTGCCATGTTGGTGTGCTGCACCCATTAACTCGTCACTTACATTAGGCATTTCTCCTAATGTTATTCCTCCCCCCTCCCCCAACCCCACAACAGGTCCTGGTGTGTGATGTTCCACACCCTGTGTTCAAGTGTTCTCATTGTTAAATTCCCACCTATGAGTGAGAACATGCGGTGCTTGGTTTTCTGTCCTTGTGATAGTTTGCTCAGAATGATGGTTTCCAGCTTCATCCATGACGCTACAAAGGACATGAACTCATCCTTTTTTATGGCTGCATAGTATTCCATGGTGTATATGTGCCATATTTTCTTAATCCAGTCTATCATTGATGGACATATGGGTTGGTTCCAAGTCCTTGCTATTGTGAATAGTGCTGCAATAAACATACATGTGCATGTGTCTTTATAGCAGCATGACTTATTATCCTTTGGGTATATCCCCAGTAATGGGATGGCTGGGTCGAATGATATTTCCAGTTCTAGCTCCTTGAGGAATTGCCACAGTATTTTCCACAATGATTGAACTAGTTTACAGTCCCACCAACAGTGTAAAAGTGTTCCTATTTCTCCACATCCTCTCCAGCACCTGTTGTTTCCTGACTTTTTAATGATCGCCATTCTAACTGGTGTGAGATGATATCTCATTTTGGTTTTGATTTGCATTTCTCTGATGGCCAGTGATGATGAGCATTTTTTCATGTGTCTGTTGGCTGCATATGTGTCTTCTTTTTAGAAGTGTCTGTTGATTTCCTTTGCCCACTTTTTGATGGGATTGTTTGATTTTTTCTTGTAGGTTTGTTTAAGTTCTTTCTAGATTCTAGATATTAGCCCTTTGTCAGATGGGTAGATTGCAAAAACTTTCTCCCATTCTGTAGGTTGCCTGTTCACTCTAATGGTAATTTCTTTTGCTGTGCAGAAGTTCTTTAGATTAATTAGATGACATTTGTCTATTTTGGCTTTTCTTGCCATTACTTTTGATGTTTTAGTCATGAAGTCCTTGCCCATGCCTATGTCCTGAATGGAATTGCCTAGGTTTTCCTCTAGGGTTTTTATGGTTTTAGGTCTAACATTTAAGTGTTTAATCCATCTTGAATTAATTTTTGTATAAGGTGTAAGGAAGGGATCCAGTTTCAGCTTTCTACATATGGCTAGCCAGTTTTCCCAGTATCATTTATTAAATAGGGAATCCTCTCTCCATTTCTTGTTTTTCTCAGGTTTATCAAAGATCAAATGGTTGTAGATGTGTAGCATTATTTCTGAGGGCTCTGTTCTGTTCCATTGGTCTATATCTCTATTTCGGTACCAGTACCATGCTGTTTTGGTTAGTGTCACCTTGTAGTATAGTTTGAAGTCAGGTAGTGTGATGCCTCCAGCTTTGTTCTTTTGGTTTAGGATTGCCTTGGCAATGTGGGCTCTCTTTTGGTTCCATATGAACTTTAAAATGGTTTTTTCCAATTTTGTGAAGACAGTCATTGGTAGCTAAAGACAAGGAAGTATAACTAATTCTAATTTATAGAATCTGTAAATTACCTTGGGCAGTATGGCCATTTTCACGATATTGATTCTTTCTATCCATGAACATGGAATGTTCTTCCATTTGTTTGTGTCCTCTTTTATTTTGTTGAGCAGTGGTTTATAGTTCTCCTTGAAGAGGTCTTTCACATCCCTTGTAAGCTGGATTCCTAGGTATTTTATTCTCTTTGTAGCAATTGTCAGTGGGAGTTCACTCATGATTTGGCTCTCTGTTTGTCTGTTAATGGTGTATAGGAATGCTTGTGATTTTTGCACACTGATTTTTTTATCCTGAGAATTCGCTGAACTTGCTTATCAGCTAAAGGAGATTTTGGGCTGAGAAGATGGGATTTTCTAAATATACAGTCAAGTCATCTGCAAACAGGGACAATTTGACTTCTTCTCTTCCTAATTGAATGCCCTTTATTTCTTTGCCCTGCCTGATTGTCCTGGCCAGAACTTCCAACACTATTGTTGAATAGGAGTGGTGAGAGAGGGCATCCTTGTCATGTGCCAGTTTTCAAAGGGAATGCTTCCAGTTTTTATCCATTCAGTATGATATTGGCTGTAGGTTTGTCCTAAATAGCTCTTATTATTTTGAGATATGTTCCATCATTACCTAGCTTATTGAGAGTTTTCAACATGGAAGGCTGTTGAATTTTGTCAAAGGCCTTTTCTGCATCTATTGAGATAATCATGTGGTTTTTATCATTGGTTCTGTTTATGTGATGGATTACGTTTATTGATTTGTGTATGTTGAACCAGCTTGCATCCCAGGAATGAAGCCGACTTGATTGTGCTGGATAAACTTTTAAATGTGCTGCTGGATTCGGTTTGCCAGTATTTTATTGAGGATTTTTCCATCGGTGTTCATCAGGAATATTGGTCTAAAATTATGTTTTTTTGTTGTATCTCTGCCAGACTTTGGTATCAGGATGATGGTGGCCTCATTAAATGAGTTAGGAAGGATTCCCTCTTTTTCTATTGATTGGAATGGTTTCAGAAGGAATGGTACCAGCCCCTCTTTGTACCTCTGGTAGAATTCAGCTGTGAATCCATCTGTTCCTGGACTTTTTTTTCGGTTGGTAGGCTATTAATTATTGCCTCAATTCCAGACCCTGTTATTGGTCTATTCAGGGAGTCAACTTCTTTCTGATTTAGTCTTGGGAGGGTGTATGTGTCCAGGAATTTATCCATTTCTTCTAGATTTTCTAGTTTATTTGCATAGATGTGTTTATAGTATTCTCTGATGGTAGTTTGTATTTCTGTGAGATCAGTGGTGATATCCGCTTTATCATTTTTTACTGCATCTATTTGATTCTTCTCTCTTTTCTTCTTCATTAGTCTTGATAGTGGTCTATCCATTTTGTTGATCTTTTCAAAAAACCAGCTCCTGGATTCATTGATTTTTGGAAGGGTTTTTTGTGTCTCTCTTTCAGTTCTGCTCTGATCTTTGTTATTTCTTGCCTTCTACTAGCTTTTGAATTTATTTGCTCTTGCTTCTCTAGTTCTTTTAATTGTGATGTTAGGGTATCAATTTTAGATCTTTCCTGCTTTCTCCTTTGGGCATTTAGTGCTATAAATTTCCCTCTACACACTGCTTTAAATGTGTCCCAGAGATCCTGCTACGTTGTGTCTTTTTTCTCATTGGTTTCAAAGATCATCTTTATTTCTGCCTTCATTTCTTTATGTACCCAGTAGTCATTCAGGAGCAAGTTGTTCAGTTTCCATGTGGTTGTGCGGTTTTGAGTAAGTTTCTTAATCCTGAGTTCTAATTTGATTGCACTGTGGTCCGAGAGATAGTTTGCTGTGATTTCTGTTCTTTTACATTTGCTGAGGAGTGCTTTACTTCCAATTATGTGGTCAATTATAGAATAAGTATGATGTGGTGCTGAGAAAACTGTATATTCTGTTGATTTGGAGTGGAGAGTTCTGTAGGTATCTATTAGGTCTGCTTGGTGCAGAGCTGAGTTCAAGTCCTGTATATCCTTGTTAACTTTCTGTGTCATTGATCTGTCTAATGTTGAGAGTGGGGTGTAAAAGTCTCCCATTATTATTATGTGGGAGTCTATGTCTCTTTGTAGGTCTCTAAGGACTTGCTTTATGAATCTGGGTGCTCCTGTATTGGGTGCATATATATTTAGGATAGTTAGCTCTTCTTGTTGAATTGATCCCTTTACCATTATGTAATGGCCTTCTTTGTCTCTTTTGATCTTTGATGGTTTAAAGTCTGTTTTATCATAGACTAGGATTGCAACCCCTGCTTTCTTTTGTTTTCCATTTGCTTGGCAGATCTTCCTCTATCCCTTTATTTTGAGCCTATGTGTGTCTCTGCACGTGAGATAGGTCTCCTGAATACAGCACACTGATGGATCTTGACTCTTTATCCAGTTGGCCAGTCTGTGTCTTTCAGTTGCAGTATTTAGCCCATTTACATTTAAGGTTAATATTATTATGTGTGAATTTTATCCTGTCATTATGATGTTAGGTAGTTATTTTGCCCATTAATTGATGCTGTTTCTTCATAGCATCAATGGTCTTTGCAATTTGGCATGTCTTTGCAGTGGCTGGTACCCGTTGTTTCTTTCCATGTTTCATGCTTGCTTCAGGAGCTCTTGAAGGCAGGCCTGGTGGTAACAAAATCTCTAAGCATTTGCTTGTCTGTAAAGGATTTTATTTCTCCTTCACGTATGAAGCTTAGTTTGGCTGGATACGAAATTCTGGTTTGAAAATTCTTTTCCACAAAAATGTTGAATGTTGGACCCCACTCTCTTCTGGCTTGTAGGGTTTCTGCCACAAGATCTGCTGTTAGTCTGATGAGTTTCCCTTTGTGGGTAACCCAACCTTTCTCTCTTGCTGCCTTTAACACTTTTTCCTCCATTTCAACCCTGGTGAATCTGACAATTATGTGTCTTGGGATTGCTCTTCTCGAGGAGTATCTTTGTGGTGTTCTCTCTATTTCCTGAATTTGAATATTGGCGTGCCTTGCTAGGTTGGGGAAGTTCTCCTGGATAATATGCTGAAGAGTCTTTTCCAACTTGGTTCCATTCTCCCCATCACTTTCAGGTACACCAATCAAACGTAGATTTGGTCTTTTAACATAGTCCCACATTTCTTGGACACTTTGTTCATTTCTTTTTACTTTTTTTTGTAATCTTGTTTTCTCCCTTTATTTCATTAATTTGATCTCCCATCACTGATACCCTTTCTTCCACTTGATTGAATCAGCTATTGAAGCTTGTGCATGTGTCACAAAGTTCTCCTGCCATGGTTTTCAGCTCCATCAGGTCATTTATGGTCTTCTCTACACTGGTTATTCTAGTTAGCCATTTGCCTAATCTTTTTTCAAGATTTTTAGCTTCCTTGCGATGGGTTTGAGCATTCTCCTTTAGTTCAGAAAAGTTTACTATTACTGACCTGCTGAAGCCTACTTCTGTCAACTTGTCAAAGTCATACTCTGTCCAGCTTTGTTCTGTTGCTGTCAAGCAGCTGCGATTCTTTGGAGTAGAAGAGGCGATCTGATATTTAGAATTTTCAGTTTTTCTGCTCTGGTTTCTCCTCATCTTTGTGGTTTTATCTACCTTTGGTCTTTGATGTTGGTGACCTAGCGATGCAGTTTTTGATGTAGATGACCTTTTTGTTGATGTTGATGGTATTCCTTTCTGTTTGTTAGTTTTCCTTCTAACATTCAGGTCCCTCAGTTGCAAGTCTCTTGGAGACACTATTTGCCTGGGTATCACCAGCAGAGGCTGCAGAAAAGCAAATGTTGCAGAACAGCAAATATTGCTGCCCAATCCTTCCTCTGGAAGCTTTGTCCCAGAGGGGTAGCTGCCTACATGAGGTGTCTGTCGGCCCTTACTGGGAGGTGTCTCTCAGTTAGGCTACACGGGGGTCAGGGACCCCCTTGAGGAGGCAAGCTGTCCATTCTTGAAGTTCAAACACCATGGTGGGAGAACCACTGCTCTCTTCAGAGCTGCCAGACAGGGATGTTTAAGTCTGCAGAAGTTGTCTGCTGCCTTGTTTTCAGCTATGCCCTGCCCACAGAAGTGGAGTCTAGAGGCAGTAGGCCTTGTTGAGCTGTGGTGGGCTCCACCCAGTTGGAGGTTCCAGGCCGCTTTATTTACCTACTCAAGCATCAGCAATGGTGGACGCCCCTCCCCCAGCCAGGCTGCCACCTCACAGTTTGATCTCAGACTGCTGCGCTAGCAGTGAGCAAGGCTCTGTGGGCCTGGGACTCACTAAACCAGGCACAGGAGAGAATCTCCTTGTCTGCCAGTTGCTAAGACCTTGGGAAAAGTACAGTATTTGGACGGGAGTTTCCCATTTTTCCAGGTAGTCTGCCACGGCTTCCCTTGGCTAGGAAAGGGATATCCCCCAACCCCTTTCACTTCCCGGGAGAGGTGACTCCCTCCCCTGCTTCAGCTCGCCCTCTCTGGGCTGTACCCACTGTCCAACCAGTCCCAATGAGATGAACCAGGTACCTCAGTTGGAAATGCAGAAATCACCTGTCTTCTGCGTTGATCCCACTGGGAGCTGCAGACTGGAGCTGTTCCTATTTGGCCATCTTGGAACGCCTCCCCACCCTGAGTTAGAGGAGACATTTTAATACAAGGATGCAATGCACAATAATCACATCAGGGTAAATAAGCTATCTACAGTGTAAAGCATTTTTCCTTTGTGTTGCAAACAATACAGTTATACTCATCTAGTTATTTTAAAATGTACAATTAAACTATATTTATTATAGTCACTCTGTTGCGCTAGCAAATACTAGGTCTAATACATTCTTTCAATTTTTTTTTGTACCAGTTAAGTATCCCCACTTCCACACACCACTGAATTACCCTTTCCAACCTCTGGTAAACATCCTTCTACTCTCTATCTCCATAAGTTCAATTGTTTCAATTTTTAGTTCCCATAAATAAGCCTGAACATGTGAAGTTTGTGTTCCTGTGCTTGGCTTATTTCATTTAGTTTAATAGCCTCCAATTCCATTCATGTTGTTGCAAATGACAGAATTTCGATCTTTTTTAAGGCTAAATAATACTCAATTGTGTATATGTACCTTTTCTTTATCCATTCATTTGTTGATGAACACTTCAATTGCTTCCAAGTATCCGCTATTGTTGATAGTGGCACAATAAATATGAGAGTGCAGATATCTCTTAGATATAATGCTTTCCTTTCTTTTGCATATATACCCAGCAGTAGCATTGCTGGATCATATGGCAACTCTATTTTTATTTTTTGAGGAACCTCCAAACTGTTCTCCATAGTGGTTGTACTAACTTACACCCCCACCCAAAATATATAAATGTTCCCTTTTCTCCACATCTTTGCCAACGTTTGTTATTGTCTGTGTTTTGGATAAAAGCCATTTTAACTGGAGTGACATGATATTTCATTGTATTTTTGATTTGTATTTCTCTGATGATCAGTGATGTTGAGCACCTTTTCATATACCTGTTTGCCACTTGTATGTATTCTTTTGAGAAACGTCTATTTAATTTTTTTGCTTTTTTTATTGGAGTATAAGATTTTTCCCTACAGAGTTGTTTGAGCTCCTTATACATTCTGGTTCTCAAACCCTTGTCAGAAAAGTAGTTTGCAAAGATTTTCTCCCACTCTGTGGGTCATTTCTTCACTTTGTTGATTGTATCCTTTGCTGTGCAGAAGCTTTCTAACTTCATGTGATCCCATTTGTCCATTTTTGCTTTGGTTACCTGTGCTTGGGGAGTACTGCCTAAGAAATGTTTGCCCAGGCCAATGTCCTGGAGATTTTCCCCAATGTTTTCTTGTGGTAGTTTCATACTTTAAGATGTTTGACTCAAGTCTTTAATCCATTTTGATTTAACTTTTGTATATGGTGAGAGAAAGGGGTCTGGTTTCATTCTTTTGCATATGGGTATCCAGTTTTCCCAGCACCATTTATTGAAGAGATGGTCCATTCCCTGATGTTTGTTATTGGCACCTTTGTCAAAAATGACTTCCCTGTAGATATGGATTTATTTCTGGGTTTTCTCTTCTGTTCCACTGGTCTATGTGTCTTTTCATGCCAGTATCGTGCTGTTTTGGTTAGTATAGATTTCACATAATTTGAAGTCAGGTAATGTGATTCCTTCAGTTTTGTTGTTTTTCTTTAGGATAGCTTTGGCTATTTGAGGTATTTTGTGGTACCATATAAATTTAAGGATTGTGTTTTCTATTTCTCTAAAGAGTGCCACTAGTATTTTAATCGAGATTGCATTGAACCTGTAGATTGCTTTTTGTAGTATAGATATATTAAGAATATTGAGTTTTCCAATCCATGAGCATGGAATGTCCTTCCAGCTTATGTTGTCTTCTTCAATTTATTGCATCAATGTTTTATAGTTTTCGTTGTCAAGATATTTTATTTCTTTGGTTAAATTAATTTCTAGGCATTTTCTTTAACTTTTGCTATTGTAAGTGGAATTACTTTCTTGATTCTTATTTCAGGTGGTTTGATCTTGGCATTAAGAAATGCTACTGATTTTTGCATGTTGACTTTTTATCCTGCAACTTTACTGAATTTGTTTATCAGTTCTTGTAGTTTTTGTGGAATCTTTGGAATTTTCCAATTATAAAATCATATCATGTGCACACAAGAAATTCTGCCTTTCCAATTTCTATGCCCTTTATTTCCTTCTCTTGCCTGATTGTTTTAGTTAGGTCTTCCCATACTATGTGAAATAACAGTGGTGACAATGAGCATCCTTATTGTGATCCAGATCTTAGGCAAAGGCTTTAAATTTTTCCCATTCAGTATAATACTAGCTGTGGGTCTGTCATATATAGCTTTTATTAGTTTGAGGTGTATTCTATCTATACCCAGTTTTTAATTAATTTTTAACATAAGGTAATGTTGAATTTTTATTAAATGCATTTTCAGCATCATTTCCTTCCTTCAAAGAATGAAGGAATAATTTTGCCATTCATTCTGTTGATATGATGCATCACATTGATTAATTTGCACATGCTGAACCATCCTCGAATCTCTCAGATAAATCCCAGTTGGTTATGATGAAAGATCTTTTTAATGTATTGTTGAATTCTTCCTGCTAGTATTTTCTAGAGAATTTTTACATCAATACTTATCAGTGATACTGGCCTATAGTTTTCTTTGTTTGGTGTCTCTGTCTGGTTTTGGTCAATACTGGCCTCATGGAATAAGTTTGGAAGTATTCCCTCATCTTCTAGTTTTTGAAATAGTTTGAGTAGGAGTGGTATTAGTTCTTCTTTAAATGTCTGATAAAATTTAGCAGTGAATGTATCAGGTCCCAGGCCTTTCTTTGCTGGGACAATTTAAACTACAACTTCAGTCTCATTACTTGTTTTTGGTCTGTTCAGGTTTGAAATTTCCTTGTGATTCATTGTTGGTAGGCTCTATGTTTCTAGCAATTTATCCTTTTCATTTAGGTTTTCTAATGTATTGGCATGTAGTTGCCCATAGTAGCCACTAATGATCCTTTGAATTTCTGTGGTATCATTTATAACATCTCCTTTTTCATCTCTGATTTTATTTATTTGGATCTCTTTTTTGTTTTTCTTAGTCTGACTAAAGGTTTGTCAGTTTTGTTTAAGTTTTAAAAAAACCAATTTTTGTGTAGTTGATCCTTTGTATTATTTTCTTTTTCTCAAATTCATTTATTTCTGTTGTTATCTGTAGTATCTCTTCTGTTCTACTAATTTTGGGTTTGGTTTGCTCCTGTTTTTCTAGTTCTTTAAGATGCATCATTAGATTGCTTATTTAAAGTTTATCTTGTCTTTTGATGTAAGCAGTTATAGCGATAAACTTCCCACTTCATACTGGTTTTGCTGTATCTGATAGCTTTTGGTATGTTGTGTCTTCACTTGTTTCAATAAATGTTTTAATTTTCTTCTTACTTTCTTTGTTGATTCACTGGTCATTGAGGAGGATACATTTAATTTTCATGGGTTTGTATAATTTCCCAAATTCTTATTAATTTCTGGTTCTATTCCATTGTGTTCAGAGAAGATGCTTGATATTATTTCAATTTGTTGAGAGTTTTAAGACTTTTTTGTGACCTAAAATATGATGTTTCTTTGAGAATGATACCTGTGCCAAGGAAAAATGTTTATTCTACAGCCATTGGATGAAATGTTCTGTAATTATTTATTAGGTTTATGTGGTCTATAGTGCAAATTAAGTTTGATGATTCTTTGTTGATTTTCTGTCTGAACCATCTGTCTAATACTGAAAAGGGGGTACTGGAGTCTCCAGCTATAATTGTATTGGAGTCTATCTCTCTTTTTAGCTCTAACAATAATTGCTTTATATATGTGAGTGCTCCAGTGTTGGATGCATATATATTTACAATTGTTATATCCTCTTGCTCAGTTGACCCCTTTGTCATTCTATATTGACTTTCTTGTCTCTTCTTATTGTTCTGGTCTTGAAATCTATTTTGTCTGATAAAAGTATAGCTACTGGTGGTTTATTTACGTTTCCATTGGCATGCAATATATTTTTCCATCCCTTCATTTTTAGTTTATATGTTTCTTTACAGAGGAAATGTGTTTCTTGTAGGTAAAAAATCATTGGGTCCTGATTTTTTATCATTTGAGCCTCTCTCTGTGTCTTGATTAGAGAGTTTACTTCATTTACATTAAATGTTATTATCAATAAGTAAATAGTTACCCTTGCCATTTTGTCATTTGTTCTCTGTTTTGTCATCTTCTCTTCCTTCTTTCCTTTCTTCCTGTCTTCTTTATAGTGAAGGTAGTTTTCTCTGGTGATATGATTTAATTTCATGCTTTTTAGTTTTTGTGTATTTTTTTTATTTGAGGTTACCATGAGGCCTGTAAATACTATATTCTAGGAGGGTTCCAAGATGGCTGAATAGGAGCAGCTCCAGTCTACAGCTCCCAGCGTGAGCAGTACAGAAGATGGGTGATTTCTGCATTTCCAACTGAGATACCAGGTTCATCTCACTGGGGCTTGTTGGACAGTGGGTGCAGCCCACAGAGTGTCAGCTGAAGTAGGGCGGGGTATTGCCTCACCCGGGAAGTGAAAGGGGTTGGGGAATTCCCTTTCCTAGCCAAGGGAAGCTGTAACAGATTATACCTGGAAAATCAGGACACTCCTACCCTAATACTGCTTTTCCAACAGTCGTAGCAAACGGCACACCAGGACATTATATCCCATGCCTGGCTTGGAGGGTCCCACGACCACGGAGCCTTGCTCACTGCTAGTTCAGCAGTCCAAGATTGAACTGCAAGGTGGCAGTGAGGCTGGGGGAGGGGCATCTGCCATTGCTGAGGCTTGAGTAGATAAACAAAGCAGCTGGGAATCTCAAAAAGGGTGGAGCCCACCACAGCTCAAATAGGCCAGCCTGCCTCTGTAGACTCCATCTCAGGGGGCAGGGCATAGCTGAATAAAAGGCAGCAGAAGCTCCTGCAGACTTAAATGTCCCTGTGTGATAGCTTTGAAGAGAACAGTGGCTCTCGCAGCATGGAGTCTGAGATCTGAGAATGAACAGACTGCCTACTCAAGTGGGTCCCTGACCCCCAAGTAGCTTAACTAGAAGACACCTCCCAGTAGGGGCCGACTGACACCTGATACAGCCAGGTGCCCCTCTGAGATGAAGTTTCCAGAGGAAAGATCAGGCAGCAACATTTGCTCTTCTGCAATATTTGCTGTTCTGCAGCCTCTGCTGGTGATACCCAGGCAAACAACGTCTGGAGTGGACCTCCAGCAAACTCCAACAGACCTGCAGTTGAGGATCCTGATTGTTAGAAGGAAAACTAACAAACAAAAAGGACATCCACACCAAAATCCCATGTCTAGCTCACCAGCACCAAAGACCAAAGATAGATAAAACCACAAAGATGAGGAGAAAACAGAACAGAAAAGCCAAAAATTCCAAAAATCAGAGCACCTCTTCCCATCCAAAGGAACACAGCTCCTTGACAACAACAGAAAAAAGCTGGATGGAGAAGGACTTTGACAAGTTGACAGAAGTAGGCCTCAGAAGATCAGTAATAAAAAACATCTCTGAGCTAAAGAAGGATGTTCGAACCCATCGCAGAGAAGGTAAAAACCTTGAACAAAGATTAGACAAATGGCTAACTAGAATAAACAACATAGAGAAGACTTTAAATGACCTGATGGAGCTGAAAACCATGGCACAAAAACTGTGTGACGCATGCACAAGCTTCATTAGCCAATTCGATCAAGTGGAAGAAAGGATATTAGTGATTGATGATTAAATGAATGAAATGACGGTAGAAGAGAAGTTTAGAGAAAAAAGAGTAAAAAGAAACAAACAAAGCCTCCAAGAAATATGGGACTATGTGAAAAGACCAAATCTATGTCTGATTGGAGGACCTGAAAGTGATGGGGAGAATGGAACCATGTTGGAAAAGACTCTTTGGGATATTATCCAGGAGAACTTCCTCAACCTAGCAAGGCAGGCCAACATTCACATTCAGGAAATACAGAGAATGCCACAAAGATACTACTCAAAAAGAGCAACTCCAAGACACATAATTGTCAGATTCTCCAAAGTTAAAATGAAGGAAAAAATGTTAAGGGCAGCCAAGAGAAAGGTCGGGTTACCCACAAAGGGAAGCCCATCAGACTGAGAGTGGATCTTTCAGCAGAAATTCTACAAGCCAAAAGACAGTGGGGGCCAACATTCAACATTCTTAAAGAAAAGAATTTTGAACCCAGAATTTCATATCCAACCAAGCTAAGCTTCATGAGTGAAGGAGAAATAAAATCCTTTACAGACAAGCAAATGCTGAGAGATTTGGTCACCACCAGGCCTGCCCTACAAGAGCTCCTGAAGGAAGCACTAAACATGGAAAGGAACGACCAGTACCAGCCACTGCAAAAACATGCCAAATTGTAAAGACCATCGATGCTAGGAAGAAACTGCATCAACTAACAAGCAAAATAACCAGCTAACATCATAATGACAATGTTACCCTTATAATGGCAATATAACAATGTTACCCTAAAATGTAAATGGGCTAAATACTCCAATTGACAGACACAGACTGGCCAATTGGATAAAGAGTCAAGATCCATCAGTGTGCTGTATTCAGGAGACCCATCTCACGTGCAGAGACACACATAGGTTCAAAATAAAGGGATAGAGGAAGATCTGCCAAGCAAATGAAAAGCAAAAAAAACCAGGGGTTGCAATCCTAGTCTATGATAAGACAGACTTTAAACCATCAAAGATCAAAAGAGACAAAGAAGGCCATTACATAATGGTAAAGGGATCAATTCAACAAGAAGAGCTAACTATCCTATATATATATGCACCCAATACAGGAGCACCCAGATTCATAAAGCAAGTCCTTAGAGACCTACGAAGAGACATAGACTCCCACACCATAATAATGGAAGACTTTTACACTCCACTGTCAACATTAGACAGATCAACGAGACAGAAAGTTAACAAGGATATCCAAAACTTGAACTCAGCTCTGCACCAAGCAGACCTAATAGACACCTACAGAACTCTCCACCCCAAATCAACAGAATATACATTCTTCTCAGCACCACATTGCACTTATTCCAAAATCGACCACATAATTGGAAGTAAAGCACTCCTCAGCAAATGTATAAGGACAAAAACCGTAACAAACTATCTCTCAGACCACAGTGCAATCAAATTAGAACTCAGGATTAAGAAACTCATTTAAAACTGCACAACTACATAGAAACTGAACAACCTCCTCCTGAATGACTACTGGGTACATAAAGAAATGAAGGCAGAAATAAAGATGTTCTTTGAAACCAATGAGAGGAAAGACACAACATACCAGAATCTTGGGGACACACTTAAAGCAGTGTATAGAGGGAAATTTATAGCACTAAATGCCCACAAGAGAAAGCAGGAAATATCTAAAATTGACACCTTAACATCACAATTAAAAGAACTAGAGAAGCAAGAGCAAACAAACACATTCAAAAGCTAGCAGAAAGCAAGAAATAACTAAGATCAGGGCAGAACTGAAAGAGATAGAGACACAAAAAACCCTTCAAAAAGATCAACAAGTCCAGGAGCCGGTTTTCTGAAAAGATCAACAAAATTGAAAGACTGCTAACAAGACTAATAAAGAATAAAAGAGAGAAGAATCAAATAGATGCAACAAAAAACGATAAAGGGAATATCATAATTGATCCCACAGAAATACAAACTACCATCGGAGAATACTGTAAACACCTCTATGCAAATAAACTAGAAAATCTAAAAGAAATGGATGAATTCCGGACACATACACCCTCCCAAGACTAAACCAGGAAGAAGTTGAATTCCTCAATAGACCAATAACAGGTTCTGAAATTGATGCAATAATTAATATCCTACTAACCAAAAAAAGTCCAGGATCACATGGATTCACAGCTGAATTCTACCAGAGGTACAAAGAGGAGTTGGTACCATTCCTTCTGAAACTATTCCAATCAACAGAAAAAGAGGGAATCCTCCCTAACTCATTTTATGAGGCCAGCATCATCCTGATACCAAAGCCTGGCAGAGACACAACAACAACAATAAAAGAGAATTTTAGACGAATATCCCTGATGAACATCAGTGCAAAAATCCTCAACAAAATACTGGCAAACCGAATGCAGCAGTACATCAAAAAGCTTATCCACCATGATCAAGTCGGCTTCATCCCTGGGATGCAAGGCTGGTTCAACATACGCAAATCAATAAATGTAATCCAGCACATAAACAGAACCAAAGAAAAAAACCACATGATTCTCTCAATAGATGCAGAAAAGGCCTTTGACAAAATTCAACTGTCCTTCATGCTAAAAACTCTCAATAAACTAGGTGCTGATGGGATGTAAGTAAAATAATAACAGCTATTTATGACAAACCCACAGCCAGTATCATACTGAATGGGCAAAAACTGGAAGCATTCCCTTTGAAAACTGGCACAAGACAGGGATGACCTCTCTCACCACTCCTATTCAACATACTGTTGGAAGTTCTGGCCAGGGCAATCAGGCAGGGCAAAGAAATAAAGGGCATTCAATTAGGAAGAGAAGAAGTCAAATTGTCCCTGTTTGCAGATGACATGATTGTATGTTTAGAGAACTCCATCTTCTCAGCCCAAAATCTCCTTTAGCTGATAAGCATGTTCAGCAAAGCCTCAGGATAGAAAAATGATGTGCAGAAATCACATCCATTCCTATACAGCATTAACAGACAGATAGCCAAATCATGAGTGAACTCCCATTCAGAATTGCTACAAAGAGAATAAAATACCTAGGAATCCAACTTACAAGGGATGTGAAGGACCTCTTCAAGGAGAACTACAAACCACTGCTGAATGAAATAAAAGAGGACACAAACAAATGGAAGAACATTCCATGCTCATGGATAGGAAGAATCAATATCGTGAAAATAGCCATACTGCCCAAAGTAATTTATAGATTCAATGCCATTCCCATCAGGCTACCAATGACTTTCTTCATTGATTTGGAAAAAAACTGCTTTAAAGTTCATGTGAAACCAAAAAAGTGCCTGCATTACCAACACAATCCTAAGCCGAAAGAACAAAGCTAGAGGCATCACGCTACCTGACTTCAAACTGTACTACAAGCCTACAGTAAACAAAACAGCATGGTGCTGGTACCAAAACAGAGATATAAACCAATGGAACTGAACAGAGCCCTCAGAAATAACACCACACATCTACCACCATCTGATCTTTGACAAACCTGAAAAAAACAAGAAATGGGGAAAGGATTCCCTGTTTAATAAATGGTGCTGGGAAAACTGGCTAGCCACATGTAGAAAGGTGAAACTGGATCCCTTCCTTACACATTATACAAAAATTAATTCAAGATGGATTAAAGACTTAAATGTTAGACCTAAAGCCATAAAAACCCAGAAGAAAACCTAGGCAATACCATTCAGGACATAGGCATTGGCAAGGACTTCATGACTAAAACACCCAAAGCAATGGCAACGAAAACCAAAAGAGACAAATGGGATCTAATTAAACTAAAGAGCTTCTGCACAGCAAAAGTAACTACCATCAGAGTGAACAGGCAACCTACAAAATGGGAGAAAGTTTTTGCAATCTACCCATCTAACAAAGGGCTAATATCCAGAATCTACAAAGAACTCAAACAAATTTACAAAAAAAAAAAAAAAACATCAAAAAGTGGGCAAAGGATATGAATAGACACTTCTCAAAAGAAGACATATATGCAGCCTACAGACACATGAAAATGTGCTCATCACTGGTCATCACAGAAATGCAAATCAAAACCCCAATACCATGTCCTACCAGTTAGAATGGCAATCATTAAAAAATCAGGAAACAAGAGTTGCTGGAGAGGATGTTGAGAAATAGGAATGCTTTTACACTGTTGGGGAGAGTATAGATTAGTCCAAGTATTGTGGAAGACAGTGTGGTGATTTTTCAAGGATCTAGAACTAGAATTACTATTTGACACAGCAATTCCCTTACTGGGTATATACCCAAAGATTATAAATCATGCTTCTATAAAGACACATGCACACGTATGTTTATTGCAGCACTATTCACAATAGCAAAGACTTGAATCCAACCCAAGTGTCCATCAATGATAGACTGGATTAAGAAAATGTGGCACATATACTCCATGGAATACTATGCAGCCATAAAAAAGGATGAGTTCATGTCCTTTGCAGGGACATGGATGAAGCTGGTAACCATCATTCTCAACAAACCATCAGAAGGGCAGAAAACCAAACACCGCATGTTCTCACTCATAGATGGGGATTGAACAATGAGATCACTTGGACACAGGGCAGGGAACATCACACACTGGGGCCTGTTGGGAGGGCTGGGGCTGGGGAAGAGATAGCCTTAGGAGAAATACCTAATGTAAATGATGAGTTGATGGCTTCAGCAAACCAACATGGCACATGTACACCTATGTACCAAACCTGCTCATTGTGCACATGTACCCTAGAACTTAAAGTATAAAAAAAAAGTATCTTCTAACTCATAAACATATACGCCTTGTGTGTACTCACAAAAGCTAAAACTTAAAAATTATAAAACATGGTGACCCAATAAGGAGTCTAAAACATCTACAAAAAATTGAATATAAAACATATAAATATATAAGTAAATATTTTTAAATTAAAAATAATATTAAAAGGTTTTGGGAAAATTGGACATTCACATGCAGAAAAGTGAAATTGGGCCTTTATCTCAGATGACATACAAAAATTAGCTTGCGTGGAATAAAGACTTAAATATAAGACCAGAATCCATAAAAATCCTAGAAGAAATCAATAGGGAAAATATCATTCACATTGGTCTTGGCAATGATTTTACGGATGTAAAACCAAGAACACAAGCGAAAAAAGCAAGTGAACTACATCAAACTAAAACACCTCTGAGCAGCAAAGGAAACAAACAAACAAAAAAAATGAAAAGCCATCTTATGGAATGGGAAAAAATATTTGACAACCATATATCTGATACATGTGTTAATAATCAAATATATAAGGAATGACTACAACTCAACAGGAAAAAAATTAATAATAAACCACTTTAAAAAGGAAGAAAGGACCTGAATAGACATTTTTTCCAAAGAAAACATACAAATAGTCAAAAGGTATATGAAAGGCACTCAGCATTATTAATCATTAGAGAAATGCAAATCAAAATCACAATAACATTATTACATCACATCTGTCAGGATGGCTATTATTTTTTAAAAAAAATAAAAGATGACACATGTTGGTTAGCATTGTGGAGAAGAAAGAATTACTGTACAGTTTTGATGAGAGTGTAAACTGTTACAGCCATTATGGGAAACAGTGTGATGTTTTCTCAAAAAATTAAAAATAAAACTACCATACGATTTAGCAATCCCACTTCTAGGTATTTATCCAAAGAAATTGAAATCAGGATCTCAAAGAGTATTTGTATTTCAATGTCCATTGCAACATTATTCACAATAGCCAAGACAAGAAAACAACCTAAATGTCCATTGGCACATGAATGAATAAAGAAAATGTGACGTATACATACAGTGAAATATTATTCACCCTTCAAAAAGAAGTAAATTCTGCCATTTATGACAACATGGATGGAGCTGGAGGATATGATGCTGTGTTAAATGAGCCAGGCAAAGAAAAACAAACACTATATGATTACACTTATATGAAGAATCTAAAACAGGCAAACTCATACACACAAAAACATGGTAGTTGTTAGGGGTTGGCGGGGGTAAATAAGGAGATGATCATCAAAGGATACAAAGTTTCAATTATGCAAGGCAAATAAGTCCTGGAGATCTACCATACAGCATAGTGCTTATACTTATCAGTATTTTATTGTGTAGTTAAAATTTGGTAAGAGAATAGTTCTTATATTACATGATCTCACAAGAAAGAATTATTATAATGAAAAATACAGAAGGAAACTGGGAGGTGATGGATTTGTCTATGGCCTTGATAGTCGTGATGGTTTCATGGATATATACTTATCCTCAGACTCATTTAGTTGTATACATTAAATATGTACAGTTTTTACATGTCAATCATACCTCAATAATGTGCAGCCACAAATTAAAATTACATTAATAGAGGCCCATCAAAAACTCAGTAGCCTAAGTATGGCTGGCCCTAAGTCAGTTTTCAACAAATTCTTGTTTTCCTGGACTTAAATAAAATACATGAATTATTTCATTTATCAAGTGGAACAGCATGGAGCCATGAAAACTGATCATGGAGATCTGTGGATGCCTTACCAATATTAAGAATTGAGGACTTTCTTGGGATTCAGGAAGTATGTCAACAACTTCTCCCTCATTGCCAAACCCATTAAGACTTGACTTGCAAGTATCTGAGCCTCCTGGAGAAGAGTATCGACTCCCAGAGAGTGAGTATGAAGAAAGCTGGTACTGTCCAGTAGTCCTCCAGGTGAACTGTTGGGTATTTATGAGAGAGAAGGGCACAAACTGACTTTTGAGGCCCTACCTTTTTTTTCACATTGCATGACTAAGTCTTTTGATTTGTCTTTTTGGTTTGTTTGTTTGTTGGGTTTTTTGTTTGTTTTCTTGTTCTGTTTTGTTTTTTTATTTTTGTGGGTACATAGTAGGTGTGTATATTTATGAGGTATATGAAATGTTTTCATACAGGCATGCACTGTGAAAGAAGCACGTTATGGAGAATTAGGTATCCATCCTCTCAAGCATTTATCCTTTCAGTTACAAACAATCCAATTACACTCTTTGTTATTTCTACATGTACAATTAAGCTATTGTTAACTATGGTCACCCTGTTGTGCTATCAAATAGTAGGTCTTATTTCCTCTTTCTAACCATTTTTTTTGTACCATTAACCATCCCCACCTCCCCATCTGCACTCCATTATCCTCCCCAGCCTCTGGAAACTATCCTTCTACTCTCTGTGTCTATGAGTTTCATTGTTTTTATTTTTAGATACCACAAATAAGTGAGAACATGTAATGTTTGTCTTTCTGTGCCTGGCTTATAACAGAATGATCTCCAGTTCCATCCATATTGTTGCAAATGACTGAATATCATTCTTTTTGTGTCTGAATAATACTCCATTTTTATATTTACCACATTTTCCTTATCCGTTTATCTGTTGATGGGGTCTTAGGTCCCTTCCAAATCTTAGCTATCATAAACAGTGCTGGAACAAACATAGAGGTTCAGATATCTCTTTGATATACTGATTTCCTTTCTTTTGGGTATATACCCAGCAGTAGGATTGCTGGATCTTATGGTAGCTCTATTTTTAGATTTGGAGGAACCTCCAAACTGTTCTTCATAATGATTGTACTAAGTTACACCCCCACCCAAAATGTACAAGTGTTCCCTTTTCTCTGTGTCCTTGCCAACATTTGTTATTGTCTGTCTTTTGGATAAAAGCTATTTTTAACTGGAGTGGATGATATTTCATTGTAGTTTTGATTTATATTTCTCTAATGATCAATGATGTTGAGCACCTTTTCATATTCCTGTTTGCTATTTGTATGTCTTCTTTTTAGAAATGTCTATTTAAATGTTTTGATCTTTTTTTATTGTATTATAAGATTTTTCCCTATATTGTTATTTGAGCTCCATATACCTTCTGGTTATTAAGCCTTTGCCAGAAAGGTAGTTTGCAAAGATTTTCTCCCACTCTGTGGGTTGTTTCTTCACTTTGTTGATTGTATCCTTTGCTGTGCAGAAGCTTTCTAACTTCATGTGATCCCATTTGTCCATTTTTGCTTTGGTTACTTGTGCTTGTGGAATATTGCTCAAGAAATTTTTGCCAAGGCCAAAGTCTTGGATATTTTCCCCAATGTTTTCTCGTAGTAGTTTCATGGTTTAAAATGTTCGATTCAAGTCTTTAATCCATTTTTATTTGACTTTTATATAAGGTGAGAGAAAGGGGTCCGGTTTCATTCTTTTGCATATGGATATCCAATTTTCCCAGCACCATTTATTGAAGAGACAGTCCATTCCCCAATGTATGTTATTGGCAACTTTGTAAAAAATGACTTCACTGTAGATGTGTGGATTTATTTCTGGGTTTTCTATTCTGTTCCACTGGTCTATGTGTCTTTTCAGGCCAGTACCATGCTGTTTTGGTTACTATAGATTTCGCATAATTTGAAGTCAGGCAATGGGATTTCTTCGGTTTTGTTGTTTTTGGTTAGGATAGCTTTGGCTATTCTGCTTTTTTTTTTTTTTTTTTTTTTTTTTTTTTTTAATGGTTCCATATACGTTTTAGAATAGCTTTTTTCTAGTTCCATGGAGAAAGTCTTTGGTATTTTAATAGGAATTGAGTTGAATCTGTAGATTGCTTTAGGTAATGTGGACATTTTAACATAGTCGATTCTTCCAATTTTGAACATAGAATATTTTTCCAATCTTTAGTGTTCTCTTAAACTTCTTTCATCAGTGTTTTACAGTTTTTATAATAGATATCTGCCACTTCTGTGGTTAAGTTAATTCCTAGATATATAATTGTATGTGTGGCCGTTGTAAATGGGATTACTTTTAAATATTTTTCAGACTGTTCACTGTTGGCATATAGAAATGCTACTGATTTTTGTATGTTGATTTAGTATACTGCAACTTTACGGAATTGGTTTGTCGGTTCTAATAGTTTTTTTGTGGAGTTTTTAGGCTTTTCCAAATATATGATTGTATCATCAGCAAACAAGAATAATTTGATTTCTTCCTTTCCAATTTGGATGCCCTTTATATTCTGCTCTTGTCTGATTGCTCTAGATAGGACTTCCGGTACTAGGTTTAAGAACAGCATTGACAATGGGCCTCCTTGTTGTGTTATGGATCTTCAAGAAAAGGTTTTCACTGTTTTCTCATTGAGTATGATACTAGCTGTAGGTCTGTCATATATGGCTTTTATTGTGTTGAGGTATGTTACTTGTTTCCCCAGTTTTATTAGGGTTTTTTTTTTTATCATGAAGGGATGTTGAATTTTATTAAATGCTTTTTCAACATCAATTGAAATAATCATATGGTTTTTCTCCTTCATTTTTTTAAGTTCCTCTGTCAGACTTTCTGTTGTCCTATGAAAGTTCCAATGTAAGTTGCCCAGCAAAATACAAAGTCAAGCTTAATCTCCATAGTATGACATTAAACTCTCTCTAGATAACAACAGTTTGATTCTAAATGGAGACCACTGATCTGTTTCATTTTAAGGGTAACCTACCGCTTGGGGACGGGGTTGGGGGAGAGTATGTGTGACATACTTTACTGAATCTGTGTTAATCCCATCCTTCCCCACCTTCGTTCTAATTTTAGAAGCTGAGCAGAGAAATCAAGATGGAAAATGACATACAGATATTACAGTTTTATTCTGTGGAATATGAAGATTGTCTATTAGTGTGATGGTAACAATCTAATAAAATTTAGATACTAGACTGCTTGTTATGTCTGGGGTTCATTGGAAATAAATGATTCACTGGAACAATTCTCCCGTCAAAAAAAAATGAGGTTTATAACTTGCTCTAAGTATAACAAGGGATATATTTTAATATTGGATGTATTTTTTCTTAAGAAGCAACCATTTATCAGCTTATACATAATAGTAATAATAAAAGCTTTGACCCTATTAATGATTTCCTTATTTTATCTTGATTTTTACAGTTCATCGCTGCATTCATTATGGGAAGATTTAAATATTAAATAGAAACTAGCTAACTTAATAAAATCTGAACACAGTTAATGTCTGTCATAATACTCATTTTAATACATTTCTATCCTTCATTCTGTTGATATTATGTATCATATTGATTGATTTGCACACATTTCACCATCATTGCATCCTAGGGATTGCACTTGGTCATGGTGAATGGTCTTTCTAATGTATTGTTGAATTTGGTTTGCTCATAGTTTGTTGAGGATTTTTGCATCAATACTCATTAGAAATATTGGCCTGTAATTTTTTTATGTGTCTTTGTCTGGTTTTGGAATCAGAGCAATACTAGCCTTGTGGAATGAATTTCAAAGTATTCCCTTTTTGCCTATTTTTTCTGAATAATTTGAGTAGGGTTGATGTTAGATCTTCTTTAAATGTTTGGTAGAATTCACCAGTGAAGCCATTGGGTCCCAGGATTTTCTTTACTGGGAGACTTTTTAATACAGCTTCCATCTCATGACTTATTATTTGTTTGTTTGGGTTTTGGATTTTGTATTAGTCTATTTTCAGGCTGCTAATAAAGACATACCCATGACTGGATAACTAATAAAGGAAAGAGGTTTAATTGACTCACAGTTCCACATGGTTGGGGAGGCCTCACAATCATGGCAGAAGGCTAATGAGGAGCAAGGTCACGTCTTACATAACAGCAGGCAAGTGAGCTTGTGCAGGGGAACTCCCACTTATAAAACCATCAGATCTCATGAGACTTAATTACTACGATGAGAACAGTATAGGGGAAACCACCCCTATGATTCAATTATCTCCACCTAGCCCTTCCCTTGACACATGGGGATTATTACAATTTGAGGTGAGATTTGGGTGGGGACACAGCCAAACCATACCATCCCACCCCTGGTTCCTTTCACATCTCATGTCCTCATATTTCAAAACCAATCATGCCTTCACAACAGTCCCCCAAAGTCTTAAATCATTTTAGCATTAACTCAAAAGTCCACAGTCCAAAGTCTCATCTGAGACAAGGCAAGTCCCTTCCGCCTATGAGCCTGTAAAATCAAAAGCTAGTTAGTTACTTCCTAGATACAATGGGAGTACAGGCATTGGATAAATACACCTATTCCAAATGGGAGAAATTTCCCAAAACAGATGGGCTACAGACCTCATGAAAGTCCAAAATCCAATGGGGCAGCCAAATATTAAAGCTCCAGAATGAGCTCCTTTGATTCCATGTCTCACATCCGGGTTATGCTGATGCAAGAGGTGGACTCTCATTGCCTTGGGCATCCCTGCCTCTGTGACTTCTTAGGGTACAGCCTCCCTCCTGGCTGCTTTCATGAACTGGCATTGTGCCTACAGCTTTTCCAGGTGCATGGTGCAAGCTGTTGGTGAATCTACCATTCTGGTGTCTGGAGGACGGTGACTCTCTTGTCACAGCTCCACTAGACAGTGCTCCAGTTGGGACTCTGTGTGGGGGCCCCAACCCCACATTTCCCTTCTACACTGCCCTAGCAGAGTTGCATGATGGCTGTATTCCTGCAGCAAACTTCTGCCTGGACATCCAAGCATTTACATACATCTTCTTAAATCTAGGCAGAGGATCCCAAACATCAATTCTTGATTTCTGTGCACCCACAGGCCCAAAACCACATGGAAGCTGCCAAGACTTGGGGCTTGAACCCTCTGAGGCAACATCCTGAGCTAGAGCTCAACATAGATGTTGTCCCCTTTTAGCCATGGCTAGGATACAATTCATCAAGTCCCGAGACTGCACAAAGCAGCAAGGCCCTGGGCCCAGCCCATGAAATTATTTTTTTCCCTTTAGGCCTCCAGGCCTATGATAGAAGGAGCTGCTCTGAAGACCTCTGACATGCTCTGGAGACATTTTCCCCATTGTCTTGGCGATTAACATTTGGTTTCTTGTTACTTGTGCAAGTTTCTGCAGCTGGCTTGAATTTCTTCTCAGAAAATGGGTTTTTCTTTTTTATTGCATATCAGGCTGCAAATTTTTCAAAATTTTATACTCTGCTTCCCTCTTAAACATAAATTCCAATTCCAAACCATTTCTTTGTGAATACATAAAACTTAATGCTTTTAACAGTACCCAAGTCACATCTTGAACACTTTGCTGCTTAGAAATTTCTACTACCAGATGCCCTAAATCATCTTTCTCAATTTCAAAGTTCCACAGATCTCTAGGACAAGGGCAGAATGCCACTAGTCTCTTTGCTAAAGCATAACAAGAGTCACCTTCGCTCTAGTTCTCATCTCCATCTGAGACCAACTGGGCTTGGACTTTATTGCCCATATCACTCTCAGCATTTTGGTCAAAGCCATTTAACAAGTCTCTAGGAAGTTTCAAACTTTCCCACATTTTGCTGTCTTCTGATTCCTCCAAACTGTTGCAACCTCTGCTTGTTATCCAGTTCCAAAGTTGCTTCCACATTTTGGGTACCTTTACAGCCACACCCCACTCTACCAATACCAATTTACTGTATTAGTCTGTTCTCATGCTGCTTACAAAGACATGCCCAAGACTGGTTAATTTATAAAAAAAAGAAGTTTAATTGACTCACAGTTCCACATGGCTGGGGAGGCCTCACAATCATGGCAGAAAGTGAATGAGGAGCAAAGTCACATCTTACATCGTGGTAGGCAAGAGAGCTTGTGCAGTGGAACTCCCATTTATAAAACCATCAGATCTTAGGAGATTTATTCACTATCACAAGAACAGTATGGGGGAAACTGTCCCCATAATTCAATTATCTCCACCTAGCCCTGCTGTTGGCACATGGGGATTATTACAATTCAAAGTGAGATTTGAGTAAAGACACAGCTAAACTATATCAGATTTCTTTCTGGTTCAATCTTGGTAGTTTGTGTGTGTCTAGGGATTTGTCCATTTCTTCCAGACTTTCCAATGTATTGGCATATATTTGCTCATATTAGCCACTAATGATCCTTAGAATTTCTGCAGTATCAGTTCCAATGTCTCCTTTTTCATTTCTGATTTTATTTATTTGGATCTTCTTTCTTTTTTTTCTAGTCTGGCTAAAGGTTTGTCAATTTTGTTTAACTTTTTAAAAAAACTAACTTTTTGTTTCACTGCTTTATTATACTTTAATTTTAATTTATTTCTGCTGTAATCCTTATTTTTTTTTTTTCTTCTACTAAATTCTGGTTTGGTTTGCTTTTGCTTTTCTAGTTCTTTAAGATCCACTATTAGATTGTTTATTTGAAGGTTTGCGAGCACTTATAGCTGTAAACTTCCCTATTATTACTGATTTTGCTGTATCCCATAGGTTTTGGTATGTTGTGTTTCCATTATCATTTGTTCCAAGAAATTTTTCAATTTTAATTTTCTCATTGATTCACTGATCATTGAGGAGTATATTCTTTGATTTTCATATATTTGCATAGTTCCAAAATTCCTCTTTTCAGTAATTTCTACATTCATTCCATTCTGTTCAGAGAAAATACTTGATATTATTTTAATTTTTTAAGAAATTAAGACTTGTATGTGATCTAACATATGGTCTATCCTTGAAAATTGTCCACGTGCTAAAGAATAAAAATGTGTATTATGCAGCTCTTGAATAAAATGTTCTGTAAGTATCTATTAGATCCATGTGGTCTGCCATGCAGATTAAGTCTGATGTTTCCTTGTTGATTTTCTGTCTAGAAGATCTGGCTAATGCTGAAAGGGGAGTTTTGAAGTCTCCAGCTATGATTGCACTGGGATCTGTCTTTTTAGCTCTAATATTTTCTTTATATATCTGTTTGCTGTCGTGTTGGGTGCATATGTACTTAAAATTGTTATATCCTCTTGCTGAATTGACCCCTTTATCATTATATACTTACATTCTTTGTCTCTTATAGTTTTTGTCTTGAAATCTATTTTGTCTGATATTAGTATAGTTACTCATGCTCTTTTTTTGGTTTCCATTGACATGGAATAGCTTTTTGCATTTTTTAATTTTCAGTCTCTGTGTATCTTTATAGATGATGTGTGTTTCTTAATAGTCAAGAGATCCACGGGTCTTGTTTTTTCATTCATTGAGCCAGTGTGTCTTTTGGTTGGAGAGTTTAGTCCATTTACATTCAACGTTATTATTCATAAATGAGGACTTTAGCCGGGCATGGTGGTGAGTGCCTGTATTCCCAGCTCCTCGGGAGACTGAGGTTCAATTGCTTGAACCCATGAGGCAGAGGTTGTGGTGAGCTGAGATGATACAACTGCACTCCAGCCTGGGTGACAGAGTGAGATTCCATCTCCAAAAAGAAAAAAATTAGTAAATAAGGACTTACACTGCCATTTTGTTATTTGTTTTCTGTTTTGTTTTTGTTTTTGTTGTCTTCTCTACCTTCTTTCTTTCCTTCCTGTCTTTATCTAGTAAATGTGATTTTCTCTGGTTATATGATTTTGTTTATTGCTTTTTTTGTGATTCATTGTATATTGTTTGGTTTGTGGTTACCATGAGGCTTGCAAATACTATCTTATAATCTATTATTTTAACCCAATAACAGTTTAACACTGTTTCCATAAACAAACAAGCATAAATAAAACTAACAAAAACTGTATGTTTTAAGTTTGTCCTCCTGCTTTTTACTTTTTTATAGTTTCTATTTGTAGAAACTTATTTAACTTATTTAATGACTATGTCTTGAAAAGTTGTTGTAGTTTTTATTTTTTATTGGTTCATTGTTTATTTTTTCTACTTAAGGTAAAAGTAGTTTGCACACCACACTTACAGTGTTATAATACTCTATATTTTTCTGTGTATCTACTATTACCAGTGAGTTTTGTACATTCAAGTGATTATTTATTGCTCATTTATGTCCTTTTCTTTTTGATTGAAATGCTTTCTAGCATTTCTTGCAGGACAGATCTGCTATTCATGAAATTGTTCAGCTTTTTTCTAGGACAGTATTTATTTTTTCTTCGTGTCTGAAAGATACTTTCACTAGATATGCTATTCTGCAATAAGTTTTTTTTTTCTTTAACACCTTAAATATTTCATGCCACTCTCTCCTGGCCTTTAAGGTTTCCACTGAAAAGTCTTCTACCAGAGGAATTGCAACTCTATTACATGTCATTTGTTTATCTTATCTTGCTACTTTCATGATTCTTTCTTTATCCTTAACCTTTGGGAGTTTGATTTTTAAATGCCTTGAGGTAGTCTTCTTTGGGTTAAATCTGCTTAGTGTTCTATAACCTACTTGTACTTGGATATTGATATCTTTCTCTAGGTTTAGGAAGTTCTCTGTTATTATCCCTTTGAATAAACTTTCTACCCCTATCTCTTTCTCTACCTCCTCTTTAGGGTCAATTACTCTTAGATTTGTCCTTTTGACACTATTTTTTAGATCCTGTAGGCATGCTTCATTTTAAATTTTTTTTTTTTTTTACTTTTATCTCCTCTGTATATTTTCAAGTCGTCTGTCTTCAAGTTCACTAATTCTTTCTTCTGTTTGATGAATTTTGCAATTAAAAGTCTCTGATGCATTCTTCAGCATGCCAATTGCATTTTTCAGCTCCAGAATTTCTACTTGATTCTTTTTAATTATTTCCATCTGTTTGTTAAATTTTTCTGATAGAATTATGAAATCCTTCTCTGTGGTATCTTGAATTTCCTTGAGTTTCCTCAACACAGCTATTTTGAATTATCTGTCTGAAAGGTCGCATATCTCTGTTTCTCCAGAATTGCTCTCTGGTGCCTTATTTAGTTCATTTGGAGAGGTTAAGTTTTCCCTGTCTGGTGTAGATATTCTTCGGTGTCTATGCATTGAAGAGTTAGGTATTTATTGTAGCCTCCACTGCCTGTACTTATTTGTAGCCATCCTATTTGGGAAGGCTTTCCATATATTTGAAAAGACTTGGATGTTGTAATCTAAGCTCTATCTGCTTTAGGGGGCACCCCAGACCCAGTAACACTGTGATTCTTGCAGACTTGTAGAGGTAAGCCTTGATGGTCTTGGACAAGATCCAGAAGAATTTTATGGGTTACCAGGCAAAGACTCTTATTCTCTTCCCTTACTTTCTCCCAAACGTACAGAGTCTCTCTGTCTCTTCTGAGCCACCTAAAGCTGGGAGTGGAGTGACACAAGAACCTCTGTGACTGCCACCACTATGAATATACTGGGTCAGACCCGAAGCTAGTACAGCACTGGGTCTTGCCCAAGGCCTGCTGTAACCACTCCATGGCTACTCTCTATGTTTGCTCAAGGCCCTAGGGCTCTACGGTTAGCAGGTTGCAAAGCCAGCCAGGCCTGTGTCCTTTCCTTCAGGGAAGTGAGGTCCCCAGGCCCCGGGTTGATCCAGAAGTTCCATTAAGGAGTCAGGGGCTAGAGTAAAAAACCTTTTAATTCTACTTTGTGTTCTGTTGTATTCCAACTGAGCTCACACTCAAACCACAAGATGCAGTCCTTCCCGGTCTTTCCTTCCCTTTCCAAAGGCAAAAGTGCCTCACCCTATAGCCACTGTCTCCCCAGGCCATGAGGAGTACTGCAAGACTGACTCTGATGTTCCCTTAAGGCCAAAGTCCCCTTAAGTCAGCTTTTCATGAATACTGCCTGGCCTAGGACTCATCCTTTAGGACAGTGGGCTCCGCTCTGACCAGGGCAGGTCCAGAAATATCAACCAGCAGTCACATTTTAGAATTGAGGACCCCAAGAGCCCACTTGGTGCTCTGTCTCTCTGTGGCCATGCTGGTACCTAAGGTACAAGACAAAGTCCCCTTTGCTTTTCTCAAGCAGAAGGAGTTTTGCCCTGAGGCCACCACAGCTGGTAATGTCCTGAGTCTCACCTGAATCTAGCAAATCTCAGGCTTACCCAAGGCCCTCAGTGTAGTACCTGAGTATTGCTGCTGGTCATTCAGGGCCCAAGGGTATTTTATTTAGCAAGTGATAAATGCTGCTAGGCCTGGGTCCTTTTCTTCAAGGCAATGGGTTCCCTTCTGGCCCAGGGTGTGTCTAGAAATGTTGTCTGGAGTCTAGGACCTGGAACGGGGGTGTCACAACTCTGACCAGTGTCCCATCTTGCTGTGGTTAAGCTGGTATCCTAGACGCAAGACAAAGTCCACTCCACTCTTCTCTCTCCTCTCCTCAATTGAAAGGAAGGGGTTTCTTTTGTAGCTGAGAACTGCGTAGCCTGGTGTTTCAGGTAGGGTGATGCTTACACTCCCTTGGCTGTCCCAGCTGGTGTTTCAGTATGTCGTGTGCCCCCACAATCCACTGTCTCTAGGCTTATTTCAACTCTAGGATTCACATAAGTGTTGCAGTCCTTGTGGCCTAGACTGCCTTTCAAGTTTACTTAGAAACCTAGAGCACTTTGGCCCTCAGTGATGAGGTTTGTGGGAACTCATGTTCGAACTGCTGGGATTGGCAATTTTTCTCTGGCTAGGGCTGGTTTAAATGCTCCTCCTGTGTAGGGGTGTCAGCTGAGTTTGGTCTGGTTTTTATTTCTGCTCTAACAGGACCCTACTGAGTTTGATGCCTCAAATTGCTGTGTTTCCCCTCTCACAATGCCCAGAGACCACCATTGCTGCGTATTGAGGGAGGTGTGGCACTGACAACTCAGGGCTGCTTTTTCTATCTCTTCAGTGTTTCTTTCAAGGATAGGAAATTAAAACCAGGTAATGTAACTGCTCACTTGATTTTTGCTCCGTATGATGGTGTTTTTGTCTGTGTAGATAGTTAACTTGGTGTCCTTGCAGGGAGAAGAGAGACGATTAGTGGATCTTTCTATTCTGCCATCTTGCTCCACCTCTCAGCATGAGTAGGTCTTTTGTTCTTAATGACATTGTTGTTAGCCTAGGTGGCCTAGAGGTGCTGTTATATTAGATTGATAAAGGATATATGTGATCAATTGCTTTTGCTAATCAGAGTCCTGAAGACAGTAAGATCCTGGCACTGATGCATGAAATAATTGACCATATCTGAAAATATTTCTCTGGCAGTCAGTTTCAAATAGACAGTAACCTAGTTAGTAATCACCTGGTGATGCTTTATATCACCTGACGATGCTTTATGGTATAGTGAAACATGCATCAGCTTTGGGATTAGTCAGAGCTATATTGGAATAGTAACTCTACCGTTACTAGTTGTGTGATGTTGAGTCTCATGTTCTCATCTTTTAAAATGACTTCTTTCTTTTCTTTTTCTTTTTCTTTTCTTTTTTTTTTTTTTTTTTTTTTTTTTTTCCTGAGACAGTTTCACTCTTGTTGCCCAGGCTGGAGTGCAATGGCGTCATCTCAGCTCACTGCAACCTCTGCCTCCCGGGTTCAAGCAATTATCCTGCCTCAGCCTCCCGAATAGCTGGGATTACAGACACCCACCACCATGCCTGACTAATTTTTTGTATTTTTAGTAGAGATGGGGTTTCACCATGTTGGCCAGGCTGGTCTCAAACTCCTGACCTCAGATGATCCACCCGCCTTGGCCTCTCCAACTACTGGGATAATAGGCATGAGCCACCGCACCTGGCCTAAAATGAGCTATTTCATATGGGTCATAGATGTAAGCATAAAATTAGGTAACATACAGCTTAATAGTTAATATTAAGACAACGTCTGGTTGGAGTTACCTGTGACCCCAGAAGCCCCAGAAGGAGTGTTACAGTCAGCACTCTTTTAGCTTTGCCATCTGCAGATGGCTTAAATGCTTAACGGCTCAGTGGACCCTCTGCCTTTTCACAAGGGCACAGGATCAGTGTGATAGGCTTCTGTATCCTAAACTTTTGCCTGGTATCCAGGAAAAATCAGGTCATGCAAACCAACTGAAGGATAGTAAATTCAGGGGATTTTATTGCTGATGGAATTGGCTCTCGGCAGGAAGGGGAGCTAGAAGAGGATGGAGCAGGAGGGTATGCTTCCCCTGAAGTCCAGCCATCTCCAGCTGGACTCTTCTCTGAAGTCCTGCCATCAAGCCATCCCTCTGAAGTCAAACTGCTTCTCTTTGATGTTCAGTTGCTTCTTCTCTTCTCCCCTTCTCTGCTCTTTGCCAGTGAAGCCTGGAGTTTTTATGGGTACAGGATGGGGGATGAGGGGGCCAGATGTGGTTTTGGAAAAGGCAACATTTGAGTGGGAAAACGAGGATATAAAGTTCTCAGTTTGGGCCGATTTTTCAATCTTGAGGGTGGGGCCCTTGCCAGGGACCCCAGCTTTTTCTCCCTAGAATTTCTCTGCCTCCTGTCCCTGTCACTGTTTTAAGTACTTTGTGGATTATCTCTTTAAAACTTCACAGCAATTCTATGACATAATGTTATGAACTGATTTGTGTCACACCCCTGCCTCAAATTCATATGATGAAGTCCTAATGCCCAGTATTTCAGAATGTGACCTTATTTTGAAATAGGGCTATCACAGATGTAATTAAGTTAAAACGAGGTCATGAGGGTGGATGAATGACCTCAGTCAATCCAATATGACTGGTATCCTTATGAAAAGGGGAAGTTTGGACACAGATAAATGCTTAAAGAGATGATGTGAATAAGTATAAGAAGAACATGGCCATCTACAAGCCAAGGAGAAGGACTGGAATAGATCCATCCCTTACAAACCTTAATAGGAACCAGTGCTGCCAATGCCTTAACTTGGGACTTTTTTTTTCTTTTAAAGACAAGGTCTCACTCTGTTGCCCAGGTTGGAGTACAGTGGTATAATCTCAGCTCACTGCAACCTCCGCCTCTTGGGTTCAAGTGATTCTCTTGCCTCAGCCTCCCAAGTAGCTGGAATTACAGGTGTGCACTACTATGCCTGGCTAATTTTTTTATTTTTTGGTAGAGACAGGGTTTTGCCATGTTGGCCAGGCTGGTCTCAAACTCCTGACCTCAGGTGACCTGCTCACCTCGGCCTCCCAAAGTGCTAGGATTACAGGTATGAGCCACTGCATCCAGCCAATTTTGGACTTCTAACCTTTCAAACATGAGACAATAAATGTCTGTTGTTTAAGCCAATCAGTTGTGGTACTTTGTTATGTTAGCCCTAGCAAGCTGATACACATAAGTACTGCAATTAGCCTCATTTCACAGGGGAAAAGACTAAAACACAGAGTGGTTAAAAAAATTTACTCAGCATCACAGAGCCAGGATTGGAATCCAGGCAGTCCAACTCCAAAGTCTAAACTATTAACCACTACCTCGTACTGCCTTCCTTGCATAAACACATCTTGAACCTTATAACCCATTTTATATTTGACACATAACAGGTGTTATGCTCAGCACATGTCATTATCCTTCAATTTAGAAAACTATTGCTAAATTATGTACTATGAGACAGAGGTAAGTTGCCAAGTTGATCAGTAGACTATGAGTCTTTTGCAGACAGTGGCCAGGTCTTAATTTATTTTGGAATCTCCAGAGCCTACCCTAAGATGCATCTCATATTAAGTGATCAATAACTGTTTGCCCTTATTGTTGTTATTAAGGGAATGTAAGTGACAACTTGAAACTACCACTGTTACATTGGTGATCTGTATATTAAATGAGCCAGTTGTCACTATTGTAGAGATGGTTAATTAATTCAATAAGAATTAGACGGAGGATTCAGGCGAGTTTCTTGGACAAAAGATAAAACAATGCTTGACTCCAAACTAAATAAGTCTCACTTAATTCTAAAATACTGTTTGAAGAGAGGCCCAAGTTGAGGCTCAGAAAAGTGTGTATGTATAGAGTAAAACAACACTCGAGGTCTCCAGAAGCAATTGCTGCTCTATGAGGTTTAGGTCCTCCATAGTGAGCGTACAGCTTCTCAGAAATCCACATATCCAATTGCTGACCAGGTGCAGTGGCTCACGCCTGTAATCCCAACATATTGGGAGGCCAAGGCGGGTGGATCACTTGAGGTCAGGAGTTCAAGACCAGCCTGGCCAACATGGTGAAATCCTGTATCTATTAAAATACAAAAATTAGCCAGGCATGATGGCCAGCACCTTTAATCCAAGCTACTCAGGAGGTTGAGGCAGGAGAATCCCTTGAACCCGGGAGGTGGAGGTTACAATGAGCTAAGATCACGCCACTGCACTCCAGACTGGGAGACAGGGTGAGACTCTGTCTCAAGAAAAAAAAAAAAGAAGAAGAAAAGAAAAAGAAAAGAATCCACATATCCAGTTGTTTACTTGGCCTTGCCTATAAGGCACCTTAAACTCAAGTCATCCAAAACCAAATTTATAATATTCCCTCCCCAAACATGTTTCTTTTTTATTGTTTCTCGGTGAATGACACCACTATTCATCCAGTTGCTCAAGTTAGAATTCTAAGAATCATCTTAGACATTTCCCTCTCCCTCACCTTCAATATTCAATCTGTTCCCTAACTTTGTGGATTGGACCTCCTAAACTTATCTAAAATCAGCCTACTTCTCTTCATCTTCACTTCCTCTACCTACTGTAAGCTGTAATCCTTTATTGCTGAAGTCCTGCACTAGCCTCCTGATTGGTATCCCCTAATTTGCCACATCTCCTTCCAATCAGTTCTCTATGATGCAACCAAAAATATGTTTTCAAAATGCATATCTTATCATGTTGCTCCTCTGCTTAAAATGTTGGTGGCTCCTTAGATAAAAACGAAGCTCTTTGTTTTAATTAATGTATTTATTTTAGAGGTCTCTTTCCGTCACCCAACTTGGAGTGCTGCGTGATTGTAGCTCACTGTAACCTTGAACTCCTGTGCTCAAGTGATCCTACTGCCTTAGCTTCTCCAGTAGAGAATACCACCATACCTGGCTGCTGACTTATTTATTTATTTATTTATTTATTTATTTATTTATTTATTTTAGTGACATCATCTTGTTATGCTGCCCAGACTGGTCTTGAACTCCTGTCTTCAAGTGATCCTCCAACCTTGACCTCCCAAAGTGTTGGGATTACAGACATGAGCCACCACGTCAAGCCAACAAAACTCTTTAGGATCACTATAAACTCGTGTATAGTGTGGCCCCTTCCTTTATCTCCAGCCTCAACTTATACTACATGTCCTCTTGCTCACTTTGCTCCAATTTTTCTGGCCTCTCCTGTTTTTGAACATGTATGGTCCTTCCTGCCGCAGGGACTTTGCTTATGAGGTTCCATCTTCCTGTTCCTTCCCTGTTAGCTTTTACTCATCCTCAGGTAACCCTTCCTTGATCTCCCTTGCTAGCTCAAATCTCTCTCATAGCATATAGTATGTGCCAAACAGGTATCTGTTTAATAAATAGCTGGATTTCAAGAGGGAAAGGCCTTAATGTTGCTTAGAATCTGGTTCTCCTGGCCCATGGTAGCCAGGAATGTGAATGTGTGCATGACTGTTTTACAGAGATAGTGAAAATATGTGCTGCCTACTTGGAGAGCATAATTAAGTAAAAATTAGTACTCATTGACTTCCTATCTTGGAGGCATACTCAAGAATAGTGAGCCACATCTTGGTAATGCTTCATATGTAGCATGCATTAGAAATATGGTAAAAGGACTCATTATTGGTAGTGTTTTCCTGATAGAACCAAATTAGAGGCTGATTGCTTCAGGTTCCATCTAATTGGATTTGTACAATCCAGGATTCTTCCATGCCATTCTCAATTGTACCATTTATTTATTTATGTATTTATTTATTTATTTTATTATTATTATCTTGAGACAGAGTCTCGCTCTGTCGCCAGGCTGGAGTGCAGTGGCACGATCTTGGCTCACTGCAACCTCCGCCTCCCGGGTTCAAGCGATTCTCCTACCTCAGCCTCCTGAGTAGCTGGGACTACAAGCTCGTGCCACCATGCCCAGATAATTTTTTAAAATATTTTTAGTAGAGACGGGGTTTCACCATGTTTGCCAGGATGGTCTCAATCTCTTGACCTCGTGATCTGCCCACCTTGGCTTCCCAAAGTGCTGGGATTACAGGTGTGAGCTACCGCACCCAGCTGTCAATTGTACCTTTTAAAAGGCTAAAGATATTGGTTGGACTCAAGAGTTGGAGCAGAAGCAGATATTTCGACAGGCAGAACATTGAAATAGAGAAGTAAATTAGGATTGGGAATGTGGATAGATAGCATAAAAAAAGGGGCACTACCCTGAAGAAGGACGAGTGGTGGGTAGAGGTCCAAACTTCTAGGCCCTTGATGACAGCTGGAGTCACTTGCTGCAGACCAGGTGAGAGTGGAATCACTACTGGGGATGGAATTTGCAGCATCTCAGAAACTAGTCAGGTCAGAGATAAGACTACTGAGCGGCCATTGCATCAGTAGCACTAGTGTGAGGCAGAATCATTTGACTTGTTTTTACATACCAACAGCAGAAAGGAAAACCTGTACCAATGCCTGCATCTGTGTAGAGAGGATCCAAAGGTAACCTGTTCCAAAGGGCAGGGATAAAAGAACTGTGATGTTTTTGATTAAATTATTTTAGAACTCTATAAATGTCTGAGATATCAGATAAAGTATGTAAACTCACCCCTGCTACAAACAGGCGATAGTGAGGTAATATACCTAGGCTAGAGTTCTGGGAGCTGAGCCAAGAGGTCTGGGTTAGAGTGATGGAGAGCAGAGTCCTGCTCAGTAACAGATATATCTTGGGGTATGATAAAAACAGTCCTTTCGCTGGTTCAAAACATGTTCTGTGATAGGAACTCCTAAATAAATTGACTGTTTCCTGTGTACAAAACGCAATAAACATATCACCAATCTCCTCTTAAAACCAGTAACTCCTCTCTTTTATTATAAGCAGATTATCATTCCATCTGAGCAATATACTATGACAATCAAAGGAACCCATCATGTAGTAGTGATATAGTCAAACTTAGAACATAAAAGTTAACCTAACACATGTTTACTGATACATATAATTGCTATTTTGCTTTATAGTAATTAGTCATAAATAGTAAGGAAGGTTTAAAGATTGATGAAAAATTCAACTTTTTAAATTTTACACTAGGTCCCAAAGGGGCAAATCTCCTTCTCAGAAACTATCCACTCAGATTTGTATAGCTGTAAAAGGGTTTGTGAGGATTAGGTTAGGCTCTCATCTTGAGAAAGTAGAGATGTGAGATTTAAAAATCCATTTGGTTTAGGGAAGAGGCTAACAACATGAGGCCAAGACCTCACAGTGGTCAAAGGAATTTGTGCTACTTCTTTTTGTTGAGATTCTTATAATATTTTTTAAATGAAATATCAAAAATAGTGTCTTCAAAATTGTGGCATATTTTAAATTGTCACACTAAACAAAACAACATTTTTTAACAAGCACAAGCGCACAGAATGCTATTTACAAGATGATAAAAATATTCTTATATATAAATATAAATGTCATAGTGTGCTGTAGAAGGTGTAGTCCAATCATAGGCTCCACGTTTGAATTTGTATGATGAAATATTCTTTCAGAAAAAAAGAAAGAAATATTATTTCAATGTTGTGATTTGGTGATAAAGGCAGAAATTTAAATTTAATAACTTTGGGGAATTTGAGGCCTTGACCAAGTGATTTTTCAGGACCCATCTCTGATAGTCCATGAAAGAAATCTCTTTTGAGGCCTCTCTGAGGAATGGAGTATCCTTAAACACAGATGATTAGTGGCCAGTTATGACAGCTTCTCCAGCAGAAGGGGTCTGTGCGGGCATAGAGATTATTAAAATCAAGAGGTTCTGAGCCCTAAATATTAGCAACTGGGAATGAGCCTTTGCTAAAGCGCCAGGCTTGTTTCTTGACCTATGCTAAAAATAACCTCCATAAATGGGAAAACAAAAACAAAAACAAAAACAAAACCGAAAATGCTTCTTAGCTATCACAAGGCTAGTGTCCAGAAATATTCAGATAGGGACCAGTGCTGAAGATGCCTGCTGACCCCTATCCTCTCCCTAGTGTCCTCACCTTCTCCCACTTTTTCCCATCCTTGCCCCCCTACTTCAATTCAGAACTTTTGAAAGAATACAAAAATCAGCCGGGCATGGTGGCACGTGCCTGTAATCCCAGCTACTGGGAAGGCCGAGACAGGAGAATCACTTGAACCCAGGAGGCAGAGGTTGCAGTGAGCTGAGATTGTGCCACTGCACTCCAGCCTGGGCAACAGAGCCAGACTGTCTCAAAAAAAAAAAAAAAAAAAAAAAAAAAAAGCTGGTAAAAGGTTGAGACTAACTCTGAACATTGGGGGGCAGTAGAGATTACAATCTGGTATGTACTTGGCTATAAAACAAATAATAACTCAGTCCCTACTCAGGGTAAAATAGGAATCTCAACGTTGTACTGAGCAGTAAATGAAGTAATGTATGTATAGTGCTAATTTGGTAGCTATTATTATCAGATGCTTTCATAAAATGGAGATTTAAAAAATTAGAAAATATTCCTTGCACTAAAGATCTACAGAATGTACTTCCTGTGGATCACTTGTCGGTTTATAACACCTGTAGAGCAATAATAGAATAACAAGATATATGTTCTTATTCCCTAAAGAGCAAGACCTAGGCCATTAGTACTCCAAGAATTGCAATCGTTGCTATTAGTCCTCAGAATAGCAACATCAGCATCACCTGGGAATTTGTTACAAATGCAAATTATTGGGTTCCACCCCTGACCTACTGTATCAGAAATTCTGGAAGTGGCACCCTGCAATCTGTGTTTTATCAAGAACTCCCAGGAATTCTGATGCATGCTAAAGTGTGAGAATCATAAGACACTGAAGTTGTTTTGCTTTTGTTTTTGTTTTTCGTTTTTTCCTTCCTCCCTCCCTCCCTCCCTTCCTCCCTTTCCCTCCCTCCCTCCCTCTCTCTCTCTCTCTCTCTCTCTCTCTCTTTCTTTCTTTCTTTTGAGACAAAGTCTCGCTCTGTCACCCAGGATGGAGTGTTTCATCTCCGCTCACTGCAACCTCCGCCTCCCAGGTTCAAGTGATTCTCCTGCCTCAGCCTCCCGAGTAGTTGGGACTACAGGCATGCGCCACCACACCCAGCTAATTTTTTTTTTTTTTTTGTATTTTTAGTAGAGACGGGTTTCATCATGTTGGCCAGGCTGATCTCGAACTCCTGAGCTCAAGTGATCTGCCTGCCTCGGCCTCCCAAAGTCCTGGGATTACTGGCATGAGCCACTGTGCCCAGCCCAGATACTGAAGTTTTAAGTGTTGTCATAGAATCTTAATTCTTTGAGAGGCACTTCTTTTTCACACACACACACACACAAAAAGTACTATTATTCACATAAGCCTTTTATTTTATCAAATGTGTTCATGTTTCTCTCACAAATGTGTATTATACAACACTCTTATGTTTTTATTCTGTGCTTTGTCATAGTTTATATAATTATCTGAATAAAGAATCTGACATTTTGGGTTTCCATCTTTAATATATTAATTTGTATTCTTGGAAAAATAATTTAAGTTAAATTATACTTCCTTACTTGCACATAAGCATAATAAGCCATATTGATTATTTCATGGAAAAAATAAATCTGTGCATTTCTGGAGCTCTAAAATGGGAAAAATAATACTGGCTAGAATTGTCAGAACTAGTTTTGAAGTAAACTTTAAATTAAAAAATAATTCTACAGCAAATGACTCTTTTGGTCACCTTGGAAAAGTGCCTCCTGTTTTATTCCTTCTTGGATCATGACTAGAGGCGCCTCCCCTGGCCTTATTCCAACACAGTGTGGCCAAGGACAGATGTGAACATGCAAATAGGATTGTCATTTGGCAAAACTTGTACAGGTTTATAATAGTTACTTATCCAGACCTCTAGGGTTCATTTCTGAGGATCCATGTCTTGTCCTATGGTCCATGTTCTTTGAATCCAGCTACAATCAAAACAACTGAAAGGAGTGATATGTTATGTGATCTTGGCAAACTCACTTAACTTCTCTCTGCCTCAATTTTCTCCTCTGTAAAATGGAGATAATGGTACTAGCTTACTACATGTAAAGCACCTAGAAAAATGACTGGCACATAGCAAGCACACTATTCATGTTAGTTATTATTACAGAAATGTAGACTAATTTCAGCCTCAAACTCTTACTCCAATTATCATTAATAGGAATAAATAACTTACTACAATCTAACCTACCCCCAACACTATGGCCCCTTGCCATTCCAGCATATTCAGGAGCTTTGTAGATCAGAGAAGTCAAAGATGAACACTGCAATAAAAAGCAAATGAGGATATCATGTAGTTAGTCAGTCAATGAATTTAGCAAATATTTATTGAGCAACTACTTTCTTTCAAACAATGGATCACATTTGTGAGTAAAGTTCACCTAGATTCTGCCTTCACAGTAAGGATTCTAGTGGGAGAGACAGGCATAGAAAAAATAATCACACAAATACATAACATACCTAATTACAAATTGTGATTACTGTTACTAAGCCAAATTTCTAAGCAGAGAGAAAGATGTAGCCAGGATTTGTGTGCTTTCCCTTGCAAAGCATTGTCTTGAGCAAGCGGCAAATCCTAGTTGGGGAGATGAGACTAGGGAGAAAAGCACAAGCTATTTCTGAAGGCTTTTTTGTTGTTGTTTTTTGTAGATAACATTAAGAGATTTTAGTTTTTACCTTACACTTGTTTGTTATATTTTTTTGTCTCTTTTTTTCTTTTTGTGGAGAACAGGGTTTCACTACATTGTCCAGGCAGGTCTTGAATTCCTGGGCTCAAGCTATCCTCCTGCCTCTGCCTCCCTAAGTTCTAGATTACAGGAGTAAAACATGGCGTCTGGCTTACATTTTATCTTGAGGGAAATGAGACACCTTTGAGAAATTTCTGATTTTGGAATGATAAATTTTAGCTGCGGTGCATGAGGGCAGAAACGGTTAGGGAGACCAATTAGGAGGTCATTTTGATAGTGTAGGTAAGAAATGTTATGGTGGTTCTTGTTACTGGTATTACATACTCATGCTCCTTGAGTATTCTTTCCTAAAGCTGATATGACCCAGGTAAATGAACATTATGATAAGATGTTGCTTTAAAAACAGTTCATCTTGTTTTATCTAATTATATCAATACTACAAATTTGTCATAGAAAATTTGAAAAATGAAGAAGTGTAATAAAAGAAATAAAAACCACCATAATCCTTCAGCTACCTACAACTACAGTACTATGTCCAACTTGATTTTTTTTATTATAAAAGCAATACATGATCTTTATAGAAAAATTTTTAAATAAAATAAAATTTTCTTATAATCCTACTAGATATCCTTTGTTTTAATGCTAAACTGTGTTTGTTTCTGTGGCAAAGATGAATGACATGTGTGTAGGTCTAGTAAAATGTAAATGATAGTATAACTATACTTCTATGTCCTGTTTTTACACTTAATATTATTATGCAAATATTTTCTGTAGTGATTGAGAATTCTTGAAAAACTTAAATTTTAATGGCTATATAATGTCTATGTCTTACTATGTCCTGCTTTTATAACAAAATACCCCAGACCTGGTAATTTATACATAATAGAAATTTTTTTCCCCACAGTTCTGGAGATTGGAAGGTCCAAAATCACTGTGCCAGCAGATTTGGTGTCTGGTGAGGGCTCGCTGTTTCCAAGATGGTGCCTTGTTGCTGCATCCTCCAGAGGGGATGAACACTGCCTCCTCACATGTAGGAAGGGACAGATGGGTAAAAAGGGGTGAACTCATTCCCTGAAGCCCTTTTATGAGGACACTATTCCCATCTTTGCAGGTGGAGCCCTCATAACCTAATCACCTTCCAAGGTCCTACCTCTTAATACCATCACATTGGAAGTTAAGATTTCAACATATGAATCTGAAGGGCACACATATACTTAGACCCTAGCAGTGCATCAATCATATGGGTGTACTATATTTTAGTTACTCAATATCTCAGTATTAAACATTTAGATCTTTTCAATTTTTTCATTATTATATTTAAATAATATAATAATATAATATAAAGGATGGGTGACCATCCTTTGTTTCCATCTCTGACTTTCTGGTAATAGAGACATTTATTCTCACCCTTACACTTGTTTACCCGGTAAACTATATGGTAAAGCACCTTGGTCTCTGTGAGATGGCATCCCTGGCCTAAGAGTCTTTATTATTTTACTGTAATCAACCAACTAATAGGTGGTAAGGGGGTGTGACAACTATGTTATGCAAGAGATAGATTATGCAATCAGGGAAATTTATGGGAGAGGACAAAAGGTGAGACCTTCGAGGGATCATGACATAGAAGGAATAGATTTGTTCTATGTTTCTCCAGGAATGAGTCCCAGGACCAATAGGTGGAAATATTAAAAAGGCATATTTCAGTTCAACGTAATAATAGCAAAAGTTTATATCGTGCTTAGTCTGTGGCAAGTACTCCTCTAAGCATGTTTATGTACATGTATTAAGTTACATAATTCTCTCAATATCCTGTGTGGTAAGTCCTATCATTACGCTCACTTTACAAAGGAGGAAGCCAAGGCCCAGATAGGTTAAGTAACTTGTCCTAGGTCACACAGTTAGTAAGTGGCAAAGTCAGTATTCACATCCAGGCATTTGCAGCTCTAAATTATTCCATTCTACAAACTTTTATTACTTGTCATATGACAGGCACTGTGTTCCGAGTTGAAAGCATAAAGGTGATTGAACTACTAGACTCCTGGCCTCAAGGAGCTGACAGTCAAATGGATAAGACTGCCACATAAAAAGAAAGGTATACTACGTTGCAGTGAGCCCTCTGAGAGAAATATGTCAGAGTGCTGTAAGAGTCAGAAGAGGGCCCATTAGCCCAAACTGGAGGTTCAAGGAAGAAGAGTAGAAGGCTTCACCTAGGCTCAGTGGAAAAATGCCATGTTCTATTCACAATTCTGCCATGCACACAGGAGGAGGAGGCAAGCTTGCTTGATATTTATTGATTTTGGGGTTAGACTCTCCTCCAGACAGAGGTGTCTAAATAAGGGAACTCCTGAATTGGGAGTAGAATTTAATTCAATCATGGTTTGCTAACATTCAATTATTTATGTTTTAACTTCATGATTTAGACCATATCTGAGTAATACCTATATCATTAGTTACTTAATATGCTTCTTTAAATACACTGACAAGTTTTACTAAAATAAATTTTATCAAAAATAGCATTACCATAAATGGAAAGCTAGTTTTACTCTCCATAAATAGAAGGTAGCCATACAAATAAATATATACTATTAGAAAATATTTATCTATGTACCACCTAAATCACCTGGTATGAATGCCACTGGATGAAATAACCTCTTTGGGTCCTTCTTATGCCAACATTCTGTGATTGGATGACTAAATCTTGCTAATATGTGTGTATGCATTGTTTTATTTTCAGTATATTTGTGTATATTCTCCCCACTTGTTCACATACTCCTGGCCATTTAGTTGTGTGTTTATATCATGTAAACAGGTATGACTGCCTATATCTCCATAACATACTAATTAGATTCTCATCTTGGATCAAATAATTTATTTCACCTTAGGAAGTAAATTACTACTGCTAATCTGCCTGGCATACTCTTTTAAATACCCTGCTGGCCTGACTTGAGAAGGGAATATCCTGTTATTGTGGCTCCAGGGTAAACTGCTCCAACTATATTTGTGGTATTGACTTGAGGGAAAAGGACTACCACAATGCAAGGCCATTTGGGCAAACAAAGGACAGAGGAAATGAAAAATAAGGCTGCAGTAGTTCAATAGGTGTGTTGGCAGAAAGGTTTTAAGAAAGCACCAAAGACATCCTCCCCACCCTCTTTCTTCTCTCCCTTTTACTTTCTGAGGGAAGTGATAAGACTGCAATGGGAAGAAGGGTGAAGGCCAATCTCCTGTTGGCTTAGGGGACAGTGAAAGATGGATACCACCCCTCTGTTGGGGAAGTGAGAGCTGCCTGTGGTAAGTAACACAAGGATGATAAGCATGAGCCTGCCTTTGGGGGCCTTCAGAGCCCTGGCGCCTCTCTGGATTAGCTCAGTGATAAAAAAGTTCCTGTTCTATTTATACATTTCCTTAGACAATCTCATATATTTATTTGTTTAATATTAAAGCAGTAATTCAAGTCTTTTTCTTTTTGTTTTTTTGAGACAGAGTCTCACTCTGTGGCCCAGGCTGGAGTGCAGTGGTGTGACCACAGGTCCCTGCAACCTCCGCCTCCCAGGTTCAAGCAATTCTTTTGCCTCAGCCTCTTAAGTAGCTGGGACTACAGGTGTGCGCCATCATGCCTGGCGAATTTTTGTATTTTTAGTAGAGACCGGGTTTCACCATATTGGCCAGGCTGGTCTCGAACTCCTGATGTCGTGATCTGTCCACCTCGGCCTCCCAAAGTGCTGGGATTACAGGCGTGAGCCACCGTGTCTGGCCTGCAAGTCTTTTTCTTGTATACACAATAGGCTCTTTCCCTGACTCAGGAATATACACTTTGGGGACAAGGCCAAGGATGTTATCCCTTTCTGCAGGTGCAGTTTTTCTGGTTTGACTTGATTGTTGATTATAAAGCTTCTTCTCTCTTCCCTCCTCCAATTTATGGGTGTGGTGGTATCTAGGGTCCAAAATGGAGTTAAAAACCCATACACACTCAACCCCCTAGCCCCAACACACACATACACACACACGCACACACGCACACACACCCCTACCTAGTCAAGCTCCTTGGTCATAAAGATAGCAGCCTCAGGCACAACTAAATTTATAGGACTCAGCAGACCTGCTAGAGCTTGTCTGGGATGGTGCCATGCCAGGAGAATTTCAAACCCTGGCCACATGTTTCTGTCCCATTGGCCATTCCTAAACCAAACTTAATCATGCCTCTGAATGTCTCAAGCAAGCAGTTTAGTTGCTGATTTTTGTAAACTGGTTTATTTACACATACAGTGGCAAGGGTTATGGGGAATACGGGAGCATGTTCTCAATATCTATGACCAGAAGGAGACTCAACCTAAAGCTGGTAGTTTTCACAGTTGCCATTGCCATGAATATTAGTTAACCTTTATTGAGAGCTTTCTTTGTGCCAGACACTGTGCTTTGTAGGCTATAATCTCATTGGGGGCCTAGAAATCTAGGTTTTGTGGGGCTGGAAGCTTATACCACTTTGGGGACCATCTTTAAGAAAAACACGATGTTTGATCCCTCCCGGAGTCTTGGAAAGGGGCGTAAAGCTTAAGCTTCATTAATTTTACTGTAAAGCCACCTCTGCATCTTATTTAATCTTTTTGACAATTCTGTGAAGTAATAAGATATCTTTAAAAGAAATAGGTGAGGAAACTGATGTTTTGAGATGTGAAGGCACTTGCGCAGCGTTGCACAGTTTGCAATCTAAATCATTGTTTTATTCTCGCAATCTCCTTCCAGGCTTTCTTCTCTCAGCTAACTAGATTTCCTTCTCCAAAATATCTTTATCTTTTGCTGTCAGTAACCTTAGCGCTGTCCTCTGGGGCATGTGAGGAACTTAACACTGGTTCAACATTAGCAAAGGGGCAAAAGGTCTCCTTCTAGCTGAGCTCGCAGAAGGGATATGCTCTCTGGGGAACTGTGGAATAAGAAGAAAAGTGGGTGAGGAGGACAATTTTGTTCCCACTAGGTCTGAACTATGCCCTGGTTTTAGCTACATTTTTGTTGTTCCACAAACAACAGTGATTTAATGAATGCAGATTTTTCTGTTTATATATTGCTTGACTTCCCTCCCATCCCCAGGCCAGCTTTACCCAGCTGAGGTCCTAACTCCCCTCCCATCTACCCACCCTTCCTCACTTTGCCCTTTTCTGCCCCACCTTCCTGTCAGCCCCAGCTTCTCAAGCCTTCTTTTTTTTATTGTTGTTGTTCTACTGGGAGCAGAGAGGGTGGAGTCCTCTTACTGAGGCTTTTCCTCCTCCCCTTCCTCCAGCCCTCAGACTGGGCTCCACCCTGGTAGTTTGTCAGCAGGCTTTCAGGAGGAGGAGAAGCAGGATGATGAAGAGGAGAAAGAGAGGAAGGGAAGAACAGCATATGTGGGCCCAGAATCGTGTCTGCATATTTATCAGCTGCTTTTCATTGGGTTCCACACTTAATTTAATACTCCTCATCTAATTCCTTGGATATATAGAGGAAAGCACAGGCTGCTTCTTCAAGCAGTCTCCCTCAGGCATAAGGTGGTATGGAAGGAGTTGAAAATATCGCAGGTTGCTATTTGGTTCCTGTTTATTCTAGCCAGCTAAAGAAAGGAGAGCCTGAGGTGCTTCCTAGAAGGACAGGGAAATTTATCAAAACTTCTAGTTCTCCATACCTACTCTTTCACACCCTTTCGTGTGACATAGACAACACCAATCACATGCTGATTATTTTTATGTGTCAAGAGTAAAAGAATATAAAGGCAAACTCCCGCCTTTGACATTAACTGTGGTCATGGGTTTCATAGTTCCCTGTGAACCACCTTTGGGTCCTAATTTGAGTGAGACAGAGGCCATCTCTAAAAGACTTGAAGGGGGAAATGTGGACTAATAGGCTGTGTGCATACAGTGGAATTGAGGGTTCCTCCACTGGAGCCTCTTAGAATGGATGTTCTCATTCCACCTCCCCCGCCCCCAACACCTAGCATTGTTCTTGATGAAGCACAAGTGCTCAATACATTGTATTGACTGAATGGATGGAAGAACAGATGGGAAAGGATCTTGGGTTTGTTTTTCCAAGTTTCACTAACTTCAAGTTTTGCAAAAACTGAATTTGCCATCTAAGGTCTAAGTTTTCCCCACAAATAAAGGTGAGGCAGTATTTCTAAAACAAACAAAAAACTAGAGCTTAAAATAAATTTGTTAACAATAAAGACTTTTAATAAAATATAAACTGTTCAGCTATCTGTGTATGAATCGGCCTTCTTGAAAAGCTATTTCAGACTGAATAAGTAACTCGATGACCTTAAGGCACACCCACTGTATTCAGGGCTAGTAGTGGCTACTCTTTTCAAAATGTTACTTCAGCAATCTACTCATTTTCATCTGCACATCACGAAAAATGCATTTATTATTGATATAAACCGCTTAATGTATTTTACACACTTGAATCTAAGAGAAAACTTTTCAGCTTTGCTCAAAATAGCCTTCGCTGTAGTGGTGAGAATCCTATGTTGGATAATACTCCCCAAATTTTATACATTGAAAAACAAAGCCTCCAAGGAATAAAGTAAAATTTTCAAATGAAGGCGTAGAGAGTTGTACCCTTCTCTGTATGATTCCATCTCAATATATCTTACCTTGTAAGCTTGGCAGGGGTACAGGTGGTGATGAAGAGATATAGTGAGATAGAGAGTTATTTATGAAACCCCTACTACAGGGACATTCTTTTATGAAACAAATACATATGCATATGTATTTATTTAACCTCTGTCACTAAGTTTCCTCATCTGTAACATGGGAATAGCAATAATGTCTACCCATAGGATTGTCAGAAGGATTCAATGAGTTAATATACATAAGAGGCTTACAACAGAGTTTAGTACACAGTTAATGCTCAATAACTGTTATTATTGTTAATAATAATATAACCTGGCATCCAAGTTACAGAAATGAGATCACCTGATGCTTCAGCTCAAGGACTTTATAGTTTAGTAGGGGGAGGCAATTATACCAACAAATATGTGCCCCGAGGTAGAGAAGGGTGCAGAGGAAGCAATGGTCAGTTTTGCCTGAAGAAATTAAGTAAGGAGGGGAGATGACCTTGAGTTAGTCCTTGCAAGAAACTGGACAGATTCATTGGAAGGACATGCAAAAAAGAAAAAAAATGGTGGACAGGGAGCTTCATCTATTTCAGTCAGAGAAAGTAAAGCAACCCAAGGCATAGAGATTAGAAACAGCTTGGAATTCCCAGGGATTTGTAATCCAGGTAAAGCCCAGGAGAACAGCAAAATCTCTCCTGTTTGAGAGGTAGACAAAGGCCAGATCACAGCAGGTTAAAGGATGAGTTCCAGGGTGCTGCCTTGGATGTATGGTGGTGCCATTCAGGTAGTTGGTGAACTACAGGAGGAAGAACAGAGTGTTTTGGGGAAAGGAAGGTAGATGAGATGCACAGAAGACATTCAGGCAGAAATATCAACTAAGCAAGTGGACCTATGTGTTCAAAAGTACTGGGCTGTGGGCCTCCGTTTCCTTATTTTTTTAAAATAAAGGGCACAGAGAATATAACAGTACCTAGTTTCCAGGGTTGTTATTGGGACTAAATGAGGATATGATGAATGTAACAGCACCTGGCCCAGGGACTTGCCCATATTAGGTGCTGAATACATGGCAGATATTATTATTTCTCCTGTCTCTTTGCTTTTCCTCCCTCTGCTTTGTTTCTTGTCTCTCTTCTTTTTCCTCCTCTTTAAAAGAATTGTGGTAGGGAAGAGGCACTGAAAATGGGCTGCGGTTGCTTGTGACTTCCTGGCCTCCTATTAAAATGAGCTAGAGAGAGACTTTCAGGCAAGTGTAAAGAAATCCTGGAAACATGGCTCCTATCCTGTGGATTCAGCTTTACGGGGATCTTCGCCAATGCCTGGCTGAGAGGCGGTCTCAGGGGGTTGAGAACTCTATTCTTAGAGGTCTGGTATCTGGGAGACTGAGAAAGCCTTTCTTAAGTCTCCCTGCTGGGCCACGCTGTATTCACAGATCATCTTCAACTCCTTCTTCCCCACCTACTCCTTCGCCCTCACCTCCTTGGCTTATCTCTTGCTAGAAAATGCACCCAGCTCCAATCTCCGTTCCTTTTAGCTTCCTCCCTGAGAAGACATTGTGACCTCGCTGTCCTTGCTCGTGTTACCATGGAGAGGTAGGAGGATAAATATCGCTTCCAGTTGCCAGCTTTTTTGTTTTCTCCTTTCCCTATCCTTTCCCTCCTAGACAGCCTCCAGCCCCAATCCCAGTACCCGTTTCACCACCCTCCCCTGGAGAGTTAGCATAACCGGAGTAAATAGGTAATCAAGCAGTGTGCTTGCAAGCCTTAATTTTGGGACAGATAAGGAACTGAAATTAATTGGAATTATACCTGCCGCTGCTGGAGGATGAGGGAGGCGCCCGCCGGGGGCGAGGCTAGCTCTCTCGGCCCAGGGCCCCGCCCCACCCCCTCCTTCCTCCCTCCTCCTTCTCAGCCCCACCCTTCTCCACCCCTCCCACTTTGCACTCTCCTCTAGCGGCCGCCTGTCCTTTTTAAGGAACTCCACCCTAGGTGGAGTCCTCACGATAGTCACACCTCTCCTTTGGGCCTAGCAGGGCCAGAGAAAGACGGAATCACTCCACCCACTCAGGTTGCCCAGAGAGCACTTTAGGTTCTGACCCGCGTGGGGCGTGAGGTCCCCCGTGGGTCAGCTAGGTGCCTCCAAGGAACCCCGCCCCAGAGGACCCGCACGAGTTGCTGCCATTTTTCGCTGAAGCCCCTGCCCTGGGGCTGGTGTTCTTCTCTATGATTCTACCAATCGTCGGCATTTTTCTCCTCCCTTCTTTCTTTTTAGGAAGGCGCTGGGGTGTGCGGCGGCAACGGCGGCGGTGAAGGGATCCTCTTGTGGTATCTCCTCGTGGGTTCCCGGCTTGAAGGATTTCTTCTCCGCCTCAACTTTGTGCTCAAGTAGTGCTTTGGGGGTTGGGTTGGTTTTCATAGCCCCCACCCCCGGCCCTCTCCTTTTAAAGGGTGTGTGGAGTTCAGAGGATGGGTGGAGAGCGGGCTTGGCCGGAACTGAATTGGTGGAGGTAAAAGGGGAACGGAGGACCTTAAGCTCTGGCCACTTCGGCCCAGCGAACCCACTTTATTTTTGTCCAAGGAAAAGCTGCAGGGGGAGGATTCTTTTCAGAAAGTCTACTCTGCCGGCCCCTGATTTTTGGGTTGGATGCTTGAGAGCTTTGTTTCCCTTGTTCCGAGAGTGGCCCAGCTGGGTCTGAATCGACTCCCTCCTCCCCTTTCAATCCCCTCCTCATTTTCCAGCCCGGAGAAAGAGGGGAGTGGGGGGCCAAGAACGAGAAGACGGGAGCGTGTCGCCCTGCGCGATGTCAGAATGGGGCGGGAGTGAGGGGAGCAGCTCTCTTGCGATCAGCTCAGGAGTATGAGCCTCCCGGAGGACGGCATGAGTTCTGGACACTTCAGGAGTCCTCAGCTAGTGACATGGTCGGTAAGTGACTCTGGGACTAATACCCACCCACTCCCACCTCTTTCTTTTAGATTCTCTCCCCCTCTCAGTCGCCCTGCTCCCCCCCACACCCCACTTGAGGTTTCAGCAGTGGGGGCGGGAGCGGAAGGTTAAGAACACGGTATGGAATCAAATGAAACTCAAGGGAAAATGACTTTACTAAAGGGTTGGGCAAAGAGGAAGAGGGGCTAAGAAGGAGAGGAGAGAGCTTGGTGGAAGAAGTGAAAGGGGGCAAGAAAGGATAATTTGTCTAGTCTAGTCTGCCCTGGCTCGGCACTCCCAATACTCCTTAAGCGGTAAGGATTGTCTTTGACTTAACCCCACACAGCCAAAGTCACAACCAGAGAGAACAGGATTCGCAAGGCCAACGCTCCCAGGTAACCCCCGAAACCATAGCGGGTACCTAGAGAAGCTTCTGAAAAGAAGGAGGAGGGGACAGTGGTTTAAGGTGCAAAGTTAGGCTATTGGAGGCACAGAGTGAGGCCTGGAAGCAGCTGCAGGGGAGGAGCTGCTTTGGGCGTGCCAGCTCTTTAAGGAGGGGCTGAGCATGGTTGAAGAAGGAAGCCAGAGCGTAGGTTCTGCTCCGGCCCTTTAAGACATGGCCAAGGCAGTTGGTTCGTCTGTGTAGGTGGAAGACTGATTGGGCCGAGTTGCTATGATTGCTGAAGTGAATCCATTTGTTCAGTCACTTGGCGGAGCTGTCTTTTTGTGTTTTTGTTGTTGTTGTTGTTGTTTGTTTGTTTAACCCTAAGAATTTGGGAAAAAATAAATCACATCCAAACAGGTGGCCAAAGGCGCCATGTCTTGTTTCTTTTGGTATTGTCTTCATCGTGAAGAAAGGCATTTATTAAGCACCTGTCATCCAGTGTGGTAATAATTGAGCAAGAAGAATAACCTTTAAATTTGGATTTGAAACTGATGGAGATTGCCATGGTTTGGAGTAATCTGCTTTGAAACCCTAGTATCACCACTTATTAGCTACATCACCCTGGGCCTTGTTTTTCTCTTCCATAGAATGCAGATTAGTAACTCTATCTCAGTAGATATTCGGGTGGATGAAATATCTTGTGTATGTGGCAGAGGCTGCCACTTGTATCTTAGTTTAACTTACTTTTTCTACTCAGTTTGGAACTCTTTTTCTGGAGCACAGCTGATAAAATTAGTGTTTTTCTATCCTTAAAACACCTTCCAGATGTGGTAAAAGGAAACAGGAAGACTGAATTAGTTTGTCCAAAGACGGAGGTTAGAACACAGGTTTTATTTGCTTCTGATTTAACGTTGTTTCCACTAGATTTCATCACTTCTGAAAGAAAGGGCTACTAGCCTGCCTTTCCTCTCATTCTTTGGGCAACTTAACCAGAATGATATAACCAACAGGACTTTTGGACAACAGAAACAAGTGATTCATAAGTGACCTCATCCCATTCTTCAGAGTTATGGGGAAGCCCTTATGTGAGAGTTGTTTCCCTTATTCATACTCTGCTTAACAATAAGATGGTAATCATACTAGATGATCATCTATGTCAATCATCCTAATCAAATTTTGTTGCTGGGGACACAGAGAATGGGTGGGGAGCAATGTCTTCAGGTAAGCCTGGAGGGTAGGCAGGCAGAAAATGTAGGAAGAGTAGAAATAATAACTTCAAAAGTGAGAATGACAGGTGCATCTATATAGTCCACCCTCAAGACCAACTTACTTAATGGCTGTACCTTCAGAGCCCTCAGGAGCTATACATCCCTCTTGTTCAGACTTTTCAGGACACATTGGAAATTGGGAAAAAAACATGAAGCAGACTACCATCACCACTCTCATTGTTCTAATACATGCATTTCTGAGATGGGGTTCTCATTGGCTGAGTTAAATGAATTCCAATAACCAAAGTAGCAAACAGAGTCTAGTCATCTTTGATCTTGCCAGATTGTCTGTGTCTGGTGTGGTGGGGGCTGTAGATGATCTTCTAAGATCTAGCTTTACATTGCCATGATTTTGTGAATGAAGGAAAACTTGATTAGGATGATTGACATAGATGATCATCTAGTATGATTACCATCTTATTGTTAAGCAGAGTATGAATAAGGGAATAACACTGTGGTATTGGGCTTATTTGTTTATTCAAAGACAGTATGAGATCATGTTTGGTATTCTTCCTGATTTTTTTTTTTTTTTTTTTTTTTTTTTTGACACGGTGTTTCACCCTTGTTGCCCAGGCTGAAGTGCAATGGCGTGATCTCGGCTCACCGCAACTTTCGCCTCCCGGGTTCAAGCAATTCTCCTGCCTCAGCCTCCTGAGTAGCTGGGATTACAGCATGCACCACCACACCCAGCTAATTTTGTATTTTTAGTGGAGACAGGGTTTCTCCATGTCGGTCAGGCTGGTCTCGAACTCCCAACCTCAGGTGATCCATCCACCTCGGCCTCCCAAAGTTCTGGGATTACAGGCGTGAGCCACCGCACCCGGCCTCTTCCTGATTTTTATATGCTAATGTTTACTATCCTCAACTGAGTTTCATCATTTAGCCTCAGTTTCCTCCTCTCTAAAATGATGTGGTAATTTGTGATTATAATGTAAGTAAAGCATTGAACCCAGTGCCTGATATCTAATATGTTTCATAAGTTGAGGGTCTCATCATTTTTGTTATTTAAAAATTTTTCTTTTGTTTAAATACTGCTGTGTGTTTGCAGAAGTGGAATATAGACAGGAAGCTGGATTTAAATATCTGAAAGATGCTAGATGCTCTGTATAATATACTAAAAGATGTTATTTGTATATTCAGACAAAGTAGATGTGATGTGGGCAAACCAAGCTCTAGGATTATTAAGGAGCAATAACCTAACTCAAGAGCCCAATCCAGATATTTCAAATCACTAGCAATTTGACATTTTGTTGTAACCTCACACTCACCATTTCTAATATACAGCCCATCACCACCTCTGGACTCTTCACTCATCCCTCATTCAAGACTCTTCCCTTCACTTCTCTGGTACTGCAACTTATGACCATAGTAATGGTGAACTTATTTAAACTCTGTACTTTAGTTGTCCCATCTGTGCATTGGGGATAATAATAGAAACTACCTCATAAGGTTGCTGTGAGGAATAAGTGTGTTAATTTTGTAAACACTTAGAAGGCGGCATAAAAGTGAAGCAGTGGGAAAATGTAGCTGTTGTGGTATTCATGTCCCGTGCTCAAATGCGGGCACTAAACTTTCCCCTCTTCCTCATTTTCTCATTTAATTAGATGCTTCTGAATAACCTTTCTACTCACTGCCTGAGCAGTGGCTCAGGAGCACCAAGACAAGGCATCCTAGAAGAGTCTTGGACAATTTCAGTTTGTAGAGCTCCAGAAAGTGAGGTTAATGCAGTAGCCAATTCAACACTACACATCTATTCTAGGATCTAGCTACAAAATTAAGGAATACGTGTGTTATTATTCTTTTAGCACCAACTGTTATGTATATTTATCAGAACTAGTTTAGCAAACAAGAAATAAATATATTCACATCACATCCCCGCCCATTCTATCTGAAGATGAAACAACCCCATCATTGAACATATAGGAAGAAACAAGAGATGGAATAATTAGCTCCAAATAATCAAAGTTAATATATGCTCAGCATCATGTAGACCTTTCTGAAGACACTGTATTTGTGATGTACAATATTTCAAGAAAAAATGGTAAATAGAAGAGAAATGCAGGAAAAAAATGAAAGAAACTCTACAGAAATAATCAATTTTTAAAAAATAAAACAAAATGGAACTAGATCAAGAAATGTAGATGATTACATCTGGCAAAAAGGGGGACAGGGAAAAAGAAAGCTGGCCTGATAATTGTCTTCAAAGGCACATGTTAGGTATTTGGAGAAAGCAGAACTGCTATGTCATTTACAGGACATCATGGTTAACTTAAAGAGGAACTTTCTGATGGTAATCAAGTCTTTACCAAGTACCTACTAAATAGCCAACACTATAGTAGATATTGTGTGGGAAGGAGGGAGGAGGTACTGCCAAAAGGAAGAAAACAAACTTCATGGTCTCTGGCCTCTATCCTCAGTAAATTTGCAGTCTAGGTCAGATAGAGAAAACTGCCAGCCCGCTGCAGATGTTGGCCTGGTTCTCACAGTGATGTTAAAGATTAAAACAGAAACATCTAACCAGAAATGGCTGCGACATTCTTAATTGTCAGTTCTCCCTGTTATACTATTTTACTAAAATATTTGTGATATAGGAGGGCCAAGAAGTATTTTTCAGGCTCCTTGATTGTTGCTATTAAAGGTTTTGAAGATGGGTAGTTATAGTTCTGGATATGGCTCTATCTTCCTGCATTTCCATGATCATTCATTCCTTTATTCACTGGACGTTAGTACATAGTATATAGGAGATGCTCTGCTAAAAGATAGGGATACAAAAAAAGGAAAAAGACTAGGTAACTATTGAAGGGCTCACCTGGTGGTGGAGGAAACAGACAATTCCTCTTTGTGCCAGGTACTGTTATAAATACTTGAACATATATCAACTTGATACATCCTCATAGTAACTCTGTGACCTGGTACTATTATTATTCCCATTTTACAGATGAGAAAACAGACACAAGAGGCTGGAAAAACTTTGCCCAACTTCTTACTGTTAAGAAGTCACAGATGTACCCTAGAACTTAAAGTATAATTAAAAAAAAAAAAAAAAAAGAATTCACAGAATCAAAATGTGATTCTAGGCACTTAATCCAGAGCCCACATGTTTTACTACACTTTGATAGCTATGTGGAGTATTTACCAGAAGGGGAAGGAAATGACTAAGAAATGATGAAGGGCTAGATTTAAGAGATATATCTGTGGGAGACTTATTATAGCTGATAACCAACTGGCTGAAGATAGGGAGGGAGGAGTCAAAGGTGTCTGGCCCCTAGGTTTTTACACTGATAGACTGGGTTTATGGTGGTGCTAGAAATTAAGATTAGAAATATAAGAGGTGGAGCAGGTTTGTGAACTCATGGGGTACAAAAGTCCTATTTGATACACAGGAGAGATTCTTTGGGCCAGAGTTCAAGATTCTGATAATCAACAATAATAATGGTAGTGATAATAGCTAGTTGAGAATGTTTTATATGCCAGGATTTGTTTTAAGTGTATTTATATGTACAGTTATTCATCATAGAACATACTAACATAAACCTAGATGGTATAATCTACTACAACCTAGGCTATATGGTACAGCCTATTGCTCCTAGGCTACAAACTTCTATAGGATGTTACTGTACTGGATACTGTAGGCAATTGTAACATAATGGTGTGTATTTGTGTATCTAAACATAGAAAAGGCACAGTTAAAATATGGTATAAAATATTTTTAAATGGTGTACCTGAACACCACTTAACATGAAGGAAACTTGCAGAACTAGAAGTTGCTCTGAGTAAGTCACTGAGTGAGTAGTGAGTGAATGTTAAGGCCTAGGACATTACTGTACCTTACTTTAGACTTTTTAAACAATGTACACTAGGCTACACTAAATTTATAAGCAATTTTTTTCTTATAAATTAACTTAGCTTACTATAATTTTTTTAGCTCAAAACACAAATCCTGTACAGCTGTACAAAAATATTTTATTTCTTTGTATTCTTATTTTATAAGCTTTTTTTATTGTTAATTTTTTTTTTTTTTTTTTTTTTTTTTTTGCTTTTTACAAGTTTTTGTTAAAAACTAAGACACAAAGACACACATCAGCCTAGGCCTGCGAGGGTCAGGATCATCAATATCACTGTCTTCTACCTTATATCTTGTCGCAGGGGTAATAACATGCATGGAGCTGCCATCTCCTATGACAACAATACTTTCTTCTGGGATACCTCCTGAAGGACCTGCCTGAGAATGTTTTATAAATAACTTTTTTTTAATAAGTAGAAGGAGTACACTCTAAAATGATGATAGAATGTATAGTGTAGTAAATACAGAAAACAGTAACATAGTCATTTATGATCATTGTTAAGTGTTATATACTGTATATAATGATATTGACTGACAGCACAGTCAATTTGTTTACACCAACATCACCACAAATACATGAGTAATGCTTTGCACTGTGACATTACAGCGGGTATGATGTCACTAGGTGATAGGAATTTTTTGGCTCTGTTATAATCGTGTAGAATCATTGTCGTATCTATGAGAACACTTGGACACAGGAAGGGGAACATCACACACTGGGGCCTGTCGTGGAGTGGGGGGAGGGGGGAGGGATAGCATTAGGAGATATACCTAATGTAAATGGTGAGTTAATGGGTGCAGCACACCAACGTGGCCCATGGATACTTACGTAACAGACCTGCACGTTGTGCACACGTGTACCCTAGAACTTAAAGTATTAAAAAAAAAAAAAGAATAATTGTGGTATCTATGGGTCATCATTGACTGAAATGTCATTATATGGCCTATGAATGTATTAACATGGAATGTTCACATTAACTCTGTTAAGGCAATACTGTGTTCCCCTCTTTTGGCAGGTGAAGAAACTGAGGTTCATAGAAGCTAATGTAGTTTCTCAGAATCACTCTGCTTCCTCAACCCTGCTGTCTCTTAATCCATAGGAATGGAAGAACAGATTGGAGATGGCTCTCTTAAGTTGTACTTGCTAGAAATAATGAAGCCTGTTGAAGGTGTTGTGTGAATGCAGAGGGAGAATCGAATCTTCTCCACTCCTACAGATGTTTCTGGCAGCAACAAAGAAAGCTCTCCTGGCATTTTGGTGCCCCCCTGTGGGCTGTATGAGAGTTACCTGACCTCACATTCTTTTTCCACCATCACACCTCCTTTTCCTGTCCTAGAAATCAGAGAAAGCTTAGCTACCCTCTCCACCACCTCTCACTTCATAGTTAATTACACCTCAGGCATCTTTCATGCATAAATTCTCTAATTTTCTTTCATTCTTTTCCACTCTTTTCCAATTTCTGTACTTGAGAAAACACATTCCCTCACTCTCCATTTCTGTCACTGTCATCAAAAACCTTCAGAAATGTGATTAAACACCTACCATGTACCAGGCAATGTTCTAGGACCATGGAATACATTAGTGAAAAAAAAAACAAAGATGGAAGTATCTGCCTGCAAGGAGCTCAGATTCTATTGGAAGTCAGTTTTCTACTATTGTTATTACTTACTACAGTTCCTCCATTAACCTGTTACAGGAGAAACTTTAGACAAATTACAGTTAACAATTTAATCGAGCAAAGAATGATTCATGAATCAGGCAGCCCCCAGAAGAAATAATAGATTCAGAGCAACTCTGGGGCTGCCATGTAGTCAGATAATATTTATGGACAGAAAAAGGAAAGTGACATATAGAAAATGGAAGTGAGGTATAAAAACAGCTAGATTGATCACATCTCAGTATTTGCCTTATTCAAACACTTCGAGTTGTTGACTGCCTGTAATTGGCTGAAACTCTGTGATTGGTGCAAGAGTAGGTTACACTCTGTCTACACATCCAGTTAGGTTATGGTTCATTATGGATGGGGAAACCTTTAGGCTGAACTTGAAATATGTAATGAGGAAGCTTTAAGCTAACCTTAATTTAACAAACCCCACCCCCAAGTTCCATGGAAGCCTTAGGGCTTTGCAGAGGATAGTCTGAAATCTTTTAATCATAGATGGACAAGTTGAGGCTTAGGAAAAAAAAAAAAAAAGGCCTTGCCAAAGATTACGGGATGTGAATGCTGCACATCTAACTCCCAGAAAATCTGGTTGAGGAAGAAAGCTAGTAGGTGCTTCTAGTATGAATGACTGATGGTTTAAGGCAGCTGAATTAGGTCACCAGTTGCTTTTCCATAAGAGGAAAAACTAAAGAGGAAAGAGAAAACTGTTTTTATTACCCCACCTGGCTTGTAGATTTAAGAGACGTAGATAGATAAAATATATCTAGAGAGATTTGGCCTTGACGGGTAAATAAGTTCACTGGGGTAAATATACATATAGAAGCTTAGAACTTAGAACTCCTTCAAGCAAGAACTAGACCAGGAAGGTAGGATACTGAAAACTGTAGCTATGCTGATGTTCCTATGAAGGCAGAGCGTGTTGGAGAAATAGGAAGAAACAGATTACCTGCATGCAGTTTGGTGGAGGGGAGTGGCTAATATTATTGGGGAAAAGTTAGGGCCATCTTGATAAGTAAAATAAATCAGAATATTTCAATGGCTTATCAGTATCTAGTAAGTACTGAAAGATAAAGGTCATAGAACACACATAACATTAATGGCGTACTTACGTATATAGTGGGTTAGATTTTATTCTGAAAGTTGTCTTTTCCTTTTCTCTTTTCCAGATATGGATCAACTCGTAAACAACTTGGAGGTCCAACTTAATTCAGAAGGTGGCTCAATGCAGGTATTCAAGCAGGTCAGTTATCAGGAAAATAGGGTACTAATATTGGGCCGTAATAGTATTGAATACCTGGTAGTGATTACAGAATTTAAACTCATTTTTCTTTCTATTACATGTTTGGGAATTGAGAAGAGGTGAAGGAAGACATATTTCTAGAAAGTATATAAATACCTTGGTTTCATGTTCAACTAGGGAGTAGATCTGGCCTACAAGAAACATAGCCTCTGGAATCAAGGCTATAAAGACAAGAGTAGACCTTTAGTAGACAATAGCAACTATTTATCTAGCACTATTTCATATAGGATGAAGATTAAATGCATTGTCTTATTTAATCTTCACCATAATCCTGTTGAACAGTGTATTAATTAGTGTTCTCCAGGGAAACAGAACCAACGGGATATGTGTGTATGGTGTATGTATGTGTGTATGTACATGGAGAGAGAGAGAGATTTCAAGAAGTTGCCTCATTAGATTGTAGAGGCATGGCAAGTCCAAAACCCCATCGGGGCGGGCCGGCAGCCTGGAGATTCAGAAGGAGTTGCAGTTTTGAGTCCAAAAGCAGATTGTGAGAAGAATTCTTTCTTGCTCTATGGAGGACAGTCTTTGTTTTACTAAGGCCTTCAACTGGATGAGGACCAATCACGTTATAGAGAGTAATGTGCTCTATTTAAAATACGATTATTTAAATGTTGGTATCATCCAAAAAAATACCTTCACAGAAACATCTAGAATAATGTTTGACCAAATATCTGGGCACTGTAGCCCAGCCAAGTTGTCACATAAAATTAATCATCATTATTCTTAGTTTCCCCATTTGATGGAAAATAAAACTGGCCTTGAACACTCGAAGAATTAGGATTTGAAACAGGTTATCTGGATTTTATATCCCAGGGCTCTGTGCTAGATGTTGAAGTCCCATCTTTCTTGGGGTTGCAAAATCACTCCATGAGTGAAACTCAAACACAATCAAAATTAACCTTGAAAATTCTTAAATCACCTATAGACTTGAGTATACAGTGTTGTATAAACAAACTTGTCTGTTTCTTTATTTAATTCATCAGATAAAGTATCTAGATTACATTAGGAATCTTTATTTGTTACAATTTCAACTTTTATTTTATTTTTTGAATTTTTGAATTTTTATTTATTTTATGTATGTATTTATTTATTTATTTTTTAATTTTTTAGATGGAGTCTCACTCTGTCACCCAGGCTGGATTGCAGTGGCGCAATCTCGGCTCACTGCATCCTCTGCCTCCCGGGTTCAAGCTATTCTTCTGCCTCAGCCTCCCGAGTAGCTGGGACTACAGGCATGCACCACCACCATGCCTGGCTAATTATTGTATTTTTAGTAGAGACGGGGTTTCACCATATTGGCCAGGCTGGTCTCAAACTCCTAACCTCATGATCCGCCCACCTCAGCCTCCCAAAGTGCTAGGATTATAGGTGTGAACCACCGTGGCTGACTTTATTTTTAATTTTTGTAGGTACATAGTAAGTGTATATATTTATGGGAAACATGAGATGTTTTCACACAAGCATGCAATGTGAAATAATCACATTATAGAGAATGGGGTATCCATCCCTGCAGCATTTATCCTTTGTGTTACAAACAATGCAATTACACTCTTTTAGGTATTTTTAAGTGTACAGTTATTATTGACTCTAGTCACCCTATCATGCTATCAAATAGTAGGTATTATTTGTTATTTCTAACTTTTTTTTTTTTTTTTTGAGATGGAGTCTCTCTCTGATGCCCAGGCACCCTAGTCACCAGATCGTGCTATCAAATAGTAGGTCTTATTTATTATTTCGAACTTTTTTTTTTTGAGATGGAGTCTCTCTTTGTTGCCCAGGCTGGAGTGCAGTGGTGGCTTCTCAGCTCACTGCAACCCCCGCCTCCCAGATTCAAGCAATTCTCTTGCCTCCGCCTCCTGAGTAGCTAGGACTACAGGCACACACCACCACAGCCAGATAATTTTTTATATTTTTAGTAGAGATAGGGTTTCGCCATGTTGGCCAGGCTGCTCTCGAAATCCTGACCTCAGGTGATCTGCCCACCTCGGCCTCCCAAAGTGCTGGGGATTACAGGGGAGAGGCACTGCACCCAGACAATTTCTAACTATTTTTTTGTACACATTCACCACGACCAACTCCTCCTCAACACCCTACTGCCCTTCCTAGCCTCTAGTAACCATTCTTCTACTCTCTATGTCCATGAGTTCAATTGTTTTGATTTTTAGATCCCACAAATAAATGAGAACATGTGATAGTTGTCTTTCTATACCTGACTTATTTCACTTAACATAATAATCTCCAATTCCATCCATGTTATTGTAAATGACAGGATCTCATTCTTTTCATGGCTGAATAGTACTCCATTGTGTATCTGTACCACATTTTCTTTATCCATTCATCTGTTGATGAATACTTAGGTTGCTTCCAAATCTTAGCTATTGTGAATAGTGCTACAACACACATGGAAGTGCAGCTATCTCTTTGATATACTGATTTCCGTTCTTTTGGGTATATACCCAGCAGTGGGATTGCTGGATCATATAGTAGCTGAATTTTCAATTATTTGAGGAATCTCCAGACTGTTCTCCATAGTGGCTGTACTAATTTACATTCCCACCAACAGTGCACAAGTGTTTTCTGTTCTCCACATCCTCACCAGCATTTATTATTGCCTGTCTCTTGGATAAAAGCCATTTTGAATGTGGTGAGATGATATCTCATTGTAGTTTTGATTTGAATTTCTCTGATGATCACCAATGTTGAGCACCTTTTCATATACCTGTTTGCCATTTGTATCTCTTCTTTTGAGAAATATCTATTCAAATGTTTTACCCATTTTTAAATTGAATTATTAGACTTTTTTCTATTGAGTTGTTTGAGCTCATTATATATTCTGGTGATTAATCTGTTGTCAGATGGGTAGTTTACAAATATTTTCCCCCAATCTATGGGTTGTCTCTTCACTTTATTGACTGAATCCTTTGCTGTGCAGAAGCTTTTTAATTGATGTGATCCCATTTGTTCCTGTTTGCTTTGGTTGCCTGTGTTTGTGGGGTTGCTCAAGAAATTTTTGCCCAGACCAATGTCTTGGAGATTTTCCCAAATATTTTTTGCAGCAGTTTCATAGTTTGAAGTCTTAGATTTAACTCTTTAATCCATTTTAATTTAATTTTTGTATATGGTTACAGGTAGGGTTCTGGTTTCATTGTTCTGCATATGGATATCCAGTTTTCCTAGCGCCATTTATTGAAGAGAACACCCATTCCCCAATGTATGTTCTTGGCACCTTTGTAAAAAATGAATTCTTTGTAGATGCATGGATTTATTTCTGGGTTCTCCATTTTGTTCCACTGCACTATATGTTTGTTTTCATGCCAATACAATGCCATTTTGGTTACTATAGCTCTGTAGTATAACTTGAAGTCAGGTAATGTGATTCCTTCAGTTTTGTTCTTTTTGCTTAGGATAACTTTGGCTATTCTGGGTATTTGTGGTTTTATATAAATTTTTGGATTTTGTTTTTCTATTTTTGTAGATAATGTCTTTTTTTTTTTTTTGAGATGTTGTCTCATTCTTTTGCCCAGGCCAGAGTGCAGTGGCACAATCTCGGCTCGTTGCAACCTCCACCTCTCGGCTTCCAGCAATTCTTGTGCCTCAGCCTCCCAAGTAGCAGGGACTATGGGTATGTGCCACCATGCCCAGCTAATTTTTTTTTTTTTTTTTTTGGTAGAGATGGGGTTTCACCATGTTAACCAGACTGGTCCCAAACTCCTAACCTCAAGTGATCCACCCACCTCAGCCTCCCAAAGTGTTGATATTACAGATATGAGCCACTGCACCCAGCCAAGAATGTCATTGGTATTTTGATAGAGATTTTATTGAATCTATATTGTGTTTTGGGTAGTATTGAAGCGGGATATTTCCCTGACCCCTTCATGGGTGGGAACTGGAGTGCACTGGTGCTGGACCTAGCTGGCGCTTTGGCACTAGCAGGGACGAATTCCACTCACTTAAACCTGCTGCGTTCTAGCCCTTGTGGGAGGGGAAGCACAGGTCACTGGGTGCAAGAGCTGGGGTGAGTGCCTTTGGGCACCAGCAGGAGCAAAACTCTATGCACAGCCCGCAGCAGGGTCTGGTGGGTGCCTGCGACCCCTGAGGCCCCAGAAGGAGTGTTACAGTGCCCTTTTAGCTTTGCTGTCTATGGATGGCTTAAGCGTTAACAGCTCACCGGAGGATCAGTGTGACAACCTTTTGCACCCACACTCAAGTTCTAGTCTGGCATCCAGGAGGAATGAGGTTACACAATGAGTCGAAGGTGGTTAATGTGGGGGATTTTACTGCTGATCAAAGTGGCTATCAGTGGGAGGGGGAGCTGAAAAGGGGATGGAGCAGGAAGGTAATCTTCCCCTGGAGTCCAGGTGTCCCCATCTGGACTCCTCCCCAAAGCTATGCCGTCAAGCTGTCCCTCTGAAGTCAAGCTGCTTCTCTCCAACATCCAACTATAATCTCCAACGTTCAGCTGCTTCTCCTCTCTCTGCCGGCTGAGTCTGGGTTTTTATGGACACAGGATAGGGGGCAGGGTCAGCCATGGGTGGTTGTGGAAAAGGCAACATTCAAGCAGGAAAACGGAAATGTAAGTTCTCACTTTGGACCCCGTGGTTCCAGGCTTCAGGGTGGGGCCCTCACCAGGGACCTGCCCACTTCTGCCTAGAATTTCCCTGCCTCCTGTCCCTGTCAGTATCAACATTTCAACAATATTGATTCTTCCAATCCATGAGCATAGAATATTTTTCCATTTTTTGATATTCTCTTCAATTTCTTTCATCAGTGTTTTATAGTTTTCGTTGTAGACATCTCCCACTTCTTTGGTTAAGTTAATTTGTAGGTATTTAATTTTATGTGTGGCTATTGTAAACAGGTTTACTTTTTTATTTCTTTTTCAGATTGTTCACTGTTGGCATAAAGATGCTACTGATTTGATTAGTTTGATTTTCTATTCTGCACCTTTATGGAATTTGTTTATCGGTTCTAATAGTTTTTTGTGGAGTTTTTAGGTTTTTTCAAATATAGGATCATATCATCTGCAAACAAAAATAATTTGACTTCTTATTTTCCAATTTGAATGCCCTTTATATCTTTCTCTTTTCTGATGGTTCTAGCTAGGATTTCCAATACTATGTGGAATAACAGTGTTGACAATGGGCATCCTTGACATGTGCCAGGTCTTACAGGAAAGGCTTTCAGTTTTTCCCCATTCAATATGATACTAGCTGTTGGTCTGTTTTATATGACTTTTATTATGATAAGGTGTTACCTGTATCCCCAGGTTTTTGAAGGGATGTTGAATTTTATCACATGCTTTTTCAGCATCAGTTGAAATAATCACGATTTTTATCCTTCATTCTATTGATATTATTTATCACATTGATTGATTTGTATATGTTGAACTGTCTTTGCACCCAGGGATCCCACTTGGTCAGGATGAAGGATCTTTCTAATGTATTGTTGAATTTGGTTTGCCAGTAGCTTGTTGAGGATTTTTGCATCAGTATTCATCAGAGATATTGGCCTGTAATTTTCTTTTTTTTTTGATGTGTCTTTGTCTGGTTTTGGTATCAGGGTAATACTGGCCTTGTAGAATGAGTTTGGAAATAGTCCCTCCTCTATTTTTCAGAATAGTTTCAGTAGAACTGGTATGAATTCTTCTTTAAATGTTTGGTAGAATTCAGCTGTGAAACTATCAGGTCCTGGGCTTTTGTTTACTAGGAGACTTTTTATTATGGCTTCAATCTCATTACTTGTTATCGATCTGTTCATGTTTTGGATTTCATGGTTCAATCGTGTTAGGTTATATGTGTCTAGGAATTTGCTCATTTTTTTCTAGTTTTTCAATTCATTGACATGTAATTGCTCATAGTGGCCACTAATGATCCTTTGAATTTCTACAATATCAGTTTTAATGTCTCCTTTTTCATTTCTGATATTGTTTATTTGGATCTTCTCTCTTTTTTTTCTCATTAGCCTGGCTAAAGGTTTGTCAATTTTGTTTAACTTTTCAAAAAACAACTTTTTGTTTAATTGATCTTTTTTATTGTTTTATTGCAAATTCATTTATTTCTCCTCTCATCTTTGTTATTTCTTCTACTAATTTTGGGTTTGGTTTGCTCTTGCTTTTCTATTTTTTTTCAAAAAGAATATGCAGGTATCATTGCTTTTCTAGGTCTTTAAGATGAATTATTAGATTTTTTATTTGAAGTTTTTTCTGTCTTCTGATTTAGGCACTTGTAGCTATAAAACTTGCCTCTTATGATGGCTTTTGCTATATTCCATAGGTTTCGATATGTTGTTTTCCATTATCATTTGTTTCAAGAAATTTTTCAATTTTCTTCTTAATTTCTTCATTGACTCACTGGTCATTCAGGAGCAATTTTTGTTTGTTTGTTTGTTTGTTTGCTTGAGAAGGAATTTCACTGTTGTTGCCTAGGCTGGAGTGAAACGGTATGATCTCAGCTCACTGCAACTTCCGCCTCCTGGGTTCAAGTGATTCTCCTGCCTCAGGCTCCCGAGTAGCTGGGATTACAGGCATGCACCACCACGTCCGGCTAATTTTGTATTTTTAGTAGAGACGGAGTTTCTCCATGTTGGTCAGGCTGGTCTCGAACTCCCAACCTCAGGTGATCTGCCCACCTCCACCTCCCAAAGTGCTGGGATTACAGGCATGAGTCACCGTGCCTGGCAGGAGCATATTTTTTAATTTCCCTAATTAAATTATAGTTTAATATTATTAAACATTAATAAATTCATGTTTTATAATACTAGTAGTGTATGGTGTTTGTATAATTTCCGAAATTCCTCTTGTTATTAATTTCTAGTTTTATTCTATTGTGGTCAGAGAAGATGCTTGATGTTGTTTCAGGTTTTCTGAGTGTCTTAAGATGTGTTTTGTCACCTAACATATAGTCTGTCATTGAGAATGATCCTTGTGCTGAGGAAAATAATGTGTATTCTTTTTTTTTTTTAAATTTATTTATTATTATTATACTTTAAGTTGTAGGGTACATGTGCACAACGTGCAGGTTGGTTACATATGTATACTTGTGCCATGTTGCTGTGCTGCACCCATCAACTCGTCATTTACATCAGGTATAACTCCCAATGCAATCTCTCCCCCCTCCCCCTTCCCCATGATAGGCCCCGGTGTGTGATGTTCCCCTTCCCGAGTCCAAGTGATCTCATTGTTCAGTTCCCACCTATGAGTGAGAACATGCGGTGTTTGGTTTTCTGTTCTTGTGATAGTTTGCTAAGAATGATGGTTTCCAGCTGCATCCATGTCCCTACAAAGGACACAAACTCATCCTTTTTTATGGCTGCATAGTATTCCATGGTGTATATGTACCACATTTTCTTAATCCAGTCTGTCACTGATGGACATTTGGGTTGATTCCAAGTCTTTGCTATTGTGAATAGTGCCGCAATAAACATACGTGTGCATGTGTCTTCATAGCAGCATGATTTATAATCCTTTGGGTATATACCCAGTAATGGGATGGCTGGGTCATATGGTACTTCTAGTTCTAGATCCTTGAGGAATTGCCATACTGTTTTCCATAATGGTTGAACTAGTTTACAGTCCCACCAACAGTGTAAAAGTGTTCCTATTTCTCCACATCCTCTCCAGCACCTGTTGTTTCCTGACTTTTTAATGATTGCCATTCTAACTGGTGTGAGATGGTATCTCATTGTGGTTTTGATTTGCATTTCTCTGATGGCCAGTGATGATGAGCATTTTTTCATGTGTCTGTTGGCTGTATGAATGTCTTCTTTTGAAAAATGTCTGTTCATATCCACATCAGAGCTGTTCTAAATACATGAAAAGTGGAAACTTTGTAACAGTTGATTTCACTGATTCTCAGGGCTTCTCTACCTATCTTAATCAAATGCTTAAATATTTGTGAAATTGACCAACTTTTCTCAGAGTTTATTTCTAGAATTGAGAGGGGTGTTTCCTAAGAACTGAAAGGGTCTCATCTTTAGTAATTTATGAATAAATAACTCTTTTTATAATTTTTTGTCCACTCAAATTGGCTTAAGGAAACCTGATAAGGATTCTGTGTATTTGAGGAGTAGCACTGTGGAAATGCAAGCTTGTCTTCAAACCACTCCTAAGTTTCTTTGTTTTCTTTCATGCACAACCTTCTTCATAGATTCAGAAATCCAGGAATTCAAGATAAAGTCTTAAAATACCTAATGGGGAAAGTAGCTATTCTCTTTGATAGTGATTGACTAGAGAACCCTTAAAAACTGAAGCCATCACACCACGCTAAAGATGAAGAAAGATTACTTTAAAAGAAAAATCTGGTGGCAGAACAATCTTCGCATGAGCTTTCAAAGCGGAAGTGATTACATTCAGTGAAGCGTGAAATAGGTAGCCATCCCGACTCATCTTAGTGAGGATTCTTAAAATCACCAAAATTCTAGGGACAAAAACTCACTCAATCAAGACTTGAAGGTCTTCTTCAGAACGTTCAAGCATAATATGCTATCTAGAAAGATAAGGTAAAGCAAATAGTGTGTTGGGGTTTTTTTTAACCATAGGGTGGGTTATATTCAAAATACAGAATAAGTTAGACTGTATAGCAGTATTTCTATTAAAATTATTTTGATCATATTGAAAAAAAGAATCCTCAGTGCACACAAAATTTATTCAGCCTAATAGTGTATAGATATGGAATACTTGTCTTTAAGCCACAAAGGAAGGAGCAGTAAGGTCAACCTTGAGACCTAGTTTTAAGAACAGTCTGTTTTCTCAAGAAAGCTTGCATTCAGAAGACAATATTTACACCCAGAAAATACTTGCTACAAGATAGATTCACTTAGACATAAGAGGCATACTTGGATGATATGCACAGAAAAAAGTATGTGTTGATATGCTTTGAGGAAGTTACTATTAAGATACTAAAACCCAAACAACTGGCATTCCAACATTTCTCTCAAAGTCTTTTGATGGCAGGAGAGAAGTAGTGATTGAAGCCCTGCTGCAGACAGGGTTTGGTTAAGAATTGGCAAACCACAAAATAGGTTTAGTCTATAAAAGGACAACTAATGATGGCCTGTTGGAGCAGGACCCTGTAGCACTGTATCTCATCAAGGCATTAAGAATAGACTATCAGTTCTTCAGTTTCTTGACTTTCATCAATCAGTTTACATTTTAGATGTTCCTAGATAATGTTTTTCAATAAATTTTGCATACCTGCAGATCAAGTGTCAGCTAAGCACAAGGCCTTGAGCTAGTAACATTGTTGTAGGCAGCACTCAGCTCACTGAAATGTCCTTTCTTTGGCAAAAGAGAGTAAACGTTGCCAAAGTAGTGTTTATTTTATAGTTAGGATTCAAAGCTTCAGCTTTTTCAGGTTTCTGGGCCTAAAGCTTAGAGTCCAAAAAGTCCCTAAAATTTAGCTAAATCCTTTCTTAATCTCAGTGACAAGTTGTGTTTATTTATACACCTGCACCCACAACTGTATTCTTATAGAAAATGATATTACAGTGAATTTTTTTTTTTTTTTTTTTTTTTTTTTAGACAGAGTCTCTTTCTGTCACCCAGGCTGAAGTGCATTGGCAATTTTCCTGCCTCAGTCTCCCGAGTAACTGGGACTACAGGTGCATGGTACCACACCTGGCTAATTTTTGCATTTTTAGTAGAGATGGGGTTTTACCATGTTGGCCAGGCTGGTCTCAAACTCCCGACCTCAAGTGATCCACCTGCCTTGGCCTCCCAAAATGCTGGGATTACAGGCATGAGCCACCGTGCCTGCCCTACACTGAACCTCTTCTTATGCTTTCTATTGTAACTCTATTTCTCACTGTTATTGACAGCAATGATAGAGAGACTATGGAAAGAGATAACATAACATTTTTCCTTTTGAAGTTTCCTTGGATTCTATCTTTTTAATCTGGGAATAGAGCTACTCAAGTGAAGAGATATGTGGGAAATGTAGGAAAAATAAGACCTTAAGTTGATTTGAGGGATTCTGAGAACAGGGGAGTTTTATGTTCAGCAGAGCCAATCTTGACAACTTCCTCTCCCTGTCAACAGGATTCTACTCCCCCCTTATCTGGATGGGTCAAATCCACCCATGAGGGATGTGTTACATTCGCAGTATGTGAAACAGTGGCACAAATCACAGAAATCATGTCCTGGAGGAGCAGATTGAAGCAATATTTGGACCACAAACAAGGGCTGAGTTGGGATAGGGGCTTGCAAATCAAGAAACCAAGAATGTTGTAGCGTAAAAGAAGGGAAAAGAAGATGGTAGTTTGGCTAAATTCTGGAGACAAAGCACGGATGGGTTTTTGGTGCTGTTACTCATTCCCAGCCTGCTCTGAGGGTTTTTGTCATGTGTTTTTGACACAGAGTCTTGCTCTGTCACCCAGACTGGAGTGCAGTGATGTGATTATAGCTCACTGCAGCACTCTGAGTGTTTTTAAAATAAAGTCAGAGCAAGAAGACACTGCCTCCCCTGCCACTTATTACTCTCTGAATTCAGACCCTTATTATCTCTCACCTAAATTTTAAAAAATCGTAAGCATAACGTAATTATCACACCTTAAAATTAACAATAATTCATTAATATTGTCCAATATCCAGTCAATAGTCAAATATTTTTAGGTCTCATCGCGATTTTTCCACGTGCTTTCTTTTGAATTTCTTTTAATCTAGTTTTATTCCACTTTCAATCAATCTTCATTGAGAAGCTAGTTAAATCTCACAGAAATACTTCTTCCCTTGTTATTCCTCTCTTCCAAACAATTATCTTCTATCAGCCAACCTTTCACTGAACTCTACCTTTCCTCATCTTTCAAATATACAAAACTAAAAGTAGCTATGTTTTATATAAAGGTTGTATTCCTTAAAATTTTTCATAATTTAAAACTCCAATAATTCTAATATAATGCTAATAGATAATGGAGGCTTGTTTGTTTACTGGCTAAAGAGGTACCACCATCTCCAAACTCATCTTCAAGATCCAGAGTGTTGCTTGGCAGTGAAATACACAGTTCGTTATATCCTTGACCTTTGAATTCATGGAATTCTTAGAAAGTTTTTAATTAGGTTGAGGCGTTACTTCATATATTACATATAAAGTTATCATTTATTAGTTTTTTTAAAAAATTTATTAGTTTTTTAAACTAATAAATTTATTTATTAGTTTAAATCATTTATGATCATTTAAATCATTTATTAGTTTTCTTTAAAAATCCCAGAATTAAAAAGTTACAGAGTTCAATTTTGCATATAATACAACTAACTGTATTGCAAGTTTATTTCATAGTTTATTCTGTAATTATATTGTCTGTTGTTATGGCTCTATAGACAGGAATATCTTTCTTATCTCTAATCTGCCTAGAAAATTTCTATTAATTTTCTATGACTCATCTGAAGTATCATCTCCTCCTTGAAGCCTTCCCTTTCTAGACAGAATGAGTCATTCCCTTTTGTTTTTCTAAAACGCCTTGCTTGTATGCCTGTTACATTATTTATTATGGTATGATTTATAAACTAGTCACATTATTCTATCATTATATTTAGTATGTTAGTATGTACTTATTGGCTGTACTTTATTCATGTGAGCTGCCACTAAGCTTATAGTGGATGCTCATAAAGTGTTGACTTTAAATAGTTTTGCAAGATTATTGTGAAGGTTAAATGAAATAATTTTTAACAATTGCCTGATACAGTACCTGGTACTTACTGGTACTCAGTAAAGTTTCCCTTCCTTTTTTCTCTTTAGTTTACTCATGCCTTATTTCTCCCAGCACTATGTATTCCTTCCATGTGAAATGAATAGAGATTTCTTTTTTACATTGCTTGCATGTCTCTTCAGGGTACTAACACTGACTTACGCATGTCTCATTTGTTTATTTATTTAAGGTCACTAGTTCTGTTCGGAACAGAGATCCCTCTGAGATAGAATACAGAAGTAATATGACTTCTCCAACACTCCTGGATGCCAACCCCATGGAGAACCCAGCACTGTTTAATGACATCAAGATTGAGCCCCCAGAAGAACTTTTGGCTAGTGATTTCAGCCTGCCCCAAGTGGAACCAGTTGACCTCTCCTTTCACAAGCCCAAGGCTCCTCTCCAGCCTGCTAGCATGCTACAAGCTCCAGTACGTCCCCCGAAGCCACAGTCTGCTCCCCAGACCCTTGTGGTGTCCACGTCAACATCTGACATGAGCACTTCAGCAAACATCCCTACTGTTCTGACCCCAGGCTCTGTCCTGACCTCCTCTCAGAGCACTGGTGGCCAGCAGATCTTACATGTCATTCACACTATCCCCTCAGTCAGTCTGCCAAATAAGATGGGTGGCCTGAAGACCATCCCAGTGGTAGTGCAGTCTCTGCCCATGGTGTATACTACTTTGCCTGCAGATGGGGGCCCTGCAGCCATTACAGTCCCACTCATTGGAGGAGATGGTAAAAATGCTGGATCAGGTAAGTAACAATATTGCCCCTTTCCTGGCCTTCCTGAATCTATTCCCTTTTTGAGTCATCCTATCTCCTGTCTCTTTTCACCTCCAGTTATTCCTGGACACTGCTTCAACAGTAATCTTTCATAAGTACTATTTTTATCATGTCTTTTTAATGCTTAAGAATGTACAATGACTCGGCCGGGCATAGTGGCTCATGCCTGTAATCCCCGCACTTTGAGAGGCCGAGGTGGGTGGATCATGAGGTCAGGAGATCGAGACCATCCTGGCTAACATGGTGAAACCCCATCTCTACTAAAAGTACAAAAAATTAGCTGGGCGTGGTGGCAGGCGCCTGTAGTCCCAGCTACTCAGGAGGCTGAGGCAGGAGAATGGCATGAACCCAGGAGGCAGAGCTTGCAGTGAGCCGAGAGTGCGCCACTGCACTCCAGCCTGGGTGACAGAGCAAAACTCCGTTTCAAAAAAAAAAGAATGTAAAATGACTCTTGATTAGACCATGCTTCTCGACCAGGTATGCATATCTATCAGTGACATATCAAACAACTTCCTGGAACTTCCATATTATTTGATATTAAATAATGTAAAGCATTTTATATTTAAAATATGATTATCTTGTATTACAAAATGCAAAATTTGCAAAACCTGTTAAGATAAACCACACACTTCAAAAAGAGTTTAAGCTTACTAAAGGCATCCACCCTCGGACTTTTCAGGATAATGTGTTTATTTTATGCCTTCAGAATGCTTTGGTGGAAAAGCTGAGAACAATATTTCTATCTCAAACATACTTAGCCAGTATTAGCTCCTGTCTCTACCAATACTTTCCCTTTTGCCTTCCCTACAAAAGAAGTAATTGAAATATTGTCATGTTCCCTGTGTTCTTCCTCATTTGGCATCTATCACTTTCCATTTTACTTATTTATTTGCCTGTATCGCAAGTGTCTGGGCATTATTTTCACAACTGAATTGTAGATTCCTCAAAAATAATACTCTATATTAATTTTTTTAATGTATGCCTCCAGAGAACTTAACACAGTGCTAGTAGTTGTCTTAGTTGTCTTGCAACAGATAATTTGATAAACAAACAAACTTGAAAATTTGTCCAAGAGAGAATTCAAATGCTATAATCTTCCATTTTATTTTTAAAATAAGTTCAAAAATTCAGAAAGGTATAAATTAAGTCTGTCTTCCACCACTATCCCCCAACCACTAGTTCTCCTCCCAGAGGTATATCTGTTTTAGTTTGTAATCAGGAATGATCAGGGAAAATTATGTGGCCTCTAAAGCAGGCTGATAAAGTTTTGCATAAATCGAAAAGGGCAAGGGGTGGAAATGACTAGGAAGCAGATTTCAGCTTAGTATAAAAGAGTCTCTACCTTTGAAATTTGATGCCCTATACTAAATGTAGGAGGCTGAAAAACAATATACTACTAAGCATCAAGTTGCTGAGACTGCACTGGTCTTCTGAATACAAATATTATCTTTGACTAGTGGTTAAGTGTGGTAATGATAAGTGTTCATAATCTTATTTTGAGATATGAGATCCATTCCATATACGAAAGGAGAGCCAAAGAAACAAACCAAAGAAAAGGAAACAAATAAAAAAGGAAATAAAATTTCCCGTGTGATAATTTGCTGAGATAAAGGCAGTGGTAGCATCAAGGGATGGTTTGAAGGAGCTTTGAATAGTCTCCATAATATCATCAGTCCATCAGAGCCACTCTAAATAAACAGAATACATTTTAAATGTGCTCAATGTGGTTGCAAGCTAAGGGCATTGGCCCAATGGTATCTGTATTAGTTTGTTTTCATGGTGTTGATAAAGACATACTCAAGACTGGGAAGAAAAAGAGGTTTAATTGGACTTGCAGTTCCACATGGCTGGGGAGGCCTCAGAATCATGGCAGAAGGCAAAAGACACTTCTTACATGGTGGCAGCAAGAGAAAAATAAGGAAGAAAGAATAGCAGAAACCCCTGATAAACCCATCAGATCTCATGAGACTTATTCACTATCATGAGAATAGCAGGGGAAAACTGGCCCTTATGATTCAATTACCTCCCCCTGGGTCCCTCCCACAACATGTGGAAATTCTGAGAGATACAATTCAAGTTGAGATTTGGGTGGGGGCACAGCCAAACCACATCGGTATCCAAAATGGTGGGCTTACTAAACCTTAGGGGGCACATATAAAACAATTGGAGTGCAAGAAGAACGTATCAAAATTTGTATTTTCTTACCCTTAAAAATTGACAGGTAATATTGTATGTTTTATCATCTATAGCATGATGTTTTGAAGTATATATGCATTCTGGAATGGTTAAATCTAGCTAAATAACAAATGCATTACCTTATTATCATTTTTGTGGTGAGAGCACTTAATATCCATTCTCTTTACAATTTTAATAAATAAAGTGTATCATCATTAACTATACTCACCTTGCTATGCAATAGATCTCTTGAAATGTATTCCTCCTATCTGATAGATCTCTTGAAATGTATTCCTCCTATCTAACTATACTTATGCATCCTTTGACCAACATCTCCCCATCCCCCTCCCCACTAGCCACCCCAGCCTCTGGTAACTACCATTCTACTCTACTTGCATGAGATTAAATTTTTTGGATTCCAAATATGAGTTAGATCATGCACTATTTGTCCTTCTGTGCCTGGCATATTTCACTTAACATAATGTCCTCCAAGTTCATCTGTGCTCTCACAAATGTCAGGATTTTGTTCTTTGTTATAGCTGAATAATTTTATATTGTATGTGTGTGTGTGTGTGTGTGTGTGTGTGTGTGTGTGTGTGTGTGTCACATTTCCTTTATTCATTCATTTGTTGATAGATATTTTAGGTTGGTTCCACATCTTGGCTATTGTGAATAATGCTGCACTAAACAGGGATGCAGATATCTTTTGGGCACATGATTTTATTTCCTTTGGATATATACCCAGAAGGGAGATTGCCAGATCATACGGTAGTTCTAATTTTAATTTTTTGAGGAACCTCCGTACTGTTTTCCGTAAAGGCTATAACTAGTTTACATTCCCATCAACAGTGCATAAGGGTTCCCTTTTCTCCACACACTCACCAGCACTTACTGTCTTTTGTCTTTTTGATAATAGCCACTTTAACTTAAGTGAGATGACGTACTACTTTTTGTTTGTTTTCTTATAATGCATATAAAATTGTAGGATACCAGTACCTGTATATCACATACATGCACAAACATGCACACCTCAAGATACATGCTTAAAACTTTTTAATGAATGATGTGCAAAGTATAGGACAACTCTTTTAACCAAATACTTGTTCCCCACCTTCTCACCACCCCCAAGTTTCTTCTCTATAGAAATTTTGAAGGTTTCACTGGATCTAGGAGACTGTTGAGCACCTGATTGAGTTTTGTTAGGAATCAGAAACATCAGTGTTTGATAATAAGGAATATTTGACAGCTTCTCCCAACATAGGTGGAAAGGAAGGTTGTATCAAGCACCTACTAGGTGGTAGGTGTATGTTTCATCTCATTGACTCATTTCTGTTTAAGAGCACAAAGGCCAAGGTAGATGTTCTCACATCTGGACTAATCCTATAATTTGATTTTAGGACAGCCAGGAGCTATTCAGTGAGTTCAATTCAACACACACACACTTGAAACTAACTTTTCAGCAGACCCTTTCCTGGTAGCTGGACATAGAGATGAATCATACCCAAACCATATCCTACAGACACTCTCATTCTAGTGGTATCAGAACTCTCCATACTACTCTTACTTTAAAGGCATTTCTGTTCCCTGCTATGCAAAAGAATAAAATAAAATGTTATTCTCTTCCTTCCATACAAATACACTTCCTTCATCTTTGTTTTTTTCTTTATTTTTCTATCTTGCTGCCACTTCTTTAGGTGGGACAAACTGGGAATTCTGAAAATGATTAAAGAGGCACATATATTTTTAGCTCACACTGCTCCCTTTCTTTGCTTTTAGTGAAAGTTGACCCCACCTCCATGTCTCCACTGGAGATTCCAAGTGACAGTGAGGAGAGTACAATTGAGAGTGGATCCTCAGCCTTACAGAGTCTGCAGGGACTACAGCAAGAGTGAGTACTTTTTGTCTTCAAGTCTGTCTTTGTGTATGTGTGTGTGTGTGTATGTGTGTACATTTGCACATATGTATAGGTGGAACCAATGATCAGACACAAGAGTAAGAATTTGAGGACAAGAAATGTAGGGAGACTGCCTTTCCAGTGAAAGTATACGAGTTTGTGTGCATACATGTGCATGTACATGCATGTTATGGTAGAGCTATGTTCTAACTGTAAATCATCAAATTTTCTTTTGAAAAATCTTCAAATTTCCCACAAAGTGTAGTTGTGTATTGTTTCTCTCTGTAAGTTTAAAACAGCCTTGTCTTTCAATATCAGAACTAATTGGAAGTAGTTGGCTTGTGTTTAGCAACAACTGTTGTATGAAAATCAAATTTCTTTAAGCAGGAGAATGAAACTTATTGAAGTGAAATGCTCACACTGTTTGGGAACACAACCACTGAAGGAAACACTACCACCTCGCATGCTTTCTCTGAGCACCTACTGAGAGACCTGTACCTACTGAGCAGAATGGCCTAGTTGACAGAATTGTTTTTACTATTCCAATTATTTCTTTTTGGGGGGACCTAGCATTAAATTTGCATAAATTAAAAGCAGATATGAGGTGGCACCAATGAATGTAAATTCATTTTTTTAAGCCTTCACTGTAAAGTCACTGTTTGGCTTTATCTCTATTTCTTTGATCAGACCAGCAGCAATGGCCCAAATGCAGGGAGAAGAGTCGCTTGACTTGAAGAGAAGACGGATTCACCAATGTGACTTTGCAGGATGCAGCAAAGTGTACACCAAAAGCTCTCACCTGAAAGCTCACCGCAGAATCCATACAGGTCTGCCCACTCCCATCTCACCCCTAACACACACACATACACACACACACACACACGAGAGAGAGAGAGAGGCAGCGAAAGAGAGAAAATTTCTGAGAGACAGAGAATGAAGTATTGAAACAAAGACTGATGCATTTATACTCGTGGGCACAGGCTCCATTCATAGTTTTTATCCCTATTTCTTGTCTCTGCTCTAAGGCAAATTTTATAAAACCGGCCTAGGAAAACACTAAACTAAATCTGGTGTCTTAATAGTCATCATTCTCAGTGAGCCCCTGTGGGTCTTTCTAATTGTGGAGTCAACAGTTAAGCAAAGATTAAGGTATTACTCCCTTCCTTATTACCAGGGTCTCACAAGTTTTACTAAGCATGGAAAAGCACAAGAACAATTTAAACTATCTGAAATTAAAGCAGGCTTTAATCCACTAACCATTAACGTGTCTTCGTTCACATTAAAAAAAAAAAAGGTGCACATAAATAAATAAAGCAGACCCGGTAGTGATCCTGTCAAACTGGACAGCACATACCTGATCTGAAGAAGGAGAGCTGCCACTCAAATCCAGCTCACTACAGTCAGCCATCAATATTCTTGGATTCCACATCCATGGATTCAACCAACCACAGATCAAAAATATTTTTTAAAAAACAAGAAAAATAATAATACAACAATAAAAAAATACAAATTTTAAAATACAGTATAACAACTACTTACATAGCATTACATGGTATTAAGTAACATAAGTACATCTAGAGATGACTTAAAATATAGGAGAGAATGTGCATAGATTATATGCAAATGCTATGTTATTTTGTATCAGGGACTTGAGCATCCATGGATTTCATTATCCACCCAATGGGTGGGGTTAGGAATGTAGGTGGCTCTGAAATCAATCCCCCATGGATACTGAGGGACGACTGTATTAGTAAATTTCATTGTTAAAGAAAAGCAAAAAAAAAAAAAAAATCCAGATTATGTGAAATGTCCTTGATTTTGAATGTTGGCATCTTGTTCAAAAATTTTTTATAACCCCAGGAATTCAAAGAAACCTGCCTAGAAGCCAGATGCAGTTTGTTGTTTATCATTGTGTGCCCTTTGCCTTGGAGACTCCTTCTCCATAGTGATCTCCAAGCTCAGAATTGGGACTTAGACACTTTGGACAAGGAGGAAGCCCTCCTTTCTTGTAAACATCTGCTATGTTACATTTGCTATGTTAGAATTTGTATAGAAGGACCCAGAGCCCTAGTTGTTGTGCCTAGAGGCTATGAACAGGTGAGTGATTTCTAGGCTGCATTATTCAAACATTCCCATGACACTATTATTATTTAGTGATGTATTTGTTTGCTTTTCTTCCATGGGAAATGGATGCTGACTATATGTATATTCCATATATTCCAAGTCTCCAATTAAGCTGCTGTGGGATCTGATAAGTCTTCCTACCTCTTTGATCTTAGGTTTCCTCAACTGTAAGATGAAGGGTTTGGACTAGGTGATCCCACTTGACTATTTTAATCTGGAACTCTATGGATTGAATTTCAATGTAACCTATTGTGTGGCTACCTTCTAGGAGTTCTTGGAAATTGCTTTATAATATGCTAAAAGTCTGACTGTCTTTCCTATGTCACCTCTCGACTCTTAAACTGAGATAACAGATATAATTTACTTTTATTTACTTTTCAGATTTCAGTACTGTTTTTCTCCCTAGTGGTGTAAGCTTCCCATATGAAGGGAAAAAATGGCCCTAAAATATCGATAATTCTTAGCTTTGAGTGTTATAGGTGAATGCCTTATCTGATAAGAGATCATGACAGCCAGATGGCTGGTGGTTGAATGAAGACAATGGATGTCTACATGAATCTCAGTACTTTTTTTTTTTTTTTTTTTTTTTTTTTTTTTTTTTTGGGACAGAGTTTTGCTCTGTCACCCAGGCTGGAGTTTAGCCTGGTATAATCTCAGATCACTGCAACTTCCGTCTCCTGGATTCAAGCAACTCTTATGTCTCAGCCACCCAAGTAGCTGGGATTACAGGCATGTACCACCTTGCCCAGCTAATCTTTCTGTTTTTAATAGAGATGGGGTTTCACCACGTTGGCCAGGCTGATTTCAAACTCCTGACTTCAAGTCATCTGCCTGCCTCGACCTCCCAGAGTGTTGGGATTACAGACATGAGTTACTGCCCCCAACCTCACTTTGTTTAGATTCAGAATTGTTCTTATTCTACTCAGGTTTTAAGACTGACCCATACCTTTGCCATGGGTCTGTGACCATAGGAATGCTCACTTGAAGGCCTTTCACAGTAACATTTAATTTGCCCCAACTGCTTGACTTACAATAGGCTTAGTTGCTTTAGGAAATAACGGGACAATTGTGTAAGTACTCCCATCCCTGCAATATTGTAACAGGCCTTCTTTCCTCACTACAATTCATTCTCCACACAGTAGCCAGAGGATTTTCATCTGTTTGCTTTTGTTTTGTTTTGTTTAAATATAAATAAGATTATATAACATCTACTTAAAATCTTCCAAGGACTTCCCGTCACACTCTGAATGAAATCCAAATAGAGTACCCTAAAAGGCCCTATAGGATCTTGCCTCTTATTAATTTTACCTCATGACATTTCTTATCCTTTAGATCTCAATTTGAATGTCTTCTGCCCAGAAAATTCTTCCCTAAACCTATTTTAAGCAGTGTCCACTTCCAAATATCTGTATAAGAAAACCCTACTTAATTTCTTGATAGAGTTTTCTTTTCTTTTCTTTCTTTTAAAAATTTTAATAATACATATTTTAACCCAATATATCACAAATATTATCACTTTACAACCTAATCAGTACGAATAATTATTTTTATTTTATTCTCATATTTTGTGGGTACATAGTAGGTTTATGTATTTGAGTTACATGAGATATTTTGATACAGGAATGCAATGTGTAATAATCAAATCAGGGTAAAGGGGTGTATCTGTCCCCTCAAGCATGGGGCATTCTTTGTGTTACAAACAATCTAATTATACTCTTTTAGTTATTTTTAAATGTGCGATTAAATGATTTTTTTTAACTGTAATGATGCTGTTGTGCTATCAAATGGTAGACCTTATTCATTCTCTCTATTTTTTGTACCCATTAACCATCCCCACTGCCCTCTGACCCACTGACATCCCAACATCCTTCCCTGCCTCTGGTAATCATCCTTTTTCCTCTGTCTACATAAGTTCAATTATTTTAATTTTTAGTTACCACAAATAAGTGACAACATGTGAAGTTTGTCATTCTGTGCCTGGCTTATTTCACTTAACATAATGACCTCCAGTTTTATCCATATTGTTGCAATTGATAGGATCTCATTCTCCATGTGTGCCCTTTGCCTTGGAGACTCCTTCTCCATAGTGGTCTCCAAGCTCAGAATTGGGACTTAGATACCTTGGACAAGGAGGAAGCCCTCCTTTCTTGTAAACATCTGCTATGTTACATTTGCTGTGTTAGAATGTATATAGAAGGACCCAGAGCCCTAGCTGTTTTGCCTAGAGGCTATGAACAGGTGAGTGATAATGTCTTTTCAGCTGTTTTGCCCATATGCACCACATTTTCTTTATCCATTCATCTGTCGATGGACACCAGTTACTTCCAAATTCTGGCTGTTGTGAATACTGCTGCAATAAACATGAGAGTGTAGATATCTCATTGATAGACTGATTTCCTTTCTTTTGGATATATAACCAGCAGTGAGATTACTGGCTCTTATGATAGCTCTACTTTGTTTTCTGAGAAACCTCCAAATTGTTCTCTACAGTGATTGTACTAATTTACATTCCCACCAACAGTATATGAGGGTTCCCTTTTTTCCACATTCTCACCAGCATTTGTTATTACCTGTATTTTGGATAAAAGCCATTTTAACTGAGGTGAGGTGTTATCTCATTGTAGTTTAGATTTACATTTCTCTGCTTATCAGTGATGTTAAGCACCTTTTCATATGCCTGTTTATCTTCTTTTGATAAATGTCTTTTTAGCTCTTTTGCCCATTTTTAAAATGGATTATTAGATTTTTCTCCTATAGAGTTTTTTGAACTCTTTGTATGTTCTGGTTATGAATCCCTTGTCCGATGGGCAGTTTGCAAATATTTTCTCCCATTCTGTGAGTTATCTCTTCACTTTGTTGATTATTTCCAGAAGATTTTTTAACTTTATGGCACCCCATTTGTCCATTTTTGCTTTGATTGCCTATGCTTGTGGGGTATTGCTCAACAAATCTTTGCCCAGTCCAATGTCCTGGAGAGTCTCCCCAATATTTTATTGTAATAGTTTCAGATCTTAGACAGAAGCCTTTAATCCACTTTGATTTGATGTTTGCATATGGTGAGATATAGGGCTCTAGTTTATTCTTTTACCTATGATATCCAGTTTTCCCAGCACCCTTTATTGAAGAGACAGTCCATTCCCCAATGTATGTTCTCAGCACCTGTGTCTGAAATGAGTTCACTATAAATGCATAGATTTATCTCAGGGTTCTCTATTCTGTTCCACTGATCTGTGTGTCTGTTGTATGCCAGCACCACACTATTGTGATTACTATACCTCTATAGTATAATGTAAAGTCACATAATGTGATTCCTTCAGTTTTATTATTTTTGCTTAAGATAGCTTTGGTTATTCTGGGTTTATGTGGTTCCATATAAATTTTAGGATTGTTTTCTCCATTTATGCAGAAGAATGTCATTAATATTTTGATAGAGATTACATTAAAATTGTAGATTGCTTTGAGTAGTACAAACATTTTAACAAAATGTGTTCTTCCACTCTGTGAACATGGAATATCTTTCCTTTTGTTTCTGCTTCAGTTTCTATCCTCATTGTTTTGTAATATATATTGTAGAGATCATTTCTTTTCTTGTTTATGTTAATTCCTAGGTATTTCATTTTATTTGGAGCCATCGTAAATGAGATTATTTCTTGATTTCTTTTTCAGAATGTTCATGTGTTGACATATAGAAATGTTTTAGATTTTGTATGTCAGTTTTTTATCCTATAACTTTACTAAATTTTTTTTTTTTGTCAATTCTAATAGCTCTTTTTCTGGAGGCTTTAGGTTTTTCCAAATATAAGATTATATCTTCTGCAAACAAGGATAATTTGTCTTTTTCCTTTCCAATTTGGATGATCCTTAATTCTTTTCTCATCTGACTCCTGTAGGTAGGACATCCTGTACTATGTTGAATAAAGGTGAAATTGGGCATCTTTGTCATGTTCCCAACCTTAGAGGAAAGTATTTCAGTTTTTCCCCTTCTAGTATGATACTTATGGGTCAGTAATTAATGACTTTTATTATGTTGAAGTGTGTTTCTCCTATACCCAGTCTTCTGAGGATTTTTATTAGGAAAAGATGTTGAATTTTATCAAATACTTTTTCAGCATCAATTGAAATGACCATATGGTTTTTATCTTTCATTCTGTTGGTATGATGTATCACATTAATTGATTTGCATATGCTGAACCATCCCCACATCTGTGGGATAAATCCCATTTGGCCATGATGAATTATCTTTTTAATGTGTTGCTAGAATTTTGTTGAGGATTTTTGCATCAATATTCATCAGTGATATTGACCTATGGTTTTCATTTTTTGATGTGTCTTTGTCTGGTTTTGGTATCAGGGTAATACTGGCCTCATAGAATGAGTTTGGAAGTACTTCTTCCTGTTCTGAATAGTTTCAGTAGAATGGATATGAGCTAATCTTACATATTTGTTAGAATTTGACGGTGAAGCCATCAGGTCCTGGGCTTTCTTTCCTGGGAGACTTTCCCACCGCCCCCACCACCCCCCACCCACCACCCCTCCAAGACCGAGTCTCACTCTGTTGCCCAGGCTGGAGTGCAGTGGCATGATCTCAGCTCACTGCAACCTCCACCTTCTGGGAGAGTTTTAATTATGGCTTTTGTCTCATTACTTGTTGATTAGTCTGTTCAGGTTTGGGATTTCTTCCTGATTCTGTGTTTTTCCTGTCCTTAATATTACCAGTGAGTTGTGTACCTTCAGATGATTTCTTATTGCTCATTAATGTCCTTTTCTTTCTGATTGAAGTACTCCCTTTAGCATTTCTTGTAGGATGAGTCTGGTATTGATGAAATCCCTCTGCTTTTGCTCATCTGGAAAAGTCTTTGTTTCTCCTTCATGTTTGAAGGATATTTTCACCAGATATGCTGTTCTAGGGCAAAAGTTTATTTTTCCTTCAGCATCTTAAGTATGTCGTGCCACTCTCTACTGGCCTTTAAGGTTTCTACTAAAAAGTCTTGTCAAAGGTATTGAAACTCCAGTGTATGTCATTTCTTTCTTTTCTTTTGCTTCTTTTAGAATCCTTTCTTTATCCTTGACCTTTGGGTGTTTAATTATTAAATGCTTTGAATGGTCTTTGGGTTAAATTTGCCTGGTGTTCTTTATCCTTCTTGTACTTGGATTTTTTTTTTTTTTTTTTTTTTTTTTTTTAGACGGAGTCTGGCTCTGTCGCCCAGGCTGGAGTGCAGTGGCCGGATCTCAGCTCACTGCAAGCTCCGCCTCCCGGGTTTACGCCATTCTCCTGCCTCAGCCTCCGGAGTAGCTGGGACTACAGGCGCCCGCCACCTCGCCTGGCTAGTTTTTTGTATTTTTAGTAGAGACGGGGTTTCACCGTGTTCGCCAGGATGGTCTCGATCTCCTGACCTCGTGATCCGCCCGTCTCGGCCTCCCAAAGTGCTGGGATTACAGGCTTGAGCCACCGCGCCCGGCTGTACTTGGATATTGATATCTTTCCCTAGGTTGGGAAGTGCCGTGTTATTATCCCTTTGAATACTTCTACCCCTATTTCATTATCTACTTGCTCTTTAAGGCTGATAACTCTTAGATTTGCCTTTTTGAGGCTATTTTGTAGATACTATAGTTGTTGCTTCATTGTTTTTTATTCTTTTTTTTATTATTATACTTTAAGTTCTAGGGTACATGTGCACAACGTGCAGGTTTGTTACATATGTATACTTGTGCCATGTTGGTGTGCTGCACCCATCAACTCGTCAGCACCCATCAACTCGTCATTTACATCAGTTATAACTCCCAATGACATTCCTCCCCCTCCCCCCCTCCCCATAATAGGCCCTGGTGTGTGATGTTCCCCTTTCCATGTCCAAGTGATCTCATTGTTCAATTCCTACCTATGAGTGAGAACATGCGGTGTTTGGTTTTCTGTTCTTGCAAAAGTTTGCTGAGAATGATGGTTTCCAGCTGCACCCATGTCCCTACAAAGGACACAAACTCATCTTTCTTTATGGCTACATAGTATTGCATGCCGTACATGTGCCACATTTTCTTAATCCAGTCTGTTACTGATGGACATTTGGGTTGATTCCAAGTCTTTGCTGTTCTGAATAGTGCCGCAGTAAACATACGTGTGCATGTGTCTTTATAGCAGCATGATTCATAATCCTTTGGGTACATACACAGTAATGCTATGGCTGGGTCATATGGTATTTTTAGTTCTAGATCCTTGAGGAATTGCCATACTGTTTTCCACAATGGTTGAACTAGTGTACAGTCCCACCAACAGTGTAAAAGTGCTCCTGTTTCTCCACATCCTCTCCAGCACCTGTTGTTTCCTGACTTTTTAATGATTGCCATTCTAACTGGTGTGAGATGGTATCTCATTGTGGTTTTGATTTGCATTTCTCTGATGGCCAGTGATGATGAGCATTTTTTCATGTGTCTGTTGGCTGTATGAATGTCTTCTTTTGAGAAATGTCTGTTCGTATCCTTTGCCCACTTTTCGATGGGGTTGTTTTTTTCTTGTAAATTTGTTTGAGTTCTTTGTAGGTTCTGGATATTAGCCCTTTGTCAGATGAGTAGATTGTAAAACTTTTCTCCCATTCTGTAGGTTGCCTGTTCACTCTGATGGTAGTTTCTTTTGCTGTGCAGAAGCTCTTTAGTTTAATTAGATCCCATTTGTCAATTTTGGCTTTTGTTGCCCTTGCTTTTGGTGTTTTAGACATGAAGTCCTTACCCATGCCTATGTCCTGAATGGTATTATCTATATTTTCTTCTAGGGTTTTTATGATTTTAGGTCTAATATTTAAGTCTCTAATCCATCTTGAATTAATTTTTGTATAAGGAGTAAGGAAAAGATCCAGTTTCAGCTTTCTACTTATGGCTAGCCAATTTTTCCAGCACCATTTATTAAACAGGGAATCCTTTCTCCATTTCTTGTTTTTGTCAGGTTTGTCAAAGATCAGATGGCTGTAGATGTGTGGTATTATTTCTGAGGACTCTGTTCTGTTCCATTGGTCTATATCTCTGTTTTGGTACCAGTACCATGCTGTTTTGGTTACTGTAGCCTTGTAGTATAGTTTGAAGTCAGGTAGCCTGATGCCTCCAGCTTTGTTCTTTTGACTTAGGATTGTCTTGGCGATGTGGGCTCTTTTTTGGTTCCATATGAACTTTAAAGCAGTTTTTTCCAATTCTGTGAAGGAAGTCATTGGTAGCTTGATGGAGATGCCATTCAATCTATAAATTACCTTTTCACAATATTGATTCTTTCACAATATTGATTCTTCCTATCCATGAGCATGGTATGTTCTTCCATTTGTTTGTGTCCTCTTTTATTTCACTGAGCAGTGGTTTGTAGTTCTCCTTGAAGAGGTCCTTTACATCCCTTGTAAGTTGGATTCCTAAGTATTTTACTCTCTTTGAAGCAATTGTGAATGGAAGTTCGTTCATGATTTGGCTCTCTGTTTGCCTGTTACTGGTGTATAAGAATGCTTGTCATTTTTGCACATTAATTTTGTATCCTGAGACTTTGCTGAAGTTGCTTATCAGCTTAAGGAGATTTTGGGCTGAGATGATGGGGTTTTCTAAATATATAATCATGTCATTTGCAAAGAGGGACAATTTGACTTCTTCTTTTCCTAACTGAATACCTTTATTTCTTTCTCTTGCCTGATTGCCCTAGCCAGAACTTCCAACACTGTGTTGAATAGGAGTTGTGAGAGAGGGCATCCCTGTCTTGTGCCAGTTTTCAAAGGGAATGCTTCCAGTTTTTGCCCATTCCGTATGATATTGGCTGTGGGTTTGTCATAAATAGCTCTTATTATTTTGAGATTCGTTCCATCAATACCGAATTTATTGCGAGTTTTTAGCATGAAAGGCTGTTGAATTTTGTTGAAGGCCTTTTCTGCATCTATTGAGATAATCATGTGGTTTTTGTCTTTGGTTCTGTTTATATGCTGGATTACGTTTATTGACTTGCATATGTTGAACCAGCCTTGCATCCCAGGGATGAAGCCCACTTGATCATGGTGGATAAGCTTTTTGATGTGCTGCTGGATCTGGTTTGCCAGTATTTTATTGAGGATTTTTGCATCGATGTTCATCAGGGATATTGGTCTAAAATTCTCTTTTATTGTTGTGTCTCTGCCAGGCTTTGGTATCAGGATGATGTTGGCCTCATAAAATGAGTTAGGGAGGATTCCCTCTTTTTCTATTGATTGGAGTAGTTTCAGAAGGAAAGGTACCAGCTCTTCCTTGTACCTGTGGTAGAATATAGCTGTGAATCCATCTGGTCCTGGACTTTTTTTGGTTGGTAGACTATTAATTATTGCCTCAATTTCAGAGCCTGCTATTGGTCTATTCAGGCATTCGACTTCTTCCTGGTTTAGTCTTGGGAGAGTGTAAGTGTCCAGGAAATTATCCATTTCTTCTATGTTTTCTAGTTTATTTGCGTAGAGATGTTGATAGTATTCTCTGATGGTAGTTTGTATTTCTGTGGGGTTGGTGGTGATATCCCCTTTATCATTTTTTATTGCATCTATTTGATTCTTCTCTCTTTTTTTCTTTATTAGTCTTGCTAGCGGTCTATCAATTTTGTTTATCTTTTCAAAAAACCAGCTCCTGGATTCACTGAAATTTTGGAGGGTTGTGTCTCTATCTCCTTCAGTTCTGCTCTGATCTTAGGTATTTGTTGCCTTCTGCTAGCTTTGGAATCTGTTTGCTCTTGCTTCTCTAGTTCTTTTAGTTGTGATATTAGGGTGTCAATTTTAGATCTTTCCAGCTTTCTCTTGTGGGCATTTAGTGCTACAAATTTCCCTCTACACACTGCTTTAAATATGTTCCAGAGATTCTGGTACATGGTGTTTATGTTCTCATTGATTTCAAAGAACATCTTTATTTCTGCCTGAATTTCGTTATGTACCCAGTAGTCATTTAGGAGCAGGTTGTTCAGTTTCCATGTATTTGTGCAGTTTTGAATGAGTTTCTTAATCCTGAGTTCTAATTTGATTGCACTGTGGTCTGAGAGTCAGTTTATTGTGATTTCTGTTTTTTTATATTTGCTGAGGAATGTTTTACTTCCAATCATGTGGTCAATTTTAGAATAAATGCAATGTGATGTTGAAAAGAATGTATATTCTGTTGATTTGGGGTGGACAGTTTTGTTTATGTCTTTTAAGTACACTAGGTTCAGAGGTGAATTCAAGTCCTGGATATCATTGGTAATTTTCTGTCTCATTGATCTGTCTAATATTGACAGTGGGGTGTTAAAGTCTCCCACTATTAACAGAGGGGGAGATGCTCTCTGATTTTTTGAATTTCTAGCTTTTCTGCACTGCTTTTTTCCCATCTTTGTGGTTTTTTCTGCCTTTGGTCTTTGATGATGGTGACAAACTGATGGGGTTTTGGTGTGGGTGTCCTTTCTGTTAGTTTTCCTTCTAACAGTCAGGACCCTCAGCTGTAGGTCTGTTGGAGATTGCTTGAGGTTCACTCCAGACCCAGTTTGCCTGGGTGTCAGCAGCAGAGGCTGCAGAAGATAGAATATTGCTGAACAGCGAGTGTTGCTGTCTGATTCTTGCTCTGGAAGCTTTGTCTCAGGGGTGTACCCTGCTGTGTGAGGTATGAGGTGTCGGTCTGAACCTAGTGGGGGATGTCTACCAGTTAGGCTACTCAGGGGTCAGGGACCCACTTGAGCAGGCAGTCTGTCTGTTCTCAGATCTCAGCCTCCGTGCTGGGAGATCCACTGCTCTCTTCAAAGCTGTCAGACAGGGGCATTTACCTCTGCTGAGGTTTCTGCTTTTTTTTTTTAACTATGCCCTGTCCCCAGAGATAGAGTCTACAGAGACAGGCAGGCCCCCTTGAGCTGCAGTGGCCTCCACCCAGTTCGAGCTTCCTGGTGGCTTTGTTTACCCACTGAAGCCTCAGCAATGGCGGGTGCCCCTCCCCCAGCCTCGCTGCTGCCTTGCAGTTAGATCTCAGACTGCTGTTCTAGCAACGAGGGAGGCTCTGTGGGCGTGGGACCCTCCCATCCAGGTGTGGGATATAATCTCCTGGTGTGCTATTTGCTAAGACCCTTGGTAAAGCGCAGTATTAGGGTGGGAGTTACCTGATTTTCTAGGTGTTGTGTGTCTCAGTTTCCCTTGGCTAGGAAAAGGGATTCCCTTCTCCCTTGTGCTTCCCAGGTGAGGCGATGGCTCACCCTGCTTCAGTTCTCACTGGTAGGGCTGCACCAACTGACCAGCACAGATTGTCTGGCACTCCCCAGTGAGATGAACCCGGTACCTCAGTTGAAAATGCAGAAATCACCCATTCTCTGTGTCGCTTGCGCTGGGAGCTGGAGGCTGGAAATGCTCCTGTTCGTCCATCTTGCTCCAGGAAACTGTTTTTTATTCTTTTGTCTCCTCTCTATGCATTTTCAAATAGGCTGTCTTCAAGCTCACTAATTTTTTCTTCTGCTTTACTCTATGTAGTTGTTTCAATCTCTTTGTTAAATTTATCTTATGGGATTCTGAATCCCTTCTCTGTATTATCTTGAATTTCTTTGAGTTTCCTCAAAATATATTTTGAATTCTCTTTCTGAATGGTCACATATCTCTCCAGGATTGGTCCCTGGTGCCTTATGTGGTTCATTTGGTTTGGTCATGTTTTCCTGGATCGTCTTGATGCTTGTAGATGCTCATTAGTGTCTGGACATTGAAGAGTTAGGTATTTATTGTAGTCTTCACAGTCTGGGTTGGTTTGTATCCATCCTTCTCAGGAAGTCTTTCCACATATTCAAAGGGATTGGGTGTTGTGATCTAAGCCATCTCTGCATTAGGGGGCACCCCAAGCCCAGAAACCCTGTGGTTGTCACAGAGTTGGGGAGGTTCCACTTTAATGTTCTTGAATAAGATCCAGAATTTTCTGGATTACCAAGCAGAGACTCTTGTTCTTTTCTTTTACTTTATCCCAGACAAACAGTCTCTCTCTGTTCTGAGCCACCTAGACCTGAGGGTGGGTTGACACAAGCATCCCTGTGGCCACCACCACTGAGTCTGTGCTGGGTCAGGCCTTAAACTAATACAGCACTGGACTTCAGCCAAGACTCGCTGTAACCACTACCTGGCTACTGCCAGTGTTCACTCAAAGCCGTGGGTCTCTACAGTCACCTGTTGGTGAAGCCAGTCGTACCTATGTCTTTTCCTTCAGCACAGTGAGTTCCCCTAGGCCCTTGGTAGGTCCAGAGATGCCATCTGGAAGCCAGGAACTCGAGTCAAAAACCTTAGAAGTCCATCTGGTGTTCTATTGTACTGTGACTGAACTGGCACTCAAGCCATGAGACATAGTTCTTCCCAGTCTTCCCTTCACTTTCCATAGTCAGAGGAGCCTCACCCCTTGGCCACCACTACCATAGGCTTACAAGGAGTATTGCCAGGCTACTCCTGATGATCCCGTAAGGCCCAAGGCCTCTTTATTCAGCTTATCATGAACGCTGCTTGGCCTGGGACTCATGCTTGAGGGCAGTGGGCTCCCCTCTGGCCCTGGGCAGATCCAGAAATGCCATGCAAAAGCATAATCCTGGAACTGGAGACCCCAATATTTTGCCTGTGCTCTATCCCTCTGTGGCCAATTGGTAGCTAAGGCACAAGACAAAGTCCCCTTTACTTTTCTTTCCACCTTTCCTAAGCTGGAGTGTCTCCCCATAGCCATTACAGCTTGGGAATGTGCTGAGTCTCATCTGAAGCCAGCACGTCTCAGAGTCTCATCCTAGGCCCATGGTGTACTACCTGAGTTTTGCTACTGGTTATTCAGGGACCAAGGGCTCTTTAGTCAGTAGATGATGGGTCCTGCCAGAACTGGGTTCTTCCCTTCAAGGCAACAGCTTCCCTTGTGGCCCAGGGTGTGTCTAGAAATGTCATCCATGAGTTAGGTCCTGGAAAAGGGCATCACGACTCTGAATGATGCCCTATCCTACTGTGGTTAAGCTTGTATCCAAGATGCAAGACAAAGTCCTTTTTACTCTGCCCTCACCTCTCCTCAAGTGGAAGGAAGGAGTCTCTTTTGAAACTGTGAGCTGTGCAGCCTAGGGTTGGGGAAGGGGTGGTGCAACCGCTGTATTATCCGATCCAGCTGATATCTTAATATGTCATATGCTCCCCGCAAGTCCACTGGCTCTGAGCCCAGTTCATCACTAGGACTCACCTAAGACTTGAAGTCCTTGTGGCCTATACTGCCTTTCAAGTTAATTCAAGGCCCCAGAGCACTTCATCTCATAGTGGTGAGTCTTCCAAGAATTCAAGTTCTGATTTCTGGGATGGGTGATTCCCCTCTGGCTCTGTCTGTTTTAAATATTCCCTCCATGGGTGGGAGTCAGCAGACTTCAACCTAGTTTTGCTTTCTGCTGTGACAAGGCAGCACTGAATTTAATGCAATGTCTCGCAAGTGCTATACTGTCCCTATCTGAAGCACACAGATTCTCTCTCCACACCATGTAGTCACTGCAGAGGGATGGGTGAGGGGTGGTGTTCGTGATCCAAGACTTTTTCCTACCCTCTTTCAGTGCTTCTTTTAACAATATGAAGTTAAAACCAGGTACTGTGAGTGGTCATCTGATTTTTCGTTCTTATGAAGGTCCTTTTTTGTGTAGATAGTTGTGAAATTGGTGTTCTTTTTGGGGCATGATTGGTGGAGCATTGTATTTGGCCCCCTTGCTCTGCCCCACTTCTCCATTTATTTTTCAATTGTAGAAGTTTAAGGGGTACAAGTGCAGTTTTGTTACATGGATATGATACATAGTGATGAAGTCTGAACTTTTAGTGTAACTAAGGAAGTTTTTTAAAGTAGGGAGAATAACAATCAATATGGGAAGGAGCAAGCTGTGTAAAAAGTGTGGCAAAAGACTATTCTTGGCTAGGCAGAGTACAAAACTAGTGAGATGGGAATAAGCTTGCCTTGTTCTAATAACTGATACTAGTTCAGCTCGACTAGGACATATTGAGCACAGCGGTGGGTGGAGAAAGCATTGAGGTGCAAGAGTGGAAGGGGGAAGATCAGTTAAGAGGATAATGAAGCAATCCAGGCAAAAAATGATGACAGCCCAACTAGTATGTTGCCAGCGGAGATGGAGAGAAGATGATTGAGGGGACGTTGGTGACTCTAAGGTTTCTGTTATGGGTGACTGGGTGAATGGAGGTGCCATTTATAGAGCTAGAGAATTTGCCAATAGTTACACAGGTAGTAAATGGGTAAAGCCCCATAGGATTAGACCTTTGTACCTAACCTAGGTATACTTTTCTCTATTGCTAGTATTCCACAGGTTCCCTGGGACTGAGGCAGCTACAGAAATGCCTTATTCATTGCCCTCCAAAGATTGTGATTCATTGTTAAGGGTCCTAGAGAGTGCTGTCTCTGTCTTTGGTAGATATTTTTTCCAGCAGAGAGCCATGAGACTCTTGCTTATCTGCAAACACCAGGCATGCAATGCAGCACTTCATCTCCCCTGAGTTTGCAATCATATAAAGCAGGAAACATAGATATAACAGTTCTCATTAAACATACTGTGTTCATACTGTCAAGTCCCAATATATTTATAATGGCATCACCCATTTCCCCAGGCTCCAAATGTGTCATTGATTCTTACCATTATCTCTTTTTTTTTTCCCTCAAGTCAGAGTCTCACTCTGTTTCCAATGCTGGCGTGCAGTAGCACAATCTCGACTCACTGCAGCCTTGCTCTCCCAGGCTCAAGTAGTTCTCCCACCTCAACCTCTGGAGTAGTCGGGACTATAAGCACATGCCACCACACCTGGCTAATTCTGTTTATTTTTTTTGTAGAGACAAGGTCTCACTATGTTGCCCAGGTTGGTCTCAAACTTCTGGACTCAAGTTATCCTCCCACCTCAGCTTCCCAAAGTGGGTGGGATTATAGGCATGAGCCATTAATATTCTCTTATGTCTCAGTTATTTGTTTCTAAAGTTCTATTATTTCTTTCTAATTTTGAACAGCCTTTTTATTCATAATGGCTAAGGCTATGTATTGTGAAACTAGTGTCGTGATTTGACATCTCAGTCTGCTACTCACTGCTGAAAGTTGCTTCACCCCTCTTTACCTCCATTTCCCTATCTTGGAATATTAATAGTGTAAAATACTTAAAATAGTACCCAGCATATAGTGAATACTCAGTAAATGCTAGGTTTTATTAATGTTTTTCTTTCAATTCCAATCTCTCTGTCACCTCCTTAGGTCTTATTCTTATATTTATTATTGATTCCTTTATCAATTCAATGAAAAACCAATTTGAGCTTTATATGCCAGACAAATAGATTACCCCAGTAGGCTCCTAGTCATTGTAGTCCACCTTACACAGCATGGGTAAATAATTTTAATGTACAACTTTGACCGAGCCATTCTTGAGTTAAACAGACTAACTTTTAGTCTGTTTTATTATTGTTTTAAAGTTCTCTATTGTCAATGCATCCCCATTATTGCTCACACCTAGGACAGACTGCTCTCTCACACACCGCCTTGGGTATATTATTGACTTTTATGCTTAAGTCCAAATTCTCTTTTAAAAAATAATCCCAAGTTTTTCATCTGTCTTTTATAATAAGGATCATCTCATAATACTCTTGTAAGGATGCTCCATGCTCCAAGATGGCTGACCCTATGTGTACCATTCACTGCACCGCCTTACCAAGACCTTGCCACCAGCTGCCTGGGTTGCTTTCTTCATCTAAAAACTACACATGCCTCCATATTTGTGCCTTCACAGTAACCCAGAGGTTATTAACTAGCCTTGGAACTGATATCACACTTATTTATTTTTTTGAGATAGAGTCTTGCTCTGTCACCCAGGCTGGAATGCAGTGGTGCAATCTCAGCTCACTGCAACCTCTGCTTCCCGGGTTCAAGCAATTCTCATACCTCAGCCTCCCAAGTAGCTGGGACTATAGGCACGCACCACCACACCTGGCTAATTTTTGTGTTTTCAGTAGAGACAGGGTTTTACTATGTTGGCCAGACTGGTCTCAAACTCCTGACCTCAAATGATCCACGTGTTTCAGCCTCCCAAAGTGCTGGGATTCCAGGCATGAGCCACCGCACCTGGCATATCACACTTACTATCTTTGTCACATAGTTAATATATATGCTTTATATTATGAATTCTTTTTCTGCATATATACTTTGTTCTTTAATTCAAATGATAAGTTGATGGAGATTACAAGTTGTGTTGTGTGATGTTCATTGGCACAAACAGGAGCTTGTTCAATGATAATACAAGGGTAAATGCTTTTGAAATAGGAATATGGGCCTCACTGCTGAATTCCTTTACAATAATTTGTGTGTTCTAGAAATGAGCTCTGATCACCACAGGGTGTCACTGATTTACAAGTCAAATTTTCCTCAGTTGGTTGAGGTGTAGATAAGAATCAGAAGACATTCTTGAGAGATCACAACAAAATATATAGATAGCAATGCAGCCGTTGGGAGGTATGGAGATGCTGTAAAATCACATAGAACAAAAAGTGAAAATTTCATTTACACACTTTAAACATCCCCTGAAATCCTATTCTTCCCTCTGTTAACAATTTGTTGTATAGCCTTCCAGATCTTTCCTCTTGAGACAGAGAGAGAGAGAGAGAGAGAGAGAGAGAGAGAGAGAGAGAGAAAGAACAGGCACAAGATTTTAAAAACATAAACCAGATCCTACTCTCCATGAGCATATGTGTGTATGTTTGTTCAGTATCTTTTTTGATTTGATAACATTTCATTGGCCATCTTTTTGTCTCATTACATCCAGCTTTATCTCATTCTTCTTAGCAGCTAATGCAACTATTTCTGAATATTGAAATGATCAGCAATTGATGTGTTTAATCCTTGAAATGTTTGCCTGGGTATAGTCCAAAGCTGTGATTCAGACTGGATTTCATACTGTTGCTCATTATGTGAACACTATACAGTTAATTAGCAAACACTTGGGAGGGTTAGTAGGTGGTGTGTAGTAAGTTGGAAAACAGTTTATGCAAGCCAGATTGCCACCAGAATTTAGAACAGCATAAAATTAAATGCCCTAGGTAATTTACAGGGAGAAAAGGGGAAAAGACCGAGAGAAAGAGACTGTTAGAAAGAATACCAATACATTTTTGTGTCTGCATTATTGCTTGTTTCTGATTATAAAATAATACATGCTCGTTGTAGAAGATGGGAAACAGAAAAAGGTATTAAGAAGAAAGCAAACATTACCCTAATCCTACAACCCAGACTTATCCACAGTTAATATTTATTGCTGCTCATATAGCTTATTTCCTTTTTAAAAATTTTTATTATAAGATAAAACATTATGATTTTAAAGCATTTAAAACAGTACAAAAGGGTATAAAGTAAAAATGAAAAGTCCTCTTCCCACTATCCCTGGTCCTCACTTTCCACAGTCATTCACTGTTAACAGTTTCTCTCATACTGTACATTTAAGTGTATTGATACTGGCTTTATTATGAGTATACAAATGTATTGCGTGTGTTCTGTATACCATAATGCGGTCATACTGTGTTAATTTTTTATAATACTTTTTTTGCCATTTAGCTTTCTATCTTGAGCATACATATCCTATATGTAATTCAAATACAACCCAAAGATTCTGGGCATGGAGCTATTTCAAAAACTGTGGCCTGACACTGCCCCGCGTGCCATTACATGCCCTTGAGTTTCTAACCTTACACAGAAGACCTGTAGCCTTTGCTGAGGGCCCTTTCCAGTGAATCAGACATTCATCCTGTGTATATATGGCTCTATTTTACTTTATTTATTTATTTATTTATTTATTTATTTATTATTGAGACGCAGTCTCACTCTCTCCCAGGCTGGAGTGCAGTGGCACGATCTCAGCTCACCGCAAGCTCTGCCTCTCGGGTTCACGCCATTCTCTGCCATAGCCTCCTGAGTAGCTGGGACTACAGGCACCAGCCACCACGCCCAGCTTATTTTTTGTATTTTTAGTAGAGGCGGGGTTTCACCGTGTTAGCCAGGATGGTCTCGGTATCTTGATCTTGTGATCCGCCCGCCTTGGCCTCCCAAAGTGCTGGGATTACAGGCATGAGCCACTGCACCCAGCCATATGGCTCTATTTTAGACTGTTTGATAGGAGATATTAGAGGAACAGATATTTTAAAGTGCCAAAGACCTGAGTTTAGATCCCAGTTGCATTGGTTGCTAGCTATCTTTTAAAAAGAAAATGTTTTGAACAACTTTGTAGTATATTTTTATCCTTTAGAAATGAGAAAACAGAGCCCAAGCCAGGGAGAAGTGATTATGTAAGATCACACAGCTAGTTTATAGTAGAGCTGGATCACACAAAGGCCTGTTTGAACAAGAGGCTATGTGCTTCCCACTCTAACATCTTGGCCTTTCTTTAGAACTCCTGTAGGTAACAATGTATTGTATTATTGAAAATCAGGAACACTTTTACATTGTTGGTGGGATTGTAAACTAGTTCAACCATTATGGAAAACAGTATGGCAATTCCTCAAGGATCTAGAACTAGAAGTACCATATGACCCAGCCATCCCATTACTGGGTATATACCCAAAGGATTATAAATCATGCTGCTATAAAGACACATGCACACGTATGTTTATTGCGGCACTATTCACAATAGCAAAGACTTGGAATCAACCCAAATGTCCATCATCAGTGACAGACTGGATTAAGAAAATGTGGCACATATACACCATGGAATACTATGCAGCCATAAAAAAGGATGAGTTTGTGTCCTTTGTAGGGACATGGATACAGCTGGAAACCATCATTCTCAGCAAACTATCACAAGAACAGAAAACCAAACACCGCATGTTCTCACTCATAGGTGGGAACTGAACAATGAGATCACTTGGACTCGGGAAGGGGAACATCACACACCGGGGCCTATCACGGGGAGGGGGGAGGGGGGAGGGATTGCATTGGGAGTTATACCTGATGTAAATGACGAGTTGATGGGTGCTGACGAGTTGATGGGTGCAGCATGCCAACATGGCACAGGTATACATGTGTAACGAATCTGCACGTTATGCACATGTACCCTAGAACTTAAAGTATAATAAAAAAATAAAAATTAAAAAAATAAAATCAATGAGAGAGTAGATTTCAAGTGTTCTTACCTCAACAAAAGATAAGTATATGGGTAATACGTATGTTAATTAACTCGACTTTGCCATTCCACAGTGTATATACATCTCAAAACATCATGTTGTACATTTATACGGTGCTTCTCAATCAATCAATTAACTTAAAAGATTTACTAGCATATACCTTCAAGGTTATTGCCTAACCTTTTCACTTGACACAAGTTATGTATCTATTATCTTTCTAGTATCCAATCCCCCTCTCTCTGATTCTCTTTTTTTTTTTTTTTTTTTTTTTTTTTTTTTTGTTATATTCCCTTTTTAGGAGAGAAGCCTTATAAATGCACCTGGGATGGCTGCTCCTGGAAATTTGCTCGCTCAGATGAGCTCACTCGCCATTTCCGCAAGCACACAGGCATCAAGCCTTTCCGGTGCACAGACTGCAACCGCAGCTTCTCTCGTTCTGACCACCTGTCCCTGCATCGCCGTCGCCATGACACCATGTGAGCTGCACAGATCACACTAGAGAAGCTGCGCTGGTATCTTTCCTGTTCGTGTGCTGAGGTTGGGACAATTTTTTCCTCTTTGACTTCAGCTTGCATCTGCAATGGGGTTGAAGCAGCCCACTGAGCCAAGTTGAGGAGACTGGAGGAAAAGAGAGCTGGTCTCCCGGGGGGAGGCTCTTCATATTCTACCTTCACTTCTCCACTGTCCAGACCCGTTTTTTTCAACCTCCATGTGGGTTGAATTCCAGTGTGGCACCCATGGCTGCCTTCCCATCCCCCCTGCTCTGAAATAGGACATTTTTCCTACAGTAACAAAACAGGAATCAAACTCAAGGCTGTGAACAAACATACGCTGCTTTTTTCTTTCCAATTTTTCTCTTGTTTTCTAGAACTCTCGTCCATATGTTTTTTAAATAAGTACCTAAAAGTGGTTTGATAGTGTCCTAAATGACTTTTTTAACTTCCTAAATGGAAAGAGCATAACAATGTAGTTGATTGGTAAGATTTACAGGGATTTGGTTTCTGAGTATGAGGCACACTCCCAGTGAATAAGCTGAGTCCCATACCACACTCAAAAGGTTTTAATAAATCTAATCCTATTTCTTCTTAAAGTTTGGTTTTCAGATAGTGCTGGTGCTTCTGCTTCTTAGTTCATCAAGGGAATGAGGAGTTCTTGTACTTCTCCTCTTTTTCTTCTCTTCCACTTTCTCCTTCAGGATTAAAGATTTTGCTGCACAATTATTATTTGTTAGGTTAAATTTGGACAAATATTCAAAGCACACATAGACATATCAGTAAGGAGAAAAATGTTCCAGGAGAGTAGGTTGGGCAGAGGAACAAACAGACCTAAGATGATCCTGAGAACAAATAGAGGAGTTCATTTATTTGGATAAGATATCAAAAGTGCTGTTAATCACAAACCTCATTCAAATGACAGGCTGTTGAGACAGTGTCTTGAGGGGCTGGCTGTACTGTTTATTTTTTTGTTTACACAAAGAAACAATTGAGTATATTGCATGATGAGAAATCACACACTAGGGGCATGTTATACAGAAGTGAGGGGTTGGAAGAACGGAATGTTTTCACTCCATGGAATTATTGGCATTCATTCCTGTGTTTCAAATGAAACATAAGATGCTTTTCATGAAAACTGACATACAAAAAGCAATTTGATGTTCTGCAACTGCTATGAAAACCTAAGCCGTTTGTTTTAGCTATTATAGCAGGTTGCATAATATACTCATTTGGCTGCCCAATCAGATTGTTTTATAATATTACCTGGGGCACAAAATCCTCTGTTCCTGGCCCTGGACCATAGATCTACCTCCACATGGCATATTTCCTTTCCTGGGGTCAGGGGTGGGGAAGGGGGCTTTGCATCACTTGAATTTGGACTCAGCCTCTCTTTTAAAGATTGTCTTTATATTGAACACCTTTTTCTTTTCAACCCTGCTTGAATACTTTAGGTTACTATTTCCCGAGGCTGTCCATTCTCACTAAATTGTAGAATTCTAGCACCAAGAAGGGATCCCGTTAACCATCTAGTCCTGCCCATCCCTCATATTTTACAGATGAGACAAATACGGGTCAGATTTTTTCTCTAGATGTTTCCTTGAGCCCTTATACACCTGCATGCTTATTCTCCTAGGGATCACATAATTTTATTTATTTATTTTTTGAGAGGCAGTTTCACTCTGTCACCCAAGCTGGAGTGCAGTGGCATAATCTCTGCTTACTGCAACCTCCGCCTCCCATGTTCAAGTGATTCTCCTGCCTCAGCCTCCCAAATAGCTTGGATTACAGGTACGTGCCACCACACCTAGCTAAGTTTTGTATTATTAGTAGAGATGGGGTTTCACCATGTTGGCCAGGCTAGTCTCAAACTCCTGACCTCAAGTGATCTGCCTGCCTCGGCCTCCCAAAGTGCTGGGATTATAGGAGTGAGCCACCACGCTTGGCCAGGATCACATTATTAAACCAAATTAAAGTTTATGTGATTGGTTGCAATATTTGTCTAATTTTATATGTTATTCTTCAGAAAAACTTTAGAACTCAAAAATCATTTACAGCTGATTAAATAGCAAGTAAAATGTACTTGTGGTCATTGCCATATAACATCAGGCACATAGTTCTAACACTTCTATAATGTCTAGATTTTTTTTTTTTTTTTTTTTTTTTTTTTTTTTTTTGAGAGGGAGTCTCGCTCTGTCTCCCAGGCTGGAGTGCAGTGGCCAGATCTCAGCTCACTGCAAGCTCCGCCTCCTGGGTTTACGCCATTCTCCTGCCTCAGCCTCCCAAGTAGCTGGGACTACAGGCGCCCGCCACCTCGCCTGGCTAGTTTTGTTTTGTTTTTGTTTTTGTTTTGTATTTTTTAGTAGAGACGGGGTTTCACCGTGTTAGGCAGGATGGTCTCGATCTCCTGACCTCGTGATCCACCCGTCTCGGCCTCCCAAAGTGCTGGAATTACAGGCTTGAGCCACTGCGCCCGGCCTAATGTCTAGATTTTATTTACCTCATTTTAACTTGCAGTGTCTGTCTAGATCATGAACTCTCCATAAATCCAAGGACTGCCTGTAGTTTTCAAAATGACGTGTGGATTTTTACTGTTATCATTGTTATTTCGATCAAGGCTTTTTCCTGACTTTGGGTATACAAGTTCCAAACTTGCATAATAATTGCTAACACACTAGGCGATATCTGGGGCCAGTCTGTTAAAGGGGACCTCTGATGTAGCTGTAAGACAGATTGGTAAAGATGAACTAACTTAAGTTTAAGCTTATAATTCAGTAGTTGATGCAGTATTTCACAGTACAGCCCAAGCTTACTCATTTTCTTCAAAATTTGGATCCTGATACTCCTTTTTCAGAGTTCAGAACTGAACTGCTCCCCTCAGAACTCAGAATCTTTTGCATTGAGACATATGATCTACTCATAAATAAAGATTATCAAATATCTTGTTGAACTAATTAGGTTGATCAAATTAGGGTCCCAAATATTAGGGTCCCTGACATCTGAGCCTTTATCTAAAAATGTTTCTGTAACATAATGACAGCCTTTATGTTTGTTAATTGTCTATAGTAAAGAAGCAATTTTAACCCTATTCTCATTTCCCTCTCGCCTCCAAAAAACGATAAAAGCTTCCCAATTATTTACATATGCTCTAAGAAGTGTCTCAGGATTCATTAACAGAATCTTATAGAGTACAGGAATTCAAATATAGCACAGTACAGAGTTTACCAAAAACACATAAAACTTTGCTAGATAGACAGTGAAGTGGAAAGGAACTAAAATGTATCTCTTGAATAGCATTTGGGATTCAATTGAATTTGTTGTTTTTACAACAGCAAAGCACCTTTAGCCTGGACAGTTGCTTAGGGCATTGATATGATTGGATAATATTCTGGGATCTGTTGCAGCAGAATTCCTCTATCTGATGATCAGCAGTTGAACATAAACTTCATAATTACAGTAAAATTTAGGAAAAACTAAGAGTGTGAAGAGTGTGAACTGATTGGGTAGATTAGGCAGAGTGCATTATGGGCAAGACAAAGGTTTTCGATATTAATTTCTTTTAAAATAAACTTTTTATTTTCAAACAGTTTCAGATTTACAGAAAAATTGTGAAGCTAGTACAGAGAGGTCTCATTTACCCCACATCCAGTTTCTCCTATTATTGACATCTTACATTAGTGTGGTATATTTGTTACAATTAATGAAACACAATGATATGTTAATATTATTAACTGAAGTCCATACTTTATTCAGGTTTCCTTAATTTTTACCTAATATCCTTTTTAAAGAATTGTTTCGGCCAGGCATGGTGGCTCACACCTGTAATCCCAGCACTTTGGGAGGCCAAGACAGGCGGATCATGAGGTCAGGAGATCAAGACCAGCCTGGACAATATGGTGAAACCTTGTCTCTATTAAAAATACAAAAAATTAGGCGGGCGTGGTGGTAGGTATGTGTAATCCCAGCTACTTGGGAGGCTGAGGCAGGAGAATTGCTTGAACCTGGGAGGCAGAGGTTGCAGTGAGCCAAGATGATGCCACTGCACTCCAGCCCGGGTGACAGAGCGACAGTCCATCTCAAAAATAAAAAAAAAAAATGTTTCAGCATCTTGTTCAGGATTCCACATTACATCTGGTAATCATATCTCCTTAGGTTCCTGTAGGTTGTGACAATTTCTCAGACTTTCCTTGTTTTCAGTGACCTTGACAGTTTTGAGAGATATTTTCCTCAACTGGGATTTGTCCATTGTCTTTCTCATGATTAGACTGAGGTTATGAGTTTTTGAGAGTAGGACCACAGAGAAGAAGTGCCATTTTCATCACATCATACAGGCATACTTTGGAGACAATGCAGATTTGGTTCCAGATCACTGCAATGAAGCAAATATTACAATAAAGCAAGTCACACAAATTTTTTGGTTTCCCAGTGCATATAAAATGTTATGTTTACACTATCCTGTAGTCTGGTGAATGTGCAATAGTGTTATGTCTAAAAAACAATGTACCTACCTTATTTTAAAATACTTTATTGGTAAAATGTTACTGGCACAAACACGAAGTGAGCACATGCTATTGGAAAAATGGTGCCAATAGACTTGTTGGTCACAGGGTTACCACAAACTTTTAATTTGTAAAAAATGCAATATCAGCAAAGTGCAATAAAGCAAAGCACAATAAAACGAGGTATGCCTGTATTTACATGACTCATCACTGTTGTTTAACCTTGATCACCTGACTGAAATAGTCATTGTCAGGTTTCTCCCCCGTACTCTTTTTTCCTCCCCCCATACTGTAGTCTCTGAAAGGAAATCACTGTGTATAGCCCATGCTTCTGGAGTGGTAAGTTATATGCCACACCCTTCAGAGCAAGTATCTTACATAAATTATTTGGAATTATTTTCTAAGGGAGATTGTCTCTTCTCCCCCATTTATTTATTTATACAATATTTATATCAGCATGGACTCATGGGTATTTATTTTATACTTTGAGTTATAATCTAATACTACTACTTTATTTCATTGCTCTAATTGTTCCAGCTTTGGCTATTGGGAGCTCTTTTGGGTGATTCTGAAGTCCTTTTGACATACCCCCATCAGTTTTTTTTTTTTTTTTTTTGGCACATTCTTACTTTCTGCCACTGCAAGATGTTCCAGGCTCATCTTGTATATTTTGTGGCCTACTCCTATAATCAGCCATTTCTTCAAGAAGTCCTGGTTTCTTTTACTGGAAAATTGTATTAGAAACCAATATCTGGGCATTAGGTATGTTCATTGCTCCTGGGTTATTGTTGCTTCTAGGGCATCTCAGCTAACAGAGCAAGGAAACATATGTGTATACTATCCTATGTATATGCACATTCTATAAATATTTCTATATGTAATCATCCAGATTTTTATTTAGCTAAACATGAGTTCATATTGATGTTTTCAACTCTAACGTGTTACCATGTGAATCATTCTAGCTTCTTCCTCTTAGTTATATGAAGCCTCCCACACTAATACTGAGAAACCTGGCTCTCAACCTCTGTCATCTATTTACTTATTTTTTTAAATTCAGTGTGCATATACAGCAGTATCTGAATTGTTAACCTGTACACCCATGGGAAACAACTTTATCAACTACAGCACAGTGTGTGTGTACATGATAGTAATATTTTTGAACTCCAAAAGCTCTTTGAAACAAAGTGGTCTGCAAAATTCTGGAATTAGGGATTTCTGTGATCTGAGTTCTAAGATTCTGGGGTCTATCCTGCCCCCAAAAAGTTTTCTCATGAACCAAACCATCAAGAATGTACCTAACCTTAAATTAGCCAAGGGAACTTACTGATGCTCCACAGTTTGCTAATTCTTGTATGAGATACTGCAGAGTGATGGACACAGAAGGAACTGGGTGGGCCAAGTTTAAATAAACACATAGCACTATCTTTTCTCACTGTTAAATATGGCTCTCTCACAATGGTAATGCCACCCTGAGTTACCTCTCTTCTGTATTTTCCCAGGTCTCACTTGTTTGACCTTAGGCAAGTCATATCACCTCTCTGTGCCTCAATTAATCCATTTGCAAAATGAGGATCTCAATATCTACCTCACAGGAATGTTGTGAGGCTTTTCATAAATTGATGTTGGCAAAAATGATGAAAGATCTTTAAGTGAACAACCAAGTATTATAACCATTGTTAAAATGATAGTTATAGTACCTTATATTTACCCTATGTAAAAGAGAAGATTAGGCTTCCTAGGTGATAAACAGATAGATTTGAGTCAGTAAGAACGATAATTAAAGAGTGGCCACTGGAAGCAATATTATTTATTCTTTTACTTTCACTTTCCCTGTATCTTCTTTGTTACTAACAATAGGATTATCATCTGTTTCCATACTTGAAATGTATTCGGACCTAAAGGAAGAGGTAGGCAAAATTCATTGCTTCAAAAGCTGTATTCTTCCCCCTTTGTCACTCTGCTTGGACCACATTACACGTCACATTCTCAGAAGCACAAAGGCAATTTTCCAGAGCCCTTTAAGCTTTGGCCAGTTCAGTTTCACCACTTATATTTTCTCTTTCCCAGCTTACTTTACTCTGAATAGTATAGGTAGGAGGAGGGAAGTTGGGTAGGGTGGTTGGGGGTGGGAGTGGGTTGGAAGAGGATGGGATTTATACCAGTGGCAGGATATTTCTTTGTTTTCCAAACACTGGTTTTACTTTCCATTTCCTTTTCTGGTGTTGGGGTGGGGTCAGGGGAAGAGATATTATTTTGTCAACTGTTAAAAACTCCTTCCTTTCCTAGAGTCACTACAAGTAGCTGTGTTGGACATTACTTTATAACTATGCTGTATGCAGTGCTGTTTTCATTGTATTACAGAATTAAAAGGGGAAGAGACTTCCTAGTGGTGTCCATCCCTGTTTTTTGACAGGAGGTCACGCAGGTGAGCAGTGCCAGAAACTGGTTCTCTTTTTTTGTGTTGGGGAAAGGAGCCTGCAGTGAAAGGATCAGTTGGATTTTTTGTCATTGTTAGTTTGTTTAAATAAATTATAAAACAGTATATTAAGCTTTAGTCTCTGTAACTCTTATGTTTGTGCCTCATTATTTTAGTGCTTTAGAGCAACACCTTATTTTTTCTCTATTTTATACTAGTTCTTGCCTCAGAGGCATGGCTCTGAGGCTAGGATCATGAGCAATCTCTCATAAACAAGTCTGTTATGAACCTGGAGATACTCAAGATTTGCCTGTTAGCATGGCCACTTAGAGGTTACTCTGTTCTACTTCAGAGACTCTCCCATTATGGCATCCATGCAGGGTGTGTGCTTGGGTACTAAGCAATCTTGTTCAGTTTAATTATTGTACTTTTTTATTAATAAAAAGATCTTAAACTTCAGAAATCATGGCTATTTTCTTGACTTTGTCTCCAATCTGTTTCTTCAGCATGTCATGAGTAGATCACTTTTTTCCGCCTAGCTGGGTAAAGTTGTGATGAAACTACTGTGTAGTATCATGGGATGAAAAAGGAAGCCATGTTGTCTTAAACATGACAGTTTCTCTGTTTAATCATATGAGGTCCTCCCCATTTTGGGGAATCTATTCAGCCGTGTCCCTGAATGGAGCTTCATGAAGGCTTTGTGCTCCTTTTGTGTATTTCCTACAAAGGATTTGACAAGAGTTCGTGGGATACAGACATAGTTGGCTATATTTTCTTGCTCAGCTCTGCTCTCCTCACTATTTTGTTTGTGTTTTCCTAAGATGTAAGGAGGGAAAGGAGGGTGTTGGGACAGCTTTAAACTTCAAAGACACCACAGTAAAAATTCTAGCCCTGAATGAAGATGTGGAAGTTGCCTCACCTTTCAGAGAAACTCTGGGAGAAAAGTAGAAAGAGGGAAATTCTGTGCTGGAGATTGAGGCCAAGAGCAGGAAGAACAAATTGAAAAGTGACTGTTCCTGGGGCTGCCAGAATGAGGTTTTCACTACAAATGATAAAAATAAGAAATCTCACAGTCTTTTTTACTCATTTCTTTATTCTAAGAGCCAATGTCATCCCTTTGGGCCATAGGCATTATCAATTCAATGCTACCAGTATTGACTGAAAACCTACCAATAATCCAGTCTCCTTTCTGGTTGCTATGGAGATGAATAAAACCCAGTTCCTGCTCTAAAGAAATTTACTCTCTAGCGGAAGAGACCAGCATGTGAAGAAACACAGTAGTTTTTTAAGTGTTTTCATGGAGATATGTTTAATATTTCCAAAGATTAAAAACATGTGAACAATGATAGCCACATATGTAATGCAGGATTTCTATTCAGAATGTATTTTTTAAAATCCTACAGATCAATAAGAAAAACACAATGTACAATAATTTAAAAAGAAATTAACAAATAATTCAGAGGATTACATGTAGTCAATGAACATATAAAAAGATGTTCAATCTCATTAGTAATTAGGGAAATAAAATGAAATTGAACTATTTTCTATTCATTTGACTGGAAAATGTTTACAAGTTTTATAAGACCAAGTATTGGCAAATGATTAGGATGGAGAAATTATAAATTATTGGTTGGAGATAAAAATGGTAGTTGTTTTGGAGGGGAATTTTTTTCCTATTTATTATGACCAAAAAGGCCATATGCCCTATGTCTCAGAAATTTCACATTTTGGTGTCTATAGTAGAGCAACTCTCAATTATATACAGTTTAGTCCATATACCATAAATATGTTAATTTTAGCATTGCTTGTAATTGTGCAAAATTATAAACAACCTAAATACCTATCCAAAGGGGAATGGCCAATTAAACTATATGGTATGTTATATTGTGTGATACAGTGCAGCAGTTTATAAAAATGTGGTAGATTTATACTAACCTACATGAAATGATCTTCAAATCACATTGTTGAGAAAAAAACCAAATCATATGGTTTGGGAAGAATTCATACGAACCAGATTACCATGCCTATGTATTGAGAGAAGTAAAGGGCCTGAGTTTGAGGGCTTATAATCAGTCTGTGAGAATTCAGGAAGGAACTCCATAGGGCTGGTGGAGGATATGGTCAAGAGAATAGTGAATGCAAAGGTACCTCTTCTCTGAAATCTGCTATTGAAAATGCTTAGGAGTTACTTAGGAGAGTTAATATGTAAATTTATGTTTGAGCACACATGAGGGTATTAGCCTGCTTTGTCTATGAGGTTAGGAAGAGTAACCTGGCAGAGAATGAGCATGGGTAGGAGACAATGGTAGCAGGTACATTTTGAAAGGAACTAGGATAGGTCAGCAAGGGGAAGGTACATGTCCTGGTAAAAACAAAGCAAGCAATCATTGCCTCTTAGCTAATGCAGGCTATGAAGCCAGAACAGCTGAGGGTGAGGCCCAGAACACATGTTTTGTACCCCTCACCAGGTGAAGAGTGAAAGGAGAGCGTACCTGCTTGCTTGCTTCGTTCTTCATGCTGGATCTCTGGATCCGTTGCTTTACAGTAATACTTGTGGGCTGTCTGTCTTCCCTTAGCATTTTCTCTAAATCATATTTTCAGTATAATGTGGCTGAACCTTGATAAAAGTGGATGATCATCTCTAGGCACTTATTTTCCTTTTCTTACTTTGGTTCTTGTCATTATGAAATATAAAAACAGAGGAACGAATAAAACATATCTACAATTGAAAGACATGATAGCATAAAGCTACATGTGTCCACAACTCAGGTTCAGATGTAACACATTTATTGCCCAGACCTCCAGAAGCATCCAGGCACCTCTTGCTTACCACAATCTCCTCCCTCTCCTCAAAGGTAACCTCTATCTTATTTTCAGTGATAATTATTCCCTTCTTTGTGAAAAAAAATTTTTTTGCCAATGATGAATGCAAACTTAAATCATAGCTTAATTTTCCATATTTTTGAACTTTAAATAGATTGAATCATATTGTATGTGTCCTTTTATGCTTTATTTTTCTCAGGAGTGGTTGTACAATTTATCCATGTAGATATTTGTAACTGTAGTATTTTTATTTCCGTAGCTCTGTGGTATTCTATTATATAAACAACTATATTAATCACATTGAGCTTTGAAGTTCCCTCGTGTTGTTTCAAGTTTACAGGTAACAATGTTAAGAGAAACAGTATTTCTATGAATGTTCTTTCAAATGTCTGAGGGTATACATGTGCAAGAATTTCTCTAAGGAAAATATCTAGGGGTGAAATTGCCGAGACAAAGGCATTTGCTTTTTTGTTGTTCTTAGCTAGATTATGCAAAATGTTTCTCATTGCAGTTGCATGAACTTGCATTTCCACCAGCAGTGTATGAGGATTTTAATCTCTCTACATCTGTGCAAATATACGGTACAGTCTTTTCTTAATTTTTACAATTTAATGGTGTATAAGTGTATTTTACGGGGTTTTGGCATTTTCTTGTCGACTAATGAGGAAATAATTTTTTCATGTATTTATTGACCTTTTGGATTTTTCTGTTGAAGTGTCTGTTGAAGTCTATAGGGGATGCTATCATGTGCCTCCCAGATACCCCTCTCCAGGACAGAAGCACTCATTGTCAAGCTACTGAGAGTGTTGGCAACAGATAGATCTCAGCTGAATTTCTCCCCAAGATAGGGCTTATCGAAAGGTACATACCTTTCTCAGGGTCGGCCTGCATCCAATGGCTGTTTGATGTGAGTATATAAAGGCCCTGACCTCCATCCCAATTCAGGACGGCTTTGAAGGGCCATTCTAGCTCCAGAAGCCCCATAGGATGGTCTGAGGTCTTTGCTGTGACTGCATTGCAGTTCTTCCTTTCCTTGTGTCCTATGCTGCTTCTTCCACTTCCCCATAGGTTCTGATCCTGAGATCGTGTCCCAGTGCATTTTCTATGTTGTTTGTAAAATCACTACGTTTCTTGCCGGGCACAGTGGCTCATGCCTGTAATCCCAGCACTTTGGAAGGCCAAAGCGGACAGATCGCTTGAGGTCAGGAGGTCAAGGTCAGCCTGACCAACATGGTGAAACCCCGTCTCTACTAATAATGCAAAAGTTAGCCAAGTGTGGTGGCTCACACCTGTAATCCCAGCTACTCAGGGGGATGAGGCAGGAGAATCTCCTGAACCTGGGAGGCGGAGACTGCAGTGAGCTTTGATTGTGCCACTGTACTCCAGCCTGCAAGAGAGTGAGACTCTGTCTCAGAAAAAAAAAAAAAAAAAAACAATCAACTCGCTACATTTCTATCTTTCAAATTTAGATCTTAATTCATCCTGTAATTAATTTTTGTATGTGATGTGATAGAGGTCTTGTATCATTTTTTTCTACATGGACGATCAGTTGTCCCAGCACTATTCATTGAAACACCCACCCTTTCCCCAAAAATATGCACTACCATTTCTGTTACATTAAGTAATGCAAGTGTCAATTTTGGGGCCTCCATTTTTGTTTGAATACTATACACACTGTTACTTATAATAGCTTTATAATTAGGCTTGATACCTGGTGGAGAAAATTGTATGAGTATCAGTTAAACCATTAATTGAGTAGATTGTATTTTTGTAATGTTGAATCAACTTTGCATTCATAGAATGAACTCACTTTGATCATAATATATTGTCCTTTATATACATTGGTATACATTTCTGAATTAGGTTTGATAACATTTAAACCATGAATAAGATTGGCCTGAATTTTTTTTTTTATGAATTGTCCTTGCCAGGTTTGAGGATCAAAGTTTTATTGGTCTCATAAAATGAATATGAGACAGTTCCAGAGTTTTCTATACTTTTTGGATAAGTTTGTTTAAGACTGGAATTATTTATTCCTTGAATATCTCAGAGTTTTTTTTGTGTGTGTGGGAAAAATTCAGTCTATTAGCTCAACGTTTTGGATATTTTATTCTTTCTTGAGTTAATTCTGATGTTATATTTCTCCTGGGGATTTGCTGGTTTCACTACAATTTAAAATTTACTAGCATAAAGCTGTTAATAATTGCTTCATTTATTCTACAATTTCTTTTGAAATTTTTCCAACCTATAGAAAAGTTGAAAGAATATTGCAGTGAACACCCACATGCCCTTCATCCAAATGTACCAATGCTCATCATTTTGCCGCATGACTCTTACCTGTTTATCTATCCACATGCACGCGTGCGCGCGCACACACACACACAAACTTTTAGTTGAACGATTTGAAAGTCAGTGGAATAGAGGTCATGACAATCGACCAATAAATACTTTTGTATGCATCGCTTAAGAACAAATATATTCTACATAACCATAATGCATAATTGAGAGAATAAAAATAATTCCATAATTTTTTACCTACTATAAAGTTGCATTGAAATCTATCTAATTGCCCCTAAAATGCCTTCGATCTTTTTTTTTTTCCAGCCTAGGATTCAGTGAAGTTTTACACATTACATTTGGTTATATCTCTTTGGTGTGTTTTAATGAAAATGAAGTATCTTGGAATTTTGTTTACTTATTAATGACATTGAATATTTTTTAAGAGTCTAAGCCAGGTCTTATAGAATGTTTCTCATTCTGGATTATTATGATTGTTTCCTTATGACATTCAGATAAAATAATTTTTGTTAAAATACTACATAAGTTATACTATGTAATTCACATTTCATCTTATGAGGTACATAATGTAAATTTATCTCAGTATTTGAAATGCCACATTTGATCACTGCATTAACTGACTTTCCAGATTTCTTCATTGTAAAAGTACATTTTCCTATGTAATTTGTAAGAAATTAATGGGACGATATTCTGTTCTCCATCAATTTCTCTGAGATTAATGCCCAAAAGTACTATATTTTAGTGAAATGCTAAATGTGTATTGAGTTTTAATCTTAGTTCTATGGTTTTATTTTTTTTTAATTTCTAGAAATTCTATTTGGTTATTGTATAAATTTGTGGGATCATTCTTTATAGTGTACTGTTCATTACAGATATTTTAAGCTCATATTTTACCTCTTTAAATGTAACAAGCATAGTCATTATATATTTTTTCTCTGGGAATTCCAACATCAGAAGTTTTTGTGGGTCTTTCTCTACTATCAGTTTGTTTATGACAGTTCTCCCTCACAGTTCCTTATTCTGCTCTGTTACTAGTTATTTTTTTGTGTGGTGAGCAGCCCATTCTTGAAAATTTATTTATAGGACTTCTTTAAGAGCTTAGATGATGGAACCTTTTTCCATAGGGAATTGGTATTTGCTTCTTTCAGGTCTCTTGGGGTATTATTAGTGTAGAATGACATTAAATAACAGCTTGAGGCATTTAGGGCCACATAGATTATGGGAATTTGGGTTGTAATTCTCATAAGGGTATGCTTGAGTTATAAAATCTCAGTGATGGCTTCATCCCCTGCATTGTGTAGGAACCAGGCAACTTTCTTTGCAGTTCTCTGGGGGCTGCTGTGGGTTGGATATGTTTTTATCTACTTCATTCTTTCACTGAAAATATAGCTCTTTAGGGTTCCAAATTTGTGGAATCAGGATCTGTTGTTAGATTTCTCATCTTACATGGAGTCCAGACTTTGTCTTCCATCCCTTTAGAATACCAAACCCATGAAAACAAGTGTTCAATGTGCAAAAGTGGCTTCGATGCTCCTGTGATTTTTGTGGACTGCCACATTTTGTAGATTTTGGCCTGAACAAAAAATCATACTATTTTGCCAGCTCTTTATGATATAAGAATAATTTTTGTACATTATTTGCACTTTAGTTGTTTTCAGCATAAGCATTAGTCAAGACACCTAACCTGCTATTTTACTGATATTGGAAGACTTATCTCTAAATACTTTAAATTTCATGCATATGTGGCTATTTGTTGCCATGGAATAAGATAAACCGAAATATAGCAGTATAGCATAGTGCTTAAATACACAGTCTTAGGAGTCATAGAAAAGTGGGTTTAAATCACAGCTCTTTCCCTACCTGTGTCAATTCAGCTAACTTTTAAAATTCTTCTGCTGAATTTTAATTTTTGTTTTTTCCTTTTCTCATCACCCACATTTTACTAATTTTAATCCTTTTCCATGTTTTCTTTCAGTCTTCTTTTTTAAAAACATATTTTAGGTTCAGAATTACATATGCTGGTTTGTTACATAGGTAAATTGCATGTTTAGTTTGGTTTGTAAATTGGGGTTTGGTGAAAAGATAATTTTGCCACCCAGGTAATAAAGCATAATACATGATAGTACACGATACAGTAGTTTTTCAATCCTCATCCTCCTCCCTTCCTCCACCCTCAAGTAGGCCCCAGTGTCTGTTGTTTCCTTCTTTGTGTCCACATGTACTCAATATTTAGCTCCCACTTATAAGTGAAAACATGTGGTGTTGGGTTTTCTCCTCCTGTGTTAGTTCACTTAGGATAATAGTCTTTAGTTTCATCCATGTTGCTGCACAGGACATGATCTTGTTCATTTTTATGGCTGTGGAGTATTCCATGATGTATATGTATCACATCTTTATTCATCCTACCACTGATGGTCATTTAGACTGATTTCATGTCTTTGCTATTGTGAATAGTGCTGCAGTGGACATGCATGTGCATGTGGCTTTATGGTAAAGTGATTTATATTCCTTTGGGTATATACACAGTAATGGGATTGCTGGGTCAAATGGCAATTCTGCTTTGAGTTCTTTTGGAAATTGCCAAACTGCTTTCCACAATGGCTGAATTAATTTACAGTTCCATCAGCAGTGTACAAGCATAACCTTTTCTCTGAATCCTCACCAGCGTTTATTATTTTTTGACTTTTTAATAGCCATTCTAACTGGTATAAGATGGTATCTCATTGTGGTTTTTATTTGCATTTCTCCAGTGATTAGTGATGTTTAGTATTGTTTTCATGTGCTTGTTAGCTGTATGCATGTCTTCTTTTGAAAAGTGTCTGTTCATGTTATTTGCCCACTTTTTAATGGAGTTGTTTGTTTTTTGCTTATTGATTTAATTTCCTTATAGATTCTGGATATTAAACGTTTGTTGGATGCATAATTTTCAGATATTTTCTCTGATTCTGTAAGTAATCTGATTACTCTGTTGATAGTTTCTTTTGCTATGCAGAAGCTTTTTAGTTTAATTAGGTCATATTTGTCAATTTTTGGTTTTGATAAAATTGCTTTTGGTGTCTTTGTCATGAAATTGCTGCCAGGGTCCTTATCCAGAATGGTATTTCCTGCATTATCTTCCAGGGTTTTTATAATTTTAGATTTTACATTTAAGTCTTTAATTCATCTTCAGTTAATTTTTGTATACTGTATAAGGAAGGTGTCAAGTTTCAGTTTTCTGCATATGGCTAGCGAGTTATCCCAGCACCATTTATTGAATAAGGAGTTCTTTCCCCACTGCTTGTTTTTGTGAACTTCGTTGAAGATTAGATGGTTACAGATGTGTTGCATTATTTCTGGGCAATTTTGTTCCATTGGTCTAATGTATCTGTTTTTGTACCAGTACCATTTTGTTTTGGTTACTGTAGCTTTGTAGTATAGTTTGAAGTTGCATAACATAATGTCTCCAGCTTTGATCTTTTTGCTTTGGATTGCTTTGCCTATTCAAGGTTTTTTTTTTGGTTCCATATGAATTTTAAGAAGTTCTGTGGGGGCCGGGAGTGGTGGCTCACGTCTGTAATCCCAGCACTTTGGGAGGCCGAGGTGGGTGGATCACGAGGTCAGGAGATCGAGACCATCCTGGCTAACACGGTGAAACCCCGTCTCTACTAAAAATACAAAAAATTAGCCAAGCGTGGAGGCAGGTTCCTGTTGTCCCAGCTACTCAGGAGGCTGAGGCAGGAGAATGACAAGAACCTGGGAGGTGGAGCTTGCAGTGAGCCGAGATCGTGCCACTGCACTCTAGCCTGGGTGAAAGAGTGAGACTCCATTTCAAAAAAAAAAAAAAAAGTTCTGTGGAAAATGTCATTGGTACTTTGATAGAGGAATAGCATTGAATCTGTAAATTGCTTCGAGTAGTATGGTCATTTTAACAACATTAATGCTTCCTATACATAAGCAAAGAATGCTTCCATTTGTTTGTGTCATCTCTAATTTCTTTGAGCAGTGTTTTGTAATTCTTATTGTAGAGAACTTTCACCTCCCTAGTTAGCTTTATTATATTTCTAGATATTTTATTCTTTTTGTGGCTATTGTGAACGGGATTGTGTACTTGATTTTGCGCTCAGCTTGAATATTGTTGGTGTATCGGAATCCTGCTGATACTTGTACATTGACTTTTATATCCTGAAATTTGCCAGCATTGTTTATCAGGTCAAGGAGTTTTGGAGTGAGACTATGGGGTTTCTAGGTATAAAATTATGTCATCTGCAACCAGGGAGAGTTTGACTTCCTCTCTTCCTGATGGAATGCCTTTTATTTCTTTCTCTTGCTTGATTGCCCTGCTCAGGTCTTCCACTACTATGTTGAATAGGAGTGGTGAGAGAGGGCAAGAGGGCAACCTTGTCTTGCCGCAGTTCTCTAGGGAAATGTTTCCAGCTTTTACACATTCTCAGTATTATATTGGCTATAGGTTTGTCATAGGTACCTCTCATTATTTTGAAGTATGTTCCTTCAAGGCCTAATTTGTTGAGGGTTTTTAATATGAAGAGATGTTGAATTTAATTGAAAGCTTTTTCTGCATTATTGATATGCTCATGTGGTTTTTCAATTCAGTTCATATCGTGAATCACGATTACTGATTTGCCTATGTTGAACCAACCTTGCAACCCAGGGATAATGCCTACTTGATTGTGGTGGATGAGCTTTTGATGTGCTGTTGGACTCCATTTGCTACTATTTTGTTGAGAATTTTTGCATCTATCTTCATCAAGGATATTGGCCTGAACTTTTCTTTTTTGTTCTGTCTATGCTAGATTTTTGTATCAGGATGATGCTGGCCTCATAGAATGGAGTTTGGGATTAGTACCTATTCCTCAGTTTTTTTGGTATAGTTTCAGTAAGAATAGTACCAGCTCTTCTTTATATATCTGGTAGAAGTTGCCTGTAAATCCATCTGGTTCTAGGCTTTTTCTCGTTGCTAGGCTTTTTATTACTGATTCAATTTTGGTATTCACTCTTGGTCTTTTCAGGGATTCCATTTCTTCCTGTTTCAATCTTTGGAGGTTGTATGCTTCCAGAAATGTATTCGTTTCTTCTAGGTTTTCTAGCTGGTATGTATAGAGGTGTTTGTAGTACTTTCCGAGGTTTTTTTTTATTTCTGTGGGGTTGACGGTAATGTATCCATTGTCATTTCTGATTGTGTTTATTTTAATCTTCTCTCCATTTTTTCTTATTAGTGTAGCTAGGGGTCCATCTCTCTTACTTATTCTTTCAGAGACCCAACTACTAGGTTTATTGATCCTTTGTATGGTTTTTCACATTTCAATTTCCTTCAACTGGGCTCTGATTTTATTTCTTGTCTTCGGTGAACTCTGTTATTGGTTTGCTGTTGTTTCTCTAAATCTTCTAGGTGTGATATTAGGTTCTTAAGTTGAGATCTATCTGACTTTTTGAGGTGAGGGTTTACCACTATAAACTAACCTTTTAATACTGCTTTAGTTTTGTCCAGAGATTCTGGTATGTTGTATATTTGATCTCATTAGTTTAAAAAAAAATTCTCGATTTTTGCCTTAATTTCTTTTTCTTTAAATTTACTTTAAGTTCTGGGATACATGTGCAGAACATGCAGGTTTGTTACATAGGTATACATGTGCCATGGTGGTTTGCAGCACCCATCAACCCGTCATCTAGTTTTTTAGCCCTGCATACATTAGGTATTTGTCCTAATGCTCTCCCTCCCCTTGCCCCCCACCCCCAACAGGCCCCAGTGTGTGATGTTCCCATCTCTGTGTCCATGTGTTCTCACTATTCAACTCCCAATTATGAGTCAGAGTATGTGATGTTTGATTTTCTGTTCCTGTGTTAGTTTGCTGAGAATAATGGTTTCCAGCTTCATCCATATCCCTGCAAAGGACATGAACTCATCCTTTTTTATAGCTGCATAGTATTCCATGGTGTATTTGTGCCACATTTTCTTTATCCGGTTTATCATTGATGGGCATTTGGGTTGGTTCCAAGTCTTTGCTATTGTAAATAGTGCTGTGCTGTAATAAACATATATGTGCATGTGTCTTTATAGTAGAATGATTTATAATCATTACTTTGGTAACCATTACAATGGGATTGCTGAGTCAAATGGCATTTCTGGTTCTAGATCCTTGAGGAATTGCCACACTGTCTTCTACAATGGTTGAACTAATTTACACTCCCACCAACAGTGTAAAAGCATTCCTATTTCTCCATATCCTCACCAGCATTTGTTGTTTCCTGACTTTTTAATAATCGCCATTCTAACTGGCGTGAGATGATATCTCATTGTGGTTTTGATTTGCATTTCTCTAATGACCAGTGATGATGAGCTTTTTTTCATGTTTGTTGGTCATGTAAATGTCTTCTTTTGAGAAGTGTCTGTTCATATCCTTTGCCCACTTTTTGATTGGGTTGTTTGTTTTTTTCTTGTAAATTTGTTTAAGTTCCTTGTAGAGTCTGGATATTAGCCCTTTGTCAGATAGACACATTGCAAAATTTTTCTCCCATTCTCTTGGTTGCCTGTTCACTATGATGATAGTTTCTTTTGCTGAGCAGAAGCTCTTTAGTTTAATTAGATCCCATATGTCAATGACTTTTGTTGCAATTGCTTTTGATGTTTTAGTCATGAAGTCTGCCCATGCCTATGTTTTCTTCTAGGGTTTTTATGGTTTTAGGTTTTACATTTAAGTCTTAAATCCATCTTGAGTTAATTTTCATATAAGGAGTAAGGAAAGAGTCCAGTTTCAGTTTTCTGCATATGACTAGCCAGTTTTCCCAGCACCATTTATTAAATAGGGAATTCTTTCCCCATTGCTTATTTTTGTCATGTTTGTCAAAGATCAAGTGGTTGTAGCTGTGTGGTGCTATTTCTGAGGCCTCCGTTTTGTTCCATTGGTCTGTATATCTGTTTTGGTACCAGTACCGTGCTTTTTTGGTTACTGTAGACTTGTAATATAGTTTGAAGTCAAGTAGCGTGATGTCTCCAGCTTTGTTCTTTTTGCTTAGGATTGTCTTGGCTATACTGGCTCTTTTTCGGTTCCATAAGAAATTTAAATAATTTTTTTCTAATTCTGTGAAGAAAGTCAATGGTAGCTTGATGGGAATATCATTGAATCTATACATTATTTTGGGTAGTATGTTTTGCCTTAATTTCATAGTTTACTCACTGGTCATTTGGAATAAGGTTGTTTAATTTTCATGTAATTGTATGGTTTTGAGTGATTTTCTTGTTATTGATTTCTATTTTCATTGTGCTGTGGTCCAAGAGTGTGGTTGGTATGGTTTTAGTTTTTGTGAATTTGGTGAAGATTTTTTTATTCTGTGGTCGCTTCTATAGCATGTGCCACATGTGGCTGAGAACAGTATACATTCTGTTAATTTTAGATGGAGTGTTCTGTAGATGTCTATTAGGTCCGTTTGGTCAAATGTCGAGTTTAGATCCTGAATACTTTCGTTAGGTTTCTGACTCAGTGATCTGTCCAGTACCCTCAGTGGGAAATTGATGTTTCCTAGTACTGTTATGTGGGAATCTAAGTCTCTTTGTAGGTCTCTAAGAACTTACTTTATGAATCTAGGTGCTTCTGTGTTTGGTGCTTCTTTATTTAGGATAGTTAGGTCTTCTTCTTGAAATGAACCCTTTACCATTTTATAATGCCCGTCTTTGTCTTTTTTGATCTTTGTTGGTTTAAAGTCTGTTTTGTCTGAAATAAGGATAACAACATCTTCTTGTTCTTGTTTTCTATTTGCTTGGTAGATTTTTCTCCATCTTTTTTTGTTTGAGCCTATTGCTGTCGTTCCATGTGAGATGGGTCTCTGGAGGACAGCACACCATTGAGTCTTGCTTCTTTATCCATCTTTCCACTCTGTGAGTTTTAATTGGGGAACTCATTCCATTTACACTTTAAGTTAATATTCATATGTGTAGATTTGATCCTGTCATGTTCTTAGCTGGTTATTATGCAGATTTGATTGTGTAGTTGCTTTATAGCATCAATGGTCTGTTTACTTAAGTGTATTTATGTAGTGTCTGGTCTGTCCCTACCATATTTAGTATTCGTTTTGGGACTTCTTGTGAAGCAGATCTGGTAGTAAAGTAGTCCCATGGTATTTGCTTGTCTGAAAAGGATCTTATTTCTCCTTTGCATGTGAAGCTTAGTTTTACTGGATATGAAATACTTGATTGGAAATTCTATTCTTTAAGAATGCTGAATATTCGCCTCCAATCACTTATGGCTTATATGGTTTCTGCTGAAATGTCTACTGTTAGCATGGTGGAGTTCCCTTTGTAGGTGGCCTGCTTTTCCTCTCTAGCTGTCTTGAACATTATTTCTTTCATTTCAATCTTGGAGAATCTGATGTCTATGTGTCTTGGGGTTGACCTTGTGTAGTATCTCATAGGGATTCTCTGCATTTCCTGAATTTGAATATTGGCCACTCTACCAAGCTTGGGGAAATTTTCATGGATAATACCTTGAAATTTGTTTTTTAAGTTGCTTGCTTTCTCTCCCTCTCTCTCGAGGGCACCAATGAGTCTTAGATTTTGTGTCTTTACATAATTCAATATTTCTCAGAGGTTTTGTTCATCTTTTTGTTATTCTTTTTATTATTGTTGCATGAGTTAGTTCAGAGAAACAGTCTTGAAGATCCGAGATTCTTTCCTCAGCTTTGATGTATTCTGTTCATAATACTTCTGATTGCACTATGAAATTCTTACAGTGTGCTTTTCAGCTGTATCATACCCATTTGGTTCTTTCTTAATATGATCATTTTTTTTCTATCAGCTCCTGTGATGTTCCATTGTAATCTTTAGATTTTTTGGATTGGGTTTTGACTTTCTCCTGAATCTCAGTTGTCTTTGTTCCTATCCATATTCTGAATTATATTTCTGTCACTTTAGCCATTTCAGCCTGATTAAGAACTTTTGCTTGGGATTTCATGCAGTCATTTAAAGGAAAGAAGACACTCTAGCTTTTTGATTCGCCAGAGTTATTGCACTGGTTCTTTCTTATTTGTGTGGGCAGATGTTCCTTTAACTATAGTTTGATTTGAGTACAGTTAGTTGACTTCTTTTCTTTCTGTTTTCAGAGGAATGGGGGCTTTATGCAGTGTCTTTATTTGTAGCTAAGTTCTTGTCCTTAATTTCACAGGGGGGAATATTAGCAAAATATTTTTGGTGTTGAAGTTTGGGCTGTGATCCAGCAGATGGTGGTTACTCATAATGAGTGGTAGGTAGGCTCTTGCTGAGCCACGTGGCTCTTCTGTATTTCCTCATGATTGCAGCCATGCTCACTCCTGATGCTCTGAAAGTAGGAACTTCTCTCCCACTCAGATGCTGGCTGAAGACTTCGGATTGGCTCTCTCAGGCTACACAATGTAGCCCTGGAGTAAGCTCAGGCTTTCTGTTCCTTCCCAAGCTCAGAGGCAGCAGAAGAAGGGACATTGGTGGTGGCGGTGGCCGTGGCAGGAGGCATTTCACATGTTTCTTGGGGCTCCAACGCAGAGAAATGCAGAGCCGCTGACAGTAAATGCATTTGGTCTGGGGTGAGGTGGCTGCATTGTGGGCCCAAGCCAGGGGGCTGTGCTTGGTGAGGAGCAGGGTGTATGGGAGACTCACGTGGAAGATGGACTGACTTCTTCTCCTTAGGTTGGCTGAAGATTGATGGAGATGTGGCACTCAGGGTCTTTGGTCCTTTCCTAATCTGAAGGCAGAAATGGCAGTACCACTGGAAGCCTTACCTCAGAAAAATGTAGAAACACTGGTACTGGGAATGTTCATACATGGGGTGGGGAAGCTTTACTGCTGGCCCAAGGTGGGGGGCCCACATGGTAAAGAGCAGGGGATCGAGGGCTCAGAGAGAGGAGAAACTGAGCTGCTATCTCTATGGCAACTCTGTCATGCTGGAAGCGTGAGTAAAGCCCTCAGGTTATTTTGTTTCCTCAGGATCTTTTGTTTAAGGGCTTTACTCATGCTTCCAGCATGACACGCTCACCATACAGACAGACAGCACAGTTTGCAACTGTAAAAATATAGAACCAACCCAAATGCTCACAAATCAATGAGTGGATAAAGAAAATGTTTTTTATATATATATATATAGTTATATATATATATATATATATAGTTATATATATATATATAGTTATATATAGTTATATATAGTTTTATATATATATAAAACATTTCAATATAATAATATTTGGTTATATATATACACACACACATATATGTATATATGTATATGTATAACATCATAATGGAATTCACAGCAACCTGGATGGAATTGAAGACTATTATTCTAAGTGATGTAACTCAGTAATGGAAAACCAAGCATCGTATTTTCTCACTTACATATGGGAGCTAAGCTATGAGGATGCAAAGGCATAAAAATGATACATTGGATTTTGGGGACATGGGAGAAAGGGTGGGGACAGTGAGGGATAAAAGACCACGCATTGGGTTGAGTGTACACTGCTGAAGTGATGGGTGCACCGATATCTCAGAAATCACCATTAAATAACTTATTCATGAAACCAAACATCACCTGTTACCCCAAAGCCTATTGAAATAAAAAAAAATTAAAAATTAAAAACAAATCAAAACAAAAAAAGTGAATTACACCTATGGTTTTTATACAACTAAAACTTGGTAAAGTATCAAAGACATCTGAATTCAATTATCAAAATGTCTGAATCTTGTGTTGGTTTAAAAGTAGTAAAACGTGTATATACATAAATCATGTATTATATATTTATCTCATAAAACATGTTTATTGTCTCAATTTCAGCAAAATAAATTATGTTGTCATGATGAAATTTTTTTATAATCAAGATTATCATATCCCTGAAGGAATAAAAAATAAAATGAAGTAACTACTAAAAGTGTAAAAAAAAAAAAAGACCAAAGAGATATAACCAAATGTAATGTGTAAAACGTCACCAGATCCTAGATGGCAAAAAAAAAAAAAAAAAAAAAAAAAAAAAAACTATAAAAGGCATTTTAGGGAAAATTGAATAGGTTTCAATACAACCTTATAGTAGGCAAATTTATGGAATTATTTTTGTCTCAATTATGATAATGTATTATGGTTATGTAGAAGAATATATTTATTCTTAAGCAATGCACACTAAAGTATTTATTGGTCGATTGTCATGACCTCTATTCTACTCACTTTCAAATTGTTCAACTAAAAGTGTGTGTGTATGTGTGTGTGCGTGCGTGTGAATAGATAAATAGATAAGAGTCATGTGGCAAAGTGATGAGCATTGGTAAATTTGGATGAAGGTATGTGGGTGTTCACTGCAGTATTCTTTCAACTTTTCTGTAGGTTTGAAAAATTTCAAAAGAAATTGTAGGCCGGGCGCGGTGGCTCAAGCCTGTAATCCCAGCACTTTGGGAGGCCGAGACGGGCGGATCACGAGGTCGGGAGATCAAGACCATCCTGGCTAACACGGTGAAACCCCGTCTCTACTAAAAATACAAAAAACTAGCCGGGAGGTGGTGGGCGCCTGTAGTCCCAGCTACTCGGGAGGCTGAGGCAGGAGAATGGCGTAAACCCAGGAGGCGGAGCTTGCAGTGAGCTGAGATCTGGCCACTGCACTCCAGCCTGGGCAACAGAGCGAGACTCCGTCTCAAAAAAAAAAAAAAAGAAAAAAAAAAGAAATTGTAGAATAAGTGAAGCAATTATTAACAGCTTTATGCTAGTAAATTTTAAATTGTAGTGAAACCAGCAAATCACCAGGAGAAATGTAACATTAAAATTAACTCAAGAAAGAATAAAATATCCAAAACGTTTAACTAGTAGATTAAATTATTCTGGCCAAAAAAAAAAAAAAAAAAACTCTGAGATATTCAAGGAATAAATAATTCCAGTCTTAAACAAACATATCCAAAATGTATAGAAAAGTCTGGAACTGTCTCATATTCATTTTATTTTATTTCATTTATTTTTTAATTTATAAACAAGAGAAATTTATTGCTCATACTTCTGGAGGCTGGGAAGTCCAAGATCAAGACAACAACACATTCAATGTCTGGTGAGATCTTGCTCTCTACTTCCAAGATGGTGCTTTCTTACTGTAACTTAATGTGGTGGGAAGGCAAGGCAGCTCCCTTCAAATTCATTTATTAGGACACAAATCTCATCCCCAAAGACCCCACTTCTTAATATTATTATTACATTGGGTATTAAGTTCAAAAAATCAATTTTGGGGGAAACATCAATATTCAGATCATAGTAGGTAGAATAAATTTCAGATGAAAATTAGCTCCATCTACAAATAACTATTATTATATTTTATTTGATATCCCTACAGAAGCTTAATATGAATACCCATATATACATGATTTAAAACAAAATATCTGCTGTTTTGTAACATGCTTTTTTTTCCATTAAGCAAGAATATTGGCAATACTGTTCCATGTCATTAAATATTCTGGTATAACATCACTGAAATGTGGCATAAATATTCCATTATCTGGATGTCACATATTTTATTCAACCAAACACTTGTAATTTTCCCCAGTATTTCACTAATATAAAAGTGAGATGGATGACTTTATATAAAAATCTTTCTATACATCTCAGACAAATTCTTAGAAGTCAATAGGTAAGAAATTGCTAATATATATTGCAACTATGCCCTAGAAAGATAGTATCAATTCATTGTCCTATCAGCAACATTTCCCAGTAAAAATACCCAGGACTTGTGAAATACAAGAATCACCTACCCTTGACTTCTTTAGCACAATTATCTCCATTATTATAGAAATGCTTCAGACTAGGCCTCTGCCTATGGACATTAGTCATTCCAAAATATTTACTTCCTTCTCTGACACTTTTGTGGAAAAAATATGCTTCACTACCTCCTTGAGTTTAGGCTTGGCCGTGTGGTCAGGGCTTGCCTGGTTGTGCAACCTCTCTTGTTTCTCCACATTGCCATGAGTTAAGTTTCTCCTGGAAAGTGTTTAATTGAAGAAGGATGAAGCCTCAGGCAGACTTAGGTCCAATCAGCAGCTTATAGCTGTCCAGCCAAGCCCAGCCTATATCAGCCACATGTGAATGAAATCAACACCTTAGTGTTGTATGACACTGAAATTTTGTGGTTGTACATTTTGCAACAATGGCTGACTTATACTCTGGTAACTGACAACACCCATGAGAAAGGAACTGACCAGCACCTGGGGCAGATTGCTCTGTCCCTGGCTCCTCACACCTTTCCTTTGATCTGTCTGCATAAGTGATTGCTCCTTAATTTCCAGGTGTCAGCAGGTGAGTTGAGCTAAAGTTATTATCCTAGTTGTGCCATTTCACTCTTACATGTTTTTTCCATTTTTACTTTCTCTTTGTTCTAAACCTCAGTCCCAATCCAGTGCAAGGGGCTAATAGAATGTGGAACAGCATTTGGCTTCTAAAATGTCAAACTATAATGAGAAAAGGAAAACAATTATTAACAGAACCAGTCACAGACACCCATGGGGTGCATCCTTTTATCCTACACATTGTAAAGGCAATGCAGTGAGGTTATCAGCAGAGTCTAAACATCAGATGCATGACTTCAATGGAGAAGCTGTGATACAGTTTCTTAAATGCTTACTAAAAAGGACAACTTTAGTAAAAAACAAAACAGAACAAAACAACAACAAGAACCATATGCAGTTTAATTAACTCTTGTGGATAAATTCCAAACATTTTATTCTAGGGACTGCTCAAGATCCTTGTTTTAGGGACAAATTTTGGTATTTTCAACATTTTATTAACTCATGGAACTTCTGCAAAACCATTCCACAGATAATGATCTCAAGACTATACTGCTTAACTCAGTTAATCAACATTTATCAGCCATGTGCAGGAATATCTGTTAAAGACCAGGAATCCAAAGACTCATATGCATGTTTCCTGTGCTCAGCAAGTTTACAACCTAGCAGAAGAAGAGAGACACAGCATATAAATTAGTCCAGTTTAGAAGTGCTGTGACTGACCTATGGACAAGGTACTATCTAAGGGAAGAGGAATGATGTAAAACCACGCTTCAACCTAGTACCCTGTCTCCCATTGTATTTTACATACCAGACCTTTTTAGTTTCATTTTCTGCTTTGCCTGGCTTCTTGCCACCAAGTCATATACTGTCATCCCAGTTTTTCTACATAACCCACTTCCTTTTTTTTTTTTTCCAGACGTAGTTTCACTTTTGTTGCCCAGGCCGGAATGCAATGGTGCGATATTGGCTCACTGCAAACTCCGCCTCCTGGGTTCAAGTGATTCTCCTGCCTCAGCCTCCTGAGTAGCTGGGATTACAGGTGCACACTACCATGCCCAGCTAATTTTGTATTTTTAGCAGAGATGAAGTTTCACCATGTTGGTCAGGCTGGTCTTGAACTCCTGACCTCAGGTGATCTGCCCGCCTTAGCCTCCCAAAGTGCTGGGATTACAGGATTGAGCCACTGTGGCCCCCACCTCCTTTTTTTTTTCTTTTTTATTCATTAAATTCTAGGGTACATGTGCACAACGTGCAGGTTTGTTACATACTCATATTAATTTTATGAGACTACTGAAACTTTGATCCTCAAACCTTGCAAGGACAATTCATAAAAAAAAAAAAAAATACAGGCCATTCTTATTCGTGGTCTAAATGTTATCAAACTGAATTCAGAAATGTATAGCAATGTATGTAAAGGATAATACATTATGATCAAGGTGAGTTCATTCTATGAATGCAAAGTTGATTTAACATTACGAAAATACAACCCACTCAATTAATGGTTTAAAGGAGAAAACTGATACTCATGAGATTTTCTCCACCAGGTATCAAGCCTAATTATAAAGCTATTATAAGTAACTGTGTGTGTAGTATTAGAACAAAAATGGAGGCCCCAAAATTGACACTTGTGTTACTTAATGTAATAGAAATGGTATCGCATATTATTAGGGAAGGGGTGGGTATTTCAATGAACAATGCTGGGACAACTGGTCATCCATGTAGGAAAAAAATGATACAAGACCTCTATCATATCACATACAACAATTAATTACAGGATGAATTAAGATCTAAATTTGAAAGAAATGTAGTGATTTAATACTTTTTTTTTTTTTTTTGTCTGAGACAAAGTCTCACTCTCATGCAGGCTGGAGTACAGTGGCACAATCAAAACTCACTGCAGTCTCCGCCTCCCGGGTTCGGGTGATTCTCCTGCCTCAGCCTCCTGTGTAACTGAAATTACAGATGCAAGCCACCACACTTGGCTAACTTTTGTATTATTAGTAGAGACGGGGTTTTACCATGTTGGCCGGACTGATCTTGACCTCCTGACTGCAAGCGATCTGCCTGCCTCGGCCTCCCAAAGTGCCGGGATTACAGGTATGAGTCACTGCGCCTGGCCAGAAATGTAGTGATTTTAGAAATAACATAAAAAATGTATTGGGACACGATCTCAGGATTGGAACCTATGGGGAAGTGGAAGAAGCAGCACAGGACACAAGGAAAGGAAGAACTGCAATGCAGTCACAGCAAAGACCTCAGACCATCCTATGGGGCTTCTGGAGCTAGAATGGCCCTTCAAAGCCGTCCTGAATTGGGATGGAGGTCAGGGCCTTTATATACTCACATCAAACAGCCATTGGATGCAGGCCGACCCTGAGAAAGGTATGTACATTTTGGTAAGCCCTATCTTGGGGAGAAATTCAGCTGAGATCTATCTGTTGCCAACACTCTCAGTAGCTTGACAATGAGTGCTTCTGTCCTGGAGAGGGGTATCTGGGAGGCACATGATAGCATCCGCTATAGACTTCAACAAACAATTCAATAGAAAAATTCAAAAAGTCAATAAATATATGACAAAATTCTCTTATTAGTCCACAAGAAAATGCCAAAGACCCCATAAAATACACTTATACACCATTAAATTGTAAAAATTTAAAAAAGACTGTACCGTATATTTGCGCAGATGTAGAGAGATTAAAATCCTCATACACTGCTGGTGGAAATGCAAGTTCATGCAACTGCAATGAGAAACATTTTGCATAATCTAGCTAAGAACAACAAAAAAAGCAAATGCCTTTGTCTCGGCGATTTCACCCCTAGATATTTTCCTTAGAGAAATTCTTGCACATGTATACCCTCAGACATTTGAAAGAACATTCATAGAAATATTGTTTCTCTTAACATTGTTACCTCTAAACTTGAAACAACACAAGGGAACTTCAAAGCTCAATGTGATGAAAACAGGCAAAACTAAACTATGATTCAGGTTTGCATTCATCAGTGGCAAAAATATTTTTTAAACAGTATAGTACCTGTAATTTCTTTTACCACATATTATCTAGCACAGAATAGGTTCTCACATATGCTTATTAGATTGAAGTTACTTTAGGCTCTTTGATATTTTATGGTTGATATTGATGAAAAGATTTTTTCCGCCCTGCTTTACTCTTTAAAAATTAATGATTTATAGTTATCTTTCTGTTATAGTACAAGATAATCCTTGATCTAGTTGTACATAGCCTATTTAACTCCTTATTAGTTATGAATCTCTAGCCTCCCAAAAGCAGTTGCATTACAAAGCCAAGTAGGAGGAGGGGAAATTCAAAGGAGTTTAGAAAGCCTAAGAAAATAATACTAAGAGGAGGTACAATTGTTAGTTCCTTGTCCATATACAGCCCACAGAGATGCTGCATATGACCTGCAAAGTGGTTTTTTTTTTTTTTTTTCTGTTTTTGAATTTATTTACCAGCATGTTAAAATAGAGATTTCCCATTTCTCTGGAAAGAGAAAATCTGACACCAGTGAGCTGGCATTCCTCCTGGGCAACAAATTGGTAGAGCTAAGTAGGGCTGCCTTCTTCCAGGAAAACAGGCATGCCTGATTCTGCTTGCTTCACTTATATACCATGGTTCTTTTACCCTGGGTCTGTGGAATCCTGAGAGACCAGTAAATAGAATTCAAGGAGATCTGTGAACTGGGAGGAGGAAAGAAGTTATGTTGCTATTTTCATTAACCTCTAACTGAAATTTAGCATTTCTTTCTACTGTGAAAATAAACAAGCCACAGTTGTATCAATAGTACTTCCTCAACAGTGTGCGTTGCACACATTTTTATACCAATTTCATTTGTTGCAGATATCTGAAACATTTTTGATTCTCATTACCTTTTGAAAATAATGGGGACATCAGTAAGATGGTGGAATAGGACTTTTCAGTGTTTGTTCCCCTACGGAAACATCAATTTGAACAACACTACACACATGAAAATACCTTCACAAAAGCTAAGGAAACCCAGTGAACTATTACAAAACCTGGATGTAGCACAAAAATTAAAAAGATGCATTAAGGAACGTAGGGAGGGCAGTTTTATAATACCCACATCACTCTTCTTTCATACCCAGGCAGCACAGTGTGCAGAGAGATACCCTCTGCTTGGGGGAGAAGGGGGAAGTGATCACAGGACTCTGCCTTGGACCCCAACAGTGGGCTGACTCAAGTAAAACCCAGCACTGGGCATGCCCCCACAAACCAGACCCCAGGGCAGTACCCACAGACTAAGCTTCTAAGCCCACCCCAACACTAGGCCAAATCCCACAATCTTAGGCTCCAGGCATGCCAAAACAGACTTGGACTCTGGATCACCCTACCACCAGGTTAACTACAGTGGCCCCACGCTCCAGGACTGACCCCAATGGTCCTGGGTTTCAGATCCACTGCAGTGCCAGGCCATTCCCCACAGACTCAGGCTCCAGGCCAGCCCCAGGAACAGACAAACCTCCAATCCTAGTCATCATGCTGGTACCTGCAAGCCAGCCTCCATGTTGGCCCCTGTGTATACAAACTCCAAGATTACTCAGTACCAGGTCAGCCTCTGCATGCCTAGCTACAAGTCAGCTCCAGGTTTCAGACCAACCCAGAGTTGACTTGGCCAACACGTCCCCAGGCTTCAGGCCCGCTGCCAAGTCAGCACCCCTGGCCTCAAGTACCCCACTGGTACTTATGGACACAGATTCTAGGCCTGCTTAGTGCTAGGCTGGTCCTTGCCTCTACACTCTCCATGCTGGCCCTGTAGTCCCCTGCTCTAGCAAATCCAGGGTCCAATCCTGCTCCAAAAGATCCAGAGTCCAGGCCTATCAGAGACAATCCCAGTGCTGGGCCAGGCCCCAGATACCTAAGCTTCATGTCTGCCCCTATGAACTCAGGTCCCATGTGAGTCCTTGTGGTCCAAGTCCAACTCTTGCAGACCTAGCCTGTGGGCCAATACCCACACAGCTAGCTTTCGAGCTGACCTCAGAATAGTCAGGCTCCAGGTCAGTCCTACAGCCTCAGGCTCCAGACCAGATCCTGTGGCTCAAGGCTTTAGGCCAGCATGCATAATGCCAGGATCCACACCTTCTGCCACAGACCTAGACTCCATGCTTACACCTGCACCAGACTGGCTCTAGGCTAGGCCCTGTGGCCTCAGGTTCTAGTGGCCCAAGCATTCAAGTTAGCTCCATTAGACTCAAGAGTCCAGGCCTAACCCAGTGGATCCCAGTGCCAGACTGGCCTCCGTGAATCAAGGCTCAGGACCATTCCTGCAGACAGGTACTTCAGGCCAACACATGGACCTGTGTCCCAGGACTGCCCCTATGGAGTGAGGCTCCAGACCTTTTACAGTGGACCCAAGGGCCAGGCCCAGTCCCAGCTTAGTTCCTGGCTGGCCTCTGCAAACGCAGGCTCAAGGCCCACTCTTATGCCAGGTAAGCCCCTGTGGACCTAGGCTTTGAACTGGCCCCCGTGGATATAAGACAAAGGTCCCAGGCTCACCCTCCTGGATACAAGGTCTAGGCCCACTACTGCAGACCGAATTAGCTGGTTTCTCCTGGTAGATCCAAGTTCCATAACTCCCAGGCCAAACCCCATGGACTCAGATGCCGGGGCCTCTCACATGCTGACCCAGACCAGGTTACCCAAGGATTTCAGCATCAAGTCCACACTGGATGGCAGTCTCATAATCACCAGGTAGGCTGACTGGTAAAAGTTTTCTCAGAAAAAGTCAGTCTGCAAAGACTGAAATAATTACCCACTTATTCAAATGTGTGGATATTAATATACGGCAACAAGAAACATTTAAAACTGAGATGTAACACCACCAAAAGAACACAAAAATTTTCCAGTAGAAAAGTCCCCAAAATGGGGAGATATATGAACTGCCTGACAAATAATCCAAAATAATTCTTTTGAGAAACTCTGCGAATGTCAACAATACACAGAAAAAATAATTCAATGAAGTCAGAAAAGAAGTAAACAATGAAAATAAAAAATTTAAGAGAGACATTAAAATTATTTTTAAAAGTCAAAAATTCTTGAGTTGAAAAATACAACGAATGAAATGCAAATAGAGTAGCATCAGCAGCAGAACTGATCAAATAGAAGAAAGAATCAGCAAACTTGAAGATAGGTTATTGGAAGATATACAACCAAAGGGAAAAAGAGAAGAAAGAATTTTTTTAAATGAAAAAAAATGCAAATGGGATATATGTGACAACATCAAAAGAGTAAAGCATGTGTTATAAAAAAAAGAGCAAGAGAAATGAGACAAGGGATTAAAAAGCTTATTTTTAAAAAAAACCAGAAAGCTTTCCAATTCTGGGGGAAGATCTGAATGTCTAGGTACGGGAAGACCCAAGCTCTCCAGTCACATTTAATCAAAAGAAGATTACACCAAGACATAATTAAACTCAAAAGTCAAAGACAAAGAAAAATCCTGAAAGCAACAAAAGGGAAAAAAGCAAATGACTTAAAACAGTTCCAATAAGGTTAGCAATATACTTCTCAGCAGTAACCTTACGGTCCAGGATAGAGTAGGATCGCATATTCAAAGTGTTGAAAGAATACACTGTCAATCCAAAATACTGTACCTGGCGGGATCATCCAGAAATAAATAAAAACAACCACAACAACAACAAACACTTCCCCATACAAACAAAAGCTGAGGGAGTTTTTTTTTGTTTTTTGTTTTTTTAACCACCAGATCTGTGTTAAAATAAATGCTAAAGAGAGTTTGTCAAGTTGAAGAAAAGGATGCTAATTAGTAAAACAAAAATATATGAAATATAAAGCTCATTGATAAAATTACAAAGTCATATTTAGAATACTCTAATACTGTAATAATGGTGGTGGGGAAATTGCTTCTTTGTATAGTATAAGTTAAAAATTAAACTATTAAAAATAATAGCTTCGATTATGGATAAACTGTTAATGGATAGATGATCTAAAAGGATATACATATATATATACACACACATACACATACACATACATATAGACATCAAAAGTATTAAATTTTTAAATGTGAAGTAAAGGTGTTGAATTTTTTATGTGATCAAATTTATTTTGTTATCAGCTTAAAATAGACTGTTGTAAGTTGTTCTATATAAACCTTACGATACTCACAAAGCAAAAACCTGTAGTACATATACAAAAGATAAAAAGTAATAAATCAAAGCATAAGACTACAGAAAATCACCTAATCACAAAGGAAGACAGCAACAGAGAAAAAAAGAATGAAAGATTAGCAAAACCAGAAAACAAAAAAATGGAACAGGATACTTTTTACATATGAATAACTAAGTTGAATGTAAATGGATTAAGTGCTCTAATCAAAAGACATACAATGGCTAAATAAATTTTTAAAAAACATAATTTAATACATCATTCAAATAGAAAATCATAAGAAAATGTTGGACTTGAACACTAAACCAAGTGAGTTTAACAGATGTATCAATATATCAGAACATTTCACCCAATGGCAGCAGAATACACATTCAAAAGTGGTCACAGGAGGCCAGATGCGGTGGCTTATGCCTGTAATCCCAGCACTTTGGGAGGCCAAGGTGGGTGGATCACAAGGTCAGGAGATCGAGACCATCCTGGCTAACACAGTGAAACCCCATCTCTACCAAAGATACAAAAAAGTAGCTGGGTGTGGTGGCAGGCACCTGTAGTCCCAGTTACTTGGGGGGCTGAGGCCGGAGAATGGCATGAACCCGGGAGGTGGAGCTTGCAGTGAGCCGAGATCGCACCGCTGCACTCAAGCCTGGGCAATACAGTGAGACTCCATCTCAAAAAAAAAAAAAAAAACCTGTGGTTATAGTAGATAACAAAAGGGAAATCAAAACATTCCAAAACCTATGAGGAGCCACATTAAGAAAAAATAATATCACATAAACAACATCTCAAATAACTTGGGGAAAAGGCCAGATTAAAGTAATTTAGTAGAAGAAAGAAAATAACAAAAAGCAAAACATATAGTTACAGACGAGAAAAATCATACACAATCAGATCAGCAAAACCATGAGTTTGTTTTTTGAAAAGATAAAGAAAATCAACAAAACTTTGACTGAAACCATTGAAAAAGAGAGTACACAAATAAATAAAATCATAAGTAACAGAGATATTACAAGTGTGAACAGAAATACAAAGGTTCTTGTGATACTACTATGAACAATCATGCACTAGCAAATTGAGTAACCAGCAAAAATGAATATATTCTTAGAAACATATAACCTACCAGTATTAAATCATGAAGAAATAGAAAATCTGAATAGATAAAAAATGATAGTCCAGGCGCGGTGGCTTAGGCCTGTAATCCCAACACTTTGGGAAGACGAGGCGGGCAGGTCACGAGGTCAGGAGTTCAAGACCAGCCTGGCCAATATGGTGAAACCCTGTCTCTACTACAAATACAAGAATTAGCCGGGTGTTTTGGTGCATGCCTGTAGTCCCAGCTAGTAGGGAGGCTGAGGCAGGAGAATCGCTTGAACCTGGGAGGCGGAGGTTGCTACCTGAGATCACACCACTGCACTCCAGCCTGGGCCACAGAGTGATACTCCGACTATTAAAAAAAACCATAAATGGTCAACAGGTTTGTTTTTACAATCTCAACATTACTATTTATCAGGGAAATACAAATTAAAACCATGATAAGACTCGAATTGGTACTATGGCTGACTAGAGGCACCCATCACTCGCCTCCTCCACAAAAAAGGAACAAAGTAGTGAGTTAAAAATCACATATGGAATGCAGCATCCCAGAGTATACATTCAAATGTAGTAGGGAACTGACAGGGAACCTCTGAGGTACAGAAGGAGAAGAAAGTGAAGCAACTGGCCTGACCAAGATTACCTCAAAGCCAGGAAGAACTTCCCAGCACAAGGAAAGATAAAAGAGAGCTGCCCAGCAGCCCACATTCCCACCATGGACTACTGCAATGCTAGCCAAGAAGAGCCCACTGGCCCTCACAAGCACTGATATAAGGATCGGGAGATTCCTGGAGTCCATGCAATGCCATTTTCCAGAGAGGGACTTTGCACTGGGTCCTAAACAACCCCTGAAACCCAAACAGCTGCATCATGTCATCATTTTAAAAGCCCACTTCCAACCAGACTGCATTCTGTCCTGAAGCCCAACAGCCACCTATGCATCCATGGAAACCCTCTGACATCTCTGCATGCTCACAGAGAGGGCTGCAGTATTGTGACACCAACTGGGCCCAGTGATGCAGAAGGGCTCCCAACACTCTAGCCCACACAGTGTCCTAAACCCTGAAAAATGGGTGGTGAATGCCATGCAGAGGCCTAGGGATTGATATGCCCCATCTGCAACAGCTAGCAATTATGCACACCATTGAGGAGCCTGACTACAGACCTGCACCTGCTGTTGCCACCAGCACTCATATACATCATCTGGTGGCCAGTGGATCAACCCAGAGTGCCTTCTATTGACCATACCCACTCTACTCACTGCCAATGCTGCTGGTGCTGAAAGACACTGTCCAGAAACCTGGGGAACGACTCACTCTACACACCAAACTCTGCATCTATGCATGCCTTTAAGGGGCCTGAAGACAGGCCCAGCTAGTCTATTGGCACCTGCACATATCATATAGGGGTCTAGGGATGGACCTGCCCCACTAACAATCCCAGTATTTACATACACCTTTCATGATTCTAAGGATGGATGTGCCCAGCATGCCACCACCAGCACCCAGGTTTATGTGCCTTCTAGAGGCCTGAGGACTGCTCCTCCCCAATTTCAGTACTGCCAATTCTGGTGCCTATTCATGTTGCCTGGGGGTCTGAGGGTAGGCCCACAGCTGCTACTGCCATCACTGATGCCATGCAGGAAACCCAGAGGACCAAGGACACATCTGCTTACTAGGTCAACTGCTGCCATTGTTGGCACCCAGGCAAAACACATGAAGGCACAGTGACTGGCTTACAAACACCTTCTACCACCAGTGCCCACATATACCACAGAGGAGTCCAAGGACTATCACACCTGGCCCATCACCTCAACCAGTGGAGCCTGAGGGTAGGTCCACCACCTGGCAACCCCATCCCAAACCAAGCCTCACTACATACTCCACTAACAGCCACAGCCTGAAGCCTGTGGTACTCTGAGGAACTCACAGACAACACTGACACTGATTATAGCCAAAGAAATTATATGAAGACTCTACCACTGTGTTCATCCAGAATCAAAGCCTAAGTGCCTTACCCAATCAGCACTATAGATACATTGATATGGTTTGTATAATTGTCCCCTCCAAATTTCATGTTCTAATGTAATCTTCAGTGTTGGAGATGAAGAATGGTGGGTAGTGCTTAGATCATGCAGGTCAGCCAGGTGCAGTGGCTCACACCTGTAATCCTAGCACTTTGGGAGGCTGAGGTGGGCAGATCACTTGAGGTGAGGAGTTTGAGACCAGCCTGGCCAACATGGTGAACCCCATCTCTACTAAAAATACAAAAAATAATGGGAGCGTGGTGCCAACATGGTCGAATAGGAACAGATCCAGCCTCCAGCTGCCAGCATGAGTGACACAGAAGACGAGTGATTTCTGCATTTCCAACTGAGGTACCAGGTTCATCTCACTGGGGCATGTTGGACAGTGGGTACAGGGCAGTGGGTGCAGCCCAAAGAGTGAGAGTTGAAGCAGGGCAAGGCATTGCCTCACCCGGGAAGCACAATGGGGAAGGGAATTCCTGTTCCTAGCCAAGGGAAACTGTGACACACAACACCTGGAAAATCGGGTCACTCCCACCCTAATACTCCACTTTACCAAGGGTCTTAGGAAATGGCACACCAGGAGATTATATCCCACACCTGGCTCAGAGGGTCCCATGCCCACAGAGCTTCCTTCACTGCTAGCACAGCAGTCTGAGATCTAACTGCAAGAAGGCAGCAATGCTGGGGGAGGGGCGCCCACTGTTGCTGAGGCTTAAGTAGGTAAACAAAGAGGCCAGGAAGCTCGAAGTGGGTGGAGCCCACCACAGCTCAAGGAGGCCTGCCTGCCTCTGTAGACTCCACCTCTGGGGACAGGGCATAGCCAAACAAAAGGCAGCAGAACTCTCTGCAGATGTAAATGTCCCTGTCTGACAGCTTTGAAGAGAGTAGTGGTTCTCTCAGCATGGAGTTTGAGATCTGAGAACAGACAGACTGCCTGCTCAAGTGGGTCCCTGACCCCCGAGTAGCCCAACTGGGAGACATCTCCCACTAGGGGCAGACTGACACCTCACACCTCATATGGCCAGTACACCTCTGAGACGAAGCTTCCAGAGGAATGATCAGTCAGCAACATTTGCTGTTCAGCAATATTCCCTCTTCTAAAGCCTCCGCTGCTGATACCCAGGCAAACAGGGTCTGGAATGGACCTCCAGCAAAATCCAACAGACCTGCAGCTGAGGGTTCTGACTGTTAGAAGGAAAACTAACAAACACAAAGGACATCCACACCAAAATCCCATCTGTATGTCAACAGCATCGAATGCCAAAGGTAGATAAAACCACAAAGATGGGAAAAAACAGAGCAGAAAAGCTGAAAATTCTAAAAATCAGAGTGCATTTCCCCTTCCAAAGGAACGCAGCTCCTTGCCAGCAATAGAGCAAAGCTGGACGGAGAATGACTTTGACAAGCTGAGAGAGGAAGGCTTCAGGTGATCAAATTTCTCCGAGCTAAAGGAGGAAGTACGAACCCAGCGCAAAAAACTAAAAACCTTGAAAAAAGATTAGAGGAATGGCTAACTAGAATAACCAATGTAGCGAAGTCCTTAAACAACCTGATAGAGATGAAAACCATGACATGAAAACTACGTGACCAATGCACAAGCTTCAGTAACTGACTCAATCAAATGGAAGAAAGGGTATCAGTGATTGAAGATCAAATGAATGAAATGGAGCAAGAAGAGAAGTGTAGAGAAAAAAGAGTAAAAAGAAATGAACAAAGCCTCCAAGAAATATGGGACTATGTGAAAAGACCAAATCTATATCTGATTAGTGTATCTGAAAGTGATGGGGAGAATGGAACCAAGTTGGCAAACACTCTGCAGGATATTATCCAGGAGAACTTCCCCAACCTAGCAAGGCAGGCCAACATACAAATTCAGGAAATACAGAGAACTCCACAAAGATACACCTGGAGAAGAGCAACTCCAAGACATATAATTGTCAGATTCACCAAAGTTGAAATAAAGGATAAAATGTTAAGGGCAGCCAGAGAGAAAGGTTCAGTTACCCACAAAGGGAAGCCCATCAGACTAACAATGGATCTCTCTGCAGAAACTCTCCAAGCCAGAAGAGAGTGGGGGCCAATATCCAACATTCTTAAAGAAAAGAATTTTCAACCCAGAATTTCATAACCAGCCAAACTAAGTTTCATAAGTGAAGGAGAAATAAACTCCTTTACAGACAAGCAGATGCTTAGAGATTTTGTCACCACCAGGCCTGCCCTGCAAGAGCTCCTGAAGGAAGCACGAAACATGGAAAGTAACAACTGGTACCAGCCACTGAAAAAACATGCCAAAATCTAAAGACCTTTGATGCTAGGAAGAAACTGCATCAACTAATGAGCAAAATAACCAGCTAATATCATAATGACAGGATCAAGTTCACACTTAACAATATTAACCTTAAATGTAAATGGGGTAAATGCTCCAATTAAAAGACACAGACTGGCAAATTGGATAGAGTCAAGACCCATCAGTGTGCTGTATTCAGGAGACCCATCTCACACGCAGAGACACACATAGGCTCAAAATAAAGGGATGGAGGAAGATCTACCAAGCAAATGGAAAACAAAAAAAGGCAGGGGTTGCAATCCTAGTCTCTGATAAAACAGACTTTATTTTATTTTTATTTTTATTTTTTTTGAGATGGAGTCTTGCTGTGTCCCCCAGGCTGGAGTGCAGTGGCACGATCTCGGTTCACTGCAAGCTCCGCCTCCTGGGTTCACGCCATTCTCCTGCCTCAGCATCCTGAGTAACTGGGACTACAGGCGCCCGCCACCGCGCCTGGCTAATTTTTTATATTTTTAGTAGAGATGGGGTTTCACAGTGGTCTCAATCTCCTGACCTTGTGATCTGCCCGCCTCAGCCTCCCAAAGTGCTGGGATTACAGGTGTGAGCCACCGCGCCCGGCCAATAAAACAGACTTTAAACCACCAAAGATCAAAAGAGATAAAGAAGGCCATTACATAATGGTAAAGGGATCAATTCAACAAGAAGAGCTAACTATCCTAAATATATATGCACCCACTACCGGAGCACCCAGATTCATAAAGCAAGTCCTTAGAGACTTACAAAGAGACTTAGATTCCCATACAATAATAATGGGAGACTTCAACACCCCACTGTCAACTATTAGACAGATCAATAAGACAGAAAGATAACAAGGATATCCAGGAATTGAACTCAATTCTGCACCAAGAGGACCTAATAGACATCTACTGAACTCTCCACCCGAAATCAATAGAATATACATTCTTCTCAGCACCACTTCACACTTATTCCAAAATTTACCACATAGTTGGAAGTAAAGCACTCCTCAGCAAATGTAAAAAAACAGAAATTATAACAAACTGTCTCTCACCACAGTGCAATCAAACTAGAACTCAGGATTAAGAAACTCAATCAAAACCCCTCAACTACATGGAAACTGAACAACCTGCTCCTGAATGACTACTGGGTATATAGCAAAATGAAGGCAGAAATAAAGATGTTCTTTGAAACCAATGAGAACAAAGACACAACATACCAGAATCTCTGGTACACATATAAAGCAGTGTATAGAGGGAAATTTATAACACTAAATGCCCACAAGAGAAAGCTGGAAAGATCTAAATTGACACCTTAACATCATAATTAAAAGAACTAGAGAAGCAAGAGCAAACACATTCAAAAGCTAGCAGAAGGCAAGAAACAACCAAGATCAGAGCAAAACCGAAGGAGATAGAGACACAAAAAAATCTTCAAAAAATCAATGAATCCAGCTGTTGGTTTTTTGAAAATATCAACAAAATTGATAGACCCCTGGCAAGACTAACAAAGAAGAAAAGAGAGAAGAATCAGATAGATGCAATAAAAATGATAAAGGGGATATCACCACTGACCCCACAGAAATACAAACTACCATCAGAGAATACTATAAACACCTCTATGCAAATAAACTAGAAAATCTAGAAGAAATAGATAAATTCCTGGACACATACACTCTCCCAAAGCTAAGCCAGGAAGAAGTTGAATCCCTGAAAAGACTAATAACAGGCTCTGAAATTGAGGCAATAATTAATAGCCTACCAACCAAAAAAAGTCCAGGAGCAGACAGATTCACAGCCGAATTCTACTAGAGGTACAAGGAGGAGCTGGTAACATTCCTTCTGAAATTATTCCAATCAATAGAAAAAGAGGGAATCCTCCCCAACTCATTTTATGAGGCCAACATCATCCTGATACCAAAGCCTGGCAGAGACAAAAAAAAAAAAAGAAAAAAAAAAAGAGAATTTTAGGCCAATATCCCTGATTAACATCGATGGAAGCATCCTCAATAAAATACTGGCAAACCAAATTCAGCAGCAGATCAAAAAGCTTATCCACCATGATCAAGTGGGCTTCATCCCTGGGATGCAAGGCTGGTTCAACATATGCAAATCAATAAATATAATCCAGCATATAAACAGAACCAAAGACAAAAACCACATGATTATCTCAATAGATGCAGAAAGGGCCTTTGACAAAATTCAACAGCCCTTCATGCTAAAAACTCTCAATAAATTCGGTATTGATGGAACGAATCTCAAAATAATAAGAGCTATTTATGACAAACTCACAGCCAATATCATACTGAACGGGAAAAAACTGGAAACATTCCCCTTGAAAACTGGCACAAGACAGAGATGCCCTCTCTCATCACTCCTATTCAACACAGTGTTGGAAGTTCTGGACAGGGCAATCAGGTAAAGGAAATAAATAAAGGGTATTCAATTAGGAAAAGAGGAAGTCAAATGGTCCCTGCTTGCAGATGACATGGTTGTATATTTAGAAAACCCCATTGTCTTGGTCCAAAATCTTCTTAAGCTGATAAGCAACTTCATCAAAGTCTCAGGACACAAAATCAATGTGCAAAAATCACAAGCATTCTTATACACCAATAACAGACAAACAAAGAGCAGAATCATGAGTGAACCCCCATTCACAATTGCTTCAAAGAGAATAAAATACCTATGAATCCAACTTACAAGGGATGTGAAGGACTTCTTCGAGGAGAACTACAAACCACTGCTCAATGAAATAAAAGAGGACACAAAGAAATGGAAGAACGTTCCATGCTCATGGATAGGAAGAATCAATGTCATGAATATGGCCATACTGCCCAAGGTAATTTATAGATTCAATGTCATCCCCATTAAGCTACCAATGACTTTATTCACAGAATTGGAAAAAAATACTTTAAAGTTCATATGGAACCATAAAAGAGCCCACATTGCCAAGACAATCCTAAGCCAAAAGAAGAAAGCTGGAAGCATCATGCTACCTGACTTCAAACTATGCTACAAGGCTACAGTAACCAAAACAGCATGGTACTGGTGCCAAAACAGAGATATAGACCAATGGAACAGAACAGAGCCCTCAGGAATACCACACATCTACAACCATTTGATCTTTGACAAACCTGACAAAAACAACAAATGGGGAAAGGATTTCCTATTTAATAAATGGTGCTGGGAAAACTGGCTAGCCATAAGTTGAAAGCTGAAACTGGATCCCTTCCTTACACTTTATACAAAAATTAATTCAAGATGGATTAGAGACTTAAATGTTAGACCTAAAACCATAAAAACCCTAGAAGAAAACCTAGGCAATACCATTTAGGACATAGACATGGGTAAGGACTTCATGTATAAAACACCAAAAGCAATGGCAACAAAAGCCAAAATTGACAAATGGGATCTAATGAAATGAAAGAGCTTCTGCACAGCAAAAGAAACTACCATCAGAGTGTACAGGCAACCTACAGGCTGGGAGAAAATTTTTGCAATCTACTCATCTGACAAAGGGCTAATATCCAGAACCTACAAAGAACCCAAACAAATTTACAAGAAAAAAACAAACAACTCCATCAAAAAGTGGGCAAAGGATATGAACAGACACTTCTCAAAAGAAGACATTTATGCAGCCAACAGACACATGAAAAAATGCCCATCATCACTAGCCGTCAGAGAAATGCAAATCAAAACCACAACGAGATACCATCTCACACCAGTTAGAATGGTGATCATTAAAAAGTTGGGAAACAACAGGTGCTGGAGAAGATGTGGAGAAATAGGAACACTTTTAACACTGTTGGTGGGACTGTAAACTAGTTCAACCATTGTGGAAGACAGTGTGTTGATTCCTCAAGGATCTAGAACTAGAAATACCATTTGACCCACACATCCCATTACTGGGTATGTACCCAAAAAATTATAAATCATGCTGCTATAAAGACACATGCACACGTATGTTTACTGCGGCACTATTCACAATAGCAAAGACTTGGAACCAACCCATATGTCCATCAATGATAGACTGGATTATGAAAATGTGGCCCATATACACCATGGAATACTGTGCAGCCATAAAAAAAAGGATGAGTTCATGTCCTTTGTTGCGACATGGATCCAGCTGGAAACTGTCATTCTCAGCAAACTATTGCAAGAACACAAAACCAAACAGCGCATGTTCTCACTCATAGGTGGGAATTGAACAATGTGAACACTTGGGCACAGGGTGGGGAACATCACACACCGGGGCCTGTTGTGAGGTTGGGGGAGGCGAGAGGGATAGCATTAGGAGATATACCTAATGTAATTGATGAGTTAATGGGTGCAGCACACCAACATGGCACATGTATACATATGTAACAAACCTGCACATTGTGCACATGTACCCTAGAACATAAAGTATAATAATAAAAAAAAACCTAAAAAAAAGAAACCTAAATTTAGCCAGATGTTGTGGCAGGCACCTGTAGTCCCCACTACTTGGGAGGCTGAGGCAGGAGAATCACTTGAACCCAGGAGGCAGAAGTTGCAGTGATAATGCCACTGCACTCTAGCCTGAGTGACACCTGGGTGACAGAGTGAGACTCCATCTCAAAAAACAAATAAAATAAATACAAAACGAAAAGAGTAGATCACGGGAGTGGAACCCTCATGAGTGGTTTTGCGAATAGTTGTGGTGATGAGTGAATTCTTCCTTTGAGTTTAGGCTCTGATTGTATAAAAGTGTGTGGCACCTGCCCCTCTCCCTTGCTCCCTCTCTTGCTATGTGATATGCCTACTGCTTCTTCACCTTCTGCTATGATTGTAAGTTCCCTGAGGCCATCACCAGAAGCAAGATGCCATTGCCATACTTCCTGTACAGCCTGCAGAACCATGAGCCAAATAAGCTACTTTTCTTTATAAATCACACAGTCTTAGGTATTCCTTTATAGCAACAGAAGAAAAAATGTAATATAGAAAATTGATATTGAGGAGTGGGGCATTCCTATAAAACTACCTGAAGATGTGGAAGCACCTATGGAACTGTGTAACAGGCAGAAGTTGCAAGAGTGTGGAAAGCTGAAAAGGAGAAAGATGAGGTAAAGTTTGCCCTGCTCAACCTTGGGATGCTGTTCCCCACATCCTAACTGCTCCAGCTCCAGCTGCAGCTCAGAGGACTCCAGACAGATCTTGGGCATCTGCTCCAGTGGGTCCAAGCTGTAGATCTTTGCAGCTTCCTTGTGACATTAAGTCTGTGGTCACACAGAATTCAACAGTGAGGGGGACTTGGTAGCTTCTGACTGGATTTCAGAGGATACATCAGAAAGCCTGGGTGCCTAGGCAGAAACCTGCCACAGGGGAAGAACCCCCACAGAGTGACTCCACTAGGGCAATGCTATTGGGAAGCATAGGCTTGCAGTCCCCACACAGGGTCCTCACTGGGATACTGGCTAGTGGAGCTGGGGGAAGGGTATTGCTGCCCTCCATATCCCAGAATGCTAACCTGACTGACAGCTCGCACCTTCTGCCTAGAAAAGCTGCAAGCATTTAACTCCAACCCATGAGAGCAGCCACATGGATTACGTTCTGCAAAGCTATATGAGTGGGGCTGCCCAAGGCCTTGAAAGTCAATCCCTCACACCAGGATGTGGGATATGGGGTCAAGGATTATGTTAAAGCTTTAAGAGATTTAATGTCTGCCCTGCTGGATTTCAGACTTATGTGGGGCCTATTGTCCCTTTCATTTGGCTGATTTCTCCCTTTCGGAATGTGAATGTTTACTCAATGCCTGTACCACCATTGTATCTTGGAAGTAACTAACTTGTGTATTTGTGTGTGTGTGTGTGTGTGTGTGTTTCTTATCTCACAGGCTCATTGGAAGTAACTCATCTCCAGACGAAACTTTGGGCTTGAGAACTGAGACTTTTGAATTAATGCTGGAATAAGTTAAGACTTTGAGGTACCATTGAGAAAGGATTATTGTATTTTGCAATATGAGAAAAATATGAGATTTGGGGTCCAGGAGTGCAATGATATGTTTTGGATGTCTGTTCCCTCTAAATGTGTTGAAATGTAATCTCCACTGTTGGAGGTGAGACCTGATGGGAAGTGTTTGAATCATGCGGGCAGATCCATCATCTTCTTGGTGATGAGTAAGTTATTTCTCTGAGTTTATACAACATCTTGCTGTTTAAAAGTGTGTGGAATCTTTCCCCTCTATCTCTTGCTCCCCCTCTCACTATATGATATGCCTACTCTTTCACATTCCACCATGATTGTAAGCTTCCTGAGATCCCCCTAGAAGCAGATACCAGCTGTATGTTTCTTGTACAGTGTATTAGTTCACTACTGCCCAGTGTGAAAATTGAAAATTGTTCTAGTTAGTTTTCATGCTGTATTAGTGTTAGTTAGTTTTCATGCTGCTGATAAAGTATTAGTTAGTTTTCATGCTGCTGATAAAGACATACCTGAAACGGGGAAAAAAAGGTTTAATTGGACTTACAGTTCTATATAGCTGAGAAGGCCTGAGAATCATGGTGGGAGGTGAAAGGCACTTCTTATACGGCGGCAGCAAGAGGAAAATGAGGAAGAAGCAAAAGTGGAAACCTCTGATAAACCCATCAGATCTCATGAGACTCATTCACTATCACAAGAACAGTCCAGGAAAGACCCATCCCTATAATTCAATCATCTCCCATCGGGTTCCTCCCATGACACGTGGGAATTGTGGGAGTTACAATTCAAGATCAGATTTGGGTGGAGGCACAGACAAATCATATCATACAGCCTGCAGAACTGTGAGCCAAAATAAGCCATGTTTTTCTTTATAAATTACTCAGTCTCAGATATTCCTTGACAGAGATGGAAACATACTAACACATACATCTATAGGAAAACATCCTTTTCTGACAAAGGAAATCAATGTAATTGGAAGGAATGACTGTTACATGCAGATAAAAATGTAAGGATACAAGAAACATTAAAATATTGTTTTAAATGACACCTCTAAAGAAACACAACAATTCTCCATCAAAGAATTTCAACAAAAAAGAAGTGTACAAAATTGCTGAAGAAGAATTCAAAATAATATTAATGAAGCTCAGTGATATACAAGAGAACACAAATAAATAATGCAAACAAGAAATATTTATGATTAAAATGAGAAATTCAATAAAGAGATAGATATCATTTAAGAAGAACCAAACAGAAACCCTGGAACTGAAAACAATCAATAAATGAAATTAAAAATACAATGGAGACCTTCAACAATAGACCAGATTAAGCAAAATATAGTAATTTTAGACTTGAATACAGGTCTTTTGAAATAACCCATACAAATAAAAAGAGTAAAAGAATAAAAAAGAATGAAAAAAGCTTATTTTAGAGATGGAACACAATAAAGCAAAAAAGTATTCTAAATTTGGGTGTTCCAGAAGGAGAATAGATGGGCAAGGGCATAGAAAGCCTATTTAATAAAATAATACCTGAACACTTACCAAATATTGCAAGAGATGTAGACATCCAGATACAAGAAGCTCAAAGACCCCCAAATACATTCAACACAAATATTTCTTCAAGACACACTGTAGTCAAACTGTCAAAGACACTGATAATTCTAAAACACCAAAATAAGTGTCAAGTCACATATAAGGAAATCCCCATCAAACCGACATTGGGTTTTGTTGCAGAAATCTTACAGGTCAAGAGAGAATAGGACCACATATTCAAAGTGTTGAAAGAAAAACTAACATCCAAGAAGATTATATCTAGCAAAGCTATCCTTCAAAACACAAAAGCAAAATAAATTATTCCCCAGGCAAGCAAAAACTGAGGGCATTCATTACCACTACACTGGTCCTATTTAAAAAATGGTTAAGGAATTTCTACATCTGGAAGTGAACAGGTGATATAGGCCATCACGAAAACACACAAAAGTATAAAACTCATTGGTAGAGCAGACACATAAATGAGAACAAGAAAGGAGTCAAACAATAGCACTACGAGAAACCACTAAACAGCAATAATAAATAATAAGAAAGGAAGAAAGGAGGAAAGGATCAAAGGATATACAAAGAAACCCATAAAACAATCAACAAAGAACAGAAATAATTTCTCAACTATCAATAATAACCTTGAATGTAAACACATTAAATTTCCAATTTAAAAATATAGACTGGATACATGGATGTAAAAACATGACCCAACTATATGATTCCTATAAGACACTCATCTCACCTGTAGAGACACATGTAGACTGAAAGTAAAGAGGAAAAACAATATTCCATGCAAACAGAAACCAAAAGTGAGCAGGAGTATCTATACTTACATCATATAAAATGGACTTCAAGTCAAAAACAGTAAAAGAAGACAAAGAAGGCTATTATATAATCATAAAGGGATCAGTTCAGCAAGAGGACATAACAATCATAAATACATATACACTCAACATTAAAAGCACACAGGTATATAAAGCAAATATTATTATCTCTAAAGGAAGAGATAGACTCTAATACAATAAAGATTGGGGAATTCAACAACTCATGCTCGGCAACAGAAGATCATTTAGAGAGAAAATCAACAAAGAAACACTGAAATTAAAGTGCACTTTAGACCAAATGGAACTAACAAATAATTACAGAACATTTTATTCAAAAGCTGAAGAATAAACACTCAGAATATAAAACATTCTCCATAATAGATCGTATGTTAGGTCATAAAACAAGTTTTAAGAAATTAAAATAAAATTGCATCAAGTGTCTTATCAGACAAAAATGGAACAAAACCAGAAATCAATATCAAAAGAAACTTTAGAAACTGTACAAGGCTCAATGTGCATGCCTGCCCGTGCTCTGCATATTCACTTCTGCCAGGGCCAGGCCAGGACGGGAAGAGGAAGGCTTCTGGCATTTGTGTATGGGCCAGCATTGATGCAAGCACTGCAGGAGCCCTGACTCCACAGCATGTTTGAGCTCATTCCTCTCCAGCTTCTCTGCAGTTGGGAGCTGTTTGTTCATGGACACCGAACCCCACCAGAGTAGTCTGTGGCCCAGCAGCCACACCCACAGCTCAGTATCTTGGAAGTCTTTCGAGATACCTGATGATGTACCTCTACCAGCGGACTGGGAGATAGCAAAAATATCTTCTGGTCAGAGATACTTCTTAAATCACATTGATCAGACAAGAATGTGACAGGACCCCAGGAAGGCCATGTTCTTTCAGATGAATGTTACAGCCCTCACCAGTCCTTCAGTGCAGCAGAATATGATAAACTCAGCCTGAGATCCTCTTCCTGATAGATGGGAACAAGCCATGACTCAGGATGGAGAAATTTACTACATAAACTATAAGAACAAGACCACCTCTTGGCTAGACCCAAGGCTTGACCCTCGTTTTGGTAAAGCCATTAACGAGAGAATCAGTCAGAGTGCTCCAGTGAAACAGCCACCACCCCTGGCTCCCCACAGACCACAAGGAGGCGTCATGGATATTGGCAACCTCAACCAGCAGCAACAGATTCCACTGCAGCAATTGCAGATGGAGAAAGAGAAAGTGCAACTGAAACAGCAAGAACTACCTTGGCAGGAGTTAGTGTTCTGTAGCCAGTTACCAACACCGGACCAGAATGGTGGGACTCAAAATCCAGTAACTTCCCCTGAGATGTCTCAGGAATTGAGAAAAATGATGACTAAGAGCTCAGATGCCTTTCTTAACAGTGGCACCTATCACTGTCAAAACGAGAGTACAGACAGTGGACTAAGCATGAGCAGCTACAGTGTCCCTGACATCCCCAATGACTTCCTGAACAGCATTGATGAGATGGATACAGGTGATACTATCAAACAGAGAACTCTGCCCTCACAACAGAACCATTTCCCAAACTACCTCGAAGCCATTAGTGGTACAAATGAGGACCTTGGAACACTGGAAGGAGATGGAATGAACATAGGAGAGGAGTTGATGCCAAGTCTGCAGGAAGCTTTGTGTTCTGACATCCTTAATGACATGGAATCTGTTTTGGCTCCTACAAAGCTAGATAAAGAAAGCTTTCTTACATAGTGATAGAGACCTAAGATAGACTGAATTCTAAATCTATGGAGGATCTAAAGAAATAAGACATATATGCCTGAAATTTCCAAGTAAGCCAGTTGCAGTTTTCTGTCAATACAGAAAAAGTCGAACAAATGTCCAGCAAGACTCTTTCATCCACTATTTTGCTCTTCTTTGTCTATTGCTGCTGTTAATATATTGTTGACCTCTTTCACAGCTGGCCCTAAGGGAATCAAAAAGAAAAAAAAATGGTTTCTTTTGCTATTATAACTACTATTCATTCTGGGGACTTGGGAAGCGAGCCTGTTTGGATGATGGATGCCATTCCTTTTGCTTAGTTAAATGTTCACTGATTGACTGGGCATAGTGGCTCATGTCTGTAATCCCAGCACTTTGGGAGGCCAAGGTGGGCAGATCACCTGAGGTCAAGAGTTCAAGACCCACTTGGCCAACATGGTGAAACCATGTCTCTACTAAAATACAAAAATTAGCTGGGCTTGGTGGTGGGCGCCTGTAATCTCAGCTACTGGGGAGGCTGAGGCAGGAGAATTGGTTGAACCCAGGAGGCAGAGGTTGCAGTGAGCTGAGATCACACCCACTGCACTCCAGCCTGGGTGGCAGAGCCAGACTCTGTCTCAAAATAAATAAATAAATAAATAAAATAAAAAAGTTTACCTATCATTTTAAGTAAATACTCTGACTTAGAAATCAAATGCTTCATGTCACAGTTTGTTCAACAATTGTTTCTTCAGCTGCCTTTGGTCAATGTAAAAACATGACTTACTGGTCTGACAAGCCAAAAATGTTAATTCCGATATTAAGTACTTAATGCTGATTTGAAGAGATAACTGAAACCAAGGCTGAAGACTGTTTTTCTTTCAGTGTTTTCTTTTCCTTCTAGGGTTATCATTGGTCACATAGTGACCTAAAATAAAAGGAGGGACCACTTTTAATTTCAGGAGCTTATAAAGTGTGAGACAATTTCCATAGAAATATATTAATTATTGCCACATAGTCTAGTATAGGTTTTGGTGAATAATTTTGTGGGTGTGAGTTTTGTTTTGTTTCATTGTTTTTTGTTTTTTGTTTTTTGTTTTTTCTTTTGCTTGGTTGGTTAGTTTTGTTGAAAGCTAGGCAAATGATCATTTAGCAAATCTGTTCATAGTTGTAGCTCGAGACGGTTATTGTAGTTGTTTTGGCAAAATCTTCATTTCCTGTTTTTTAACCATATTATTTAAATCTTGATTATATGTTCTCTCTTTTACACACACACACACACACACACACACACGTAATGTTTATAATAGTGTGATAGTGGAATGTATCTTTTTTTTTTTTTTTAAGGTTTCCCTACTTTCCAACTAATTTTTAAAATGGTAGCTTTGTATGCAAAGCTGGTAGTTTATATTTCACTCACAGTTTAAATTTGGTTGGGGCAGTCTGCAGATGTTAGAAATATTTTCGTGTTCTAGAAAGGGCTGTTGCTATGGATAGTGCCTAGGGAAGTACTCTATGCCCTCTGGGCGTACAATACATTATATCTGATACATTGGAAAGGTACAAACAAGAAATGGCTTTATTTTCCCTCCTTGGACTATATTGGACTAATTTTTAAGTCTTGGTGGAAAATCACTGAGTAGGTTCATAATGTGCCTGACAGATTGGTAGTTGTTTACCTTCATTTAGCTTTGGAAGTTTACCTTCCAAAGTTCACCTTCACCTTGGTTTTGGAAATAAATTCTAGTTTGTAGTTCTCATTTGTAATGAACACATTAAAGACTGAAATATTGCCTTCAAGATTGTTCTTACTTGTAAGACTTGCTCCTACTTCTGTATGCTTAAAATTGACTCTGGATAGAATACTATAAGGTCATGATTTAGCTGGAAAAGTGATCAGATTAATAAATGTATATTGGTAGTTATATTAAGAAATAGAGATAATCATGATGATATATTTATTTTTACAGGATGATATGTAATTAAAGTACATGTCTACAGGAGTAATAATGATTTCCAAAGAGTATTTTTAAAGGAAAAGAAATGAGCATGAATTAACTCTGCAATATAAGCTATGAAGTAATAGTTGGTTGTAAATTAAAGTGGCACCAGCTAGCACCTCTATAATTCAAGGGTCTTTCAATGTTTCTAAAATAAGCCCTTATTTTTAAGGGGTTCTAACATACAAAATCTCTTTTCCTGGAAAAAATTGCTATGAAAAGCCTCAGATTGGAAAGATAGATTTTTTTTCCCCGATTACAAAAATCTAAGTATTTTGGCCCTTCAATTTGGAGGAGTGCAAAAATTGGAAGTAAGAAGTTTTAAGTACTTTCAGTGCTCAAAAAACGTGCAATCACTGTGTTGTATATAATAATTCATAGCTCAATCACTCGTAATAATTGACTCTAGACTTTTATTGAGAAAACAGCAGAAAGATTAAACCTTGATTTCAGTTTGAGGGAAAATGGCCACTGTACAGATGGAGTTTTAGAGTAGTAATGAAATTCTACCTAAAATGCAATATTGAGTATTTTAATTATACAGCATATTGGTGGGTTTTTTTAATGTGCAGAGGATCAAAGCTACTTGGAAGGAGTGCCTATAATTTGCCAGTAAGCCACAAATTAAGATTGTACCTTGTATATCAGAAGAGTAGTTAGCTTAGGGGGAAGGTGAGAAGGTGTGGGGGGATATTAAGATTTAGTAGGATCTTGATAGAGAAATTTATAAACTTTTTTATCTTTAATAAAGACTTTTCTTTTATCTTGCTGTCATTAAAGGCAGTTGTTCCTAAAATTCCAATCATTTAAGTACACCCACAAAATAAGAATATGGATATCTTTATTTTCCATTTGCCCAGTTATACCTCAAGGTTGTAGCAGTACTGTGATACCTGACACAGTGCTTTGATTTTATGATACCCTCTGTACTGACCTGAAGGAGACTTAAGAGTCCTTTCTTTTGAATGTCAGTCATAGCCTTGATGTGGTCTCTTGTTTTGTGTCCTAGTTCTTAATGTAAAAGTGCTTAACTGCTCCTTGGTTGTATTGGGTAGCATTAGGATAAGATTTTACATGGGTATTATTAACTGAAAAGAATACAAATGTAAAAAGCTGGTAAATTTAAAGATTATAAAATTTTTTTATTGTAAAAGCAATTCAAGAATATTCATTTGCCCAGTTATACCTCAATGTTGTAGCAGTGCTGCAATACCTGACACAGTGCTTTAGTCTATAATGATCAGTAATGTTGAGCTTTTATTCATGTTTATTGGCTGCATGTATGTTTTCTTTTGAGAAGTATCTGTTCGTGTCATTTTCCCACTTTCTAATGGGGTTGTTAGTTTTTTTCTTGTAAATTTTTTAAGTTCCTTGTAGACTCTGGATATTAGACCTTTGTCATATGGATAGATTGCAAAAGTGTTCTCCCCTTCTGTAGGTAGTCCGTTCATCTGATGATAGCTTATTTTGCTGTGCAGAAGCTCTTTAGTTTCATTAGATCCCATTCTTCAATTTTTACTTTTGTTGCAATTGCTTTTAGCATTTTCATCATGAAACATTTGCCTGTGCTGATGTCCTGAATGGTATTGCCTAAATTTTCTTCTAGGGTTTTTATAGTTTCAGGTTTTGCATGTAAGTCATTAATCAATCTTGAGTTAATTTTAGTATAAGGTTTAAGGAGGGGTTCAGTTTTTAATTTTCTGCATATAGCTAGCAAGTTTCCCCAGAGCCACTTATTAAATAGGGAGTCCTTTCCCCATATCTTGTTTTTGTCAGGTTTGTCAAAGATCACTTGGTTGTATGTGTTTGGCCTCATTTCTGAGTTCTCTATTGTGTTCCATTAGTCTATGTGTCTGTTTTTGTACTAGTACCATGGTGTTTTGGTTACTGTAGCCTTGTAGTATAGTTTGAAGTTGGGTAGCATAATGCTTCTAGCTTTGTTCTTTTTGCTTAGGATTGCCTTGGCTATACAGGCTCTTTTTTGGTTCCATATGAATTTTAAAATATTTTTTTTCTAATTCTGTGAAAAATGTTAATGGGACTTTAGTGGAAGTAGCGTTGAATCTATGAATTACTTTGGGCAGTATGGCCATTTTTATGATATTGATTCCTTCTATCCAAGAGCGTGGAATGTTTTCCCATTTGTTTGCGTTCTCTCTGATTTCCTTGTGCAGTGGTTTATAGTTGTCCTTTAAGAGGTCTTTCACTTCCTTTGTTAGCTGTATTCCTAGGTATTTTATTCTCTTTGTAGCAATTGTGAATGAGAAATCATTCATGGTTTGGCTTTCTGCTTGCCTGTTGTTGGCGTACAGAGATGCTAGCAATTTTTGGACATTGATTTTGTACCCTGAGACATTACTGAAGTTGCTTATCAGGTTAAGAAGATTTTGGGCTGAGATGATGGGGTTTTCTAGATATAGAATCATCATATGCAAACAAAGATAATTTGACTTCTTCTCTGCCTATTTGAATACCCTTTATTTATTACTCTTGCCTGATTGCTCTGGCCAGAACTTCCAACAACATGTTGAATAAGAGTGGTAAGAGACAGCATCCTTGTCTTATGCCAGTATTCAAGGGGAATGCTTCCAGGTTTTGCTCATTTAGTATGATAATTGGCTGTAGGTTTGTTGTATATGGCTCTTTTATTTTGAGGTATGTTCCTTCGATACCTAGTTTATTGAGACTTTTTAACATAAACTGATGTTAAATTTTATCAAAGGCCTTTTCTGCATCTATTGAGATAATCATGTGGTTTTCGTATTTAGTTATGTTTATATGATGAATTACATTTATTGATTTGTGTATGTTGAACCAACCTTGCGTCTCGGGGATGGAGCCAATTTGTTCATGGTGGATATGCTTTTTGATATGTTGACGGATTCAGTTTGCTAGTATTTCATTGATGATTTTTGAATTGATGTTCATTAGGGATATTGGCCTGAAGTGTTTTTATTTTTATTTTTGTCTCTGCCAGGTTTTGGTGTAAGAATGATGCTGGCCTCTTAAAATGAGTTAGGGGGGAGTCCCTCCATTTCAATAGTTTAGAATAGTTTCAGTAGAAATCATACCAGCTCTTCTTTCTACCTCTGGTAGAGTTCAGCTTTAAATCTACCTGGTCCTAGGCTTTTTTTTGGTTGTGTTTGTTCAGTAGAAATTGTACCAGCTCTTATTCCTAACTCTGGTAAAATTCAACTGTAAATTCGACTGATCCTGGGCTTTTTTTTTTTTTTTTTTTTTTTTTTTTTTGCGGAGGGGGGGTTGTAGGCTATTTATCAATGCTGGAATTTCAGAACTCATTATTGGTCTATTCAGGGATCCAATTTCCTCCTGGTTCAGTCTTGGGAGGGGATATGTGTCAGAAATTTGACCATTTCTTCTAGATTTTCTAGTTTGTGTGCGTAGAGGGGTTTATAGTATTCTCTAACGGTTGTTTGCATTTCTGCAGGATCAGTGATGATATCCCTTTAATTTTTATTTTGTGTTTGGTTCTTCTCTCTTTTCTTCATTAGTGTAGCTAGCGGTCTATTTATTTTATTAATTTTTTTCAAAAAACTGGCTCCTGGATTCATTGATTTTTTTGAAGTGTTTTTTGTGTCTCTCTCTCCTTCAGTTCCACTTTGATCTTGGTTATTTCTTGTCTTCTGCTAGCTTTTAGGTTTGTTTGCTCTTGGTTCTCTAGTTATATTAGTTTAGATGGTAGTTTGTTGATCTGAGATCTTTCTAGATTTTTGATGTGGGTATTTGCTGCTATAAGTTTCCCTTTTAACACTGTTTTAGGCTGGGCACGGTGGCTCATGCCTGTAATCCCAGCACTTTGGGAGACCAAGCCAGGCATATCACCTGAAGCCAGGAATTTGAGACCAGCCTGACCAACATGGCAAAATCTCATCTCTACTAAAAATACAAAAATCAGCTGGCTGTGGTGGCATGAACCTGTAATCCCAGCTACTTAGGAGGCTGAAGTAGGAGAATTGCTTGAACCCGGGAGGTGGAGGTTGCAGTGAGCCAAGATCATGCCACTGCACTCCAGACTGGGAGACAGAGAGAGACTCCATCTCAAAAAACAAAAACACTGTTTTAGCTGCATCCCACGGATTCTGGTACATTATTTTCTTTTCTCATTAGTTTCAAATAACTTCTTGATTTCTGCCTTAATTTTATTATTCACACAAGAGTCATTCAGGATCAGGTTTTTCAATTTCCATGTAGTTGTGTGGTTTTCGGTGAATTTATTAATCTTGAGTTTTAATTTGATTGTGTTGTGGTATAAGAGACTTTTTGTTAGGATTTCAATTTTTTACATTTGCTGAGGAGTGGTTTCCTTCCAATTATATGATCAATTTTAAAGTAGTTGCCATGTGGCAATGAGAAGAATGTATATTCTGTTGTTTTGGTGTGGACAGTTCCATAGATATTTATCAGGTCTGCTTGATCCAGAGCTGAGTTCAGGACCTGAATATCTTTGTTAATTTTCTGTCTTGCTGATCTCTGTAATACTGTCAGTGGGGTGTCAAAGTCTACCAACATTATTGTGTGGGAGTCTGAGTCTCTTTGAAGGTCTCTGAGAACTTGCTTTATGAATCTGGGTGCTCCTGTATTGGATGCATATGTACTTAGGATAGTTATCTCTTCTTGTTGAATTGAACCCTTTACCATTACTTAATGCCATTCTTTCTCTTTTTTGATCTTTGTTGGTTTAAAGTCTGTTTTGTTGGAAGCTAGAATTGCAACCCCTGTTTTTTTCCCATTTTACATTTGTTTGGTAAATTCTCCTCCATCCCTTTATTTTGAGCCTATATGTGTCTTTGCAAGTGAAATGGATCTCTTGAAGACAGCATATTGATGAGGCTTGACTTATCATCTAGCTTGCCATTCTGTGCCTTTTAATTGGGGCATTTAGTCCATCTACATTTTCAGTTAATATTCAATATTTTTATGTGTGAATTCAAGCCTGTCATCATGATGGTAGCTGGTTGTTTTGCAGACTTGTTTATTCAGTTGCTTCATGGTGTCACTGGTCTGTGTACTTCAGTGTGCTTTTGTAGTGACTGATAATGGTTTCTCCTTTTCATATTTCGTGTTTCCTTCAGGAGCTCTTGCAAGGCAGTCCTGGTCATGACAAAATTCCCTCAGCATTTGCTTGTTTAGCTTATGAAGCTAGTTTGGCAAGATATAAAATTCTGGATTGTAAATTATTTATTTAAATGTTGAATATTGGCCCCCAGTCTTTTCTGGCTTGTAGGGTTTCTGTTGAGAGGTCCACTATTAGGCTTATGGGCTTCTCTTTGTAGGTGACCTGGCCTTTCTCTCTGGCTGCCCTTAATGTATTTTCTCTCATTTTAACCTTGGAGAAGCTGAAGATTATTTGTCTTGGGGTTAATCTTCTCATGGAGTATCTTACTGGATTTCTCTGGGTTTCCTGAATTTAAATGTTGGTCTGTCTTGCTAGATGGGGGAAGTTCTCCTGGATGATATTCTGATGTATGTTTTCCAACTTGGTTCTGTTCTCCCCATTTCTTTCAGATGCCCCAATCAGTTGTAGCTTCAGTCTTTTTACATAATTCCATATTTCTTGGAGGTTTCATTTATTCCTTTTCATTCTTTTGTCTCACTTCTTGTCTTCTTGTCTTATTTCAGAAAGATAGTCTTCAAGCTCTGAGATTCTTTCCTCTGCTTGATCTAGTCTGCTGTTGATACTTGTGATTGCATGGTGAAGTTCTTGTGTTGTGTTTTTCACCTCCATCAGGTAAGTTATGTTCCTCTCTAAACTGGCTATTCTGGTTATGAGCCCCTGTATTGTTTTATCATGATTCTTAGCTTATTTGCATTGGCTTACAACATGCTCCTTTAAGTCAGCAAAGTTCATTATTACCCACCTTTTGAAACCTACTTCAGTCAATTCAGCCATCTCAGCCTCAGCCCAGTTCTGTGTCCCTGCTGGAAAAGTGTTGCGGTCATTTGGAGGAGAAGAAGCACTTTGGCTTTTGAGTTTTCAGTGCTTTTGTGTTGATTCTTATCTTTCTGGACTTATCTACCTTTGATCTTTTAGTTTGCTGACATTTGAATAAGGTTTTGTGGGGTCTTTTTTATTGATGTTGTTGCTTTCTGTTTGTTTTTCCTTTAACAGGTCACTCTTTTGTAGAACTGCTAGGGTTTGCTGGGGGTCCACTCCAGACCCTAGTCACCTTAGTCTCTCCCGCCCCTGGAGGTATCACTAGTGAATGCTGTGAAACAGAAAAGATGGCAGCCAGCTCCTTCCTCTGGGAGCTCCATCCCAGGGGGCACCAGCCTGACACCAGCCAGAATTCTCCCATAGGAGGTGTCTGGAGACCCCTATTGGGAGGTCTCACCTAGTCAGAAGGGACAGGTTTAGGGACCCGCTTAAAGAAGCAGTAAGGCTGCCTGTTGGCAGAGCAGGTGTGCTACGCTGACCACCCTGACACTCCAGAGTCAGCAGGCTAGAAAAACTAAGTTAGCTGAATTGCAGAGACAGCAGCTGCCCCTCCCTTTAAGGACTCTATCCCAGGGAGCCATAAGAGTTCTGTCCATATAATCCTGCCTGGAGTTGCTGAAATTCCTGCAGGGAGGCCACACCCAGCAATGAGGGATGAATCTGGGTCCCACTTAATGAAGCAGAGTGGCCACAATCAGGCCCAACAGCTGTGATGTGTTGTGGGAACTCCTCCCAGTCCCCAGTGCCAGTGAGCTAGAGCCGCTGACTTGAACTGCATAAATCATGGCCACCCCTCCACCTGGGAACTCAGTTTGTCTCAGGCCACCGCCAGCCTGCTGCCACTGACCAGCTGGAATTCCAAGTCAGTGGGTCTGAACTTGTGAGGTGTGGTGAAAGTGGGGCCAGCAGAACATGCCACCTGGCTCCCTAGATTCAGCCCCCTTCCTAGGGGAATGCACAAATGGATTTCCTGCCTTGTTGAAATTCTGAGGGCTGGGGTAGACAAAACTCCTGGGTTTCCCTACATGCTCTGGCAAGTGAGCAAGGGCTCCACTAAGACTCCACATAGCTCTGTGTTTCAGACCCAAGGCCCTAGTGGTGGGGGCTCACAATGGGATCTTCTGATTTGCGGGTTGCAAAGATGCACGGGAAAAGCATGATTTCCTGGGCAGGGTCACACAATCACTCACCACCTCCTTTGGTTTAGGGGTGGGGGCTCCCCTGGCTCCATGCCACTCCCAGGTGGGCCATCACCCCACCCTGCTTTTCCTCACTCTCTATGGGTTGAGCTGCCTGCCTAGTCATTCTCAATATGAAAATCTGAATACCTCAGTTGAAGGTTCAAAATTCACCCACCGTTTCACTGCTCTCCGTAAAAGTTGCAAACTGCAGCTGCTTCTAATAGGCCACCTTGGCCCCATAGAGCTAAACTTCTTTCCTAGAACATATTTTTGCTGCATTTTATATGATTTGGTAAGCTGTGCCTCCATTTTCATTTGTCTTAAAATTTTTTTAAAAATCTTTTAATTTTTTCTTTGAACGGTTTGTTGTTCAGGAACATATAGTTCAGTTTTCATATATTTGTGATTTTTCTCAAATTTCTTTTGTTATTGATTTCTAGCTTCATACCATTGTGGTCAGAGAAGACACTTGATAGAATTTCACTCTTCTTACATCTGTTAAGAGTCCTAAAATGTAATCTATTCTAGAGAATGTTTTATGTGTACTTGAGAAGAATGTGTATTTTACTGCTGTTAAATGAAATGTCCTGTATATGCCTGTTAGATCCATTTGGTCTAAAGTGCAAGGTTGAACGCCTATGTTTCCTTATTGATTTTCTGTCTGGGTGATCTATCCATTGTTGAAAGTCAGGTATTAAAATCCCCTAACAGTAGCTATTCTTATATCAGACAAAACAAACTTTGTTGTTGTTGTTGTTGTTGTTGTTGTTGAGACAGAGTCTTGCTTTGTCGCCCAGACTGGAATGCAGTGGCCGGATCTCAGCTCACTGCAAGCTCCACCTCCCGGGTTCACGCCATTCTCCTGCCTCAGCCTCCCGAGTAGCTGGGACTACAGGCGCCCGCCACCTCGCCCGGCTAGGGTTTTGTATTTTTTAGTAGAGACGGGGCTTCACCGTGTTAGCCAGGATGGTCTCGATCTCCTGACCTTGTGATCCGCCCGTCTCAGCCTCCCAAAGTGCTGGGATTACAGGCTTGAGCCACCGCGCCCGGCCAGACAAAACAAACTTTAAAGCAACAGCAGTTAAAAGAGACGAAGAGGGACATTATATAATGGTAAAAGACATGGTCAAACAGGAAAATATCACAATCCTAAACATATATGCACCTAACACTGGAGCTCCCAAATTTATAAAACAATTACTAATAGATCTAAGAAACGAGATAGACAGTAACACAAAAATAGTGGGGGACTTCAATACTCCACTGACAGTGTTTGACAGGTCATCAAGACAGAAAGTCAACAAAGAAACAATGTATTTAAACAATACCTTGGAACAAATGGACTTAACAGATATATACAGAACATTTTATCCAACAACTGCAGAATACACATTCTATTCAAGAGCACATGGAACTTTATCCAAGATAGACCATATGATAAGCCTTAAAACAAGTCTCAATACATTTAAGAAAACTGAAATTATATCAAGCACTCTCTGAGACCACAGTGGAATAAATTTGGAAATCAGCTACAAAAGAAACCTTAAAACCATGCAAATACACAAATTAAATAACCTGCTCCTGAATGAGCATTGGGTCAAAAACAAAGTCAAGATGGAAATTGAAAAATTATTTGAACTGAATGATGATAATGACACAACGTACCAAAACCTCTGGGATACAGCAAAGGTGGTGTTAAAAAGAAACTTCATAGCCCTAAATGCCTACATCAAAAAGACTGAAAAAGCAAAAACTGACATTATAGGTCACACCTCAAGGAAGTAGAGAAACAAGAACAAACCAAACCCAATCCAGGGAGAAGAAAGAAAATAACCAAAATCACAGCAGAACTAAATGAAATTGAAACAAAGAAAATACAAAAGATGAATGAAGCAAAAAGCTGGTTCTTTGAAAAAATAAATATAATTGATAGGCCATTAGCAAGATTAACCAAGAAAAGAAGAGACAAAATAAAAATAACTTCACTAAAAAACAAAACAGGAGATATTACAGTTGAGACTACTGAAATACAAAAGATCATTCAAGGCTTCTATGAAAACCTTTATGCACATAAACTAGAAAACCTAGAAGGGATGGATACATTCCTGGAAAAATACAATCTTGCTAGTTTAAATCAGCAAGAATTAAATACCCTGAACAGACCAATACAGGCAGAGAGATTGAAATGGTAATTAAGAAATTACCAACAAAAAAATGTCCAGGACCAGACAGACTCATGGCAGAATTCTACCAGACATTCAAAGAAGTATTGATACCAACCTTTGACACTATTCCACAAGAAAGAGAAAGAAGACACCCTCCCAAATCCATTCTATGAAGCCAGCATTACCCTAATATCAAAACTAGGAAAGGACATAACAAAACAACAAACCAAACAACAACAACAAAAACAAATCAAAACAAAACAAAACTGCACCGATATCCTTGATGAACATAGATGTTAAAATCCTTAACAAAATCCTAGCTAACTGAACCCAACAATATATTAAAAAGATAATCCGCCATGATCAAGTGGGTTTCAAACCGGGGATGCAGGGATGGTTTAACATACACAAGTCAATAAATGTGACAAAACAGAATTAAAAACAAAATCACATGATGATCTCAATAGATGCAGAAAAAGCATTCAACAAAATCCGACATTTCATTGTGATTAAAACTCTCTGCAAAATCGGCATACAAGGGATATACGTCAATGTAATAAAAACCATCTATGATAAACCCACAGTCAACATAATACTTAATCGGGAAAAGGTGAAAGCATTTTCTCTGAGAACAGGAACAAGACAAGGATGCCCACTATCACCATTCCTCTTCAACTTAGTACTGGAAGTCCTAGCCAGAGCAATCAGACAAGAGAAAGAAATAAAGGGAATCCAAATAAGTGAAGAGGAAGTCAAACTGTCACTGTTTGCTGATAATCTGATCCTTTACACTGAAAAACCTAAAGACTCCTCCAGAAAGCTTTTAGAACTGATCAAAGAATTCAGCAAAGTTTCCTGATGAAAGATTAATGCACACAAATCAGTAGCTCTTCTATACCCCAACGGCAATCAAGCAGAGAATCAAATCAAGAACTCAACCCCTTTTACAATAGCTGCAAAAACAAAACAAAACAAAACAAACAAAACCAAACAAACAAAAAAAATAGGAGTATACTTAACTAAGGAGGTAAAAGACCTCTACAAGGAAAACTACAAAACCCTACTGAAAGAAGTCATAGATGACAGAAACAAATGGAAACACATCCCATGCTCATGGAAGAGTAGAATGAATATTGTGAAAATGACCAAACTACCAAAAGCAATCTACAAATTCAATGCAATTCCCATCAAAATACCACCATCATTCTTCACAGAATTAGAAAAAAAATTTCTAAAATTCATATGGAACCAAAATAAGAGCCCACATAGCCAAATCAAGACTAAGCAAAAAGAACAAATCTGGAGACATCACACTACCTGATTTCAAACTATACTATAAGGCCATAGTCACCAAAACAGTGTGGTACTGGTATAAAAATAGGCACATAGACCAATGGAACAAAATAGAGAACCCAGAAACAAACCCAAATATTTACAGCTTCATATTTGATGAAGCAAACAAAAACACAAAGTCGGGAAAAGACAACCGTTTCTACAAATGGTGCTGAGATAATTGGCTAGCCACATGTAGGAGAATGAAACTGGATCCTCATCTCTCACTGTATACAAAAAGCAGCTCAAGATGAATTAAGGACTTAAATCTAAGTCCTGAAACTATAAAAATTCTAGAAGATAACATTGGAAAAACCCTTCTAGGCATTTGCTGAGGCAAGGATTTCATGACCAAGAACCCCAAAGCAAACGCAATAAAAACAAAGATAAGCCATTGGGACTTAATTAAACTAAAGAGTTTTTGTGTGGCTAAAGGAATAGTCAGCAGAGTCAACAGACAACTCACAGAATAGGAGAAAATCTTCACAATCTATACATCTGGCAAAGGACTGAGATCCGGAATCTACAATGAACTCAAACAAATCAGTGAGAAAAAAAAAATTCCATCAAAAACTGGGCTAAGGACATAAACAGAAAATTCTCAGAGGAATATATACAATTGGCTAACAAATATATGAAAAAATGTTCAACATCCATAATGATTGAGAAATTGCAAATCAAAACCACAGTACAATACCACCTTAGTCCAGCAGGAATGGCCGTAATAAAAAAATCAGAAAACACTGGATGTTGGTGTGGATGTGGTGAAAAAGGAACTCTTCTACACTGCTGGTGGGAATGTAAACTAGTACAACCACTATGGAAAACAATGTGGAGATTTCTTTCTTTCTTTCTTTCTTTCTTTCTTTCTTTCTTTCTTTCTTTCTTTCTTTCTTTCTTTCTTTCTTTCTTTCTTTCTTTCTATTATACTTTAAGTTCTAGGGTACATATGCACAACATGCAGATTTGTTACATAGGTATACATGCGTCATGTTGATTTGCTGCACCCATCAACTTGACATTTACATTAGGTATTTCTACTAATGCTATCTCTCCCCCAGCCCCCCTTCCTCCGACAGGCCCCTGTGTGTGATGTTCCCCGCCCTGTGTCCATGTGTTCTCATTGTTCAACTCCCCCCTATGATGGGAACATGTGGTGTTTGGTTGTCTGTCCTTGTGATAGTTTGCCAAGAATGATGGTTTCCAGGTTCATCCATGTCATTGCAAAGAATATGAACTCATCCTTTTTAATGGCTGCATAGTATTCCATGGTGTATATGTGCCACATTTTTTTTCTTTTTTTCTTTTTTTTTTTTTTTTTTTTTTTTACTATACTGTAAGTTCTAGGGTACATGTGCACAACGTGCAGGTTTGTTACACAGGTATACATGTGCCATGTTGGTTTGCTGCACCAATCAACTCGTCATTTACATTAGGTATTTCTACTAATGCTATCCCTCCCCCAGCCCCCCTTCCCCCAGCAGGCCCCAGTGTATGATGTTCTTCACCCTGTGTCCAAGTGTTCTCATTGTTCAATTCCCACCTATGAGTGAGAACATGTGGTGTTTGCTTTTCTATCCTTGTGATAGTTTACTGAGAATGATGGTTTCTAGCTTCATCCACGTCCCTGCAAAGGACATGAACTCATCCTTTTTTATGACTGCATAGTATTCCATAGTGTATATGTGCCAAATTTTCTTAATCCAGTCTATCATTAATGGTTATTTGGGTTGGTTCCAAGTCTTTACTATTGTGAATACTGCCACAATAAACATACCTGTGCATCTGTCTTTATAATAGCATGATTTATAATCCTTTGGGTATATACCCAGTAATGGGATTGCTGGGTCAAATGGTAATTCTAGTTCTAGATCCTTGAGGAATTGCCACACTGTCTTCCACAATGGTTGAACTAATTTACACTCCCACCAACAGTGTAAAAGCATTCCTGTTTCTCCACATCCTCTCCAGCATCTGTTGTTTCCTGGCTTTTTAAATGTATGTATGTATGTATGTATGTATTATCCCTTAAGTTCTAGGGTACATATGCACAACATGCAGGTTTGTTACGTATGTATACATGTGCCATGTTGGTGTGCTGCACCCATTAACTTGTCATTAACATTAGGTATATCTCCTAATGCTATCCCTCCCCCATCTCCCCACCCCATGACAGACTCCAGTGTATGATGTTCCCCACCCTGTCTCCAACTGTTCTCGTTGTTCGATTCCCACCTATGAGTGAGAACATACAGTGTTTGGTTTCCTGTCCTTGCCATAGTTTGCTCAGAATGATGGTTTCTAGCTGTATCTATGTCCCGAAAAAGGACATGAACTCATCCATTTTTATGGCTGCATAGTATTTCATGGTGTATATGTGCCACATTTTCTTAATCCAGTCTATCATTTGGACATTTGGGTTGGTTCCAAGTCTTTGCTATTGTGAATAGTGCCACAATAAACATACGTGTGTATGCATCTTTACAGCAGCATGATTTATAATCCTTTGGGTATATACCCAGTAATGGGATGGCTGGGTCAAATGATATTTCTAGTTCTAGATCCTTGAGGAATTGCCACACTGTCTTCCACAATGGTTGAACTAGTTTACAGTCCCACCAACAGTGTAAAAGTGTTCCTCTTTCTCCACATCCTCTCCAGCACCTGTTGTTTCCTGACTTTTTAATGATTGCCATTCTAACTGGCATGAAATGCTATCTCATTTTGGTTTTGATTTGCATTTCTCTGATGGCCAGTGATGACGCGCATTTTTTCATGTATCTGTTGGCTGCATAAATGTCTTCTTTTGAGAAGTGCCTGTTCATATCCTTTGCCCACTTTTTGAGGGGTCTGTTTTTTTCTTGTACATTTGTTAAAGTTGCTTGTAGATTCTGGATATTAGCCCCTTGTCAGATGGGTAGATTGCAAAAATTTTCTCCCATTCTATAGGTTGCCTGTTCTGATGATAGTTTCTTTCACTTTGCAGAAGCTCTTTAGTTTAATTACATCCCATTTGTCTATTTTTTCTTTCATTGCCACTGTTTTCGGTATTTTAGTCATGAAGTCTTTTCCCATGCCTATGTCCTAAATGGTATTGCCTAGATTTTCTTCTAGGGTTTTTACGCTTTCAGGTCTTACATTTAACCCTTTAATCAATCTTGAATTAATTTTTGTATAAGGTGTAAGGAAGGGATCCAGTTTCAGCTTTCTACACGTGGCTAGTTATATGGCAAGTCAGTTTTCTCAGCACCATTTATTAAATAGGGAATCCTTTCCCCATTTCTTGTTTTTGTCAGGTTTGTCAAAGATCAGATGGCTGTAGATGTGTGGTATTATTTCTGAGGGCTCTGTTCTGTTCCATTGGTCTATATCTCTGTTTTGGTACCAGTACCATGCTGTTTTGGTTACTGTAGCCTTGTAATATAGTTTGAAGTCAGGTAGTGTGATGCTTCCAGCTTTGTTCATTTGGCTTAGGATTGTCTTGGCAACACAGACTCTTTTTTGGTTCCATATGAACTTTAAAGCAGTTTTTTCCAATTCTGTGAAGAAAGTCATTGATAGCTTGATGGGGATGGCATTGAATCTATAAATCAACATTGTGAAATTATAAAATTTCACAATTATAAAATTTCACAATATTGATTCTTCCTATCCATGAGCATGGAATGTTCTTCCATTTGTTTATGTCCTCTCTTATTTCATTGAGCAGTGGTTTGCAGTTCTCCTTGAAAAGGTCCTTTACACCCCTTGTAAGTTGGATTCCTAGGTATTTTATTCTCTTTGAAGCAATTGTGAAAGGGAGTTCACTCATGATTTGGCTCTCTGTTTGTCTGTTATTGGTGTATAAGAATGCTTGTGATTTTTGCACATTGATTTTGTATCCTGAGACTTTGCTGAAATTGCTTATCAGCTTAAGAAGATTTTGTGCTGAGATGATGCGGTTTTCTAAATATACAATCATGTTATCTGCAAACAGGGACAATTTGACTTCCTCTTTTCCTACTTGAATACCCTTTATTTCTTTCTCCTGCCTGATTGCCCTGGCCAGAACTTCCAACACTGTGTTGAATAAGAGTGGAAAGAGAGGGCATCCCTGTCTTGTGCCAGTTTTCAAAGGGAATGTTTCCAGTTTTTGCCCACTCGGTATGATACTGGCTGTGGGTCTGTCATTAATAGCTCTTATTATTTTGAGACACGTCCCTCAATACCCAGTTTATTGATAGTTTTTGCATGAAGGCTGTTGAATTTTGTCAAAAGTGTTTTCCCCATCTATTGAGATAATCATGTGGTTTTTGTCTTTGGTTCTGTTTATGTGATGGATTACATTGATTGATTTGCATATATTGAACAAGCCTTGCATCCCAGGGATGAAGTCGACTTGTTTGTGTTGGATAAGCTTTTTGATGTGCTGCTGCATTGGGTTTGCCAGTATTTTATTGAGTGTTTTCGCATTGGTGTTCATCAGGGATATTGGTATAAAATTTTCTTTTTTTTGTTGTGTCTCTGCCAGACTTTGGTATCAGGATGATGCTAGCCTCATAAAATGTGTTACAGAGGATTCTCTCTTTTTCTATTGATTGGAATATTTTCGGAAGGAATGGTACCAGCTCCTCTTTGCACCTCTGGTAGAATTGGGCTGTGAATTCATCTGCTCCTGAACATTTTTTGGTTGATAGGCTATTAATTATTGCCTCAATTTCAGAACTTGTTATCGGTCTTTTCAGGGATTAAACTTCTTCCTGGTTTAGACTTGGGAGGATGTATGTGTCCAGGAACTTATCCATTTCTTCTAGATTTTCTAGTTTTTTTTTTTTTTTTTTTTTTTTTTTTGCGTACAGGTGTTTATATTATTCTCTGACGGTAGTTAGTGTTTCTGTGGGATCAGTGGTGATATTCCCTTTATTACTTTTGATTGCATCTATTTGAGTCTCTTCTTTTTTTTCTTTATTAGTCTGGCTCACGGTCTATTTTTTTTTTTTAATCTTTTCATAAAACCAACTCCTGGATTCATTGATTTTTTTTGAGGTGCTTTTCGTGTCTCTATCTCCTTCAGTTCTGCTCTGATCTTAGATATTTCTTGTCTTTTGCCAGCTTTTGAATTTGTTTGCTCTTGCTTCTCTGGTTCTTTTCATTGTGATATTAGGGTGTCATATTTAGGTCTTTTTGGCTTTCTCTTGTGGGCATTTAGTGCTACAAATTATCCTCTACACACTGCTTTAAATATGTCCCAGAGATTCTGGTACGTTGTATCTTTGTTCTCATTGGTTTCAAATAACTTATTTTTTTCTTCTTTAATTTCTGTATTTACCCAGTAGTCATTCAGGAGCAAGTTGCTCAGTTTCCTTGTAGTTGTGTGGTTTTGAGTGAGTTTCTTAATCTTGAGTTGTAATTTGATTGTACTGTTGTCTGAGAGACTCTTTGTTATGATTTTTGTTCTTTTGCATTTGCTGAGGTGTGTTTTACTTCCAACTATGTGGTCAGTTTTAGAATAAGTGTGATGTGGTGCTGAGAAGAATGTATGTTCTGTTCATTTGGAATGGAGAGTTCTGTAGATGTCTATTAGGTCTGCTTAGTCCAGAGCTGGGTTCAAGGCCTGAATATCCTTGTTAATTTTGTGTCTCATTTATCTGTCTAATATTTACAGTGGGGTGTTAAAGTCTCCCACTATTATTGTGTGGGAGTCTAAGTCTCTTTCTAGGCCTCTAATAACTTGCTTTGTGAATCTGGGTGCTCCTATATTGGGTGAATATATATTTACAATAGTTAGCTGTTTTTCTTGCATTAATCCCTTTACCATTATGTAATGTCCTTCTTGGTCTCTTTTGATCTTTGCTGGTTTCAAGTCTGTTTTATCAGAGACTAGGATTGCAACCCCTGCTTTTTTTTTTTTTTTTTTTTTTTTTTTTTTTTTTTTTTTTTTTTTGCTTTCCATTTGCTTGGTAAACATTTCTCCATCCCTTTATTTTGAGCCTGTGTGTGTCTAGGCATGTGAAATTGGTCTCCTGAATACTGCACACTGATGTGTCTTTATTCTATCTAGCTTGCCAGACTGTGTCTTTTAATTGGGGCATTTAGCCTGTTTACATTTGAGGTTAACGTTATTATGTGTGAGTTTGATCCTGTCATTGTGATGCTAGCTGGTTATTTTGCCCGTTAGTTGATGCAGTTTCTTCATAGTGTCGATGGTCTTTACAATTTGGTATGTTTTCGCAGTGGCAGATAACAGTTTCTTCTTTCTGTGCTTAGTGCTTCCTTGAAGAGCTCTTGTAGGCAGAGCTTTACCTGTAAAGGATTTTGCCTGTAAAGGGTTTTATGTCTCCTTCACTTATGAAGCTTAGTTTGTCTCGATATGAAATTATGGATTGAAAAAATCTTTCCTTTAAGAATGTTGAATATTGGCCCAACTCTCTTCTGCAGAGAGATCCACTGTTAGTCTGATGGGCTTCCCTTTGTGGGTAACCTAACCTTTCTCTCTGGCTGCCCTTAACATTTTTTCCTTCATTTCAACCTTGGTGAATCTCACAATTATGTGTCTTTGGGTTGCTCTTCTCAAGGAATATCTTTGTGGTCTTCTCTGTATTTCCTGAATTTTAATGTTAGCCTGTCTTTCTAGGTTGGGGAAGTTCTGGATAATATCCTGTAGAGTGTTTTCCAACTTGGTTCCATTCTCCCTGTCACTTTGAGGTACACCAATCAAACTTAAGTTTGGTCTTTTCACATATTCCCATATTTCCTGGAGGCTTTGTTCATTCCTTTTTATTCTTTTTTCTCTAATCTTGTCTTCACGCTTTATTTCATTAAGTTAATCTTCAATCTCTGCTATCCTTTATTCTACTTGATCAATTTGGCTATTGATAATTTTTGTGTGCTTCATGAAGTTCTCATGCTGTGTTTTTCAGCTCCATCTGGCAATTTATGTTCTTCTCTAAACTGGTTATTCTAGTTAGCAATTCCTCTAGCCTTGTTTCAAGGTTCTTAGCTTCCTCGCATTGGGTTAGAGCATGCTCCTTTAGCTTGGAGGAGTTTGTTATTACCCACCTTCTGAAGCCTACTTCTGTCAATTCATCAAACTCATTCTCCATCCAGTTTTGTTCCTTTCCTGGCGAGGAGTTGTGATCATTTGGAGAAAAAAGCATTCTGGTTTTTGGAATTTTCAGCCTTTTTGTGCTGCTTTTTTTTTTTTTTTTTTTTTTTTCTCATCTTCCTGGATTTATCTACCTTTGGTCTCTGATGTCGGTGATCTTCTTACGGTGTTTCTGAGAGGACATCCTTTTTGTTGCTGTTGATACTATTCCTTTCTGTTTGTTAGCTTTCCTTCTAACAGGCCCCTCTACTGCAGGTCTGCTGGAGTTTGCTGGTGGTCCACTCCAGACCCTGTTTGCCTGGGTATCACAAGTGGAGGCTGCATAACAACAAAGATTGCTGTCTGTTCCTTCCTCTGGAAGTGTCCTGTCAGAGGGGCACCTGCCAGATGGCAGCCAGAGGTCTCCTGTATGAGGTATCTGTCTAACCCTGCTGAGAAGTGTCTCCCAGTCAGGAGGCACAAGTGTCAGAGACCTACCTGAGGAGGCAGTCTGTTTCTTAGCAGAGCTCAAACGCTGTGCTGGGAGATCCGCTGCTCTCTTCAGAGCCATCAGGCAGGGACGTCTAAATCTGCTACAGCTGTGCCCACAGCCACCTTTCCCCCCAGGTGCTCTGTTTCAGGAAGATGGGGGTTTTATCTATAAGTCCCTGAGGGAGGCTGCTGCCTGTTTTTCTGAGGTCCCCTGCCCAGAGAGGAGGAATCTAGAAGCAGTGTGGCTACAGCAGCTTTGCTGAGCTGTGGTGGGCTCTGCCCAGTTCAAACTTTTCAGCAACTTTGTTTACACTGTGAGGGTGAAACCACCTACTCAAGTCTCAGCAATGGCAGATGCCCCTTCCCCCCTACGCCCCCTAAGATTTAGCATCCCAGGACGACTTCAGTCTGCTGTGCTGGCAGCGGGAATTTCAAGCCAGTGGATCTTAGTTTGCTGGCTTTGGTGGGGATGGGGTCCACTGAGCTAGACCACTTGGCTCCCTGGCCTCAGTTCCCTTTCTAGTGGAGTGAATGGTTCTGTCTTGCTGGCATTCCAGGTGCCACTGGGGTAAGAAAAAAGACTCCTGCAGCTAGCTTGGTGTCTACTCAAACAGCTGCCCAGTTTTTGTGCTTGAAACCCAGGGCCCTGGTGGCATAGGCACTTGTGGGAATCTCCTTGTCTATGGGTTGCGAAGATCATGGGAAAAGTGTAGGATCTGGGCCAGAGTGCACTGTTCCTCACGGCACAGTTCCTCACAGCTTCCCTTGGCTAGGGGAGGGAGTTCCCTGACTCCTTGTGCTTCCCAGGTGAGACAAGCCCATCCTGCTTCGGTTTGCCCTCCATGGGCTGCACCCACTGTCTCACCAGTTCCAATGAGATGAGCAGGGTACCTCAGTTGGAAATGCAGAAATCACCCACCTTCTGCCTTGATCTCACTGGGAGCTGCAGACTGGAGCTGTTTCTATTTGGCCATCTTGCCAGCTACCTCCACATCCAGAAGGCTTAAGCTGGACCTCTTCCTACACCATATACAAAAATCAACTCAAGACGGATTAAAGACTTAAATGTAAAGCCCCATATTACAAAAACCCTGGAAAACAACTTAGGCAATACCATCCTCTAGATAGGAACAGACCAAGATTTCATGACAATTATACCAAAAACAATTGCAACACAAGCAAATATTAACAAGTGGGATCTAAAGAAGAAGTAAAGAGATTCTACGCAGCAAAAGAAACTATCAACACAGCATACAGACAACCTACAGAATGGGAAAAATATTTGCAAACCATGCATCTGACAAAGGTCTAATATTCAGCATCTATAAGGAATTTAAATTTACAAGAGAAAAACTAACAACCCCATTAAAAATTGGGCAAAGGACATGAACAGACACTTCTCAAAAGAAGACGTACAAGAGGCCAACAAGCATATGAAAAAAAGCTCATTATCAATGATCACTAGAGAAATGTAAATCAAAACC